>NC_142641.1:26265000-27515000 GCF_053813885.1 Theobroma cacao
GACAGCTTATCAATTTATTTTATTGACTATATTCCAAATTTGTAGGAGTTAGTTTAGGGATATTATTTTCTTTCTCTATTTTCCTCCTTTTGCTGGATTATTTCCTGATTTCTTGTTCTCTAATTTTTGGTAATTTACCAGATTTCAAGACCTAATTTAGATAGGTTTTCTTGTATATAATTAGCACCTAGTAATTCCAATAGAGACATCAGAGAATTTTGTCTCATTCTCTGTTTTCATGGTATTAGAGTCTCGGCTCCTCTGACCATTATTGTTGGCTAAAGCAGCCATGACGGATGCAACTCAAGAAGGTTCCTCAGAGGTGTCATCCTAACCTTCTAGAAATGTGTTTTCATATGTGATTCCTACTATCAGGGAAACCCATTCTCTCCAAATAACCCAACACAAACACAATGGGGCCAATTTCCTTGAATGTTCTCAGTCGATTATGCTAGTAATACGAGGCAAAGGAAAACTCGACTACTTAACGAGTACAAAGGCAACACCAAAGGAAGGAGCAGCAGGTCATTCAGCTTGGGAATAAGAGAATTCCATGGTTATGGCATGGTTAATTAATTTCATGGAACCTAAGATTGGCAAGACTTATTTATTCTACAAGACAGCAAAGGAGATATGGGATATGGCGCATGAAATGTACTTAGATCTAGAAAACTTAGCACAATGTTTTGAGGTTAGATCTGCCCTAAGAAACACAAAACAAGGTAATCTTTCAGTGACTAAGTGTTTCAATACTTTGACTTAGTTATGGCCGGAGATGGATATGTTTTATGAAACAAATTGGCATTGTCTTAAGGACAGCTTAAAGTATAAGCAAATGCTTGAAAAAGAATGGGTATTTGATTTTCTTCATGGTTTAAGTAAGGAGTTAGATAAGGTATGAGGTCAAATTTTGGGAACAAAACCTTTTCCAAACATTAAAGAGGCATTTGTAGAGGTGAGAAGGGAAGAGAGCAGGAAATGTGTTATGTTAGGAGTGACCACACAGGTCATTTTAGATAACTTGTCCCAAAGTTTTGCTCTTGTTTCAAAAAAACATGAACCTACAAATTCTGGTGATCAACATGGGAGTCGAAAAAAATTATAAAGCCTGGTGTGATCATTGCCAACATCCATATCACACTAGAGAAACTTGCTGGAAGATACATGGAAAACCAACAAATTGGAAGGCAAGTAAACAAGGTGAACAAAGAAGAGGTTTTCAAGTTGTTGCAAAGGAAAACAAGGCTAGAGGATCAGTTTTTAGCAAGGAACTGCTTAAACAACTATAAGTCTTTCTTGCCCAACATCGAACTGGTGCGTAAGTTCTAGCTTCAAATTGTTCTATAGCCCAAAAAGGTTATTATCCCTCTGTCTTGAGTGCAAATTCTAAGTCTAATGGCCCTTGGATTGTGGATTCAGGGGCTTGGGATCATATGACTGGATGCCATAGGTCTTTCTCTACCTATGCCTCATCTCGAGAAATTTCAAAATTAGTTTTGCTGATGGTGCTTTATCATATGTTGCTGGAAAAATATCTGTAAATTTGGCTAATATGACACTAGAATCTGTACTTCATGTCCCAAATTTAAAATGTAATCTAGTGTCTATTAGCAAATTGACAAATGATTTGAATTGTGTGACTAAGTTTTATCCATCATTTGGTGAGTTTCAAGATATACTATTAGGGAGGACGATTGGCAATGCTAAGATGCGTGACTGGCTGTACTACCTTGAGGATAATGGACAAGTGAATAAACAAGCTCTAGCTCTAAGTGATGAATTGACTCCTGTTTCCAATAAGATTATGTTATGGCATAATAGGTTAGGTCATCCTAGTTTTCCATATTTGAAAAGCTTGTTTCCCTTGTTCAAGAATAAAGACATCAATTTTATTCGTTGTGAAACTTGTATATTTGCCAAACATAGTCGTACTTATCTAAATCAATCATACAAGTCATCTAAACCTTTTTAATTGATCCATAGTGATATTTGGGGTCCTTTAAGGGTAAATAATATTTCGAGAACCAAATGATTCATAACCTTTATTGATGACCATTCAAGAGCATGTTGGGTTTATCTTCTCAAAGAAAAATCAGATGCAACCACCATTTTCCAACAATTCCATAAAATGATCCAAAACAATTTGATACATCAATTCAAATTCTTCAAATAGATAATGGTCGAGAATATTTCCATTCAATTAGTGGCAATTACTTTGCAGAAAATGGAATTTTCCACCAAAGTTATTATATCAAAACCCTACAACAAAATGATATTGCTAAATGTAAAAATCACCATCTGTTGGAGACTGCACATGCGCTTATGTTCACAACTCATGTTCTTAAACAGTTTTGGGGTGAGGCGGTCCTAACTGCATCATACTTGATAAACAGACTTGCATCTCAAGTCCTCCGATTTAAAACTCCTTTGAGTATCTTACTGGAAACCTATCCTCAAGCTTGATTTTCACCTCCTTTTCCTTAAAAGTCTTTGGCTGCACTTTCTTTGTCCATAATACCAGAGCTACCCATGAAAAATTAGATCCTAAAGCTATAAAGTGTATCTTTGTTGGATATTCTCTTAGTCAAAAGGGATACAAATGCTATTGTTCAACCACAAAAAAAATATTTGTTTCCTTAGATGTCTCTTTCCTTGAAGATCAATCTTTCTACCCAAATCCTACTCTTCAAGGGGAGATATTGAGAGAAGAGAAGCTTTGGGATTGTCTTATTCCTCTTCCTGTAGTTGCTGACATATCTGAAACCACCTGGAAATAAAAATCCTCCAATTATAGCATCAACAGATTTTGGCTTGGAAACTGGGGAAGATCCAAATGGGCTTAGTCAACAACAATCAGAGCTTTGCGTTTATTCACAAAGAAACAAAAAGCCTCAAGAAGTGCAAGCTTTCACTCATCAACCGCGTTGCCAAGAGTCCAATCAACAGGTAAATGCTGAAGCTGAAACTGAAACTAAAATTATTGGTGCTGGTGATACTTTTAATTTGCCTCAAGTGGAGACTCAACTTAATGAGTTGGACATTCCAATAGCTTTCAAGAAATGGGTTAGATCATGCACCCAACATCCAATTTTTAATTACTTATCTTATAGTCGATTGTCACAGCCATTCCGAGCTTTGACAGAAAAGGTTCAAAGGGGTGAGATTCCGAAAAATATTCAAGAAGCTTTTGAAAAAGCAGAATGGAGGGCTGCTGTACTTGAAGAAATAAGAGCCCTAAAAAGGAATGAAACTTGGGATGTAGTGGAGTCACTTAAGGGTAAGAGTTCTATGGGGTGTAAATGGGTGTTTACCATTAACTATAAGTCAGATGGTGAAATAGAGAGACACAAGGCTTGTCTAGTTGCCAAAGGATTCACTCAAGTTTTTGGGGTGGATTACACAAAAACGTTTGCTCTAGTTGCAAAGTTAAACACTATAAGGGTGCTATTATCACTAGCAACTAATCTTGATTGGACACTACATCAAATGGATGTCAAAAATGCCTTTCTCAATGGAGAGCTTGATGAGGAGGTTTACATGGATTTGCCTCCAGGTTTTGAAGGGGCAATTGGTAACAGAAAAGTATGTAGATTGAAGAAGTCACTATATGGATTAAAACAATCGCCGAGAGCTGGGTTTGACCATTTTGCAAAGACTATAAAGGGGTATGGTTACCGACAAGGATAAACTTATCATACTCTTTTTTTCAAGCATTCACAAGATGGAAAGAAAACTATCTTTGATTGTGTATGTGTATGATATTATTTTAACTGGAGATGATACAGAAGAAATGGAGAGGCTTAAGAAAACTCTTAGGAGTGAATTTGAAATCAAAGACCTCAGGCAATGGAGATATTTCTTAGGGATGGAAGTGGCAAGAAGCAAGAAACGTGTTATTATCTCTCAAAGAAAATATACATTAGATCTTTTGAAAGAAACAAGGATGCTTGGTTGCAAGCCAGTTGAAACACCAATCATTATGAACATGAAGCTTGGAAGAACAAGGAGTGGAATTCCAATAGATAGGGGGATATATCAATGTCTAGAAGGAAGATTGATTTACTTATCTCACACAAGACCAGATATTGCATTTGCTGTAAATGTAGTGAGCCAGTATATGCATTCTTTGAGTGAAGAACATCTTGAGGCAGTCAACTGAATCTTGCGGTATCTATAATCTACACCCGATAAAGGCTTGTTCTTCAAGAAAAATGAGCTGAGAAGTGTGGAGGCATTTACCGATGCAGATTGGGCAGGTTCAATTGAGGATAGGTCTACATCTGGTTGTTGTACAAAGGTTTGGGGGAACCTGGTTACTTGGAGAAGCAAGAAGCAACCAGTTGTAGCTCACAGTTGTGTAGGAGCAGAATTTAGAGCCCTTGCACAAGGAACTTGTGAGCTGATTTGGTTAAAGAGACTAATGGAAGAACTGAAAATGTCTAGTATGGGACCCGTGAAGCTATATTGTGACAATAAAGCCGCAATAAGTATTGCACATAATCCGGTTCATCATAACCAAACAAAGCATGTGGAGATAGATCGACATTTTATTAAAGAAAAAATAGAATATGGGGTAATTTGCATGACCTATGTGCCTACCAAACAACAAATACCTGATGTTCTAACAAAAGGGCTGCCTAGACCAAGTTTTGAAGTGCTAGTAGACAAGCTAGGAATGACCAACATCTATTCACCAACTTGAGGGGGAGTGTTGACAGCTCATCAATTTATTTTATTAACTACATTGCAGATTTGCAGGAGTTAGTTTAGGGATATAATTTCCTCTCTCTATTTTCCTCCTTTTGCCGAATTATTTCCTGATTTTTTGTTCCCTAATTTCTAGTAATTTACCAGATTCCAAGACCTAATTTAGATAGGTTTTCTTGTATATAATTAGCACCTAGTAATTCCAATAAAGACATTAGAGAATTTTGTTTCGTTCTTTGTTTTCACTGTCATTCGCAATGGACCTACCAACAAACCTCGTATATAGCATTAAGAAAAAAATTCAAAATAATTTGCAATAGGTTAAAAATAAGCCCATATACTGAAACCCAAGCCACAATAACTATTCTATATGTTTTTGATACATATGATCTCAAGGTACACAATAGGATGGCCCTTTTCCCATCATATAATTTCCGTCCCTACATCCAAAGATTTGTAGAGACCTCCGAGTTTGAATCTCATGTGTTAATAGAGGTACTTATACTAGAACTTGATTACAAAATACAATACTCATACCTTATCCGAACATGATTAACAATACCTTATTGGAACCCAATTAACCAAACCCATTTATTTAGTTAAAAACGGTGCGGTACAAAAACTTGACTTGACACCAATTCAATAATAAAAAATATAACTTAATGATTCTATGTATTTTATTGATTGAAATTAAATCAATAAATTCAAATTAATTTTTTTATTTAGACAATTTATAAATTTTAATACATAATTTGTCAATTATAAGTAGTACATATATTACAAAATATATCACTTAAAACTAAATATTAAAAAACTCATAATATACAATTGAGTTCAGGTAATGGATATCCCAAAACTACATGTACCCTACCCGAATCTGTTTATAAGGTATCTTAGTCCTACTTAAATGGGTTGGGTAGTATCAGAAACTTGTTTATATGCTAGCCATCACCATCCCTACTCTTTCTTCAATCTCACCCTTACCACATGCCATACAACTTTTTATTAGATTTTTTTGACTACCATTCTCTTTGTTTGGTAAATTTTAATTTATTTGTAGGAGGTTAGAAATGTCACTAAGACGTCGTGATGTGGAGCAATGGATGAGCCATCGGCGCTTGCCAGAAGAGCTTAGAAGGTACATATGTTCATTTTTCTTTTCTTTCTTCCCCCTCCCTCTTTTTTTTTGTTTTGCAATTATTCTCATTATGTCTTGTTACCATTTTTGTCATTTGTAAATAGAATTAAAAGTGGTCTGATTTCTTGATATGCTTTTCTGATTTCTATTTTTTGCTACACAAGTGTACATTACATCTAACACCAAAGTTTCAAGTTCTTATATCATTACTCTTTTGGTAGGGTACATGAGGATAAGATTCACCATCTATAAAGCGCATTTTTTTGAAGGAATTGTTTATACCCAGTTAAACAAAAACAAGATAATTATTGTGTATACCACTCACTCTGAAGCCTAAATCATATGTGCCCAAAATTAAATGTGCAATGATTGTGATAAATCTACATTGACTTGTGTTTGTTTGTGAATTCCTACATTGAAGAGCAATAACATGGAGATGTGGTATTTATGTTCAACTCTCTCAAAAGGTTAAGCCTTTTTTGGAGTGGTTGGAGGTTATACTTAAATACCATTATCTGACTTATTATCTCTTTGTTGGACTTGTAAAACTCACTTGTGGTGTGTGTGTGTGTGTGTGTGTGATTTCTCCTCCTCTTGGTCAAAAATAAAATAAAAAGGTTATTTTGGTAGATTTACTATCTTGCACTGCTACTTGGAAAGTACATGTTTCTTTGCATACGTCTTCCCATTTGTATTATGGTTTTTGGTTGGCAGTTTATATCTTAGGTCCCTTGGAGGCTGCTGCCTTTTAGATGATTGGCTTCAACCAAAACCTACTTTTGCTAGTACATTTAGACGTTTGATGGTTTATTTAGAATTAACCATGTAAATTGCTATGTAGGAAAGTACGAGAGGCCGAACGATATAATTGGGCTGCCACAAGAGGTGTGAATGAAGAAATGCTTTTTGAGAACTTACCCGAAGACCTTCAGAGAGATATAAGACGCCATCTCTTCAAGTTTGTTAAGAAAGTAAGCTTCAGAATCTTTAGGTGAAATGAATAATACTCTTTTCCAAGTACTGAAGGTTTAATAAACATAGTTGCAAAAATATCTTACTTGGAATCCTTTGAAACATACCTTTTGTAGATGCTTGATTTAGGCTAACTAATTATTTTCTTAAGAGTTGTCTTACAGAATAACAACAAACACCGAAAAACTACGTTGCGTGGAGAGTAGTAAAAATAACTCTGAACAATTGACAAGGTTCATGAGTTTGGCTTGTTGGCTTAAATATAGAGGTAGTTAAGAGGCTTTTCTTTTAACCTTTTTCTTAAAATACAAATGCTTTACCTTTTCCCTCATTCTTAAGAAACACGTGACATATTGTTAAGTGCTACTGAGTTTAACTATATCATTAAACCAAAACATCAGCCCACTACCCAATATACGTTGTGGGCTATTGTGCTATCCCCAGGATGAACGCGTTCTTACATGATAGGCTTGTTCTGTTTAGAAAGAACTTATTCTTTCATAATGAACATGTTCTCTCTAAATGTGCTCTTCTCATGATGTCCAATAAGCACTTTTTCCCAACTGTTGTTAAGAAACTACTATTATATATATAGGAGCTTGACAATTCATTGGAGACAAATTAAAACTTCAACCCTCTTTAAATTACTCTCTAAAAAGCTCTCTCTAAGCTCTTCTTAGAAACTCTCCTTTACTTAGCTCTTTCCACCTTACTCCACCGTGCTCTGCAACTACCTTTTTTCTACTTTTCCCTAATTTGTATCCCTCACTTACTGTTATAAGAGCACTTTACATTTCAAGAATTGCTTTAATCTTCTTTTTCTTTATTGTCTCTAGTCCATCTCACTTTACTTCTTGTGACACTACCTTTCTCTTTATGAGCAAAACCCTTTACATTTTGACAACTTTACTGGGTAAGAGTGATTACATTAGGTAAAACTCACCAAAAGTTGCATTATTAGAAAATATGGAGAGTTCTCCGAACAACCAAGACACCTATTCCCACCTATGTCCAAGACCTCATGAAAATACTCCAAGCTTCTAAAGAGTGAATGCAAATGTTGGAAGAAAACACCAAGTGGACGACGAAGACAATCTTCCCACTTTTTTCCTTTACCGTCGCAACCTCTCAAGCTCAAACTGTGTAGCTTAATGTTAGTGAAAATGTGACTAAGGGAATCAACAACTCGAATGGGAATGGAGAAAATGGAGAGAGCACAACTGATGCAATGGCTGTTGGAAGTGCCAATACAACCAATCTTTCCGTTGTTAGTAATTCTGCTACAACAATATTGTTAACCACCACTCAAGGCTTTGTGATAAAGGAAGACCTCTAGAATTTGCTTGACCATAAGATCAAGAGCATCAATTTTTCAGAATTTAATCTTAAGTTGTTCTATCTTGTTAGAGTAGTTGCTAGTCGTATTTGAAAGACTACACCAGTACGAAGTTCAAACAGTTTAATGGCAAGATTGGGGATGCTTGAAAGAATTTCATGAAGTTTGTGGAGACCCTTGGAGTAATGGGATTGGACAATAACGTGAACTTAAAAGAGTTTTCTAAGTCGCCTACCCAAAAGGCCTATGCCTAGTGCATCAATCTCACCCTTGGTTTTGTTCAATCTTGGAGTCAAATGTGTAAGATTTTTAGGGAGAAGTTAATTTTAGTTAACTTGGGAAAGAGCATTAAAAGTTTAGAGAAGATCTCATGGAATACATCCAATTGTTTAGAGAAAAGGTGCTGGATATAAAAGATTTTCACGAGGAGCTAGTAAAATTTGCATCCAAGGTATGTTTGATGAGTATATGGTACATTTGGAAAATTTATCTTTTCTCACATTTGCTATTGTTGGTTGAAGTGACATAAAGGACCAACGATATGATTCTTTGGCAAAAAGGAGCTAATCATTTTGAGAGTAGAAATACTCCCAACAGTAAATGCAATTCAATAAAATAAAAAAAGAAAGAGGTTCTCAACCTAATCCGCATTCTAGAAGAGACAACTTAAGAAGAAGAGATTGATTCTCTACCACCATTCTAAATCCCACTAGATAGAGTAACAGCGTTTTCTCCACATTTTGCGACCACAAACAATAGAAGAGAAGTCCAACCCAAAGTATCATAAATATCATTGTATAGTTGGTCATTCATTTGCTGAATGTAGGGACCTACGTAAAATATTTTATCAAAGGGTGCAAGTAGGAAGAGTAGTGGTTACAAACAACAAGATCTAGAACAACTTGTTTCCCTCATCTATGAGTTAATTTCACTTTGAGATGTTCTCGATATCCGGGCTTGGTAACTCAAATATAGAGATACTTAAGAGGTTTTCCTCTTAATTTTACACGTGCTTTACCTTTTCACTCATTCTTAATAAACATGTGACACATTGTTAAGTGTCACTTAGCTCCACTATGTCATTAAACTGAAAAATCTGCCCACTACCCAATATACATAGTGGGCTAACGTGCTATACCCATATGAACATGTTCTTAAGTAATGGACTTATTTTTCTTATGATTAACATGATCTCATAATGAACATGTTCTCTCTAAACGGTGCTCTTCCCATGAGGTCCAATAAGCACTTTCTAAGCAATTGGTCCTAAGAATTGCTTCTACTTGGTCTATATGTCACAACTTGCGAATTCAAGGTCCATGGGGAGGATCAGTGGCACACATCGAGTACACAAGAGACAGTGGAGGCTCAAGAAAACCCCCTTTCTTACTAGCCATAGCAAACGAAAAACCCCCTTTTGTGTCGGGAGGTAGTAGCATTCTGCTTGGGAGCCTAGGCGAGTCAATATGCATGGGCCACTCAATCTACGCGTGCATTTCCATGTCAATATGCTTAAGCCCTATCATGTGGATGATGATGACCCTAGCCAAGGGGTGAGCTGCAAGGCATCAATGGGGGTCAAGGCTGCATACGAGAGTGAGGTGGAACAGGTGATGGTGGTTATGGTATTGAGACAGAAATACTATTACACAAGACATCAGTTATCTTGTGAAGTGGAAGGGGTTGCTATAGAGTGAAGCCAGTTGGGAACCAGTCAAGGACTTGTGGCAATTTCTAGAGAAGGTTAAGGTCTTCCATGAGGCAGCGGGGACGTTGCTAGATTAGGTGAGGATGTCATAGCCTGCAGATTCAAGGTGCATGAGGAGGATTAGGGGTGCACATTGGGTGCGTGTACGAGGCAGTGGAGGCTCGAGAAAACCCCTTTTCCATTGGGCCATAGTGAGGGAAAAACCCCTTTTTGTGTCAAGAGGCAGTAGTATTCTGCTTGGGAGCTTGGGCGAGGTAGTACACATGGGCTGCACAGTCTGCGCGCAAAGCTCGCAGCATTGAGCCCGCCCTCGCCCACGCTGGTTGCCGAGCTCTTAGGTTCAGCAGGCAGACCACTGTGGCACTAGTTGACACATAGAGGTAGAACCGTGAATACTCTGGGGGGAGCCTCTTCCTGCATTTTGAATGCCACTAGTTGTTAGACACTCTACATTACCCGTTAAACACTATAAGCTTTCCTTTGGCTCCCTTTTGAGATGTATATAAGCATATAAACTCGCTTTAAAACCCATGTAAGTCTGTTGATTCATTGTCAATACAAGTGCCTTTACTCTCACACTCTCTCTACTCATTTGTGTGCATGTTTGTGTGCCTTAAGGCTTAGGCCTTTGCTTGCTTGTGTGCATTCAATCTTTTGCATGATTGTGTTGCTTGCAAGAGGGTTGCCACACTTGCCTGATCCCTGTAGATTAGGTTGCTTGGGTTCAGGTTGGTTAGACAGGGAACTCAAGGCCACAGGTTGTGGTTCCAATTGCCTCTGTTTCATAAAAATATAGTTTCACCATAATTTTTGGTTACCTCCTATTATTTTTCTGGAGTACCAAAACGAATTTTTTTTCTCTTGCAAAAGAATGTAATAGTTCTCTTTAAGTTTATTGCCAGAATCAACTGTATTTTATCTGTGCAATAGTGGTTTTAACAGATAATTTTACTTTTATGGTTTAAGTGTTAGGTTTATTGTGATAAATGCACCAATTTTCTGAATCTAGTTCTTTCTTCTATGGCCATTATGCATCTTCAAGTATTAATATAATGAAAGAAATGTCTTTTCTAGTATCTAGGTTCAGCACGTTATCTTTCATACTTTGTAATGGATTCTCACATCAGTAGCATTAGATAATGTCTGTTAATCATTCATCAGCATTGCTTGACGTGTATTTACTTTGAGGGATTAGTATGTTTGCTATTGTACTTCAAAAGCAATGCAAAGACTTTCCTAGCAATGCAATCATTGATGTCTATTTCGTGCTTCAAACATTGTGACTATAGTTGTATATTGACTGCTGTAGGAATGGTATAAATTTCATGCTCTAGACCACTTGGCCAGAACTAAATATTATTTGGTTCACATTATATGGAAATCTTGTGGCTGACCTAGAGTCTGGCATAATAAACCCAGAAAAACTATACTCAAATTGTGGGAGTACACTACTCAATGGGCCTCCAGAAATGGCTTATGATTTTCAGTTTTTCCCCACCCCTCTTAAAAACATCAATTATGTATAAATCATTGGTGTTGCAAATATCATTACCAGATTTTTTTTTTCTAGTGAGAACTTTTACCTGCAAATGTTGGTTAGCAGCATAGCATTACTGGGATGATGTTGATTGATGATATTGTAACCACTGAGATGCTCTTTCAGAGATAATAAAAATTGTTTCATTCTGCAGGTTCGCATTTTTGCTCTCATGGATGATCCTATTTTAGATGCTATCTGTGAGAGATTAAGGCAAAAGACCTATATTAAAGGAAGCAAAGTTTTGTCTCGTGGTAGTCTGATTGAAAAGATGGTTTTTATTGTGCGTGGGAAAATGGAAAGTGTTGGAGAAAACGGAGTCATAGATCCCTTATGTGAAGGGGATGTTTGCGGCGAGGAACTTCTCACGTGGTGTCTTGAGCATTCTTCAGTAAACAGAGGTATTGTCATGATTCATAATTTTAAACTAACATTCCCTTTTGGTGCATTTGTAGATTCTTAAATATTTTCAAATTGTTATCAACTCAGACTTTAATAGTAGTATTTTAAGCCTGTAGAATTCCTGATCTGCAAGCCAAAGATATTTTATCAACATAGTTTCTGTTGCAGATGGAAAGAAAATTAGGATTCCTGGACAGAGATTGCTTAGTAACCGAATAGTTAGATGCCTGACAAATGTAGAAGCATTTTCCCTTCGGGCTGCAGACCTAGAAGAAGTTACCTGTCTTTTCTCAAGGTTCTTGCGCAATCCTCGTGTTCAAGGAGCCATAAGGTTGTTTTCATATCAATAGTCTCACACTTGAGAGTGCATGTTTTTTCTTTCTGTTTTGTTTGTTTGTTTGTTTGTTTTCTTTTTTACCTCAAACAAGAGTGTGCATGTTGACTTTAGCTTTTAGGTACTTTCCTCAAGTAAAACAACTAATTTGGGACTTTCACTTATCCTAAACCTTATAGAGGACTAAGTACATTAAAAAATTTCATGTGCAGAGCTAAATACAAAACTTTGAAATTTATTGGTGAATGAAGAACTAAAACTGTTGATCTAGTTTTTGCAGTTCTACATATGGAACTTAGGCGTTATCTCCTTTTTTTAAAAAAGAAGAACAAATATCATGATTAACATGGCTTTCACATAGGACTTTTTGAGTGATTGTTGTGACTGTTGAGCCAGGACTATTTGGAAATGAAACTTTATGGTGTAAGCCTAAACTAACACACTGATAATGCTCTTTGAAACCTTTTACTTTATACGCTGTTAGGCAGCACAGCATATCACGAAAAGAATAATTAACTGAAATTGTTCTGATTATTTAAATAGCAATAGAGAATGCTCACAAGTTAAAGATTCTTCTGCATTTTTTACCATTCTCTTAGCATGTCAATTCTTCATTCCTTGGGCTCTTCATAAAAGGCTCTAAATCTTACTCTTTGAAATTCGCTCTCAGAAACTACAAGCCTGCCATGCCTTGTCTGTTTGTACGTAGTAAACTCAGGTGCCAAGTTTTTTTCTGCCCTCCTAAAATCTAATTAGATGAAATGTTTTTACATTCTTGCAAGCTCTTTAATTTAAAGCGTCAGTTTTCCTAGTTTAAGTAGCTGGGTTGATAATTATACAAGTCAAGTCTTAATTGATCACTATATTTACTACCCACTGCTGCATGCATTTCAAAATTTTGGGGCATAAGTAAGTAACATGTGATCATTCGATGGAATTTCGTTTGGTGGTAGCAGCATCACATACAGTCATGAAAGTTAGTATCTTAATACCAATTCAGTTTCTGGCTTAATTTACATTGAAGGATGTGGAGTTCATGACCTATGCAAAAATATGCATTCCCGCAGTTTCAACTAAAAGCTACAGTACATCAATTTTTCCCCTTAGGCCATTCAGAGGCACATTTTGTCAATAAAAGCTAGGAATGATGTTGGACCCTTTTGAGTGCAAGCTGATTTTGTTTTACTCAATTCATACATGATAAAATTGTCCTCAATGGCAGGTATGAATCACGCTATTGGAGAAGCCTTGCTGCTACTCATATTCAAGTAGCATGGAGATACAGGAAAAAACGTCTGAACCGTGCTGACACCTCTCAATCTGGTCAATCTTCAAGGTAGTATCAGCTTTTTGTACTGAAGAAATCGAAGGTTCTTATGTAATATAACTAGGTATATTGAATAGGCAGCCATCTATTTAGGAAATTTGTTGTAACTTTTGGCAGTTAGGTTCATCTCAAATTTTAGCATCGGCTGTCAAAGTGCCCTTGAGATAGAGGAAAAAAAATGATGATTCTATGGTCAGATTTGTGATATATAGCTAATATGTGCAAGGTGTGTATGTAATATGTCTAAAGGTTGCCATTCAAATATATATATATATATATATAGTTATGTATATGTCAAAGGTCCCAAGCCATTGCATGTCATAAAATTTCATGTAAACTATATGAAGCAATGAGATTTCCATTTGGGATCTGCAATGTAAAGTGAAGGACAGGACAGTTGTCACTGATGTAGTTCTTTTGGTGTAATTTATTTATATGAAAATTTTAGTTGTTGATGTTAAAGTTTCTTCTTCTCTAAATTACCTCTACCCATTCCCAACCTATTGATGAGGGCAACCATTGCCAGACTAATATATTCAATCTGAGGATTTGAAGGCATCCAAGTATTTTGACATGGTTGGTTTCGGACAGGCAAAGGCTTTACATTTAAGTAGGAAGAACGGGTTGCCCTCTCCTCTGGAGTGTGGACTGTTGAAGTTCCTTCGGTATTACAATAAATTTATGCCGACCCTAATAACTAGTGATTTTGGTTTTTAATTGGGAATGAAAGGCAATTCAGGCTGGGATGGAGGGTACACGTTGGCCTAGCAATGAAATTGTTAGATTGACCAACCCCGTCGTGGATTCAATAAATTTAGTAATGTGCGTCGTCAATGCGTTTTTACCTATCTGCCTTAATTCGCTGCAAGGTTTCAATTTTTCTGCTCTCACTTCACAATCATTGGATGTCTTCTAGTTTAATTACATTTGATCAACCACTGAAATAAATTCAAATTTTGAACAGGTCCCATTACTCATCGTTTAGATTCAAACATATATTGAGGTTTTTCTTGATATATATATATATATATATATATTGTCATCCATCCAGCAATGTCCAATTTTTGGGATTCGTAAATTGTGAAGTTGGCATCAAATTTGAAGGCCAGCATGCATAAATATGATCAACAACAAAATCATGTTCAATTGAGTGGCGAGTCAAAACTTAATTTGATTTGAGCAATCGCATTTAAGCATCAAAAAGAGAGAAGTTGCAACTGTTTTTTATATAAATTTGTTAGCTCAAGCCTGTAAATGCATTCCCATCTACTAGCTCAACATATACTTTTATTATGCAGCTCCTCAAAAGAATCTCCCCAACCCATCAATCAAATTATGTCCCATCGTCAGTTTTCCTGTTTGAAAAGATCAAGGGCATAAATATATATATATGCCCAAACTGGTGAGGGAGAGGGACTGTTTAATCATGAAAATGAATGGAGTCCCGTATGTATGAAGATGAATGAGTATGATACGCTAACAGACGTTGTCATTCCTTCGTGGAGATTAACTACAATTGGGGACTTGTCGAGGAAGATGACAATTAGTAGTGTAACTTTGGGAGAATGAGATGGCAACCGGTTGGATGAAATGCATGGTTAATATTTGTTCGTGATTCCCATAGTTGAAGAGCTGAAGGATGGTAAAGAATAAATTTGTGGATTAAAAACCGTATGTATCGCTGGACCATCCGTTTCCATTACGGTATTCAAGTGATGATCTGAAAGTACACGGTCCACCATCGATCATGACCTGCCTTGATGGTTAGGTTAACTATCCACTTTCTTAACCTACTGTATTCAAGCTTTCGTTTAATTATTTCATCTTTTAATTTCTTTGGAAAAACCTAAGGTTTGTTAATCATGTATTGCACAAGCCACCGCCAATTTGAATAAAGGAAAATGGTGATATGATGAGTAATATTGTTGACAATGTCCTTCAACCAGCTCGTTTTCGGGTGATGATGCCACCACTTCTTCTTCTTTGAGTTGCCTAATTAAGTTGAGTTGCCAGGTATGCTTTAATGAACCCCTGTTGCCTAAGCTGCATTGCTTAGTTAATCAAGCAATTGAAATGCCCTGGCCCATAAAATTTATGGCAGTTTCTTCTTGATGATTTATTTTTCAAAAGATTATTTTTCTTGTTTGACCAACACAAAGTCGATGTAGATTATGTTAATCATTTATTATGTTTAAATATCATTGAAGGGGAAAACATGGTTACAAGAATTGTAATCAAATGGCCGTCATGTATATCTCATGGTGACTTTGGCATGTGCCCTGGTAAACAAGGAAGGCTCATCAACATTAATTGCCTATATATCACTAGAGGAGTTTTCCCCTCGTAACAGTGACGAAATCAGGATTTTATATTCCGGGTGAAAACAATATCTATAAAACAATCATATTACAACATTCAATGTTTGTGGAAGTAAAATTATAAAGAAAAAGTTAAAATAAGAATAAAATTATAATTTTCTTTTTCAAAAAAAAATTATAATTTTAGAACTTATCCCTTCGCCTCTGCCTTGTAAGTCCTATGGATGGACGGGTTAGGTTAATTAAATTGGTAACCTAGACATTTATTTGAACCATTTCACTTAACACCGTAATTTTCAATATTATTCAACAATGTAACAATATATATACATATGGGATATTCTCTTTACTCCAAAGATATCTACATCACATCTCTTTTCTTTTCTTTTTTATTTAAAGTTTAGGGTTTAGGGTTAAGATATAGGGTTATGAACAACAATTTTTAACTTGTTTAAAAGTCAAAATGAGCTTTCCCAATTACAACATTGATAGTAATACAAACAAATTAAATAAAATTTTAAATAGAAAAATATATTCTTAATTATCTCACGTTGTTATAATTCGACATAAATCTCATCTTCAACAAGTACACTTGTTTTTTTGCAACTTGGTAATGTGAAAGAGGCCCAAATTAATTTTCTGTTGTTATAAAAAATTTGTGGGCAAGAGTAGTCTCATTTTAGTTTAAATGTAACTATTGCCATGTGTCAATTATATATAAAAATAAATAAAATTAAACTATAAAGTTTGACATATTAATGTTTATAATTTTGGATATTTTGAAATTCAAACAATTTCAGATTTAGGTCATTTCAAATTCATATAATTTTGAGTTCAAGTCATCTCAGATCGAGTTCAAAATAAAATGAGGTTGATAATTAAATTTTACATTTTTAGTATTAAATTCTACGACAGATTGATTTCAAGTTTGAGTTACTTGAGTTTGATCGGTTCGAGTTCGAATTCTTTGGAATGAGTTTTCATATTGGAATTTAGTTTGTTACCCCAAACTCGAAGGGAAACTCTACTATTGTTTTATTGTAAGTTAATGGACGGACGAAACAAAGTATTTAATAATGTGGAAGATGTTACTTGGAATGTTTTGCATGTAAATCAAATGAAAATTAATGTATATGATGGTTAGGAAGCTGTGTCAATGCAGTCTACTCATTGGTAAAATATGAAGCAACATTTGCAAGACATAGAGCAAGTCAAGGAATCTTCTGAATGAAAAATGGGGATAGGGAAATTATAGATATTGACAAGTGAATTGGTCTTGGGAAGTCTATTTCTTTTCTTTTCTTTCCTTTAAAATCCCCCTGGCATCAATTAACAAATCTTAAATATTAATTGGTTCCAATAATTGTGTGTTATTTATAATCTCCTTAAAGACTTTTGCATTTCCAAGTGAAGGAAAATGCCAATTAAACTAATTAAGGAGAGGCTTAATTATTACAAACAACAATTGTGGCAAAAGCAATCATCAAGGATGATAGGCTACTGATTTATTTATTTATTTAATACATTAAATACATTTGTTCAGTTTTTTTATTTGACATTAAACACATTTATGGATTTGGGATAAGGGATTGATTCCATTATTAGTTAATGACCAAGGAAAACAGCCTATAGATTTATCAACATTATGTAAGTAGTTTAATCTGAAAATTGAAGGGATGAAACATGATATGGAACATATATGATATATCCTCATCAGTTGTTGACTGGGATGCTTTTGCAAATGTATTGGAACATTTATGCAGGAGAGTTCTTAAAGAAAATAGAAAAAGGAGGCTTGGGAACCTGATGTTGAGCTCATAACAACAGGCAGAAAACTGCATTAAACAAGATCCTAAAGACTACACAAAACAAATAAAAGGGTAGGCATATGCCTGTCTGTATTTGTTCAAACATTTAAGCCATGTTTTCTTGTGCTTACATCCCAACTCCTTTGTTAGGGCCCACCAATGTATATTATTAATACACAAGTGAATTTCATACTTTGTTTCTATAATAAGTATCACATCCTCAAGTTCAAATCTCATTATATGTAATTTTTTATTCTACTTTATGTTAAATTTGTCCAACTATGTTACATACTGGTTTGTTTCATTAATTTCTTATACGAGAGATGTAGTACATAATTAAGTTCATTGTGATTGTGATTTCTACATGTGCATGTACTTTTCTCATAAAAAAATCTATATGCCCCGTATGAAATGATGCAATACCTTTTCCTTTCTTTGGTTTTCTCATTTATAAGAAGATTCATTCGATGTAAAATTACATAACAGACGGTAACGCTCTCTTATCACTTAAATCTCATTTTATTTGATCTCAAGATTCGAATTCGAGATTCTCAAATTTTAAACCCTTATATGTTTTATGTTATTTGTTTCCCCAACTTTCATTTCCATTGAAGAGAATTATTATTTGTAGACAACAAAATACGAGTTGAACAGTGCCTTGAGAATTAGATAAAGGGTGTGCGTGTGATCATATATACTTTATAAGTCTTCTTGAGAAAACATAATGGTTATATATATATATATGAATCTAATGTAGAATGTACAAGTACTATCTAATTTTTATTGAAGAGTCCAATACAAAGAAGAATAAAGGTTAAAAATTTTTAAAACTAATATGTTGAACTTAACCATTAACAATCAAAACATTTATAATAGATAATAATTTTATAAAACATGTAAATCAAAAGAAATAAAAAAGACTTACAATAGTTCACTAAAAAAGTTTTGTTAAACAATGGCAATCTCTTTCTCAATATAAACAACTAAAATATCCACAAGAAACTCATTATCTATTTTGTTTTGAAGTCTTATCTTTTTCAATATAAATGACTAAAAAATTAATACCATCAACATCCAATATTTTTATTTTATTCTATTTAAACTTAAAATACTAACTATTAAACTATAATGCATAAAATATAAATAGTTAAATAGGATATGCAGAATTAATAATTTCCTCTTATATCATCTGGATTGTTTAAAAGGTTAAATACTCAAGATAATTTCTTTTCAACAAATATAAAACATAAAGCACATTAAAAAGATATATACTCAACGTAATTTTTCTTATATAATTAGGATTAATAAAAAAATAATATATTGGTGCTAGAACTTATATTTGAGAATTATATAATAATTTTTTAATTTTGAAAGACTAAAATCATTGAAAATAAAATCCATATAACCGAAAAAAAAAGATATACATGGCAAGTAGAAGATAAAACCTACATAACAAAAAAGGAATATGGTTGATGGTTCGTAAAAATTTGAAAAAGAAAATCTATAAAAGCTTAGAACATATAAGCAAATAAAATAGAATTGAAAAATAAATAAAATAATAAATAAAATAATAAAAATAATAAAAAAAAAAAACTTTACTTCTTTATAATTTCACAATGAAATGACAAAAAAAAAAAAAGAAAGAGGAAAAGAAAGATAAGGAAAAGGGAGTGGAGAAACTCAAAACCTTAAGGAAAAATTTAAGAGTTTAAATAAAATTGAATGGAGCTAGTAAGGTCATTTTATTATTATTTTTCATTTATATTAATTATTCAATAAAAAATTATTTTGAGAGAATCACTAAACATATATATAATATATAAAAAAATTTAAAAATTTTGAAGGGCCATGCAAAGGGACACCCTGCCCTTGATTGTGAATTTGTTTAATGTTAAATAGATGTAGCGGGTCTATCATGGCATACACTTTAAAGGTTTGCATCACTAAAAGAATAAAGACATAATATCTAAAAAAGCTTTTAATATATTTAAAATTTTTTAAATAAATTTTTAATTTTTTATAGTATTCAATTAAACTCTTATACTTTTTTTTAATCAAATAAGTCTTTATAGTTGATAGTTAATTTAAGTAAAAATGTTATTTACATTCTATGTCACATGACAGTGACGTGGCACACTACATGTTATAGTGGATGATAGCGTGACATATTAATACGATATAATAACATGGTCATATGACATTTTTCGTTATCCACATTAATACCACGTGAGTAAAAAATGAACAATACATAACAATAATTGAATTACAATATTTTTTATAAATTCAAATATTTCTAATATAAATCAAAAGCAAACTAATATCGCATTCGGATTTGGGAATTAAAGAAACATTACCTATGAATTATGATAGATTAATACTAAATGTTATGGATTTCAAATTTGACAACTTGTAATTTGCTACAACCTAAGCTTGGTGTTGAGGATTGAAATTATGCTTGAATACCTTGTGATTATAACTCTAGGGTAGAATGTATAACAATCTTATTATTTAGTTATGACTCGTTAATGTTAAACGATGAAAATTTGATTCTACCTAAGAGAAAATTTTAATAGTTATGATGTGCTTGTAATGTGATTGCATGCTTTTTCCCTAAAAGTTTAGTTGATGTTTTTACTATTTGTTTTTGGCTATCGAAAGCCAAAAAGGTGATCGGATATAAAAAAAAAGTAAAAGTCATAATTGTACTTTGATATAGACTAACTATGATATAATAATTGGTATTACATTTTAATTATTTGTTTATATGAAATTAATTATGATATTTACTTTTTAAATTTGCTTTATTATAATATTTCAAAAAATAAAAAGTAAATAATAAAAATTTCAAGTAAATGGAGTGAGAACAATGAATAATGAAATATTGTGGTGTGAAGCATGCAAAGCAATTGGCAGGGCCTTACTTTGACATTGTCAACGAAATGCTCAAGGGGAGGCAGTGCTCGGGGGCGATGAGTGTGAATGTACATGTGGTGCTCCACATAGAAGAGAAGAAAAAAGATAAATAATATTAAAAGATAGAGGGGTTTTATGCCTAACTACATTAAATGGGTAGATCTAGTGGTCCACAACTCTCAAAAATTCTGCGGGAACTTTTGTCAAATGTAAGAATGGACCAGTGATGTAATGTTCGATAAATTGAATCGTACTACATCACTCGCGCCCAGCCATCCGTAGACTTAGCTCGCAACTTAGCCCATTTTTACTCTTATATGTCTTTTTATTGCACTCTTTTTTTTTTTTTTTTTATAAGATTCAAAAAAGTTCTATACGTTTAAGTTTATGAAATCTTTCATTAACAACTATTAAAAAAATTTACATCCGATAAATATCCATGAACGAACAGGGATCAGAGTCACAATCTCCCAAAATTTTTAAAATCTTCTATATATGGTATTTTTTGTCTTAATGGTCCATTCAAAATTTTATATCCCTTTTTCCTCTTTGTCTTAGAACCTCAATAAAATTTGATTAGATCTGCCCTGTGAACAAAGGCTATCTTAACCTCACTATTGGATCAGACATAACATGCAATAAGATCCAACTTCTTTCTTTTCCTTCAATACTTTTATCTAGCTACTGTCTGTTAGTGAAAGTTATAATATACTACTTCAAGGAAAGATTAGAAGATTAATGAAGTGTATACAGACAAATTGTCAGGAATATAGTAATTGAAATAGGGTGACCAAGATTGAGGTGCGGATTAGGTCACTTCTCTGTAATAAGAATTGGTTGCTTGGGATTAAAAAAAAAAAAAAGAGACAACAAACTCAGTCTCCCACTATGCATGTTAACCTACACAAGGTAGAAGGTAGAGGCTCCACCAAAAAATACAACTTCTTCACCTATTTAATTAGTTTATCCTAGTTCTCTTCATTCTTTAGCTTTGGGGTAGGACATTTCAACTAAATTTGTGATTTAGGACATTTCTGAGGCTCTTTACATGTTGGAGGAATGTCTTTAAATGCTTGATGATTGTATGCACTTTTGGGTGATGGGAATTTATTTGTTTGATGTATGCTCATTATTTTATGCTTTTAGGTATTTGGGTTTTCATTACTTTTATAGTGGTATGGATTTTGGTTAAATATCATTTGGATTAAGTTTCATTTCGTTGCTTTGCTTGAACATCGATCCAATATGCCATCATACACAACATGAATTGCATGAAATTCTTAGGTTGAAGTTGAATTGTTTCTTGGTATCTTGTATAGCACTTGCATGAAATTTGATGACTTGGATCTTGAAAATTTAGAGTTCAATGTTTCAAATCTTTCATCTCTATGGCTTTTCATGTGAATTTGTCTCGTGGATTCTAAATAAAGTTTTACTTATAATTGCTTGGATGTTAAATTCATTTGATGTTAGGTTGATTAGAAGTAATTTAGAGATTTTTTATTTTGTATGAACTGAGTGCTTACATATAAAAATGTCAACGAATAGAGTATCCATTATTGTTAAGTTTTCTTACTTCGAATCTTGTTATTTGATAAAATATCCGAATCTTATAATTACCTGATTAAAATTTAAAATTTAAAATTTAAACACTATTTGTTAAATATATTGACTCATTAAATACTTGATTAAAATAAATTTAAAATCAGTTTTAATGTACATTATTAATGAACATTAAATTAATAAATTGAAGTTAGTTTGTAAAAAATAAATTGAAATTCAAAATTGTATTTAGAATAATAAATAAATTTTAGTTGTATTCATTAATTATAAGGAATTTATAAAAAAATAATATATAAAAATAAAAATTATTATTTATAATCAGATTGGGTAGTGACTGGGTATCCTAAGATCACTACCCAAACTCGTGATGTTTAGCAGTTTTACTATCCAAAGTAAATTATATAATATCCTTCCTTATCTAATTTAATCGGATTGGATAATACAAAACACTGGATTAACAAATAACTTATTTATTTATTCTTCAAAAAAAAAACAAATAACTTATTTACATATTAAAATTGATTATAGATATGCTTGATTGAAAATTAGGAGCAATTGTATTGTTTGAATTTATTGAGCTTTCTTCTAAGTATGAATGCTTGTTCAAAATTGTTTTGGAAATATGGACTCACATATTTGGTCTAGAATTGCTTGTTTTGCAATACATTATGCAAAACGGATTTGAAAATAGAAAAAAAATTGGAAATGAAAATTCAAGATTTGGATATGAATGAATTTCTTGTAAATTAAAATATTTATGCAAGTTCCAATATTTAAATTATAATTAAAAATTTATATATTGGTTTTAATTTTATCTCAATATTTGGATAAATAAGTTAAAATTTTTAAATTAATTCTTATAACATAAATTTCATTTAATTATATATTTATATATTCTTATGCAATTTTTTCATGTAAAATAAACATTTGATGATAAAAATTACTTGATAGTCATTATGAAATAACCCAAACTTGAAATGGCTTGAGATTCAAAAGAAAATATCCTATGAAATAACTTCAGTCAGTATGATCGAATTCAAAATAATTTAAAGCTAGTAAGAATTTGATTGGCTTGAACAATCGAAACACACCATGACCGGACTTGAAACAGTATACGACCAGACAAAATTGGTAATCCGAATTGACTAAAACCCGAGGTTTTCGTATGTCGAAGACAAGAATGGGTCCGAACTCTCAAGTGCGGAAACTTAGTGAAGTTGAGCATGAAGGATACGACTAAAGAAATATGACAATAAACGAAAAAGAAAAAGAAAAAAAACCATTGATTTAAGGAATAAAAGAATTGAGGAAAGAATATTTATTTAGGCCACACGATTGTGTAACATGATGAAAAGGAGGGTTTATAAATGGCGATAGATTGCGGTCAGGAAATGAGAAGGGGTGAGCGCAGAGAATGAGGGCCCCCGCCCACTCCCCTCCAAAAAGGTATCGTGTTTGACTTTTAGCAAGCGGCCTTGTAGTGTGCGTAAACAGCCAAGAATGTAAGGCTCAGCTTGGAATTTGGGTCCTAGCGAAAAGGTGAGGACCTTTTCAAGACTCGTGAGAAAGATCAGAGAAAAAGAAAACAAAAGGGCAAAAAGGTTAGTTTTGTCATTATAGGCTTCTAATGATTCACTTTGTAGGCTTTAATTGAAAGATCAAAGTTACAACATTAGTATTGGTAATCAGTATATGTGTTTTTCAGAAATGGCGTTTAAAATTTGGAAAAAGAAGAAAAGGGCCAATGGGAGGGGTTGGTTTGGTAAATTTAATGTTAGTTAATTCAGGATTTGAAAAAAGAGGTTTCAAAATGAGATCAAGGAAGCATGTCTCGTTGTTTTGTCGCAATTGGTAAAATAAAAGGCGTTTTTGTGTTGTGCCTGCCTGGAGAGGGGACACGGTGAGTGTGAGTGTATGATGAAGTAGTACTGGAAAACTAGTTGTGAAATGCAGGGTAAAATAAAAAAAAATAATAATAAATAGAGAGAGGAGGAAATGGAAATAAAAATAAAAAGGGGGATGTGTGTGTGTGTGTAGGTGTCCAAAACGGGCAAAAAGTTCTCTTATTTATTTAAATATTTGGAGAAGAGGCAAAGGCTCTTTTAAAACCCATCAGTTACGCACTTTTTGACATAGAGAAACAAAGACGGAAGGGAAGGGAAGGGAAGGGCGAGAAATAAAACATTCATTTATGCAAATGCAAGAGGCGAGGTAGAGGGTCGTAGCAGTGGCTGTTGCTGGCTGGTTAGGCTGCTTGGCTTATCGCTACTGCTACTTATTAGTTAGTGTGAGAGTATTAGTTATTAGTAATAGTGGGGAGAGCGGGGGGTGGGGTGGCTGCCTGCCTCTCTCTGCCTTCTGCCTGGTCCTCTCTCACAGAGCCTTTATTACACCGCAAAAAATCCACTACCCATTTTCTGCCTAAACTCACTCACCCAAAATCATGCCACTATCTTTGAAATTTCAGCCGTTTTTCTTCCCGTGAAAAAGAAACCAATAATATGCCTATTTCCATTCAAAAACAAGTACGATACTCTTTTCCTTGTCTTGCTTTTGATCTCGAGTGGTAGAAATCAAACACACACACAAAGGTGATGATGGGCGGTGTTGAATCCCGAAAGGTTGTTCCAATTGAATAAACGGCCTCCTTTTTCTTTTTTCAAGGTGTTTCTGGAAGGGACGTCCAGTCCATATATGGAGTACGGAAGCGGAGGAGGGAGTGGGTCCGGTGGGGACCACGATGCCTCCGACCCTTCCCGCCGGAAAAAGCGTTACCATCGCCATACTGCTCACCAGATTCAGAGGCTTGAAGCGTAAGAAGACAGGCGACCTTTTTTTTCTTGTTCGTTTGGTTAATTTTCCTTGTTATTTTTGTCAATAATGATAAAGAAAACAAAAACTGGGTTTTTGTTTTGTTTTGTTTGGTTGGTGGCAACGTGAAGAATGTTCAAGGAGTGCCCACACCCGGATGAGAAGCAAAGGCTACAGTTGAGTAGGGAGCTGGGCTTGGCACCCAGGCAGATCAAGTTTTGGTTCCAGAACAGAAGGACCCAGATGAAGGTAGGTTAACTCTCTCAGTCAGTCGGTTAGTGTGCTTTTGTTTTTCTTCAGTTTACCTTTGTCTCTGTGTCTCTCCTTCAGGCGCAACACGAAAGAGCCGATAACTGTGCTCTTCGTGCAGAGAATGATAAGATCCGATGTGAGAACATAGCCATCAGAGAAGCACTCAAGAACGTCATCTGCCCTTCTTGCGGTGGCCCTCCTGCCACCGAGGATTCCTATTTTGATGAGCAAAAGTTGCGAATGGAGAATGCCCAATTAAAGGAGGAGGTTTTTTCCTTTTCGTTTTTGCTAAGCTTGCTTTTCTTCTTTTTCCTTCAGTAAACAAACAAAACAAAACCAAAACTTAACTATGTTTTGTTTTTTCGCACTCTGCAGCTTGATAGAGTATCTAGCATTGCAGCCAAGTACATAGGGAGGCCGATATCCCAACTCCCGCCAGTACAGCCTATTCATGTTTCTTCATTGGATTTAACCATGGCAAGTTTTGGCGGCCATGGGGTTGGTGTTGCTGGTCCTTCCCTCGATCTTGATCTTCTCCCTGGAAGTTCCTCCACAATGCCGAATTTACCTTTCCAACCAATTGCTATCTCGGACATGGATAAGTCCCTCATGACCGATATTGCGGCAAATGCAATGGAGGAACTGCTCAGGCTTTTGCAGACCAATGAACCTTTGTGGATCAAGTCCACCAATGATGGCAGAGATGTTCTTAATCTTGAAAGCTATGAAAGGATTTTTCCTAGAGCTAATACACACTTTAAATCTCCCAATGTTCGGATTGAAGCTTCTAGAGACTCTGGTGTTGTCATCATGAATGGTTTAGCATTGGTTGACATGTTCATGGATTCTGTAAGTTGTTGTTCATTTTATTTTTTAAAAAAACGTAACCATAAACCCCTCCTCTTTGGGAATCGATCAAAATTTTGATGGGTGAACTTCAAACTTTTTACAGAACAAATGGGTGGACCTATTTCCAACTATTGTGTCAATGGCCAAGACTATCGAAATAATTTCATCTGGAATGATGGGCAGTCATAGTGGTTCTTTGCAATTGGTAAAACCGCTTATGAATGGTGTTTATTGAATTTTTACTTCTGGCTTTTTTCTAATTCTCTGCTTGTGGCAGATGTATGAAGAGTTGCAGGTGCTTTCACCGCTGGTACCAACGCGTGAATTTTATATCCTTCGCTTCTGTCAGCAAATTGAGCCAGGCTTATGGGCTATAGTGAATATATCATATGATTTTCCCCAATTTGCTTCTCAATGTCGATCTCATAGGCTTCCTTCTGGATGCTTGATTCAGGACATGCCTAATGGCTACTCCAAGGTTGGTCAAGTTTATTCTTTTAGTTGATTATTTACTCATCAATTACACTCAACTTTAATCTTAAATGAATGGCTAATACTCATAGGTTACCTGGATGGAGCATGTTGAGATTGAAGACAAGACTCCAACTCATCGGCTCTATAGGGATCTCATTCACAGTGGTTTGGCATTTGGAGCAGAAAGGTGGCTTGCTACTCTCCAGAGGATGTGTGAGAGGTTTGCTTGCCTAATGGTAACAGGCACTTCAACCCGGGATCTTGGGGGAGGTAAGTTTCAATAATTCATGCACTCCGTTTTACTTTCGCAGAGCTCTGAATAAATTTCCAAATGTTTCAGTAATTCCATCTCCTGATGGCAAGAGAAGCATGATGAAGCTTGCTCAAAGGATGGTCAACAATTTCTGCACAAGCATCAGCACATCCAATAGTCATCGGTGGACAACACTTTCTGGTTTGAATGAAGTTGGTGTTCGGGTTACTGTTCATAAGAGTTCTGATCCTGGACAACCTAATGGTGTAGTTCTTAGTGCAGCTACTACGTTCTGGCTTCCTGTTACTCCTCAAAATGTCTTCAACTTCTTCAAGGATGAGAGAACTCGACCTCAGGTATAATCAGATTAATCAATGTCAAGTGTTTGCAACTGCCCTATAACTGTATATATAAGTCAGCTTCTTAGTTTCTTACTGTTACATTGCTTTCTACTTTTGTTCTTTTCTTTAGTGGGATGTTCTATCGAATAGCAATGCAGTGCAAGAGGTTGCTCATATTGCAAATGGGTCACATCCGGGCAATTGCATATCTGTTCTACGAGTGAGACTCTTTAAATTGAAGCATTTTTGTTTGTTTTTTCCAATTTAAACTTCATGCTTTCTTTCTTCTTTGGTTTAATAAGAATTTGTTGCAAAGCTCTGATGATTTTTTGTTCTGTGTACTTGAAAACTGTTTTTGAAATAGGCCTTTAATACTAGTCAGAACAATATGTTAATACTTCAAGAGAGCTGCATAGACAGCTCAGGGTCACTAGTGGTATATTGCCCAGTTGATTTGCCTGCCATCAACGTAGCAATGAGCGGTGAGGATCCTTCATATATTCCACTGCTGCCATCAGGTTTTACAATTTCACCTGATGGCCATCCAGACCAAGGAGATGGAGCATCAACGAGCTCTACTGTGCATGGAAACATGGGAAGATCTGGGGGTTCACTAATTACAGTAGCTTTTCAGATACTAGTGAGCAGCTTGCCATCTGCTAAGCTGAACTTAGAGTCGGTGACAACTGTTAATAACCTTATCGGCACCACTGTCCAGCAAATTAAGAGTGCTTTGAACTGTCCTAGTTCCTGATGATCTGGTTCCCTTACTGCTACACAACTGTTTTACCTCTCTCCCCATCGTCTTTAAATATTGAGATCAGAGAAATTCAGAGTCTCTTTGCGCTGGTGGTATTCAATGTGAGGGAAGTATTGTGGTTAGTTGGGACTTTCAATGCCCTCTCATCAAGAGCTGAAGCCGCTTATTTACTGCTTGCTGCTGCTATTGCTGTTTCTGCTGCCAAACTTGATTACAATCTACAGCAACTAATGTTTTTCATTTATTTTTATTTTTTGGGGGGGTTTTTTACAAGGCATTTTGGGTTTTTGCAATTTACCTTGGAAGAGTGGCTGGCTACTAGTCTTAAGAGGAGTCAAGAACGCACCATACGTTGTCTTTCCTGCTGCACCTCTCATTGTTTTTGCCTTAATGTTTTTTTGTCCTCTCTCTGCTCCATCCTCTCACATTTGCTACTCTACTCTACTCTACTCTACTCTACAAGACAGCAAGAAAAAGTTGTATGGTTCGGGTATTGACTTCTGTTCATGGACTTTGATTTTATCTTTCTGTGGATCATCTTTTATTCACTGCTGTTCTCTTCTTGCAATAAAACTCTTTCTTTTCTCTCTCTCTCTCTCTCTCTCTCTAATATGCTTACTTGCGTGCGTGCGTGCATGTGTGAAAGGCGGCAGCCAGCCATGCCTCGAAACAAAGTCATCAAAGTCGTGGGGCCACAATTTGACAGTTAGAATAGCTTTGTAGCTGGCTTTCTATTTCAATGTTGGGCTGCATGCTTTCTCCCTAAGCAGTTGAGTTCCAACGTAAAATTTAGTAATCTGCCTGCCCTTCCTTCGCCTTTAGCCTTTAGGATTTTATTAATGGGGACACAAGACTCAAGAGAGGCGAACCATCTGCACCACTCGACTACCCGGCCTTTTTACGGTATGGGCCCCCTTCTTAGAAATCAATTTACTAATAAAACATGCTCGCATCTCTGTTGATTACTGACAAATTTGAGGATCCATCTGCAATTTACACAAATGATTGAATCAGGTTTGCTGCCTACTTGGTACAGTAGTAGAAGAAACTACATTGTATCGTAGCCGTGGCTGTTCTACTTCACCAAATTGTTAATACCCACGACCTTTTTACTCGCAAGAGGTCCGCGCCTCGCCTCGCAGCGGTACCATTTGTTTTAGTAAAATAGACAAATTTTTTTCATATAAACTTTTTAAAACAGTTGTACTGTTTTGCAAGTTACAACGTGTTTTAATAAAATTTTGTTGTAAAATCATGATTAAAAAAATAAGATTTATCATTGAAATATAATGCTAAACAAATTAAATAATACAAAATAATTTATAAAAACTATTTTAACATAATTTACCAATTAACTAATCAAACGTTTTGTTTTTTTTTTCTTTTACAAATCTCTTTTTTTCTTTTTTGCTCTTTATTTTCTTTCTTTTCATTTTTCTCACTTTTTCTTTTTTTAAATTTTCTTCTCTTTTGTTGCCTTTGACTTGCCCTCGTCGACTTGCTCTATTATTAATTTGGCGACGAGGCGAGATGTAACGACAACTCTCATCCCCTACTCTCTCTCTCTCTCTCTCTCTCTCTCTCTCTCTCTCTCTTTGTCTCTTTGTCTCTCCTTTCTTCCCACTCTCCCTTCCCTTCATTTTTTTGGGCATTGTCGGTATGAGCGGCACATGTTTCACCTTAACTTCTACAAGTATAGATAATTAGATAATTAGATAATTTAACCTCTATTATTCCACAAGGAATCAACTTGATTAAATAAAAAAAAAAGCACAGTTTCTTTACTTAGTAATTATTCAATTAAAATAGATAACATCTCATGTTGTCATGCATATATCTAAAGATATATAGGTGGATTGACAATCTTGAGTGGTCTATCGATCATTAACATGATGCAAATGTTGGTATATTCCCTTAAGCCAATTGGATTGGTCAAGGAATATATATTGTTATTTAATGCATATTTAATCGCGTAACTATATGTGATAGAGGTTTTCCTTCATGTTAGTGCAATAATAAGCAGTTGTTAAGTACTAATTGGATGATGCCCATGGAACATAAAGGCCTTGCAAGAGAATTGTAAAGTTGTTACAATTATGAGATCACTATGCATCAAAGCCATGTTCCTAAAAGTGTTTCTGGTCATTGTATTGTCAAGACTAGTACATGTTTAACCTTCTTACTTGAGGATAACATGTAGATGCTTGTTAAAGAACAAGTTCACCAAACATGACTTGCTATAAGAACTCCATTTGGTATTTCATTCGAGTGTCTACGGAATATGTTTTTATGTGATAGTCATGCAACTAATCCTCATACTTGCGACACCAGGTTTGTCACGACCCAAATTCTAGGCCATGACCGGTGGCCCAATGGACATAGCCCACTAAGCCCAAGCAAGCCTATCTATATGACCTGTTTATCATTCCATCAAAAGTTGCTAAAGTTATATTTCATAATTCCAATTCAAAATAATGCTAACCATTGCCATCTCGTAATGGCATTTCTAATCAAATATACATATATTGTTTAAAACATATATCTTAATAATTTACATCGGGTTTGTCTATACACAACAAAAAGGATACTCGACTTTCAGAGGAGAGACTCGGGTGAAAGTTCAGCTATTGAATGTCGAGATACCTACCAAGGAAACGAATCTACAAGGACACCTCGACCTAGTTACCGGCTGTGTCACGACCCGGAACTCCCCATCGGGCCCGTGACAACCGCCGCGAGGCCTCGACAAACATTCTTCACCCCGAATGCCGATCGAAACCCCGCAAGGCTCTCGTATCAGCTTTCGCACTTCCCTGGTGAGCAATAGCTATCAAATATCAAAATTCAAGGGATTACAAATTATTTTCAAATCAAAACATAACATTTTGTTTTCTAGCACACAAGGGCATTTTCGTCATTTCTTTTTTTTTTTCGAAAATCTCAAAACTTGCTAAAAATGTAGTAGGTAAGTAGAAAATATATATTTAATGATTTAAAAACAAATTAAATATCTAAAACGTTCATTTGAAGTGAAAATTTGATCATTTGAATATAATAAAAATATTCAATAAAATAACTATTTTCTTGTAAAATAATTTTCGTAAAACTATCGGTACATAATTCTTATAGCGTAAAAGTTAATTATATTCATATATACTATAAAGCAAATAACCAAAGCATAAAATTTCTTTACAGTGACACGTGGGCCCACCTCTAACCAAAATGCATCGAAAACTGAAAACCTATAGCTTTTACCGATTCAAGTCCAAATGAAAGTCCTTGTCAAAGTCAACTAATTATGGAATTCCCTGAGCTTGAAATGTGAGGAAATGAGGGTGGTGAGATTATAAAATCTCAGTGAGTAAACAGATACCATCTAAACTATCTAAAATCGAGTAAATGGAGACAATTAAAATAAGTCATCATACTGTAATTTCATTACCTTTCAACTCATTTCAACCAAATAAAATAAATCCATATAAATCGAGTAATCAACTTGGCTTATGAATTTCTTAAAACTTTGGCTCGTGCCAAAACTCATACTCGGTGATACCTTGCGCAGGGCATCCAACCGAGTCCGCCAAGGCTGTTAAAATTTCGTATACACTTAAAATATATTTTTAGTTTGAGAAAATACAGCCGTTCCTTGGCGTTGGCTGAGTTCCCCTTCACGTGGTGGTTTGGCGTGAAGTGAACCCTAAACTTTACCCCAGGAGATACCCTACGCGCCTCTCCGTTCGAGGTAAGAATATAATGGAGTTTTCCCTGTCCCTCTAATAGGCTGGTCCACGGAACCCCCTCTGCAATGAATAATTAATATATAATCCACCAATCAATAAAATTCATTCTAGCATGACATGACAATTTATCGCAACCTAGCCTCTCAAGGCTGAATACACAGTATAAATAATTCTAATACCAAGATTAGTTTAGCCATTCATGCTTATTTATTGTCATAAGCCATTCAATTCAAAACCATAAATTTGCAACACAAGCAGGCAGTCTCCAATTACTCTATTTTCAAAACCAGTATTCAATTTTTTAGAAAATTTATAAAATCATTTTATAAAATCACAATTTCTCTTAAAACATAGCAATTTACCATTTTAAACCCATTTTCCATAAAATCACACAATTGTATAAAACTACTCTAGATAATTAAGATGATAATAAGTTCACTCACAGTTCTAGGAGTCAATGTACTCCTAATCCCAGTCTCCAAGCACAATTTCTGTACTTTTACCAGTGTACTTTGCTCACCACCTATCCACAATGTACAATACATAATTCATCACATCAATGCTTGACCATTATAAAATCAATTCAGGCTCGGTATATATGCATGATATGATATACAACTTATCAAACTACCGCTTAAATGCGGTGCTGACCTAATTCGGCCTATTATCTCTAATTTAACTCCAAATCAATTCTTCTCACTTTCTACACTCCAATTATACCTAAATTACCTTAATGACTGTGAATGAGATTCAATTTATCAGTCTCGATAGCAAATTACGAAAATACCTCTAGTGGGTAAAAATTCGTATTTTTGCTATGAAAATTCTCATTATTTTTCTAGGCTCATAATTCATCATTTCTTAACCAATTCTCCTAGAATGAAAATCAAATTCATCCTCACTCAACACATGGTAAATTCGGCCATTAAGGGTTGTGGGAGAAAATAAATTCTTTTCTTGTTGTTTTGTTTCTAAATATGCTAAACTAACTTAAAACACTAACATAACTTCAAATCAAATTAATCTAATAATTTTCTCTCTCCTAACCCATTTTTCAGAATTGAATTCATCATAATAACTCAATATTCAACCATGGAAATCAAGAACAAAAGCATGGGTAAGCTAGGTATCAAGGAGAACTAAAGAAATTCTAACTTACCTAGCTTGTTTCCTTGATTTCTTCACTTTTTCTTTGAATTTTCACTTAGGTTTTCTTGTTTTTCCCTTTGCTCTTCCTCTCTCTTCCTTGCTTGGCCGGCCATATGAAGAAAATGGGCTGATTTTATGCCTTTTTATAAAGAAACAATAAAATAATAAAGGTATGACACATGGCATTTTCTTATTGGTCCATTTTTAAAATTTTAAAATTTTAATCCTTTTTATCTCCACCACACAATTAGTCAATGGTCAAAATGAGGATAAAGGAAGACCATGTGCTGGAAAAATGTCCTGGTGGTGGAAAATTACAATTTTGCCCCTGGGGTGGCAAAATTACCATTTTACCCTTTTACTCTAAATTATACCGAAATTAAAATTTTTCACTTCTAAACTTCAAATCTTACTCCAATAAGTCAAATTATACTCCAATAAGTCAAATGGGACCAAAAAAATCTTTCCTAAAATTTTCCATTTTGTCCCTAGGTTGCAAATGACCATTTTGCCCCTAGATAGCGAAAATTCCGGTTTGACTCCAAATTGATCCTCGAACTTCGAATCACCATATTAAACCATTCTGGGACTTTAAAATTCTTAATTTCATCATGAATTCTCTATTTGATCTAGTTCGAGGCTTAAATCAACTTTGTTGTACGTCTAGGTACAATACCGACTTTTGTAAATTTTTCGAGACTCTCTTAGCATGCAAGCATGCTATCCATCACATGTATGTAATGACAAATATTTTATAGAGTCGGGCTTGTCATCTTCTCCCCCACTTGGATCAACCATATGATCCTTCTTCATGACTGATTTCGACATCAGGCTAAATATTAATATTTTAATAATCTTTCATTAATAAAATATTATTTTATTCTAAAAATTTTATCTTGTCTCCTAGGTACCCAAAATACCTTATTATGCCTCACTTGACTTCCGAATCGCCTTTTATCTCACAAATTCTCCTCCGATAAAATTTTTATTATTTTATTGTTATTTTCTCACTTTCGAAATATTTTATCCTAAACTATTCCTTTCATCTTTTATCACTTTTAAACATTTTAATTGACCTCAATTTGCATTCGATCAACTTTATTTATCACCATATTAAAGTTTGGGGTATTTCAGGCTGCCCCTTGATCTGAAAACATGAAGTTGAAAACGGTGAGTATAAACCCAGTGAGTGAACAAAAAAAGAGAACAAGCAAATCGATAAAAGAAGTTAAGAAATCATAATGCACTTATTTTCAAAAATAATGCAATTTAGTTTAATTCTTATTAAAACCCTTTATTAAACTGTCATAGCCCAAATACCGAGCCATGACCGACGCATGGGCCCAATGGGCATAGCCCACTAAGCCCAAGCAAGCCTATTTATGCAATTTCGATTATCATTCCCATCCATTATCTTTAAAATGAAGTGCTGTAACTCTCAAAAGTAAATGTTCCAGTAATATTTTATAATAATTGAATATTCATATTTATATTACATCAAAGTACTGTCATCATCAATCCAACATATACATACTTCATTTATAACATGACTCTTAGTAGTTTACATTACATATATATGTTCACAAGTAATAGACTCGAGACCGTCAGCGGAGTGACTCTGGGTGAAGATACAGCTACTAAGATGCCATAGTACCTACCAAGAAGACGAGCATATGTGTGTGACTCAATCTAGGTCCCAACTGCCTCTAAATCTGAAAACATGAATTTTAAAAACGTGAGTACGAAACTTAATGACTGAACATAAAAAGGGAATAAGTAATCAATAGGAAGAATTTGGAAATCATGATGTACTTGTTTCACAAACAATACAATTGATTTAATTTCTTACTAAAAACCCCTCATTTCAAACTTTGATTAATAACCTCATAGTGTTGCAACAACCCATAATCAATCCACGAAGTTAAATGGGTGAAAATATGTCAAAAACTGAATAGGGTAGCATGCAGGACAGAATGTTTCTCACTGCAACGAAGTTCATTCTCGTTGCAGTGAGAAATAGTATTAGTTTGCTTGTGTTTCAGTTTTTCTAGCATATCTTCCGTTACAGAAGTCCAATTGACCTGATTTTTGAACCATTAGAAATTTAAGAGGCAGGGGTATAGCTTTGATGTTTACCAATTTTCCTAGTTCGGATGGAAAGGTGGTCAAAATCTTCATCAAAGTGAAGGCACTACATCAGAACCCGAGAGTTTCTCATTGCAGCGAGATTTATTTTCGCTGCAGCGAGTTTTTGGCTGCCAAAACAGAATGTTTCTCGCTGCAGTGAGAATGCTTTTTCACTATAGTGAGAAGCAGGGCACCTAAGTGTAAAAAGGACCTCTTTTGCACTAAAAATCCATTTGGTGTTGCAATGAACTCAATTTGCAAGAAAATGAGACATTCTCAAGATTCATCATGCCAATTTCAACATGAAATGCTCCAAAGTTTCCAAAGTTCAACATGCCAAAATTTCACATGCATTACAGCTATATACCATATATGTATATATATATATATATATATATATATATATATATATATATTTATATCAATCATCATGTACACCCTCCCATCATCATCAGCTCATATGCAACGGCTTATGCGTACTCCTACTCGCACATAGCCGGGTCAGCAATGGCTTATGTGCACTCCCACTCTCACATAGTCGGGTTAGTAACGGCTTAAGCGCACTCTTACTCGCACATAGCCGGGTCAATATCATTACACAACATTATTCATATATATATTGTGAGACCTTGACTTTTATAGACTCATAGTTAGTAATATACGCGATATCCCTGATCAGGGATAATTTCGTCATTTCCTTAGTAAGCCCATAAAAGTAAGATTTTAAACAATATTATGGCCTAAGTAGGCCTAAGGCATAAATGAATGATGAAATTAGGGGTAAAATGCCAAGGAAACAAAAATTTTGATGATTTTCACGATAGGGGCAAAATGGTCATTTTTCACCTCAGGTTAGAATTTTAAGTTTTGTGAACCTGAGTATATTTAGACCATTATGGACCTTATCCCAGTATCAAAAGAGCAAAAACATTGCATAAAAGATTAGAGGAGAATAAGCTAATAATGTGGAGGGGTATTTTGGTAATTTAATTGGAGTGGATAAGCTTGGGCTATAAATATCTCTTTCTTCCAGCAGCTTCTTGAATTTCCAGTAGCTTCTTCTTCTTTTTCTCTTCCCATCTCACGTTGCTTCCAACCTTCATGGAAGCTTGATATGAAGCTTGCATAATTTTCTATCTCTAGCTTTAATTTTCATACTTTAGTGCCTTTTTGACTAGAATCCTTGTATTCTTTCACTCTCTCACTTCAAAACCCTTGATAAATCTTAATTCCATACTTTCTCTCACTAGTTGGGCATTTTAGAGAGAGAAAAAGAGAATTACCCCATTTGTTTGGAAGCTATTGGAACAGAATTCAACTACAAAGAAACCCTAGGGTGAGTGATGAACTAAGCTTGGTTTTTTAGCTGTGGATAATAGCTAGTAATTGGGATTATGAGCTGTTTTATTGTTGAGGGATGTTCATTCATTTTATAGTGATTAAGATAGTGAACACAGATAGCCATTTAAAGTAGTAATTGAAAGCTTGCTAAGGGATAACTTTTAGGGTTTATAAGTATGAATTGACACTAAGGTAATGTTAATTTGATGGTAGGTTCTAACGAAGCCCCATCACCCCAATTGGATCATTAGGGGAATTAGAGTCAACTAAAGGCTCAACAATATACCGGTGAGTGAACTGCCTTCAAAACTTGTTTTGGGGAATATAATGTATTTGCCACACATTTGAATGAATTATCAAGTTTTTCAGAAAAACAAGTGCCTTGGGAATAAGCTTTCGCTAAATGGTTTTATGTTGTGATATGTGATTGCTATGGATTCATGCACTATTGCATTATGATGATAAATATATATGTGTGTTGTGCATGATGAATAATATTGTGTATGATGACTGTAACCGTGTGTGTGCACGATGTGGGGGATGCACATGCCGGTGATGATGGTGGCGTGAGAGATGGATGATGATAGTGCTCGTGTGCACGATGTGGGGGGATGTACAAGATGGCACTGATTGTACATGATGTGGGGGGATGCACACGATGACGTCGACTATGTGCACTATGTGGGGGGATATACATGAGCCGGGTGTGATTATGATGATATTGATGTTTATCTATGTAATTATGCATATCTATACTTATGAAATGAAAGCTCATGAATATGATATATGATTGACATATATGTGAAATTTGATACATTGCACTTTGGGAATTTTCATGTGTTTTATGTTGATTTTGTTGGTTTAGCAGGATGGCCTTTTATTGAGTGAAGGGAAACCTTTTTCTTGGTGCTCTGTTTCTCACTGCAGCGAGATTCATTTTCACTGCAGCCAGAAACTCTCAGGTTTTTGGAGGGTGGCTAGTCGGAAACTCGCTATAGCGAGAATGCATTCTCGTTGCAGCAAGAAAATATTGTAGCATTCTCGCTGCAGCGAGAAAGTTTCTATTTTGGGGCAAAAATTTTGCTGCAGCGAGATTCATTCTCGCTGCAGCAAAAAATTTCTGTTTTGTCTCACATCTTGAGCAATTGTTGCCCTATTATCCACTTCTTGCTACCATATTTGAGAATGGACTTCAAATATTAAGGAATAAATGAATTAAGTTTAAAATGAGGAGGTTTGGTGAGAAACCCTTGATTAGTTGATAATTTAAATCAAGTGTCGCTGCAGCAAAAATTCATAGCTGCAGTGAGAATGCCTTTCCGCTGTAGCAAGGACTCGTTGTTTATTTGACCTAATTCGCATGAAAGCTATTAAAGTTTTCACTCTCCAAATCCTTTGTTGAGTATGGACCCTTTTCATAAAGTGATTTACTCATGTGGGGTTTACATAAAGGGTTAAATAAGAACTAAAAATAATTGTATTGTTTTGAAAAATGAATGCATTATGATTTCGTTAAACATTCCTTATGGTATGCTTGTTCCCTTCTTGTTCACTCACTGGGTTTGTACTCACCGTTTTCAACTTCATGTTTTCAGATCACGAGGTAACTGGTAACTAGGTCGAAGTGTCTTCGTATATTCGACCCTTGGTAGGTGTCTTGGCATTTAGTAGCTGTACATTCGTCTGAGTCTCTCCACTGGAAGTCGAGTATTCTTTTGTTGTGTATAGACAAACCTAATGTAAATTATTAAGATACATGTTTTAGACAATGTATATACACTTGTTTAGTATGCCAGTATGAGGTGGCAATGTTTAATATTATGTTGATCCTAAATTATGAAATGTGACTTAGCAATTTATGATGAAATGATGAACATGTTAGATTAATAGGCTTGCTTGGGGTCACGACCCGGAACCTCCCTCGGGCCCATGACAACCGCCGCGACGTCTCGATTGACACTCATTACCCTAAATGCCAATCGGAACCTCGCAAGGCTTACATATTAGTTTTTTTTCTTTCCTGTGAGCAATCATTGTTAAACATTCCATTTTAAACAATTACCGGTCGTTTTCGGCTTAAATAAATCCAAAGATAATTTAATTTTCTTCTTTTTTTATAAAAGATTTATAGACAAATATCACTATTCAAAATATTGATTAAAATATAGCATTTTTATATAAAACAATATTTATAGAAACATGTGTGAGAAATCTTTTGTAATATGTAAGTAAAATAAATTCATACATACAAAAATTTACTAAGTTATAATGTACAATAATGGTTACAATGACAAGTGGCCCAAAATACACCCAGTGTTGGTGCTAGAAACCTACTGTCTGTTTGGTAAAGATGTCAACTGGAATCCTCGACAAAATAGGGTATCTACAAGCTACCACAGACCTGAAATGTTTGGAAAAGAGGTGGGTGAGATTTTTGCAATCCCAATAAGTAAACAGACATTATCATAAATATCTAAAGACGAGTAAAATGGAGGCAAGTTTAAACAACAAATCACAAACCATTTCATAAGGTTTTCAATTTCTTTCTTAAACCATAAAACATTTGTAATTTACCAAAACAGTTGTCAATGCTTATAACCTTTATTAAAAACATGGCTCAAGCCAAAATCTAGTCCTCGGGGATACCTTGGCCGAGGCATCTAACCGAGTCCACCAAGGTTGTTAAGATATTTACATGTTAAACACATTCTGGTTTTGAAAACAAGCTGTTCCTTGGGGTTGGCCGAGTTACATATTCACGTGGGGGTTCGACGTGAAGTGAACTCTAACACTACTCCGGGAGTTACCCTCCTCGCCTCTACAACCAGAGTAACTATGAAACCGGGTTTACCGTGCCCCTCTAATAGGCAGTCCACAAAAACCTGTCACTGCAGTGACTAAACCCACCAATTTTAATAAAATTTCGACAGTATAATGTGACTTTTATTTATTTATCCAGCCTGCATAGTAAAAGATAACTTACATTCTATTCCCAATGCAGTTATAAAATATAGCCACATATACTCATATATCATAAGCCATTCATAATAAAATATATTTTTCAAGACAATTGGTAGCCTCCAATTACTCAATTTCATAATCAACATAATATATTTTTATTTGTCACATTTATTTCTAAAACATTAAAAATCTCGTTTTAATCTCATTTTCGTTTCATAAAATACATAAAGAGCATTTAAAAATAAACTCTAGATAATTTACAATAATAATAGGTTTACTCACCGTTTGTACAGATGAAATGCTTCCTAGGTGCCCCGATCACTGTTGGTCGGGTACGACTTCCTTGCCTTTATCGGAAGGCTCTCCTCCTAGACACATTGCAAAATTTACCCAATTCACCACATTAATGCTAAATCACTATATAATTGACTTAAATCCTATACTAATGCATGGTATGAAATGCAATAGCCTAAAACGGCTTAAACGCGGTATTAACCTATTTTTGGTACTTTACCCGATAAATTGCTAACGCGCTCCATTTTAGCTCTAAATCGTCCCATTCTCTCTCCAACATTTCTAACCATTAAATATCAGCCAATAACCTTCTAAAATCACCAAAATCAGTTCACTTTCCTCCTTGGAAAATTCGGCCAAAAATGGGACATTAACTCGGTAAATTTTCTACTCTGTTTTTCTATCACATTTAACCATTTTTCATCATTTTCTCTTTATTTCTCTTAGAATAAAAATCAGATCATCATCATTGTACCTCATTTCAGATTCGGCCAAAGGTGGGTATTGTGAAAATTTAATGCTTTCTTGCCCAATTTAATTTCTAAACACATTTAACTAACTAAAACTATCAATTTAACTAAAAATCAAAACCTAAAAATTTCAATTTCTCCCCCCTTGAAATTCATCCAGCCCTTGATGTCACTTTTAGATCTCTCTCCTCAAGCATGCTAAATGGAAACAAAGGCATAGGAAAGGTAGAAATCAAGCTAAAGTCGAAAAATCTTACCGTTAGACGCGTAAACGGGCCAAAAACATGAATTCCCCTTTGAATGTTCTTGTTTCTCTTTGGTTTTTCTCTTTTCTTCCTTTCCTCTCTATTTCCTCTCTTGTTCTTTCCTTATGGCCGGCCATCACTTGAAATGGGGTTTAAATGGGCTGATTTTTCATTAAAATAATATTAAACCATTAAAAAAGTCATGTGTCACTTTCCCATTGGTCCGTTTTTTAAAATTTCATCCATTTGTTTCCAAATTTTCACCATACACTTGTCCCACATATCCATAGCTTAGATAAAATTCTCAGACTTATCCAAAGTTTTGGTGGAGTAATTTTTGAAATTTACACTTTTACCCCCGTAAAAGTCAAAAATTACATTTTTACTCCAAAAACTGAAAAATTGCCTATAGACATATTTTTCATCCCTTATACTCATGCCATTCTCCAATTTGTCAAATGTGATCTAAATTCTCTTAAAATCTCAAATTTATTCCACGGGTGAAAAAATTACGATTTTACCCCTAAACATCAAAATTTTCAATTTTTTCCCAAATGAACCCTTGAACTCTGAACAATCATTTTTAGTCATTCCTTGACTATAAAATATTAAATTTCATCCTACGATTCCTATTTGAACTAGTTCGAGGTTAAATCAATTCAAGTGTACCGTTAGGTACAATACCGAATTTTGTCTATTCTTAAGGACTTTCTTAGCATAATAACATGCTACTCAGTGCATGTATGTTATGACATGTATTTATAAGGTCGGGTTTTACACTTGGGCTTAGTGAACTACATCCATTGGGCCCATGGGCCCAGAATTTGTGTTGTGACATATATATATCAACATAATGTAGTAGTACAACAATCCATAACAGCCACATGCCACATATAGAAACAATTTATCAAAGGCTTGTTCCCAAGGCACTAGTTTTGAAGATAAAACAAATAAAACACTTTAGGGATTCAATCAAACATACTTGTATACACATCCCAAAACCTTTTTAATGCAAGTTCACTCACCGACATTTGTTGAATCTTTAATTGACTCTAACTTCGATTATTGTTTCAAACGGATATGTGAGGCCTTGTTGGAACCTATCACCCACAGTATAACTATCAAAAATATAACAGCCCATAAATCTAATTTCTAGCCATCTCTAACACCTTAAAATCAAATTCTAACTCATTTCTCACCTTGGTGGTTTTGTTTTTTAGTTGAATTCCTTTTCAAAAGCTTCCAAGCTACTATGGCAAGTCTCTTTTTCTCTCTCTAAAACTTTTAACTAGTGAGGGAAAGTGTTAAACAAAGACTTTTTGAGGGTTTTAAGATGTAAAAGTGGAAGAGCATGAAAAATCGTATGAAAGAGTGGGCAAAAGCATGAAATTTAGAGCTAGAGAGAGAAAGTTATGGAAGTTGCAAAGCAAGCTTCCATGGAGGATGGAAGCAACGTTAGATGGAAGAAGAAGAAGGAGAAAAAGCTGTTGGAGAATGAAAAAGTTGCTGGAAGAAAAAGATATTTATAGCTCAAGCTTATCCATTCCACTTGAAATTATGAAAATGCCCTTAGCACATTAACTTGTTCTCCTTCAATCCTTGGTGCAATCATTTTACTCTTTTTATACCAAGACAAGGTCCATAACAGTCTAAACATGCTCGAGTATGCAAAAACTTAAAAATTTTGACTCGGGGTGCAAAATGACCATTTTGCCCCTGTTGTGAAAATTATTGTCACTTCTAGTTTTCTTCGTGTTTTCATCATTACACATCATTTATTCATTCCTTAGGCCTATTTAGACCTTAATAGTATAAAAAACCCCACTCATAGGAGCTCACCAAGAGAAATTACGAAATTACCCCTAGTCTGCATTATCGCGTTTACTTCTAGTTGCATGTTTATAAAGGTTGAGATTTCATGGGTTCACTTCTAAATTATCCTTTTAACTTAGTAATCAATCTCAATTGGTATCCGTAAACTTTATTAGCTACTGTATCAAAGTACAGGGTACTACATAAACCCTCAATTGGTTAATCGCTTGATGATGAAGGATTCATACATATTAAATAATTTGGAGGGTGAAAGCTTTAATAGCATTCAAGCAAGTCAAGTGAAATGATGGGTCCTTGTTACAGTGAAAAGGCATTCTCGCTGCAGTGAAATTTGGTTCAAACTATCAACTGGCCGAGGGTTTCTCAGTTGGCCGAGGGTTTCTCACTAAACCCCCTCATTTCAAACTTATTTAATTAATTCCTTGTTGTTGGAAGTCCATGATCAACTATGGTGCTAAAGAAGTGGAAATAGGGCAGCAACTAAACAAGGTAACAAGCAAGACAGAAAGTTTCTCGCTGCAGCAAGAGGCTTCAGCAAATTTCTCGCTGCAGTGAGAACCAGGCTAGTGTAAACCCTCCAAACCCGAGAGTTTCTCGCTGCAGCGAAAAACAGGACACCAAGAAAAAAATTTTAGCATCTCAAGAAAAGGCCATTTTGCTGCAATGACAAAAATCAACTTGAAAACACTTTGCAATTTCCAAGGTTTAACATGTAAGATTTCACATGCACTACAACCATATACCATATTCATGACTTTTTATTGCATAAACATATATACATATATATCACATATATAACCAATACCACCACCGTCTCACCCAACTCATGTGCAACCCCCACATCACGCACATAGCTGAAGTCATCGTGTGCATCCCCTCACATTGTGCCCAGCTAATACCACCGTGTGCATTCCCCCACATCTTGCACAAGCAATATCATCATCCACACTCTCGCATCCATCATCACAAGCATGTGCTCCCCCACATCGAGCACAGGCTCAGTTATAATTACAAACAATATTACTATCAATACACATCATATATATTTAGATACACACACACACACATATATATATATATATATCAACATAACACAAGACACATGGCTTCATCACAATCGCATTCTACAATGCAAAACGTTTCATTAAAAGCTTGTTCCCATGCATATTTCAGAGAAAAACAGATAAAATATTTCAATGGATTTCATCAAACACATATGCCCAAATCCCAAAACATTTTAATGCAAGGTCACTCACCTTGGTGGGTTGTAATTAAATTTCTTTTCAAAATTCTTTCAAGCTATTATAGAAGCTCCCTTTTTCTCTCTCTAAAACACCTAGCTAGTGAGAGAAAGTATGGAAGAAAGACCTTTCAAGGGTTTTAAAGTGAGAGAGTGAAAGAACATAAGGGGTTCTATGAAAGGGTGCACAAAAGCATGAAAATTGAAGCTAGCTTGTGGAAGTTATGGAGGTTTCGAAACAAGCTTCCATGGAGGATGAAAGCAATGTGGGATGGGAGGAGAAGAAGAAGAAGCTGCTGGAGAAATGAAGAAGCTGTTGGAAGAAAATGATATTTATAGCTAAAGCTTATCCAATCTCTTCTTAAATTACGTAAATGCCCTTAACAAGTTGGCTTGTTCTCCTCCAATCCTTTGTGCAATATTTTTACTCTTTTAACACTAGGACAAGGTCCATAATAGTCTAGAAATACTCAGGTTCACGAAAACTCAAAAATTTTGACTCGAGATGAAAAATGACCATTTTACCCCTATTGTGAAAATCATCATTATTTTATTTCCTTCGTCATTTTACCCTTATTTTAATCATTCATTTATGCCTTAGGCCTACTTAGGCCTTAATATTGTTTGAAAGCTTACTTCTAGGGGCTCACTAAGAAAATGACGAAATTACCCCTAGCTTGTGTTATAGCGTCTACACCTAGTTACGGGCCTATAGGGGTCGAGGTCTCACAAGGTTATCTTGTATGGGGAATGATATACTTTAATTTCACCCCCACGGATTTGGAGGCGACTAGATGCCTAAATAGGGTGTTTTTGGGTATGCCATAAAGCATGCGAAGGTGAATGAGTGGTCAAGAAAGGATTCATCACCCCAAGTGATATGAGGGGATATATCTCACTTGTTCTCAATTCTTGATTAACTTGTATAAAGTCTTTGGCCAAAGCATGATGAATTTGAGGAAAGTTAGTTTCCTAAATTCATAAGGTTAGTCATGAATTATGAGAATTAATATGGAATGTTATAAGTAGACACTAAGCCATGCTTTATGACATATTTAGGATATTTGATAAAAGGATTGTATTGCACTGAGAGGCTTATCACTGAAGGGCTTTGTCAAATTCTTTAATTGACTCTCTACCATTTGAGTGGTCATGATGTATTGCTAGATACCACTCATGATCTATAAATATAAATGAATTATCAAATTGATATTTGATTAGGATTTATAATTATTGCCAACATGTTAGAAGCCTAATGTGTCACACACATTAAGTGACATGATTGGATTAAATAAGGATAATTAATTAAGTTGTACTTAATTAGAATAGACTAAAATAGAGTAAAAAATTAATTAAGTTCACATAGACTTAATTAAATTAAAATACAATTGTTGTAGTGAGGGTTACAACTTAGTTTGGCTATATAAATATATTATGTTAGCAAATTAAGCCTCTAAGCCTTTAGCCACTTCTCAGCTGTTTCATTAAATAAAAAAAAAGAATAATAGTTTTCTTTATTTGACAAAAATAAGATTCGATAAAAACTTTTGGTTTTTTTTGTTTTAGAAACACAACTTCCTAGCACAAGTAAAAAATCCTATCTTTGAGAAGGTCTTATTCAGTCACTGTGTGGATTACTGTTAAAGGCCAAACACTTGGGTGGTTGAAGATTTAACAAATCTTAAAAGTGAAGAAGCAAAGATTTTGATTAAATTGGCTATTGATTACGATATCTAGAGCAAGGTATGCGACTCTTAAACTTATGAATGTTCATAATTAATTAAAAAATTACATGAAAAACACAAACATTGATCTTGTAAGATTCGATTGTTTCTCTGATTAAATGCTAGTTTACTATTCCTTTGCGTTATATTTTTAATTTCTTGATTATTTTCATGTTTGAGCATGAGGTCAAATCCCAGCAATGGTTTCAGAGCCTTTGTTTGATGTTTTCATGTAATATGCATGCTTGATTCTTGGTGATAATCAATAGGATTGATTTGTGTGCTGATTTGGTGTATATAAGTTTTCAAGGCTTTCTTTAAAATCTGTTTTTCTATTTTAATTCAATTCTGGACAGCATGTAATTAATTCATTAAAACATGTTTTAAAAGGTTTAAAATCATGTTTAATTGAAGAATTAATGAATGGACTAAAAGGCTTGCAAAACCAAGTTAAAACCGAATAGTTTGAGGTGTTTTGGAGACTAATGTGCCGATTATTTTTTACTAACATTGGGTAAGTGTTATGAGTAGTTTTTAATTGTTAAATATTAGTTTTATCAAATTAAATTGCTGCATGTTTTGGCCAAACTTGATTTAGTATGAAAAAAGTTCATAAAAATCATGTTCTTGAGTTTCAAAAACAACAAAGATTTAATGCAGAAAATTTTGGACAACTATGATTAGTTTTGGTGGCTTAATTCTTCATGAATTTTATGTTTAATTGTTAAACACACTTGCTGGAAATTTCTAGTAGCTTTTTCATGAGTTTGACTCATGATTTGGAGTTTTAAGAGCACTTAAATACCATCTATTTTAATTTTGGGTGATTCAAAAAAAAAAAAAGAAGGGAAATTGTTTCCTACTTTAAAAGCAATTCCTAAAATTAAGGATAGAATTTTAATTTTTGGTTATTCATAAAAAATAGGAAATTCTTTCCTACTTTAAAAGAAATTCTTAAAATTTAGAATAATATTTTAAATTAGGAAATTCATAGGAAATAGTTTCCTACTTTAGAAGAAATTTCTTAAGTTATGTGATAGCATTGAACTTTCCTTGAAATTTTGGTTTGACTAGAAGTGTCCAAAATTTGTTAAGTCGCAATTTAGGTAACTTGAATAACATACAATTTAGGAAACTAATCCATGTTTTAAATGTTAGAAATTAAAATATTGTCTTAGATATATTTTAGGAAGTTTACCTAAAATAAAGAGGTTTCCAAAATTAAAAGGAGTTTTAATTATGGAAAGAATTAAAATGAAAGTCTTAAAAAGGAAAATTTTATTTCAATGAATTTCCAATAAGAAATAAGAAGTAAAAAGTTTACTTTAAGTGTTTTGAAAATGGGAATTTCTTAAACATTAAATTGAAATAAAAAAAAACCAAATAATTTGAGTCTAGCTCTTTAAGTGAATTAATTGATGCTTTTCTCAAATAACACACAAGATCACCAAATGATATTGAGATTGCATTTATTTCTATACTTTTGATTGTGATTATAAAGCATGAGGATGATTATGGACTTAGACCTTAGAAGATTAGGTCATGGATGGTTAAATTTATTTCTCATGGTGTTTATTTTAAAATAGGGTCTGCGCACCCTGCCTTATCTCTATTTTCTCTAGGTTGTAAAATTCTTTTCTCACCTAACTCCCCTTGAATGTAACTCGAGGTTTCTTGATATAATTAGTTACATAAAAGTGTACAAGTAGGGTTAGATAGAAAATTTTTTTGTAACTTGAAGATGGAGATCCAAGGGCGCCATAGAAATTCAAGGAGATTACAAGCAAAACTTGAAGACGATGTTTGTGTAAATCCCCTTGGAATTTGACCAACTAATGTCCTTAATGGCTCAAGGAAATTAGAATTAGTAAAGTCCATAATCATCCTAGTAGTTGGCATGAGATAGATTTATTTTTCAGTATATATATATATATATATATATATATATATATGATATATGTGAAATGCGATAAATGTTATACATGCCAACAATGCCAAATCAATGAGACCTTAATTAATGAATTAATAAATAAAATCCCTTATTAAAATATTGAGTCAAAAAGTTACCTTCCACCATATAACAAGATAACCAAGTTGCTTTTTTAATTGGAGGCTTGTTGAGTCACTCAAGGCCAAACTTTTAAACGAGTACATTTGAGGTATTGGTGGGTCTTACTCAACTAGTACCATGTTGTTCGGATGTGTCACACATGACCGCATAGTATTAGAGGCATAGTTAGAGACAATGTATATGATACATTTAGACAAGGAGTTGTCACCTAACTGATCTAGGACTTGTATAGGATATAATTGCTAAGCTAAGTTATCTACCTACTTAGTTTCATTATGGCTTGTTGAGTCACTTAAGGTCATGGTGGGATGAGAAGGGTCTTAGCTCAATAAGAAGTTCAAAGGTTAAATTTCTCGAAATAGTAGAGAAGGGCTATTATTTTGATAAAATATTGAGAATAATCATATAATATTCTAAAACCTTGTCTTTATGATTATATAATTTGCGTTAATGACTAATAATCATATATGTTGGTTTATATAGGATATAAATCTATCATGGCGAAAAGTTTGTCACTTATAAGCATACTTGATGCAAACAAGTTGACAAGCCCAAATTTCATTGACTGGTTTTGCAATGTCAAGATTGTCTTGAAACAAGAGAAAAAGGCTTATGTTCTAGATGGTCTTGTTCCCGAGGAACCTAGTGATGCTGCTACAAATGAGGACAAAGAGGCTTATAGAGTTTATATGGATGATCTCAATCAAGCCACATGTGTGATGTTGGCTAGTATGGCTCTAGATCTTCAAAAGCAACATAAAGCTATGAATGTTTTGGATATTATCCTAAACCTTAGAGAAATGTTCAATAAAAATAGTCGCACAGAGAGATTTGACATTTCAAAGGAATTGTTCTGATGTAAAATGTCTGAGGGAAGCCTAGTAAGGCCTCATGTGCTTAAGATGATAAGATACATGACTCGACTTAAGCAGTTGGGTTGGATTATGGATCATGATTTGAGCATAGACCTTGTACTTTCTTCGCTACCAGAGAGTTATTCACAATTTGTGTTGAACTTCAACATGAATAAGATTGAGGTAACCCTTTCAAGCTTATTGAATATGCTCACACAGGCTGAAAACACCATTGCAAAAGAGAAGTTTTCAGTTCATCTTGTTTCTTCTAAGAAAAATAAAAATAAGAAAGAAAATTTTCTAAGAAAGACACGGATGAAAAGGCATCAACTTTGAAAGGTATGAAGCCTATTGGAGGAGTGAATAAGGACAAGGATAATGACAAATGCCATTTCTACAGCAAACTAGGGCATTAAAGGCACAATTACAAGGATTATCTTGAATCCATCAAAGGGAAGAAACAAAAGGAAGCTTCCACATCAAGTATGAATCATATGATGATTTATTTTTCACTACTTGGTATATTATACCTTACTCTTTTTAATGGTTTTAATATGTATGACATATTAAAGGAACTAATCACAAGGAGTAGTGAAGAATAAGATCATGAAGGGGACAACCTTAGTTGATGGTGATCAAGCTTGTCGACCTATATTAAATTGTGGAACAATAAATAATTTTAGAACATTGAATGTTTTCATGACATGATTGTCAAGATGAGATGTTTTGGTTTTGAACCTATGGCTGAATATTTTATTTTATGTTTAGGAAACATAGATTTATATTTTGCTTGCATGGGATGCTTAACTTATATATATTTATATATTTACATTACATCTCATTTTATTTTGGAATTGTTCTAAATTATTTATCCTTAAGTATAACCTTGCATATATGATAATCAATACTAAGTCATAATGATATGATCCTTGTGAGATTATTTTTCTTTTGATTATGAATCAAAAAGAAAATTAATGAGTTGACTTAGATAAAATTGAGTCCTAACTCAATGAATTTGTAATAGGATTATGAACATATTTAGTCAAGAGTCATTCTTATTGAAATCTTAGATTTAAATTAAGATTGCTTAGAACTAAATAACAATTGATTATCATATTGAATTCATAAGAGATGAATCACAAAGCAATCCAACCCCATTTAATCGCATGAACTAACCTTTGATAGGATTTCATCCCATAACCAATGATGAACAACTTATAATATGTATCTATACATAAAAGTTACGGATATAACGCCCCAAAACAAAGTAAATAAGTTTACTTGGTAAGATTTCTCTACATGATAGAAATAGTGGGAGCTAATGATACTTGAAAGGTCAAAGGTCATGAAATTATGAAATCCAATAGATAAGATCTATGCACAAAGATTGATTTAATGGGATGTATAAGGATGCATAATTCATGAGATGAATCCATTAAATACAAACCATTAGTGGGATGCATTGTAACGACCCATTCCTCGATCACTATTGGCGTTTGAGTTTTACGAGAAATCCCGTCAAGTTCTGAATGAGCCTTATTTGAAACTCTTGTTAATACATTATATTCATTCCACCAATTTATGTAATCGCTTTGAACTGTATAACTCTTTGCAATATACTTAAAATGAAAAGCCAGACAAATAAGCTAAACTTTTATTCCACATTATTGTATAAATACATTAAAGTTCATAATCTCCAAATGTACATTTGCATTAAAACTAGTGTCTATTTACAAAACAAAATACACTATGAACGACTCGACCTTTAGCAGCAGAGTGACTCAGAATAAAGTGCTATGAGATGCCTTTACCTATCCGTGGTGGACAATAAATGCCGATGTGTCACAGCCCAAATCCCGGGCCATGATCGGTGCATGGGCCTAATGGGCATAGCCCACTAAGCCCAAGCAAGCCTTTTTATACAATCCCGATCATCATTCCCAACCATCATTTCTAAAACCACATATTGTAATTCTCTACTAAAATATTTCAGTAACATTTTATAGTGACCCAATACTCACCATTTTATTATGTCAAAATAATGTCACCCGTTTGCCAACTCATAGTGGCATTAGCAATCAAATATACATATTCGACTTATAACATGGATCCTAGCGGATTACATTACATATACGTATTCACAGGTAACAGACTCTTGACCGTCAGCGGAGTGACCGTGGGTGAAGGTATAGCTATTGAGATGTCATAGTACCTACCAAGAGGATAAGCATATGTGGACACTTAATCTAGGTCCCAAATGTCTTCAAATCTGAAAACATGAAGTTTAAAAACGTGAGTATAAAACTCAGTGAGTGAACACAAGAAGGGAACAAGCAATCGATAAGGAGAACTTGGAAATCATGATGCACTTGTTTCAAAAACAATGCAATTGATTTAATTTCTTACTAAAACCCCCTCATTTCAAACTTTGATTAATAACCTCATAGTGTTTTAAAAACCCATGATCAATCCATGAAGTTAAATGGGTGAAAAATATGTCAAAATCAAGCAAGGTAGCAAGCAGGACAGCAAGTTTCTAGCTGCAGTGAGAAACAGTCTTAGTTTGCATATATTTCGGTTTTTCCAGAATATCTCCCACTACAGAAGTCCACTTGACCTGATTTTTAGACCATTAGAAAGCTAAGAGGCTGGGTCACAACTTTTATGTTTACTACTTTGCCCATTTCTGAACGGAAGGTGGTCAAAATCATTATCAAAGTGGAAGAACTGCACTAGAATTTTGGGACCACCTGAGAGTTTCTTGCTACAGTGAGAAATAGGGCCAGTTTATGCCCTCACCACCCGGGAGTTTCTCGCTGCAACGAGATTTAGGGCAGATGAAAATTAAGGGGTTTTCACATGCCACAAAATCCATCCTTACCATATTGCACATCAAAGTGAACACATTGACAATAATCAAGTTATCAACATTCAAAACAATCACATATTATAATCATAAACTTGCTATCACATCTACATATATAAACATATATCAACAAGTACACCACCCCACTTCATTCATTGTCATAGCTGGGTCATTATCTTCGGCTTTTGCGCACTCTGTACTCGCACATAGTCGGGTCATCATCGGCTTATGCACACTCCCTACTCACACATAGTTGGATCATCATCAGCTCATGTGCACTCTTACATCGCACATAGCTGGGTCATCATTATCACACAACATTATTCATCAATGCACAACACATATTCATATCTATACATACCAACATAATATAAGAGCACATGGATTTATCTTTTTACATATTTCACATTTTCACAACATCAAAACATTTTATCAAGGGCTTGTTCCCATGCATAATTTAATGAAAACCAAGTAAAATCATTTAAATGCTTCATCCCAACACATATGTATTTCCCAAAAACACTTTGATGCAAGTTCACTCATAGGTCTTGTTGATTCTTTTGCTTGACTCTAACCTCAACTAATGCTCCAAATGGACATGTGAGGCCTTGTTAGAACCTATACACACACAATATCACCACCAACCCAAATTAGCATTAATATAATTCCAAAAGCTCTTTCCTAAATCAAGTTCTACTAGTTATTCCTAACTAGTTTCCAATTGCCATTAAATGGCTATCTATTCTCTCTACTCTAGTAACTCTAGAAATAAATAAACAAACCTCAATAATAAAACTACTCACAACTCTAATTACTAGCCATTATCAACAACCTAAAATCAATCCTCATTCATTACTCACCTTGGTGGATTTATAGTTGAATTCCTTCTCAAGAATACTCAAGCTTTCATGGAAAGTCTCTTTCTCTCTCTCTGTCTCTCTAAAATTTCCAACTAGTGAGAGAAAGTATTGAATAAAGACTTTTTAAGGGGTTTAAGGTGAAAGAGTGAAAGAGAACAAAAGGTTCTATGAAGAAGTGTTCAAAAGCATGAAAATTGAAGCTAGAGAGAGAAAGTTATGGAAGCTTTATGGAAGGCTCCCATGGAGATGAAGAAACGTGAGATGGGAAAAGAAGAAGAAATGGTTGGAAGCTACTAGAAGTTTGCTGGAGCTTTAGAAATTTATATCTAAAGTTTATCCATTTCTCACATAAATTACGAAAATGCCCTTAACATGGTGACTTTGTCTTCCTCCCATCCTTTGTGCAACCTTTTACTCTTTTGACACTAGGGCAAGGTCCATAATAGTCTAGAAATACTCGGGTTCACGAAAACATTAAAATTTAGACCCAAGATATAAAATGACCATTTTGCCCCTATCGTGGAAATTATCATTATTTTTATCTTCTTCATTTATTTTACCATCATAAACATCATTCATTCATTCCTTAGGCCTATTTAGACCTTAATATCATAAAAAAAACCCACTTGTAGGAGCTCACCTAGAGAAATTATGAAATTACCCCTGGTCTACATTATCGCGTCTACTTCTAGTTATGTGTCTATGGAGATTGAGATTTCATAGGTTCATATTCGAATTACCCTCTTTAACTCAATAATTAACCTCAATTGGCATCCATAAACTTTATTAGCCACCGTATCAAAATACTGGGTACTACACGATGAATGCATGCTAGGCCGATCACTTATCTGCAAAAGGGGAAATAAAGGGGTGAGTCTCACGAACTCAGTGATCATCTGCTCCATGAGTAGGGCATAGATGGGAAACAATCTTAGAGCAAATAATTTGAAGGATAAAACCAGGTTATAAAATGATAACCCTATAAAACTAAATAACAAATAAGGTATTTGTGCATTGTAAAAATAATGTCGTGAAAATCATAGTACAATACTTTCCTTGGCAAACAATGTCGAAATCAAAGCATAGTAAAATAGATTTCAATTGATGAAATCATTTATTTCCTTCACAAATACAAATGGCCATATAAAAACAGGCACACTCCCAAACTGTGTGGCGTTTAAAATTAACCGAGTACATCCACATACATCAAGTCATGATCAACATATAAAGCATTGAAAGCTTTCAATTAAAAAGGGGAGTTACGAAAAAATCGGTATCTCTCCACCATGTGAAAGAGTATGAGTCTAAAAACTCTTGAGACTCTCGAGTAGGTAATCATAAATAATTAACCCGTGGACCCTCTTCCACGTAATAACATCCGGGAAGGCCCTCTCTACCAGATTCCCACAACCATGGCAGTCTCGATGATGTTGGTTGACATCAGAGAAATCATATGGTCGCAACCACGTTTATCAACTTATGGCCTTGCCACGTCTAATAGCCCGTCGACGACCCAAAAGGTTCTCTAGCTAGAGCTCACTTATGCACAGGGGTCTCACTATCCCGATATGACAGTTAGCCTACTCTCGATGCTCTCGGTTTTTCAAGATCGTTTTTAAAACCAAATCAAGGTTTTCAAGAGTTTTTCTTTAAATCATTTGAAAACAAGGTTTGGCAACCTTTCAAAACTATTTTTCACATTAGAATGCATGGGGAAAACATTTGCATAAAGTTCGTACTAAAACTAGCTCACTAGAATTTGCATTTAAGCCATTTATCAAGTGTAATTAACTATGCACATCACACAAAGATACAAGGCACGGTTTTGATGCAAAACATTGCAAAAGGGCTTGTTTCTTGGTTTTTAAAACACTTTACATATATCATATATATATATATATAGTATACACAAAACACCTTCAAACTCAATTTGCATTCACAAATGCCTATTGTTTCTACCAGCTCATGCTTTCCACAAAAGCAGTGTATAAATCATTCCAAACCATGTATTCAAATCACTTATCATTTTCTAGCAACTCTTGCTTTTCACAAAGGCATTGAATAATACTATTCATATACTTTGATATAGCATAGAATCTTTTAAAATTGATACCCCATACTCACCTTATAATGGTGGGATGTTACTTCGTCACTAATATTTCCTCAATTGCTTACTTTATGCTTGTAGCAATAATCCTTGCTTTGTCAACTTCCTGACATCATTTCAATCCAATACATTTAATAAGCTTGCTGCCATTATATTCTACACTTGTTGTTCACATTTAATTCTATGCTTTCATATCTTATTCTTAAGAGATAACCGTTTACACTAAATCCTTAGTGTAAACTTTTGAATTACATAAACCTGACAACTTGTTTATGACTTCAAATGCCCATGACAATCTTTCTAATAACATTGTCATGTTCAAACTGTTATTTCCACACTATTAATCACATATAGGGCTGCAACTCTATATCCGATTTCACCAAGTAATTTCTAAGCTTATATGCACTGTTATTCGCATTTAACACGTTGCCACTAAGCACAATATCAATTTCCATTCATGTTGCACTAATATTATTCGAATTGCACCAACATTCTTAACCTTTTAAAGTCTTTTAAAACAACATATGTCTACAATTTCTTTTTCAAGCTTTCAACTAGCATAATTATTTCCTAATCGTACTGAAGGCATCACACAACCATTTCGTGTTCAATGCGTTACCTTTGTGATGGCTTGGATCTTGCATGCAACTTCAATATTCTTCCAAAGCTTTAATTATCAAGCTGCCACAATAACTCACAAATAAATTCCCAAGATTTCCTATCAACCGTAGGATTAAAAATGTAAGATTATACTTACCTTTTTCTTTATACTCCAAATCCACTATATAGCCGTGTAAAATCAACATGCATGCTTCTGGACCTCTGATTCTTTGAAGATCTTGCTACCACAAAATGTTTCTTATCGTTACAACTGATTTTCAAAACATGCATGCAAGCAAAATCACATGTTGGTCCCAAGTAAATGTGCTAGAGGCAGGTGAATAGCACTTTTTACCTCTTACAAAAATTGACTTCTAATTGGGGACAAATGCAAGATAAAAGAAAGGTTTAAGGATGAATAAAAACTAAAAACAGAGCAAACAATCACACAAGAATTTATAATGGTTAGGTCCAAGACCTACATCCACTACCTTGATTGTTCAACCAAGGATTTTCCAAACCAATCACTATGAATGGTGAAATTCACAAGCTTTCGCCAAGCTTTATAATGGCTTTTACTAGGCTCAGCCAAAACCTTTCACAATGGATTTTACCGGGATCAACCAAAACCCAACAACTAACTTTTCTAGGCTAAGTTAGAACCTATACACTTAATCAAGCAATCCAAGCTTGAATAAATTCCCTTAGAGTGTCTCGCACACTCTAAGCATACAAGATGAAGAAAAGATGAAGTACAATTGATCACCTAGCTAATATGAGAAGTACAAAACTAAGCTCAAACACTTTTTCAAAAGATAAGAGTGAAATACAAGTGAAAAAAGAAGGTTTTTTTATCTTTTAAGCTCAAAATCACTTTGGATGGCTTCTCTATCTTGTTTTCAACTGTTGAAGAGGCTTTAAATACTTACAAAATCAATTCTGGCCGTTGGAGATAGAAACTAGCTGTTTCTAGCTGTTATTTTGTCTTCTAGTGCTCAATTCAAATTTTCTAACAGAATGATCTTAGTTGACTAACTGCGCTCTTAGTCGACTAAGTTGTCATTGTTTTCTGATCCCAGTTTTTGGCAGTGAGCACTTAGTCGACTAACTTCCTTCTTAGTCTATTAAGTTGTTTCTATTTTGAAGTCCAGATTTCTGGTAGTATGCTTTTAGTTGACTAACTTACTTCTTGGTCGACTAAGTCTTCTTTGTCTCTCAATCCTCTTGAGCTTGCAAACTTCTAATTTGAATTTTAGGTAACTAACACCCTACATTATCCAACTAAGAGGCTTCTGTTTGTATCTAGCACTTGCTTAACTGATTAAATCTTGTGTTAACCAGTTAAGACTAATCTATCTTCATTAAAGCTCTTTCTTCTTTTCTTGTTTAACCAATTAACCCATTTTGCAATTGCATAAGCATCTTGACTTGCTTTCATATACTAAATATATTAATGAATTTAAGCTTTTTCTTGCACACTTAAACAATATAATCAGACATCAATGAATGGGAATATTTTGCTATCATCAAAACATATAGAGTCAACATTCTCTATCTCTTATTTTTGATGATGACAAAACACTCATAGATTAATAGTGTAATGTCTATGTTCAATATAAATACTTCAAATCTTTATGCATAATGAGTTGCTCCTCCTTAGTCAATGCATCTAGTTTTCTTTAAAGATTTGCAATAAACTATTAATAATATCCATAATAGCTAAACAAGATATATAATGCCCACAATAGCTAAGCAAGATATATTGAATATCCATAATAACTAGCACATAATATTCAATAAAATCATAACTAAGCATCACACACATAAATTAAACATGAAAACCTATCACACTCAATTTAACTTAGTTTTCCTTCTCTTCTTTTTTTGCCATCATTAAAAAAGATATTCAAAACTCCCCCTTAATGAGTGCATCTAGATTTTCCTTTAATTTTTAAATCAGACCTTAATGAATAGGAATCATAAGCACTCATATACTTAAGTCATACAAGCTTATAGATATAGTTTAATAACTTCAAGAGTCAAGCTTGTGTCTATGTAAGAACAAATGTATGGGAGTTAAATCATTTCAAGAAATTGTCAAAGATTACTCAAATAATGTTCAAGCAAATTTGATCATTTTGTCATAATCAAAACTATAATAATTTTAAAGCTAACATCATAACTCTTACCTTCCTCTCTTTTGAATAGTTAAACCGAAGCACTAATCTCCTTCAAGCTTCAAATATACACTTTGAATGGTAAGGGAGCATCAAGACTCAACAAGGAAGAAGTAAGAAATGCACGATTTCTCTTGAATCCTTACAAACCCAAGCCTTCCTCCATTTTTTCTTTTTCTATTTTCTTTCGCTTTTCTTCCTCTCTGGTGGAGCTCTCAAGAACAATTTCTTCTTTCTTTTCCTCTCTCAATGGCCGGTTCTCTCAAGCTTCTTAGGCCCAATTTTTTTGTTCTCTTTTACTCTTTGGAATTTGATATTTATATGGCCACCCATATAGCGAATCAAATTGCATGTACACATTTACCTTTTTTATTCTATTTGACCACCTTGCAAACCTATAAGATTTCATGCACCAATTTCCTTTCTTCCACATTGGTCAAATATCTTCCTGTATTATGCATATTCATTCTTTAATCTATCTTCATGCATTCTTAATGCATTGCCATTTCATCCACCTTACTTATGTCCAATAGCCTTTCATGCATTCTCCCACATTATTTCTCATTTGGCCTCCCATTTAGCCAATAACATTACATGCATATATATTTCCTTTCTTTTAGTCCAACATTGCCACCAAGTGTCCTCCATGCAAAAATTCTTTATGCTTTCTTTAACTAGTAAAATCACATGCACATTTCACCTCGTGCATTTGTCTTCTTCCTTTTTATTTGTCACATAGGGGTCCCGCTTGTTCCCCACTAAGATTACACCTTTATATACCATCTTTTGCATGTAATAGTATTGTCATATGCATATGCCAATATTCCACATAACCTCATTTTTTCATGATTAATTATTTTCTTTTCATCCAATTTTGAATGCAACCAATAATTTCTCTATCTAAGTAATATAATATAATATAAATGAATAAAATATTATTTTATTCATGTCATCTAAAAGTTCTATTTTTGGTCTCCCCCACTTAGACTTAACCTATCTTTCGCAAGATGCGACCTGTTCTGGCATCGAATTATTTTAATGTTATTTTATTCCAAAATTCTTTGCTTGTCTCCTTGGCTCCCAAAGTGTCTCACTTTGCCCTAGTTCATTTCCAAATCACCTTTTAACTCCGCTAACTCATCATCAATAAAATATTATTATTTATTATTATTTTTTCACGTACATAATATTTTATTCCAAAATACTCCTTCCACCTGTCTCCGTTTTTTCACACTTAATTTAGATTCAATTGACCCTCGTCCTATCGATACAGTCGTATTGGCTTCTATACGTGGGTACGAGGTGTTACATGCATATTGATGCACTACTCATGTAAGATGACTCTACTAAATAATCCAACATGAATGATTGGATAATAATCTTTATTCAATGTAATAAATTCAAAAAAGTTGAATACATTGAATAAGATAAACATATTTTGTGCACATCATAAGATTAGTGGGAGTAAGATAAGTTACTCATTAAAAGTGTATAAGATAGATTTTTTAGTCTAAGAAAAACAAAATGGGACTAAAGAGTTAGAGCCTAAAAGGGGACTCAACAAAAGAATTTAAGATGACATGTTAAAGGAGTTTAACATAGAGAGAATTCTAAATGTTAAAAGTGACATAAAGTCATGATTGAGCAGTTTTATTGGACTAATTCCAAAACAAGAGATAACAACATGATTATATCTATAATCGGATATAAACCTTTTGTTTAGGCTATAAAAGAAGAGATATTTGGATCATTGGTTTAATCAACCAATAAATGATTCTTAGTTGTTAAAGTAATAACAAGAGCCATAATAATGGAATCAAAGTCTCGTTGTGATCTAAATTAGTATTTCTATTATAACAACGGAGATTGTCGAACATGTAAATTAACATGTTCTCAAATATTGCAATTTGAGTTGTCTTAGTAGAGACACAGTTGCTAAGCAAAAAAGTTCGATACTGGATACGTTAGCAATTGACTGAAGTGCAAGTGGGAGATTGTTGGTATATGCCCTTGAGCCAATTGGATTGGTCAAGGAATATATATTGTCATTTAATGCATATTTAATTGCATAACTATATGTGATAGAGGTTTTCCTTCATGTTAGTGCTATAATAAGGAGTTATTAAGTACCTATTGGATGAAGCCCATGGAACATAATGACCTTGCAAGAGAATTGTAAAGTTGTTACAATTATGAAATCACTATGCATCAAAGCCATGCTCCTAAAATTGTTCTTGGTCATTGTATTGGTAAGACAGGGTATCGATAATGCTCAAATACTGGTACATGTTAAGCCTCCTTACTTGAAAAGTGAGCAATCAATCTCATAGATTGAAGTATATGGGAAACTTGAGGATAACATGTGGGTTCTTGTTAAAGAACAAGTTCACTGAACATGACCTGCTATGAGAACTCCATTTGGTATTTCACTAAAGTGTTTATGAAATATGTTTTCATGTGATAGTTGTGCAACTAGTCCTCCAACTTCATACACCAGGTCATCTTGTATGGGGAATGACATACTTTGATTTCACCCTTATGGATTTGGAGGCGACCAAATGCCTAAACAAAGTGTGTTTGGGTATACCATGAAGCATGCGAAGGTGAATGAATGGTTAAGAAAGGATTCATCACCCTAAGTGATATGAGGGGATGTATCTCACTTGTTCTCAATTCTTGTTTAACTTGTATAAAGTCTTTGGCCAAAGCATAATGAATTTAAGGAAAGTTAGTTTCCTAAATTCATAAAGTTGGTCATGAATTATGAGAACTAATATGGAATGTTATAAGTAGACATTGAACCATGCTTCATGACATATCCGGGACATTTGATGAAAGGATTGTATTGCACTGAGAGGCTTGTCACTTAAGGGCTTTGTCAAATTATTTAATTGACTCTCTAACATTTGGGTGGTCATGATGTATTGCTATATATTGCTCATGATCTATAAATATAAATTAATTATCAAATTGATATTTGATTAGGATATATACTTATTGCCAACATGTTAGAAGCCTAATGGGTCACACACATTAAGTGACATGATTGGGATTAAATAAGGATAATTAATTAAGTTAGACTTAATTAGAATAGACCAAAATAAAGTGAGAAATTAGTTAAGTTCACAGAGGCTTAATTATATTAAAATACAATTGTTGTAGTTAGGGTTACAATTTAGTTTGGCTATATAAATATATTATGTTAGCAAACTAAAACTCTAAGCCTTTAGCCATTTCTCAGCCTTTTCATAAATAAAAAGAAGAAAAATAGTTTTCTTTGTCTGAAAAAAATAAGATTTGATAAGAACTTTTGGCCTTTTGTTTTGGAAACAAAACTTGCTAGCATAAATAAAAAATCCTACCTCTGAGAAGTCTTATTTGGTCACTGTGTGGATTACTGTTAGAGGCCAAACACTTGGGTGGTTGAAGATTTGACAAATCTTAAAAGTGAAGAAGCAAAGATTTTGATTTAATTGGCTCTTGATTATGATATCTAGAGCAAGGCATGTAACTCTTAAACTTATGAATATTCATAATTAATTAGAAAATTACATGAAAAACATAAACATTGATCCTGTAGGATTTGGTTATTTCTCTGATTAAATGCTAGTTTACTATTTCATTGTGTTATATTTTTAATTTCTTGATTATTTTCATATTTGAGCATGAGGTCGAATCCCAGCAGTAAAGTGTGTCAAGGAGGTACCATTAAAGGCATAGGAAAAGAATCCGATTTCAAAGTTTTTCTCAACAAGGGAGGTTAAGAAGGAGCAAGATGTTAGTGTAAGCCATACAAGCCAATCAATTTTGTGCTTGTAAAGCACTACATTCATTAGTCATATTACATGTTAAATACATTATGGATATTTACATAATGTATGAGGTATTTCTTTATCCATGAGTTTATTTATAAAGAGTTAAGAGAGACTTGTGTAGATAAAGTTCTTCAAACATAATGGCCTTGCAAAGAAATTATAAAGATTATAATTATGAGATTCAGATGCATCAAAGCCTTGTTCCTGGTCATTGTATTGTCAGGAATAAGTGTTGGAATAGGATCTTAATGGATTAATGTGATTGTGTAAAGCATGGATTTAAAAAATTTCTTTAACAATGGAAGCAAGCAATCCAATTACAAAAGTGGAAACACACATTATTATTATTGCAAGTAATATAATCAAATGCAAAAAAAATTAAAATAAGAATCTATTAAGTAAGAAAATCATACCTTTATTTTGAGATTCTTATTTTCTGACAACACCACACCAATGAATGATTTCTCGACCAAATAAGTTTACCACTTATTCTTCAAGAATACTTTCAACTTGGACCTTGAGTGGACAAGGTGTGGAATGCAAGGCTACAAGATGGCAACTAAGTTTATTCTCTTTTCTTTGGAAAAGCTTGGAGGAGGAAAAGAGATGGCTAAAACTTTTTTTAAGAAAAAGTACGTTCTTTTCTTTTCTTCCAATCTCTTCTCTTTTCACTAAAACTCTTGCTTCAAAGGTTTAATCAAAATGAAACACCTTTGAATCAATCTTGACCATCCATTCAGAGTTATGGAAGCATCAAACATGCTCCATAATTAGCAAAATAAAAATTAAAGAATAAATAATTTAATTCTTTAGTTATCATTTAGAGTTCTTGATAAAATAAAACTCCTTATTGAATAATAACTCTTATTTTATTATTATCCATCTTTATTTAAAAAAAATTAATAATAAATAAAAGAGTAATAGTCAAACATGGAGTCTCTTTTTATCAACATAGATGTCTAGATTCATTTTGCAAGAATCCTCCTAAAATTATCTTAATTTAAGATAACTCTTGTCTGTAATTAAGACAAAAAAATATTTTATCTTGTCTAAATTAAGACAAATATGTTTTCTTGACTAAATTAAGACAAAAAATATTTTTCTTGTCTTAAATTAAGGCAAACATATTTTCTTGTTTAAAATAAGACCAAACATGTTTTCTTGTCTAAATTAAGACAAACATGTCAAAGCTACCAATTTTGTACACAATTTAATTAAACAAATTAAAACATGCATTCCAACTTAAACAAGTTGAATTCTACGAAGCTAAGTGGGGAATCTATTTGCATAGATATTCCAAGCTTCAATAAATTGAGAATTATTCTTAATCTCATTAAAAATAATTCAAGCTTATTAACCATGAAATCACTCCACCATAGATTCATGGTTGCACTCTTGGATTAACTATAATTATAAGAAATAATTCAATATTTGATATTAATTATTAGTTGTCCAATTGCAAGCCATATATTGTGAACCCTCATAACCATCCAATGACAAAAAGTGAAATTATCGTTTTACCCTTTATGTCAATTTTGTCCCCTAGTCTCAAATTTCATCCAATTTGTGATTCAATACTTTAGATCTAATCTTTTGAGTATCCAGATGTGATGAGTAGCTAATTCATCAATACACTGGGCCCAAATTAATCACCAATCTTCTTGAAATCACTAGAAGTGATGTTAATGCTACGAACTCCATTATCTGGATATATGTTCCCAGATGTTCATCTCAATTATAATCCCAAAATACGGAGTCTAGATCAATGCTTTATGATGATCATGCTCATGATAAATCAAAGATTATAAGGAGATTAAACACGAGTCCACTATCCATCAGGATTTCAGTTCTACTATAAGCAAATGCATAAGTGCGAGATCAAGATTTAGGTAACGGTAAAACTTAAATTTGATTCTCACATGATTTCAGTTCATGTTATAGTGTCTTTACTCGAAGTCAACCATTTCGATGATTTGAGACTCATCATTCCCTTGAAATGAATCACATTCATTTTGTTGGAAGTAATCTGAACACTACGACCTTAACATAATAAAGTGACCAGCTTTATAAAACCCGACCCTATAAATGCATGTAATGACATACATGCACTGAGTAGCATGTTATTACGCTAGGAAAGTCTCTAAGAATAGACGAAACTCGGTATTGTACCTAACGATACACTTGAGTTGATTTAACCTCGAACTAGTTCAAATAGGAATCGTAGGATGAAATTTAACATTTTACAGTCTAGGAATGACTAAAAATGATTGTTCGGAGTTCGAGGGTTCATTTGAGAAAAAATTGAAAATTTGATGTTCAGGGGAAAAATCTCATTTTGCCACCTAAGATAATAATTTGATCATGGAGTGAAATTTTTGACCAAGATTAACTATTTGGAGTATAATTTAATGATAGGAAGTGAAAAATTTCAATTCCGGCAATTTTCAAAACATAGGGGCAAAACGATAATTTTATCGTTCTGGGGTAAAAACCGTAATTTTCACCACCCAAAACTTGTCAAAATTATAGGATTTATTTATTTTTGGTATGAATAACTATGGTATTCTAAGTGGTGAAAAATTGAAGTTTAATGGATGAAATTTTAAAAACGGGCCAATGGGAAAGTGACACATGGCACTTTTTAATGATTTAATATTATTTTAATAAAAAGTCAGCCCATTTAAACCCCATATTAAGTGATGGCCGGCCATAAGGAGAGAACAAGAGAGAAAATAGAGAGGAAAGGAAGAAAAGAGAAAAACCAAAGGAAAAGTAGAAAATTCAAAGGGGAAATCACATTTTTCGTCCGTTTACACGTCTAACGGTAAGATTTTTTGACTTTAGCTTGGTTTCTACCTTTCCTATGCCTTTATTTCCATTTAGCATGCTTGAGGAGAGAGATCAAAAAGTGAAACCAAGGGCTGGCCGAATTTCAAGGGGAGAGATTTTGAATTTTTTAGGTTTTGATTTTTAGTTAAATTGATAATTTTAGTTAGTTAAATGTGTATAGAAATCAAATTGGGCAAGAAAGCATGAAATTTTCACAATACCCACCCTTGGCCGAATCTTCAATGATGTACAATGATGAAGAACTGATTTTTATTCTAAGAGAAATGAAGAGAAAATGATGAAAAATGGTTAAATGTGATAGAAAAACAAAGTGAAAAATTTACCTAGTTAATGTCCCATTTTTGGCTGAATTTTCCAAGGAGAAAAGTGAGCTGAGTTTGGTAATTTGAGAGGATTATTGGCTGATATTTAATGGTTAGAAATGTTGGAGAGAAAATGGGACAATTTAGAGCTAAAATAGAGCGCATTAGCAATTTATCAGGTAAAGTGCCAAAAATAGGTTAATACCGCGTTTAAGCCGTTTTAGGCTATTGCATTTCATACCATGCATTAGTATAGGATTTAAGTGAATTATATAGTGATTTAGCATCAATGTGGTGAATTGGGTAAATTTTGCAATGTGTTGAGGAGGAGAGCCTTCCGGTAAAGGCAAGGAAGTCGTACCCGATGAATAGTGATCGGGGCACCTAGAAAGCATTTAGTTTGTACAAACGGTGAGTAAACCTATTATTATTGTAAATTATCTAGAGTTTATTTTTAAATGCTCTTCATGGATTTTATGAAACGAAAATGAGATTAAAATGGGATTTTTGATGTTTTAGAAATAAATGCGACAAATAAATGTATTGTCTTGATTTTCTAAAATAAGAAACTGTTGATTATAAAATTGAGTAATTGGAGGCTGTCAATTGTCTTGGAAAATATATTTTCCTATGAATGGCTTATGATATATGAGTATATGTGGCTATATTTTATAATTGCATTGGAAATTTATGTAAGTTATCTTTTACTATGCAGGCTAGGTAAATAAATAAAAGCCACGTTATATTGTCGAAATTTTATTAAAATTGGTGGGTTTAGTCACTGCAGTGACGGGTTTTCGTGGACTGCCTATTAGAGGGGCACGGTTGTAGAGGCGATTGTAGAGGCGAGGAGGGTAACTCCCGAGGTAGTATTAGAGCTCACTTCACGTCGAACCCCCACGTGAATGTGTAACTTGGCCAACGCCAAGGAACGACTTGTTTTAAAAATAAAAATGTGTTTCACATGTAAATATCTTAACAACCTTGGCAGACTCGGTTAGATGCCTTGGCCAAGGTATCCCTGAAGATTAGTTTTGGCTTGAGCCCTGTTTTTAATAAAAGTCAGAAGCCTTAACAACTGTTTTGGTAAATTACAACTATTTTATGGTTTAAGAAATAAATTGAAAACCTCATGAAATGGTTTGTGATATGTTGTTTAAACTTGCCTCCATTTTACTCGCCTTTAGATATTTATGATAATGTCTGTTTACTCATTGGGATTGAAAAATCTCACCCACCTCCTTTCCAAATATTTCAGGCCTGTGGTAGCTTGTAGACACCTGATTTTGTCGAGGATTCCAGTTGACCCCTCTATCTCACAAACAGTAGGTTACTATCACCAACACTTGGTGTATTTAGGGGCCATTTGTCATTGTAATTATTATTGTACATTATAACTTTGTAAATTTTTGTATGTATGAATTTATTTTCCTTTCACGTTATAAAAGATTATTTACACGTGTTTCTATTTTATATTGTTTTATATAAAAAATGATATATTTTTGTCTTTTGATTTACTTGAGCCAAAAACGACTGGTAATTGTTTAAAACGGATTATTTAAAAACGATTGCTCACAAGAAAGGCAAGAAACTGATATGTAAGTCTTGCGGGGTTCTAATTGGCATTCCGAGTAATGAGTGTCAATCGGGACGTCACGACGGTTGTCATGGGCCTGAGGGAGGTTCCGGGTCGTGACAAGCTTTATTATATGGCTGTGAACAATTTTTAGATTCAATTAAAAATACATGTCTCCTATGTATGACTCTTCATACAAATGTATTTTAATATCTCAATAGAATCTTGGTACCTTAATAACTAGATAATGAATGCTTACTAAAACAAATTCTTCATCTTATTATCAAAATGTACTTTCATTACAAATAAATTCGATGAATTTAAAACGAGAATATACTTGCTTTCCAGGGCACCATATTCTCAAAATTTCTAACAATCTCCCACTTGCCCTAAAGCAAGTATGACATATCCCTCATTCCAAAACCTTCTAAGTGACGATCGAAACTCTTTTGTGTTAGAGTCTTTGTGAATGGATCAACGAGGTTTTTCTCTATTGGAATTTTCTTCACAAGTACTTCTCCACGTTGTATGATCTCTCGAATAAGATGATACTTTCTTTCAATATGTTTTGCTACTTTATGATTTCGCGATTCTTTTGAGTTAGCCACTGCTCCACTGTTATCACAATAGAGTGTAATAGGCTTGTCCGCATCTGGAATTACTTCAGAGTCCATAAGGAACTTACGGAGCCATACAGCTTCCTTTGCTGCTTCACAAGCCGCAACATACTCTGCTTCCATAGTAGAGTTTGCAATACAAGATTGCTTTACACTCCTCCAAACTATGGCTCCTCCTCCAATGGTGAAAACAGATCCTGATGTTGATTTTCTAAAATCAACATCAGATTGAAAATCTGAATCAGTGTACCCTGTCGCTACAAGGTCACTTCTAGAATATCCAAGCATGTAATTCTTCGTTCTACGAAGATATTTAAAAAAGCACTTGACTGTAGTCCAGTGCTCCACATCTGGGTTTGAATAAAATCTGCTAACCAATCCAATTGCATAGCAAATATTTGGCCTAGTGCATAGCATAGCATACATGAGAGTTCCAATGGCAGATGCATATGGAATCCGTCTCATGTATTCAACTTCTTCTGGAGTTTTAGGTGACATTTCCTTAGAAAGTTTGATTCCATGTCTAGAGGGCATAAAACCCTTCTTGGAATCTAGCATAGCAAACTTGGCCAAAATCTTGTCTATGTAGGATGCTTGAGATAATGCTATCTGTTTGTTCTTACGATCTCTTATAAGTTTGATCCTTAGAACATAGCTAGCTTCTCCCAAATCCTTCATATTGAATTGATGGTTCAACCAACCTTTAACTATTGATAACATTCCTATATCATTCCCAATGAGTAGAATGTCATCAACATGAAGGACTAGGGAAATAACCTTTTTATCTTGTATCTTTTTATAAACACAAGGTTCATCAACATTTTGCTGGAAATCGTATGATTTGATAGCAGTATCAAATCTTATGTTCCAAGACCTCGATGCTTGCTTAAGTCCATAAATGGACATGTGCAATTCACAAACCTTATGCTCGTGGCCCTTTTTAATGAAACCTTTTAGTCGAGCCATATAAATGCGCTCTTCAAGATCTCTATTTAAAAATGCAGTCTTTACATCCATTTGCCATATCTCATGATCAAGATGTGCGGTTATGGATAAAAGGATCCTGATGGATTTAAGCATAGCAACTGGCGAGAAGGTTTCCTCATAGTTAATCCCTTTTCTTTGGGTAAAACCCTTGGCCACTAGTCTAGCCTTGAAGGTCTCTACCTTGCCATCACTTCCTCTTTTTATCTTGTAAATCCATTTGCACCTTACAGGTTTTATCCTTTCAGGTGGATCTACTAAAGTCCAGACTTTATTAGAATCCATGGAGTCTAACTCAGATTTCATTGCCTTATGCCATTCTTCAGCATCAACATCATTAATAGCTTCCTTATATGTAATAGGATCATATTCATGTTTGTTAGAGAGTGCAATCATGTTTTCTCCCAAACCCATGTATCTTTCTGGTTGTCTCACAACCCTCCCACTACATCGAAGCACCACTATTTGATGTTCAAGTTGTGTTTCTGTTTCAACTCTCGAATCAGACAGTGTTATGACATCTTCAGAATTAACTCTTACATCTGAAAGATCAGACAATTCTTTTAAGACAATTTCACTTTTAGGTTTGTGATTTCTCACAAACTCTTCCTCTAAGAAAGTGGCATTCATACTAACAAACACTTTCTTATCTTGATCACTATAGAAGTAATAACCTTTTGTTCCTTTTGGATATCCTACAAACAAGCACACCTTAGTCTTTGGTTCCATCTTTGGGGACTCGAGCTTTAAAACATGTGTAGGACATCCCCAAGTTTGTAAATGACGTATAGATGATTTACGCCCTGTCCATAACTCCCTTGGTGTCTTAAGCACAGCCTTAGATGGAGCAAAATTGAGCAAGTATTGAGTAGTTTGCATACAATATCCCTATAATGAGATTAGAAGGTTAGCATAGGACATCATTGATCTAACCATTTCTAAAAGAGTCTTATTTCTTCTTTCACTTACACCATTATGTTGAGGTGTTCTTGGCATTGACAAATTGGAAATTATCCCATTGTCAGTGAGATATTGCTTAAATTCATCTGATAAATACTTACCTCCCTGATCTGATCGAAGTTGTTTCAATGGCTTGCCAAGTTGCTTTTCAACTTCGGCTTTGAATTCTTTGCACTTTTCAAAGGATTCACTTTTTCTGTGCATCAAATACACAAAGCCATGTCTCGAGTAATCATCAATAAAAGTTATGAAATATTCATAACCTTCTCTAGCTTCTACGTTCATTGGTCCACACACATTTGTGTGCACCAAGTTTAGAACGTATGGCATTTTGTTACCTTTTGCCTTGAAAGGCCCTTTAGTCATTTTAGCTTCAATACAAGACTCACATACTAGCAAAGGACACTCAACCATGTTTGGTAGAGTACCATCCTTTATAAGCCTATTGAGTCTATTTTGATTGATATGACCTAAATGCAGATGCCAAAGATAATTTTGCTTTATACTAGATTCTTTGTCTCTTTTAGTTTCAAATCGTATTGCTTCTATAGCATTTGTAGAATAAGTCATAGGCTCAAGGAAATAAAGATTATATCTTAAAATTCCAAAACAAATAAAATCTTTATTCAAATAAATAGTGAGTGTCTCACTAAAATAAACTGAATATCCAAACTTTATTAGACAAAAGACAGAAATCAAATTTCTGTAAGTCTTTGGAATGTAATAAAAATTTTCCAAAACTAAGCTACTACCATAAGGAAATTGAAGAATAATGGCTCTCACTACTAATGCTGAAACGAAGGTGCCATTTGCCATCCTCATCCGAAACTGCCCTTTACTCAGTTTTCTCCTTTGTTGAAACCCTTGTAAAGAATTGCAAACATGGTTAGTGGCTCCAGAATCTACTATCCAAGTATCTGTAGAATCAACCACTAAGCAGGCTTCTAACATATTTAGAAAACCATACCTTGTTTATTCTTCTGGATTTCTTCAAGGTAGACCTTGCAATTTCGCTTCCAATGTCCTTTCACACCACAATGGAAACATTTTCCATTGGTGTTGTCTTTTGAAGCAGTTTTTTTCTTCATGGGCTTTTTCTTTGCTCCCACTAAGCCCTTAGAAATCTTTTTATTTCCAGCTATTTTCTTTTTACCCTTGGGTTTGGGCTTAGAAGTGGAAATTGCATGTGCTTCAGGTTTCTTTTTCAAATCAAGAACCTCCTCCATATTTTGAAGATCATTCATTAGCCCACTTAGGGTGTAATCCCTAGTGTGCAGTTCATAATCCAATTTGAACTGTGAAAATGATGAATTCAAGCTATGAACGATCATTGATATTTGCTTTTTTGCATCTATCTCAACACCATTTAGTTCTGCCTCATTGAGACAAGAGATCACTTTTAGCATGTAATCTCTAACTAGCTCCTCAGGTTTCTGCTTAAGGTCCTTAAAAGCATTGATTGCTTTCACCTTAGCAGATCTAGTTTTCGTACCAAACATCTCATGTAGGTGCAACATTATGTCAGCAACATTACCCATGCCTTCGTGCTGCTTTTGCAATATACTATTCATAGAGGCCAATATATAGCATTTAGCCAGCTCGTTTGCATCATGCCACTTCTTATGATATACAATATCTTGTGGAGTTGATTGGGGAGTCAGTGCTTCAGGCTCATGGACAGAAAGAACCCATGTGATCTTGTCATAATTAAGGACAATATTAAGGTTTCTTTTTCATTCAGAGTAGTTATCACCATTCAGAGTGCATTTGTTCAGCAAAATTGAAAGTGGATTCATATTTGTCATGCAGTTATGTTTTTGAAAGTACATTTGAAATTATGTAAGCATACTAGTTATTCATAGACTTTGAACATTTCATGATGCATGATGACAATATGTCACGACCCGGAACCTCCCTCGGGCCTATGACAACCATCGCGACGTCTCGATTGATACTCATTACCCGGAATACCAATCGGAACCTCGCAAGGCTTACATATCAGTTTTAAACAATTTCCAGTCGTTTTCGGCTTAAGTAAATCAAAAGACAAAAATATATCATTTTTATATAAAACAATATTTATAGAAACACGTGTAAGTAATCTTTTGTAACTTAGAAGTAAAACAAATTCATACATACAATAATTTACAAAGTTATGATGTACAATAATAATTATAATGACAAGTGGCCCATAAATACACCAAGTGTTGGTGATAGTAACCTACTGTTTGTGTGATAGAGGGGTCAACTGGAATCCTCGACAAAATCGGGTATCTACATGCTACCATAGGCCTAAAATATTTGAAAAGGAGGTGGGTGAGATTTTGCAATCCCAATGAGTAAACAGACATTATCATAAATATCTAAAGGTGAGTAACATGGAGGCAAGTTTAAACAACAAATTACAAACCATTTCATAAGGTTTTCAATTTATTTCTTAAACTATAAAATATTTGTAATTTACCAAAACAATTGTTAAGGTTTATAACTTTTATTAAAAATAGGGTTCAAGCTAAAACTAGTCCTCGGGGATACCTTGGCCGAGGCATTTAACCGAGTCCGCCAAGGTTGTTAAGATATTTACATGTTAAACACATGTTAGTTTTGAAAACAAGCCGTTCCTTGGCGTTGGCCGAGTTACACATTTACGTGGGGGTTCGACGTGAAGTGAGCTCTAACACTATCTTGGGAGTTACCCTCCTCGCCTCTACAACCAGAGTAACTATATAACCGGGTTTACCGTGCCCTTCTAATAGGCAGTCCACGAAAACTCGTCACTACAGTGACTAAACCCACCAATTTTAATAAAATTTCGACAGTATAACGTGACTTTTATTTATTTACCCAGCCTGCATAGTAAAAGACAGCTTACATAAATTCCCAATGCAATTATAAAATATAGCCACATATACTCATATATCATAAGCCATTCATAGGAAAATATATTTTTCAAGACAATTGACTGCCTCCAATTACTCAATTTTATAATCAATAGTTTCTTATTTCATAAAATCAAGACAATATATTTATTTGTCACATTTATTTCTAAAACATCAAAAATCCCATTTTAATCTCATTTTCGTTTCATAAAATCCATGAAGAGAATTTAAAAATAAACTCTAGATAATTTACAATAATAATAGGTTTATTCACCGTTTGTACAAATTAAATGCTTTCTAGGTGCCCTGATCACTGTTCGTCGGGTATGACTTCCTTGCCTTTACCGGAAGACTCTCCTCCTAGACACATTGCAAAAATTTCACAATTTACCACATTGATGCTAAATCACTATATAATTGACTTAAATCCTATACTAATGCATGGTATGAAATGCAATAGCCTAAAACGGTTTAAACGCAGTATTAACCTATTTTTGGCATTTTACCCGATAAATTGCTAACGTGCTCTATTTTAGCTCTAAATTGTCCCATTTTCTCTCCAACATTTCTAACCATTAAATATCAGCCAATAATCCTCTAAAATCACCAAAATCAGCTCACTTTTCTCCTTGGAAAATTCAGACAAAAATGGGACATTAACTAGGTAAATTTTCCACTTTGTTTTTCTATCACATTTAACAATTTTTCATCATTTTCTCTTCATTTCTCTTAGAATAAAAAATCAGTTCTTCATCATTGTACATCATTGAAGATTCGGCCAAGGGTGGGTATTGTGAAAATTTCATGCTTTCTTGTCCAATTTGATTTCTATACACATTTAACTAAAAATCAAAACATAAGAATTTCAAATTCCTCCCCCTTGAAATTCGGCCAGCCCTTGGTATCACTTTTTGATCTCTCTCCTCAAGCATGCTAAATGGAAATAAAGGCATAATAAAGGTAGAAATCAAGCTAAAGTCGAAAAATCTTACCGTTAGAAGCGTAAACGGACAAAAAACGCGATTTTCCCTTTGAATTTTCTAGTTTTCCTTTGGTTGTTCTCTTTTCTTCCTTTCCTCTCTATTTTCTCTCTTGTTCTCTCCTTATGGCCGGCCATCACCTGATGTGGGGTTTAAATGGGTTGACTTTCCTTTAAAAAAAATATTAAATCATTAAAAAGTGCCATGTGTCACTTTCCCATTGGCTCGTTTTTAAAATTTCGTCCTTTAAACTTTAATTTTTCACCACTTAGAATACCATAGTTATTCATACCAAAAATAAATAAATCCTATAATTTTGACAAGTTTTGGGTGGTGAAAATTACGGTTTTACCCCGAGGCAACAATTATCGTTTTGCCCTTATGTTTCGAAAATTGCCAGAATTGAAAATTTTCACTTCCTATCATTAAATTATACTCCAAATAGTTAATCTTGGTAAAAAATTTCACTCCATGATCAAATTATTATCTTAGGTGGAAAAATGACGATTTTCCCCCTAAACATCAAAATTTTCAATTTTTCCCAAATGAACCCTCGAACTTCGAACAATCATTTTTAGTCATTCTTGGACTGTAAAATATTAAATTTCATCATACGATTCCTATTTGAACTAGTTCGGGGTTAAATCAACTCAAGAGTACCGTTAGGTACAATACCGAGTTTCGTCTATTCTTAGGAACTTTCCTAGCGTAATAACATGCTATTCAGTGCATGTATGTCATGACATGTGTTTATAGGGTCGGGTTTTACACAATATATAAAACCTTATAAATTATATTATTAGTTCAACGGTCATCTACCTTTCTGTAATAAATTAACCGATTATGAGCCGTGAGAATTTACTACTAGGTAAACTAGGACCTTCCCATTTAACTATGTTGCCCAGTATCTTCATACTTAACATGGTTAAGGAGCACCTTCATTTGGTCCACGAAGTTTACTAACAGAGCTATTGTAGGTAGGTTAATAGTAAATTCATGTTGAGTGTAATAACCATTGTTTCATTCTTTTAAGCACCTTACTTAATGAGCTTCTATGGGAGGTCTCACTTCATAATCCACCTAAAAGGATTTATCCTTCCGGACACCCAGTCCGTCATGATCTAGATTCATGTCCGCCTGTAGGGAGTGACATGTTTCACATGCCAATGGGCCAATAATGGAGACCATGGACTCTAGGATTACTAGCATCTTATCCCACTCAATATTTTTATACTAAGGGTTTTGATTGACTTTTTATCGGATTTTCTAGATGCATATTTAGAATATCCTAAATCAAATTATAGGCTTGGTTATGTGTCCAACTAAACACTTTTAGTATATAACTAAGTCTATATTACCATCTTGTCTAGATGTGATTTATTTTCCTATATTCATTATGTATCTCATAGTATAAAGCTCCTTTTAAACTAAAATACATAATGTATGCATGGCATTCCTTAAGAGATGTTGGCACCTTAATTCTAGATTACATGTTTTCAAGCATACAAATAATATTTAATATCACTCATACATTTAAATATATGTATATATATATATATATATATATATATAATAAGCCACATTAATGTCCATCCTAGGAAAAATAAAATAAAATTACAACTTGTAATTCTCTTCAATCTTGCTTGATTCCGCTGCTTGTTAGGATCACATCCATTTGGCACTCTTTTGAATTTTATGACTAAAAACAATCCTCAATTTTAATTTTAATTTTAATTTTAACCCAATTTGAGAAAATAATTTTCTTTTATCTAATTAATTAATCTCATTAATTAATACCAAAATAAAAAATATATATTTTTAATTCAAGGCTAAAATTAATTTTGCAAAAAAAAAAAAAAATTTTGGAAAAATTTTAAGAAAATATATTTAAAACATATATATTATTATTTTTAAATAATTTTACTATTAAAAAAAATTGAAAGGGGCTTACCCTAATGGGCTGTTGCCTAAGAGCTCAAAGGTGGATTGCTGCCTTGCGGCAGCACTTTCTGCTACACTTGACAGCAGCTTGTGTTGCTGCCCAGCAACATGTGCTGCTGTTCGACAGCAGCACACAGCAGGGGCTGTGTGCTGCTTGGTAGCACACCTCACCCCTCTTTTCCTTTTTTCTTTTTTTTAATAAAAAATTAATAAAAAAAAAATATTTTTTATAATAACAGAATTTTAATATATGAAAAACTCTTTTCCTTTTAAAAAAATAAATACAAGAAAAACTCATTTTTCCAAAAAAAAATAGTAATAAAAAAAATTAAAGAGACCAAATGTTACCTAATTACCTTTTTCCTTTTGGCTTTGAACTTCTTTTCCATGGATGCACCAAATACATCAAGAAATATTAAAATTACATGGGTTTTCCTAGTTACATAAATCTAAGGAAAAATAAAAAAAATCAAGAAGGAAACATGGTGATAATAGGCCAACCTTCTTGTTACATAATCAAAAGAAAAATGTTACATGTAAAATTTTTTAGGACAATTAATGTGGCAAAAACCTTGAATCATGCATCATAACATACAACCATACATTGATCACATCAAAATAGTTAAACATATGCAAAGGTGCCAACCATGCAAAATAAATATAAGAAACAAACTTGCAATAAACCCTGCTTTGATATCAATTGTTGGAATAGGATATTAATAGATTAATGTGATTATGTAAAGCATGGATTTCAAAAATTTCTTTAACAATGGAAGCAAGCAATCCAATTACACAAGCGGAAACACACATTATTATTATTGCAAGTAATATAATCACATAAAAAAAATTAAAATAAGAATCTATTAAGTAAGAAAATCATACCTTTATTTTGAGATTCTTATTTTCTGATAACACCACACCAATGAATGATTTCTCGACCAAATAAGTTTACCACTTATTCTTCAAGAATACTTTCAACTTGAGCCTTGAGTGGACAAGGTGTGGAATGCAAGGCTACAAGATGGCAACTAAGTTTATTCTCTTTTCTTTGGAAAAGCTTGGAGGAGGATAAGAGATGGCTTAAACTTTTTTTAAGAAAAAGTACGTTTTTTTCTTTTCTTCCAATCTCTTCTCTTTTTATTAAAACTCTTGCTTCAAAGGTTTAATCAAAATGAAACACCTTTGAATCAATCTTGACCATCCATTCAGAGTTATGGAAGCATCAAACATGCTCCATAATTATCAAAATAAAAATTAACGAATAAATAATTTAATTCTTTAACTATCATTTAGAGTTCTTGATAAAATAAAACTCCTTATTGAATAATAACTCTTATTTTATTATTATCCATCTTTATTTTAAAAGAATTAATAATAAATAAAAGAGTAATAGTCAAACATGGAGTCTCTTTTTATCAACATAGATGTCTAGATTCATTTTGCAAGAATCCTCCTAAAATTATCTTAATTTAAGACAACTCTTGTTTGTAATTAAGACAAAAAAAATATTTTATCTTGTCTAAATTAAGACAAATATGTTTTCTTCACTAAATTAAGACAAAAAATAATTTTCTTGTCTTAAATTAAGGCAAACATATTTTCTTGTCTAAATTAAGACTAAACATATTTTCTTGTATAAATTAAGACAAACATGTCAAAGCTGCCAATTTTGTACACAATTTAATTAAACAAATTAAAACATGCATTCCAACTTAAACAAGTTGAATTCTACGAAGCTAAGTGGGGAATCTATTTGGACATAGATATTCCAAGCTCCAATAAACTTAGAATTATTCTTAATCTCATTAAAAATAATTCAAGCTTATTAACCATGAAATCACTCCACCATAGATTCATGATTGCACTCTTGGATTAACTATAATTATAAGAAATAATTCAATATTTGATATTAATTATTAGTTGTCCAATTGCAAGCCTTATATTGTGAACCCTCATAACCATCCAATGACAAAAGGTGAAATTATCGTTTTACCTTTTATGTCAATTTTGTCCCCTAGTCTCAAATTTCATCCAATTAATGATTCAATACTTTAGATCTAATCTTTTGAGTATCCATATGTGATGAGTAGCTAATTCATCAATCCACTGTGCCCAAATTAATCACTAATCTTTTTGAAATCACTAGAAGTGATGTTAATGCTATGAACTCCATTATTTGGATATATGTTCCCAGATGTTCATCTCAATTATAATCCAAAAATACGGAGTCTAGATCAACGCTTTATGATGATCATGCTCATGATAAATCAAAGATTATAAGGAGATTAAACACGAGTCCACTATCCATCAGGATTTCGGTTCTACTATAAGCAAATGCATAAGTGCGAGATCAAGATTTAGGTAACGGTAAAACTTAAATTTGATTCCCACATGATTCCAGTTCATGTTATAGTGTCATTACTCGAAGTCAACCATTTCGATGATTTGAGACTCATCAGTCCCTTGAAATGAGTCACATTCGTTTCGTTGGAAGTAATTTGGACACTACAGCCTTAACATAATAAAGTGATCAACTTTATTATACGATTGTGAACAATTTTTAGATTCAATTAAAATACATGTCTCCTATGTATGACTCTTCATATAAATGTATTTTAATATCTGAATAGAATCTTGGTACCTTAATAACTAGATAATGAATGCTTACTAAAACAAACTCTTCGTCTTATTATCAAAATGTACTTTCATTACAAATAAATTCAATGAATTTAAACATGAGAATATACTTGCTTTCCAGGGTACCATATTCTCAAATTCCTAACAATAAGAACATTGACAATGCTCAATGGTTGGTACATACTAGGCCTTTTTACTTTAGAAGTAAGCAATTGATCTCATAGGTTGAAGTATGTGAGATACTTGAGGATAGTATGTGGGTGCTTACTAAAGAACAAGTTCACTGAACATGACCTGTTATGAGAGTTTCATTTGGTATTTTACTAAAGTGTGTACGAAAATACTCTCATGTGTCAATAGTGTAAGTAATCATTAAACTTGTGAAACCAGGTCATCTTGTATGCGAATTGTCATAGTTTGATTTCACCTCCATGGGTTTGGAGGTGACTAGATGCCTAAACAGTGTGCTTTTGGGTATGGCATGAAGCATGTGAAGATGAATGAGTAGTCTAGAAAGGATTCATCACCCTAAGTGATTTGAAGGGGACATATCTCATTTGCTCCTGGCTTATAATGACTAAAAGCCCTTGACTAAGGCAATCTTGATAGGTCAATATAAAAGTTGCAAGACTAATATGGATAAGTTAGAAAGTAGACACTGACCCGGGCTTTCTATTTATCCGAGATATATGATGAAAGGGTTGAATTACATTAAGACACTGTACATTGAAAGGTTAGTCCAACCATATTGACTCTCTTAACATTTGGGTGGTCATTATGTATTGCTAGATGCCGCTCATGATCTATAAATATAAATGTAAATTCTTAGTTGAATTAATTTATATTTATTACCAATATGTTAGGTACCTAATGGGTCACACACATAAGGTGAATTGTCGAAATTAGTTGGAGTTCAATTGGATGTGATCTAATTGATTTTGTAAAGGCTTAATCCAATTAAGTATTGGGCTAAATCAAATATGATTTGATGGAGTATTAAATAAAGGCCCAATTAGCCTAAGACATTCACTCTATAAAAGAATCCTTTAGCTGCCTCTTGAACGTATAGAAGAGTTTTGTTTTATTTTCTCATGTGTTGAGATAGGATCACAGCCAAAAAGAGAGAAACACAAGGGAGCCCAAAGTTGAGTGTTTGCTAGCACAAACTTTAGCTTAGGAATTTTGGCAAATGATCGTGTGGATCACCATTAGAGGTAGGACAATTGTGTTGATATGGTTTGATAAGTCCTAGTTGGTGTGTAAAACTCAAAAATGAAAACCCAAGAAGGATTCCACCAAAGAAAGCAGACATCAAACTTTCATATATGTCAAAATCTTTCTCTTGTGGAAGTGATACATGGCTTAGAGGATTAAAATTTTAACAATATTCCACTGCATATGATCCATCTTAGCATGATTCGAATCCCCAACACAAGAATCAAACATGGAGAAAAGTTTGTGTGATAAATTTGTTAAAACAAATTTGCTAAAAAACTTGAAGGAGGAGCTGAATAGTCTAGAAGACGAAAAAATTCCATCCTCGGCTGCAAAGGGGGACAATGATTCAAAATCTAGTGTTTTGTCCCAACTTGTGAGGACATTGGGAAGTGCCAAACAAAGAGGTAATTGATTTTGTGCTTGTAAAACACTGCATTAATTAGTCATATTTCATGTTAAATACATTATGGATATTTTACATAATTTATGAGGTATTTCTTTATCCATAAGTTTATTTATAAAAAGTTATGAGAGACTTATGTAGATAAAGTCCTTGGAACATAATGGCCTTGCAAAGAAATTATAAAGGTTTTAATCATGAGATTTTTATGCATCAAAGCCTTGTTCCTACATATGTTCCTGGTCATTGTATTGTTAAGAATAAGGACATTGATAATGCTCAAAGGCTAGTACATGCTAAGCCTCCTTACTTTGGAGGTAAGCAATTAATCTCATAGGTTAAAGTCTGCAAGATACTTAAGGATAGTGTGGGTGCTTGTTAAGGAACAAGTTCACTAAACAGGACCCACTATGAGAGTTTCATTTGGTATTTCACTCAAGTGTCTATGGAAATACTCTCATGTGTCGGTGGTGTAAGTAATCCTTAGAATTGTGATACTAGGTCATCTTGTATGTGAATTGTGATGCTTTGATTTCACCTCTACGGGTCTGGAAGTGACCAAATGCCCAAATAGGGTACTTTTGGGTATGGCATTAAGCATGTAAGGATGAATGAGTAGTCTAAAGAGGATTCATCATCCTAAGTAATTTGAAGGGAACATATCTCATTTGCTCTTGTCTTATATTGACTAAAAGTCCTTGGCCAAGGCAATCTTGATAGGTCAATATGAAAGTTACAGGACAAATATGGGTAAGTTACAAGGTAGACATTGAGCCAGACTTTCTATCTATCCAAGATATATGTTGAAAGGATTGAATTACACTAAGATGCTGTACATTGAAAGGTTCGTCAAACCATATTGACTCTCGTAACATTTGAGTGGTCATGATGTATTGCTAGATGCCGCTCATGATCTATAAATATAAAAATAAATTCTTAGTTGAATTAATTTATATTTATTACCAACATGTTAGGTACCTAATGGGTCACACACATAAGGTGATTTGACGAAATTAATTTGAGTATAATTCGATGTGATCTAATTGATTTTATAGAGGCTTAATCCAATTAGGCATTGGCTAAATCAAATATGATTTGATGGAGTATTAAACAAAGGCCTAATTAGCCTAAGACATTTTCTAATCCTTGTTGGATATGAAGTAGGTTAATTCACTTTACAAAAGAATCCTTTAACCTCCTCTTGAATGTACAGAATAGTCTTGTTTTATTCTCATGTGTTAAGATAAGATCACAGCCAAAAAGAGAGAAGCACAAGGGAACTCAAAGTTGAGAGTTTGCTATCACAAACTTTGGCTTAGGGATTCACACACTCTTAGTGAAGAAATTTTGGCAAATCACTATGTAGATCACCATTAGAGGCAGAACAATTGTGCTACTATGGTTTGATAAGTCCTAGTTGGTGTATAAAAGTCAAAAATGAAAAGTCAAGGAAGACTTCACCAAAGAAAGCAAACATCAAACTTTCAAGTATGTTGAAATTTTTCTCTTGTGATTTTCTAGATTAGTTTGAATTAAAGTGATCCATGGCTTAGGGGATTAAAATTTTAATAATATTCCGTTGCGTATGATCACCTTAGCATGATTTGAATCCCCTTTAGGAAGGATGCCTAACAATGGATAAAAATATTGGATATAAAGATTGGAGTGTAAGTATAAAACCCGACCCTATAAACACATGTCATAACATACATGCACTGAGTAGCATGTTATTACGTTAGGAAAGTCCCTAAGAATAGACGAAACCTGGTATTGTACCTACAGTACACTTGAGTTGATTTAACCTCAAACTAATTCAAATAGGAATCGTAGGATGAAATTTAATATTTTACAGCCCAGGAATGACTAAAAATGATTGTTCGGAGTTTAAGAGTTCATTTGGGAAAAAATTGAAAATTTTGATGTTTAGGGGCAAAATCGTCATTTTGCCACCTAAGATAATAATTTGATCATGGAGTAAAATTTTTGACCAAGATTAACTATTTGGAGTATAATTTAATGATAAGAAGTGAAAAATTTCAATTCCGGCAATTTTCGAAACATAGGGGCAAAATGATAATTTTGTCGTCTCGGGGTAAAAATCATAATTTTCACCACCCAAAACTTGTCAAAATTATAGAATTTATTTATTTTTGGTATGAATAACTATGGTATTCTAAGTGGTGAAAAATTGAAGTTTAAAGGACAAAATTTTAAAAACGGGCCAATGAGAAAGTGACACATGGCACTTTTTAAGGATTTAATATTTTTTTAAAGATAAGTCAACCCATTTAAACCCCACATCAAGTGATGGCCGGCTATAAGGAGAGAACAAGATAGAAAATAGAGAGGAAAGGAAGAAAAGAGAAAAACCAAAGGAAAACTAGAAAATTGAAAGGGAAAATCGCGTTTTTTGTCCGTTTACGCGTCTAACGGTAAGATTTTTCGACTTTAGCTTGATTTCTACCTTTCTTATGCCTTTGTTTCCATTTAGCATGCTTGAGGAGAGAGATCAAAAAGTGATACCAAGGGCTGGCCGAATTGCAAGGGGGAGGAATTTGAAATTCTTATGTTTTGATTTTTAGTTAAATTGATAGTTTTAGTTAGTTAAATGTGTAAAGAAATCAAATTGGGCAAGAAAGCATGAAATTTTCACAATACCCACCCTTGGCCGAATCTTCAATGATGTATAATGATGAAGAACTGATTTTTATTCTAAGAGAAATGAAGAGAAAATGATGAAAAATGGTTAAATGTGATAGAAAAACAAAGTGAAAAATTTACCTAGTTAATGTCCCATTTTTGGCCGAATTTTTCAAGGAGAAAAGTGAGCTGATTTTGGTCATTTCAGAGGATTATTGGCTGATATTTAATGGTTAGAAATGTTGGAGAGAAAATGGGACAATTTAGAGCTAAAATAGAGTGCGTTAGCAATTTATCGGGTAAAGTGCCAAAAATAGGTTAATACCGTGTTTAAGCCGTTTTAGGCTATTGCATTTCATACCATGCATTAGTATAGGATTTAAGTCAATTATATAGTGATTTAGCATCAATGTGGTAAATTGTGAAAGTTTTGCAATGTGTCTAGGAGGAGAGCCTTCCAGTAAAGGCAAGGAAGACATACCCGACGAACAGTGATCGGGGCACCTAGAAAGCATTTAATTTGTACAAACGGTGAGTAAACCTATTATTATTGTAAATTATCCAGAGTTTATTTTTAAATGCTCTTCATGGATTTTATGAAATGAAAATGAGATTAAAATGGGATTTTTGATGTTTTAGAAATAAATGTGACAAATAAATATATTATCTTGATTTTCTGAAATAAGAAACTGTTGATTATAAAATTGAGTAATTGAAGGCTGTCAATTGTCTTGAAAAATATATTTTCCTATGAATGGCTTATGATATATGAGTATATGTGGCTATATTTTATAATTGCATTGGGAATTTATGTAAACTATCTTTTACTATACAGGCTGGGTAAATAAATAAAAGCCACATTATACTATCGAAATTTTATTAAAATTGGTGGGTTTAGTCACTGCAGTGACAGGTTTTCGTGGATTGCCTATTAGAAGGGCATGGTAAACCCGGTTATATAGTTACTCCAGTTGTAGAGGCGAGGAGGGTAACTCCCGGGGTAGTGTTAGAGCTCACTTCACGTCGAACCCCCACGTGAATGTGTAACTCGGCCAACGCCAAGGAACGACTCATTTTCAAAACTAACATGTGTTTAACATGTAAATATCTTAACAACCATGGCGGACTCGATTAGATGCCTCGGCCAAGGTATCCCAGAGGACTTGTTTTGGCTTGAACCCCATTTTTAATAAAAGTTATAAGCCTTAACAACTGTTTTGGTAAATTACAAATATTTTATGGTTTACGAAATAAATTGAAAACCTTATGAAATGGTTTGTAATTTGTTGTTTAAACTTGCCTCCATGTTACTCGCTTTTAGATATTTATGATAATGTCTGTTTACTCATTGGGATTCAAAATCTCACCCACCTCCTTTCCAAATATTCCGAGCCTGTGGTAGCTTGTAGATACCCGATTTTGTCGAGGATTCCAGTTGACCCCTCTATCACACAGACAGTAGGTTGCTATCACCAACACTTGGTGTATTTATGGGCCACTTGTCATTGTAATTATAATTGTACATTATAACTTTGTAAATTATTGCAAGTATGAATTTATTTTACTTCTAAGTTGCAAAAGATTACTTATACGTGTTTCTATAAATATTGTTTTATATAAAAATGGTATATTTTTGTCTTTTGATTTACTAGAGCCGAAAATGACTGAAAATTGTTTAAAACTGATATGTAAGCCTTGTGGGATTTCGATTGGTATTCCGGGTAATGAGTATCAATCGGGACATCACGGCGATTGTCATGGGCCCGAGGGAGGTTTCGGGTCGTGACAATTCAATTAGTATCAGAGCTTTCGATTTAAAAGTTTATGGTTTTGAAAGAAGTTTTTGATTTTTAAAATTCTTGGATTTAAAGTTATTTTAAAATAATTTACAATGTCAGTGTGGCCCAGTTAAGATTAGTTTGTTGCATGTAGTTGCATATAGAGTCTTAAGTCGTCTAAACCAATTTCGTTCTTTTTATAAATCATTATGCCTCCTCGACGTGAGCTACCACCTATCACTAGATCTACCGGTAAGGGAAGAGGTTGCCTTAGACAGAGTCAATCGGATTCCATAAAAGAAGAGTCGGTTGCATCTTTTTTTAGAGCAGTTCCTACTGCTGAGTCTACTGACATTCCTGTACCTCATCCACCACCTGTTGCTACTCCTAGCATACCTGCCATGTCACCCAAGGCAGCTCAGGCATTAGCGATTTTTCTCGCTACTTTTAAGGGTCAGGTTCAAGCTAGTCCAGTTTCGCCTGCTGTTTCCCCTGTAACAGCCCCAGTACCACCACCTCCTATTCCACCCTAGACACCGGATGTCTCCATTTCTAAGAAATTGAAGGAAGCTAGACAGTTAGGTTACGTCTCATTTACTGGTGAGTTGGATGCGACCATAGCTAAGGATTGGGTTATTCAAGTATCAGAGACACTGGCAGATATGGGATTAGATGATGAGATGAAATTGAAGGTGGCTACACAATTTTTTGAGAAGAGAGCCCGTAGTCAGGGGGGGACTTCAAGAAGATCGGATAAATGCCGTAATTGCAGAGGATTTCATGTTGGGTCATGTAGACAACTTGTAAGGTGTTTTCAATGCGGCCAACAGGGGCATATCAAGAGAGATTGTCCTCAGTTGAGACGGGGTATAGTAGCTACTTCTACTTCTCTGACTAGTTCTAGTATACCGCGAAAAGACACTTCGGGATCACAGTCCAGACAGGGCCCAGTGATACCGTCAAGCATGGGGAGTAATACCCCAAAGCAGCCATCTTCCAAACCGTAACCCCAGATTTCGACCAGGATTTTTGCAGTGACTGAGGATGAAGCCTGGGTTCGACCTAGCACAGTGACAGGTACTGTGATTGTGTTTGATAGAGATGCACATATTTTGATAGATTCGGGCTCCGATAGATCATACGTGAGCATATCATTTGCATCATTCTTAGATAGGAACTTGTCACCATTAGAGGAAGAGATTATAGTGCATGCTCCTCTAGGTGAACGGTTAGTCAGAAATACGTATTATAGAGACTGTGGTATTAAAGTTAGGGAAGAAGAATTTATGGGTGATTTAATCCCTTTGGAGATTCGAGACTTTGATTTGATCTTGGGTATGGATTGGTTGTCCACTCATCGAGCAAAGGTGGATTGTTTTAAGAAAGAAGTGATTCTCCAGAGTTTAGAGGGAGCAGAAGTTGTATTTACGGGGGAGCATCGAGTATTACCGTTTTGTGTAATCTCGACCCTTAAAGCTTTGAAATTGGTGCTAAAGGGATATCCGGCACACTTGGCTCACGTGATTGATATATCGAGGGAGGAACCTAAGTTAGAGAATGTCCCCGTAGTAAGTGAGTTCCCTGATGTATTTCCTGATGAATTACCGAGACTTCCTCCCGATCGTGAGTTCGAATTCACCATTGACTTACTTCCGAGTACTGCCCCTATCTCTATTCCTCCACATAGAATGGCTTCAGCAGAGTTGAAAGAGTTGAAAGTACAGTTGCAAGAGTTAGTAGACAAGGGTTTAAGTCAATTATATAGTGATTTAGCATGAATGTGGTAAATTGTGAAATTTTTGCAATGTGTCTAGGAGGAGAGCCTTCCGGTAAAGGCAAGGAAGTCATACCCTACAAACAGTGATCGGGGCACCTAGAAAGCATTTAATTTGTACAAACGGTGAGTAAACCTATTATTATTGTAAATTATCTAGAGTTTATTTTTAAATGCTCTTCATGGATTTTATGAAACGAAAATGAGATTAAAATGGGATTTTTGATGCTTTAGAAATAAATGTAACAAATAAATATATTGTCTTGATTTTTTGAAATAAAAAACTATTGATTATAAAATTGAGTAATTGGAGGCTGTCAATTGTCTTGAAAAATATATTTTCCTATGAATGGCTTATGATATATGAGTATATGTGGCTATATTTTATAATTGCATTGGAAATTTATGTAAGTTGTCTTTTACTATGCAGGCTGGGTAAATAAATAAAAGCCACGTTATACTGTCAAAATTTTATTAAAATTAGTGGGTTTAGTCACTGCAGTGATGGGTTTCCGTGGATTGCCTATTAGAAGGGCACGGTAAACCTGGTTATATAGTTACTCTGGTTGTAGAGGTGAGGAGGGTAACTCTCAGGATAGTGTTAGAGCTCACTTCACGTCGAACCCCCACGTGAATGTGTAACTCTGCCAATGCCAAGGAACGGCTTGTTTTCGAAACTAACATGTGTTTAACATGTAAATATCTTAACAACCTTGACGGACTCGGTTAGACACCTAGGCCAAGGTATCCCCGAGGACTAGTTTTGGCTTGAACCCCGTTTTTAATAAAAGTTATAAGCCTTAACAATTGTTTTGGTAAATTACAAATATTTTATGGTTTAAGAAATAAATTGAAAACCTTATGAAACGGTTTGTAATTTGTTATTTAAACTTGCCTCCATGTTACTCGCCTTTAGATATTTATGATAATGTCTGTTTATTCATTGGGATTGCAAAATCTCACCCACCTCCTTTCCAAATATTTCAGGCCTGTGGTAGCTTGTAGATACCCGATTTTGTTGAGGATTCTAGTTGGCCCCTCTATCACATAGACAGTAGGTTACTATCACCAACACTTGGTGTATTTATGGGCCACTTGTCATTGTAATTATAATTGTACATTATAACTTTGTAAATTATTGTATGTATGAATTTATTTTACTTCTAAGTTACAAAAGATTACTTACACGTGTTTCTATAAATATTGTTTTATATAAAAATGCTATATTTTTGTCTTTTGATTTACTTGAGCCGAAAACGACTGAAAATTGTTTAAAACTGATATGTAAGCCTTGCGGGGTTTCGATTGGTATTCCGGGTAATGAGTATCAATCGGGACATCACGGCGGTTGTCATGGGCCCGAGGGAGGTTCCGGGTCGTGACAGTAAGCACAAAGAAGGTTTTGCTCAAGTAGGCTTGGTTTTTCTTGGTTTTTTCTTTTCTCTTTTCAAGACTATGATCTTTAAGGATTTAACCCTTTTTCTTTCTTCTTTCTCACTTTGAAATGCTTCTAAATGGTCTTCTTTATAGTTGAAGAAGTCTTGGACCCATTGGAGGTGAGTAAAGCAAGAAACTAGTCGTTTTCTTTTTAAATTTTGTGTTTAACGGTCATATATAATCGAGTATAAAAGTTCTCTAGTCGATCCTCTTCTAGAAAGCTTGTATTTTGACATTAGAGCTTATAGAGTCGACTATAGCTTTGTCAAGTTCGACTATGGCTTCATTTTTTCAAGATTTTTCATCAATCTTGCCATAAAGTCAACTATAGAATTTATAGGGTTGACTATGGTTGTGTATTTTTCAAGTTTCCTTGTTTGTTCTTGCTTGTTCTACCATTGGATCAACTTAAGTTGCTCTAGGATTGATTGGAGTTTTATTTCTTCAAGATTCCTTGACATTTTAGCATGGCCATATCTTCCTTGTGATCAAATGTTGAGTGATGACTGAATTTCTTGGCTGGAGGTAAGCTTGGTGTAGTGTAGATTAATGACCTTTGAAAGCTTTGAGATAAACTCCACCACTTGTAAACCTAACTTGCACTTTTAACAACTCAAGAATAAATGTTAGAGGGATCTTTGTTAGTGTAGAGGTCTCAATAAACAATATACCAAAAGGAGGTGAATTGGTATTTAAAAATTCTTTTGAAAACTAAGTGTAAAATCAAGACTTTTAGCAACCAAAAATTCAAAAACAAGTATGTGATTTTGCTAAGTAAGTTTTCAACAATAGATTGCAAAGAACAAATAATAAAAAAGGTAAAATATTTTTCCTAAGTCAAGTGCAAGCAAGGCATAAATAATGAATCAAGGTAAAATATTTTCCTAAGGTAAAAGCAAGCAACAAATCACAATGTGGAAAATTAAAAGCAAGACACAAGATTTTTATAGTGGTTTGGCTTTCTCTAGTGCCTACATCCACTCCTTTGAAACACCAAAGAATTTCAAATCCACTAAGGGAAATGAGCTTTTTATGAGATCAAGTGAAACTTTCACAATAGCTTTTTAATGGGATTAAGCAAAACCCTTACAATAGCTTTTTCACAGGATCAAGCATAACCTTTCAACAATGGTTTTTAACGGGCTTAACCACAAACCCACAAGTAGCTTTCAAGGTGAAGCTAGAACCTTCACAAAGATATGTGTACAAAGAAGCATAGCAAAAGATTTGCCCCACAAAGGCTAGGTGCTACAAGTTTAAGATTTGATATGAAAAGAAGAAATAATCTCAGAAAAATTAGCTCTAGGATTTTCAAAAGAGTGAGCTTTTTGGCTTTTGAATGCTTTTTGGAAGACTAAGATGAAAGTAAGAGAGGAAAAATAAGCTCGAGGGTTTCACTATGGTTTTTCTCTTTAGTGTGTTAGTCTCAATGGAGTGCTAGAGAGGGTGAATAGTAGTTAAAAAATATTTTGAAGGTAGCTCTTAAGCTTGAAAAACTTTTTGTATAATTTTGAAATGGATGGTTTAAAACTTGTTAAAGTTTTTGGAATATGGCTTGCCACCTCACATTTGAGGAGACAACTTGTTGAAGTTAAAAGGCACCAAGTAAGGAGAAGATAGAATGAAGTGGACCAAACATAAATATTTATAATGGTTCAGTCCCTTGACCTACATCCACTACCTTGATCTCCCAATCAAAGATTTTCAATCCAACTTCACTAAACTAATGGAATTAATAGCTTCCACCAAGCTTTTACAAGGTGAGCTTCTAACCCAAGCTCCTAACCATTACAAGAGTCCTTGAGCCTTCCAAGCTTAGTCTACCTTTTAGAGTGTCTTTCACACTCTAAGAAAACAAAGAAGATTAAGAAGATAAAGTACAATTGATCACTTAGCTTATCTAAGATGTATAAAGTTAAGCTTAAACCTTTTGTACAAAGATAAGAGTGAAACACACTTCAAAAGAGAACTTTCTAATACTTCTTGGTTCTAATCTTTCTCTTGGATGATTAACTCTCATATTTATGATGCTTTAAATACTTGGAGGATAGTTTCTAGCCGTTAGAAATAGTTTTGGATTAGAAGTAACTATGATTTTGACTTTTAGCATTTTTTTTTCAAATTTAATGGCAGTGCCTCATTAAACTAGTTAAAGATGAGCTTTAACCAATTAAAGCTTTCTTTCTTACAAACTACTTCACTATGTTAATCAGTTAAAGGTGTTTTTAACTGATTAAGAACTTTCTATTTTTAGACTTATCCAACTAGTAAGTCTTCTTTTAATTGGTTAGTCCTCCCTTTAATTGATTGAGACTTCTCTTCCTTTTACTTTAACTAGTTGAAATTGGTGTTAACCGATTAAAATGTCTTTAAATTTGAATTCCTTCATTTGGTGCCCTTCAACAGTCAACTTCATTTTAAATTTGAATTTTATTGTTTTTAGGTACCTCAAGTTTAACCCTTAATTGATTAACCTTGTAGTTAACCGATTAATAACTTTCTGTTTTGCATCCAATACTCTTTTAACTGATTAAACCTTGTTTTTACCAGTTAAGACCTTTTTGCCTATCCTTAATGTAGCACCCAAAATTGCTTTAACTGATTAAAGATTTGTGTTAATCGGTTCAAACTAATTTGTCTTCATTAAAGCTCTTTATTCTTTGCTTGTTTAAATAATTAAACCATCTTGCAACAAAACATGCATCTTCACTTGCTTTCAAATACCAAATATATCAATGAACTTAAGCTTTCTCCTGCACACTTAAGTAATATGATTAAACACCAATGAATGAGGAATGTTTTGTTATCATAAAAAACACATGGAGTCAACATAGTGCTAGTATTCTTTTACTTTAAAATGACTCAAATGAGTCTATTTATAGTGCCAAGGATATTTTGAGCCGTTAGACATAAGTTTGAATCAAATTTGCCCATCACTGAAGCTTGAAAATTGACTATATGGCTTATAGGATAGATTATGTCTTTCAAAATCTTTAAATTAAGACTTTTATGGTCGACTATCTAACTCCAAAGACTTATGCAACTTTGAAGTTTTGGACTTAAGGATTGATTGCTATGCCTTGAGGATAGATTGGGTCTCCTTGAAGTTAAGTTTTGCACGATTCTACTGTCCAAAGGATTGACTATTACATGATTAAGATTGACTAGAGCTTTTTCTAGCTTGATTTTACATCCTATCTTGGTCAAAGATCGAGGATTGACTGACATTCAAGGAAGATTGACTATAGCTTCACAAAAGTTTAAGTTTTGTGTGACAATTGCTTGAGGATCGACTGCCTTTTTTAGAAAATCAATTATGGTTGTCTTGAATCATGTTTCCTTATCCGTTCTTGCCCATTTTACCATAGGATCAATTGATGCTTTTGTAGGATCGACTGGAGCTTCGTTTCCTCAAGATTTCTTGTCATTTTGGTACTTCACTTTAGCTATTTCATCTTTGCCTTTTCCTTGTGATCTAAAATCAAGTTAAGTCATGTTTGTTCCTTGTTTCTTGGCTAAATTATCAATGTTTGGAAGCTTTTGATATTTTTCTAATGATGCATGGCTTTTCCAAATAATTGTATGATCTTAGGAGGCTAAAAATAAGATTTGGACAATTTTAAATGCATGTCATTAAAACCAAGATGTCATGATATTTTGTGAAATCAAAACATAAGATATTTTAGTGCTAACAATCATAAACTCATACAACTAAATCATACAAGCTTATAGATATAGTTCAATAACTTCAAGAATGAGCTTGTAATTATGTAAGAACAAATTTATGAAAGTTAAATCATTTCAAAAACTAGTCAAGAATCACTCAAATGATGTTCAAGCAAATTTGATAATTTTTCATAATCAAAACTATAATCAGTTTAAAGTTAACAGTATTGATGTTTAGAAGATAGAATGCCCCAAGAAGCACTCTATGTAGAAAGTATCGATAATTAGGGTCTAGAAAGCATTCTAGAGTAAAAGTATCGATACCTCACAAGGAAATATCAATACTTCAGGTCCAGAATAAGGTTTTCACTCCTTTTTCACAAGGTTTTCAAGTGTTTTCAACTTCTATTACATCATAAACTTTTATGAAACTTTAGTTTCAACTATTTTCTTGTGAAATGGTTTTGAACTACATTATTTTCAAGGATTTGATGGATATGTATGAGATTTAATATTGTCATGATTATGCAAATTATAATTTATGCAAAAGCTCTTCCTTTCGCTTCTCCCCTTCCCGTATTCACTCACGATGTCTTTATGACTCAACTACCATTTTCCCATGTTTTTGCAAATTGGTGATTAACTTGCTACCTTTGTCGTGGAGACGAGCTCACGATCTTGCCTTGGTAGGTGTTCTAGCAACCCACTTAAAGCTTAGAAGGTCGGGGTAATGTTCCACTGACGAGTCGGTCTTATTGTTATGTTTATATGCTGATGGATATTTCTTTTATGACTATGTAGCCATGAGTGGCACTATGTTTTACATGTTTTAATGGTTGAATGTTTATGTTGGCTCAAGAGCCTAGTTAAGCACCTAAGGTGCCCATGCATGTTACGTTGAGATTTCATGAGCTATGGCAAATAGATTTTGATTTAAATGTTTAATTGTGTTTCCAAACATTGTGATGTAGAATTCCACAATGTTGTGATGGCACACAAGAAAGCATGATTGATATATTGAATGATATTTTTTATGCATGTGATGTATAGCCAAAGTATCTATGAAAGAAAGACGCTTGCTTGGGCCTAGTAAGCGATACCCACATAGGTCCTTACGCTAATATTGTAACACCCAGTACCCTCGTATAGAAGTCAATATGACATTATCAACGAGAAAAAGGGTCAATGGATGCTGATTTAAGTGCCAAAGGATGGAGACGGGTGAAAAGAGTATTTTAAGATAAAATATTTCGCATGAGAAGTAATAATAATAAAATAATAATATTTTTGTTAGGGAAGAATTTACGAGATAAAAGGTGATTCGGATGTGAATTAGGGCAAAGTAAGATGTTTTGAAGCCTTGGAAGGCTAATGAAAAATTTTAAAATAAAATAATATTTTATTCGATGTCGTACCGGGCAGCCCCGTAAGTAGTTTTAACTAGAAGAAAATGAGTTAACTTCGTTAACCGATCTACTATAATCCAAATTGAGTCATAACCCTCACTAGTTCGGGGCAAGCCCATTACAAAGTCCATTGCAACATGTTCCTACTTCCATTCGGGCACCGGTAATGGCTGTAGTAGCCCTGCGGGCCTTTGCTGCTTTGCCTTAACCTACTGACAAACTGGGCACTTAGAAATAAACTCAGGTACTTCTTTCTTAAGTCCTCCCACCAGTATACTTCCCTCAAATCTTGGTACATCTTTGTAACTCTCAGATGTACCAAGTACGCTGCCATATGCACCTCTTCTAATATTTCTGTCCTTAATCCATCACTATTGGGCACATAAAGTCTGGTTCCATCCCTCAATACTCCATTCGTGCCTCTGGTAAACATTTCTCCTTTCTTTCCCTTAGGGTCTTCTAAGGCCTTAGATACGAACTCATCTTTACTTTGTGCTTCTCTAATATGATCTATTAAAATGGGTCTAACTCTAAAATGTGCTAACAATGCATTTGTCTCTGAAACTTCAAAATGCACACCTATATCTCCAAAGCCATGCATCTCTCGAATCAAGGATCTCCTATCTACAGATATATGTGCTAGACTCCCCATTGATTTTCAACTTAAGGCATCTGCCACTACATTCGCCTTACCGGGATGATAGAGAATAGTACAGTCGTAATCCTTAAGCAACTCCATCCACCTACGTTGCCGTAAGTTAAGATCCCTTTGTTGAAATATATACTTTAAGCTCTTGTGATCTGTATATATCTCCCAAGTCTCACCATACAGGTAATGTCTCCAAATTTTTGAGGCAAACACGATTGCCACCATCTCCAAATCATGTGTAGGGGAATTTTGCTCATGCCTTATAAGTTGTCTGGATGCATATGCAATCACATTGCCATGCTGCATTAATACACACCCTAAACCCACTCGTGATGCATCACAAAATACTGTATAACCCCCTATGCCTTGCGGTAGGCTTAATATTGGAGCTATGGTGAGACAAGCCTTAAGCTTTTCAAAGCTATCCTCACAAGCATTAGACCACACAAACTTTGTGTCCTTATGTGTCAGCTTGGTCAAAGGAGCAGCTATTTTGCAAAAATCTTTCACAAAACGACAATAATAGGCCGCCAACCCTAAAAAGCTCCTAATCTCTGTAACTGATGTTGGCCTTGGCCACTTTTCCACTGCCTCAACTTTCTTTGGGTCGACTTGTACCTCATCCTTAGAGACCACATGTCCTAAGAATCCAACACTTTTGAGCCAGAACTCACACTTGGAGAACTTGGCATACAATTGATATTCCCTTAACGTTTGGAGCAGTATCTTAAGGTGTTGCTCGTGCTCCCCTTTGCTCCTAGAGTATATCAAGATGTCATCAATAAATACCACCAAATAAGGCTTGAACACTTGGTTCATCAAATCCATAAATGCTGCAGGGGCATTCGTAAGTCCAAATGACATTACTAAAACTTAAAATGCCCATATCTTGTTCAAAATGTAGTCTTTGGTAGGTATTCATTCCTGATTCTTAACTGATGGTCCCTAGATCGTAGATCTATCTTAGAGAAACACTTTGTTTCTTGTAGTTTGTCAAATAAATCATCTATTCTCGAAAGGGGGTACTTATTCTTCACCCTCACTTTATTAAGTTGTTGGTAGTCAATACACAATCTAAGTGACCCATTTTTCTTCTTTACAAACAGCACCGATGCTCTCCATGGCGAGACGCTAGGGCTGATGAAGCCTTTATCTAATAGATCTTTTAATTGATCCTTAAGTTCCTTAAGCTTCGCAAGTGCCATTCGATATAGGGGTATAGATATGGGTCTAATGTCCAGAATCAAGTCTATACAAAATTCAATCTCTTGCTTAGGAGGTAAACTTGGTAATTTGTCTAGAAATACATCTATAAACTTATTCACTACCGACACTTGGTTTATATTCCCAACCTTCACTTGGGTATCTCTCACAATAGCCAAGTAACCTAGACAACCCTGTTTTAATAGCCTTTTGGGAGACATGATGGATATCAAATTGGTTGGAGCATTACTCCTATCTGTCACAGCCTAATTTTCAAGCCATGATCGGCCCAAAAGCCCAATGGGCATAGCCCACTAAGCCCAAGCAAGCCTCTTTATGTAGTCTTGTTCATTATTTCATCACTCATTCCCACTGTCACATTTTGTAATTCTTAACTATAAGTATTTCAATAATATGCTATGACAACCAAATATTTACATTTGTATTATCTCAAAATAATGTCACCCATTGCCAACTCATAGTGGCACCATAATTCAAAGTATACATATTTTGATTATAACATGCCTCTTAATGATTTACATCACATGTACGTATACACAAGCAAAAAGACTCATAACTTCCAGCAGAGTGACTTTGAGTGAAGGTACAGCTACTAAATGCCACAATACCTACCAAAAGGCGGATAGAAGAGGACACCTCAATCTAAGTCCCAAATACTTCCGTATCTGAAAACATGAAGTTAAAAAGAGTGAGTACAAACCCAGTGAGTGAATATAAGAAGGGAACAAGCAACTATAAAGAAGGTTTTAGAAAACATGATGCACTTATGTTGAAAACAATACAATTTAGCTTAATTTCTTGTTAAAACCCCTTAATTCAACCCTTGACTATTTAGTGCCTTAGTATTGAAAGATCCATGATCAATAATGAAGTTAAAGAGTGAAAACTATGGCAGAATCCAAGCAAGGCAAGCATGGCAGAGTGAATCTTGCTGCAACGAAATCTAGGGCAAAAATTTTGAACCAACAACCCAAGAATTTCTCGTTGCAACAAGAATGGAATTTCGCTGCAGCGAAATCCCGGACAAGCATTTTACCCAACCACTCTAGAGTTTCTCACTGCAGTGAGAATGAATTTCGCTGCAACCAAAATTCAAACAATTAAGTTAGAAGAATTCTTGTCACAATGAAAATCCATTTTTGCTGCAATGAAAATCAATTTGAACGTATTTAACAATTTTTAACATTCAACGTTCAATGCAATCACATTTTATTTTCGTAACCTCTATATAACATATATATACATATATACAACTATCGACATTACCCCAGCTTTCCCCCGGCTCATGTGCACTCCCACACCGCACATTACAATATCATCATCAGGTGCACTCCCACACCACACCTCACCATCACTATCAAGTGCACTCCTACACCGCACACGACATATATCATCATCATGTGCTCTCCCACAACGCACATGGAGTATATCATCGGTGTGTGCTCTCCCACACCGCACACTACCGACACCTTCATGTGCATTCCCACACCGCACACGCACGGTTATAATTATCACACAACATTATTGTTTAAGGCATAACATACATATCATCATAATAGAGGAACACATGAATTCATCACACTACACATTTCACATCATAAAAACATTTCATCAAGAGCATGTTCCCATGCATATTTAGAGAAAAGTTCAATAAAATATTTCAAGTGATTCAACCAAATACATACGCATTTATCCCAAAACATTTTACTGCAAGTTCACTCACTTGTCTTTGTTGGTTCTTTAATCGACTCCAACTTCGACTAATGCCCCAAGTGGAGATGTGGGGTCTCGTCGAAACCTATCACACACAATAACATCACACCAACTCAATTGACATGAACATTATTCCAAAAGTTATTTTCCTAAATCAAGTTTTTTGCTAGTTATTCCTAACTAGCTTCCAATTACCATTCGATTGGCTATTTATTCACACAACTCTACTCACACGAAAAATAAATAAATAACCTTTAAAAATAAAACAGTCTACAATTTAATTATTGACTATCACCAATAACCTAAAATCAACCCTAACTCAATACTCACCTTGGTGAATTTGTAGTTGAATTCCTTTTCAAGAGTTTTCCTCAAGCTATTTGGAAAGCCTCTCTCTCTCTAAAATGTCCAGCTAGTGAGAAAAAGTATTGAAGACAGACTTTTGAGGGTTCTTGAGGTGTAGAAGTGAAAGAGCACAAAGAATCCTATGAAAAAGTGTACCAAAGCATGAGAATTGAAGTTACTTTGAGAAAGTTATGGAGGTTTCAATGGATGGCTTCCATGGAAGATGGAAAGTGTTTAGTGAGGAAGAAGGATGGGAAGAAGAAGAAGAAGCTGCTAGAAGTGAGGAGAAAGTGCTGGAAAAAATAAGATATTTATCCTAGAGTTGACTAAAGTTTCACTTATTTACAAAAATGCCATTGCATAGTTGACTGTGCCTTCTTCTTCCCTTTTGCTCAACTTTTTACTCTTTTGACACTGAGAAAAGCTCCATAATAGACTGGGGGTACTTGTGTTCACAAAAACTTAAAAATTTAGACTTGAAGTCCAAAATGACCATTTTACCCCTATTGTGGAAATTATCATTATTTTTATTTTCTTCGTTTATTTCATTATTATATACATCATTCGTTTGTTCCTTAGGCCTACTTAAACCTTAATAATATTAGAAAACCTACTTCTAGGAGCTGACCAAGAAAATGACAGAACTACCCCTAATATGCGTCATCGTGTCTACCTCCATCACACGTCAATGAAGGTCGAGGTTTCACACCTGATTTCTAAAACCGTTTACATATGTAGCTTATATATATACAAAACGGTTCTAAAAACATGGCGTTCACAAGTGCCTAGATATCTACCAGCATATGCTATCCACAATTGTAAGTACAATTCGATTGCAAATCAATTTAGAAATCACCTACCGGAGCTAACAACTCATACTACCCACAGTTGCATATAAAGAAAATCGGCAACATTTATTATACGTATATCATTATATAATTTACGAAACTTTTGAAATAGACACCCTCTACTCACCTCACAATGGCAAGATGCGACTTCGCCATTGATTCGGGTGCATCTCTAGCCACTTTACTTGCCAATACCTGTCACCCGTCACCTACTTCTATACACCACCATAGCAATCTTTCCTCACTTATACACTTCCTAGCAGCAAATTTGTAAAGCCCGACCTTATAAAGTACTTGTCATGACATACATGTGATGGACAATATGTTTGCATGCTAGGAGAGTCTCGAAAAATTTATAAAAGTAGGTATTGTACCTAGAGGTACAACAAAGTTGATTTAAGCCTCGAACTAGATCGAATAGAGATTTTAGGGTTAAATTAAAAATTTTCCAGTCCAGGAATGATTTAATATGGTGATTCAGAGTTCGAGGATCAATTTGGAGTCAAATCGAAAATTTTACTATCTAGGGGTAAAATGGTAATTTTGCCACTCGAGGATAAAATGGGAATTTTTTTTAAACGATTTTGATCACATTTGACTTATTGGAGTATGATTTGAGGTTGAGAAGTGAAAAATTGTAATCCCGATATTTTTCGGAGCATAGGGGTAAAATGGTAATTTTACCACCCTAGTGGCAAAATTGTAATTTTACACCACCAACACTTGTCATGCTCATATAATTCATCCATTGAATTTTTATGTTATGGATAAGTGAGAAAATATATGTGGTGGAGATAAAAAGTTTAAAATTTTTAAAGTTTTAAAAATGGACCAATGGAAACATGCCATGTGTCAAGCTTAGAATATTTTATTATTTCCTTTAAAAATCAGGCAATAAACCTCTCACTTCTCTCCAAAAATTCAGCCAAGCAAGGAAAAGAGGAAAACAAAGAAAAAACAAACCCTAGGTGATGAATTTCAAGAGAAAAAGTATGAAAATTCAAGGAAACAAGTGTCAAAAGGTAAAATTTCTTGATTTTGACTTGTGATCTACCTTTCCCATGCATTTCTCCTCATTTTTCATGGTTAAATTACATGTTTTCATGATGAATTCATGGCTGGTCGGAATGGGTATGGAGAGAGAATGATGTTAGATTGATTTGATTCTAAGTTATGTTAGTCTTTTTAGTTAGTTTACCATGTCTAGAAACAAAACAATAAGAAAAGAATTCACTTTCCCCATCACCTATCAATGGCCGAACCTACCTTGTATTGAGTGAGGATGAATTTGATTTTATTTTAAGAGAATTGGTTAGAAAATGATGAATTATGGTGTGGAAAAATAGTAGGAAAAATCACGGTGTTATTGCACCATTATTGACCGAAAATTCCAAGAAGAAAAGTGAAGATAGTTTTGCCAAATTTTAGGCTATTTGACTTGTGTTTGGTGAATTAAGATATTGGAAAAGAAATGGAGCAATTTGGAGTTAAATTAGACGCGTTGGCAAATTAATCAGGTGATAAAACGAATTAGGTCGAAACCAAATTTAGATGGTTACTAGTGCATTTTGCATTCCATATCATGCATTAGTAGTCTAAATTAGTTTAATTTCGATTTAGTACCAATGTAGTAAATTTCTTGATTTTGATACTGTGTTAAGGTGGTGAGTCCTCCGATAAAGGCAAGGGAGTTGGACCTGAGGACCAATAGTCTGAGTACTTCGAAAATCTGCACTCTAGACATTGTGAGTAAACTTACTGTCATTTTAATTATCTAGGGTGGTTTTTAAATGATTTTGTGAATTCTATGAAAAAAGGGATTTAAAAAGGTAAATTTTCATGTTTTATGAATGAATGTGTTTCAATGAAATTAATTTATAAATTGTTTTGAAATTAATAATGATGTTGAAAAATAGAGTACACGGAGACTGTTAATTGTTGCAATTCGATTGTTTAAATTGATTGACTTATGATAAATCGGGCATGATTGGCTAGTTGGCAATTGTATTGAAATACGAATTATTTGTTTGCCTTGAAAGGTTGTGAAAAAAATAATTGCCATGTCATGCTATTGCAAAATTTTGAATTGGTGGATTATGTATTAATTAATCACTGCAGTAGGGGGTTTCTGTGGACCAGCCTTTTAGAGGGGCACGGTAAACCCCATTATATTCTTACCTCGAACGGAGGCGCGCGTAGGGTCTCTCCTAGGGTAAAGCTTAGGGTTTACTTCACGCCAAACCACCACGTGAGGGGGAACTCAACTAATGCCGAGGAACGACTATGTTTTCAAAATAAAAACATGATTTATGCAAAATGTGAATTTTTAACAGCCTTGGCGGTCTCGGTAGGATGCCTCGGCCAAGGTGTCCCCGAGAATGGATTTATGGCACAAGCCTAGTTTTATGACATTCATAAGCCTCTTTACGTATTTTGAATGAAATGTGTTCTAATGCTGTGACCCAATTTACGATGATTTACTTGATCGTCTCCATGTACTCGACTTTCGATGTTTATGATGATGTTTGTTTACTCACTGGGATTTTATAATCTCACCACCCCCTTTCCATCCATTTCAAGCTCAAAATAGGCTATAGATAGCTAATCTCATCGAGGACTATCATTGGATTTGCGTCCTCCAAACTGTAGGTTCACAATCCTCTTTATTTTGTTTATTCAAGGGGCCTATTTGTTATTGTAAATTAAATTTCATACTCTAGTTATCTGTACTACTGTATGTAGGAATTTATTTTGCGTTTACGCTATAAAAATTATTTGCGCAGTGTCTTAAAAATATTGTTTTATAAGAAAATAGAATATTTTCTTAATATTTCTTTTATTTTCTTATTATATCCAAATAATCGCAATTTCGTTTTAAATGAAGATTTTAGACTTTAAAACTCATTTTTGATTATGAATTATGCGTTCTGTACTTGTATATTACATTTTAGCTGGTTTTGAAATTTTTGGGAAAAGTGACCAAAATACCCCTGTGAGATGAAAATTTTTATTTTATTTGTTTTAAGTTGGAAACAGCTTAAAATCTTTTATAACACGATATTCAGCAATGGTTACTCATAGGAGAAATGAGAAACTGATATTAAGCTTTACGAGGTTTCGGTTAGCATTTTGGGTAATGAGTGTCTATCGAGACACCGCGGTGGTTGTAACGGGCTCGGGGGAGTCCCGGGTCATGACAATTCGATTGGTATCAAAGCATTTGGTTTTAAAGATCAAAGTTTTTTTGTTTTAGAGTTGTTTTAAAAATTTACAGTATCGGTGTGGTCTTGGATTAAGTTAGGTTAGGTCGAATAGTATGCATGTATCTGCATATAGAGCCTAAGGTTTCCTAAACTTGCTCATTTTCTCTCATAGATTATAATGTCTCCTCGACGCGAACACCTACCTCTCACTAGATCAGTTGGGAGGGGAACAGGTCGTTCCCAACGTCACCAGCTAGATGTAGTAGAAGAGGAATTAGCTGCATCCACCATTTGGCCAGTACCTGCTACTGAGCAGGCCGATAGTCCTCCACATCCTCCATCTCCTCCGCCACCCACTGGTATTCCTACCATGCCTCCTGAGGCAGCACAGGCATTGGTAGCTTTCTTTACCGCAATGGCTAGTCAAGCTCAAACTGGTCAGGCTCCACCTATAGTGCCTCCAGCTACTCTTTCAGTTTCGCTAGTACAAGATGTATCTATTTCTAAGAAGCTGAAGGAGGCTAGGCAACTTGGTTGCATGTCTTTCACGGGTGAGTTGGATGCCACTGTGGCAAAAGATTGGATTAACCAGGTTTCAGAGACTCTCTCTGACATGAGATTAGATGACGATATGAAGCTAATGGTGGCTACGAGATTACTAGAGAAGAGGGCTCGTACTTGGTGGAATTCGGTGAAGTCCCGTTCCACTACTCCTCAAACATGGTCTGACTTTCTCAGAGAATTTGATGATCAGTATTTCACCTATTTTCATCAGAAAGAGAAAAAAAGAGAATTTCTGAGCTTGGAACAAGGAAATCTAACTATAGAGGAGTACGAAGCTCGTTTTAACGAGCTACTGTTATATGTGCCGAACCTAGTGAAATCGGAGCAGGATCAGGCTAGTTATTTTGAAGAAGGGCTCCGTAATGAGATCAAGGAACAGATGACAGTGACTGGTAAAGAGCCACATAAGGAGGTCGTACAAATGGCTTTACGTGCTGAAAAGCTCGCGATTAAGAATAGAAGGATTCAGACTGAGTTTGCAAAAAGGAAGAATCTTGGTATATCTTCTAGTCAGCCAGTAAAAAGAGGTAAAGATTCATCTGCTTCAAGGAGTACTACTTCTGCTTCCGTAGCATCTTCTCGACCCCATTTGCACAGACACAACATAGGCCTCCAAGATTCAACAGATCTAAGATGACTACTTCTGGGAAGAGTTCTGGAGGTTCTGATAGATGTAGGAGGTGTGGGAATTATCATGTTGGCCTGCACGATGTTTTCATTGTGGTCAGCCAAGTCATATTAGGAGTAATTGCCCACAGTTAGGACAAGCCACTGTAGCTGCATCATCTCCACCAACTCGTACTGATATGCAGAGGAGAAATTCTTCTAGGTTACCACCGAGGCAGGGAGTGGCTATACAGTCTGGTGTGGAGAGTAATACCCCAGCATATCCACCTTCGAGACCATAGACTCGTACTTCGATAAGAGTTTTTGTTGTAACGGAAGATGAGGCACGGGTCCATCTTGGAGCAGTGACAGGTATTATGTCTTTATTTGATAAAGATGTTCATGTTTTGATAGATTTTGGCTCACATAAGTCTTATGTGAGTACGACATTTGCATCAATTGCTAATAGAAACCTGTCACCATTAGAGGAAGAAATTATAGTGCATACCCCTCTAGGAGAACAGTTGATTAGAAATACTTGTTATAGAGACTGTGGGGTAAGGGTAGGTGAGAAAGAATTTAGGGGTGATTTGATTCCTCTAGAGATTCAGGATTTTGATTTAATATTGGGTATAGACTGGCTAACTACACATCGGGCGAATGTAGATTGTTTTCGAAAAAAAGTTGTACTTCAGAATTCGGAGGGAGCAAAGATTGTATTTCTAGGGGAATGTCGAGTATTACCGTCCTGTGTAATCTCGACCATCAAAGCCTTGAAACTAGTGCAAAAAGGGTATCCGACTTATTTGGCTCACGTGATCGATAGTTCAAAGGGAGAACCTAAGTTAGAGGATGTCCCAATAGTATGTGAGTTTCCTGATGTATTTCCTGATGAGTTACCGGGACTACCTCTTGAGAGAGAGCTTAAGTTCCCTATTGATTTACTTTCGGGTACCGCACCTATTTCTATCCCTCCATATCGAATGGCTTCAGTAGAGTTGAAGGAGCTAAATGTCCAGCTGCAAGATTTGGTGGATAAGGGTTTCATTCACCCTAGCACTTCTCCTTGGGGAGCACAAGTCCTATTCATAAAGAAAAAAGATGGCACTCTTTGATTGTGTATTGATTACCATCAGCTGAACCGAGTGACCATCAAAAATAAATATCCTTTACCCCGGATTGATGATCTTTTTTATCAGTTACGAGGTGCTATGGTGTTCTTTAAGATTGATTTGAGGTCTGGGTATTATCAGTTGAAGATTAAGGAGCAAGATGTACCCAAGACTGCTTTTAAGATGCGTTATGGGCATTATGAGTTTTTGGTGATGCCATTTGGTTTTACTAATGCCTCGGTAGTTTTTATGGATTTTATGAACAGGGTGTTTCATCCATACTTAGATAAGTTCGTGATAGTATTCATAGATGACATCCTAGTTTATTCAAAGAATGATGATGAACATGCTGCACATTTGCGCATGACTTAGATAAGTTCGTGATAGTATTCATAGATGACATCCTAGTTTATTCAAAGAATGATGATGAACATGCTGCACATTTGCGCATTGTGTTACAAACTTTGCGCGAAAGACAACTCTATGCTAAGTTCTCTAAATGTGAGTTCTAGTTAAAGGAAGTGGTTTTCTTGGGACATGTTGTGTTTGGAGCTGGAATTTATGTCCATCCCAAGAAGATTGAAGCAATCTTGCAATGGGAGCAACCAAAAACGGTAACAGAGATTCGTAGTTTTCTTGGCTTAGCCGGCTATTATCGGAGGTTTGTTCAAGGATTCTCATTGATAGCTGCTCCTCTAACTCGTTTGACTCATAAAGGAGTTAAGTTTGAGTGGGATGATGTCTGTGAGAGTCGATTTTAGGAGCTAAAGAACTGGTTAACCTCCGCTCCCGTTTTAACACTTTCTGTTAATGGAAAAGAATTTGTGGTATATAGTGATGCCTCTAAGTTGGGATTAGGGTGCATATTGATGCAGAATGAGAAAGTAATAGCTTATGCTTCTCGCCAGTTGAAGAAGCATGAGATGAATTACCCTACTCATGACTTGGAGTTAGCAGCAGTAGTCTTCGCATTGAAGATTTGGAGACATTATTTATATGGTGAGCGTTGTCAGATTTTTACTTATCATAAGAGTTTGAAATATTTGCTCACCCAGAAAGAACTTAATTTGAGACAAAGACGGTGGCTAGAGTTAATCAAGGATTATGACTTAATAATTGATTACCATCCAAGAAAGGAAAATGTTGTAGCGGATGGCTTAAGTCGTAAATCCTCATCATCGTTAGCAACACTTCAGAGTTCTTATTTTTCGATGTTACTTGAGATGAAATCTATAGGGATCCAGTTGAATAATGGTGAGGATGGAACCCTACTTGTTAGTTTCGTTGTGAGACCTTTATTGTTGGAACAAATAAGAGAATTGCAGAAATTCGATGATGAGTTGAAGCAAGAAGTTCAAAAGCTGCACGATGGAGAAACTAGTGAGTTTAGACTTAGTGATGATGGTACTTTAATGTTTAGAAACCGAATTTGTGTCCCTACGGATGATCAGTTGAGAAGAGCTATTTTGGAGGAAGCTCATTCTTTTGCTTATGCTTTACATCCCGGAAGCACCAAGATGTATCGAACTATTAAAGAAAGTTATTGATGGCCGGGTATGAAACAAGACATAGTAAAGTTTGTAGCGAAATGTCTCACATGCCAACAGATCAAGGCGGAGCATCAAAAACTGTTAGGTACTCTTTAGCCTTTACCAATTCCATAATAGAAGTGGGAACACATGACTATGGACTTTGTATTGGGTTTACCACGGACATGGAGTGGGAAGGATGCTATTTGGGTGATTGTGGATAAATTGACTAAGTGCGCCCATTTCTTGGCTATCCATAGCACGTATTCTATTGAGAAACTGGCGAAACTTTATATAGACAAGATTATGAGATTACATGGAGTTCCAGTTTCTATTGTGTCAGATCGAGACCCTCGGTTTACTTCTAGATTTTGGTCGAAATTCCAGGAAGCTCTTGAAACTAATTTGAGATTTAGCACTACTTTTCATCCGCAGACAAATGGTCAATCTGAGAGAACTATTCAGACTTTGGAGGATATGTTATGAGCTTGTGTCATTGACTTTATTGTGAGTTGGGACAGACAATTGCCGTTGGTGGAGTTCTAGTATAATAATAGTTTTTAGTCTAGTATTGGGATGGCACCATACGAGGCTTTGTATGGAAGAAAGTGCTGAACTCCGCTTTGTTGGGATGAAGTGGATGAAAGGAAATTGATTAATGTGGAATTAATTGATCTGACAAATGACAAAATCAAGGTTATCAGAGAGCGATTAAAGACAGCTCAAGATAGGCAAAAGAGTTATTCTGATAAGCGGAGGAAAGATTTGGAGTTTGAAGTCGACGATAAAGTTTTTCTTAAGGTTTCTCCTTGGAAAAGTGTGATTAGATTTGCGAAGCGGGGAAAGCTCAACTCGAGATACATTAGACCCTTTCGTATCATTGAAAGGATTGGGCCAGTGGCTTACAAACTTGAATTACCCCTGGAGTTAGATCGGATTCATAATGTCTTCCACGTCTCGATGTTGAAAAAGTATGTTCCCGATCCCTCTCATATTCTATAGACACCACCAATTGAGTTGCATGAAGATTTGAAGTTCGAGGTACAACATGTATGTATTCTAGATCGAAAGGATCGAGTGTTGAGGAACAAAAGCATTCCAATGGTTAAAGTGTTGTGGAAGAATGCTCGAATGGAGGAGATGACGTGGGAAGTCGAGGGCCAGATGAGAAACCAATATCCACATCTTTTCTTGGAATCCGATAAATGAAATTTTGAGGTCAAAATTTTATTTTAAGGGGGGAAATGCTATAAATCCCGACCTCATAAAATACTTGTCATGACATACATGTGATGGACAGCATGTTTGCATGGTAGGAGAGTCCCAAAAAATTTACAAAAGTAGGTATTGTACCTACAGGTACAACAAAGTTGATTTAAGCCTCAAGCTAGATCGAATTGAGATTTTAGGGTGAAATTGAAAATTTTACAGTCCAAGAATGATTTAATATGGTGATTCGGAGTTTGAGGATCAATTTGGAGTCAAACTGGAAATTTTACTATTCAGGGGTAAAATGGTAATTTTACCACTCGAGGATAAAATGGGAATTTTTTTGAAAGATTTTCATCACATTTGACTTATTGGAGTATGATTTAAGGTTGAGAAGTGAAAAATTGTAATCCCAGTATTTTTCGAAGCATAGGGGTAAAATGGTAATTTTGCCACCCTAGTGGCAAAATTGTAATTTTACACCACCAACACTTGTCATGCTCATAGAATTCATCCATTGACTTTTTATGTTATGGATAAGTGAGAAAATATATGTGGTGGAGATAAAAAGTTTAAAATTTTTAAAGTTTTAAAAAATGGACCCATGGAAACATGCCATGTGTCAAGCTTAGAATATTTTATTATTTCCTTCAAAAATCAGCCTATAAACCTCTCACTTCTCTCTAAAAATTTGGCCAAGCAAGGAAAAGAGGAAAACAAAGAAAGAACAAACCCTAGGTGAAGAATTTCAAGAGAAAAAGTATGAAAATTCAAGGAAACAAGTGTCAAAAGGTAAAATTTCTTGATTTTGACTTGTGATCTACCTTTTTCATGCATTTCTCCTCATTTTCCATGGTTAAATTACATGTTTTCATGATGAATTCATGGCTGGTCGGAATGGGTATGGAGAGAGAATGATATTAGATTGATTTGATTCTAAGTTAAGTTAGTGTTTTTAGTTAGTTTACCATGTCTAGAAACAAAACATCAAGAAAAGAATTCATTTTCCCCATCACCTATCAATGGCCGAACCTACCTTGTATTGAGTGAGGATGAATTTGATTTTATTTTAAGAGAATTGGTTAGAAAATGATGAATTATGGTGTGGAAAAATAGTAGGAAAAATCATGGTGTTATTGCACCATTATTGACCGAAAATTCCAAGAAGAAAAGTGAAGATAGTTTTGCCAAATTTTAGGTTATTTGACTTGTGTTTGGTGAATTAAGATATTGGAAAAGAAATGGAGCAATTTGGAGTTAAATTGGACACGTTGGCAAATTAATCGGGTGATAAGACAAATTAGGCTGAAACCGAATTTAGATGGTTACTAGTGCATTTTGCATTCCATATCATGTATTAGTAGTCTAAATTAGTTTAATTTCGATTTAATACCAATGTAGTAAATTTCTCGATTTTGGTATTATGTCAAGGTGGTGAGTCCTCCGGTAAAAGCAAGGGAATTGCACCCGAGGACCAATAGTCTGAGTACTTTGAAAATCTACACTATAGACATTGTGAGTAAACTTACTGTCATTTTAATTATCTAGGGTGATTTTTAAATGTTTTTGTGAATTCTATGGAAAAAGGGATTTAAAGAGGTAAATTTTCATGTTTTATAAATAAATGTGTTTCAATGAAATTAATTTATAAATTGTTTTGAAATTAATAATGATGTTGAAAAATAGAGTACACGGAGACTGTTAATTATTGCAATTCGATTGTTTAAATTGATTGGCTTATGATAAATCGGGCATGATTGGCTAGTTGGCAATTGTATTGAAATACGAATTATTTGTTTGCCTTGAAAGACTATGAATAAAATAATTGTCATGTCATGCTATTGCAAATTTTATTGAATTGATGGATTATATGTTAATTAATCACTGTAGTAGGGGGTTTCTGTGGACCAGCCTTTTAGAGGGGCACGGTAAACCCCATTATATTCTTACCTCGAACGGAGAGGCGCGTAGGGTATCTCCTAGGGTAAAGCTTAGAGTTCACTTCAAGCCAAACCACCATGTGAGGGGGAACTCAGCCAACGCTAAGGAATGGCTAAGTTTTCAAAATAAAAACATGATTTATGCGAAATGTGAATTTTTAACAGCTTTGGTGGTCTCGGTAGGATGCCTCGGCCAAGGTGTCCTCGAGAATGGATTTATGTCACATGCCTAGTTTTATGAGATTCAGAAGCCTCTTTACGTATTTTGAATGAAATGTGTTCTAATGTTGTTACCCAGTTTACGATGATTTACTTGATCGTCTCCATGTACTCGACTCTAGATGTTTATGATGATGTTTGTTTACTCACTGGGATTTTATAATCTCACCACCCTCTTTCCATCCATTTCAGGTTCAGAATAGGCTGTAGATAACTGATCTCATCGAGGACTATCATTGGATTTGCATCCTTCGAACTGTAGGTTCACAGTCCTCTTTATTTTGTTTATTCGGGGGGGCCCACTTGTTATTGTAAATTAAATATCATACTCTAGTTATCTGTACTACTGTATGTAGGAATTTATTTTGCATTTACGCTATAAAAATTATTTACGCAGTGTCTTAAAAATATTGTTTTATAAAAAAATAGAATATTTTCTTAATATTTCTTTTATTTTTCTTATTATATCCAAATAATCGCAATTTCGTTTTAAATGAAGATTTTAGACTTTAAAACTCATTGTTGATTATGAATTATGTGTTTTGTACTTATATATTACATTTTAGTCGGTTTCAAAATTTTTGAGAAAAATGACCAAAATAATCCTGTGAGACGAAAATTTTTATTTTATTTGTTTTAAGTTGGAAACAGCTTAAAATATTTTAGAACATGATATTTGGCAATGGTTACTCACAGGGGAAATAAGAAACTGATATTAAGCCTTGCGGGGTTCCAGTTAGCACTTTGGGTAATGAGTGTCTATCGGGACACCGCGGCGGTTGTAACGGGCTCGAGGGAAGTACCGGGTTGTGACAAAATTAACTTAATATACTTAGTGAACGTCACCACAATTCGGCTCATATTTGCTGCTCTATATACCATATTCTTAGTTCTCTTTATTTTCAAGAATCCCTCACAATAACCGTCCTCTCTCATTATGTCTACTTCCATGTTTATATTCAATTGTACCCATATAAGGGTAGCACCTTAATCAATGAATCTTTAATCTAAATTCACATTTTTCACCCTTATTATTCACAATAATCTAACATGCAATCTATAAACTTTCAACTAACCAAATCCAATATAACATCGCATACCCACATTGCATGTTTACCTTTCGATTTTACCTTAAATTCCACATGCAACTTAATATCTCCTCACATCCTCGGTAACCATTGCTGCCACAAGCACAAATAATCAATACACATTTCATTTTTCCTTTCCTCTTATGATCTCAAGGTTAAAAACACTTACCCATCATTTGTCTTGCTTTAAACCACCATACTTCTAAGTTTAACCCACATGCATACACCCAGTTCTTTGAATCCTTGTAGATCCTTGCTACCACAAGCATAACCTCACATCACAACTGGTTCACAAGGCATGCATTCAAGCCAAATGACAGCTTTTACCTTCCTTACCCTTGAATCACTAAGCCGAACCACCAATTTTTCCTTAAAGCTTCAACAATGGCTTATGGGAGAAAACCTTTCAATTTTTCTCCAACTTCTCCAAGCCGACCTCTTTTTCTTTTTCTCCTTTCCTTTCTCTTTTCTTCTCTCTTTTTTTCTCTTCTCGAGTGAAGCTTTCAAAACTGATTCTTTTTCTTTTTCCTCTCAAAGGCACGGTTTTCCCAAGCCTTTCCCCACATTTCTCTTCTTTCTTTTCTTCCTCAGTTCTCATTGGACCAACTCATCACCCACTCAATTTTCATGCACTAATTTTCTCTCTTGTTCATTGGCCCAATATCTATCCTCATTTATCTTCTCCATCCACCACCTTCGGTATCTCATCCTTTCTTTCTTCATTCTTTATTTGATGCACCACCTTATTCATCCAATCATATTTCATGCATAACCTTTACTTTATATTTTATTTGATCATTCATTAAACTATTCAAGTCACATGCATCCCACATTTTTCTTTCCTTATTTGGCCACCTAATACACCAATCTTATTACATGCAATAGGATTTATTCTTATTCTTTTTTTTACTTCACATGGTAGGGGTATCACATGTTCCCCATTAACTTTCTCCCTTTTGCATGCAATAATTTACATGTAATAGTGAATCCACATGCACATTTCATTATCCTACATATCCTTATTATCTCAATTAATTCTCCATATCTTCATTCCTTCCAAACTCACATATACTATTATTAATACTTATATCACTAAAATTTTAGTCATTAAAATAATATTCTAGAATCAATAAAATAATATTTTATTTATCAAATCATCAAAATTATATTATAACTCCCCCACTTAAGTTCAATGCTTAAATTATGTGAGTTTGTCCATCACTCACAATATAAATATCTCAATATTATTTTAATAATATTTTACTAATAAAATATTATTAATTCCAAAAATTTTCATCCGGCTTTCAAGGTTCCAAAACATTTTAATTTATCTTGGTTTAGCTCCATCGCTCATTTTTACTCCATAATGACAACCTTAATAAAATATTATTATTTTATTACACTTAGAATATTTTATTCTAAAATATTCCTTTCCTCCTTCACCACTCCTACACTCCTTAATTAACCTTAATTGGTCTTAATCTTGTCCTTAAAATCGTATTAACTACCATTTAAGGTCACAAGGTGTTACAGGCCATGTAGACTCACAAACAAAAGTTATGGTAGGAGTGGTAATGCAATATCAGTAAGGTTAGAGACGCCCACTAGTGGTTATGTGGAGGATTGGTTTCCTAAAGTTGAGACAGATGTGTTGACGTTCCTTGTAATTGAGATCCATGTTGGATGTTTGTTTTTGTCTAAGTGAGGATGCCACCTTGGACTCGAACCATTGTTAAAGAAAATTTGGATTCCTAAACCCTAAACCCCCACAACTCTAAATGAAACACTAACGATGTTGTGTATTTTCAATTCTAGAGGCCCCAATAAATGTAATGTGGTAGGATTAGTAAAATTGCTAAAGCGTTGACAACTAAAGATAAAAATATGTATGTTTTTAAGATGTTGTATATGCTCATCTAGTTGTGGTGCACCCTTAGACGATGAACTTGATAAATAACGAAATGTGGACTAACATAAACTAGTAGTTGATTTTGTAGATGATAGTTACGCAATGCTTTAATATTACCTTAGATATAAAAGGTATTAGGATTATTTTAATGATTTCGAAGATTGGAGTGCACATTTCCTCGAGGAAAAATACTTGCCTAGAATTTATGTTAAGTTGAAAGACTTGGCTAGTTAATAAAGGACAAAGATGTGCCTACCCGATCTATGGTAAAGTAGATACCTTGTATTCAAGACATGGTAAAAAGGATTTGATTTCAAAAGCCTTATGGAAATGAAGTCAACTCTTATTGTTAGGATTTTGATGTATGTAACACCTCGTACCTTCGTATAAAAGCCAATACGACCTTATCGATAGGACGAGGGTCAATTGATGCTAATTTCAGTGCCAAAGAGCAGTGATAAGTGAAAGAAATATTGTGAAATAAGATATTTTATATGTGAGAAAATAATAATAAAATAATATGAAAATAATTTGATGCCGAAACGAGTCACATCTTGCTAGAGATAGGTTAAGTGTAAGTGGGGGAGACCAAAAATAGAATTTTGAATGATATGAATAAAATAATATTTTATTCATTTATATTATATTATATTATTTAGATAGAGAAATTATTGGTCACATGAAAATTAGATGAAAACACAATAATTAGTCATGAAAAATGAGGTTATGTGGAAGATTGGCATATGCATGTGACAATACTATTACATGCAAAAGATGGCATATAAAGGTGTAATCTTAGTGGGGAACATGTTGGACCCCCACCATGTGACAAATAACAAGGAAGGAGACAAATGCATAAGGTGAAATATGCATGTGATTTTACTAGTTAAAGAAAGCATAGAGAATTTTTGCATGGAGGACACTTGGCAGCAATGTTGGACTAAAAGAAAGGAAATATATATATATATGAAAGCATAGAGAATTTTTGCATGGAAGACACTTGGCGGCAATGTTGGACTAAAAGAAAGGAAATATATATATATATATATATATATATATATATATGCCGGTATTGTTATTGGCTAAATGGGAGGCCAAATGAGAAATAGTGTGGGAGAATGCATGAAAGGCTATTGGATATAAGTAAGGTGGATGAAATGGAAATGCATAAAGAATGCATGAAGATAGATTAAAGAATAAATATGGATAATAAAGGAAGATATTTGATCAATGTGGAAGAAAGGAAATTGGTGCATGAAAACCTATTGGTTGGCAAAATGGCCAAATGAAAATAAAAGGTGAATGTGTGCATGCAATTTGATTGGCTAAGTGGGTGGCCAAATAAATAGCAAAATTTCAAAGTGTAAAAGAAATGAGAATTGGCCTTGGAAAGCTTGTGAGAACCGGTCATTGTGAAAAAATAGAGAAAGAGCTTGGTTCTTGAGAGGTTCCACCCAAAAAGAGAAGAAAATAGTGGAAAGGAGAAATCAAAGGAGGGCTCAGTTTTGAAGAAGATCCAAAGAAACTGTGAGGTTTACTTCCTTTATCTTGTAGACTTTTGATATTTTACCACCCAAAGAGTCTTCAACATTCAAGAGAGAAACCGTGGAGTGTTGATGGAGGTGTAAAGCTTGATTTACAAATACAAGAGAAACAAGGTAAGGATTGTGGTTTTAACTTGAATATTCTTTGAAAATGGGTTGGTAACAATGAGAAATGTTTTGTGGCAGCAAATATTAGCTTAATTGGAAGGGATATAGTTACATGCATGTAACTAAGCTATTGTGAATGGTGGATTTGAAGTAAAAAAAAAAGGGTAAGTATAATCTTGCATTTTTAATCCTACAATTGATAGGAAATCTTGGGAATTTATTTGCGAGTTATTGTGGCAGCTTGATGATTGAAGCTTTGGAAGAATATTGAAGTTGCACGCAAAATCCAAGCCATCACAAAGGTAAGGCATGCAATGTGAAATGATTGTGTGATGCCTTAAGTATGGTTAGGAAACAATTATGCTAGTTGAAAGCTTGAAAAAGACATTGTGGACATATGTTGTTTTGAAAGATTTAAAAAGGTTAAGAATGTTGGTGTAATATGAATAATATTGGTGCATCATGAATGGAAATTGATATTGTGCTTAGTGGCAGTATGTTAAATGTGAATAATGGTGCATATAAGCTTAGAAATTACTTGGTGAAATCGGATTTATAGTTGCAGCCCTATATGTGATTAATAGTGTGGAAATAACGGTTTGAACATGACAAATGTTATTAGAAAGATTGACATGTGCATTTGAAGTCATAAACAAATTGTCGGGTTTATGTAATTCAAAAGTGTACACTAAAGATTTAGTGTAAACGGATATCTCTTAAGAATAAGAGAAGAAAGTATAGAATTAAATGTGAGCAGCAAGTGTAGAATATAATGGTAGCAAAGCATATTAAATGTATTGGATTGAAATGATGTCAGGAAGTTGACAAAGCAAGGATTATTGTTGCAAGCATAAAGTAAGCATTTGAGGAAATATTAGTGGCGAAGTAGCATCCCGCCATTGTAAGGTGAGTAAAGGGTGTCAATTTTAAAAGATTCTATACCATATCAAAGTATATGTATAGTAACATTCAATGCCTTTGTGGAAAGCATGAGTTGCTAAAAAATGATAAGTGATTTGAATACATGGTTTAGAATGATTTATACACTGTTTTTTGTGGAAAGCATGAGCTGGTAGAAACAATAGGCATTTGTGAACGCAAATTGAGTTTGAAGGTGTTTTGTGTATACTATATATATGATATATGTAAAGTGTTTTAAAAACTAGGAAACAAGCTCTTTTGCAATGTTTTGCACCAAAACAGTGCCTTGTATCTGTGTGTTTCGTGCATCGTTAATTTCACTTGATAAATGGCTTAAATGCAAATTCTTGTGAGCAGGTTTTAGTTCGAACTTTATGCAAATGTTTAAATTATGCATTTTAATGTGAAAAACAATTTTGAAAGGTTGCCAAACCTTGTTTTCAAATGATTTAAAGAATAACTCTTGAAAACTTTGATTTGGTTTTGAAAACGATTTTGACAAACCGAGAGATCGAGAGTAGGCCGAATGTCACATCGGGATAGTGTGACCTTTGTGCACAAGTGAGCACTAACAAGAGAACCTTTGGGGTCGTCGACGTTCTATTAGATGTGGCTAAGCCACGGTTTGTGATTATATGTGGCAAAGCCACGGTTTGTTATATGTGGCTAAGCTATGAGTTGATATACATGGTTGCGACCACGTGATTTCTCCAATGTCAACCAATATCATTGAGACTACTATGGCTGTGTGAATCTGGTGGAGGGAGGCTTCTCGGATGTTATTACGTGGAAAAAGGTCCACGGGTTTATTATCTATGATTACCTACTCGAGAGTGTCGAGAGTTTTTAGACTCGTACCCTTTCACATGGTGGAGAGATATTTTTTTTTTTCGCAGCTTCCCTTTTTAATTGATAGCTTTCAGTGCTTATATGTTGATCATGAATTGAAGTATGTGGATGTACTCGGTTATTTTTACATGCCACACGGTTTGGGAGCATGCATGTTTTATACGGCCATTTGTATTTATGAAGGAAATAAATGATTTCGACGATTGAAATCTATTTTACTATGCTTTGATTTCGGCATTGTTTGCCAAGGAAAATATTCCAGTATGATTTCCACGGCATTATTTTTACATGGCACAAATACCTTATGTCACGACCCGGAACTCCAATCGAGCCCGTGACAACCGCCGCGAAGCCTTTACAGACATTCTTCCCCCGAATGCCCTTCGAGACCTCGCAAGGCTTTTGTACCAGTTTTTCAATTTCTCTCTCTTTTTTTCTTTTCTTTTTTTTTTGAAAAATAAAATAAAATAAAAATATTAATTAAAATAATCTATTTTAATGTAAAACAATATATATATATATATATATTTGAAACATCAAAAATTAATTTTCTGCACATAAAAACAAAATAAATTTATACATACTGTAATATAGAAAATTGGAGTATGTAATTTAAATTACAATGACACGTGAGCCCCCAAATAATTGAGAAGGTTTAAGTCTATAACCTTACTTTCTAGGATGCAACTACGAAATTTACTTCTCGATGCAATTGATAGTCTATTGCCTATTCTGAGCTTGAAAAATGTATAGGAAGAAGGGGTGAGATTATAGAATCCTAGTGAGTAGATAGACATCATCAAAATAATCTAAAGCCGAGTAATAGGAGACAATTAAAATAATTCATCTCAACCCATATAAATAATTGGATTTCATCTAATTACTCAACATGGCTTATGCACTTTTCAAAAACTTGGCCCTTGCCAAAAATCCATTCTCGGGGATACCTCGCGAAAGCATCTTACCGAGACCTCCAAGGCTGTTTATTGTCACACACACAAACACATTTCACCTCTGACAACACAGCTGTTCCTTGGCGTTGGCTGAGTTCCAATTTTACGTGGTGGCCAGCGTGAAGTGTACTCAAATCCTACCTCGGGAGTTATCCTACGCGCCTCTCCAATCGAGGTAAGCTCAATAATTGAGAACCGTACCCCTCTAATTAGGCTGGCCCACGGAACCCCCCGTCACTGCAGTGCCCACTTTATAATCCACCAACCAATAAAATCACAATAGTATGACATGGCTCACTTAACACATTCAAGGCAAATCAAAGCAGTTCACATATTCTTAAAATCATAAAAATAACCAGTCATACCCACATTTATCATAAGCCATTTATTGTAAAATCATGGATAAACAACACAATCATAGTATAGGTCTCCAATTACTCTATTTTTGAAATCATTATTAAATTTTCAAAAATTTTATAAAATTATTTTATAAAATCTCATTTTCCCATAAAACACAATAATTTTCCAATTAAACCATTTTTCCATAAAATCACACAATTAAATAAATCTACTCTAGATAATTAAGACGATAGTAAGTTTACTCACTGTACTAGGAGTAGATATACTCTTATTCTCAGTCCTCGGGTGTAGTATTTTACCCGTATCAGATAGCTCACCACCTATCCACAATACATGACACAAAAAATTCAATAATTTGTGTCAAATCAATATATATTATTTCAGGCTCTTATCCATGCGTATGCACTAGATAGGGTGTGAAATGTTTGGACAATCGCTTAATCACAGTGTCCGACCTAACTCGCCTATACACAGTGTAAATTTCTAAAATCTTCAATTCAACTCCAAGTCCATCCATTTCAATTTCAATTATTCAATTATATCCACAATACCTCAATGACTATGAATGTGGTCCAATTTATCAGTTCGGATCATAAATTACACTTTTACCCCTAATGGGTAAAAATTTCAATTTTTTTGCACCAAAAATTCTCATTAAATTTTCAACCTCATAATTCATCATTTTTCCATCTAATTCTCTTAAAATAAAGCCAACCTCATCCTCACACACCATTGGCTAGATTCGGGCTAGAAAAATTCATGGAGAAAATGAATATTTTTCTTGTTGTTTTACTCATAAACATGCTAAACTAACACTAAACACTAACATAGTTCAAAATCAAATTAATCTAACAGCTTTCTCTCTCTAAACCCATATGATCAGATTTGAATCCATCATCAAAACACATAATTTAACCATGGAAAATAAGGAGAAATGCATGGAAATGATAAATCTTAAGCTAAGCTTGAAAAATCATACCTTTAAACACTTGATTCCTTGACAAATCACACTTTTTCTTTGAATTTTCTCACTCTAGGGTTTGTTCTTATTTCTCTCTCTCTCCTGCTGGTTTTGGCTGACCCTCCCAATGAATAATTCTGGAATTTTCAAGCCTTTTTAATAGGCTTAATAAAATATTATTATTTTATTTACCTTTTGAATATTTTATTATTTTATTTTTTTCTAGCCATCTTTTTTACTTTCTTTTTCTACCACTCAATCCTCTTCACTTATCCATGTCTTCCATAAAATTTCTAGACTTTTCCAAAGTTTTGGTGGGGTAAATTTTTAAAAAATTACACTTTTGTCCCCGTAAAAGTGAAAAATTACATTTTTGCCTCAAAAATTGGAAAATTACCAAAATGCATAATTTTCACTCCTTATACTCATATCATGCTCCATGTAATCAAATTTGATCTAAATTCTCTCGAAAAATTCAATTTCATCCTCGGATGGCAAAATTACCATTTTACCCCTATACTCCAAAAATATAAAAAATTCATATATTTTCACTGCTAAATCTTCCAATTGTACTTCAATACTCATATCATACTCAAATATGCCAAATGGGTCTAAGAAAATATTTTTTAAAAAAAAAAAATTCTCATTTTGTCCTCAAATTGCAAAATGACCATTTTACCCCATAACCGGTCAAATTTCCTGATTGATTCCAAATTGATCCTCGAACTCCGAATCACCATTCCAAGTAGATTTTGGGATTTCAGAACTCTCAAATCCCTTTTAAATTTTTCATTTGAACTAGCTTGAGGTATAAATCAACTTCACAACACCTCTAGGGGCAATACCGTCTTTTGTCGATTTCTCGGGCTTCCTCAATATACAAACATTCTATCGAGCATGTGAATAACATCATAATTATTTTACAAAGCAGGGTTTGACAACACTACCCCCCTAAAAAAAAATTTTGTCCCCAAAATTTCACTTATCAAACTCCAAGAAAAGATAGGGGTATTAGCTTTTATCCAATGTTCAACATCTCATGTCATCTCCTTCGTTTGAGCATTCTTCCACAATCCTTTAACTATTGAGATGTTCTTTTCGTTGTTCTACCTACATCACTCATCATACATGAAATTTAAATCTTGAACCACTCAGGATCATTCTTCACTTTAGTTACCCATATTACTAATCCCTACACATGCGGGGTTGCACTTTCATTCTCATCAATGCCTCAAAGATTCATCTTTCATGTCTTATGCATTTCTGAACTCCAATTTCCACAATACATTAAGAAAATTTCATAGCGATATTCTACATAAACTCATTTATTATATTATTCTTAAAAGCTTCATTTACACTGTCAGAACTTAGTATTTACATCTCTTATCATTATCTTACATTTCCACCTAACTTTTCATTCACTTTCTCTAGGTTGGACTCGTGCTTCATCTTCCATTACCGTAAAAACTTTTGTTGACGCACGAGTCTGTGGTTTGGAAGGTGGGTATATTGGGGTGTTACTCTCCACATCAGGCCGGATAGCTACTCCCTGCCTCGGTTGTGCTCCAGAGGAATCTCTCATCTGCAAGTCCGTACGAGTTGATGAAGATAGAGCAGCTACAGTGGCCTGTCCTAACTGTGGACAATTAGTTCTAAAGTGACCCGTCTGGCCACAATGAAAACATCGCAAAGGCCCCCAACACACCCCGCCATGAAATCTTCCACATTCTCTGCATCTATCAAAACCTCCGAAACTTTTTTCAGAAGTAGTCACTGCAGATCCGTTGAATCTCGGAGGCCTCTGCTACATTTGTGAAAATGATGGTCGAGAGGATGTTACCGAAACAGAAGGAGCACTCCTTGAAACAAATGAGCCTTTGCTCCTCTTTAGTGGCTGACTGGAGGACATATTCGAATTTTTCCTCTTTGCCAACTCAGCTCGCATTCTCCTATTTTCATTTGCGAGCTTCTCAGCCCTTAAGGCCATTTGTACTACCTCTTTATGAGGCTCCCTACCCGTCACAGTCATTCGCTCTCTTATCTCATTGCGGAGCCCTTCCTAGAAATAATCGGGCTGATCCCGTTCAATCCTCACTAAATCAGGCACATAAGACAGCAGCTCGTTAAATTGAGTCTCATACTCCTCTACAGTTAAATTCCCCTGCTTCAGACTCAGAAATTCTCTCTTCTTCTCTTTTTGATGGAAATGGGTATAATATTGACTATCAAATTCCCTCAGAAAGTCTGACCAAGTTAGGAGAATAGTGGAACGGGACTTCACCGAATTCCACCATGTACGGGCTCTCTTCTCCAATAACCTCGTAGCCACTACCAGCTTCATCTCATCCTCCAATCTCATATCAGAGAGTGTCTCTGAAACCTGATTAATCCAATCTTTCGCTGCTGTGGCGTCCAACTCACCCACAAAGGACATGCAACCCAATTGTCTAGCCTCCTTCAACTTTTTAGAAATAGAGACATCATGTGCCAATGGAACTGAAGGAGTAACTGGTGGCACTACAGGTGGGACCTGACTAGTCTGAGCTTGACCAGCCATTGCGGTAAAGAAGGCTGCCATTGCTTGAATTACCTCAGGAGACAAGACAAGAATGCCAGTAGGTGGCGGAGGAATCTCGACTGGTTCAGCAGCAAGTGTTGCTCGAAAAGGGGATGCAGTCGATTCCTCTTCTCTAAGGTCTGGTTGACCTTGCCTAAGATGACCTCTGCCCCTCCTAGCTGATCTAGTAGGGAGTGGGCACTCACGTCGAGGAGGCATGGTAATCTAAAAAGGAAACGAAGCAAGTTTAGGTAATCTCAGACTCTACATACATGCAACTTTACCTAACCCAACTGAACTTAACCTAGTTTAACTCAACCCGGGGCCACGCAGTGTTATTGTGAATTCTGAAAATAACTATAAAAACCAAAAACTTTAAAACCATGCTTTGTTAACCAAAAGCTCTGATACCAATCGAATTGTCACGACTCGGAACTCCCATCGAGCCCGTGACAACCGCCGTGAAGCCTTTACAGACATTCTTCCCCCGAATGCCCTTCGAGACCTCGCAAGGCTTTCGTACCAGTTTTTCCATTTCTCTCTCTTTTTTTCTTTTCTTTTTTTTTTGAAAAATAAAATAAAATAAAAATATTAATTAAAATAATCTATTTTAATGTAAAACAATATATATATATATATATATATATATATATATATTTGAAACATCAAAAATTAATTTTCTGCACATAAAAACAAAATAAATTTATACATACTGTAATATAGAAAATTGGAGTATGTAATTTAAATTACAATGACACGTGAGCCCCCAAATAACTGAGAAAGTTTAAGTCTATAACCTTACTTTCTAGGATGCAACTCCGAAATTTACTTCTCGATGCAATTGATAGTCTATTGCCTATTCTGAGCCTGAAAAATGTATAGGAAGAAGGGGTGAGATTATAGAATCCCAGTGAGTAGATAGACATCATCAAAATAATCTAAAGCCGAGTAATAGGAGACAATTAAAATAATTCATCTCAACCCATATAAATAATTGGATTTCATCTAATTACTCAACATGGCTTATGCACTTTTCAAAAACTTGGCCCTTGCCAAAAATCCATTCTCGGGGATACCTCGCGAAAGCATCTTACCGAGACCGCCAAGGCTGTTTATTGTCACACACACAAACACATTTCACCTCTGACAACACAGCCGTTCCTTGGCGTTGGCTGAGTTCCAATTTTACGTGGTGGCCAGCGTGAAGTGTACTCAAATCTTACCTCGGGAGTTATCCTACGCGCCTCTCCAATCGAGGTAAGCTCAATAATTGAGAACCGTTCCCCTCTAATTAGGTTGGCCCACGGAACCCCAGTCACTGCAGTGCCCACTTTATAATCCACCAACCAATAAAATCACAATAGTATGACATGGTTCACTTAACACATTCACGGCAAATCAAAGCAGTTCACATATTCTTAAAATCATAAAAATAACCAGTCATACCCACATTTATCATAAGCCATTTATTGTAAAATCATGGATAAACAACACAATCATAGTATAGGTCTCCAATTACTCTATTTTTGAAATCATTATTAAATTTTCAAAAATTTTATAAAATTATTTTATAAAATCTCATTTTCCCATAAAACACAATAATTTTCCAATTAAACCATTTTTTCATAAAATCACACAATTAAATAAATCTACTCTAGATAATTAAGACGATAGTAAGTTTACTCACTGTACTAGGAGTAGATATACTCTTATTCTCAGTCCTCGGGTGTAGTCTTTTACCCGTATCAGATAGCTCACCACCTATCCACAATACATGACACAAAAAATTCAATAATTTGTGTCAAATCAATATATATTATTTTAGGCTCTTATCCATGCGTATGCACTAGATAGGGTGTGAAATGTTTGGACAATCGCTTAATCACAGTGTCCGACCTAACTCGCCTATACACAGTGTAAATTTCTAAAATCTTTAATTCAACTCCAAGTCCATCCATTTCAATTTCAATTATCCAATTATATTCACAATACCTCAATGACTGTGAATGTGGTCCAATTTATCAGTTCGAATCATAAATTACACTTTTACCCCTAATGGGTAAAAATTTCAATTTTTTTGCACCAAAAATTCCCATTAAATTTTCAACCTCATAATTCATCATTTTTCCATCTAATTCTCTTAAAATAAAGTCAACCTCATCCTCACACACCATTGGCTAGATTCGGGCTAGAAAAATTCATGGAGAAAATGAATATTTTTCTTGTTGTTTAACTCATAAACATGCTAAACTAACACTAAACACTAACATAGTTCAAAATCAAATTAATCTAACAACTTTCTCTCTCTAAACCCATATGATCAGATTTGAATCCATCATCAAAACACATAATTTAACCATGGAAAATAAGGAGAAATGCATGGAAATGATAAATCTTAAGCTAAGCTTGAAAAATCATACCTTTAAACACTTGATTCCTTGAAAAATCACACTTTTTCTTTGAATTTTCTCACTCTAGGGTTTGTTCTTATTTCTCTCTCTCTCCTGCTGGTTTTGGCTGACCCTCCCAATGAATAATTCTGGAATTTTCAAGCCTTTTTAATAGGCTTAATAAAATATTATTATTTTATTTACCTTTTGAATATTTTATTATTTTATTTTTTTTTAGCCATCTTTTTGACTTTCTTTTTCTACCACTCAATCCTCTTCACTTATCCATGTCTTCCATGAAATTTCTAGACTTTTCCAAAGTTTTGGTGGGGTAAATTTTTAAAAAATTACACTTTTGCCCCCGTAAAAGTGAAAAATTACATTTTTGCCCCAAAAATTGAAAAATTACCAAAATGCATAATTTTCACTCCTTATACTCATATCATGCTCCATGTAATCAAATTTGATCTAAATTCTCTCGAAAAATTCAATTTCATCCTCGGGTGGCAAAATTTCCATCTTACCCCTATACTCCAAAAATATCAAAAATTCATATATTTTCACTGCTAAATCTTCCAATTGTACTTCAATACTCATATCATACTCAAATATGCCAAATGGGTCTAAGAAAATCTTTTAAAAAAAAAAAAAATTCCCATTTTGTCCTCAAATTGCAAAATGACCATTTTACCCCATAACCGGTTAAATTTCCTAATTGATTCCAAATTGATCCTCGAACTCCGAATCACCATTCCAAGTAGATTTTGGGATTTCAGAACTCTCAAATCCCTTTTAAATTTTTCATTTAAACTAGCTTGAGGTATAAATCAACATCACAACACCTCTAGGGGCAATACCGTCTTTTGTCAATTTCTCGAGCTTCCTCAATATACAAACATTCTATCAAGCATGTGAATAACATCATAATTATTTTACAAAGCAGGGTTTGACACCTTATTTGTTATTTGGTTTTATAAGGCTATCACTTTATGCTCTGGTTTTATTGTTCAAAAAGTTCTTCTCTAAGCTTGTTTCCCATCTACGCCCTGTTGCACGAAGCTGATAATCACTAAGTCTATGCAACTCACCCCTTATCTCCCTTTTTGCAGATAAGTGATTGGCCTAGCATGCATTCATCAACACTTATTGTCCACCGCGGATAGGTAAAGGCATCTCATAGCACTTTATTCCGAGTCTCTCTGTTGCTAGAGGTCGAGTCATTCATAGTATATTTCGTTGTAAATAGACACTAGTTTTAATGTAAATGTACAGTGAGAGATTATAAACTTTAATGTATTTATACCATTAATGTGGAATAAAAGCTTAGTCGATTTGTCCGATTTTTTATTTTAAGTATATTACAAAGAATTATATGGTTCAAAACAATTATATAAATTGGTGGAATGGATATAACGTATTAACAAGAATTTCAAATAAGACTTGTTCGAGACTTGACGAGTTCTCCCGCAAGACTTCAATGTCAGTAACGATCAAGGAACAAGTCGTTACAATGTATAGTTAACAGATATTATTACGAATTAATTAATGAATTATTGGAGTCTAAGTATTAAATGTGAAACCCCTCACTTTAAGTGAAGACTATTTAAGTAAAATCTTACGTGATGAGCAATTAAATTGTGTTTTTAGTCTAAAGATTTTTAAAAACTTACTTTAAAAAAGTTCAAACCTCAAGTTTATAAGTGTACATGTTCATAGAAAAGAGATCTAGATCAAAACTGTGTTTTCAAAGTGAAAATTTACATTTTGAAATAGAGCTGTCACACTTCCTTACGATAAATTGGAATGAAAGAAAAAAAATTATGAAGCAATTATTTAAATTTTACGTTATGATAAGTTAGAAAGAGTATAATGGTAAAATAATAATAATTTTCATTTTCTTTGCTTTTATTTCTTCACTCAACCAAATAATGGACGAAAAGAGAATTAATTTTTTTCGTCTTTTCTACCAAGCATACCAATGGAAAGAAATATATACATTCATCTGTCTAGTTCTCTCCACTTTCACTTTTTCATCCTTGTATTTTTCTATCCAACCTACCAAGCAAAGTCTAAGTCTTCCCACCCACCCTGTGCCCCTTTCAAAATGACATTGTAGTAACAGAATTATGCATATCCAACTCACACGCTTTCTGGAAATATATAACTAAGCATAGGACACATTCAGGTGTATTCATTCTCTACAACAACTTGTTAAGCATTCATGCAGCAAAGTCATTAAAAAAATCATTGAGGAAAACCTTGAAGCTTCAACAAAATTCCCATGCCTTTCTTCTCTCTTTCACATGACAATTCCAGTGGTATAGGAATCTCATATCTGCAAACCATCAATCAAAGAAATGATGACACCAACGCCCACTGCAGTTACTAAAGAATACTTTTATGTTTTCTTTTTCTGAACCGTTTACTGATTGAAGGGCATAGGGCATATAATTAAGATTCACTAGCAATAGCACAGAGGGAGAGGGTGGGGGAGGGGCGGGGGGCGGGGGGGAGCGGGCAGGAGGGGAGGAGCAAAACATCCATTGTTGACATATATTACCATTATCTTGCCCAACAACATTTAGGTTGCAAAGAGTTTCAATTAAACCTAGCCCTGACAAAAATTTACAGCTTTCTCCATATATTGATGATACCATCAGCAAATGACTTAAGGTTCCCCCAAAGAGTTGACTTCTTTGAAAATTCTGCATCATCACTCTGCTCACTCAAGAAGTTCCTAGATAATAGAATATTTCATATCACCCACTGCGACTCATAAATAGTTAAATGGCAAGAGAATTTTCATAATTAACAGAAATACAAAAAGGAAAAAAATGAATTAAAAATCATTCAAATGGAAAAAGGAAATGCTGTATATAATGGATCTAGAAACAGCATAAGCCAAACTCAGGTCCATTTATGAGCTACAGTGTAAGTTGTAAGGTTTCAATAGCATACCTAGAGTCTAATCTGCAAATGCTCTCAAAAAGTATGACAAAAAGATATATGGAGATCACTTTGCAATAATACACATACAATATGCCCAAAATTTCAATACAGTTCATTCTCCTTTGATGCACTGTGTCACACATGCCCATATGTGGTGTCATTCATCTGTAAAATTTTAAATACAAATTGAAACAAAATAGAGAGCAAGAAACTATCAAGCATATAATTACTTCAAAGCAATCAAATTCATGCCAATATTATGCCTGAGATACAAATAAGAATAAGAACAAAATTTTCTGGATTACTTCCAAAAAGGATATAAATAAAAAAGAAAAACTAAATTAGCATATATGTTGAGTTATAGCAATGATACATACTGACGTTTACATGAAAAAAGGTAAAAAGTGACATTCGTGGTCAAGCTAATGATGAAAATATACATGCATGAAGCATGACCATGTGCAGACATTTTCTTGCTATTCTGAGCAAATAAACAAATAAACATTTTCTAGCCATTCAAGAGAAAAAAAACATCAAGCACGCCTCAACCTGATGTGCAGGTATAGAAAAGGTCAAACAATAACATGAAGAGGAAGTTATCTTAAGCTTGGTCTGAGGTAAATGAACCCTGATCCCAACAGACAAGAATTATAGACAGTACTATTATAATCATCATCATCCTTATTTGACTGTCATAGTCAAACCTAGGACCTGTTCCAACCTCATTATAATCAACCCAGAAAAGTGGCTAATGTCAACACCATCATCCTTTGATTCACAAATCTACGATCTATAGCAACCTCACCCATTCAACAATTGAGCAATTGTTGGGGAAACGAACACTTACCTTGCATGCTTTTCCTCTTCTGAGGATTGTCGATGGTGCTCAGCTTTAAGCTCTGGACCACCAGAATTTAGTAACTCTTCAGATGCAATTTGTTCCTTTTTATCACCCTCTGCATTTCCAACCTCAGTTTCTACTTTTAGTAGGTCACCTTCTACTCCAACAAAATCTGACTGAACACCATGAGATTCAGGTTTACACTCCTCGGCTGATTCAAGATGTTGATCAGAAACTTCCACAATTTTTTGTTTGTCTGGAACCATCTGAAATTTATCATAACTATCAATGGCAGCATCCTCTACTTTAGCATCCTCTTGTTTTTCAAGACTCTTAGCATCATCTTTCAACACAATATTTTCTTCTAAAACAAAATCATAATGGCTACCCTGAAAGTTAAAAAACAAATTAGATTATAACAGGAATTTAAAAAAGGTTCCACTGTTGCACCAGTGAAATAAACTTTATAAAAAAAAAAAAAAAGAATAGAAGAGCTAAGTTCTTAAAAATTAAATTGAACAGTAAGACAGCAAGTTGCGGATTTGTCCTGTAAAGCAATGGCAGAAAATAAGAAAGGTTAGGGGCACAACAATAGTATGACTGCTGAAAGACATTCTGGTATATTAGGTTATTGGTGGTCTCATTGATATACTTATGAAGCATTCCTTTTACGCATTATGTCAAGGAAAAAAGTTCATAAATGCTTTCCTCTGATTGCAGGCAGGAAGACAAAAGGGAGGAGGGAGTGTCTAAACACAAAGTTCCTGTATTTAAGTGGGAAAGTGCAAGAAAAGGAATCCATATTGGTCACAGCTGTAACTCCAATAAAATTTGTTGAGTTTCAACACCACTTTTAGTGCCAAATATTCCTTGAAACTAACAGCTGATAAACTCTGTCGACATTTCTGCATTTATCATCAAAGCCAAAGCCTATCGCACTTACTGGAGTTTGGGGCTTTAGAGCCCCTTTGGAAAATGTCTCCTCTTCTGAAGAATATACTCGCAACACTCCCTCAGCCTCCAGTTCCTTGTCATCAGAATCAAGCATCTTCACATCATCTATAGCTTCTGTACAAGTGTCATTTTGGACTCTGACTGCAGTTGAGACCACTTGAACTTCAGAAAACGATTTCTCCTCTTTATCGACAACTTTTCCAGATAAATTTTCGAAACTGCTGTTTGAGGAACATACTTTAGAATTATACTCTAACTCTTGAAGAACCTTCCTAACAACATAATAAGAGCCACCCACTTCTTTTTGAGCTGCAGATGCAGATGGGAATTTCCCGGCATTTACTGATCTATACCTGGAAAAAAGATGATGGAAAAAGTTTCAGTCTTAATAAACAAACTAATGAATTAGAATCACAGAATAAGCAAACTGGACTAAGTTTTCCAGAGTGATAATCAGGTTTAAGACAACAATCGTAGTTTCCACTTGTTTAATGAAAATTGATAGACCAAGACAAACAGAGTGATATTTGATTATTTCTTTTAAGAAAGTAAAAAGCAGATAGCAAACAGAGCCCTAAATTCTTGGGCATGAAAAGGTTTTGCTCGAAGTTGGTATTCATTCAAAAGAATAAAGAAACATAGGGAGAAATAAATCATCATCATTCGCTCTACAAGAGATGGACACCCACAACAAACTAGTAGCTGGCCCTCGTTTGAGAAACATCAAGGGAATAATAATTGCAATTCTCAACATTATTTGTAGTAACTCCACACTAATCCTCAACAAATAACACGCGCAAAATTGATCAAGAGTGAAATCTGGTCTAAAGAAAACTCCTTTTTCATCAAACTCAGTGGATTAACAGCATTCTGGAATGATACAACAAAATAAAAAATAGGAAAGGGTAGACAAGAAGGGCAAAAATATTATGTATAAAAAAAAAAGGGAAAGAAAAAACAGAAGACCTAGTGATGAAAGATTCGATCATAGCTCGTCGTTCATCCTTTGAGACTTTTTTGCGCTTTGGACCGTCAGAAGGAAGAGAAGCAGCGTATGATCTTCCACGCCGCACTATATTTCTTGCCTCAGCAAACAATGTTGCTGTAGAATGGAATCAGTCAAGTTTTACACATTTACCGAAACTGAATCTGTACAGGGGAAAGAAAGAAAGACTAACCAGGAGCTGCGGAGTGCTTGAAGCAGAATATCCGTCCTCCTCTTACAGTTTGCATCCTTCACATTTTCAAGACAAGGGACCAAAACAATACTCAAGGTGGTATTTACTTTTAGGGTTTAATCGAATTATTACTCCTAATACTTTAGGATCTTTTCATTTGGATTTATTATCAGAATGGGGTTCTTGCGTTTGAATTTCGGCTATTTGATTTGGGAATTAAGTCTGAGAGGGAGAGAGCGATGAGTTTTCTTTTTTAAGACTTGAACTCGAGAGGGTTTTAGACTTTTTAGGGGTTTTGTTTCTCACGAGTCACGATCATTTTTATAGGTCTGGGCGGTTGGATCAGGACGGTTCTTCATACTTGAAATCAAATGAAACAAACCTTTTTAGAAAATTGATCACAATTGACCACACTTAGACAACGAAACATCTAATTGAATTAATGGGTTCCATTTTGGATAAAAAATCAAAATTTTATATTTTCTTGTAAAATGTAATATTAAAATTTATAAATTTTATCTATAATTATAAAATATATAAATAACTTAAACATAACAAAAATATAATATTTGATTTTTCACTCACATAATTATGCCGTTTTACATATAAATCATCTAACCTGGAGCTTAAAGGTTATGTTGTAGAGTAGTTAGTAAATAATTCCCAAGTAAGCAAGAAAGACAGCCAAAGGGAAAGGACTTCGAAAAGGAAATCCCATCTAGTGCTAGATCTATCATAAGTCGAGTTTGAAAGTCATCCAATACCATGGGATAGAGAATTTCATAAAAAGAGTCCGATGATAATAAGCTATATTCTCTCGTTCTAGCATAAGTCAATCCCCATTCTCAAGAAAGGAAGTTCAAAGCAAGGTTTTAGAAGTGAGTAAGGTTAGATGATAAGTCATTCCCTTAATTTGCTAGGGATATAATTTCATATACTAAGTTGTAATTAAACCAACTTGCTAATGCTTAGATCTGGAGCTAGAGAAAGAAGAAAGTAAGGTTGGAAAAGTCAACTTTCTTATGGATTAGCTAGTTAAATAGTGGATTAAAGGTTTGAGCATGAAATTACTTATAAGAGAACTAATAGAACGCGCACGAGGGTGACTTAGTAACTTAGGATTGGAGCGTTAGCAAAAGGGAAGGGAATTATTTACTCTAGAAAGAGTGAAATGGGGTAGTGGATAAAAGCACTTTCTTCCCTTTTTTTCTTACTATACTAAAATCTCATACAATCTATAATCAAGATTGGAACCTTTCTCAGGCTAAAGTGTGTGTTTACTTCTCTTTCCAAGTAGGAAAGTAAAGAGTCTTTATTAAATAAACCCTTAGTAAAATGCAGAGTGGGAGCCTGGAGAGGAATCAGATCCACATACATAACATTCTTTTTCGAAAGCTTCAAAAGTGGAAGTTACATAGAGTTTGGTGGTATCGTATATAAGAGGAATGCAGCATTTAAAAGTGATCTTTCCTTCTTTCTAGAAGGAAGTTTTTGATGTAGTTGTTATTTGTTTTCCTATAGGGCTATATAGAATTCTTGTCCTTAAGTCTAACATAGAGAGATTTCTTTATCGCCTAGAAGGTTTAACGATGAGAGAGTGTTCCTATAGTATGTTTTGCCAACCCCTTTCCAAAAGGCTAATCCACTGTAAGTGATCCCACTCTGAGCTGTCTATTGTAATTGATATCCAGATTTGTTCCCCAACTTTTGTATGGGCTAATATAGATATAGTGTTGGGATTTGACCTTATGTTCAAATAAGAAAATAGTCAATAATTAAAAAATTATAACGCAGTGGAATAATAAACTAGTATTGAATCAGAGAAACAGTCGAATCCTATAGGATCAATGTTTGTGTTTTCATGTAACTTTCAAAATAATAATGAATACTCATAAGTTTAAGAGTTACATACCTTGCTCTAAATATCGTAATCAAGAGCCAATTAAATCCAAAATCTTTGCTTCTTCACCTTTAGAATTTGTCAAATCTTCAGCCACCCAAGTGTTTGGCCTCCAACAGTAATCCACACAGTGACTGAATAAGACATTCTCAAAGGTAAGATTTTACTTATGCTAGCAAGTTTTATTTCTAAAACAAAAGACAAAAAATTCTTGCCAAATCTTATTTTTGTCAGACAAAGATAATTATTTTTCTTTTCTTATTTTATGAAACGGTTGAGAAATGGTTTTAGGCTTAGATTTTTAGTTTGCAAACATAACATATTTATATAGCCAAACTAATTTGTAACCCTAAATACAAAAGTTGTATTTTAATTTAATTAAGTCTCTGAGAACTTAATTAATTTTTCACTTTATTTTGGTCTCTTTCATTTAAGTTAAGTCCAACTTAATTGATTATCCTTATTTGATCCCAATCATGTCACTTAATGTGTGTGACCCATTAAGTTTCTAACACGTTGGCAATAAATATAAATCATAATCAAATATCTATTTGATAATTAATTTATATTTATAGATCATGAGCGGCATCTAGCAATACATCATGACCACCTAAATGTTAAAGAGTCAATTAAAGATTTGACAAAGCCCTTCAGTGATAAGCCTCTCAGTGCAATACGATCCTTTCATCCAATATCCTAGATATGTCATTAAGCATGGCTCGATATCTACTTATGACATTCCCTATTAGTTCTCATAATTCATGGCTAACCTTATGAATTTAGAAAACTAACTTTCCTTAAATTCATCATTCTTTGGCCAAAGACTTTATACAAGTTAATCAAGAATTGAGAATAAGTGAGATACATCCCTTCATATCACTTGGGATGATGAATCCTCTCTTGACCATTCATTCACCTTCGCATGCTTCATGGCATACCCAAAAACACCCTGTTTAGGCATCTGGTTGCCTCTAGACCTGTAAGGGTGAAATCAAAGTATGTCATTCCCCATACAAGATGACCTGGTGTCTCAAGTCCAAGGACTAGTTACACGACTATCACATGAGAACATTTTTCATAGACACTTGAGTGAAATACCAAATAGAGTTCTCATAGCGGGTCATGTTCAGTGAACTTGTTATTTAACAAGTACCTACATGTTATCCTCAAGTATCCCATATACTTCAATCTATGAGATCGATTGCTTACTTCCCAAGTAAGGAGGCTTAACATGTACTAGTCTTTGAGTATTACCAATGCCCTGTCTTGACAATACAATTACTAGGAACAATTTTAGGAACATGGCTTTGATGCATAGTGATCTCATAATTGTAACAACTGTACAATTCTCTTGCAAGGCCTTTATGTTCCATGGGCTTCATCCAATTAGTACTTAATAACTCCTTATCATTGCATTAACATGAAGGAAAACCTCTATCACATATAGTTATGTGAATAAGTGTGCATTAAATGACAATATATATATTTCTTGATCAATCCAATTGGCTCAAGGGCATATACCAACATATAGGGCTTCCATAATTGTATACGTAAGAAGTCTAGGTATTTTATAAGGCTTTATAGCCAGTCTTGATTACCCTTTTTAAGTTTTCAATCGAAACAGGGCTTTATATGATAAATTTCATGGTAAGGATTATAGATATTTCCCTAAGAGGTAAAAGTTTGCATTGATATAAGCGAATATGGTCCTTGTAAGCCATTGGGATTCCTTATACCATCAAATGAGAGTTTGGGGCAAGGCCAACCATTGAGATCCTTTATTTTCTAGTTAAAGTTGTCGTACATGGTGGGGTCTTTTAAAAAGCATGGGGTTATTCTCACAAAAGTTGATTCATTCGAGTCTTTTATCCTTAACTATTATCTGCCAGCCTATAGGAGTGCCCTTAGAACCATTGGGAGTTATTTGCGTTATTTTCTTACATTTAGTTGAATTCTTTCTATCTTTGTCTATGCTAAGTCTTTTTGCAAGCTAGTAACTCCAGTTACCAAGTAATCTCTAGTATTAGTACTAGTTATTGCCTTTCTAATTTTAGTCCAAAGCGAGTAAGCAAGCGAGTGGGAAACCTTTACTTTATACGAGTCACTTGTTGAAGTGTTTTGAAGTTATTTGGGACCCGAAGGCTTTATTTGAGTTTTTTAATAAGCTAGCTAAATTTAGGGCTTTCCTTGGAATTTAACAAGTAAGAGTGTCCTTTTAGCAAAAGGAATATGATGCATAGGTGGGTACTTTTTTTTTCCCATCTATAGTCTCATAGCTAGTGCCATTAGTTACCTCTCTAATTAAAGTACAAGGGTAATCCTTCGTAGGATAAGCCTTTCCTACTATAGTGGCAATTATAGTGCTTTTGTCCTTCCCTACAGTTTGAGTTGAAGTTGAATAAGGATTGAAGTTGGATTCCCTTGATAGGAGTTTGTGGAAGCCATTGAGCAAGGGATTTTTCAATCTAGATAACAAGTCAAATATAGTGAGCAAGCTTGTGAGTCTATGATAAACGTAGTTTCTTTGAAAGCCTTTAAACAAAAAGTAAGACATTTCGTGGGAGTTTCTTTTTCTTAGGGGCAGAAGTACTATTTCTAATGCAAGATAAGGAAAGTCAGTATCAAGTAGTACCTCTCCGTCTTCAGTTGGAGTGACTCTGTTCCTTTCTTTCCAATCCCAGAGCAAGCTAACTAGTTAAGTTAGATGAATAATGCCCTCCTAAGCCCACTTTTGGCCTAGCTTACTACTTTCACATTATTCCTAAGCACTTTTTTTCCGAGCTTTGTACTTCCAACGAACCTAGTTTAAGTCCTTTTGATCTTGTTGTAATGGAAGTAGGAATAGTCCTTTGAAGTTCTTTTCCAAAGATGTATGTAAAGGCAAAAAAAGCATATTCCACCTAGCTGACTTCTTTTCCTTTTAGGTGACCATCTAAGGCTAGCTTGACTTTTATAGTCGCATGAAGGCCAGTTTCCTTTGTTGCAGTTGGAGTTGAAGTACTTAGGAAAACAAGTTATCTCTTATTTCTATACAATAGTCTAGGTTTCCATTGAGAGAACAAATAGTTCCTAATGTATGTTAGGAGGGTACGAGAAATACTCCATTAGCAAGGTCCTTTCAAGTAGGCCAGGAAAATCTTTTTAGAGGTAAGTAAATTATACATAAAAATACTACTGCGGGGACAAGGATAGCTTTTCCATTTGTCCCTTGGGCAAGGAAGTAGGCTAGGTAATCTAGTGAAAACACAAGTGATCCATTTGAAAACTGTTACATTTCATTTCTAGTTAGATGTGGTTGTGGGTAAGAGTGTCATTAATCGAGTATGAGTCCTTAGGTGTGCTATTCTAAGTCCAAGTGTTCGAAGGAAAGGCAAGCAAGCTCTTTTTAAGAAAAATCCCTTTCTTGTTGCCATAGATTCCAAGTAGTTTCTTGAGGATCTTGAAAACCTGAGCAAGATAGAGTATTTAAAGCTAGTTTATTGTGTAGAAAAAAAGTAAGACTTTCAAGCTTTTAAGAGAAAACAAGCACTTCTAATCGACTATTGCAAGCTCAAGGCAAAGGGTGGCATTCAATTTACTATCAAAATGGTGAATTTTGAAGTGTGTCACACTTGAAACCTGCAAATCAAGATAGAGCTCTTCTTTTTATACAATATTCTTAGTCATATTCAATCTCGACTTATTCAACTAAATCGAACATTTCACGTAAATAGAACAATGAACACTTATTGAATCTATTCTCTCTTCATTGTTCTAGTCACCACAAGTCCAAGAAACTAGTTGAATTGATATCCCCTGACAGATTGACTTCCTTACTATTTTAGAAAGCTAGAACCGGAGAAAAAAAGGGAGAGTAGGAATAGCTAATTTATTTCTTGAGCTGACATGCCTGAAAGTTTAATCTTAAGAATTTTCTAACTAAGCAAGCTAAGCGACAAAGAGCCAGAAGATGCTATAGCCTTTTATTTTAAATTACTTTAAGAGTAGTTATTGCTTTTATAGGAAATTTGATAAAAAAAGCTCATTTGATGAAAATCAGTGCAAGTATGGTGATGGCTTTATTCGTATATGTTTCGGTATTTTGACCATATCTCTCTCTACAAAACTCAAAATGAGGTGATTCTTAGACCACTAGAAATCTGAGAAGAAGGGCTACAACATTTATATTTACTGATTCACTGAGTTCTGATTGGATCATGGTCAAAATATTTATCTACTTTGGAGCATTGCAGTAGTATACATGGACTAAACATGATGTGGTATTTGGAGCTTTTTGTTCAATCTTAAAGTCCAATTGACATGATTCTTGAGCCATTAGAAAGTTGAGAGACAGGAATAAAACTTTCATGTTTATCACTTTTCCTAGTTTAGAGCAGATCAGGGTGAAAATCACGTTCAAAATTGATAGATTGTCACCGCATTGGGAGAACAAGGCTGTAGCGCTGGTGAAATGAAGCACACCACATTTTCCTGAGAGCTCAGTGTTGCAATGTTGAAGAAGTAGCGTCGCAGCGCTGGCCGATTTTTCAAAAATGAAAATGTTGACTAGATTTTGGAAATTTGGTTATTTGGGGCCTATTTAAGGGACCTTTTTCAGAGATTTTAAGAGAAAGGTAGCAATCAACTATTTTGGAGATTTAGAGCGAAGAACAAAGCAAGAAAACAAGAGAATTTGAGAGAGAGTGAAGATCATAAAGCTTCAATAATTAGTTTCTTTCTCTACTTTTGTGTTTTTCTTATTTTCTTTGACTTGGATTCATGGCTAAATTTCTTTGGATGTTGTTTTTATTTGTTATTATGAGCTAAATTATCTTTCTAAGATTACGGTGGATTTCAACATGTAGTTTGAATATTAGGTTCTTTTTTTTTTATTTATGATGAATGGGTGTAGTTTTGCTTATTCATATCTATTCTTAATGCTTGTGATTGCTTGGCCAACAATTAATTGATTTGTGAATCTAATTGAGATTCGACAAAGAGATTTTAGATTGGACTAAGGTTTGAATAGTGTATGTTCACATCACTTAGTTGATCTGATTCGCGATTCGGGTAAACATATGCCAATTGCCATACATAGCCACATTAGGACACTTGCTTAATGAACTTAATTTAATTGATTTCTATAGACATATAATGAATTAATTAAATTAAGTATTTGTACAAGCAACTAGACGGAGACTTGTCCATAACTTTGGATTCTAGGTTAGTAAAACCACCCAAGAAAGATAAATAAAAAGAAAAGTTGGTATCAAATGAAGTGTTGGATGAACCCATAATCTTAGATTTTAATATATTGCCTTTCTCAAGTGAATTTTTAGTTTCTGTTAATTAATTTAGTGGTTGCTTTCATTTAGTTTTAATTAATTTTCTAAAACATCAAGTTGATTGAATAAGATTAATTTGTCATAATTTTATTACTTAGTGCAGAATTTGAAGCAAATCCCTGTGGGATACAATTTTGGACTTATTGTCTATATTACTTGTTCGATACGTATACTTGCGTGTGCAAAATCTATAACACTGTCTAAGATGATTAATACCCTAAGTGATGAGACCAGGGATAGGTTGAGCACTTTCCAAGGTGAGATTGGAGAATTGAAAGCTTAGGTAAATCCTTTGGCTATTGCTGTAGGTAATGACAGTGCAAATTCAGGAGATCGAGGTAAAAGGGCTAAAGTGTCAGAACCCAAGCGATACGAAGGGTTCAGAGATGCTAAGGAGTTGGAAAACTTCCTTTTTGATATGTAGCAATATTTTTGAGCTGTGCGCATAGTGTCGACGAAGGACAAAATGGAGATGGCTTCAATGTATCTTGCAGGGGACACAAAGTTATGGTGGCGTTCCAAATTCATCGATGGTGAGTGCTGCATCAACACTTGGGCAAACCTAAAGCAGGAATTGAAGAACTAGTTTTTTCCTGAGAATGTTAAGTATATGGCACAATAGAAGTTGTGGGAATTATCACAAACGAGATTAGTGCAGGAGTTCTGAGGAACTTCTCTACTTTAATGCTAGACATTAGGGATATGATTGAAAAAGATAGATTGTTCTATTTTCTCGAGGGTTTGAAACCATGAGTGAAGACAGAGTTATAGCGATCGAAGGTACAAGATGTGACTTCGACAATGGTGGCTGTCAAGTGCCTTACTGATTATAGTGAAAACTCTAGCAAAAGAAATGACCCTTAATCCAGAACCTGTAGCTCTAGCTTAAATAGTGGGCAAATTCTTGAGAGTGAGTAGACTTTCGAGTGGGGGAGGTGATAGAAGACAACTTGTTAGAGATTCACCCCAACATAGAACAAACAAGCAATGGAACTTTAAGCCACAACCTTCGATATCTTATTTTCTATGCAAAGAACCTCATCGCGTAGCTGACTGCCTCATCGAGCAACTTTTAGTGCAGTATGCATTGCCGGTGTTGGGACACCCCCACCCCACACCATAATTGAAGAAGTCGAGGAAGAACTTGCACAAATAGGGTCTATTCATTTCCTCAGCGGCTTACAAGCATAATTAAAAAAGATGGAAAATGAGCCCCAATGAGGTCTAATGTATGTAGAGGTATTGTTGTATGAGAAAAGTACCAAAGCCACGCTTATCACCCTAAGAGAGGCAAAGAGATGTGGTCTTAAAGTTGAGAAAGACTTTGGACAGATGAAAGCAGTGAACTTTCCAGCTTCAACTATCATGGGAAATGCCAAAGACATAAAGGTTAAGATTGGCTCTTGGGAAGGGAAGATAAACCTGACTGTAGTCACTATAGATGACTTTGATTTTGTCTTGGGCTTGGATTTTATGATGAAAGCACCAGCCATCCCTTTCCCTACTGCGAGTTATTTAATGTTTTTTGGAGAACGACCATATGTGGTACTGATTACTATTCTACCTAAGAGCAGGAAGAAGATTATACAACTATACAATTTAAGAAGGGGATCAAGAAATGTGAGCCCTCCTACATGGCCATGCCCATCTATAAAGGTGAAAACAACACAAATCTAATACCTGAAGAAGTGAAATTGGTTTTGGAAGAATTTCAAGATATGATGCTAGAACAATTGCCAAGGGTCCTATCGCCTCGACGAGCAGTCGATCATGAGATAGAATTACTTCCAAGAATCAAACCGTCCACAAAAAGGCCATACAAGATAGCTCCCTCAGAGTTATCAGAGCTAAGGAAACAATTAGACTAGCTTATTCAAGTCAGATTTATTCGACCATTAAAAACACCTTTTGGGGCCTTAATACTTTTTAAGAAGAAGCAGGATGGGAGTTTATGATTGTGTGTGGATTATGAGGCTTTGAATAAAGTCACAATTAAGAATAAATATCCTATCCCTCTTATAGTAGATCTTTTTGACCAGCTAAATGGTGTAAAGTACTTTTCCAAATTAGATTTGAGATCGGGATACCATCAAGTAAGAGTGGATGACGGAGGTGAACTAAAAACCACCTACGTAACGTGGTATGGTGCATTTGAATTTCTTGGTATGCCTTTTGGACTAACCAATGCTCCTGTTACTTTTTGCACACTATGAATAAGGTGTTTCATGATTATCTGGAGAAGTTCGTGGTAATCTACTTGGACGATATCGTGGTGTATAGTTCGACCTTAGAGAAACATTAACGGCACTTATGGTAGGTCTTTTAAAGGATATGCGACAACCAGTTATATGTAAAAAGAGAGAAATGTGCATTCGCACAAATCCGAATCCAGTTCCTTGGCCACATAATTGAACAAGGGCACATCCGGATGTACATGTAGAAGGTCAAGGCTATCAAAGAATGAACCACCCTTAAGAATACAACCGAGCTTCATTTTTTCTTAGGGCTAGCCAATTATTATCAGAGATTTGTGGAAGGATATTCAAGAAGGACAGCAGCATTGACAGAATTGCTAACAAAGGGATAGAAGTGGAGTTGGACATCGTAGTATTAAGAAGTCTTTGAAGGCTTGAAGGACACGATGATGATGGATCCTGTTTTATCACTGCCCAATATTGCAAAGCCCATCAAGGTACAGATGGATGCATCAGACTTTTGTAACACCTCGTATCCTCGTATAGTAGTCAAGGTAAACATCTCGATAGGATGAAGGGTCACTGATGTAAATTTAAGTGTCGAAGAGCGATTACGGGAGAAGAAAATATCTTAGAATAAAATAATATTAAAATATTGATATTTAATTGGATGTTGGAATTAGTCCAAAAGAAGGATTATATGGTTAATCCAAGTGGGGGAGAAGAAGTACGAATGAATTTCAGAGATAAATAATGTACGTAAGACTCACGCATTTTTATTAAATCGAAATAGCACGGGTAAGTAAATATTTAAATATTATGATGATACCGTGTCAAATTACAACTTCGATATTTTGGTGGTACACGCGTGAAAGAAGAAAAATAGAAAGAAATTGAAATTTAATAAACGTTGAAAAGACTAAAATTATGAGGATGAAAGTTATGGTAAATAAAGAATAAAAATTAAAATTAGTTGTATGAACTTTGATTGAGGCAATGGTGATAAAATGTTGAAAGAATAAAATGGGGTGAATGTGGTTTGGATGGGATCATGAAATAATAAATAAAACATAGAGTAAAAATGGTGTAAAAGGTAAAAGAATAAAAGAATAAATAAATGAGGAAGATAAAGAAGACGAAAGGAATGGTAAAATGAGGATAAATGGCCATGTGATCAATACTTGAAGGAAAATGTAAGAAAAGTCAACAAATAAAAGGAAAATGAAATAATAAAGGATTAAGTCGGCCAAAGTGGATAAAGAGAAGAAAAAGAAATGATGATGGGGCCTGCTAAATACAATCAATAAAGGTAGAAAAGAAACTAAAATATTTGACAACTAGATTGACTTGTCAAAATGGGGATAGGGTCGGCTGGAGAAGGACCAAGAAAAAGAGAGAAAGGAAGAAAGAAAGAAAAGGAAAAGCTGCCGACCAAGGAAGAAAAGGGAGAAAGAGTGCTGATGAGAGAGTAAAAAAATGGCAACAAGAGGGTGAGAAAGAGAGGCTGTGTTGCTGCTGGTTTGTGCAGGAAAAATGGAGGTTGTGTGCTGCCACTTAGAGGAGTAAAAAGAAGAGAGTTTTGTTGCAAATTTTAAGGGGAAAAGTAAGTTGAGTTGCTGTTGGATTTTGAGGAAAGAAAAGGGAAGAAGCTGAGTTTTGGGGTGCTACCGACGGTGAGAGAAAGAGAGAGAGAGAGAGAGAGGAAGAAAGTGTAGCGGGTTAGTGAGTGAAAGGAGGGAGAACGAAGGAAAAGCAAAAAAAAAAACGAGCAGGAGAGAGAGAGAAAGAAACGGGAAAAGAAAGAAAGAAAAAAAAAAGAAAGAAGAAAAGAAAAAAAAAAAGAGTGGGCATGGCCTAATAGGGAGAAATGGGAAGAGCCCATGGAAAGGGCCCAATGGCAATAAGAAAAGAAAAGTCCAAAAGAGAAAAGGAAGGTGGAGATTTGGGCCACCTAGCACAATTTGGAAGTGCTTAAGTGAAAATAGTGCACTATAGTGGCGTGCCAGAGGAAATGACGAGCGACTGACAAGTAGAAATAGCGATGTAATATCTTGCTATTGTGAGGTGAGTAGGGGGTGCCGATTTTAAAATTTTCGTAAATATATACCTATACGTATGATTTATTTTAAACGTGAAAATTGTGAATAGCATGTGCTGGTAACAATCTTAGGAAATTGTGGTTGCAAATTATGTTTAGAAATCGTCTCGAATATATATATATATATATATATATATATATATATATATATATATGTATAAATTATATGTAAAGTGTTTTGAAAATCGGGAAACAAGCCCTTCACACTGTTTTGCCTCAAAATCTGTGCTTTATATTTGTGCAGTGTGCATTCATGGTTATATTGCTTATTCACCATGCGAATTATTGTTTTGATATTCATGCATAAGTATATTTTGAGAAAATGATAGATTTTATCAGACCCTATATTGAATGCTTTGGAAATAATTTTGAAACGAGATGTCAAGGACATAAAGTGATTTTTAAAATGGTTTTATAAACCAAGAGATTTGAGAGTAGGCCGGCTGTCACTTCGGTTAAGTGTGACCCTCGTGCACGAGTGAGCTCTAGCTAAAGAACCTTTGGGTCACCGACGGGCGATTAGGCATGGTGGGGATCACGGCCTGTATATATGTATGCGTGGCTAGGCCACCAGATGATTACGTGGTTACGACCACTTGATTCTCCAATGTCGGCCAACATCGTTGAGACTGTCATGGCATGTAGGATCCGGTGGAGCGAGGCTCCCGGATGTTATTACGTGGTAGCGAGACCACGAGTTTATTTTCATTCCCTACTCGAGAGTGGCATCTCTGGATTTTCAAACTCATATTTCTTTGCATGGTGAAAGTGGAATTTAATGGTTTTTTTGCAACTCCCTTATTTTTACGGTGAAATGAATTTTAACTCCTCGAGTGCGAGGCGATTGTGATTTACGCATGAGTTTGATTAACATTCGATTTCATGGGAGCTTGCCGAATATATTGATTTGATTTGAGAAAAATGTCAATTGATCTTGATAGCGAAAATTTCTTTATGTAAAATTGTTTTAATTCAATATTTCAAATGATTGACTTGAATAAGGTTATTGATCATTTTTGTAGTGAAAATTTTTATCTGCCTTGGTTAATTTACCAATTGAAGTGCTTATAATGCGTAAGAAATCCTCGATTTTTCATATAAGGCATAAACTCCCGTTTGAAATAAATTATTTTTATAATCCTACATTTTAACATTCAACTGATCTGTTGTTTGCTTGTTTTCCATCTACGCCCATCTCACGGAGTCGATGATCACTGAGTCTGTGAGACTCACATCCCTCTTTTTCCCTTTTGCAGATAGGGATCAACATAGCGTGTAATCATCGACTTGTACGGTCCACCGCAAATAGGTAAAGGCATCTCATAGCATTTTATCCTGAGTTGCTCTGTTGTTAGAGGTCGAACTGTAGCACTTTGTTTATTAACTTGTAAACGGATATTGATGTTGATATAAGTAAACAATTGGAGATTGTGGATTTCAATGTATATACTTGTGAATAAATGGTTTAAAGATTGAATTGATTATTACGTTATAGTTCAAGTCATGATATGATAGAATAATGTTTTAAGTATAAATATGGAATGGTGATTGTATATAGTGAACTAACGGGCATTTCTAGTCAGGCTTGTTCGGGACTTGGAGGATTTTTCTCGAAGGTCTCAGACGTCGGTAGCGACCGGGTGGGGTCGTTACAACTTTACCTTTGGAGGAGTGTTGTTACAAGAAAGACTTTTGGTTGAGTACGAAGTCAAAAGTTGAATGAAGTTGAGAAGAGATACATGGCACAGGAGAAAGAACCTCTTGCAGTTATTCACTGTTTATGGGCCTGACGACACTACTTGCTAGGATCACAAGTCATGGTTAAGACCGACAATATAACCGTAAGTCTCTTCCTCACATAGCCAAAACTTATAGCTAAGTAGGCGAGATGGTAAGAGATCCTAGCTAAGTTTGATTTCTCCTTCGAGCATAAAACTAAAAAAGCGAACCATGTGACAAATGCCCTCAGCAGAAGGCCAAATTTGCAACTCTAAGGGTGATCGCACTAATGGTAGCCATCAAAATGACCACAAATGTCTATAATCTGATTGAGGAAAATTTGCATCGAGACCCCCAAGCAATGGCCATTAAAAAGTTGGTGGAGAGAGAAAAGTTGAAATAATTTTGGGTGGAAAATGGACTCTTACTAATAAAGGGATTACACATATTTGTTCCAAGAGCGGGAGAGCTTAGGTAGAAATTAATGTGAGAATATCATGACACTCCTAGGGCAGGTATCTAGGTTGGCAGTGGACTATTGCACTATTGAAATAGGGTTACTATTAGCCTCATATGTGACAAGATGCGATGGATTATATGAAAACGTGCCTTATTTGCTAGTAGGATGAAATAGACAGACAAAGATTGATTGGAATGCTCGATCCTCTACTAGTGCAGACCAAACTATGGGAAAGTATTTCTTTAGACTTTATTGTAGGACTTCCAAAAGTGGGAGATATGACAATGATCTTGGTGGTGGTGGACCAGTTCTCCAAGTACGCGATGTTCATTCCAGTGTAGAAGTTTTGCTCCACAGAAGAAACGGCTTGGATGGTTTTTAAAAATGTGGTAAAATATTACATTGTTCCTAAAAGCATTATTAGTGATAGAGATCCAAGGTTTACAAGCTATTTCTGAAAAAACTGTCCAAGCTATTGAGGTCAGAACTCAACATATCTTTTAGTAATCACCTACAAATATATGGTTAGACAAAACACTTTAATGGGTTATCGAAAGAGTACCTACGACACTTTGTACAGGTGAACCAAAAGAATTGACTCAACCTATTAGATGTGGCTCAACTATGTTTCAACTCACAAAAGAGCTCAACCATCAATAGAACCCCTTTCAAGGTCGTCACCAGACAATAACCTAGATTTCCCCACTCCTCAATGGAATCGTATAGGGAGAATAGTCCACGGGCTTTCAACTTTGCTAAGAAATTGAGACAAAACAATGAAATCGCTAGAGCTTATTTAGAGAAAGCCTCTAGTCACATGAAATGGGCAGATAGAGGTCAAAGGGAGCAACACTGTAAGGTGGGAGACTTGGTGCTGGTGAAGTTAGTACCCGGACAACTTCAATTCCTAATGAAGAGAGATCGAAGACTTGTACGAAAGTATGAAGGTCCAGTATTGGTTGTAGCTAAGGTGGGAAGGACTTCCTACAAGATTGATCCACCTGAATGGATGAAGGTGCACTTCGTGTTTCACGTCAGCAATCTGAAGTCGTTCCATGTAGATCTAGCAGAAGCAAGTAGGGGTCGAGCCATAAAAGATGCCATCAGCACCAAGTCAGCATCATAGTGTCGAGTGGAGGAGATTTTTGTGAGACCTTGTCAAGCTCGATTAAAAGACGATATTGTACTAAATGGTACAACTAAGTTAAATCGAGCCTTGAACTAGTTCAAATAGAAGTTCTAAGAGGAATTTGAAAATATTAAAACCCACAGAATGGCTTAGAATAGTGATTCGGAGCTCAAGGTCCAGTTTGGAGTCTATCAGGAAAATTAACCAATTAGGGACAAAACGGTCATTTTACCATTTGATGATAAAATGGAGATTTTTAGCCAAGATTTGATCACATTTGACCAAGAATAATTATATGAAATATAATTATAATTATTGGAGTATAAAAGGATGTTTAGCAGTGAAAAATTATGATTCTCGGTATTTTTGGAGCACAAAGGCAAAATGGTAATTTTGCCACAAGAGGACTAAACGGGAATTTTTATAAAATAATTTTTGCCCCATTTGGTTAATATTGATCAATATTAGTGTTATTTGAGGTTGAAAAGTAGAAATAATGTGATTCCGGTACATTTCAGAGTATAGAGGTAAAATTGTAATTTTTCTGTCCTAGGGGCAAATGGATAAATTTTTTGCCCCAGCACTTGTCAAGACCAAGGGATTTTAATTGTGGCAGGATTGGATAAATACCAGAATATTTGTAGTGGAAAATTAAGAAGAAAATGTCAAAAAGTTAAAAAATTAGGCCAATAAGCATGTGACACATGGCATGCTTGATTATTTTATTATTTTCTATAGAAATCAGCCCATTAAATCCCCAATTCTCTCACCATATTTGGCCTAGGCAACCAGCAACAAGAACAAAGGGAAAAACAAGAAAACCTAGGTGAAAATTCAAAGAAAAAGTGAAGAAATCAAGGAAACAAGCTAGGTAAGTTAGAATTTCTTTAATTCTCCTTGATACCTAGCTTACCCATGCTTTTGTTCTTGATTTCCATGGTTGAATATTGAGTTATCATGATGAATTCAATTCTGAAAAATGGGTATGGAAGAGGAATTGTTGTTGGAATAATTTGATTTTAGACTATGTTAGTGTTTAGGGATAGTTAAGCATGGTTATGAACAAAAACACAAAAGAAATATTCAATTTCTCTAGGGTTCCTTGTTGGTCGAACCATGAGGGCTGAATATCAATGGGGGATTGTTTTTATTTCAAGGAAAATGGCTTGGAAAATGATGAATTAAGGTGAAACGGTTATGTAGAAAAAATTTTGGTGCTAGTGCACCAAATGACCGAATTTCTCTATAAGGAACTGTGAGGGTTCTAATGCTGAATTTGGCTTTATTTAAATGGTATGTGGTAAATTACGGTATTAGAGGAGAAATGGATTAATTTGGAGGTGATTTGGACACAATCACCAATTAATCGAGTGATCGGTCGAATTTAATCGATACCGTGATTAAGCGGTAATCGGACGCATTTTTGCATTTACATATCAAGCATTAGTAATTTAAATTAGTTTATATCAATTTAGGGACAATATAGTAAATTCCTTAACTTTGTTATATGTTAAGGTAGTGAGACGTCTGGAAAAGGTAGAGGAATTGCGCCTGAAGACTATTAGTCCGAGTGCACCTGGAATCCGGATTTTTCGATACCGGTGAGTGGACTTGCATTTCAAACTTGTTTTGGGGAATATGAAAGATTCTATCCAACTTGTCTTAGAAAATGTACCTTGAGAACAAACTTTTGTTAAATGGTTTGATGTTGTGATATGTGATTGCTATGGATTCATGCATTATTGCAATATGATGATATATATATATGTGTGTTGTGCATGATGAATGATATTGTGTATAATGACTGTAACCGTGTGTGTGCATGATGTGGGAAGAATTAAGTTGGTATAAGAGCAAAGGGTTTTATCAGATCCTTGGGAACTCTAACACGTGAACAGGGGCGAAGCGTGGCTCTCCGCCTAGGGGCTTATAGAGGAAAGGGCTACCTAAAGAGGTGGAGCCCGCCCTATGAGTGCTCTGATAGGTACCGTTTGTCGCCTTCGTAGTGAAGGGGTTGAGTGGTATGTCCCTCCCTAGTGACAAACTTGGTATCAAAGCCCCATTTTATGGTGGCGTGAGAGGTGGATGACGATAGTGCTTGTGTGCACGATGTGGGGGGATGTACACGATGGCATTGATTGTGCACGATGTGGGGGGATGCACACGATGGTGCCGGCTATGTGCACGATGTGGGGGGATGTACATGAGCCGGGTGTGATTATGATGATATTGATGTTTGTCTATCAAATTATGCATATCTAGACTTATGAAATGAAAGCTCATGAATGTGATATATGGTTGACATATATGTGAAATTTGATACATTGCACTTTGGGAATTTTCATGAGTTTTATGTTGATATTGTTGGTTTAGTAGGATGGCCTTTTTGTTGAGTGAAGGGAAACTTTTCTCTTGTTGCTCTGTTTCGCTGCAGCGAGAAACTTTCTATCCATTTTGCTAACTTGTGGGTTTTGCCATATTTCCTATTTCTTTGGTACCATAGTTGAGCATGGATTTTTGTAAGGTGATTTACTCATGTGGGGTTTAAAGGAGCTAAAACAATTGCATGGTTTTGAGAAAATGAATGCATCATGATTTCGATAAACATTCCTTATGGTATGCTTGTTCTCTTTTTATTCACTCATTAAGTATTGTACTCATGTTTTATAAAAATTCATGTTTTCAGATCAGGTGACTGTTGGACCCTAGATCGAGGAGTCCCCGTAGTGCATCTCCTGGGTATGTGTCTGGCATTCAATAGTAATCCCTTTTATTGTAAATGTCTCCACTGGAAGTCATGGGTCCTTTTGTATTGTGAATACAATCTAACAATGTGAATATGTGTATGCAATGTAAATTACTAAATACAAGACTGATATAGTGCATGTATATTATTATCGATAATGCCATTGTGTTTTGGCTATGTTCACACCAGGGAAAAGGTGTCTGTGTGTATGCATGATATGATAAATTTGTTAAGCAAAGGTAAACGGATAGGCTTGCTTGGGCTTAGTGAGCTATGCTTATTGAGCTCATGTGCCGGTCATGGCTCGAGAAATTGGGTCGTGACAATTTTGGCAGGGAGGACGACGATAATCAATTGACGACTGACACAGGAATACATGGTGAAATGAGAAGGTTTGTGGCTAGATGAGATAACTTGGGAGACAGATCTCAATCTCTGTGCCTTTCAGTAGAAGATTAAGGAATTCCAAGCTGACCAGTCAATGAAGGCATCGACAGATTCAGTGGGGGAGGATGTGATGAGCTAACCTTGTATCGGACTATGATATGGTAGAGTGGTCTAAGAGATTGACTCTTTTGTACTTGTAAGGGAAGTGTCCCTCTTTCAAACATTGTGATGGCTCGTTGCGACATCTCTAAAAATACTTATTAAATCTTTAGGGGGAAAGACCCTTTAGAAAAAGAATGTCCTCATCTCAAGCATTGTAATGGCTATTGGGAAAATACATGTAAAATCTTGTAAACTCTTTATAGGGGGTGAGCAGTCAGTAGATTGTTGGGCTACCTAACTAGTCAAGGTAGCGAATCATCTGGGGCTACCTTTATGGCTCGACGATGGAGCGTCTTGGTCCCTTTATAATTATTTTCATATTAATAAGACATTTTTCCTTTTTTATGACTCAATGGTTGCTTATATGGCATTCGATATGCATTATGATTTTGATGCACATTTTCTTAGTTTGATTCGTTGCTATTATTGATGTTTGATAAGATATAACTGAGTATTAGCTAACTTGTGTGGAAGCGTCCACTCAAGTGCTGCACGGACTATTGTATACTTAGGCAAATAAGCGTGGTTTGTGACATTATGTCTACTCCCACCTTTTCACCTTTCACTATAGACTATTTTCTTAGTTATCGAAATGGAATGGCTACATCAATTCCAATGGGTCATTTCACTCATTGGCTTCTGTAACGCAGCTGAAGGAGATTCTAAGAAAGAAAGGAAGGAATTGAGTGGAAAAAATATGCTTTCAATTTCATAAAAAAGATCTTTCTCAATTCCAAGCATCTATATAAATGGCTTCTCTTTTTATGTGATCTATTTAGTAATTTTTTTTAGTAAAAGAGTATGCGTTTGGAGGAATCAATCCACGCCTTACCGATAGAACTCTTACTATCCAAAAGGCCACTGTTAATAGTTCTCCCTCCTTATAGGGTAGAAGCGAAATTTACATTGATTGAAGCAATCTAGGGTTCATAAACATTATTGGCAATACCATTGTGGTTGAATCATTATCCGATACTTGGCTTGGATTATCCTTTTCCATAATTTTTTCTTGCTAATGGTTAAGGGTAAACCACAGTAAAATAGAGCGGAATAAAGGAAAAGTTTAAGGACATAGTCGAGGTAACGAATGAAATGAAAAGACTAACCCCAAGGCGAGACACTACCTTGGTGTAAAGTATAAACCTTCCATCCATAGTGGCAAACAAGATAGTTCATACCGAGGTTATTCCCCTAGAAATAACATAAGATAAGGAAAGCATTCATACATTCATCCTGTAAATTGTTTAACTGTTAGGTTAGCTACTTGTATTTATGAGAACCTCCAAGGCACCTCTCACAATTGGATTGAATCTTCTATTTTGTGGAGCATTACGATCAATGAAAATATCGTAAAATATTAATGGTAAAGAAAAAGTAGCTTTGATGTGAGTAGGCCTTTGCCTTATCTATGTACGCTCTTCTTTGTGCAAAATGATAAAGCCTTATTCCCATGCCTTCCGTTGGTCAACAACCAACCACAACTTTTTATAGTAAGAAAGTCAGTTAAAATTCTACTACGCAAGTATACGTATCGAATAAATAGTGTATAAGCAAGCAGAGTATTGATCCCACAGAGAATTGATCTAAAATTTTACTAAGTACTAAAAGTAGAACAAATTAATCTTATCAAACACTCAAAATTATTTGATTAACTAAAACTAATTAACAAAAATTTAAAATCGCAAGAAAAATCAAAATAATAATAACTTGAGTAAATATCAAATCAAACAAGCCTAGGATTACAATATCCCTCACACTTCATCTAAATCTTACTTCTCTTCCTTAAATTATATCAATGGGTTGAATTCCTAATGTAGAGTCCTAAATTATTTATAAGGGTTTCCTGACTCATCTATATCTCTATGTGAATTGAAATTAAAACAGACTCATTAAGTTTAGGCTCTAATCTGGCCACATATAGCCTACAAGTATATCCCTATCCTATACGTAAATCAATTAATATGATCATATGCTATCCTAATTATAATACCCCATACTTTGATATGGTCACTAATAAAGTTTATAGGATGCCAATTGAGGTTAATTATAATGTTTAGAAATGATGAAAGATGAAAGGAATAATTTAAGATAAAATATTTTGCACATGAGGAAATACTAATAAAATAATGATATTTTATCAGAGAAAAATTTGAGAGATAAAAAGTGATTCGGAAGTTAATTGAGGCATATTAAGGTATTCTGGGTAACAAGGGGACAATAGGAGATTTTTGGAATAAAATAATATTAAAGTATTAATATTTTATTTAGTGTCAAAATTTTTTATGAAGAAGGAGTATATGGTCAATCTAAGTGGGGGAGAAGAAGAATGAGAGAATTTTGGAGAAAAATGACGTTAATGGGGTCGCGTGTCTTTATTAAGTAAAGATAGCGCAAACAAATAAATATTTTAAATATTATGGGGACACCGTGTTGGAGTATAAACTTCATACTTTGTTTGCACATGTGTAGAAGAAGGTAATAGAAGGAAATTAGAGTTAAATGAGTGTTGGGATGACTAAATTAAAATGGAAGGAAACAAGAAGGGTAAAACGGTAATTTTATGTGAAGTTTGGTCAAAGCTTCCAAAGGAAGCTTTGACTCTGACTTTTTTAGGCCAAGACCGACCTTATCCTTTCCCCCACCAAATATTTCTTCTTCTTCATCCATGCTCCACGCCATTCTTGAAGCTTCCATGTCATTTTCTCTTTATCCACCATGAAATCAAGTTTTCTTCACATGCCTTTCCATGTTTTCTTTTCCTTTTGTCACGACCCGAAACTCTCATCGAGCCCGTGACAACCGTTGCGACGTCCCAATAGACATTCATTACCCGAATGTCAATCGAAACCTCGCAAGGCTTAACATCAGTTTTTCTCGCTTCCCTTGTTTGTATTAGTCACTAAAATTATGTTTTGAGAGATTATAAACTATTTTCAAATCAAAACAATAGAAAAATAATTTTTTTCTCACAAGGGCATTTTGGTCATTTTTTTTCAAAAATCTCGAAACCAGCTAAAAAAGTAGTATGCGAGTGGAAAACACATATTTCATAATCAAAAACAAGTTTAAACATCTAAAACCTTCATTTAAAATAACATTATGACCATTTGAATATAATAAAAATATTCAATAAAATATTCTATTTTCTTGTAAAACAATATTTATAGAGTTACCGGTAAATAATTTTTGTAGCATAAAAGCTAAATAAATTCATACATATTATAATACAGATAACCAAAGCATAAGATTTAATTTACAGCGACACGTGGGCCCACAAACAACCAAAAGTATCAAAAGCGGTAAACCTACAGTTTTTTAGGATGCAAGTCCAACTATAGCACTCAACAAAGTGAGCTATCTACCGACTATCTTGAGCCTGAAAGGGGTGAAAAAGAGGGTGGTGAGATTATATAATCCCAGTGAGTAAACAAACATCATCTAAAATATCTAACGCTGAGTAAATGGAGACAGATAAAATAGATTAGCATACTGTAATTCATCATCTTTCAACTTGTTTCAACCAAATAGAATCAATTCATATAAATCAAGTAATCAACATGGCTTATGAATTTCTTAAAAACTTTGGCTCGTGCCAAAATCATTTTCATACCAAGTTATCAGGGATATCTTGATCGAGGGCTATCCCAACCGAGTCCGCCAAGGCTGTTAAAAAGTTATGTACGTATAAATCATGTTTTTATTTTGAAAACATAGCCGTTTTTTGGCATTGGCCAAGTTCACCCTCACGTGGTGGTTTTGCGTGAAGTGAAACTCGAAGGTTATACCTTGAGAGTTACCCGACTCGCCTTTCCAACGGAGGTAAAATATAATAGGATTTCGTGCCCCTCTAATAGGCTGGTCCACAGAAAACCCGCCCACTGTAGCAAGCTAACCCACCATACAATAAAATTTGCGATAGCATGACATGACAATTATTTTATTTTATTTTACAACCTTTCAAGGCAAATCAACAATTTATACATTTCCAACACATTTATCAAATCAACCATTCATGCCAATATTGCCATAAGCCAATCAATTAGAATCATGAATTTACAACACACAAAAACAGTCTCCAATTACTCTATTTTCAAACCATCATTCAATTTAAAAACAATTTTATGAAATCATTTCATTAAATCACATTTTGTTTATAAAACTGAAAAATTAATCATTTCATTCATTTTCGATAAAATTCACAAAATCGAATAAAACATACTTTAGATAATTAAGATGATGATAAGGTTACTCACCTCACAATAGCGGGATTACTACGTCGCTATTGATTTGTATGCGTGTATAATTATTCCTAATTGCCAGTCACATACTTCGTTCGACACGCTTTCACAACAACTTTCCTAGCAACAATTTAAACCCAATACATTTGGTGCATCAATTCCACTTCTCTCTCTCATTCTATCATAAGTCCACATTATTTCTCCTCATTTCTTCCAATATTTTACCATTCAACTTAGCACTCTCAACCAAATTATGCATATAAATTCCTCCGACATCAATAATTCTTCACAATGAATCATTTAAAATTTCTTAACTTCATTTTAGCACTACTCGTAAATTTCACATTTTCTTTTTTACTTTAGTCCTATGACACGTCCTAATAAAATTTTTAAATATTATATTAAAGTAATTTAAATTTAATTCATATCACTAATAACCAACAATTTAATTAAACAAATGGCTAGCTTAAAATAATACAACTCATAATAGGCCACATAAAAGCAAAGAAAATTTTCTCTACCTATTTGGACTAGGTTAGTCCAAGTCCAATTTTTTCCACCTTTAGTCTCTCTTGAGCTTTTCCTCCTTTATGGCTATTGGGCCCTTTTTATGGTCTCTCCCCAACGTCTTTCTATTGGGCCATGCCCATTTTTTTTTCTTATTGGGCCATGCCCACTCTTTCTTTTTCTTTTTCTTTTCTTTTTTCTTCTCTTTTTTCTTTCTTTCACCGCTCAGCCATACCTTGCTTGTCTTTCTTTTTCTTTTCTCACATGCACAAGCTGTCCATAATTTCTTCCTCTCTTTCTCCCTCTCACCGTCGGCAACAACTTCTTACTTCTACCAACTAAAATTTCCAGCAGCCAAAGCTGCCTATATCAGCCTCAAAATCAGCAGCCAAGTAGCTCTATTTTTCCTCAAAAATCAGCAACTAAGCTGCTCTACTCTCCCTACAAAAATCAGTAGCCAAAGCTACAAAGATTAGCAACCAAAATTGCACCTTTCAGCCTTCAAAATCAGTAGCAAAATTGCACTTTTTAGCCTTCAAAATCAGCAGCTAAAGTTGCTCCTATCACCCTTAAATTTACAGAGAAATAGCTCTCATTTCCTCCCTAAATGGTAACAAAACTGCCCCCCTCAACTCAGCTTTTTCACCTTCCTTTACTTTCTCACCTTTCGGCCTTCTTCTTGTTTCTTTTTGCTCTTTTTGCTCTCCTATGCCCAGTCTTTCTTCTTGTTTCTTTTTACTTCTCTTCCACTAACCAACTTCTCTTTTTCTTCTTTGTCTTTTTCACTTTACTTATTCACTTATTTATATATATTTTATTCTCCATTTGTTTTCCAACCTGGTCGGCCCCTCACATCTTTCTTTCCTCTCCACTTTGTTCCACATGGCCGGGCCCTTTCCATCAAATAAAATAAAGAGTTTTTTTGACTCTTTTTATTGACCACATGGGCGGCCGCCCATGTTCGTCTTCCTTTAGTTATTTTTTTTTATATATACATACTTGTATTATTATTTTTACTATTTGTTTATTTTATCTCTTCCATTTAATTTCTTTACATAATCCTTCAACTTTTATATTTTAAATTCGATCCCTTTGATGCATCTAAAAATTTCAATTTTCATCTATCTTCCTTTCTCTGTACGTGTACCACCAAAATATCAAAATTACACTTCAAAGCGGTATTACTATAATATTTAAATATTTACTTATCCGCGTTGGCTCGACTTAGCAAAACACGCGTATTTTACTATTGTCGCTCATTCTCCAAAAATTTGCTTGTATTTCTTCTCCCCCACTTGGATCAACCATATAATCCTTCTTCATGACTGATTTCGACATCCAATTAAATATTAATATTTTAATATTATTTTAGTAATAAAATATCATTTTATTCTAAAAATTTTCTCTTGTCTCCTTGGTACCCAAAATACCTTATTATGCCTCAATTGACTACCGAATCACCCTTTTATCTCTCAAATTCTCTTTCGATAAAATATTATTATTTTATTGTTATTTTCTCACGTGCGGATCATTTTATCATAAACTACTCCTTCATCTTCCATCACATTTAAACATTATAATTGGCCTCAATTCGCATCCGATAAACTTTATTTGTCACCATATCAAAGTATGGGGTATAACAATCTCCCCCATTTAAATAAAATTCGTCCTCGAATTCACATCGATGTTGAGTTATCAATCTCATTCTATGATCTTATTCCATTTTTCCCCTTATAAGGACATTCGATTCATTCACCGCATTTACCTCCAGTTCAATTTAAAAACTTCATTTATGTCAAGTATCATCCTTTGGAACCAGATCAACAATACCTTTCACAATTATGATCTCTTATATCAAGACACTAAACATGCCTTCATCACCATCATTAAATTTGAACCATAATTTCATCTCAATCATACTGATTTTGATCACAAATTATACTTACTTATGTATACCTAATCATCATTTTATTAGTTCGCTTCTTGCCAAACTTCTCAACCTTGATTCATTCGAATCATGCATGCCTTAAGCATTTTTGAATTCCAATTTCCATATTACCATAGGAGGTTTTCATTATTAGGCTTCATTATCCAAATTATCTTCAATCATCCTTTGTACTATTCTTCCATAATAATATGACATCACTCTCCCTAGACCAATCTGTAATTTGTATTTAAAACTGCAAGACTTGAAATAAGGTTCTCCTTAAGTACCTTTCAATGTTAATACAAATTTCACTTCCACCTTACGGCTTCCTCTTTATAGCCACATAACTTAATGCTTCAATTTATCTCCAAGGGTTTCTAGCATGTCACCTAGTTTACTTGTGTTGTTACTAATCCTTTCCTTTCAACAAAGTCAAGACAAGATTAGTATATTCTCATAACAATATTCTATACAAACTCATTTGCTATATCATTATTGAAATCTTCATTCATATTTTCATCACTTGGTCTTGACGTCCTTTATCAATATCTCATACATTCATCTAACCTTTCCCTCACTTCCTCTTTAACCTTTTACAAGGTTTACTTTATTTCTTAAGATTTGACTTTAGTCAACATATTATTCATTTTACCACTCCCCCAATGCACTTAAGACTTCCTATAGCGAAACTCGACATCAAAACCAATAACCCTTTTCCAACTCATGAGTCCAATCTTTATGCCGCTCACAGTTTGGTCATACTTTCTAGCCATTAGAGGTTCTTAACGCAACAGCGTTTGTTAGTCAGTACTGTGGCATTGCAACTACTAGAAATTTCCTTATCAAAGCTATTTGTCTGCATTCAAAGTCACTACATCAATCATCCTCAACCATTGGGTTTCCTTTCTTGTCATATATCATGAGTTCCATAAGTATAGGTACCTTCTCTTTGCTTGTCATACGCACTAAGCCAAGTTTATACTTCCAACTCATGTCATCTTTTGACTTTCATCATCCTTCATAAAATCCCACCTCAAAACATCCTTTCCATATGGTGTAATAAATTCATAACACATACCACCTCACACATAAGTTGCTTACTGTCTATAGCTTTCCTCAAATTTATTGTCATCCCTATCTAATTATCTTCCTTGTCTTGTACTCCAATAATTTTATTGACTTTCGAAATAATTAACTACGAAAATAGCTCAACTTCCTCCTCACTTTATTCTCGCAATCCTTACTAAATCAAAATTTCATATTCCCCATATTCCATAATTTAACTTCATTGGGCTATATTTGTGCCTAATTATTACCTCATAGTGTCATGGCATCACTGAGTAATCCCCTTCATGCTTAAATTACAATCATCAACTTAATCAAGTTATCCATTTTGAATGTCATTTATAACCTTATTGCTTCCTCCTATAACCTTTCTCAATAATTATATTACTAGTTTATCCCTGTCATATTAAAAGATTCCCATATACATCCAGTCATTTAAATAGTTATTTTTTTATAATCCATTCTAGTCATACACTTTAAAAGCCAAACTATTAACTTCTTTGTACAGATAACTATTATCTCATTTACTCTACATCTACCTAGAGTTAAAGTAGTACAAAATCCTACGAAAATATTACATGTCATTAGGATCATCATCTTAATCTGATCTTATCGGAAGATTCTACTCCAAGTTCTTCTTAAGATTCTCTTCCGGGTTCTCCTTCTCTTGAGATTTTCTCTTTTGTTCCTCAATCCAAGCTTGTTTTATTCTCCAACATTCCTTATAACTCACCGGTGCAACATTTCTTCCACAACCGGGAGGAAAATGTCGTACAACGTTCACCTTCCTAAGGGGATAATTTGCAACAGTTACTTTCTCCTTATTATTTTCCTGTTGTTCCTTTATATTCACCCCACAGCCTGGAGGATAGTGTCGAACAACTGACACGCCCTTCCTAGGACAAATACCTTCCCTTGCAATTACCTTCCTCGCCCATTCTCTATGGTACTTTTCAGGTTGTTTCAAAAGGAAATCTTTTACAGTTTTCGAAATATCGGAGCTGCTCTCACTTTCAAAATTCTCGCTACTCTCGAAGCTTTCCTTATTACCATCAGCACTTTCTGGACTACTTGGTCCAGGTTGCCATCGGCTCCTAGTAGTAGAATCTAATGATCCCTCACTAGCAATATGAGGGGTATCAGAACTACCGCCTCTTCTAGATATGGTGTGCGTGTCACCAGCGCACCTCAAAACCTATACGGAACCAAGTAGTAATTACTTAATCATTTACGCATCACCAAAGCAGGTAGGTTTCTATATGCAATTACATGCATTCTATTCAATCTAACCTAACTTAACTTAACTTGACTTAACTTAACTTGGGCCATACTGACACTGTAAATTTTAAAACAACTTTAAACTCAAAAGCTTTAATCTTTAAAACCAAAAGCTCTGATACCACTCTAATTGTCACGACCCGAAACTCCCATCGAGCTCGTGACAACCGTCGCGACGTCCTGATAGACATTCGTTACCCGGAATGTCAATCGAAACCTCGCAAGGCTTAACATCAGTTTTTCTCGATTCCCTTGTGAGTATTAGTTGCTAAAATTATGTTTTGAAAGATTATAAACTATTTCCAAATCAAAACAATAGAAAAACAATTTTTTTCTCATAGGGGCATTTTGGTCATTTTTCCTCAAAAATCTCTAAACCAGCTAAAAAAGTAGTACGCGAGTGGAAAACACATATTTCATAATCAAAAATAAGTTTAAACATCTAAAACCTTCATTTAAAATAACATTATGACCATTTGAATATAATAAAAATATTCAATAAAATATTCTATTTTCTTATAAAACAATATTTATAGAGTTACCGATAAATAATTTTTGTAGCATAAAAGCTAAATAAATTCATACATATTGTAATACAGATAACCAAAGCATAAGATTTAATTTACAGTGACACGTGGGCCCACAAACGACCAAAAGTATCAAAAGCGGTAAACCTACAATTTTTGACGATGCAAGTCCAACTGTAGCCCTCAACAAAGTGAGCTATCTACCGACTATCTTGAGTTTGAAATGGGTGGAAAGGAGGGTGGTGAGATTATATAATCCCAGTGAGTAAACAAATTTCATCTAAAATATCTAAAGTTGAGTAAATGGAGAAAGATAAAATAGATTAGCATAATGTAATTCATCACCTTTCAACTTGTTTCAACGAAATAAAATCAATTCATATAAATCAAGTAATCAACACGACTTATGAATTTCTTAAAAGCTTTGGCTCGTGCCAAAATTATTTAAATACCCAGTTATCAGGGATACCTTGATCGAGGGCTATCCCAACCGAGTCCGCCAAGGCTGTTAAAAAGTTATGTACGCATAAATCATGTTTTTATTTTGAAAACATAGCCGTTCCTTGGTGTTGGCCGAGTTCACCCTCACGTGGTGGTTTTGCATGAAGTGAAACTCTAAAGTTATACCTCGGGAGTTACCCTACTCGCCTCTCCAACGGAGGTAAAATATAACAGGATTTCATGCCCTTCTAATAGGCTGGTCCACAGAAAACCCTCCCACTGTAGCAAGCTAACCCACCATACAATAAAATTTACGATAGCATGACATGGCAATTATTTTTTTTTTATTTTACAGCCTTTCAAGGCAAATCAACAATTTATACATTTTCAACACATTTATCAAATCAACCATTCATGCCAAAATTGCCATAAGCCAATCAATTAGAATCATGAATTTACAACACAAAAACAGTCTCCAATTACTCTATTTTCAAACCATCATTCAATTTTAAAACAATTTTATGAAATCATTTCATTAAATCACATTTTGCTTATAAAACTGAAAAATTAATCATTTAATTTATTTTCCATAAAATTCACAAAATCAAATAAAACATACTTTAGGTAATTAAGATGATGATAAGGTTACTCACCTCACAATAGCGGGAATACTACGTCGCTATTGATTCGTATGCGTGTATAATTATTCCTAATTGCCAGTCACATACTTCGTTCGACACACTTTCACAACAACTTTCCTAGCAACAATTTAAACCCAATACACTTAGTGCATCAATTCCACTTCTCTCTCTCATTCTATCATAAGTCCACATTATTTCTCCTCATTTCTTCCAATATTTTACCATCCAACTTAACACTCTCAACAAAATTATGCATATAAATTCCTCCGACATCAACAATTCTTCACAACGAATCATTTAAAATTTCTTAACTTCATTTGAGCACTATTCGTAAATTTCACATTTTCTTCTTTACTTTAGTCCTATGACACCTAATAAAATTTTTAAATATTATATTAAAGTAACTTAAATTTAATTCATATCACTAATAACCAAAAATTTAATTAAACAAATGGCTAGCTTAAAATAATACAACTTCATAATAGGCCAAATAAAAGCAAAAAAAAATTTCTTTACCTATTTGGACTAAGTTAGTTGAAGTTCAATTTTTTCCACCTTTATTCTCTCTTGGGCTGTTCCTCTTTTATGGATATTGGGCCCTTTTTATGGTCTCTCCCCAACTTTTTTTTATTGGGCCATGCCCATTTTTTTTCTTATTAGGCCATGCCTATTCTTTCTTTTTCTTTTTCTTTTCTTTTCTTTTCTTTTCTCTTCTCTTATTTTTTTTCTTTCACCGTTCAACCATACCTTGCTTGTCTTTCTTTTTCTTTTCTCACATGCACAAGCTGTCCACAATTTCTTCCTCTCTCTCTCCCTCTCACCGCCGGCAACAACTTCTTGCTTCTACCAACTAAAATTTCAAGTAGCCAAAGCTGCCCATATCAGCCTCAAAATCAGCAGCCAAACAGCTCTATTTGCCCTAAAAAATCAGCAGCTAAGCTGCTCTACTCTCCCTCCAAAAATAGCAGCCAAAGCTACAAAGATTAGAAACCAAAACCGCATTTTTCAGCCTTTAAAATCAGCAGCAAAACTGCACTTTTAAGCCTTCAAAATCAGCAACAAAAAGTACACTTTTCAGCCTTCAAAATCAGCAGCTAAAGCTGCTCCTCTCACCCTTAAATTCACAAAGAAATAGCTCTCCTTTCCTCCCTAAATGGCAACAAAACTGCCCCCCTCAACTCAGTTTTTTCACCATCATTTTCTTTCTCACTTCTCGGCCTTCTTCTTGTTTCTTTTTGCTCTTTTTGCTCTCCTATGCCCATGCCTTTTTCTTGTGTCTTTTTTCTTCTCTTCCATTAACCGACTTCTCTCTTTCTTCTTTGTCTTTTTCACTTTACTTATTCACTTATTTATATATATTTTATTCTCCATTTGTTTTCCAACTTGGCCAGCCCCTCACATCTTTCTTTCTTTTCCACTTTGTTCCACATGGCTGGCCCCCTTCCATCGAATAAAATAAAGAGTTTTTCTTTTACTCTTTTTATTGACCACATGGGCGGCTGCCCATGTTGGTCTTCCTTTAGTTTTTTTTTTTTATATATACATAATTGTATTATTATTTTTACTATTTGTTTATTTTATCTCTTCCATTTAATTTTTCTACATAATCCTTCAACTTTTATATTTTAAATTCGATCCCTTTGATGCGTCTAAAAATTTCAATTTTCATCTATCTTCCTTTCTCTGTACGTGTACCACCAAAATATCAAAATTACACTTCAACGCGGTATTACTATAATATTTAAATATTTACTTATCCGCGTTGACTCGACTTAGCCAAACACGCGTATTTTACTTTTATCGCTCATTCTCCAAAAATTTGCTTGTATTTCTTCTCCCCCACTTGGATCAACCATATAATCCTTCTTCATGGCTGATTTCGACATCCGGTTAAATATTAATATTTTAATATTATTTTATTAATAAAATATTATTTTATTCTAAAAATTTTCTCTTGTCTCCTTGGTACCCAAAATACCTTATTATGCCTCAATTGACTACCGAATCACCTTTTTATCTCTCAAATTCCCCTCCGATAAAATATTATTATTTTATTATTATTTTCTCCCGTGCGGATCATTTTATCCTAAACTACTCCTTTCATCTTCCATCACGTTTAAGCATTATAATTGGCCTCAATTCGCATTCGATAAACTTTATTTGTCACCATATCAAAGTATGGGGTATTACACCTTTTTTCTCCAAACTTCTTGAGCACTAAATTTACAGCCTTTAACCCCAATTTCCAGCACATCTAAACCCTAGGAATAGAAGAAAGAAAAAGGAGAGAAAGGAAGAAAAAAATCTTGGTTTTGGTGATTCAAGTAAGGAATGGTAAGAATTCTTATTTTTGGCTTAAGTAGTCTTTGAAAATGAGTTAGTGACTTTGAGAAATGTCTTGTGGCAGCAAAGATTGGCTTGATTAGAGAAAAAATTGGTAACATGTAAGCCAATAAGCCCATGGGTACATGAAGAACTCAAAGTGAAAAAGGAAAACAGTAAGCTTAACACTATGTTTTAAAGCCTACAGTTAGTTGAATATTGTGAGGAATTATGGTTGCTGAAAGGATCTATTTGCATAAGTTAGTTGAAAATTGTTAAGATTATATGGCATGTTGTTTGAAAGAAATGAAAAAGGAATATTGTGGATGGAGGATTGAGAAACAAAGTATTGAAAGTTAGATAGATAACAATGTGTGTAAACTAGGAAATAATCGAGTGAAAGTGAGAATGATTGCTGCTGCCATATATGTGGATTATGTGTGGAAATATAAGATGGATTTGGGTGAAAATTATTTAGAAAGGTTGAAGTAGACACGTGACATCATAATTAAGTTACCGGTGATATAATTTAAGAAATTACGTAAGCAATGGATATAAGTAATTTTAGTAAAAATATATTAAGATGTGAGTTAATTGAAAATGGTTTCATGATAGGATGAAAAATATAAATTTAAGTAAGGATTAATTGATTGAAGTGCTGCCCGTATACATATATAATTAAATATATTGAGTTCGTATTATTGTTAAGAAGTGCAAAGATAAAGTTAGAGTACTGTGGTGGCGTGTCGGAGTAAACATCGAGTGATCGACCAGTGAAAATAATCAAAGACACCTCCGATCAAATAGCGATGTAATATCCCGCTATCGTAAGGTGAGTGAACTTGCATTTCAAAATGTTTTGGGAAAGTGTTACGTGTTATAATGGATCATTTGGGAATTTTATTGGTTTTTGCTTTAAAATTTCCTGAGAACAAGCCCTTGATAAAATGTTTTGATGTTGTGAAATGTGAAATGTGAAAAAGGATGAATCTATATGCTTTTGGTATAATGTTGATATACATGTATATATATACTATGTCATAAATGGTACCATTGTGTGACAAATGTAACCGTGCATGAGCTGGGTGAGATGTGGTGTCCGGTTATGTGCACAATGTGGTGGGATGCACGTGAGTTGGGTGAGATGTGGTGTTCAGCTATGTGCACGATGTGGTGGGATGCACATAAGCTGGGTAGGATATGGTGTCCGGCTATGTGCACGATGTGGTGGGATGCACATGAGTTTGGTGAGATAAAATGTTTTTTGGAAATTTCCTATCTTTTCGATTTCATGCTAAATATGGTTCCTTCATTATGAAATGATTTAATAACCAGGGGTTTGATGGAGGGATTTTAATAAGAACATGAACTAAGTTGCATTGTTTTCAAAGATGTGCATCATGATTTCTAAACCTTCCTTGACGTTGCTTGTTCCCTTTCTATGTTCACTCACTGAGTTTGTACTCATGTTTTTAAAATTCATGTTTTAGGTTTGTTTGAGTCAAAGGTGATTGGATCCTAGGATGAGGTGCTCCTTCCTATCCATTGCTCAATAGGCTTACCATGGCATTAAATGTTAGCAACCATGCCCAAAGTCATTCCGCTGACCGTCAAGTTCTATTTAGTGTATATGACTACTTGTTGTGAAATGCTGAGATTCACTTGTCAAATTATATGTATGTATATAATGGTTGATGTTGCCATTATGAATACATGAACAGGTTTTATGAGTTGTTTTGAAAGGAATTGTAATTGAGCATTATAAATTTTTGATTCTAAAGGAATATGGATTAACATATAAGATCATGTAAGTAGGCTTGCTTGGGCTTGATGGGCTGAGCCCATTGGTCCCTTGCGCTAGTCATGGCTCGAAAATTGGGCTGTGACACAAATTTTAGTTTACACTAAATTTCATTTCCCAAGTTTGTTTTGGTTCTTAAATCAATTTAATTGGTGGCCAAGACACTATAAGCATTAAGAATAAAGTGAATAAACAATTCAAATCCCATTAAAGATAAGTAAGAAAGAGATTTAAAATTTAGATTACATGTGAGTTCAATTGCAATCCTAGAAAAAAAAAATTAGCTACTCATGATTGCGAAGATAAATAACATTATATAAATTTTAACCATTGAGAGTAACAAGAAAACTAAAAGCCAAGGAAGAAAACTAAAAGCCAAGGAAGAAAACAAAACAAATATTTACCGCCTTGACTCTAAGTTTCAGCCTCGACTTCTAGCTTCTTGAATCTCAAAAGGTTGTCTACCCTAATGTTCTTAAAAATATCCTATTTATACTAATAAACTTAACCTATAGTTTCCTAAGTTGACCTATGGTTTAAATGGGCTTAAAAGTGTAATGAAAGGCCCAAAAAATCAATTGTTAGTCTTTAGAAATTTCCATTCCCGGCATAGTACGTCCATCCATTTACTGACGCAATTTTCTCTATCTTCAAGGTAGAACTGGGTAAAGCGATCTTCATAAAAGTTCTAGCTCTATCTCTTAACTTTCCAATGGCCAAGAATCACGTCATTTAGAGTTCTGTAGCATGAGTTGCGGCCAAAACACTGAAGCATATGTAAGCAGACTTTCGGGTCTTTCAACACCTCAATTTCCAAAATTAAGCCCAATTTCCTTTAGCTCCTATGAAAAATATAAAACTAATAAATTACAATCAAATTAAAAGAAATAACATAAAATTAAAATAAATTACTTAAAAATAAACTAATTATAAAAATAACAAAAAAAAGTAAATTATAATTGAAAATTGAGGACTTAGCTAATATTTAATAACAAAATTGGAGTAAATAATTCTATAAAATAGAATTATCACACCCTCAAACTTAAGATATTGCTAGTCCTCAAGCAAAAGAAAATCATAAAAAGAAAACTGAACATGAACGAGAGATAGAAGTACCAAATCATGATTTCCCAATTTTTTCGTAGAAATTAACTCAAATTCCAACTTAAAGTAACATACAACTAACCCTTAAATTCATGCATCAACTCAAGTGATAACTTGTTTTTCGAATGAACTTCCCATGTGTGTGTGAATGTTCTTTTACAAAGAATATCATGCAATTCAGATTAGTTTATGCCAAATTTAAGCATAGATTAATACTAGAATCCCATAAGTTTGGTTTTCATCTCTCTCTCCACTAATGCAGATTAACACTTATTCAAGGATCAATAGATCTTCATCAAGCTTGTAATGTAAGGCTAGGGTCAGGGTATGATAAAAGATATATTTAGGCTCAAATTCACCCTAAACACTTAATCAATCTAGGACACATAAAGAGCTCAATTTTTTTTATAGCATCCCCAAACTTGAAGTAAACTTTCCTTTGTACCACACATTTTATTTCTTCTTTTTTTTTTCAACCCCCAAACTCATTTTTGACAATTATAAACGAGGGGCAATTTTCGTAACAACCATCACTTTTTTTTTCACCTTTCTCCCTCAATTTATTCTTAGGCTCAAATCACTCCTTAGAAAGATTAAAATACTTAGAGGGTGAAAAGTTCAAATTGTTGAATTTAAATAAATAGGTCAAGGCTAATTCAATTGTATAATTACAGAGCAAAGGCAAATTAGGCTAAAAAAGGCTCAAAAAATCCAAAGATGGCCTAAGTCACTTCCTATCCTAAGTGTTATCTAAGATTTCGCCTTGCGAGAGAATCAAACAAATTCTAGAATTCTTGACTTCACTATACTTTTTCATCAACATAAACTTTATTTAAATTAGATAAAAATTCTAAGTAAAAGATTATAGTGCTCAAATTATTTGGAAGTCACATTCTAAAATAAAGCTAACACAAGAATATCACATAAAATTAAATCATAACTATATGCTTCCTAAAAGCTAGGAATCAAAAGATAATTAAAATATCATCCTAGGATTGGGACAATCATGAGTGAGGTGCAACTACCTCAAAATTTTTTTTTGAAACACAAATAAAACATGCAAAACATAAATAAACATGCAAGACATATCTTAAAATAAAGCTAATTAAATATAATGAAAAAAATATATAAACCAACAAAATTCTAAACCATTCCCCCAAACTTGGAACAAACATTGTTCTCAATGTGATAAAAGAAAATAAAAGAGAAAGGACAAAGATACTCCCCTAACTCTGAAGCTGCAGTCTACATGTCCTCCGCATTGTCCACCAAAATCGTCCTCAGAGTTAGAATCCGTAGGCAACGAAAGAAAAGTAGTCATATCCATCATAATATGTTCGACGTAGGTTCTCATCATTTGTTTAATCGCTTGATTTTTCCGTTCTTGATGGTCTAATCTACAATCAATGCTCTCCATCCATTGAGAAACACTACGTGTGGGAGTTACCTGGGAAAATGAGGGTGTGACTTGCGAAAAACTACTAGCAACCGGTGCAGATTCCTCTAATTGCTTAAGAATGCCCATGGTAATGGGAATTTTTGGTTGTTGCAGCTCCTCTTTATCGCTCCATTGCACACTAGCTCTTGCACATAATGTGGTGATCAAGGAAAGAAAAATCGATACCATCTTGTTTAGTGTGGCTCGTATGTAAAATGGCATGAGAGATAACGTTACCAACATCAATGGATTTATGTGTGGCAATGGCATAAATAAACACTGTGTGATCCCTCGTGACATCACTGATATGACTGGAAGGGAGTAACCGTGCCACTACGAAGTGTAATAAACTTTCAGTTCTTTTTTCATGGCACTTCATTTGAATGAAACTGGCTCACCATGTGATGTCTTCCATTGAGCTCTCTCAACATACAATGTCGATATAATCTCATTGCAATCTTGATGATCTCCCAAGTACTGCTCGTAGTCATCATTCTCAATATTGGGGGTTCCAAAAAATGCGTTGATAGCTTGGCTATGGAAAGAGACTTGTTTGCCACGAACAAACGCCACACAATTAACATGCTCAACCATATTTGCATAAAACTCCCAAACTATAGGCACCACTACAGCTTCAAGTTGGTCACTAAATAGCTGCCAATGTTTGTCTTGAAGCATGTCATCAATCTCCTTGTAAGTCAAGATGGGGATGTCTATCTCTCGTTCAGAAATTGGCACTTTGTTAATCAGCGACATATGATATCGCACAGAGGCATCGGTAGAAATAAACTTTGATCTATCAAAAGTGCCACTAGAGCTTGGTTTGGATCGTTTGGATGCAATTCCTACACAAGAAATTCAATTATCAAAACAAATCCAGAGTAAAAGTATGCAAGTAGTGTTGCGTGCACAACCATGAAAATATGCAAGACCCACAAGCACTAATTTAATTAATTCCTATCCAATTCAACAATCTAAAATCAATAATTCCATTTACCATCTCACTTTTTAAGATGTAGCATAAATTCTCTATTTTTAACAACATTCAGAAAACATTCTCAGAATCGTAATTTTCACAATGCAACAGTCCAAAAATAAAAAATAAAAATAATTTTATGACAATGCACTCATCAAAATTATCAGTTATTGCATGTTATTGCACCAACAATATCAGAATTTGTTTCTACTTGCTCAACCAAGCATAAAAAATTAATCAAACCCATCATGTGCTCCCACTAACAAAGCATTTAACAATTATATTTGGAGCAAACAAAAAATCCATGAATACATTATATGGTTAACAAGAATTTGGCACTAATCATAAAAATTTTCTGCACTCCAAGCATAAACCATGAGGAAGTAGAAAAATCCATTAACAAACATGCATAATGGACTCATTCAAGGTACAAATACTATAAAATTTGCTATTAACATCAACCTCAGCCTTTCTCTACACAAATAATTGAAAACCAAGTGTTTGGAGGAGTACTTACCTTAGGAGTGCAATGAGTGCAAGATTTGAAAGGGAAAATAAAAAAATCCAAGTAGAAATAATATGAAGAAATTTGGAGTGAAAAAGAAAGAGGAAGACAAGAGATTTGCAAGAGAAAGAAGTTTGGTGGAGTGGGGTTGGCGGCTGGAGAAAAAGAAAGAATGAAAAAGAACAAATAAAAAAGGTTCATATAGGGTTTAGGCTGGGCCCCAATCCAGCATGTTATGAGGGCCGCGACTCTCACTTGTACAAACCAGAAGTATTACGCTTCGGGTTTTAGTGCCACGGCACTCAAATGTTTTGCCTGTTCCTGCTTTGTCCAATGCCATAGCTCTCCCTTTAAAGGACCTAACGCTAAAACATTCTATTTCAGCACTTCTTTTTCTTCTTTTCAAGGTTGCGACACTCATTTTTAGTGTTGCAGCGCTGAACTCTTTTGTTTTTCTTTTTTTTCTTTTTCCTTTTTTTTTGAATTTTTTGAATTTTTTTGAATTTTTTTCAAAACCAATTCCTTGCAAAAGAAAACAGAAAAAAAAAAGAGATTAGAAGAAATAAATTAAAAAGCATGAGATAAAATAAAGACGAGAATAAGTAAGGTTGAGAAGCTTGGGTTGCCTCCGAAGAAGCATTTCATTTATAGTTATGAAACCTCGACCTTCATAAACGCATAACTTGAGGTGGAACTTATGTTGAAAGGTTTAATTTGAGCTAATGATGCTAGTTTTACATTACTTATAATTATTTTATGTCGTTATAGGAGTAGGATTCAAAAATAATTTCAATTGGCGAAGAAAGGTGTATAATGGGCTGTGGCTTTATTTGCATATGTTTCAGTTTTTCAAATATATCTCCCACTAAAGAAGTCCAAATGACATGATTTTATACCACTAGAAAGCTAAGAGGTAGAGCTACAACTTTGATGTTTACCACTTTGCCCAGTTTTGACGGGAAGGTAGTCAAAATCTTTGTTGAAGTGGAAGTATTGCACCAAGAGAAAAGATTCAGACAGAATATTTGAGCGCCGCGACGCTGAAAATTGAGAGCCATGGCCCTCACCGTAATTTCCACAAATAACAAGTTTAGGAATTTATGAAGCTAGGACTTTTGGGGGCTACTTAAGGGACCTATTTTAGAGGATTTTAGACCTTTTTCAGTGTCAAAAGAGTAAAAGATTGCACAAGAAAATGAGGAAGACAAGTGGCCTTGTTAAGGGCATTATTATAATTGCATGAAGATTTAGATAAGCTTTAACTATAAAAATCTCATTCTTCCAGTAGCTTCTTCACTTCTCCAGCAACTTCTTCTTCTCTTTCATCTCATCTCACGTTTCTCTCCTCTTCCATGAAAGCTTCTCTCAAGCTTCCATCACTCTCCCAAACTAACCTCAATTTTTGTGCTCTACACACCCTAATGTAGGGTTTTTCATACTCTTTTACTCCCTCACCTTACACAAACCCTCAAAAGTCTTTCTTCAATACTTTCTCTCACCAGCTGAACTTTGTAGAGAGAGAAAGAGAGGTTTCATGATAGCTTAAGGACTCTTGGGAAGAAATTTCATTACAATCCTCCAAGGTGAGTGATGAATTAAGATTGGTTTTAAGTTGTTGATAAAGGCTAATAATTAGAGTTATGATTTGGGTATTGTTGAAGTTGTTTATCTATTTCTAGTGTTACTAAAGTAGAGAACTGAATAGCCAATCAAACAGTAATGGAAGATAGATAGGAAGGGCTAGTGAAGCTTGATTTTAGAAAATAGCTTTTGGAGTAATATTAAGGTAAATTGGTTTGGCTGTGATGTTTTTGTGTTTGATAGGTTCCAACAAGGCCCTCAGCCCCATTTGAACCATTAGGGAAGTTAGAGTCGATTAAAGGTTTAACAAATACCGGTGAGTGAATTTACATTTCAAAATGTTTTGGGGAAATGTTTACGTATTTTAATGAATCATTTGGGAATTTTATCAATTTTTGCTTTAAAATTGCTGGGAACAAGACCTTGATAAAATGTTTGATGTTGTGAAATGTGAAATGTGTAAAAGGATGAATCCATATGTTTTTGTATGATGTTGATATATATATGTATACTATGTCATAAATGGTACCATTGTGTGACAAATGAAACCGTGCATGTGCGGGGTGAGTGTGCACTTGCCGGTGATGACGATGGTGAGGGAGATGGATGGTGATACTGTCTAGTTGTGTGCACGATATGGTGGGATGCACATGAACAGGGTGAAATGGGATGTCCGGCTATGTGCACGATGTGGTGGGATGCACATGAGCTGGGTGAGATGGAATGATTGCTAGAAATTACCTCTTTTTCAAATTTCATGCTAAATATGGTTCGTTCATCATTAAATGATTTAATAACCAAGGGTTTAATGGAGGGATTTTAATAAGAACTTGAACTAAGTTGCATTGTTTTCAAATAAGTGCATCATGATTATCAACTTTCCTTATTGGTTCTTGTTCCCTTCTTATGTTCACTCAATGAGTTTGTACTCATTATTTTCAACTTCATGTTTTTATATTAGGAGGCAATTGGAACCTAGGTTGAGGTGTCCACGCAGTTTCGTCTTTTTGGTAGGTATGTTGGCATTTAGTAGCCGTCGTTTCACCTTGGTCACTCCGTTGGAAGCCCAAAGTCATTTTTATTTGTAAGTACGTACATGTGATGTAAAGTACTAAGATGCATACCTTAGACCATATATGTATATTTTGATTAGTAAGCCACCATGAGTGGCAATGGTTAATTTTATTATGGGTTAATATAAATGTAGTTTTGATTGCTATAACTTATTAGTAAAGTACTTGAAGGGTGGCATTGTGAGATGTAGCTTTCAGAATAATTGATGGGATGACGAGCAAGATTACGTAAATAGGCTTGCTTGGGCTTAGTGGACTACGTCCATTGACTCCATGTGCCGGTCATGGCTCGAAAGTTGGGTTGTGACAAAGTTAGTATCAGAGCCCTAGGTTGTCTAGGTCCTAGGACTTCCTTTTGTTAATCCAGCAGAGTGTCGGGTCTTTATGTAGAAACTTTAGTTGTGAAGTATGAACTGCGACACATTTTACAACCAAGGGACCGCATAGAGTCCCTATATTAGAAACCACCTTTTTCCCTTAAGTATGATTATAAACTGTGTTTAATAACAGGTGTTTGCTCATGTCCAAGTAAGAATGTCGCCTAAGACACGATTTGCTTCAAGACGGATGGGGGAGCAAGATGGTCCTAATGAGATGACAGATAGGCCACGGGCATCCACTCTTAGGGGGCGAGGTAGACGTGGCGAGGCCACTAGGCCGGTGAGGGCGGATACGTTTTTGGGTAAGCGAGAGGAAGGACAGTCTTCGGATGATGTGGATAGACAACCAACTGGGGGCATTACCATTGAGGACTTGGCGGCAGGCCTGCAGGGAGTTAATCGGGTTGCAGAGATGACAGATAGGCCACAGGCATCCAATTGGGGGCATTACCATTGAGGACTTGGTGGCAGGCCTGCATGGAGTTAATCGGGAGCAAGATGGTCCTAATGAGATGACAGATAGGCCACGGGCATCCACTCTTAGGGGTCGAGGTAGACATGGCGGGGTCACTAGGCTGATGAGGGCGGATACGTTTATGGGTAGGCGAGAGGAAGGACAACCTTCGGGTGATGTGGATAGGCAACTGATTGGGGGCATTACCATTAAGGACTTGGTGGCAGGCCTGCAGGGAGTTAATCAGGTTGTAGAGATGATGACAACCCGCATGGACGATATACAGAGGATAGTGGAGGGGAGACCTACAGTACAAGAATCCCCTAGTTCCCAAGTGCAGGTCAAACGCCAACATCTTGAGGTCAAGAGGGGTCATTTAAAGATTTATCTTCCTAATTTTCTTAAGCTTAAGCCTCCATCATTTTCAGGGTCTGATGCATCGGAGAAACCCCAGATTTTCTTAGATAAGATGAAGAAAATTTGTAAAGCCTTGGGATGTTTCAGTGTCTGATCAGTCAAGCTAGTCGCCTTCCGATTAAAGGACGTAGTGCAAGAGTGGTATAGCTCCTTATGTAGAGGCAGACCAACGGATGCAACACTGTTGACTTGGAGTGAGTTCAATACAGCCTTCTTAGATCTATTTTTACCACTCAATGTACGTAATGCCAAAACCAGGGAGTTTGAGGCTTTAGTACAAACCTCGAGTATGACAGTGTCAAATTACGACATAAAATTCACACAGTTGTCTCGGTATGTGCCCTATCTAGTCTCTACCAAGGAGATGAAGATACAAAGGTTGTGGATGGGCTAGTAGAACCATTGTTTAGGGTTGTGGCATCTCGAGATTTCAATACCTACTCTGTAGTAGTGGATTGCACTTAGCGAATTGAGATGAGGACCAGTGAGAGTAGGGTTACGAGGGATAGAGCAAAAAGGGCCAAGATAGAGGGTTATCAAGGCCATAGAGATTTCAGCAGTGGTATTTCATCTTCTAGCATCAGGGCCCACAAAGGGACTCATGATTACCCCAACAGGGGAATGACTTGACTAATGCCAGTGTTGGATTAGGGCAGAAAACTTTTAGTGGAGGAAGGCAGCAAGATTCTAGACAAGGTAGTCAAGTTATCCACTCTTGTGATACTTGTGGGAGACGACATAGTGGACGATGCTTACGTACTATGAGAGTTTGTTATGGGTGTGGTCAATCTGGACATATTAGGAAGGATTGCCTAATCGCTCATCAATCAGAAGGTTCTGCTCGTAACTCCACCCAACCAGCTTCGTCTGTCCTTTAATAGCCACCTCATTTGATCGGGAGGCCAGTGGATCAAAAGGTAAAGGTCTTGTTACTTCCTCTCAGGGTAGGCCTTCTGGGTTTGGATGTTAGAGTTCCACCAGTAGAAGCCAAGCAAGGGTATATGCTTTAACGCCCCAAGAGGCTCAGACATCCAATGCAGTGGTCTTAAGTACTATTTCTGTTTGCAATATGGATGTTTGAGTATTTTTCGATCTTGGTGCTACCCACTTTTTTATTTCTGCATGTTTTGCATCTCATTTGGGTAAAGATTGTGTTAGGAGAGAAGAACAATTAGTGGTGTCTACTCCTTTAAAGGAGGTATTTATGGTCGAATAGGAATATGAGTCTTATGTAGTTCGAGTCAAAGATAAAGACACATTGGTAAATCTAGTGGTGTTAGACACTTTAGATTTTGATGTGATTTTAGGAATGGATTGGCTATCACCCTGCCATGCCAGTGTGGACTGTTACCATAAATCGGTTAGATTTGATTTTCTTGGTGAACCATCATTTAGTATTCAAGGGGATAGGAGCAATGCTCCCACCAATTTGATATCAGTCATGACTATTGGAATGCTATTAAGACAGGTGTCAAGGTTACTTGGCTGTTGTGATGCATACCCGAGCGAAGGTTGGAGATATAGGCCAAGTGTCTATAGTAAATGAGTTTATGGATGTATTTCCTGAAGAACTACTAGGCTTACCCCCCGAACGAGAAATTGAATTTTGTATAGATTTGATTCTTGACACTAGACCCATATCCATACCCCCATAATGAATAGCACTGGCGGAGCTTAAGGAACATAAGAATCAGTTGGAGGATTTGTTAGATAAAGGCTTCATTCGCCCCAGCGTCTCACCATGGGAGCGCCAGTGCTATTTGTAAAAAAAAAAAGATGGGTCACTTAGATTGTGCATTGACTACCGACAGTTTAATAAGGTAATGGTGACCAATAAGTACCCCCTTCCAAGAATAGATGATTTATTTGATTAGCTACAAGGGGCACAATGTTTCTCTAAGATAGATCTATGATTTGGATACCATCAGCTGAGGATTCGAAATGAAGACATACCCAACACTGCATTTCGAACAAGATATGGGCACTATGAGTTCTTGGTGATGTCATTTAGGCTTACTAATGCCTTACGGCCTTTATGGATTTGATGAACAGAATGTTCAAGCCCTATTTGGACAAGTTTGTGGTGGTGTTTATTGATGACATCTTGATCTACTCGAAGAGCCAAAAGGAGCATGAGCAACATCTTAAGATAGTGCTCCAAACTTTGAGAGAACATCGATTGTATGCCAAGTTCTCCAAGTGTGAGTTTTGGCTTGAAAGTGTCGCATTCTTAGGACATGTGGTTTCCAAGGATGGGGTACAAGTCAACCCAAAGAAAGTTGAGGCAGTGGAAAAGTGGCCAAGGCCAACATCGGTTATGGAGATTATAAGCTTTTTGGGTTTGGTTGGCTATTATAGTCGTTTTGTGAAGGACTTCTCCAAAATAGTCTCCCTTCTGACTAAGCTGACATGTAAAGATACAAAATTTGAGTGGATAGATGCTTGTGAGAATAGCTTTGAAAAGCTTAAGGCATGTCTCACCACAGCTCCAGTATTAAGCCTACCACAAGGCACATGGGGTTATACGGTATTTTGTGATGCATCGCGGGTTGGTTTAGGGTGTGTATTAATGCAGCATGGGAAGGTGATTGTGTATGCATCGAGGCAACTTAAAAGGCATGAACAGAAATACCCCGCACACGATTTGGAGATGGCAGCAATCGTGTTTGCCTTAAAGATTTGGAGACATTACTTGTATGGTGAGACTTGTGAGATATATACGGATCACAAGAGCTTGAAGTATATATTTAAGCAGAGGGATCTTAACTTGCAGCAACGTAGGTGGATGGAGTTGCTAAAAGATTATGATTGTACTATTCTTTATCATCTAGGTAAGGCAAATGTAGTAGCGGATGCCTTGAGTCAAAAATCGATGGGGAGCCTGGCACATATCTCCACATGTAAGAGATCCTTGATTAAAGAGATGCATAGCTTGGGAGACATGGGTGTGCATTTGGAAGTTTCAGAGGCAAATGCATTGCTAGTACATTTTAGAGTGAGGCCTATCTTAATGGACCAGATTAAAGAAACACAAAGTAAAGATGAGTTTGTAGCTAAGGCCTTAGAGGATCCTCAAGGAAGGAAAGAAAAAATGTTGACTAAAGGCACAGATGGAGTGTTGAGGTATGAAACTAGACTTTATGTGCCAGATAGTGATGGATTGAGGAGAGAAATATTGGAGGATGTGCATATGGTAGCCTATGTGGTACATCTAGGGGCTACAAAGATGTATCAAGATTTAAAAGAGGTATATTGGTGGGAAGGAATCAAGAAAGATGTAGCTGAGTTTGTCTCTAAGTGCCTGGTTTGTCAACAAGTGAAGGCAGATCATCAAAGGCACACAGGACTACTACAGCCATTACTAGTGCCTGAATGGAAGTGGGAGCATATTGCTATGGATTTTGTAACGGGTTTACCTCGAAGTAGTGGGGGCTACGACTCGATCTGGGTCATAGTAGACCGATTAACGAAATCAGCTCATTTTCTTTAGATTAAAACTACATACGGGGCTGCCCAGTACGCCCAGCTCTATGTAGATGAGATAATACAACTGCATGGCATTCCTGTTTTTATAGCATCTGACAAGGGGGCACAATTCACCAGTAGGTTCTGGGAAAAGATGCAAAAAGGGTTGGGCACTAAGTTTGATTTTAGCACTACTTTCAATCCCCAAACTGATGGACAGTCTGAATAGACAATACAAACATTGGAAGATATGTTGAGGGCCTGTGTAATAGACCTTGGGGTCAGGTGGGATCGATATCTGCCCTTGGTGGAGTTTGCCTGCAATAATAGTTTCCAAGCTAGCATCCAAATGGCACCATTTGAAGCATTATATGGATAGAGGTGCAGGTAACCCATTGGATGGCTAGAGGTGGGAGAAAGGAAACTCTTAGTGCTTGAGTTGGTGCAGGACGCCAACGAGAAAATACGCATGATTCGTCAAAGGATGTTATCAGCACAAAGTAGACGAAAGTCATATGTTGATAACAGATGGACGAACTTGGAGTTTCAAGTGAGGGACCATGTATTTTTTAAGGTCTCACCAACAAAAAGGGTAATGAGGTTTGGCAAGAATGGAAAATTGAGCCCTCGGTATATAGGACCCTTCGAGATCCATGAAAGGGTTGGAGCAGTGGCATATCGTTTGGCATTACTGCCAGACCTTTCGAATATTCACCTTGTGTTTCATGTGTCAATGCTTAGAAAGTATAACCCAGATCCATCTCATGTAATACAGTATGAAACCATCCAGCTGAAAGATGATTTGACCTATGAGGAGCAATCGGTAGCTATCCTTGATTGGCAAGTCAAAAAGCCCGGTTCAAAATATGTAGCCTCAGTAAAAGTGTTATGGTAGAATCAAACTAGGGAGGAGGTAACATGAGAAGCTAAGGAGGAGATGCGGACAAAGTATCCTCACCTCTTTGATGCTTGGAGGTACGCTACCTTATAGTTCGATTTAAATTCAAGGATTGAATTTCTTTTAGTGGGGGAGAATGTGAAGCCTCGACCTTCATAGACGTGTAACTCGAGGTGGAACTTATGTTTAAAGGTTTAATTTAAGCTTATGATGCTAGTTTTATATTATTTATAATTATTTTATGTCGTTATTGGATTGGTTGTGATGTTTTTGTGTGTGATAGGTTCCAATGAAGCCTTCAGCCTCATTTGAACCATTAGGGAAGTTAGAGTCGATTAAAGGTTCAACAAATACTGGTGAGTGAATTTGCATTTTAAAATGTTTTGGGGAAATGTTTACGTGTTTCAATGAATCATTTGGGAATTTTATCGGTTTTTGCTTTAAAATTGCCTGGGAATAAGACCTTGATAAAATGTTTGATGTTGTGAAATGTGAAATGTGTAAAAGGATGAATCCATATGTTTTTGTATGATGTTGATATATATATGTATACTATGTCATAAATGGTACCATTGTGTGACAAATGCAACCGTGCATATGGATGGTGATACTGTTTGGCTATGTGCACAATGTGGTGGGATGCACATGAGCTGGGTGAGATGGGATGTCCAACTATGTGCACGATGTGGTGGGATGCACATGAGCTGGGTGAGATGGGATGTCCGACTATGTGCACGATGTGGTGGGATGCATTTAAGCCAAGTGAGATGGGATGCCCGGCTATGTGCACGATGTGGTGGGATGCACATGAGATGGGTGAGATGGAATGATTGTTGGAAATTTCCTCTCTTTCAAATTTCATGCTAAATATGGTTCCTTCATCATTAAATGATTTAATAACCAGGGGTCTAATGGAGGGATTTTAATAAGAACTTGAACTAAGTTGCATTGTCTTCGAATAAGTGTATCATGATTATCAACTTTCCTTATTGGTTCTTGTTCCCTTCTTATGTTCACTCACTGAGTTTGTACTCATTGTTTTCAACTTCATGTTTTCAGCTCAGGAGGTAGTTGGAACCTAAGTTGAGGTGTCCACCTAGTTTCGTCTTCTTGGTAGGTATGTTGGCATTCAGTAGCTGTCCCTTCACCTTGGTCACTCCGCTGGAAGCCCAAAGTCATTTTTGTTTGTAAATATGTACATGTGATGTAAAGTACTAAGATGTATACCTTAGAACATATATGTATATTTTGATTGGTAAGCCACCATGAGTGGCAATGGTTTATATTATTATGGGTTAATATAAATGCAGTTTTAATTGCTATGGCTTATTAGTAAAGTACTTGAAGGGTGGCATTGTGAGATGTAGCTTTCAAAATAATTGATGGGATGATGAGCAGGATTCTGTAAATAGGCTTGCTTGGGCTTAGTGGACTACGTCCATTGAGTCCATGCGCCGGTCATGGCTCAGAAATCGGGTCGTGACAATAGTCTTCGGCTGGACTAACTTGGACTCTAGGCCATGTGAAGCAAGTGTATTGAGGACTTTTGATGATTAATTTTGCCTATCGAATAATACTTCAATCTTTGTCCATTGACTTTAAATTTTTGACCATCTGTCCCTCTAACTTCGATTGCTCTATGTGGAAATACTTCCATTGACAATGAAAGGACCAGACCACCTTGATTTGAGCTTTCTCGAAAATAATTTCAAGCGAGAATCATAGAGCAACACTAATTGTCCTGGCTCAAAGCTTCTTTCCATTATCTTATTGTCATGCCATTGCTTTGTTTTCTCTTTATAGAGTTTGGCATTCTCATAAGCTTGAAGGCGAAATTCATCAAGTTCATTTAATTGCAACAACCTTTGCTCACCTGCTACTTGTAAATCAAAGTTTAACTTCTTCACAACCCAATAAGCATTGTGCTCAAGTTCCACCGGTAAGTGACAAGCCTTGCCAAAAACCAACTTATATGGAAACATGCCAATTGGGGTCTTGTAGGCAGTCCTATATGCCCACAGTGCATCATCCAATCTTCTTGCCCAATATTTTCTTGTTAGACAGACTGTTTTCTCCAAAATTCTCTTGATTTCTCTATTTAATACTTTCGCTTGGCCACTAGTTTGAGGATGGTATATAGTTGCAACCTTGTGTTTAACTCCATATTTTTCCAGAAGTGCATCAAAATACTTGTTGCAAAAGTGACTCCCCTCATCACTAATAATTGACTTTGGAGTGCCAAATCGAGTGAAAATATTCTTCTTAATGAAATTCATCACCACCTTTGAATCATTATGAGGAAAGGCTGCCCTTTCAACCCGTTTAGAGACATAATCTACAGCAAGCAAGATGTTTTTGTTGTTGTATGAAGATATGAATGGACCCATGAAGTCAATTCCCCATACATAAAAAATTTCTATCTCAAGGATGTTTTTGAGAGGCATCTCATGTCGCCTTGAGATATTACCCACTCTTTGGCACCTGTCACAATGCAAAACAAAATTGTGAGCAACCTTAAATAATGTAGGCCAATACAAACCTGATTGGAGGATTTTAGCAATAGTCCTTGTTCCTCCAAAGTGTCCTCCATAATCTGAAGAATAGCAATGATGAAGCAAACTTTGAATTTCTTCTTTCGGGACACATTTTCTAAGGATCTGGTCTTTACACTACTTGAACAAGTAAGGCTCATCCCACAAATAAAATTTAACATCATGCAAAAATTTCTTTTTCTAATGGACATTGAAATCAGGGGGAATAATATTGCTTGCCAGATAATTCATGAAATTCGTATACCAAGGAAATGATTTCTTACCAACTTGAAGGGTTTGTTCATCAGGAAATGTCTCCTTGATTAAGGTTGAATCCTTACCTTAAGCTTCAATCTTTAATCTTGAGAGATGGTCTGCCACTTGATTTTCTGTTTCTTTTCTGTCATGAATCTCTAGATTAAACTCTTATAGTAAGAGAATCCACCTTATCTATCTTGGTTTAGCATCCTTCTTGGCAATGAAATATTTGATAGCTGAATGGTTACTGTACACTTTCACCTTTGTCCCCACGAGATTGTAACGACCTTTTTCCCGATCATTACCGGCATCCAAGACTTGCTAGTGAACTTGCTAAATCCTAAACAAGCCTTAGTTGAGATTTCAGATAATTAAATCAAACATTCTATTCCGTACATATATCGACTAGTAATAACAATACTTTTGTTTACTTAAACCAAATAAATAACGATATTTGAGACGTAGTAGCTAGATACAAATAACCAAACTTAACGACTCCAAAATAATTTTAGCATCACAAGTGGTATTCATTACAGAACTTGAAAGTTTAGCAAATACATTCTTGATAGACTGATAATCTTTATAAGTCTAACTATCTTACATAACATGACCTTTTATGCAGTGGAGCAATTTGGATTGGAAGTCTAAGAGATGCCATTACCTATGTTACAGCAAGTCTAGATGTGCTTAGCGATGCACTTCAACTGATTACTTATCTGCAAAAGGAAATAAAGGGGTGAGTCTCACAAACTCAATGATCATAAACTCCATAAGTAGGGCATAGATGGGAAACAAGCTAAACGTAGAAGATTTGAATATGTAGAAACATAAGAACATATAAACCATTTAAAAGCAAATGGGACATTTGTGCCTTACGTATAAAACCAAGGATTTTTATGCGAGAGATCATTTAACCATCATTGTGTCAAAACCAATGTGAGTGAAGGATTTCTATCATCGAAATCATTTAACAACTTGCTCAAGGCAATTCAACGTAAACATGCACACTCCCATAAAATCAAGTGTTATCAAGCTTATACACAAATTCGCAAATCATCTCGTACGCGAGGAGTTAAATCCAACATCATAGTATAAAAAGGGGAGCTGCGAAAATCTTATAGTTTTCACCATGCAAAAAGCATACAAGTTTGAAAACCTAAAGAGATATCACTTTCGAGTAAGTAATAGAAATAAAAACTTGTGGACCCGTTTCCACGTAACTACATTCGGGAGCCTCACTCCACCGGATCCCACAACCATGGCAGTGTTAATGATGTTGGCCAACATCGGAGAAATCAAGCAGTCGCAACCATGAATATCACTTGTGGCCTAGCCACAGATAACAACCCATGGCCTTGCCACATATAATCATAGACCATGGCCCCAGCTATGTCTAACAACCCGTCGGTGACCCAAAAGTTCTCTAGCTGGAGCTCACTTGTGCATAAGGGTCTAACTTTTTTGATGTGACATCCGACCTACTCTCGAACCTCCCAGTTTGATAAAACCATTTAAAAATCACATTGGGTTTTCAAAAGCTCATTCAAAACCATTTCAAAAGTTTCGATCTCAATATCATGATAAAACCCCCTTTTTGTAAGACTTTACATTATAAACCTTTGCATGAGGTTTTAATATTAAAACGACATGGTGAATATGTGATTTAATTCATGAATGCACATCACACAAACAATAAGGCACATTTTGATGGAAATCGTGATAAAAAGCTTGTTCCTCGGTTTTAAAATCCTTTATGTACATAGCTTATATATATATAATCAAAACATTTTTAAACATTTAAGCATCCACAAAATTCCTAGGATTTCTACCAGCTCATGCTTTCCACAAATTTGCATTTAAAGTAAATCAACACGTATATATATATATATATATATATATACATAGTTATGGGAATTTTAAAATGGACACCCCCTACTCACCTTATAATAGCGAGACACTATGTTGCTATTGACTCGGATACGTATCGATCTAATTCTACTTGCCAGTCACCCATCACTTCCTCTGGCACGCCACCACAACATACTTTCTTTACTTTTACACTTCTTTTCCTCAATGATTCAACTTAAACTAAAACCAAGAAATCTCAAGCTCCTTGGTAGCAAAGTCTCACATTCCTTGTGATTCACCAACATGCATGCTTTCTTGGCACCCATACAGTATTCTTTTCCTTGAAACCTTTAAGCCAATCCACGAAGGTCTCCATAAATTTCAACAATGGCATGTGGGTGGGAGGAAAAACCTCTCGATTTTTCTCTAGCTTCTCTAACCGAACCTTTCTTCCTTTCTCTTTTTTTTTTCTTTCTTTCCTCTCCTTCCTCTTTTCTTCTTTCTTTCTTCTCCTTTCTATTTTCTTCTTGGTTATGGGTAGACTCCTCTAAGCCAAGCCTTGAAAATGGTTTCCATTTTTTATTTATTTTTGCCCACACATGGGCAGATTGCCCAAAGCCACCCTTTTCCCATTATTTTTCTTTTCTTTTCTCTTTATTTTCCCTTCATGGGCAGATTACCCAAGGCTTAATGGCTTTTTGGCATCTTTTCCTTGTATTTTATGTGATAAAATCATAAAGCAAAGCCTTTGAAATCTTTCCATCTACCACTTGCATTTCCATTCTTTCGTTTCATTTTTTTTATTCCATGCAATATATTTACTTCATATTTTATTTAGTTACTCTTTGACCCATTCAAATCACATGCAGCCCACTTTCTTCTTTCTTCATTTGACCACCAATGTAGCAATCACATTACATGCAAATAAATTTTAGTTTTATTCTTTCTTTTACTTCACATGGTGGGGGTCCCACATGTCCCCCACTAACTTTTCCTTTTCGCACACCATAGTTTGCATGTAGTAGTAACTTTCACATGTAAATCTCATGTTTCTCATAATATAACCTTCCTTGGTTAGGAAATTTCTTTTTTAACTTCAAATATTGAAATTGCAAATGAGTCTCAAACTTTTCCTTATGTACCATGTTACCCATCCAACTTTCATCCTTTACAATTGGGTCCTTCCAACATTTGTTAAACTCCAATTTCATTCTATTTTTCTTCCTTTACACGTGTACAAACAAAATATAAAGTTCACGCTTCACCAAGGTGTCACCATAATATTTAAATATATACTTACCCGCGCTAGCTTTATTTAATAAAGATACACGAGGCCTTGTTAACGTCGTTTTTCTTCGAAATTCTTTCTTATTTCTCCTCCCCCACTAGATTAGTCACATAATCCTCCTTCATGACTAATTTCGACAACAGTTAAAATTTTAATATTTTAATATTATTTTATTAATAAAATATTATTTTATTTCAAAATTCTCCACTTGTTTGCTCGAGACCCAAAATGTCTCACTTTGTCTCGGTTCACTTCCGAATCACCTATTAACTCGTTAATTCATCTTCGATAAAAATATTATTATTTAATTACTATTTTCTCGCGTGTAGAATATTTAATTCCAAACTATTCCTTTCACCCTTCATCGCTCCTTGGCACTTAGATTTATGTCAATTGACCCTTTGTCTTGTCAATAAGGTCATATTGGCTCTTATGTGAGGGTACAGGGTATTACAGTTTCCCTCACTTAAAAAGAATTCATCCTCGAATTCTTGTCAGCGTCAAGTCATTAACCTTACTTTCCGATCTTATTTCGTTTCCTTCCTCATAGGAAATTTGATTTATCCGCCTTGCTTACTTTCAATCCAACTGGAACAATTTACAAGGTTAGGGTATGTAAGTTACATCTTTTATCACCTTGAGTCAAAACAACGGTACCCTTCAACATTTGTTTTCTCTTACAACTAAGATTTCAAGCATGCCTTTAACTCCATTACAAACCTTAAACACATCTCAATCTCAATCATACCGATTTCAATCACAAATCATGCTTACTTATGTATACATTATTACCGCATATTTATTTCGATTCTTGTTAAACTCTTTGAATTTCATTCATCTTATCCCCATTCACTGCTACATAACTTTATGGCATTATAAACATGCCCTATTCATTCCTATACACATTTCCAACATTAAGGGAAGTTGAATCTTTCAATCGTTCCCTCATACTTCATGCTTATCTTACATTTATGCAACTCTAATCTTCTTAATTTTTCCATTAATTGCACGTTCAAAGGTTTACTTTTCTACATCATTTTTAATCTGATGCAATTTACATCATGTGGATAGGCAACTCACTTGTCGTTCCTTAGCTTAAATTGTAAGCTCCTTTTTCATTTGCCTCCAAAATCTTTTCATTAGTTCTAATTTTTCTCGTCTCAAAATATATTATCATTATTATGACTTAGAACCTTTTTTTTTTATCATCATTGACAAAATTGAATTTTATCTTTCTTAATCAATTTCTCCAAATACTCACATTATAGTACCATCATCATTTATTCTCCATCCACTGCACTATTGCCTTATAGAGGGTCGAATACAACTATGTCTTAGAATTTCGTTAATTGTTACATCTCAATCATATTAATCCATCTTGAATGACTTAACCACACTGTAGATTCCATTTCTTGCTATTCCTTGACTATTGCTCTAAAATTCTTCCATATCACCATAACTCAATTTCTGATAGAATTCCCTATTACTATATCATCGATACATCTCATCAAACATATTGGGTTCAAATCTCAAACCATTAAGAATAATTCTTCACTTTAGGTGGTCACAAAATCATCTCCATATATATGTATGTACATACACATTGAAGTGTTGACATCCATCACTATATGTAGGACCCCTCGTCAACTACGTTCGAACTAAATTCCTTTTATTCATTCTAATCCATAACCAAGGTTCAATATCATATTCCTATAGTTCATGTTTCCCTTTTCACTTATCCATTTTATTCTTATATGTTAAGTTTAATCCATGAATATTAGGGTATAATCAACTCCAGATTACCCTTTCAGATGTTTAAGTTACCATTTAACTTACATCCTACCAGAAGTTATTTCTTATGTAATCCATATTGATTCTCATTGAGCCTATGCATAACTTTACATAACTTACATGATTATACTCTTTTTTTTATCATTTCCAATCATATGTATAAGTCTCAGTATACTATATATATCCTTTTGCATCACAATGTCATTAATCACGTCTCAATTGCCCATTATCATTTCCATTGAATTACAATCCAGTATTCGTATATGCTTTATAATCTCATTGATCCTTCAACATTCATCTTTACTTGATCATTGCATCTTATGCAATACCAAAATTCACAAAAGTCATCCTCACTTCTCAATTATCTTTCACACCTCTCAACATGTATATTACATCCTTATTGCATTTTGATATTAGTCGCTTAAGATTGAGGCTCATTTGAACCATGCGTTCCTTATGCATTTCCAAATTCCAATTTCCATAATACATTTGGAGGTTTTCATTAACCGACTTTGTAGTCACGACTACCTTCAATCATCTTTGTATTATTCCTTCATACCAATGTAACATCATTCCTCCTTTACCATTATACAATCAGTACTTATAATTACAAACACAAGTCAAGATTTTACTTAAATGCTTCTCAATGTCATTGCAGGTGTTCATTTTCAAACTTACCACTTTCGTTCTATAACTACACAATTCACTACTTGTTTTCACAAGACTCATAGCAGATTTCTCTTGAGTATTTTCTTGTGAGTACCCACTTGAAAGTTATGTCTCACAACATGTAACTACCTAACTCGTGGTTTAACTATTAGGCTCTTTAGCAATTTCCAAATACCACATTGCATCATTGTGCATATAACATATTCCAAAAGAATATCAACTGTCATTCTTGCCACATAAAGTTTGGTACATCCTTTTTAGATCTTTGATGCATTTTTGAAACACTTAATTACTTATTTGTTCATCAACCTTCTGATCATACCATTCAAAGAAGCATACACTTGTTCTCCAAGATATTTGAATGCATCCCCATCTGTTCATATCTCAAATTATGTTCATAGGTTCCTAGCATGCCACCTCATTGACCATGTGTTGTTACTAATTCTTTTCTTTCAACTATGTGTAAGTAAAATTTGTAAACCCTCATAACAATATTTTATACTAACTCAATTGCTATGCCAATCTTGTAATCCTTCATTCATAATTCCTTCACTTGATATTGGCACAACTTAATCATTGTCTCATAATTTCATCTAACTTTCACTCCCTCTTTTCCTTCACCTTTGGCAAGGCCTTATCTCTTGTCTCCACCATTTCTTAGGATTTAACCTTAGTCAACATAGTGTTCATCTTAATACTTCACACATTGTAGCTCATCACAATGTAGCCATCTCAAGAATTTTTTACTGCTCTTTTAATCACATGTCCGTATACAAGGCAATAAAGAAACTTTTCAATTCATTCATATAAATACTTTCCAAAACCTTAAAACTCTAATTAACAAAGCTTAACATCAAGTCCAACGACCATAATTTAGCTCGCAAGTTCATTTTCACACCATCCACATCTTGTTCTTATTTCCTAAACATGAGATGTTCCTAGTGCTGTGGCGCTGGACGGTCAGCATTGCGGCGCTATAGCTACTAGAAATTTACTTTATCAAAACAATACTCCTACCTTTAAGGCTATTACGCTCATCATTCTCAACTGTATGGCTTTCCTCTAAGCGTATACCATAATTTGCAAAACTAGTTTCCTATCACAAGTATGCAATCAGAACATTAATTTCAACATATTTATTTCACCTTTTGTGGTATACCAGGATCATCCTTTGGGCATATTTCACTACTAGCAATCATATACCTTTACCATAACATTTAATCAAATTTGGTTAAGCAATTGTCTCCAAGTAACCCTTAAATACATAAATATCAAATTGTACACCATTTAGTGTTAAGATCTTGACTTTACTCATCAACCCTTAACCAATTACATTTGTAAGGTGGACAATTCATTTAATTGTTGCATCTCACCTCTGTGGTCATAAGATCAAAATTTCCTAAACTTGGTATATAGAAACTCCCTTTTAGAGCTTATCTAAAAATCGGTATTTTCTAAATCCCTTACCTCTGGGGAGATCACATTCAAGACTAATCCTTTACATCATAGGTTGCATACTGATCCAAATAGGTTTATTAAATTGATCTTTAAAACAATTTATAGAACTCCATATGGCGTTTAGACCAGAATTAATATTTCTAAATCATTTGGCTTTAAGCTACCAAATCCACAACCAGTCCTTTAATTCATTGGCTTCATGCCTATCATAACAAAATTTAAGCTCATCCTTAAAGTAAACTTGTTTACTAACCTTTTACTTCATGACCACACATCAATTATAACAATCACTGATGTTCATTCTTTAGCTAATTCATGCACTTATAACTATAAACCATAATAGTTCAAATCAAATCTTGGGAATTCATAGCCACCTAATTGAGATCAAGACTAGTTCCATCTAAGCTGCTATACACATGTTCAACACATTTATAAGTATAATATATCTCAGAGGCCCAACACCATTTATATATGTGCATAGCAAGCTCAATTAACACAGTGCACTTAGCTCCGTGCACATGAGTATTGGTTTACACCTCCCTCAATACTCAAAATTATAAACTTCAAGTGAATCACAACAATCACTATTCATTTCAGTCAAAGTGCGCTCCTTATTACCATTATTGTACGTGCTCCATTATATTGACCTCAATAATAATCCAATGTCATCTAATTTCTTCCCATTGACAATCATGGGCTCAAGTTTTGGCTTCCCCAAATGAATAAGTTATTACGGACCTATTAATCCGGCTCCACCTTCCTCTATCTGTAGTCGGAGGGATATGTCATTACATTAACCTTTCTTTATGAGCATTTTGCTTTAGGATCCTTCTAACAATGGCTCGTGTCTCGAGTGGCATCTTAAACCCAGACGATGGCATTACTTATGACCTTTGCATGAAGTTAGTAAAAATGTAGGTTACTAGGAATAAGAGTTTATATAGCCTCTTGCCTATGACTTGCGCTGTAGTCATAAACCATAAACAAGACTCTACACTAACTTCGACAACTTCGCTGACCGACACAAGAATTCTTAGGACTTGACTAAACCTAGGCTCTGATACCACGTTTGTAACGACCTTCTCCTTGATCGTTACTGATGTCTGAGACTTGCGAGTGAACCTACCAAATCCTAAACAAGTCTTAGTTGAGATTCTAGATAACTAAATCAAACATTCTATTGCATACATAAATTGACTAGTAATAACAATACTTTTGTTTACTTAAACCAAATAAATAACAATATTTGAGACGTAGCAGCTAGATACCAATAACCAGACTTAATGACTCCAAAATAATTTTAGCATCACAAGTGGTATTCATTACACAACCTCAAATTTTAGCAAATACATTCCCGATAGACTGATAATCTTTATAAGTCTACCTATCTTACACAACACGAGCTCTATGCAATGGAGTGACTTGGATTGGAAGTCTAAGAAATGCCATTACCTATGTTGTAGCAAGTCTCAATGTGCTGAGTGATGCATTTGAACTAATTACTTATCTGCAAAAGGAAATAAGGGGGTGAGTCTCACAGACTCAGTGATCATCAACTTCGTGAGTAGGGCGCAGATGGGAAACAAGCTAAACGTAGAAGATTTGAATATATAGAATAAACCGTTTAAAAGCAAATAGGACATTTGTGCCTTACGTATAAAGCCAAGGATTTTTATGCAAGAGATCATTTAACCATCATTGTGTCAAAGCTAGTGTGAGTGAAGGATTTCTATCATCGAAATCATTTAACAACTTGCTCAAGGAAATTTAACGTAAACATGCACGCTCTTGTAAAATTAAGTGTTATAAACCTTATACACAAATTTGCAAATCATCTTGTACGTGAGGAGTTAAATCCAACATCTTAGTATAAAAAGGGGAGCTGTAGAAATCTTATAGTTTTAACCATGCAAAAAGCATACAAGTTTGAAAACCTAAAGAGATATCACTATTGAGTAAGTAATAGAAATAAAAACTTATGGACTCGCTTCCACGTAACAACATCTGGGAGCCTCGCTCCAGCGGATCCCACAGCCATGGCAGTCTCAACGATGTTGGCCGACATCAGAGAAATCAAGCGGTCACAACAGCGACTATCACTTGTGGCCTAGCCACATATAACAACCTGTGGCCTTGCCACGTATATTCACAGACCATGGCCTCAGCCATGTCTAACAGCCTGTTGGTGACCCAAAGGTTCTCTAGCTAAAGCTCACTTGTGCACAAGGGTCACACATTTTTGATGTGATATCCGGCCTACTCTTGAAGCTCCTGGTTTAATAAAACCATTTAAAAATTAGGTTAGGTTTTCAAAAGCTTATTTCAAAACCACTTCAAAAGTTCCAATCATAATAACATGATAAAACCCCCTTTTGTAAGACTTTACATTATAAGCCTTTGCATGAGGTTTTAATATCAAAACGGCTTGGTGAATATGTGATTTAATTCATCAAAGCACATCACACAAACAATAAGGCACATTTTGATAGAAATTGTGATGAAAAGCTTGTTTCTTGATTTTAAAATCCTTTACGTACATAGCTTATATATATATATAATCAAAACACTTTCAAACATTTAAGCATCCACAAAATACCTAAGATTTCTACCAGCTCATGCTTTCCACAAATTTGCATTTAAAGTAAATCAACACGTATATATATTTATATACGTAGTTATGAGAATTTTAAAATGGACACCCCCTACTCACCTTACAATAGCGGGACACTACATCACTATTGACTCGGATGCATATCTATCTAATTTTACTTTCCTGTCAATCGTCACTTCCTCCGGCATGCCACCACAACACACTTTCTTTACTTTTACACTTCCTTTCCTCAATGATTCAACTTGAACTAAAACCAAGAAATCTCAAGCTCCTTGGTAGCAAAATCTCACATTCCTTATGATTCACCAACATGCATGGTTTCTTAGCACCCATACGATATTCTTTCGCTTGAAACCTTTAAGCCAATTCACCAAGCTTTCCTTAAATTTCAACAATGGCATGTGGGTGGGAGGAAAAACCTGTCGATTTTTCTCTAGCTTCTTCAACCGGACTTTCCTTCCTTTTTCTCTTTTTCTTTATTTCTTTCCTCCCCTTTCTCTTTTCTTTTTGCTTTCTTCTCCTTTCTCTTTTCTTCTTGGTTATGGGCGGACTCTTCAAGGCCAAGCCTTGAAAATGGTTTCCATTTTTTTTTATTTTTGCCCACACATGGGCGGATTGCCCAAAGCCACCATTTTCCCATTATTTTTCTTTTCTTTTCTCTTTACTTTCCTTTCATGGGCGGATTGCTGTCACGACCCAATTTCCGGGTCATGACCGGCGCATGGGTCCAATGGACGTAATCCACTAAACCCAAGCAAGCCTATTATTTATTTTACTTATGATTCTATTTATTATCACTAAGTCGTATTTCATGACTTTGAGTCAAAATAGTGATACACATTGCCAACTCGTACTGGCATTACTCTTTTAAAATTTACATTTAAGTTCATCTATACATAACAAAATAATACTCGACCTCCAGCGGAGTGACTCGGATGGATATACAGCTACCGAATGCCGAGACACCTACCAGAAGATGTACACAGATCTACAAGGACACCTCGTCCTAATTATCGGCTACCTCGTGATCTGAAAACATGAATTTGAAAATGGTGAGTATAAACCCAGTGAGTGAACAAGGAAGGGAACAAGCAACAATTAGGAAAAATTTAAAATCATGATGCACTTGTTTCAAACAATGCAATTTAGTTCATTCCTATTTAAAACCCCTCCAAACCTCAGAGTTTTTCGCTACAGCGAGCATGAATTTCGATGCAGTGAAAACAAAGCAACAAGAGAAACATTTTTCCTCACTCAACAATAGCCATCCTGCTAAACTAATAAAATCAACCTAACATTCATGAAAATTCTCAAAGTATAATGTGTCAAATTTTACGTACATTACAACCATAAATCATTGTCCATCAATTTGCTATATCACACACATTTACATATGTATATATATATATACGTATATACCCATCATCATCATCTCATCAACCCATCATCATCATCACCAGCTCATCAACCCATCATCATCATCACCAGCTCATCATCATCATCATCACCAGCTCATGCGCACTCCCTACTCGCACATGGCTGGGTCATCACCGGATTATGCGCACTCCCTACTCGCACATAACCGGGTCATCCTCGGCTTATGCACACTCCCTACTCGCACATAGCCGAGTCAACATAATTACACAACATTATATTCAAGCATATATGTATATCAACATAATGCAGCCACATAGAAATCCATAATAACCACATTTCATAACATAAACCTTTTCTCAAAAGCTTGTTCCCAAGGCATTCATTTTCATGAAAAATTTCATAAAATCATTCAAACACTTTGTTCAAAATAGTCATATTCCCAAAACAATTTTGATAGGCAGTCCACTCACAGGTATCGAAAAATCCAGATTTCGGGTGAACTCTGACTAATAGTCCTCAGGCGCAATTCCTTTGCCTTTTCCGGATGTCTCACCACCTTGACAAATAACAAAGTTGAGGAATTTACTATATTGTCCCTAAATTGATATAAATTAATTTAAACTACTAATGCTTGATATGTAAATGCACAAATATACCCGATTACCGCTTAATCACGGTATCGATTAAATTCGACCGATCACCCGATTAATCGGCGATTGTGTCCAAATCACCTCCAAATTAATTCATTTCTCCTCTAATACCTTAATTTACCACATACATTTAAATAAAGCCAAATTCAGCATTAGAACCCTCACAATTCCTTATAGAAAAAAATTTGGTCATTTGGTGTACTAGCATCGAATTTTTTCTACATAACCGTTTCACCTTACTTCATCATTTTCCATGCCATTTTCCTTGAAATAAAAACAATCCCCCATTGATATTCAGCCCTCATGGTTCAGCCAACAAGGAACCCTAGAGAAATTAAATATTTCTTTTGTGTTTTTGTTCATAACCATGCTTAACTATCCCTAAACACTAACATAGTCTAAAATCAAATTATTCCAACAACAATTCCTCTTCCATACCCATTTTTCAGAATTGAATTCATCATGATAACTCAATATTCAACCATGGAAATCAAGAACAAAAGCATGGGTAAGCTAGGTATCAAGGAGAATTAAAGAAATTTTAACTTACCTAGCTTGTTTCCTTGATTTCTTCACTTTTTCTTTGAATTTCCACCTAGGTTTTCTTGTTTTTCCTTTTGTTCTTCCTTTTTTCTGGTTGCTGGATGTCTAGGCCGAATATGGTGAGGGAATTGGGGATTTAATGGGCTGATTTCTATAGAAAATAATAAAATAATCAAGCATGCCATGTGTCACATGCTTATTGGCCAAATTTTTAACTTTTTGACTTTTTCTTCTTAATTTTCCACCACAAATATTATGATATTTATCCAATCCTACCACAATTAAAATCCCTTGGTCTTGATAAGTGCTGGGCCGAAAATTTTACTGATTTGCCCCCGAGACAAAAAAAAAAAATTACGATTTTGCCCTTATACTCCGAAATGTACCGGAATCTCATTATTTCTACTTTTCAACCTAAAATAACACTAATATTGATCAATATTAACCAAATGGGGCAAAACATTGTTTAAAAAAATTTTCGTTTAGTCCACTAGTGGCAAAATTACCATTTTGCCCTTCTGCTCCATAAATACCGGGAATCACAATTTTTCACTACTAAACATCATTTTATACTCCAATAATCATAATTATATTTCATATAATTATTCTTGGTCAAATGTGATCAAATCTTGGCTAAAAATCTCCATTTAATCATCAAATGGTAAAATGACCGTTTTGTCCCTAATTGGTCAATTTTCTGATGGACTCCAAACTGGACCTTGAACTCCAAATCACTATTCTAAACCATTCTGTTGGTTTTAAAATTTTCAAATTCCTCTTAGAATTTCTATTTGAACTAGTTCAAGGCTCGATTTAACTTAGTTGTACCACTCGATACAATACCGTCTTTTAATCGACCTTGACAGGGTCTCACATTCTCCCCCACTAATAAAAATTCGGTCCCCAAATTTAAATTCAATGTAGAGTGGCTTACCTTTACATATCGAAGAGGTGTGGATGCTTTGTCCGCATCTCATCCTCAGCTTCCCACGTTACCTCCTCGCTAGTGTGATTCCGCCACAACACTTTCACTGAGGCTACATCCTTTGAACGGAGCTTTTTAACTTGCCTATCAAGGATAGCTACCGGTTGTTCCTCATAGGTTAGATCATCTTGCAACTGAATAGTTTCATACCGTATTACATGTGATGGATCTGGGTTGTACTTCCTAAGCATGGACACATGAAACACGGGATGAATATTAGAGAGGTCTGGTGGCAATGCCAAACGATAAGCCACCGCTCCAACCTTTTCTAAGATCTCGAATGGCCCTATATACCGAGGACTTAACTTCCCTTTCTTGCCAAACCTCATTACCCCTTTAGTTGGCGAAACTTTCAAAAATACATGATCTCCTACTTGGAACTCCAAGTCTCTCCGTCGGTTATCAGCATATGATTTCTGTCTACTTTGTGCTGTTAACATCCTTTGACGGATCATGTGTATTTTCTCGGTTGCATCCTGCACCAATTCAGGCCCCAAAAGTTTCCTTTCTCCCACCTCTAGCCATCCAATGGGTGACCTACATCTTCGTCCATATAAGGCCTCATATGGTGCCATTTGGATGCTAGTTTGGAAACTGTTGTTGTAGGCAAATTCCACTAAGGGTAAATATTGTTCCCACCTGACACCAAGGTCTATCACACAAGCCCTCAACATATCCTCCAATGTCTGTATGGTCCGTTCAGATTGTCCATCAGTCTGAGGGTGGAAAGCTGTGCTGAAATCCAACTTAGTGCCCAATGCTTCTTGCAACTTTCCCCAAAACCTACTAGTAAACTGAGCTCCTCTGTCAGATACTATAGAAATGGGAATACCATGTAGTCGCACTATCTCATCCACATAAACTCGAGCATATTGGGCAGCCCCATAAGTAGTCTTAACCGGAAGAAAATGAGCTGACTTTGTTAACCGGTCCACTACTATCCAAATTGAATCATATCCCCCACTGGTTCGAGGCAAACCCGTTACAAAGTCCATAGCAATATGTTCCCACTTCCACTCGGGTACTGGTAATGGCTGTAGTAGCCCTGCAGGCTTTTGATGCTCGGCCTTAACCTGCTGACAAACCAGGCACTTGGAGACAAACTCAGCTACATCTCTCTTAAGTCCTTCCCACCAATACACCTCTTTCAAATCTTGATACATCTTTGTAGCCCCTGGATGTACCACATAAGCTGCCATGTGAGCTTCCTCCAATATTTCTCTCCTCAACCCGTCACCATCAGGCACATAAAGTCTGGTTCCATACCTCAACACTCCATCTGTGCCTTTAGTAAACATTTTTCCTTTCCTACCCTGAGGATCCTCTAAGGCCTTAATCACAAATTCATCTTTACTTTGTGCTTCTTTAATCTTGTCCATTAAAATAGGCCTCACTCTAAAGTGTGCTAGCAAAGCATTTGTTTCCGCAACTTCCAAACGCACACCTATGTCTCCCAAACTATGGATCTCTCTAACCAAAGATCTCCTACCAATGGAAATATGTGCCAAGCTTCCCATTGATTTTCGACTCAAGGCATCTGCCACTACATTGGCCTTACCGGGATGATAAAGAATAGTACAATCATAATCCTTTAGCAACTCCATCCATCTACGTTGCCGTAAGTTAAGATCCCTCTGCTGAAATATATACTTCAGACTTTTGTGGTCCGTGTATATCTCGCAAGTCTCACCATACAAGTAATGTCTCCAAATCTTTAAGGCAAACACGATTGCTGCCATTTCCAAATCGTGTATGGGGTAATTCTGCTCATGCCTTTTAAGTTGCCTAGATGCATACGCAATCACCTTCCCATGTTGCATCAATACACATCCTAAACCAACCCCCGATGCATCACAAAACACCGTGTAACCCCCTGTGCCTTGCGGCAGGCTTAACACTGGAGCTGTGGTGAGACATGCCTTAAGCTTCTCAAAACTATTCTCACAAGCATCAGACCACTCAAATTTTGTATCTTTACGTGTCAGCTTAGTCAAAGGGGCAACTATTTTGGAGAAGTCTTTCACAAAGCGACGATAATAGCCAGCTAAACCCACAAAGCTTCTAATCTCCGTAACTGATGTTGGCCTTGGCCATTTTTCCACTGCTTCAATTTTCTTTGTATCAACTCGTATCCCCTCCTTAGATACCACATGCCCCAAGAATGCAACACTTTCGAGCCAAAACTCACACTTGGAGAACTTAGCATACAATCGATGTTCTCTCAAAATTTGGAGCACTATCTTAAGATGCTGCTTATGCTCCTCTCGACTCTTTGAATATATCAAAATATCATCAATAAACACCACTACAAACTTATCCAAATAAGGTTTGAACACTCGGTTCATCAAATCCATAAAGGCTGCAGGAGCATTCGTTAGCCCAAATGACATCACTAAGAACTCATAGTGCCCATATCTTGTTCGAAATGCGGTCTTGGGTATATCTTCGTTCCGGATTCTCAACTGATGGTACCCAGATCGCAGATCTATCTTAGAAAAACATTGTGCTCCTTGTAGTTGATCAAATAAATCATCTATCCTTGGGAGAGGATATTTATTCTTCACCGTCACTTTATTAAGCTGTCGATAATCAATGCACAGCCTAAGTGACCCATATTTCTTCTTCACAAATAACACTGGTGCTCCCCATGGGGACACACTAGGTCGTATGAAACCTTTATCCAACAAATCCTCTAACTGATCCTTAAGCTCTTTAAGCTCTGCAGGTGCCATTCTATATGGGGGTATGGATATAGGTCTAGTGTCGGGAATCAAATCTATGCAAAATTCAACCTCCCGTTCAGGAGGCAAACCTGGTAGCTCCTCAGGAAATACATCCACGAACTCCTTCACCACCGACACTTGAGTTACATCTCTAATCTTTGCCTGACTATCCTTTACAACAGCCAAGTAACCTATACAACCCTGTCGTAATAATCTTCTGGCAGATATGACCGATATCAAATTGGTTGGAGCATTACTCCTATCCCCCTGAATACTAAATGATGGTTCACCGGGGAAATCAAATCTAACCAATTTATGATAGCAGTCCACACTAGCATGGCAGGGTGATAACCAATCCATCCCCAAGATTACATCAAAGTCTAAGGTGTCTAGCAAAACTAGATTCACCGAAGTGTCTTTGTCCTTGACTCGCACTACACAGGACTCATATTCCCACTCGGCCACAAATATCTCCTTTAAAGGAGTAGACACCACTAATTGTTCTTCTCTCCTAACACGACCTCTACCTAACCGAGATGCAAAACATGGAGAGATAAAAGAATGGGTAGCACCAGGATCAAATAGTACTCGAGCATTCATATTACAAACGGAGAGAATACCTGAGACCACGGCATTGGATGTTTGAGCCTCCTGCTGTGTTAAAGCAAACACCCTCGCTTGGCCTCTACCAATAGAACTTTGATGTCCGGACCCAGATGGTCTGCCTTGAGAGGAAGTACCCGCACCTCTACCTCTCGATCCACTAACCTCCCGGCCAGATGAGACGGCAACTGACGGAGCAGATGAAGATGGCTGGGTGGAACCACGAGCAGAATCTGGTGATTGATGTGCCATCGGACAATCCCTCCTAATATGCCCAGGTTGACCGCACCCGTAACAAGTTTTTGTAGTAAGGAAGCACCGTCCACTATGTCGTCTCCCACAAGTATCACAAGAGCGAATGACTTGACTACTCTGTCTAGAATCTTGCTGCCTCCTAGAACTGAAGGTTCTCTGTCCCACCCTAATATTAGCACCAGGTGCGTCACTCCCCTGCTGAGGTAACCGTGAGTCCCTCTGTGGACCCTGACGGCTAGAAGATGAACCACCACTGCTGAAATCTCTACGGCCCTGATAACCCTCTGTCTTGCCCCTTTTTGCTCTATCTCTCGCAGCCCTACTCTCACTGGTCCTCATCTCGATGCGTTGAGCACGATCCACTGCTGCAGAATAGGTAGTGAAATCTCGGGATGCCACAGCCCTAAATAATGGCTCCACTAACCCATCCACAAACCTCTGAATCTTCATCTCTTCAGTAGAAACGAGATAGGGCGCATAACGAGCTAGCTGCGTGAACTTGATGTCATACTCAGACACCGTCATGCTTGAAGTCTGTACCAAAGTCTCAAACTCTCTAGCTCTAGCATTACGCACACTGAGTGGTAAGAATCGATCTAAGAAGGCTACACTGAACTCACTCCAGGCCAACGGTGTTGCATTAGTCGGTCTGCCTCTACATAAAGAGCTATACCATTCCTGCGCCACATCCTCTAATTGGAAGGCGGCTAGCTCAACTGACCGAACACTAGAACATCCCAAGGCTTTACAAATTTTCTCCATCTTATCCAAGAAAACCTGAGGTTTCTCCGATGCATCAGACCCTGAAAATGTTGGAGGCTTAAGCTTGAGAAAGTCAGGAAGAGAAATATCTAGATGTCCCCTCTCCTCCTCATGATGTTGGTGATCGGCCTGTCCTTGGGAGCTAGGGGATTCTTGTACTGTAGGTCTCCCCTCTACTACCCTTTGTATATCTTCCATGCGGGTCGCCATCATCTCTACAACCCGGTTAACTCCCTGTAGGCCTGCCGCCAAATCCTCAATAGTAATACCCCTAGCTGGGTGTCTATCTACATCACCTGAGGACTGTCCCTCTTCTTGCCTACTCACAGGCGTATCCAACCCCACCGGCCTAGTGACCCTGCCACGTCTACCTCGGCCTCTCTGGGTGGATGCCCGTGGTCTATCTGCCATCTCAATGGGAACATCTTGCTCCCCTGCCCGTCTTGAGGCGGCTCGTGTCTTAGGCGGCATTCTTACCTAGACAAAAGCAAACGCCTGTTATTAAACACATATTATAATCATACTTAAAGCAACAGGTGGTTTCTAAGATAGGGAATCTATGCGGTCATTTGGTTGTAAAATGTGCCGCGGTTCACACTTTACAACTGAAGTTCCCACATAAAGACCCGACTCTCCGCTGGACTAACAAAAAGGAAGTTCTAGGACCTAGACAAACCTAGGGCTCTGATACCAATACTGTCACGACCCAATTTCCGGGTCATGACCGGCGCATGGGTCCAATGGACGTAATCCACTAAACCCAAGCAAGCCTATTATTTATTTTACTTATGATTCTATTTATTATCACTAAGTCGTATTTCATGACTTTGAGTCAAAATAGTGATACACATTGCCAACTCGTACTGGCATTACTCTTTTAAAATTTACATTTAAGTTCATCTATACATAACAAAATAATACTCGACCTCCAGCGGAGTGACTCGGATGGATATACAGCTACCGAATGCCGAGACACCTACCAGAAGATGTACATAGATCTACAAGGACACCTCGTCCTAATTATCGGCTACCTCGTGATCTGAAAACATGAATTTGAAAATGGTGAGTATAAACCCAGTGAGTGAACAAGGAAGGGAACAAGCAACAATTAGGAAAAATTTAAAATCATGATGCACTTGTTTCAAACAATGCAATTTAGTTCATTCCTATTTAAAACCCCTCCAAACCTCAGAGTTTTTCGCTACAGCGAGCATGAATTTCGATGCAGTGAAAACAAAGCAACAAGAGAAACATTTTTCCTCACTCAACAATAGCCATCCTGCTAAACTAATAAAATCAACCTAACATTCATGAAAATTCTCAAAGTATAATGTGTCAAATTTTACGTACATTACAACCATAAATCATTGTCCATCAATTTGCTATATCACACACATTTACATATGTATATATATATATATACGTATATACCCATCATCATCATCTCATCAACCCATCATCATCATCACCAGCTCATCATCATCATCATCACCAGCTCATGCGCACTCCCTACTCGCACATGGCTGGGTCATCACCGGATTATGCGCACTCCCTACTCGCACATAACCGGGTCATCCTCGGCTTATGCACACTCCCTACTCGCACATAGCCGAGTCAACATAATTACACAACATTATATTCAAGCATATATGTATATCAACATAATGCAGCCACATAGAAATCCATAATAACCACATTTCATAACATAAACCTTTTCTCAAAAGCTTGTTCCCAAGGCATTCATTTTCATGAAAAATTTCATAAAATCATTCAAACACTTTGTTCAAAATAGTCATATTCCCAAAACAATTTTGATAGGCAGTCCACTCACAGGTATCGAAAAATCCAGATTTCGGGTGAACTCTGACTAATAGTCCTCAGGCGCAATTCCTTTGCCTTTTCCGGATGTCTCACCACCTTGACAAATAACAAAGTTGAGGAATTTACTATATTTTCCCTAAATTGATATAAATTAATTTAAACTACTAATGCTTGATATGTAAATGCACAAATATACCCGATTACCGCTTAATCACGGTATCGATTAAATTCGACCGATCACCCGATTAATCGGCGATTGTGTCCAAATCACCTCCAAATTAATTCATTTCTCCTCTAATACCTTAATTTACCACATACATTTAAATAAAGCCAAATTCAGCATTAGAACCCTCACAATTCCTTATAGAAAAAAATTTGGTCATTTGGTGTACTAGCATCGAATTTTTTCTACATAACCGTTTCACCTTACTTCATCATTTTCCATGCCATTTTCCTTGAAATAAAAACAATCCCCCATTGATATTCAGCCCTCATGGTTCAGCCAACAAGGAACCCTAGAGAAATTAAATATTTCTTTTGTGTTTTTGTTCATAACCATGCTTAACTATCCCTAAACACTAACATAGTCTAAAATCAAATTATTCCAACAACAATTCCTCTTCCATACCCATTTTTCAGAATTGAATTCATCATGATAACTCAATATTCAACCATGGAAATCAAGAACAAAAGCATGGGTAAGCTAGGTATCAAGGAGAATTAAAGAAATTTTAACTTACCTAGCTTGTTTCCTTGATTTCTTCACTTTTTCTTTGAATTTCCACCTAGGTTTTCTTGTTTTTCCTTTTGTTCTTCCTTTTTTCTGGTTGCTGGATGTCTAGGCCGAATATGGTGAGGGAATTGGGGATTTAATGGGCTGATTTCTATAGAAAATAATAAAATAATCAAGCATGCCATGTGTCACATGCTTATTGGCCAAATTTTTAACTTTTTGACTTTTTCTTCTTAATTTTCCACCACAAATATTATGATATTTATCCAATCCTACCACAATTAAAATCCCTTGGTCTTGACAAGTGCTGGGCCGAAAATTTTACTGATTTGCCCCCGAGACAAAAAAAAAAAATTACGATTTTGCCCTTATACTCCGAAATGTACCGGAATCTCATTATTTCTACTTTTCAACCTAAAATAACACTAATATTGATCAATATTAACCAAATGGGGCAAAACATTGTTTAAAAAAATTTTCGTTTAGTCCACTAGTGGCAAAATTACCATTTTGCCCTTCTGCTCCATAAATACCGGGAATCACAATTTTTCACTACTAAACATCATTTTATACTCCAATAATCATAATTATATTTCATATAATTATTCTTGGTCAAATGTGATCAAATCTTGGCTAAAAATCTCCATTTAATCATCAAATGGTAAAATGACCGTTTTGTCCCTAATTGGTCAATTTTCTGATGGACTCCAAACTGGACCTTGAACTCCAAATCACTATTCTAAACCATTCTGTTGGTTTTAAAATTTTCAAATTCCTCTTAGAATTTCTATTTGAACTAGTTCAAGGCTCGATTTAACTTAGTTGTACCACTCGATACAATACCGTCTTTTAATCGACCTTGACAGGGTCTCACATTCTCCCCCACTAATAAAAATTCGGTCCCCAAATTTAAATTCAATGTAGAGTGGCTTACCTTTACATATCGAAGAGGTGTGGATGCTTTGTCCGCATCTCATCCTCAGCTTCCCACGTTACCTCCTCGCTAGTGTGATTCCGCCACAACACTTTCACTGAGGCTACATCCTTTGAACGGAGCTTTTTAACTTGCCTATCAAGGATAGCTACCGGTTGTTCCTCATAGGTTAGATCATCTTGCAACTGAATAGTTTCATACCGTATTACATGTGATGGATCTGGGTTGTACTTCCTAAGCATGGACACATGAAACACGGGATGAATATTAGAGAGGTCTGGTGGCAATGCCAAACGATAAGCCACCGCTCCAACCTTTTCTAAGATCTCGAATGGCCCTATATACCGAGGACTTAACTTCCCTTTCTTGCCAAACCTCATTACCCCTTTAGTTGGCGAAACTTTCAAAAATACATGATCTCCTACTTGGAACTCCAAGTCTCTCCGTCGGTTATCAGCATATGATTTCTGTCTACTTTGTGCTGTTAACATCCTTTGACGGATCATGTGTATTTTCTCGGTTGCATCCTGCACCAATTCAGGCCCCAAAAGTTTCCTTTCTCCCACCTCTAGCCATCCAATGGGTGACCTACATCTTCGTCCATATAAGGCCTCATATGGTGCCATTTGGATGCTAGTTTGGAAACTGTTGTTGTAGGCAAATTCCACTAAGGGTAAATATTGTTCCCACCTGACACCAAGGTCTATCACACAAGCCCTCAACATATCCTCCAATGTCTGTATGGTCCGTTCAGATTGTCCATCAGTCTGAGGGTGGAAAGCTGTGCTGAAATCCAACTTAGTGCCCAATGCTTCTTGCAACTTTCCCCAAAACCTACTAGTAAACTGAGCTCCTCTGTCAGATACTATAGAAATGGGAATACCATGTAGTCGCACTATCTCATCCACATAAACTCGAGCATATTGGGCAGCCCCATAAGTAGTCTTAACCGGAAGAAAATGAGCTGACTTTGTTAACCGGTCCACTACTATCCAAATTGAATCATATCCCCCACTGGTTCGAGGCAAACCCGTTACAAAGTCCATAGCAATATGTTCCCACTTCCACTCGGGTACTGGTAATGGCTGTAGTAGCCCTGCAGGCTTTTGATGCTCGGCCTTAACCTGCTGACAAACCAGGCACTTGGAGACAAACTCAGCTACATCTCTCTTAAGTCCTTCCCACCAATACACCTCTTTCAAATCTTGATACATCTTTGTAGCCCCTGGATGTACCACATAAGCTGCCATGTGAGCTTCCTCCAATATTTCTCTCCTCAACCCGTCACCATCAGGCACATAAAGTCTGGTTCCATACCTCAACACTCCATCTGTGCCTTTAGTAAACATTTTTCCTTTCCTACCCTGAGGATCCTCTAAGGCCTTAATCACAAATTCATCTTTACTTTGTGCTTCTTTAATCTTGTCCATTAAAATAGGCCTCACTCTAAAGTGTGCTAGCAAAGCATTTGTTTCCGCAACTTCCAAACGCACACCTATGTCTCCCAAACTATGGATCTCTCTAACCAAAGATCTCCTACCAATGGAAATATGTGCCAAGCTTCCCATTGATTTTCGACTCAAGGCATCTGCCACTACATTGGCCTTACCGGGATGATAAAGAATAGTACAATCATAATCCTTTAGCAACTCCATCCATCTACGTTGCCGTAAGTTAAGATCCCTCTGCTGAAATATATACTTCAGACTTTTGTGGTCCGTGTATATCTCGCAAGTCTCACCATACAAGTAATGTCTCCAAATCTTTAAGGCAAACACGATTGCTGCCATTTCCAAATCGTGTATGGGGTAATTCTGCTCATGCCTTTTAAGTTGCCTAGATGCATACGCAATCACCTTCCCATGTTGCATCAATACACATCCTAAACCAACCCCCGATGCATCACAAAACACCGTGTAACCCCCTGTGCCTTGCGGCAGGCTTAACACTGGAGCTGTGGTGAGACATGCCTTAAGCTTCTCAAAACTATTCTCACAAGCATCAGACCACTCAAATTTTGTATCTTTACGTGTCAGCTTAGTCAAAGGGGCAACTATTTTGGAGAAGTCTTTCACAAAGCGACGATAATAGCCAGCTAAACCCACAAAGCTTCTAATCTCCGTAACTGATGTTGGCCTTGGCCATTTTTCCACTGCTTCAATTTTCTTTGTATCAACTCGTATCCCCTCCTTAGATACCACATGCCCCAAGAATGCAACACTTTCGAGCCAAAACTCACACTTGGAGAACTTAGCATACAATCGATGTTCTCTCAAAATTTGGAGCACTATCTTAAGATGCTGCTTATGCTCCTCTCGACTCTTTGAATATATCAAAATATCATCAATAAACACCACTACAAACTTATCCAAATAAGGTTTGAACACTCGGTTCATCAAATCCATAAAGGCTGCAGGAGCATTCGTTAGCCCAAATGACATCACTAAGAACTCATAGTGCCCATATCTTGTTCGAAATGCGGTCTTGGGTATATCTTCGTTCCGGATTCTCAACTGATGGTACCCAGATCGCAGATCTATCTTAGAAAAACATTGTGCTCCTTGTAGTTGATCAAATAAATCATCTATCCTTGGGAGAGGATATTTATTCTTCACCGTCACTTTATTAAGCTGTCGATAATCAATGCACAGCCTAAGTGACCCATATTTCTTCTTCACAAATAACACTGGTGCTCCCCATGGGGACACACTAGGTCGTATGAAACCTTTATCCAACAAATCCTCTAACTGATCCTTAAGCTCTTTAAGCTCTGCAGGTGCCATTCTATATGGGGGTATGGATATAGGTCTAGTGTCGGGAATCAAATCTATGCAAAATTCAACCTCCCGTTCAGGAGGCAAACCTGGTAGCTCCTCAGGAAATACATCCACGAACTCCTTCACCACCGACACTTGAGTTACATCTCTAATCTTTGCCTGACTATCCTTTACAACAGCCAAGTAACCTATACAACCCTGTCGTAATAATCTTCTGGCAGATATGACCGATATCAAATTGGTTGGAGCATTACTCCTATCCCCCTGAATACTAAATGATGGTTCACCGGGGAAATCAAATCTAACCAATTTATGATAGCAGTCCACACTAGCATGGCAGGGTGATAACCAATCCATCCCCAAGATTACATCAAAGTCTAAGGTGTCTAGCAAAACTAGATTCACCGAAGTGTCTTTGTCCTTGACTCGCACTACACAGGACTCATATTCCCACTCGGCCACAAATATCTCCTTTAAAGGAGTAGACACCACTAATTGTTCTTCTCTCCTAACACGACCTCTACCTAACCGAGATGCAAAACATGGAGAGATAAAAGAATGGGTAGCACCAGGATCAAATAGTACTCGAGCATTCATATTACAAACGGAGAGAATACCTGAGACCACGGCATTGGATGTTTGAGCCTCCTGCTGTGTTAAAGCAAACACCCTCGCTTGGCCTCTACCAATAGAACTTTGATGTCCGGACCCAGATGGTCTGCCTTGAGAGGAAGTACCCGCACCTCTACCTCTCGATCCACTAACCTCCCGGCCAGATGAGACGGCAACTGACGGAGCAGATGAAGATGGCTGGGTGGAACCACGAGCAGAATCTGGTGATTGATGTGCCATCGGACAATCCCTCCTAATATGCCCAGGTTGACCGCACCCGTAACAAGTTTTTGTAGTAAGGAAGCACCGTCCACTATGTCGTCTCCCACAAGTATCACAAGAGCGAATGACTTGACTACTCTGTCTAGAATCTTGCTGCCTCCTAGAACTGAAGGTTCTCTGTCCCACCCTAATATTAGCACCAGGTGCGTCACTCCCCTGCTGAGGTAACCGTGAGTCCCTCTGTGGACCCTGACGGCTAGAAGATGAACCACCACTGCTGAAATCTCTACGGCCCTGATAACCCTCTGTCTTGCCCCTTTTTGCTCTATCTCTCGCAGCCCTACTCTCACTGGTCCTCATCTCGATGCGTTGAGCACGATCCACTGCTGCAGAATAGGTAGTGAAATCTCGGGATGCCACAGCCCTAAATAATGGCTCCACTAACCCATCCACAAACCTCTGAATCTTCATCTCTTCAGTAGAAACGAGATAGGGCGCATAACGAGCTAGCTGCGTGAACTTGATGTCATACTCAGACACCGTCATGCTTGAAGTCTGTACCAAAGTCTCAAACTCTCTAGCTCTAGCATTACGCACACTGAGTGGTAAGAATCGATCTAAGAAGGCTACACTGAACTCACTCCAGGCCAACGGTGTTGCATTAGTCGGTCTGCCTCTACATAAAGAGCTATACCATTCCTGCGCCACATCCTCTAATTGGAAGGCGGCTAGCTCAACTGACCGAACACTAGAACATCCCAAGGCTTTACAAATTTTCTCCATCTTATCCAAGAAAACCTGAGGTTTCTCCGATGCATCAGACCCTGAAAATGTTGGAGGCTTAAGCTTGAGAAAGTCAGGAAGAGAAATATCTAGATGTCCCCTCTCCTCCTCATGATGTTGGTGATCGGCCTGTCCTTGGGAGCTAGGGGATTCTTGTACTGTAGGTCTCCCCTCTACTACCCTTTGTATATCTTCCATGCGGGTCGCCATCATCTCTACAACCCGGTTAACTCCCTGTAGGCCTGCCGCCAAATCCTCAATAGTAATACCCCTAGCTGGGTGTCTATCTACATCACCTGAGGACTGTCCCTCTTCTTGCCTACTCACAGGCGTATCCAACCCCACCGGCCTAGTGACCCTGCCACGTCTACCTCGGCCTCTCTGGGTGGATGCCCGTGGTCTATCTGCCATCTCAATGGGAACATCTTGCTCCCCTGCCCGTCTTGAGGCGGCTCGTGTCTTAGGCGGCATTCTTACCTAGACAAAAGCAAACGCCTGTTATTAAACACATATTATAATCATACTTAAAGCAACAGGTGGTTTCTAAGATAGGGAATCTATGCGGTCATTTGGTTGTAAAATGTGCCGCGGTTCACACTTTACAACTGAAGTTCCCACATAAAGACCCGACTCTCCGCTGGACTAACAAAAAGGAAGTTCTAGGACCTAGACAAACCTAGGGCTCTGATACCAATACTGTCACGACCCAATTTCCGGGTCATGACCGGCGCATGGGTCCAATGGACGTAATCCACTAAACCCAAGCAAGCCTATTATTTATTTTACTTATGATTCTATTTATTATCACTAAGTCGTATTTCATGACTTTGAGTCAAAATAGTGATACACATTGCCAACTCGTACTGGCATTACTCTTTTAAAATTTACATTTAAGTTCATCTATACATAACAAAATAATACTCGACCTCCAGCGGAGTGACTCGGATGGATATACAGCTACCGAATGCCGAGACACCTACCAGAAGATGTACACAGATCTACAAGGACACCTCGTCCTAATTATCGGCTACCTCGTGATCTGAAAACATGAATTTGAAAATGGTGAGTATAAACCCAGTGAGTGAACAAGGAAGGGAACAAGCAACAATTAGGAAAAATTTAAAATCATGATGCACTTGTTTCAAACAATGCAATTTAGTTCATTCCTATTTAAAACCCCTCCAAACCTCAGAGTTTTTCGCTACAGCGAGCATGAATTTCGATGCAGTGAAAACAAAGCAACAAGAGAAACATTTTTCCTCACTCAACAATAGCCATCCTGCTAAACTAATAAAATCAACCTAACATTCATGAAAATTCTCAAAGTATAATGTGTCAAATTTTACGTACATTACAACCATAAATCATTGTCCATCAATTTGCTATATCACACACATTTACATATGTATATATATATATACGTATATACCCATCATCATCATCTCATCAACCCATCATCATCATCACCAGCTCATCAACCCATCATCATCATCACCAGCTCATCATCATCATCATCACCAGCTCATGCGCACTCCCTACTCGCACATGGCTGGGTCATCACCGGATTATGCGCACTCCCTACTCGCACATAACCGGGTCATCCTCGGCTTATGCACACTCCCTACTCGCACATAGCCGAGTCAACATAATTACACAACATTATATTCAAGCATATATGTATATCAACATAATGCAGCCACATAGAAATCCATAATAACCACATTTCATAACATAAACCTTTTCTCAAAAGCTTGTTCCCAAGGCATTCATTTTCATGAAAAATTTCATAAAATCATTCAAACACTTTGTTCAAAATAGTCATATTCCCAAAACAATTTTGATAGGCAGTCCACTCACAGGTATCGAAAAATCCAGATTTCGGGTGAACTCTGACTAATAGTCCTCAGGCGCAATTCCTTTGCCTTTTCCGGATGTCTCACCACCTTGACAAATAACAAAGTTGAGGAATTTACTATATTGTCCCTAAATTGATATAAATTAATTTAAACTACTAATGCTTGATATGTAAATGCACAAATATACCCGATTACCGCTTAATCACGGTATCGATTAAATTCGACCGATCACCCGATTAATCGGCGATTGTGTCCAAATCACCTCCAAATTAATTCATTTCTCCTCTAATACCTTAATTTACCACATACATTTAAATAAAGCCAAATTCAGCATTAGAACCCTCACAATTCCTTATAGAAAAAAATTTGGTCATTTGGTGTACTAGCATCGAATTTTTTCTACATAACCGTTTCACCTTACTTCATCATTTTCCATGCCATTTTCCTTGAAATAAAAACAATCCCCCATTGATATTCAGCCCTCATGGTTCAGCCAACAAGGAACCCTAGAGAAATTAAATATTTCTTTTGTGTTTTTGTTCATAACCATGCTTAACTATCCCTAAACACTAACATAGTCTAAAATCAAATTATTCCAACAACAATTCCTCTTCCATACCCATTTTTCAGAATTGAATTCATCATGATAACTCAATATTCAACCATGGAAATCAAGAACAAAAGCATGGGTAAGCTAGGTATCAAGGAGAATTAAAGAAATTTTAACTTACCTAGCTTGTTTCCTTGATTTCTTCACTTTTTCTTTGAATTTCCACCTAGGTTTTCTTGTTTTTCCTTTTGTTCTTCCTTTTTTCTGGTTGCTGGATGTCTAGGCCGAATATGGTGAGGGAATTGGGGATTTAATGGGCTGATTTCTATAGAAAATAATAAAATAATCAAGCATGCCATGTGTCACATGCTTATTGGCCAAATTTTTAACTTTTTGACTTTTTCTTCTTAATTTTCCACCACAAATATTATGATATTTATCCAATCCTACCACAATTAAAATCCCTTGGTCTTGACAAGTGCTGGGCCGAAAATTTTACTGATTTGCCCCCGAGACAAAAAAAAAAAATTACGATTTTGCCCTTATACTCCGAAATGTACCGGAATCTCATTATTTCTACTTTTCAACCTAAAATAACACTAATATTGATCAATATTAACCAAATGGGGCAAAACATTGTTTAAAAAAATTTTCGTTTAGTCCACTAGTGGCAAAATTACCATTTTGCCCTTCTGCTCCATAAATACCGGGAATCACAATTTTTCACTACTAAACATCATTTTATACTCCAATAATCATAATTATATTTCATATAATTATTCTTGGTCAAATGTGATCAAATCTTGGCTAAAAATCTCCATTTAATCATCAAATGGTAAAATGACCGTTTTGTCCCTAATTGGTCAATTTTCTGATGGACTCCAAACTGGACCTTGAACTCCAAATCACTATTCTAAACCATTCTGTTGGTTTTAAAATTTTCAAATTCCTCTTAGAATTTCTATTTGAACTAGTTCAAGGCTCGATTTAACTTAGTTGTACCACTCGATACAATACCGTCTTTTAATCGACCTTGACAGGGTCTCACATTCTCCCCCACTAATAAAAATTCGGTCCCCAAATTTAAATTCAATGTAGAGTGGCTTACCTTTACATATCGAAGAGGTGTGGATGCTTTGTCCGCATCTCATCCTCAGCTTCCCACGTTACCTCCTCGCTAGTGTGATTCCGCCACAACACTTTCACTGAGGCTACATCCTTTGAACGGAGCTTTTTAACTTGCCTATCAAGGATAGCTACCGGTTGTTCCTCATAGGTTAGATCATCTTGCAACTGAATAGTTTCATACCGTATTACATGTGATGGATCTGGGTTGTACTTCCTAAGCATGGACACATGAAACACGGGATGAATATTAGAGAGGTCTGGTGGCAATGCCAAACGATAAGCCACCGCTCCAACCTTTTCTAAGATCTCGAATGGCCCTATATACCGAGGACTTAACTTCCCTTTCTTGCCAAACCTCATTACCCCTTTAGTTGGCGAAACTTTCAAAAATACATGATCTCCTACTTGGAACTCCAAGTCTCTCCGTCGGTTATCAGCATATGATTTCTGTCTACTTTGTGCTGTTAACATCCTTTGACGGATCATGTGTATTTTCTCGGTTGCATCCTGCACCAATTCAGGCCCCAAAAGTTTCCTTTCTCCCACCTCTAGCCATCCAATGGGTGACCTACATCTTCGTCCATATAAGGCCTCATATGGTGCCATTTGGATGCTAGTTTGGAAACTGTTGTTGTAGGCAAATTCCACTAAGGGTAAATATTGTTCCCACCTGACACCAAGGTCTATCACACAAGCCCTCAACATATCCTCCAATGTCTGTATGGTCCGTTCAGATTGTCCATCAGTCTGAGGGTGGAAAGCTGTGCTGAAATCCAACTTAGTGCCCAATGCTTCTTGCAACTTTCCCCAAAACCTACTAGTAAACTGAGCTCCTCTGTCAGATACTATAGAAATGGGAATACCATGTAGTCCCACTATCTCATCCACATAAACTCGAGCATATTGGGCAGCCCCATAAGTAGTCTTAACCGGAAGAAAATGAGCTGACTTTGTTAACCGGTCCACTACTATCCAAATTGAATCATATCCCCCACTGGTTCGAGGCAAACCCGTTACAAAGTCCATAGCAATATGTTCCCACTTCCACTCGGGTACTGGTAATGGCTGTAGTAGCCCTGCAGGCTTTTGATGCTCGGCCTTAACCTGCTGACAAACCAGGCACTTGGAGACAAACTCAGCTACATCTCTCTTAAGTCCTTCCCACCAATACACCTCTTTCAAATCTTGATACATCTTTGTAGCCCCTGGATGTACCACATAAGCTGCCATGTGAGCTTCCTCCAATATTTCTCTCCTCAACCCGTCACCATCAGGCACATAAAGTCTGGTTCCATACCTCAACACTCCATCTGTGCCTTTAGTAAACATTTTTCCTTTCCTACCCTGAGGATCCTCTAAGGCCTTAATCACAAATTCATCTTTACTTTGTGCTTCTTTAATCTTGTCCATTAAAATAGGCCTCACTCTAAAGTGTGCTAGCAAAGCATTTGTTTCCGCAACTTCCAAACGCACACCTATGTCTCCCAAACTATGGATCTCTCTAACCAAAGATCTCCTACCAATGGAAATATGTGCCAAGCTTCCCATTGATTTTCGACTCAAGGCATCTGCCACTACATTGGCCTTACCGGGATGATAAAGAATAGTACAATCATAATCCTTTAGCAACTCCATCCATCTACGTTGCCGTAAGTTAAGATCCCTCTGCTGAAATATATACTTCAGACTTTTGTGGTCCGTGTATATCTCGCAAGTCTCACCATACAAGTAATGTCTCCAAATCTTTAAGGCAAACACGATTGCTGCCATTTCCAAATCGTGTATGGGGTAATTCTGCTCATGCCTTTTAAGTTGCCTAGATGCATACGCAATCACCTTCCCATGTTGCATCAATACACATCCTAAACCAACCCCCGATGCATCACAAAACACCGTGTAACCCCCTGTGCCTTGCGGCAGGCTTAACACTGGAGCTGTGGTGAGACATGCCTTAAGCTTCTCAAAACTATTCTCACAAGCATCAGACCACTCAAATTTTGTATCTTTACGTGTCAGCTTAGTCAAAGGGGCAACTATTTTGGAGAAGTCTTTCACAAAGCGACGATAATAGCCAGCTAAACCCACAAAGCTTCTAATCTCCGTAACTGATGTTGGCCTTGGCCATTTTTCCACTGCTTCAATTTTCTTTGTATCAACTCGTATCCCCTCCTTAGATACCACATGCCCCAAGAATGCAACACTTTCGAGCCAAAACTCACACTTGGAGAACTTAGCATACAATCGATGTTCTCTCAAAATTTGGAGCACTATCTTAAGATGCTGCTTATGCTCCTCTCGACTCTTTGAATATATCAAAATATCATCAATAAACACCACTACAAACTTATCCAAATAAGGTTTGAACACTCGGTTCATCAAATCCATAAAGGCTGCAGGAGCATTCGTTAGCCCAAATGACATCACTAAGAACTCATAGTGCCCATATCTTGTTCGAAATGCGGTCTTGGGTATATCTTCGTTCCGGATTCTCAACTGATGGTACCCAGATCGCAGATCTATCTTAGAAAAACATTGTGCTCCTTGTAGTTGATCAAATAAATCATCTATCCTTGGGAGAGGATATTTATTCTTCACCGTCACTTTATTAAGCTGTCGATAATCAATGCACAGCCTAAGTGACCCATATTTCTTCTTCACAAATAACACTGGTGCTCCCCATGGGGACACACTAGGTCGTATGAAACCTTTATCCAACAAATCCTCTAACTGATCCTTAAGCTCTTTAAGCTCTGCAGGTGCCATTCTATATGGGGGTATGGATATAGGTCTAGTGTCGGGAATCAAATCTATGCAAAATTCAACCTCCCGTTCAGGAGGCAAACCTGGTAGCTCCTCAGGAAATACATCCACGAACTCCTTCACCACCGACACTTGAGTTACATCTCTAATCTTTGCCTGACTATCCTTTACAACAGCCAAGTAACCTATACAACCCTGTCGTAATAATCTTCTGGCAGATATGACCGATATCAAATTGGTTGGAGCATTACTCCTATCCCCCTGAATACTAAATGATGGTTCACCGGGGAAATCAAATCTAACCAATTTATGATAGCAGTCCACACTAGCATGGCAGGGTGATAACCAATCCATCCCCAAGATTACATCAAAGTCTAAGGTGTCTAGCAAAACTAGATTCACCGAAGTGTCTTTGTCCTTGACTCGCACTACACAGGACTCATATTCCCACTCGGCCACAAATATCTCCTTTAAAGGAGTAGACACCACTAATTGTTCTTCTCTCCTAACACGACCTCTACCTAACCGAGATGCAAAACATGGAGAGATAAAAGAATGGGTAGCACCAGGATCAAATAGTACTCGAGCATTCATATTACAAACGGAGAGAATACCTGAGACCACGGCATTGGATGTTTGAGCCTCCTGCTGTGTTAAAGCAAACACCCTCGCTTGGCCTCTACCAATAGAACTTTGATGTCCGGACCCAGATGGTCTGCCTTGAGAGGAAGTACCCGCACCTCTACCTCTCGATCCACTAACCTCCCGGCCAGATGAGACGGCAACTGACGGAGCAGATGAAGATGGCTGGGTGGAACCACGAGCAGAATCTGGTGATTGATGTACCATCGGACAATCCCTCCTAATATGCCCAGGTTGACCGCACCCGTAACAAGTTTTTGTAGTAAGGAAGCACCGTCCACTATGTCATCTCCCACAAGTATCACAAGAGCGAATGACTTGACTACTCTGTCTAGAATCTTGCTGCCTCCTAGAACTGAAGGTTCTCTGTCCCACCCTAATATTAGCACCAGGTGCGTCACTCCCCTGCTGAGGTAACCGTGAGTCCCTCTGTGGACCCTGACGGCTAGAAGATGAACCACCACTGCTGAAATCTCTACGGCCCTGATAACCCTCTGTCTTGCCCCTTTTTGCTCTATCTCTCGCAGCCCTACTCTCACTGGTCCTCATCTCGATGCGTTGAGCACGATCCACTGCTGCAGAATAGGTAGTGAAATCTCGGGATGCCACAGCCCTAAATAATGGCTCCACTAACCCATCCACAAACCTCTGAATCTTCATCTCTTCAGTAGAAACGAGATAGGGCGCATAACGAGCTAGCTGCGTGAACTTGATGTCATACTCAGACACCGTCATGCTTGAAGTCTGTACCAAAGTCTCAAACTCTCTAGCTCTAGCATTACGCACACTGAGTGGTAAGAATCGATCTAAGAAGGCTACACTGAACTCACTCCAGGCCAACGGTGTTGCATTAGTCGGTCTGCCTCTACATAAAGAGCTATACCATTCCTGCGCCACATCCTCTAATTGGAAGGCGGCTAGCTCAACTGACCGAACACTAGAACATCCCAAGGCTTTACAAATTTTCTCCATCTTATCCAAGAAAACCTGAGGTTTCTCCGATGCATCAGACCCTGAAAATGTTGGAGGCTTAAGCTTGAGAAAGTCAGGAAGAGAAATATCTAGATGTCCCCTCTCCTCCTCATGATGTTGGTGATCGGCCTGTCCTTGGGAGCTAGGGGATTCTTGTACTGTAGGTCTCCCCTCTACTACCCTTTGTATATCTTCCATGCGGGTCGCCATCATCTCTACAACCCGGTTAACTCCCTGTAGGCCTGCCGCCAAATCTTCAATAGTAATACCCCTAGCTGGGTGTCTATCTACATCACCTGAGGACTGTCCCTCTTCTTGCCTACTCACAGGCGTATCCAACCCCACCGGCCTAGTGACCCTGCCACGTCTACCTCGGCCTCTCTGGGTGGATGCCCGTGGTCTATCTGCCATCTCAATGGGAACATCTTGCTCCCCTGCCCGTCTTGAGGCGGCTCGTGTCTTAGGCGGCATTCTTACCTAGACAAAAGCAAACGCCTGTTATTAAACACATATTATAATCATACTTAAAGCAACAGGTGGTTTCTAAGATAGGGAATCTATGCGGTCATTTGGTTGTAAAATGTGCCGCGGTTCACACTTTACAACTGAAGTTCCCACATAAAGACCCGACTCTCCGCTGGACTAACAAAAAGGAAGTTCTAGGACCTAGACAAACCTAGGGCTCTGATACCAATACTGTCACGACCCAATTTCCGGGTCATGACCGGCGCATGGGTCCAATGGACGTAATCCACTAAACCCAAGCAAGCCTATTATTTATTTTACTTATGATTCTATTTATTATCACTAAGTCGTATTTCATGACTTTGAGTCAAAATAGTGATACACATTGCCAACTTGTACTGGCATTACTCTTTTAAAATTTACATTTAAGTTCATCTATACATAACAAAATAATACTCGACCTCCAGCGGAGTGACTCGGATGGATATACAGCTACCGAATGCCGAGACACCTACCAGAAGATGTACTTTCACTTCAACAAAGATTTTGACCACCTTCCTGCTAGAACTGGGCAAAGTGATAAACATCAAAGTTGTAGCCCTACCTCTTAGCTTTCTAATTGTTCAAAAATCATGTCATTTGGACTTGTTTAATGGGAGATATACTTGAAAAATTGAAACATATGCAAATAGAGCAACAGTCCATTGTGCACCTTTCTTCACCAATTGAAATTATTTTTGATCCTACTCCTATAAAAACATAAAATAAATATAAATAACATAAAACTAGAATTGTTAGCCACCATATCAAGGTAGGGTACTACATTATGACTGCAAAAGCAAGATATAAAAATTTAGTGAATTGTCTATCTTATGAATGTAATTGGTTAAGAATTAATGAGTAAAGTCAAGATCTTAACACTAAGTGGTGTACAATTTGATATATGTGTACCCAAGAGTAAATTTGGAGATCATTGCTTAATCAATTTGCACTGAATGTTGTGGTAAAGGTATATGAATGTTAGTAGTGAAGTATGCCCAAAGTGAGATATGTGAAGACTAATGTTCCAATCACAAACTTGTGATAGGAAGCTAGTTTTGCAAATTGTGGTTTCCATGATCATAAAATATATGGAGGTTATCAATATGTAGGCATACACTTGGAGTTGTACATCTTGTGATCCCCATGCATCATATGGAAGGAGATATCCCATAGGGGAGTTTACCTTGATTTATGGTTACATGACTATAGGCTTGGCATGAGATTGAGAATGCCCTGGCATAAATGTGGAATGTATTGTGAAAGGTTGAAAAGCCACATATATACCTTAACAAGGTCAAGAACATGAATGAGGGGGAAATATGGATGCTGATATGCTGAGCATAAAGAGCTTAAGGATAATTAATGCAATTATACTAAGTTAGATGGTATGATCTGAACTAAGAACACGGACACCTTGGGAGATTTTAAAATAATGTCCAGTGGGGTTAGTGAGCTAAAGTGTTATCAGGCATACAATGAACAATTAAAGTTATGAGTGGCTTTGAAGATAAGCCTTTGATTGATTAAGTTCTCAATGGAACCCTATTAAAGGAAGTGTTTAAGTGTTTTGGAAGTGTAGGGAAAAACATAAGAATAATATACTAGTTTGACTTGCTATGAGAGGTTGAATTTGGATGGCCATGAGTGGCTTGTGAACAATCAAGCAGTATAAAGTATGTGCTCATAAAGGGAGTTATGATTGGTAGATAACGGTGGAACTTTAGAATTTCATTATCATAGTTATTAGATTATATTTTGTATTATATGATATAGCGTAGAACATCAATGATGAGATTGTGTTCAATGCTTTAGGCCTTGAACTGTAAGTTATGGACATGTATCCACCTTGTGAATACCCTGATGAGATAAATTCGAAAGATTTTTTACAATGAGAAAACATTAAAGCTCAAAGAGTAAATGGTTATATAGTTAAGTTGGGCTCATGACTGATATGTCACATAAGTATGAAGATATGATACAAGCATAAGTATATTTAGAAATGCTGGTTTGAGGTAATGATTATGCTACCATTTTGTGAACCCGATGAGGTTTTGGTCTCGACATAATTATAGACGCAAGGCATAAATTGTGAAATGTGCTTCCCCCACAAGTTCCAATTTATTTTGAGTAATTATCAAGGTAAAGTGCTTGATAGGGATAGGCAAAGGTTGAATTATGCTTCAAATGGTTAGAGAATGAGGGTGACATGGTTTGATTAAATGATACTACCCTTAGTAAGGGAATAGAAATACGCTACGAAAATTGTAGAAATCTACTTAGAAAAGAGATGATGATTCGAGTATTTATATACGAGTAAAGACTTTAGTAATGAGCTACGATCTAGAAGCATGATATTAGAATATAAATTTTGGCTAAGAAAAAATTGATTTTTAAGACACATGGTGCCGATTAATGGTCGATTCTCGTATCAAATTAGAATATTGGGATCAGCTTTGTGTATTCACCACAAATGATGAGCATGATCTAACCAACCAAGAGAAGAAATGATTCTAAACTTGATTGTTGGTTATTTTGGTTTTACATATGGCTTATTGAGCTTGATATGCCTAAGGCTATTCGAAGTTAAAATTTTTGGAAATATATATGTATGGATATATATGATGCATATTGGTATAAAAGCTCATGCGGAGTTAGTTATAATTTGATTCGATGATGATATTCTATCAATGGTTATAGTGCTAAACAATGATTAAGATAATTTATCACTGATTTTGGCAGTGAACAAGTGGTTTATAATGTTGTTAGCTTAAAAATAAGTGTTTATACTTTTGGTATGAGTTCATCAAATTCTATTATATCGTGATAAAACTTGGTGTTTTGATATAGCCTGAGAGGCTTGACATATGAACTAGCTTAACTGTGAGCTAGAAATTGTTAGGTTATTATGAAGTACACAAATAGAAAAGTATGACATGAATTTAATATCCTAAAGGGAAATGGAAAATGATGTATAAGTTTTGGTATAGCTTCAATATATGTAGTTTTGATATATAAAGATGTGGGAAAAGGTTATAGCTTATGCGTAAAGGTGTGCATTTGAATTCGTATAATTAAAAGTGTAAAATCTGCCTTGATTGGTATAAGCTCATGATTCAAAATGAATGATTATGGATTTAATTTTCTAAGGTAAAAAGGGCTAAAAGAAGTTAATATGAGAAAGGTCTTAATAGATGATTCTTAAATTTTAAAGTGCACTTAAAGAGAGATAAATGTTTAATTTGATCTTCAGATTGATAAACTAATGAGGCCATGAGATCTGATGTTTGGAGTAAATTTGAGAAATATCAAGTTAGATATGTTGTAGGTGATTGATGACGAACAAATTAGCTACGACATTAGAAATATAGAAATGATTAGTAATCAAGATGAGACTTGGAAAGGAACCTTAAAGGAAAATTTTGAGCAACTTTAACTTTGAGAACTTGAGTTATTGATTAAAGAGATTATTTAAGATCATAGGAGGTATGTGAATGTCATGATTTATTGAAATGCCTTGTGGTATAAGTTGAGATTTATCTAGTGAGCACTCGATCATGAAAGTATTGGAGTTTGTTTTTGGGAATATGATGACTAATGGTTACTAGATTTGAATCATCTTTGATATTAAAAAATATATAGATGAAATGAATAAAGAGCATTTGATCTTTATGTATTGTGAAATGCTTAAATGGAATTTGTGTGGAAGTATGTAAAACGGAATAAACGTTGGTTGATGATTTAGACCCACAGTCAATGGTGGAATAAATGCTTGAATGTTGGAAGGTTTGATAAAAGGTCGAGGTAAAGGAATTGTGGATGGCTAAGTAAACATGTATAATTGATGATTTAAGGATGATTTGATTGATATGTGACCAGAATTAATAGCTTATTTGAATTCTTTTCATAAGATGAAGGATGATATTGTTTTAATCCAACAAAAGCAGTACACATAACTATATACTATGACATTATCGAGTTTTTTATAAGATTGGAAGTCGATATGATGCATAAACCAAGATTCTATGTTTAGAATGCCCGACAAAAGTGATGTGGTAGAACTTTAGAACTTTGATTATTCACCCTACGCTGATTTGAATTCAAGGACGAATTAATTTTAAGTGAAGGAGCTTGTAGTACCCTGTATTTTGATACAATGGCTAATAAAGTTTACGAATGCCTATTGAGGTTAATTACTAAGTTAAAAAGGGTAATTCATAAGAGAACATATGAAATCTCGATCTTCATAGACATATAACTAGAAGTAGACGCGATAATGCGAACCAGGGGTAATTTCATAATTTCTCTTGGTGAGCTCCTACGAGTGGGTTTTTTTTTATGCTATTAAGGTCTAAGTAGGCCTAAGGAATGTATGAATGATGTTTATGATGGTAAATAAATGACGAAGATAAAAATAATGATAATTTCCATGGTAAGGGCAAAATGGTCATTTTTCATCTCGGGTCTAAATTTTTGTGTTTTCATGAACCCTAGTATTTCTAGACTATGATGGACCTTGCCCTAGTGTCAAAAGAGTAAAAGGTTGCACAAAGGATGAGAGGAAGACAAAGTCACCATGTTAAGGGCATTTTGGTAATTTATGTGAAAAATGGATAAACTTTAAATATAAATATTGAAAGCTCCAACAATTTCTAGCAGCTTCCAACCATTTCTTCTTCCTTTCCCCTCTCACGTTTCTTCATCTCCATGGGAGCCTCCCTTAAAGCTTCCATAACTTTCTCTGTCTAGCTTCAATTTCATGCTTTTGAGCACTTTTTCATAAAGCCTTTTGTGCTCTTTCACTCTCTCACCTTGAAACCCTTAAAAATGCTTACTTCCATATTCCTTTCACTAGCTGGACATGTAGAGAGAGAGAGTGATTTCCCTTATTAGCTTGAAAAATTTTGAAAGAGAATTCAACTACAAAGACCATCAAGGTGAGTATAAGTTAGGGTTAAATTTCTTTAGTTGTTGATAAAGGCTAACAATGGGGTTTGTTAGTGTTTTATCATTGAGGTTGTTTATTCACTCTTAGGGTGACTAGAGTAGTGTGAATAACTAGCCATTTAATGGCAATTGGAAGCTAGTTAGGAATAACTAGTGGAACTTGATTAGGAAAGAGCTTTTGGATTATATTAATGCCAATTTGGATTGGTTGTGATGTTGTGTGTGTATAGGTTCCAACAAGGCCTCACATGTCCATTGGGAGTATTAGTTGAGGTTAGAGTCAAGCAAAAGAATCAACAAGACCGGTGAGTGAACTTGCATTTCAAAATTTGCTTTGGGAGATGTAAATTTATTTGGATGAAACATTTGAATGATTTTATCCAACCTTTTTTTAAAAATGTGTGCCGGGGAACAAGCCTTTGATAAAATGCTTTGATGTTGTGAAAATGTGAAATGTGTACAAGGATGAATCCATGTGCTCCTATATTATGTTGGTATGTATGTATATGAATATACATTGTGCATTGCTGAATAATGTTGTGTGAGGTTGTTGAAGTGTGCGAGTAAGAAGTGCACACATGATGATGTTAGAGTGTGCGAGTAGGGAGTGCACACATGATGATGTTAGAGTGTGCGAGTAGGGAGTGCACACATGATGATGAATGCATATGTATATATATGTGTGTGTTATAGAAAGTTATGAAAATATTTGTGATTGTGTTACAAGTTGGCATTGCTAATTGCTCTCAAATTGCTTTTCATTTCAACAAGAAAATGGCTTTTGATGTAACAAGACCATTTCACTTAAAATGCTCTGTTTCTCGCTGTAGCGAGATTCATTTTCACTGTAGCGAGAAACTCTAGGGTTTTGGGGGTCACATTAGCCTGATTCTCGTTGCAGCAAGAAACTCTTGGGTTCTGGTGTAGTACTTTACTTTGATGAACATTTTGACCATCTTCCCATCCGAACTGGGAAAAGGGGTAAACGTAAAAGTTGTATCCCTACCTCTTATCTTTCTAATGGTTTAAAAATAAGGTCAATTAGATATCTGTAGTGGGAGATATGATAGAATAAATAAAACATGTGCAAACTAAGATTATTTCTCATTACAGCAAGAAACTTGCTGCCATGCTTGCTACCTTGCTTGATTTTGACATATTTTTCACCCATTTAACTTCATGGATTGATCATGGGTTTTTGCAATACTATGAGGTTTTTAATCAAAGTTTGAAATGAGGGGTTTTTAGTAAGAAATTAAATCAATTGCATCATTTTTTAAATAAGTGCATCATGATTTTTGAGTTCTCCTTATCGATTGCTTGTTCCCTTCTTATGTTCACTCACTGAATTTTATACTCACGTTTTTAAACTTCATGTTTTCAGATTTGGAGGCAGTTGGGGCCTAGATTGAGTGGTCCACGTATTCTCGCCTTCTTGGTAGGTACTATGGCATCTCAGTAGCTGTACCTTCACCCACGGTCACTTCGCTAACGGTCAAGGGTTTGTTACTTGTGAACGTGTATATGTAATGTAATCCGCTAGGATCCATATTATAAGTTAATTATGTATATTTGATTATCGATGCCACTATGAGTTGGCAAACAGGTGACATTATTTTGACATAATAAAATTGTGAGTTTTGGGTCACTATAGAATATTACTAAAATATTTTTAGTTCAGAATTTCAATATGTGGTTTTCGAAATGATGGTTGGGAATGATGATCAAATTTGCATAAAAAGGCTTGCTTTGGGCTTAGTGGGCTATGCTCATTGGGCCCATGCACCAGTCATGGCCATATATTTGGGCTGTGACATTTTCCTTCATGTTAGTGCAATAATAAGGAGTTTTTAAGTACTAATTGGATGAAGCACATGGAACATAAAGGCCTTGCAAGAGAATTGTAAAGTTGTTACAATTATGAGATCACTATGCATCAAAGCTGTCACGACCCAATTTCCTGGGCCATGACCGGCGCATGAGCTCAATGAGCATAGCTCACTAAGCCCAAGCAAGCCTATCCATTTACCTTTGCTTAACAAATTTATCATATCATGCATACACACACACCTTTTCCCGGGGTTGAACATAGCCAAAACACAATGGCATTATCGATAATAATATACATGCACTATACCAGTCATGTATTTAGCAATTTACATTGCATACACATATTCACATTGTTAGATTGTATTCACAATACAAAAGAACCCATGACTTCTAGCGGAGACATTTACAATAAAAGGGATTACTATCGAATGCCAGACACATACCCAAGAAATGCACTACGGGGACTCCTCGATCTAGGGTCCAACAGTCACCTGATCTGAAAACATGAATTTTTATAAAATGTGAGTACAATACTCAGTGAGTGAACAAGGAAGGGAACAAGCAACAATTAGGGAGAATTTAAAATCATGAGGCACTTGTTTCAAAACAATGCAATTTAGTTCATTCTTATTTAAAACCCCTCTAAACCCGAGAGTTTTTCGCTACAGCGAGCATGAATTTCGCTGCAGTGAAAACAGAGCAACAAGAGAAACACTTTTCCTCACTCAACAAAAAGCCATCCTGCTAAACTAATAAAATCAACCTAAAATTCATGAAAATTCTCAAAGTACAATGTGTCAACTTTCATGTACATTATAACCATAAATCTTTGTCCATCAATTTGTTATATCACACATATTTACATATGTATATATATATATATATATATATATATATATACGTATATACCCATCATCATCATCACCAGCTCATGCGCATTCCCTACTCGCACATGGCTGGGTCATCATCGGGTTATGTGCACTCCCTACTCGCACATAATCGGGTCATCCTCGACTTATGCGCACTCCCTACTTGCACATAGCCGAGTCAACATAATTACACAACCTTATATTCAAGCATATATGTATATCAACATAAAGCAGCCACATAGAAATCCATAATAACCACATTTCATAACATAAACCTTTTCTCAAAAGCTTGTTCTCAAGGCATTCATTTTCATGAAAAATTGCATAAAATCATTCAAACACTTTGTTCAAAACAGTTATATTCCCAAAATAATTTTGATAGGCAGTCCACTCACAGGTGTCGAAAATCCAGATTCCGGGTGAACTCAGACTAATAGTCCTCAAGCGCAATTCCTTTGCCTTTTCCGGACGTCTCACCACCTTGACAAATAACAAAGTCGAGGAATTTACTATATTGTCCCTAAATTGATATAAATTAATTTAAATTACTAATGCTTGATATGTAAATGCAAAAATATGTCCGATTACCGCTTAATCACGGTATCGATTAAATTCGACCAATCACCTGATTAATCGACGATTGTGTCCAAATCACCTCCAAATTAATTCATTTCTCCTCTAATACCTTAATTTACCACATACATTTAAATAAAGCCAAATTCAGCATTAGAACCCTCACAGTTCCTTATAGAAAAATTTGGTCATTTGGTGCACTAGCATCGAATTTTTTTCTACATAACCGTTTCACCTTAATTCATCATTTTTCATGCCATTTTCCTTGAAATAAAACAATCCCCCATTGATATTCAGCCCTCATGGTTCGGCCAACAAGGAACCCTAGAGAAATTGAATATTTCTTTTGTGTTTTTGTTCATAACCATGCTTAACTATCCCTAAACACTAACATAGTCTAAAATCAAATTATTCTAACAACAATTCCTCTTCCATACCCATTTTTCAGAATTGAATTCATCATGATAACTCAATATTCAACCATGGAAATCAAGAACAAAAGCATGGGTAAGCTAGGTATCAAGGAGAATTAAAGAAATTTTAACTTACCTAGCTTGTTTCCTTTATTTCTTCACTTTTTCTTTGAATTTTCACCTAGGTTTTCTTATTTTTCCTTTTGTTCTTCCTTTTTTCTTGTTGCTGGATGCCTATGCCGAATATGGTGAGGGAATTGGGGATTTAATGGGCTGATTTCTATAGAAAATATTAAAATAATCAAGCATGTCATGTGTCACATGCTTATTGGCCCAAATTTTTAACTTTTTGACTTTTTCTTCTTAGTTTTCCACCACAAATATTCTGGTATTTATCCAATCCTACCACAATTAAAATCCCTTGGTCTTGACAAGTGCTAGGGCGAAAAATTTATCGATTTGCCCCCGGGACGAAAAAATTACGATTTTGCCCCTATACTCCGAAATGTACCGGAATCTCATTATTTCTACTTTTCAACCTAAAATAACACTAATATTGATCAATATTAACCAAATGGGGTAAAAAAATGTTTTATAAAAATTCCCGTTTAGTCCTCTAGTGGCAAAATTACCATTTTGCTCTTGTGCTCTAAAAATATCGGGAATCAAAATTTTTCACTGCTAAATATCTTTTATACTCCAATAATCATAATTATATTTCATATAATTATTTTTGGTCAAATGTGATCAAATCTTGGCTAGAAATCTCCATTAAATCATCAAATGATAAAATGACCGTTTTGTCCCTAATCATACAATTTTCCTGATGGACTCCAAACTGGACCTTGAACTCCGAATCACTATTCTAAGCCATTCTGTGTGTTTTAAAATTTCAAATTCCTCTTAGAATTTCTATTTGAACTAGTTTAAGGCTCGATTTAACTTAGTTGTACCACTCGATACAATACCGTCTTTTAATCGAGCTTGACAGGGTCTCACAAAAGCCATGTTCCTAAAATTGTTCCTAGTCATTGTATTGTCAAGACAAGGCATTGACAATGCTCAAAAACTGGTACATATTAAGCCTCTTTACTTGGAAAGCAAGCAATCGATCTCATAAATTGAAGTATATGGGATACTTGAGGATAACGTGTAGGTGCTTGTTAAAGAACAAGTTCACTGAACATGACCAGCTATGAGAACTCCATTTGGTATTTCACTCAAGTGTCTATGGAAAATGTTCTCATGTGATAGTCGTGCAACTAATCCTTAGACTTGAGACACCAGGTCATCTTGTATGGGGAATGAACACTTTGATTTTGCCACTACAGGTTTGGAAGCAACCAGATGCCTAAACAGGGTGCTTTTGGGTATGCCATGAAGCATGCAAAGGTGAATGAGTGGTCAAGAGAGGATTCATAACCCCAAGTGATATGAGGGGAGTTCTCAATTCTTGATTAACTTGTATAAAGTCTTTGGGCAAAGCATGATGAATTTGAGGAAAGCTAGTTTTCTAAATTCATAAGGTTAGTCATGAATTATGGGAACTAATATGGAATGTTATAAGTAGACACTGAGCCATGCTTAATGACATATCTGGGATATTTTATGAAAAGACTATATTGCACTGAGAGGCTTGTCACTGAAGGGCTTTGTCAAATTCTTTAATTGACTCTCTAATATTTGGGTGGTCATGATGTATTGCTAAATGCCACTCATGATCTACAAATATAAATTAATTATCAAATTGATATTTGATTATGATTTATTGCCAACATGTTAAAAGCCTAATGGGTCACACGCATTAAGTGACATGACTGAGATTAAATAAGGATAATCAATTAAGTTGGACTTAATTGAAAGAGACCAAAATAAAGTGGAAAATTAATTAAGTTTTCAGAGACTTAATTAAATTAAAATACAACTGTTGTATTTAGGTTACAAACTAGTTTGGGTATATAAATATATTATATTAGCAAACTAGAATATGAAGCCTCCAAACCATTCTCAACTGTTTCATAAAATAAGAAAAGAAAAATAGTTTTCTTTGTTTGACAAAAAAAATAAGATTCAGCAAGAATTTTTGGTCCTTTTGTTTTAGAAACAATACTTGCTAGCACAAGTAAAAATCCTACCTTTGAGAATGTCTTATTCAGTCACTGTGTGGATTACTGTTAGAGGCCAAACACTTGGATGGCTAAAGATTTAACAAATCCTAAAGGTGAAGAAGCAAAGATTTGGATTTAATTGGCTCTTGATTATGATATTCAAAGAAAGGTATGTAACTCTTAGACTTATGAGTGTTCATTATTAATTTAAAAGTTACATGAAAACACAAACATTGATCCTGTAAGATTCGACTATTTCTCTAATTAAATATTATTTTATTTTTTCACTACGTTACTATTTTAATTATTGATTATTTTTCATGTTTGAGCATGAGGTCAAATCCCAGCATCACCTTCACAGATGACTATTCTCACCATGGTTTTGTATATTTGATGAAATATAAATCTGAATCCTTTGACAAATTCAAAGAATACAGAGCGGATGTTAAGAAACAAACTGGGAAAGAGTATTCTCACTCTTAGATCTGATCGAGGAGGAGAATATCTTAGCCAAGAGTTTCAGGATTATCTGAAAAAGAATGGGATTTTCGCATAATGGACTCTTCTAGGGGCTCCACAGCACAATGGGGTATCTGAGAGAAGGAATCGAACATTATTGGACATGGTTCGATCCATGATGAGTCGTGCAGATCTTCTTATATCTTTTTGAGGATATGCCTAAGAAACTACTACTTGCATATTGAACCAAGTTCCTACCAAATGAATTGATAAGACACCATATGAGATATAGAGTGGGAAAAGGCCCAACTTGTCTTATGTCTAGATTTAGGGATGTACAACTTATGTGAAGCGTACAATGTTTGATAAGCTAGGAGCGAGATCATATAAATGTAAATTTGTGAGATGTCCTAAAGAAACACATGAATATTATTTCTATAATCACATTGACCAAAAGGTGTTTGTCTCAAGGCATGCCACTTTCCTTGAGAAAAAGTTCTTAAATGAAAGGGCTATTGGGAGTAAAGTTGTACTTAAAGAAGTTCGAGACCCACAAATTGTCATTTCATTGGAACTTGAGCTTGAGATCGTGACATTTGATGTGCAACTACAATCTCAAAAGGCACAGCCACTCAAAAGGTCTAGTAGAATGTGTTAAGCTCTAGACAGATATGGATTTCTCTCGGAAAGGGATGCATTGCCCATAAATGATGAGCCTACAACCTATGAGGAGGCAATGTTGGACATAGATTCTGAAAAACGGCTAGAAGCCATGAAATCTAAAATGGATACGATGGATACCGACCAAGTATGAACTTTGATGTATCCACCAGAAGGGATAAAATCCATTAGGTGCAATTGGGCCTTTAAAGGAATGACTGAAGTAGATGGAAAGGTGCAAAACTTTAAAGCTAGATTAGTAGCAAAAGGTTATAAACAAAGACAAGGAATTGACTTTGAAGAAACTTTTTCACTAGTTGTTATGCTTAAATCCACTAGGATTTTGCTTACAATTGTTGCATACCATGACTTTGAAATATGGCAAATGGATGTGAAGACGACGTTTCTTAATGGAAATTTGCAAGAAATGTACATGACACAACTTGAGGGCTTTAACATCCAATGTTAATGTTAATAAGGTGTGTAAGCTTCAAAAGTCCATTTATGGACTTAAGCAAGCTTCTTAGAGTTAGAACATCCATTTTGATGAAGCTGTGAAAAGGTTTGATTTCATCAAAAATGAGGATGAGCCATGTGTCTATAAGAAGGGTAGTGGGAGCGCTATAATTTTCCTAGTGCTTTATATTGATGACATATGGCTCATAAGAAATGATACAGTTACTGCAATCTATGAAGATTTGGTTGTCCAAACAATTCTCCATGAAGGATTTGGGAGAAGCAACCTACATTCTAGGAATAAAGATCTATAGAGATAGATCTAAAAGGTTGCTATGTCTTTCCCAATCCACATACATAGACAAGGTGCTAAATAGGTTTAGCATGATGGAGTCCAAGAGAGGACACTTACCTTTATTGGAAGGTATCTATTTCTCCAAGGACATGTGTCTAAAGAAACATGAGGTGAGAGATCACATGGATAAGATCCCATATGCTTTAGTAATAGGATCTATCATGTATGCGATACTTTGCAGTAGACTAGATGTATCTTATGCTCTATGTGTCACAAGTAAATACCAAGCTAATCTTAATGAAAGTCACTAGATAGTTGTGAAAAACATCCTAAAGTACTTACGAAGAACTAGGGATGTAATACTGGTTTATGGAGGAGGTGAACACCAAGTTAGGGGTTATACGGATGCAAGCTTTCAAATTGATAAAGATGATAGCAAGCCACAAAATGGATATGTGTTCACACTCAATAGAGGTGCAGTGAGTTGGAAGAGTTCCAAATAAGAGACGATTTTGGATTCGACAACCAAGGCCGAATACATCTCTATGTCTAAGGCAACGAAAGAGGCAATTTGGATTAATAAGTTCGTTACTTAACTAGATGTGGTTCCTAGCGTTATTGATCCAATACCTTTGTATTGTGATAACAATGGAGCCATTGAACAATCAAAGGAACCAATGTGTTATCAAAAATCTGAACATGTATTGCGATGTTACCATGTGATCAAGGAGATCATTGGAAGAAGAGACATTTGCATAGAGCGTATACCCACAGAGGATAATATTGTTGATCTTTTCACTAAAGCACTATCCCAACAGAAGCAAAATCGTCATGTTGAGAACATTGGTACTAGATATATAGGCGATTGGCTTTAATGGTAGTGGAAGATTGTTAGTATGAGCCTTACAAGCCAATCTGTGGTTGTATGGAAATTGCAATTTTGAGATATTCACATATGATATTTTGTTATTCATAACAACATTGAGTTAGTTCTTTATCCATAAGTTTATGATTTAATTACTTTTTGTACTTATGTAGATAAAGCCCATGGACCTATATATGCTTTACAAAGGGATTGTATTGGGATACAATTATGAGATCCTTATACATCAAAGAATTGTTCTTAAAAGTTTTTGATCATTATATTATTGAGACAGGGCATCAATAAAGCTCAAAGATCAACACATGTTGTGTTCCTTACTTGTGAAGTAAGAAACCACTCTCTTAGATTGATTATAAAGATACTTGGAACTAGCATGTGGGTGCTTGCCATGGGAGAGCAAGTTCCCTCAACATGACCCGTCATGAGAAGTGCATTTGGTACGTCACTCAAGCGTCTATACTGCCATGACCTAATTTTAGGGCCATGACAGATGCAAGGGCCCAATAGACGTAGTCCATTAAGCCCAAGCAAGCTTATTAATCTGACATGTTCATCATTCCATCATAAACTACTAAGTCACATTTCATAACTTAGGATCAAAGCAATATTAAACAATGCCAACTCATACTAGCATACCAATTACGTGTACATTGCCTACAACATGTATCTTAATAATTTATATCAAGTTTGTCTATACATCTCAAAAAGAAGACTCGATTTCCAACGGAGGGACTCAGACGAATGTACAGCTACTAAATGCCAAGACACCAACCAAAACCTAATAAGTGAACAAGGAAGGGAACAAGCAACAACAAGGGAGAATTTAAAATCATGATGCACTTGTTTCAAAACAATGCAATTTAGTTCCATTCATATTAAAAACCCCTCATCAAGCCCTTAAATGATTAATCATTTGAAAATCATGAACCCATACATAACGAACCATTTGAAAAATAAAAGCTTCAATATTACACAAGCAAGTCAAATAAACCAACGAATCATCGTTGCAGCGGAAAGGCATTCTCGCTGCTGCTACGCCGCAACGAGAATGGATTTTCGTTGCAGCGATGTTGGGATTAAGTTATTAGCCGAACGAGGGTTTCTCAACTGGCCGAAGGTTTCTCACTAAACCTCCTCATTTTAAACTTAACTCATTTAATCCTTAATGTTGGAAGTCCATGCTCCGATATTGTAGCAAAGAAGTGAAAGATAGGCCAGCAATTGGACAAGGTAGGAGACCAAAACAGAAAGTTTTTTGCTGAATCTCGCTGCAGCGAAATTGTAACCCAGAAACAGAAGGTTTCTCACTGCAGCAAAATTTAGCTGATGAAACAGAGAGTTTTTGGCTGCAGCGAGAACCAGTTCTGGTGCAGGCTCTCAAACCGGAGAGTTTCTCGCTGCAGCAAGAATGATTCTCGCTGCAGCGAGATACAGGGCACTAATGAAAAATTTTCTTTTTCTCCCAAAGAAAAAACCACCTTGCTGAAATGTCCAAACCAACATGAAATGCATGACAATTTTCCAAAGTTTAACATGTCAACCTTCACTTGCATTACAACCATATACCATTACTCATTAGTTTCCTATATCACACATATTTACATATGTATATATATGTATACCCATCATCATCATCACCAGCTCATCCGCACTCCCTACTTGCACATAACCGGATCATCCTCGACTTATGCGCACTTCCTATTCACACATAGCCGAGTCAATGTCATTACACAACAATATATTCATATATATATACCAACACAATTTGGTAGTGCATGAATCAATAATAGTCACATGTCGCAACATAAACCATTTCTCAAGAGCTTGTTCCCAAGGCACTCATTTTTAAGAAACGTTGTATAAAATCATTCAAACACTTTGTACAAAACAGTTACATTCCCAAAATAGTTTTGATAGGCAGTCCACTCACTGGTATATTGTTGAGCCTTTAGATGACTCCAATTCCCCTAATTGTCCAAATGGGATGATGGGGCTTCCTTAGAACCTAGGATCACATTAGCATAAGCAATAGGTCAATTTACACACTATGAACCCTAAAAGCTATCTCTTAGCTAGTTTTCAATTGCCACATTAAATGGCTATCTATGTTCACTATCTTAATCACTAAAAAGTAATGAATATACTCATCAATAAAACAACTCTTAATCTAAATTTCTAGCCATTATTCACAGCTAAAAATCAAACTTGGTTCATTACTCACCCTAGGGCTCCTTTGTAGTCGAATTCTCTTTCAATAACTTCAAAATCAATAAGGTAATTCTCTCTTTCTCTCTCTAGAATGCCCAATTAGTGAGAGAAAGTATGAAAATAAGATTTATCAAGGGTTTTGAAGTGAGAGAATGAAAGAATACAAGGGTTCTAGTCAAAAGGGCTCAAAAGTATGAAAACTATAGCTAGAGAGAGAAAATTTTGCAAGCTACATATCAAGCTTCCATGGAGGTTTTGAAGAAACATGAGAAAGAAGAAGAAGAAGAAGACAAGTTATTGGAAGATGGGAGAAAAAGCTGATGGAAGAAAGTATTTATAGGCCAAACTTATCCATTCCCTTAAAATTAGGAAAATGCCCTTGACTAGTTAGCTTGTTCTCATGCAACCCTTTGTGCAATCTTTTTACTCCTTTGACACCTGGGCAAGATCCATAATGGTCTAGACATGCTCTGGTTCTTGAAAACTTAAAATTTTAACCCAAGGTGAAAAAAGACCATTTTGCCCTTACCGTGAAAATTATTGTCATTTCTAGTTTTTCTTCGTGTTTTCATCATTACACATCATTTATGCAGTCTTATGCCTATTTAGACCTTAAAATATCATAAAATGTTTTTTTGGGAGCTTATTAGAGAAAATGACGAAATTACCCTTGGCTCGTATTATTACATTTATGATTAGCTATAAGCCTATAGAGGTTGGGGTCTCACATATACAATACTTCTCATGTGTCAATTGTGTAACTACTCTATAGACTTGAGACACTAGTTGTTGTGTATGTGGAGTACTATGCTTTGATTTTCATCCTTACAAGTGCCTAACCAAAGATGCCAAAACAAGATGTTTTTGTGTATAGTATGAAGCATATGAAGGCAAATGAGTGGTTAAGATAAAAATTATCAACTCAAGTGATTCAAGGGGAAATATCTCATTAGTTCTTGGTTGACATTAGCTTAATCAAATCCTTGGCCAAAGTGATTAGGAGATTATGAAATGAGTTTCATAAGTCTCCATAAAGCTAATAATCTAACTGCAGGAACAAATATAGAAGTCAATAAAAGTAAGCACTACACCAAGCTCTTATAATCTCTAGGATATATAATAAGGAAATGAATTACACTGAAAAACTTTGCATTGAAAGGTTGTCAAAGAATCCTTGACTCTCTTTATAATTAGGTGGCCATGATACATTGCTAGATGCCAATCTTGGTCTATGGAATTAAATTAGTTAATTTCAAATTTAATATGATTCATTTAAATTAATTAATTAATAAAATTATAATTCAATTCCATTACCAACATGTTAGGAACCTAATGGGTCACACACAAAGGTTGCAATTTGGATTAAATTGAGAGTGTGATGATTTAAGTTAGACTTAAATCAAATTCTAAGTTTTAAATATTAAGGATTTAATTAAAAGAGTTTAATTAGGTATTGGTTAAATATTATAATTGTTATAATATTAAGGACTTATTTTGCAAATTTTAATAAGTTAAACTTAGGTATAAATATCACATGATAGCCACTCTTTTCTAATGAGAAAGAAAAAAAAGAAAAAAATTAGATTTTCTCTTTGAGTGCCGCCACTCCTGAGAATTTTTTTTTTTGAAAACTTCTCCTTTGATTCTTTGTTGGAAATCAAAGAAGAAAAGAGGACAAATCGTTGTCCAGTTGCTAGCACAAGCTCGTGGCATAAAACTTTCTCCTTGAGAAGGATCTGTTGCAATCATGTGTGAAACATTGAAGGCCAAGCGTTTGAGTGGCTAGGATTCTTTCACACAAAAGGTGTTCACATTTTTATGTCCAAAAGGAATCCATTTGATTATGATATCACTTGGTAAGGTAAAACTTTTGCTGATTTTATATGGTGCTTAACTTTGCATTAAATAACCAAAGTGATCCAAAGGTAAGAGGCATGGTTTTATTTTCTTTCAATATTTTTTTGTTAATCCGCTAAGTTAATGCTTTAATCAAGTTGTTCCTAGCAGGGAAGACCCTATGTTTCCACATCATCTAGTTTTGTCACTGGTGAAAGAATGCCTAAGTCAAGAGCTGAGTGGACTAAAGCTGAAGGTAAAAGGGGCTAAACAAATTTTAAAGATATCAATACCTTTCATTGTGCACTAACCCTTCTAAAATTCAACAAAATCTCTAGCTGTACTACAGCTAAGGAGATTTGGAAAAAACTTAAAGTCATTCATGAAAGGACTTCACAAGTAAAAGAGTCTAAAATTGCCTTAGCCATAATTATGAAATGTTTAAAATGGAACTGGGTGAAGATATCACTACCATGTTCGATAGGTTCACCAATATTACAAACAAGCTCAATCAACTTGGGAAAATCATCCCTGATCATGAGTTAGTAAAAAGACTACTTAAATGCCTCTCAAAAAGCTGAAAATCCAAGGTCATTGCCATTCGAGAGGCCAAGGATCTCAATATAGTCATACTTGATAAAATTTGTGGATCACTCCTCACACACAAACTTGAAATGAATGAAGAAAAAAAGGATGAAAAGAAATAAGCCCAAGAGAAAAGAAAGAATCTTGCACTCAAAATTAGTACACTTAAGGAAGAGCTTGAAGAATTCTCAAGTGATGGTGATGAAGAATTATCAATGATGTCCAAAAGGTTTAAAATGCTGATGAGACAAAAAGACAGAAGATTTGGAAAGAAAAATTACAAGAAAGTCCAAAGGTTTTCTTTAAAAAAAAAGCACAAAGGTGATCTCAGTGAGAAAGATGAGATGATCTGCTTTGAATGTAAGAAAACAGGACATTTTCAGATCTGAATGTCTAATGTTGAAGGAAGAATCTTCAAAAAGAATGAAGAAACCAAAAAAAGCAATGGTGGCAGTAACATGGTTTGATAGTGACTCCTCAAGCTCAAAAAAAAAGAAAAAAAAATTGGACGAAAAAACAAATTTTTTCTTGATGGCATGAGAAGAAGAATTTAAGGTAACATCTAATTCATATGATATCTCCTATGATGATCTATAAGATGAGTATGATTACCTAGATGCTGAATTTGAGAAATTTGCTTTGAAATATAAAACAATGAGAAAAAAAGACGTAGCATTGAATGGAGAATTAGAAAAAATTAAGTATGAGTACAACTCTATTTGTGAATAAAGGAATATGTTTTAAATTGAACTTGAATTGTCCAAAACTGATTTTGAATTCTCGAAGTTAGAATTGAAAAACAAAAATTTTGAATTATAAAGAGCTGTTGATGAAAATGTTGCACTTAAAGTTGAAATAGAAGAAAGATTAAAACTGAAATCAAAAAGTGAAGAAAAGCCTCTAAGAAACACAAACCTTTGAAAGAAAATGAATGCATTTTCATTTCATTATTATGTATGTGGTAAGAAAGGTCATATGTCCCATAATTGCTATCATAATAATAGAAATCTTTTTAAAACCAAGTTGGTTTGTCACGACCTGGTATTCCCCTCAAGCTCGTGACAACCGTCGCGATGTCCCGATCGACATTTATTACCCGGAATGTCAATCGGAATCTCGCAAGGCTTTAATATCAATTTCTCATTTCTCTTGTGAGTAACTGTTGCCAAATATCATGTTCTAAAAGATTTTAAGCTATTTCCAACTTAAATCAATAAAAAATAATTTCTGTCTCACAGGGGCATTTTGGTCATTTTTTCCTGAAAATTTCAAAACTAACAAAAAATGTAGTATGCGAGTATAAAACACATAATTCATAATCAAAAATAAGTTTAAACGTCTAAAACCTTCATTTAAAATGAAATTATGACTATTTGAATATAATAAAAATATTGAATAAAATATTCTATTTTCTTATAAAACAATATTTATAGATTTACCGGTAAATAATTTTTGTAGCGTAAAAGCTAAATAAATTCATACATACTGTAATACAGATAACCAAAGTATAAAATTTAATTTACAGTGACACGTGGGCCCACAAACGACCAAAAGTATCAAAAGCGGTAAACAAATAGTTTTTAAAGATGTAAGTCTAACTGTAGCCCTCAACAAAGTGAGCTATCTATAGACTATCCTGAGCCTGAAATGGGTGAAAATGAGGGTGGTGAGATTATATAATCCTAGTGAGTAAACAAATACTATTTAAAATATCTAAAACTGAGTAAATGGAGACAGATAAAATAGTTTAACATACTATAATTCATCACCTTTCAACTCATTTCAACCAAATAAAATCAATTCATATAAATCAAGTAATCAACATGGCTTATGAATTTCTTAAAACTTTGGCTCATGCCAAAATCATTCTCATACTCAGTTATCAGGGATACCTTGGCCAAGGGCTATCCCAACCGAGTCCGCCAAGGCTATTAAAAAGTTATGTACGCATAAATCATGTTTTTATTTTGAAAACATAGCCGTTCCTTGGCGTTGGCTGAGTTCACCCTCACGTGGTGGTTTGGCGTGAAGTGAACTCTAAAGTGTTAACCTCAGGAGTTATCCATCCACGCCTCTCATACTGAGGTATGAATATAATAGGGTTACCGTGCCCCCTCTAATAGGCTGGTCCACGGAACCTGTCCACTGTAGTGACTAATCAATAACCCACTAATTCAATAAAATTCAATAGCATGACATGACAATTTAATCATTATCCAGCCTATCAAGGCAAACAACAGTTTATACATTTTCAACACAAATACCAATTCAACCATTCATGCCAATATTATCATAAGCTATTCAATTCAAACCATGATTTATAACACAGCAATTAGTCTCCAATTACTCCATTTTCAAAACCATCTTTCAATTTCAAGACAATTTTATAAAATCATTTCATTTAAACACATTTTGTTTATAAAACATAAAGATTTACTGTTTAAACTCATTTTTCATAAAATCACAAAATCAGATAAAAATCACTTTAGATAATTAAGACGATAGTAAGGTTACTCACTATTTTAGGAGTCGAATTCCGAGTACTTCGATTCTTGATCCTCGTATACTATCTCTTTACTTTTGCCAGAATGCTCACCACCTAGACATAATGCATAATAAGCCATTTACTACATTTGTGCTAAATTGTTATAAAACCAATTCAGGCTCTATACTAATGCATGAAATGGGATGTGAAATACTCAGGTAACTATCTAAATACAATGTTCAATATAAATTCAATTATGTACCTAAATAAAACGGTATTGGCCTAATTTGATCTATCACCCGATTAATTGGCCAGTACGTCCAATTCAACTCCAAATAATTCCATTTTCTCTCCCGATACTTCAAATCATCAAACACAAATTAAATAACTTGAAATATAGCAAAATCATCCTCACATTTTCTCTTGTAAAATTCGGCCATGGTTGGTGCATCAACACTATGATTTTTCCTACTTGATTCTCACACCATAAATCACTAATTCCTAACCAAATCACTTGAAATAAAATCAAAATCATCCTCAATATTCCACATGGAGAATTCGGCCAATGATGGGTGATGGAAGAACATGAATTTTTCTTGCTTGATTTCATGCTACACATCACCAATCAACTAAAAACACTAAAATACATTGAAATCTAACCAAATCAAGCATCGAAACCTCTCTCTAAGTGTTTAGCTAGCAAGATACCCATCATGAAATCATTTGATTCAACCATGGAAAATGCAAAAGAATGTATGGGAAAGGTAGATCACAAGTCAAAATCAAGAAATTTTGCCTTTGATTGCTTGATTACTTGAAATCCACCAATTTTCTCTTGAATTTTCACCCTAGGGTTCTTGTTCTTTCTTTTCTTCCTTTGTTCTTGCTTTGGCCGGCCATATGAAGAGAAATGGGCTGATTTTGTGCTGATTTTTGAGCCAAATAATAAATGGATGAATATTTGACACATGTCACCATTCTATTGGTCCATGTGTCATACTTACCCATTAAGCAATCTCTCTCTACCACTTAAATTTTTTCAATTATCCATGATAATATGGGGTAAAATCCATGTGCTGGACAAGCATTGGATGGTGTAAAATTCTAATTTTGCCTCTGGGGTGGCAAAATGATTATTTTGCCCTTACGCTCGAAAAAATGCCGAAATTAAAATTTTTCACTTCTCAAACTCAAATTATGTTCTAAATAGTCATTCTTGGTCAAAAACTTCTTCCAACATTCCAGTTTTAACCTCTGATGGCAAAATGACCATTTTGCCCCTAGGTCATGAAAATTCCAATTTGACTCCAAATCGGTCCTCGAACTCTGAATCACCATTTTAAGTCATTTTGGAGATTTAAAATTTTCAATTTCATCTTAAAATCTCTATTTGGACTAGTTCAAGGCTTAATTCAACTTAATTGTACCATTTGGTACATTGTCGTCCTTTAACGATTTTTGAGGTACTCAAGTAAACAAACATGCATTCTTATGTAGGAATGGCATAATAAACATATTGTCGAGTTGGGCTTGACATGGTTTGTGTAACAACCGTTTCCCCGATCATTACTGGCGTCTGAGACTTGCGAGTGAACCCACCAAATACCGAACAAGCCTTAGTTGAGATTCCAAATAATTAAAATCGACTTGCAATATTAATGTTATCGTTTACTTAAACCAAATAAATAGTTGTAATTAAAGTGTAGCAACTAGATACAATATCCACGTTTAACCAACTTCAGGATAGTTTCAACATCACACTTAGCATCCAATACACAACCTCAAAGTTTTTAGCAAATACATATCCGAAAGACTAATAATAATTTTTTAAATCTATTAGTTTTACATAATACAACCACTATGCAGTAGAGCGACTTGGAGTGGAAGTCTAACAGATGCCATTACCTACGTCGTAGTGAGTCAAAATGCTGGGGTGATACACTTGAGCTAATCACTTATCTGCAAAAAGGGAAGATAAGGGGGTGAGTCTCATAAACTCAATGATCATCGACTCCGTGAGCAGGGTGTAGATGGGAAACAAGCCAAGGATAGATAATTTGAACATTAAAAGCTTACGAATATATTTAAACAATTTAAAACCAAATGAAGCATTTGTGCCTTATATGTAAACCTAAAAGTTGTGTTGCAAAATAATCACTTCAAGTAATATATAAAAAAAATAGTGCAAGTAAAAGACTTTTACCATTGAAATCATTTGTTGTCCTTTACTTAAAATCAAGCTAATCATAAGCACGTATGCTCCTGTAGAATCAAGAAATATCGATGCTTATACACAAGTTTATAAACGATCTCATCCTCGAGATATTAAATGCAAATCCATCATATAAATAAGGGAGCTGCGAAAAAACTCATAATTCTCACCATGTGAAAGAATACGTATTTGAAATCCCAAAGAGATATCACTGCCGAGTAGGTAATAGAAATAAAGAACTCGTGGACCCGCTTCCACGTAAGAACATCCGGGACGCCCCCCTCCACCGAATTCCCACAGCCATGGCAATCTTGATGATGTTGGTCGACATTAGAGAAATCATGTGGTTGCAACCATGTAGATCAACTGGTGGCCTAGCCACGTATATCATCCCGTGGCCTTGCCATGTATATATATTACAGATTGTGGCCTAGCCACGTCTACATCCTGTCGAAGACCCAAACATCCTCTAGCTAAAGCTCACTTTTGCACAAGGGTCACACTATCTCGATGTGACATTTAGCCTACTCTCGAATCTCTCGGTTTGATAAAACCATTTAAAAATCAAGTTGGGTTCTCAAAAGCTTATTTCAAAATCATTTCCAAAATACCAATCATGGTAACATAATAAAACCCCCTTTTTGTAAGACTTTATATTATAAAACCTTTGCATGAGGTTTAAGTATCATATCAGCATGGTGAATATGTAATTTATTCATGAATGCACATCACACAAACAATAAGGCACATTTTGACATAAATCGTGTTAAAGAGCTTGCTTCCTAATTTTTAAAACCCTTTACATATGTAGTTAATATATACATATATACAAAACCTTTCTCAAAGCATGGCATTCACAAGCCTAACATTCTACCAACTCATGATGTCCACAAATTACATTTAAAGCAAACTAGCACGTTTGTTAATCGAATATAGATATATAGTTATGGAAATTTTGAAATAGACACCCCTACTCACCTTACAATAGCGGGACACTACGTCACTATTGGTTCGGGTGTGTCTCTAGCTAATCTTATCCACCGGTCACCCGTTAACTCCTCCGGTACGCCACCACAACAAACTTTCCTCACTTATACACTTCTTAACAACAAATTAAACTTAATATACTTAATTGCACACATATAGGGACAACACCTCAATCAATGAATCCTTTACCCAATTTCATATTTTTCATCAACATTATTCACAATCATTTAACATGCAATCCACATACTTTCAACCAACCATAGCCAACACAACATATTGTACTCACATTGCATGCTTACCTTTCAGTTTTAGCTTGAATTCCACATATAATTCACAATTTCCTCACATTTTCAATCACCATTGCTACCTCAAGCATAAGCAATTAATACACTTCTCATTTCTCCTTTCTACTTGTGATTTCAAGATTAAAACACTTACCCATTACTTATCTAGCTCAAAATCACTATGCATTCCAAGATCCACCTACATGCATGCATCCAGTTCTTGAATCGTTGAAGATTCTTGCTACCACAAACAAAATCCCACATTATAATCGGTTCACAAGGCATGCATTCAAACAAAATGATAATTTTTACCTTCCTTACCTTGGAATCTCTAAGCCGAACCACCAATGTCTTCTTTAGCTCCAACAATGGCATGTGTGTGGGAGGAAAACCTCTCAGTTTTTCTTTAACTCCTCCAAAGCCGAACCTCCCATTTTACTTTTCTTCTTTCTTCTTTCTTCCTTTCTCTTTTTGCTTCCAAGTCGATTCTCTCTTTCTTTCTCAAAGGTTCAATTTTTCCAAGCCTTTTGTCAAGCCCAGCTCTACAATATGTTTATTATGCCATTCTTACATAAGAAAGCATGTTTGCTTACTTGGGTACCTCGAAAATCGTTAAAGGATGGTAATGTACCAAATGGTACAATTAAGTTGAATTAAGCCTCGAACTAGTCCAAATAGAGATTTGAAGATGAAATTGAGAATTTTAAAACCTCATAATGACTTAAAATGGTGATTCGGAGTTCGAGGACCGATTTGGAGTCAAATTGGAATTTTCATGACCCATGGGCAAAATGATCATTTTGCCACCCGAGCTTAAAATTGGAATTTGATTTTGACCAAGATTGACTATTTAGAACATAATTTGAGTTTGAGAAGTGAAAATTTTTAATTCCGGCATTTTTTCGAGCATAAGGGCAAAATAGTCATTTTGCCACCTTAGGGGTAAAATTGGAATTTTACACCACCCAACACTTGTCCAGCACATGGATTTTACCCAATATTATCATGGATAATTGAGGAAATTTAAGTGGTGGAGAGAGATTGCTTAATGGGTAAGTGTGACACATGGACCAATGGCATGGCATCATGTGTTAAATTTTCATCCATTTATTATTTGGCTTAAAAATCAGCACAAAATCAGCCCATTTCTCTTCATATGGCCGGCCAAAGCAAGAACAAAGGAAGAAAAGAAAGAACAAGAACCCTAGGGTAAAAATTCAAGAGAAAATTGGTGGATTTCAAGTAATCAAGCAATCAAAGGTAAAATTTCTTGATTTTGACTTGTGATCTACCTTTCCCATACATTCTTTTGCATTTCCATGGTTGAATCACATGATTTCATGATGGATATCTTGCTGGCTGAACACTTAGAGAGAGGTTTTGATGCTTGATTTGGTTAGATTTCAATGTATTTTAGTGTTTTTAGTTGATTGGTGATGTGTAGCATGAAAATCAAGGAAGAAAAATTCATGTTCTTCCATCACCCATCATTGGCAGAATTCTCCATGTGGAATATTGAGGATGATTTTGATTTTATTTCAAGTGATTTGGTTAGGAATTAGTGATTTATGGTATGAGAATCAAGTAGGAAAAATCATAGTATTGATGCACCCACCATGGCCGAATTTTCAAAGAGAAAATGTGAGGATGATTTTGCCATAATTCAAGTTATTTAACTTGTGTTTGATGATTTGGAGTATGGGGAGAATAATGGAATTATTTGGAGTTAAATTGGACATATTGGCCAATTAATCGGGTGATAGATCGAATTAGGCCAATACCGTTTTATTTAGGTACATAATTGAATTTATATTGAACACCATATTTAGATAGTTACCCGAGTATTTCACATCCCATTTCATGCATTAGTATAGAGCCTGAATTTGTTTTATAACAATTTAGCACAAATGTAGTAAATGGCTTATTGTGCATTATGTTTAGGTGGTAAGCATTCTGGCAAAAGTAAAGAGGTAGTACCCGCGGATCAAGAATCGGAATACTCGGAATTCGACTCTCGAAATAGTGAGTAACCTTACTATCGTCTTAATTATCTAAAGTAGTTTTTATTCATTTTTGTGATTTTATAGAAAAATGTGTTTAAATGGTAAATCTTTAGGTTTTATAAACAAAATGTGTTTAAATGAAATGATTTTATAAATTGTCTTGAAATTGAATGATGGTTTTGAAAATGGAGTAATTGGAGACTAATTGTTGTGTTATAGATCATGGTTTGAATGGAATGGCTTATGATAATATTGGCATGAATGGTTGAATTGGTATTTGTGTTGAAAATGTATAAACTGTTGTTTGCCGTGATAGGTTGGATAATGATAAAATTGCCATGTCATGCCGTTGAATTTTACTGAATTGGTGGGTTATTGATTAGTCACTGCAGTGGATGGGTTCCAAGGACCAGCCTATTAGAGGGGGCACGGTAACCCTATTATATCCATACCTCAGTATGAGAGGCACGATTGGATAACTCCTGAGGTTAACACTTTAGAGTTCACTTCACGCCAAACCACCAGATAAGGGTGAACTCAGCCAACGCCAAGGAACGGCTATGTTTTCAAAATAAAAACATGATTTATGCGTACATAACTTTTTATCAGCCTTGGCAGACTCGGTTGGGATAGCCCTCGGCCAAGGTATCCCTGATAACTAAGTATAAGAATGATTTTGGCACGAGCCCAAGCTTTTAAGAAATTCATAAGTCATGTTGATTATTTTATTTGGTTGAAACTAGTTGAAAGGTGATGAATTACGGTATGTTAAACTATTTTATCTATCTCCATTTACTCAACTTTAGATATTTTAGATGGTATTTGTTTACTCATTGGGATTATATAATCTCACCACCCTCATTTCCATCCATTTCAGGCTCAGGATAGTCGGTAGATAGCTCACTTTGTTGAGGGCTACAGTTGGACTTGCATCCTCAAAAACTGTAGGTTTACCACTTTTGATACTTTTGGTCGTTCGTGGGCCCACGTGTCACTGTAAATTAAATTTTATACTTCAGTTAGCTGTATTAAAGTATATATGAATTTATTTATAATTTCACTTTAAATGATTGTTTTAAATATCTAAACTTATTTTTGATTATGAAATATGTGTTTTCCACTTGCATACTACATTTTTAGCTGGTTTCGAGACTTTCGAGGAAAAATGACCAAAATCCTCTACGAGAAAAAAAATTATTTTTCTATTATTTTGATTTGAAAATAATTTATAATCTCTCAAAACATGAAACTTAACAACTGTTGCTCACTAGGGAGGTGCAAAAACTGATTTAAAGCCTTGCGGGGTTCCAGTTCACATTTCGGGTAATGAGTGTCGATCGGGACACCGCGGTAGTTGTCATGGGCTCGAGGGGAGTACCGGGTCATGACATCTTTTCCTTACATTTCATTTCCTTATTTATTCCTTATCTCCCATTGGACCAATTCATCCCCCACTCAAATTTCTTGCACCAATTTTCTTCCTTATTCATTGGCTCATAATCTATCCTCATTTATTTGTCCATCCGCCACCTTCACTCTCTCATTCTTTCTTTCTTCATTCTTTATTCCTTGCATCACCTTATTCCTCTAATCATATTTCATGCATAACTTTAACCTTGTATTCTATTTAGTCACTCATTAAACCATTCAAGTCACATGCATCCAACATTTTCTTCCTCATTTGGCCACCTAATTATGACACCTAATACTCTCGTATAGAAGTTACTATGACCTTATCAACGAGACAAAGGGTCCATGGATGTTGATTTAAGTGCCAAAGGATGGAGACGGGTGAAAAGAGTATTTAAAGATAAAATATTTCGTATGCAAAAAAATAATAATAAAATAATAATATTTTTATCAAAAAAGAATTTGTGAGATAAAAGGTGATTTGGATGTGAATCGAGGCCAAGTAAGATGTTTTGGAGCCCCAGAAGACTAGTGAAAAATTTTGGGATAAAATAATATTTTATTAATAAAATAATTTTAAAATATTAATATTTTATTAATAAAATAATTTTAAAATATTAATATTTTATTCGATGTCGAAATTTTCCATGAAGGAGAAATACATGGTCAATCTAAGTGGGGGAAAAGAAGGGCGAGGAAATTTTATAGGAAAATGACGTTAATAGGGCTCACGTGTCTTTATTAAATAAAACTAGCGCGGGTAAGTAAATATTTAAATATTACGGTGTTACCGCGTTGAATCATAAATTTGATATTTTATTGGAACAAGTGTTAAGGAGGAAAAATGGAAAGAAATTGGAATTAAAAAATTACGGAAGGATACAATTAAAAAGGGTGAAAACCTTGGAGGGCAAAACGATAATTTTCCATAAGGCTTGGTCAAAGCTTCCATCCCATGGCTTTGACTCTCCATCCTTATACCATGGCCAGTCATTGTGTCCAAGGCACCATCTTCCTCCTTCATCTCCTCCCAACGCCATTTTTGTTCCTCCACCATAAAAATCAAGATTTTTCATTTTTTTCCTTGTTTTCTTTTCTTTCCTTTTCTCTTCTTACTCCTTCCTTCTCCTAACTTCTTGGGCATCAAACCTACAACTTTTAACCCCAATTTCCAACATATCTAAACCCTAGGAGGGAGAAAGAAAAATATATCTTCCTTTCCTTTATTTTTTATTTCTACTCCACTTTCAACAACACTTGGATTTTTGGCTTCAAATCTTCATTTTTAAGGCTAAAAGGTATATATTTTCAACCTTGAATTTTTGAATTTATAGGTTTGTAATTTTTAGACTTTATTTTTTAAGTTTCTTCAAATTTCCTTTCCTTGAAATTTGCTAGGTTTGGTTGATCTTTATATCCTCAAGCACCAAGGTAAAGAAACTTCAAACTTGAACAATTAGTTTAATGGGTTTGTGAATTAGACTAGAATTCTAGGTTAAAAGTTGGGTTATGGTGTAGATTGTATACTGTATATTGACTAGAATTATTAAATTCAAATTATGACTTGATGCTGGTTGTTATGGCTTATTGGTAAATATAGGTTTTACCGGTATTGTGGGACTACCTGGATTAAGACTTTGTGGGCACTAGTCTTGTAAGGTGGCATTAGGGTGAGTGAACTTGCATTAAAATGTTTTGGACTAAATAATTATATACTCGATTGAACTACTTGAAATATTTTATTGGTTTTTCTTTAAAATTTGCATGGGAACAAGCCTTTGATGAAACGTTTTTATGTTGTGAAATATGAATGTGATGAACTCATGTGTTTCGATATTATGTTGGTGTGTATGTTATGCATTGAATGGCACTATTGGGTGACAATTGTAACTGTGCGTGTGTGGTGTGGGAGTGCACATGACAGTGATAGTGGTGTGCTGTGTGAGTGCACACACTGATGATATATGCCATGTCCGATGTGGGAGTGCACATGACGATGATAGTGGTGTACTGTGTGAGTGCACACACTGATGATATATGCCATGTGCTGTGTGGGAGTGCACATGACGGTGATAGTAATGTGTTGTGTGAGTGCACACACTGATGATATGCCATGTGCGATGTGCAAGTGCACATGATGATATTGCCTTGTGTGGTGTGGAAGTGCACAGGATGATTTTAACTATTGCCGGTGTAGGAGTGCAGATGAGTTGGTGAGATGGGAATTGTATACATGTATACACACACATAGAGAGGTTAGGGAAAAATATTATGTGTTTGCATTGAATATTGAATTTTAAAAATTGACAAATGCTTTCCAATTGATTTTTACTGCAACAAAAATGGATTTTTGTTGTGACAAGAATTCTTTTAATTTCATTGCTCTATTTCTCGCTACAGCGAAATTCATTCTTATTGCAGCGAGAAACTATCGGGTGCTGGGGGCTTGACTGGCCTAAATTTTTGCTGTAGCAAAAATGCATTCTCACTACATCAAGAAACTCTTGGGTTGTTGGTTCAAAATCTTGCCCTGAAGTTCGTTGCAGCAAAAATTAATTCTCGTTGCAGCGAGAATGCCTTTCTGCTGTAGCAAGATTTGCTTTTCTATGCTTGCCTTGCTTGAACTCTACTGTACTTTCACTCTTTAACCTCTTTATTGATCATGGATCTTTCAATACTAAGGCACTAAATGATCAAGAGTTGAATTGAGCAGTTTTAACAAGAAATTAAACTAAATTTCATTGTTTTCAATATAAGTGCATCATGCTTTCTAAAACTTTTCTTATCATTTGCTTGTTCCTTTCCTATGTTCACTCACTAGGTTTATACTCTTCCTTTCAACTTCATGTTTTAGTTTTCAGGTTCGAAGATAGTTGGATCTTAGGTAGAGGTGCTTTTTCCTGTTCATCTTACGGTAGGTTACCAGAACACTCCATGATAGTATCCACACCAGAGTCACTCCGCTAATAGTCAAGGTTTTTTGTATGTGTCTATGGTTATTTAAATGTAATTCATGAGATTTGTTGTAACCACTGTATGTGTGGTGTGCATGATAATGTCGCCACAGGTTGGCAGATGGTAATATTATTTTGTGAATGGTATTGTTCAGTTGCCATGATTTAATTTCGAAAGGAAATTATTTTGAAAACAATGAATTAAGAACCTTAGAGGGAAAAGAGGGATAGGTGGTCTAATAAACAAGTTTTCATAGAAAGGCTTGCTTGGGCCTGATGGACTATTCCTATTGGGTCCATGCACCGATCATGGCCGAGATTGGGCTGTGACACTAATGCACCAATCTCATTACATGCAAATAAACTTAATCTTACTCTTCCTTTTACTTCACATGGTGGGGGTCTCACATGTTCCTCACTAACTTTCTCCTTTTAGCATGCTATGATTTGCATGTAATAGTAAATTTACATGCATATCTCAGTATCCCACATAATCTAACTGTGAGACCTCAACCTTTATAGGCTTGTAACTAAGCATAGACACAATAACACGGGTTAGAGGTAGTTTCATCATTTCTTCTAATAAGCTCCTAGAATTTGGTTTTATGATATTTTAAGGTCTAAATAGGCATAAGACCGCATAAATGATGTGTAATGATGAAAATACGAAGAAAACTAGAAATGACAATAATTTTCACAATATGGGCAAAATGGTCATTTTTCCCTCGGGTCAAAATTTTTCAAGTTTCGCAAACCCCAGCATGTCTAGAACATTATGGACCTTGTCCTAGTGTCAAAAGAGTAAAAGAAATAAAAAAAAATAAAGATTTCATATAGGGGTGGAGAATGATAAGTTAACTTACTAAGGGCATTTTCGTAATTTCTAAGGGAGTGGATAAGCTTGGGCTATAAATATCTTCTTCCAGCAACTTCTTGAATTTTCAGCAACTTCTTCTTCTTCTTCTCTTCCCATCTCACTTTGCTTCCATCCTCCATGGAAGTTTGATATGGAGCTTGCATAATTTTCTTTCTCTAGCTCTAGTTTTCATACCTTTGTGCCCTTTTGACTCGAACCCTTGTATTCTTTCACTCTCTCACTTTAAAACCCTTGAAAAATCCTATTTCCATACTTTCTCTCACTAGCTAAGTGTTTAGAGAGAAAAAGAGAAAGAAAGCCCTATAATAAGCTTGGGAATTATTGGAAAGAATTTCAAAGTTACAAAACTATCAAGGTGAGTAGTAAATTAAAATTGAGTTTTAAGTGTTGATAATGTTTAGTGATTTATTTGTGAGTTTATTGTTGAGATTGTGTATTGACTCTAATGTGATTAGGTAGTAAACACAGATAGCCATTTAAAATGGCAATTAAAAGCTAGTTAAGAGATAGCTTTTAGGGTTTATAGTGTGTGAATTAACATAATGTTGATGCTAATGTGATTCTAGGTTCTAACGAAGCCCCATTACCCCAATTGGATCATTAGGGGAATTAGAGTTAGCTAAAGGCTCAACAATATACCGGTGAGTGAATTGCATTTCAAATTCGTTTTGGGGAATGTGATTGTTTGTACAAAATGTTTGAATGATTTTATACAACTTTTCTAAAAAATGAGTGCCTTGAAAACAAGCTTTTGAGAAATGGGTTACGTTGTGATATGTGGCTATTATGGATTCCTATACTACTACATTATGTTGATATATATATATACGTACGAATATATTGTTGTGTAATTATATGGACTCGGCTATGTGTGAGTAGGGAGTGCGCATAAGCCGATGATGACTCGATTATGTGCGAGTAAAGAGTGCACATAAACCGGTGATGACCCAGCCATGTGCGAGTAAGGAGTGCGCATGAGCTGGTGATGATGGGATGGTGTGCATGATGATGATGGGTATATGTATATATATATATACATATGTAAACATGTGTGTTATAAGAAATTTATAAGGAATGGTATATGGTTGTAATGTATGTGAAATTTGGTATGTTAAACTTTGGGAAGTTGTTATGTGTTTCTTATTGGTTTTGGACATTTCAGTAGGGTGGTTTTCTTTTGGAGGAAGGGAAATTTTTCATTGGTGCCCTGTTTCTTGCTGCAACGAGAAACTCTCGGGTTTTTGGAGGGTGGCTGGCCGAAAACTCACTGTAGCGAGAAAGTTTCTGTCTTGGGGAAGAAATTTCGCTACAGCAAAAAACTTTCTGTTTCGTCTCACATCTTGATCAATTATTGCCCAATTTTCCACTTCTTTGCTACCATATTTGAGCATGGATTTTCAACATTACGGAATAAATGATTTAAGTTTAAAATGAGGAGGTTTGGTGAGAAACCCTCAGCCAGTTGAGAAACCCTCGTTCTGCTACTAACTTAAATCCCAACATCGCTACAACGAAAACTGTAGCGAAGATTCGTTGTCACATTTGACTTGCTTGTGTATCATTGAAGCTTTCATTTTTCAAATTGTTTGTTATGTATGGGTTCATGATTTCAAATGATTAATTATTTAAGGGTTTAATGATGGGTTTTAATGTGAATGAAACTAAATTGTATTATTTTAAAACATGTGTATCATGATTTTAAATCCTTCCTTATTGTTGCTTGTTCCCTTTCTTGTTCACTCACTGGGTTTATACTCACCGTTTTCAACTTCATGTTTTCAGATCATGAGACTGTTGGTAACTAGGTCGAGGTGCCCTTGTAGACTTGACTATTGGTAGGTGTCTCGGCATTAGTAGCTGTACATTTGTTGAGTTTCTCTACTGGACATCAAGTCTCCTTTTGATATGTATAGACAAACTTAATGTAAATTATTAGAATACATGTTGTAGACAATGTATGTATATTTTAAATGAGTAATGCCAGCACGAGTTGGCAATGTCTATCACTATTTTGATTCAAAGTTATGAAATGTGACTTAGCAATATTTAATGGAATGATGAGTAGGATAAATAGATAGGCTTACTTGGGCTGAGTGGACAACGTCAATTGGGCCCTTACGCCGGTCATGGCCCGAAATTTGGGTCGTGATACTAACTTTCCTTGGTAAGTTATTTTCCATTTAACTCTAAATGTTGAAATTGCACATAAGTCCTCAAACTTTTCCTTATTTATCATTCAACCCTCCAACTTTTCATCCTTTGCAATTCGGTCCTTCCAACAATTCTTTAATCCCAATTTCCTTCTATTTTCCTTCCTTTACACTTGTACAAATAAAATATAAAATTTACACTTCACCAAGGTGCCACCATAATATTTAAATATATATTTACCCGCTCTTGCTCTATTTAATAAAGGCACGTGAGCCCCACTAATATCGTTTTTCTTCAAAATTCTTTCTTACTTCTTCTCTCCACTTAGACTAGTCATATAGTCCTCTTTCATGACTAATTTCAACAATAGATAAAATATTAATATTTTAATGTTATTTTATTAATAAAAAATTATTTTATTCCAAAGTATTCTTGTCAAGCCCAGCTCTACTATATGTTTATTATGCCATTCTTACATAAGAATGCATGTTTGCTTACTTGGGTACCTCGAAAATCGTTAAAGGACAGTAATGTACCAAATGATACAATTAAGTTGAATTAAGCCTCGAACTAGACCAAATAGAGATTTTAAGATGAAATTGAGAATTTTAAAACCCCAGAATGACTTAAAATGGTGACTCGAAGTTGGAGGACAAATTTGGAGTCAAATTGAAATTTTCATTACCTAGGGGTAAAATAGTCATTTTGCCACCTAAGGTTAAAATTGGAATGTTGGAAGAAGTTTTTGATCAAGATTGACTATTTAGAACATAATTTGAGTTTGAGAAGTGAAAAATTTTAATTCTGACATTTTTCCAAGCATAGGGGTAAAATAGTCATTTTGCCACCCTAGAGGTAAAATTGTAATTTTACACCACCCAACACTTGTCCAGCACATGGATTTTACCCAATATTATCATGGATAATTGAGGAAATTTAAGTGGTGGAGAGAGATTGCTTAATGGCTAAGTATGACACATGGACCAATGGAATGGTGACATGTGTCAAAATCTCATCCATTTATTATTTTCCTTATAAATTAGCACAAAATCAGCCTATTTCTCTTCATATGGCTGGCCAAAGCAAGAACAAAGGAAGAAAAAGGAAGAACAAGAACCCTAGGGTAAAAATTCAAGAGAAAATTGGTGGATTTCAAGTAATCAAGCAATCAAAGGTAAAATTTCTTGATTTTGACTTGTGATCTACCTTTCCCATGCATTATTTTGCATTTTTCATGGTTGAATTACAAGATATCATGAAGGATAGTGTGTTGATAAAACCCTAGGAGAGAGGTTTTGATGCTTGATTTGGTTAGATTTCAATGTATTTTAGTGTTTTTAGTTGATTGGTGATGTGTAGCATGAAAATCAAGCAAGAAAAATTCATGTTCTCCCATCACCCATCATTGGCCGAATTCTCTATGTGGAATATTGAGGATGATTTTGATTTTATTTTAAGTGATTTGGTTAGGAATTAGTGATTTATGATGTGAGAATCAAGTAGGAAAAATTATAGTGTCGATGCACCCACCATGGCCGAATTTTCCAAGAGAAAATGTGAGGATGATTTTGCCATATTTCAAGTAATTTAATTTGTGTTTGATGATTTGGAGTATTGGGAGAAAAATTAAATTATTTGGAGTTAAATTGGACGTATTGGCTAATTAATCGAGTGATAGATCGAATTAGGCCAATACCGTTTAATTTAGGTACACAATTGAATTTGTGTAGAATACCGTGTTTAGACAATAATCCGAACAATTTGCATCCCATTTCATACATTAGTATAAAGCCTGAATTGGTTTTATAACAATTTAGCACAATGTAGTAAATGGCTTATTATGCATTATGTCTAGGTGGTGAGCATTTTGGCAAAAGTAAAGAGATAGTACCCGAGGATCAAGAATCGGAGTACTTGAAATTCGACTCCCGAAATAGTGAGTAATCTTATCATCATCTTAGTTATCTAAAGTATATTTTTATTCAATTTTGTGAATTTTATGGAAAATGAGTTTAAATGATTAATTTTTAGGTGTTATAAATAAAATGTGTTTAAATAAAATGATTTTATAAATGGTCTTGAAATTGAATGAAGGCTTTGAAAATAGAGTAATTGGAGACCATTTGATGTATTGTGAATTTATGGTTCTACTTGAATGGCTTATGACAATAATTGCATGAATGGCTGAATTGATATTTGTGTTGAAATGCATGAACTGTGTATTTGGCCTTGAGAGGCTGTAAAATAAAATAATTGCCATGTCATGCTATCGCAAATTTTATTATATGGTGGGTTTAACTTGGTGCAATGGACGGGTTTTCTGTGGACCAGCCTATTATAGGGGCACGAAATCCCGTTATATTTTACCTCGGTTAGAAAGGCGAGTAGGGTAACTCCAGAGGTATAACTTTAGAGTTTCACTTCACGCCAAACCACCACGTGAGGGTGTACTCGGCCAACGCCAAGGAACGGCTATGTTTTCAAAATAAAAACATGATTTATGCGTACATGACTTTTTAACAGTCTTGGCGGACTCGGTTGGGATAGCCCTCGATCAAGGAATCCCTGATAACTGGGTATGAGAATGATTTTGGCACGAGCCAAAGTTTTAAGATACTCATAAGCCATGTTGATTACTCGATTTATAAGAATTGATTTTATTTGGTTGAAACAAGTTGAAAAGTGATGAATTACAGTATGTTAAACTATTTTATCTGTCTCTATTTACTCGGCTTTAGATATTTTAGATGGTATTTGTTTACTCACTGGGATTATATAATCTCACCACCCTCTGTTCCACCCATTTTAGGCTTAGAATAGGCTGTAGATAGCTAATTTCATCGAGGCTATCATTGGATTTGTATCCTTCAAACTGTAGGTTCACAGTCTTCCTTACTTTTAGTTATTCAGGGGCCCACTGGTTATTGTAAATTAAATTAAATACTCTGGCTTACTGTATTACAGTATGTATGAATTTATTTTGTTTTTGCGCTGCTAAAAAAAATTATTTATGTATAACTCCAAAAATATTATTTTATAAGAAAATAGAATATTTTATTGAATATTTCTTTTATTTTTTTTATTATATCCAAATAATCATAATTTCATTTTAAATAAAGGTTTTAGATGTTTAAACTTATTTTTTATTATGAATTATGTGTTTTGTACTCTCATACTACATTTTTAGCAGATTTCGAGATTTTTGCAAAAAAATGACCAAAATGCCCCTGTGAGAAAAAAATTATTTTTCTATTGTTTTAATTTGGAAATAGTTTATAATCTCTCAAAACATGATTTTAGTAACTAATACTCATAGGAGAAGCGAGAAAAACTGATGTTAAGCCATGCGAGGTTTCGATTGACATTCCGGGTAATGAATGTCGATCGAGAAGTCGCGGAGGTTGTCACGGGCTCAATGGAAGATTGACATTTCGGGTAATGAATGTCGATCGAGAAGTCGCGGAGGTTGTCAAGGGCTCAATGGGAGTTCCGGGTCGTGACAATTCTTTTCACCCATCACCGCTCTTTGGCACTTAAATTTACATCAATTGACCCTTCGTCTTATCGATAAGGTCTTATTGGCTTCGATACGAGGGTACGAGGTGTTACAATTTGGGTTCCTAAAAGATCCCATGTGATTGCTAACCCCTAAGGACCCATTAAAGTATGGGTACCTTTAAAGAAAAACTAAAAATATGTTTTATAGGTTAAGTGTCATAGCCAAAATCCTAGGCCATGACCAGCGCATGGGCTTAATAGGAATAGCCCACCAGAACCAAGCAAGACTTATTAGAGATTCCTGATAATTCACTATACTCGTTCACCAATCCATATTAGTGCTTAAACCATATTCTTTCGTATCATAACTTTAACCATAATTATAATAATCAATTCAATCTTTAAAACATATAATCATAAGTATATACAATGAAGTCTAAAATCTCCAATTTAATACTTATACCGAGGCTATTATCCATTTACAATTATATAAACAGAGTGCTACAACTTGACCTCTAGCAACGGAGTAACTTGGAATGAAATGCTACGAGATGCCTTTACCTATTTACGATGGACGATAAGTGTCACAACCCAATTTCCAAGCCATGATCGGCGCATGGCCCAATGGGCATAACCCACCAAGCCCAAGCAAGCCTATTATATAATCTTGCTTAACTTTCCATCAACTATTCTCAAGTCACCTTTCATAAGTCCAACTTATAATCACTTTAATAATGGGCTATAGCAATCAAAAATTTCATTAATATAAACCCAAAATGATGTTAACATTTCAACTCATGGTGGCATTAACAGTTAAAATATACATATTTTGTCTAAGACACGTATCTTAGTACTTTACATCACATGAACGTATTCATAAAACAAAATCACTCTTAACTTCCAGCGGAGTGACCACAGTGAAGGTGTCGTTACTGAATGCAAAAATACCTACCAAGGAGATGAAACTACGTGGACACCTCGACCTAGGTTCCAACAGCCTCCTGATTTGAAAACATGAAATTGAAAACAGTGGTACAAACTTAGTGAGTGAACATAAGAAGGGAACAAGCAATCGATAAGAAGAATTTGGAAATCACGATGCACTTGTTTCAAAAACAATGCAATTGATTTAATTTCTTACTAAAAACCCCTCCTTTCAAACTTTGATTAATAACCTCATAGTGTTGCAAAAGCCCATGATCAATCCATGAAGTTAAATGGGTGAAAAATATGTTAAAATCAAGCAAGGTAGCAAGCATGGCAGCAAGTTTCTTGCTGCAGTGAGAAATAGTGTTAGTTTGCATATATATTAGTTTTTCTAGCATATCTACCACTATAGAAAGATAAGAGGTAGGGCTACAACTTTTATGTTTACCACTTTTCCCATTTTGGATGGCAAAGTGGTCAAAATCTTTATTGAAGTGAAAGAACTGCACCAAAATCTGAGAGTTTCTCGCTGCAGTGAGTTGTTGGCAGCCAAAACAGAATGTTTCTCATTGCAGCAAGAAGCAGGGCACCTAAATGTAAAAAGGACCTTCTTTGCACTAAAAATCCATTTGGTGCTGCAATAAAATCAATTTGCACTAAAAAGGCCAATTTCAACATGCCATACAATCACACACATTCTATCACATATCTATAGATATAATCATATATAACACCTACACCACCCCACCTTCCTCAACTCTTGTGCACTCCCTACATACACAAGGCAATACCACCATATGTGCACTCCCTACTCACACACCTCATTATCATCATACAACATTATTCATCATCGCACAACATACATTCAAATATGTATACCAACACAATATAAGAGCACATGAATTCATCCTCTTTACACATTTCACACCTTTTACAACATCAAAGCATTTATAAAGGGCTTGTTCCCAAGCACCCATTTTTAATGAAAAGTTGGATAAAATCATGCAAATAATTCATCTCAACACAATTTTATTTTCCATAACAATTTTGAAATGCAAGTTTACTCACCGGTATTGTTGAACCTCTAATCGACTCTAACCTCCACTAATGGTTCAAATGGTGCTGTGAGGCCTTGTTGGAACCTATCACGCACAAAAACATCACAGCCAATCCAATTTACATTAATATCACTCCAAAAGCTAGTTTCTAATTCAAGTTCTACTAGTCATTCCTAATTGGCTTCCAACTATATCAAATGGCTATTTCCTTGCACTACTTTAATCACACTAAAAGCTGAATTCTCTTCCAATAGCTTTCAAACAAATGTGAAAAGTCTCTCTCTCTCTCTCTCTCTCTCTCTCTCTCTCTCTCTCTCTCTCTCTAGAACGTTCAACTAGTGAGAGAGTGTAATAAGGAAAGGTTTTTGAGGGTTTTATGGTGAAAAAGTAAAAAAGCACAAAGAACTTTGTGAAAGGGTGCACAAAAACATGAAAATCGGGGTTAACTCGAAAAAATATACGGAAGTTTCAAAGCAAGCTTGCATGCGGGGTGCAAAAACTTAGGAAAGGAAGAAGAAGAATAAGAAATGCTGGAAATTTGAATAACCTCCTAGAAACTTAGATATTTATGCTTTATGTTTATCCATTTTCTCATGAAATTACCAAAATGCCCTTAACAAGGTCATTTTGTCTTTCCATTGCCCTTATACAATCTTTTTACTTATTTGACACTGAGACAAGGTCCATAAGGGTTTAGAAATGCTCAGGTTCATGAAAACTTAAAAATTTCAACTCGAGATGCAAAATGATCGTTTTACCCCTATCATGAAAATTATCATTATTTCTATCTTCTTCATTATCTTAACCTCATTCATTCATTCCTTAGGCCTACTTGAACCTTAATAACGTTAGAAAACTACTTTTAGGGGCTCACTAGGAGAAATGATGAAATTAGCCCTAGTTTGTGTTATCGCGTCTACTTCTAGTTACGAGTCTCTAGAGGTCGACATGTAAAACTCGACCCTATAAATACATGTCATGACATACATGCACTGAGTAACATGTTATTATGCTAGGAAAGCACCTAAGAAAAGACGAAACCCGATATCGTACCTAACGGTACACTTGAGTTGATTTAACCTCGAACTAGTTCAAATAGGAATTGTAGGATGAAATTTAATATTTTATAGTCCAGGAATGACTAAAAATGATTGTTCGGAGTTCGAGGGTTCATTTGGGGTAAAATTGGAAATTTTGATGTTTAAGGGCAAAATCGTCATTTTGCCACCTAAGATAATAATTTGATCATGGAGTGAAATTTTTGACCAAGATTAACTATTTGGAGTATAATTTAAATATAGCAAGTGAAAAAGTTTAATTCTGGTGATTTTTGGAGTGTAGGGGCAAAATCGTAATTTTACCACCCGCTAACAAAATTTGAGATTTTGAGAGAATTTAGATCAAATTTGACAAATTGGAGAATGGTATGAGTATAAGGGATAAAAAATATGTCTATGGGCAATTTTTCAGTTTTTTGGGCAAAAATGTAATTTTCACTTTTACGGGGGCAAAAGTGTAAATTTCAAAAATTACTCCACCGAGACTTTGGATAAGTCTGAGAATTTTATCTAAGCTATGGATATGTGGGAGAAGTGTATGGTGAAAATTTGGAAACAAATGGATGAAATTTTAAAAAATGGGCCAATGGGAAAGTGACACGTGGCATTTTTAATGATATAATATTATTTTAATGAAAAGTCAGCCCATTTAAACCCTATTTTAAGTGCTGGCCGGCCATAAGGGAGAACAAGAGAGAAAATAGAGAGGAAAGGAAAAAAAAAAGAAAAACCAAAGAGAAACAAGAAAATTCAAAGGGGAATTCACGTTTTTCACCCGTTTACGCGTCTAACGGTAAGATTTTTCAACTTTAGCTTGATTTCTACCTTTCTTATGCCTTTGTTTCCATTTAGCATGCTTGAGGAGAGAGATCTAAAAGTGACATCAAGGGCTGGACGAAATTCTAGGGGAGAGATTTTGAAAGTTTTAGGTTTTGATTTTTAGTTAAATTGATAGTTTTAGTTAGTTAAATGTGTTTAAAAATTAAATTGGGCAAGAAAGCATTAAATTTTCACAGTACCCACCCTTGGCTGAATATGCATTGATGTACAATGATGATGATCTGATTTTTATTCTAGGAGAAATGAAGAGAAAATGATGAAAAATGGTTAAATGTGATAGAAAAACAAAGTAGAAAATTAACCGAGTTAATGTCCCATTTTTGGCCGAATTTTCCAAGGAAGAGAGTGAGCTGATTTTGGTGATTTTAGAGGAATATTGGCTGATAATTAATGGTTAGAAATGTTGGAGAGAGAATGGGACAATTTAGAGCTAAAATGGGGCGCGTTACCAATTTATCGGGTAAAGTGTCAAAAATAGGTTAATACCGCGTTTAAGCCATTTTTGGCTATTGCATTTCATACAATGCATTAGTATAGGATTTAAGTCAAATATATAGTTATTTAGCATTAATGTGATGAATTGAGTAAATTTTTACAATGTGTCTAGGAGGAGAGCCTTCCGGTAAAGACAAGAAAATCGTACCCGACGAGTAGTTATCGGGGCACCTAGAAAGCTTTTAGTTTGTACAAACGGTAAGTAAACTTATTATTATTGTAAATTATCTAGAGTTTATTTTTTAAATGCTCTTTATGTATTTTATGAAATGAAAACGAGATTAAAACGGGATTTTTGATGTTTTACAAATAAATGTGACAAATAAAGATATATTGGGTTGATTATGAAATTGAGTAATTGGAGGCTGTTAATTGTCTTGAAAATTATATATTTTCCTATGAATGGCTTATGAGATATAAGTATATGTGGCTATATTTTGTAAGTGCATTGGAAAATTTATGTAAACTGTTTTTACTATGCAGGCTGAATAAATAAATAAAAGCCACGTTATACTGTCGAAATTTTATTAAAATTGGTGGGTTAGTCACTGCAGTGACGGGTTTTCGTGGACTGCCTATTAGAGGGGCACGGTAAACCCGGTTATATAGTTACTCCGGTTGTAGAGGCGATGAGGGTAACTCCCGGGGTAGTATTAGAGCTCACTTCACGTCGAACCCCCACATGAATGTGTAACTCGGCCAACGCCAAGGAACGGCTTGTTTTAAAAATAAAAATGTGTTTCACATGTAAATGTTATAACAACCTTGGTGGACTCGGTTAGATGCCTCGGCCAAGGTATCCCCGATGATTAGTTTTGGCTTGAGCCTTGTTTTCTTTTATAAAAGACATAAGCCTTAACAACTGTTTTGGTAAATTACAAATATTTTATGGTTTAAGAAATAAATTGAAAACATTATGAAATGGTTTGTGATTTGTTGTTTAAACTTGCCTCCTCGTTACTCGCCTTTAGATATTTATGATAATGTCTGTTTACTCATTAGGATTGCAAAATCTCACCCACCTCCTTTCCAAACATTTCAGGTTTGTGGTAGCTTGTAGATGCCCTATTTTGTCGAGGATTCCAGTTGACATCTTGTAAAACCCCGACCCTATAAATACATGTCATGACATACATGCATTGAGTAGCATGTTATTACGCTAGAAAAGCACCTAAGAATATACGAAACCTGATATTGTACCTAACAGTACACTTAAATTGATTTAACCTCGAACTAGTTCAAATAGGAATTGTAGGATGAAATTTAATATTTTATAGTCTAGGAATGACTAAAAATGATTGTTCGGAGTTCGAGGGTTCATTTGGGGTAAAATTAGAAATTTTGATATTCAAGGGCAAAATCGTCATTTTGCCACTTAAGATAATAATTTGATCATGGAGTGAAATTTTTGACCAAGATTAACTATTTGGAGTATAATTTAATGATAGCAAGTGAAAAAGTTTAATTCTGGTGATTTTTGGAGTGTAGGGGCAAAATCGTAATTTTGCCACCCACGGACAAAATTTGAGATTTTGAGAGAATTTAGATCAAATTTGACAAATTGGAGAATGGTATGAGTATAAGGGATGAAAAATATGTCTATGGGCAATTTTTCAATTTTTGGGGTAAAAATGTAATTTTTGACTTTTACGGGGGTAAAAGTGTAAATTTCAAAAATTACTCCACCGAGACTTTGGATGAGTCTGAGAATTTTATCTAAGCTATGAATATATGAGACAAGTGAATGGTGAAAATTTGGAAACAAATGGATGAAATTTTAAAAATGGGCCAATGGGAAAGTGACATGTGGCATTTTTTAATGATATAATATTATTTTAATGAAAAGTCAGCCCATTTAAACCCAAATTTTAAGTGCTGGCCGGCCATAAGGAAGAACAAGAGAGGAAATAGAGAGGAAAGGAAGAAAAAAAGAAAAACCAAAGAGAAACAAGAAAATTCAAAGGGAAATTCACGGTTTTCGACCGTTTACGCGTCTAACGGTAAGATTTTTCGATTTTAGCTTGATTTCTACCTTTCCTATGCCTTTATTTCCATTTAGCATGCTTGAGGAGAGAGATCAAAAAGTGATATCAAGGTCTGGACGAAATTCTAGGGGAGAGAAATTGAAAATTTTAGGTTTTGATTTTTAGTTAAATTGATAGTTTTAGTTAGTTAAATGTGTTTAGAAATTAAATTGAGCAAGAAATCATTAAATTTTCACAATACCCACTCTTGGCTGGATGCTCAATGCTGTACAATGATGATGAATTGATTTTATTCTAAGGGAAATGAAGAGAAAATGATGAAAAACGATTAAACGTGATAGAAAAACAAAGTAGAAAATTAACCGAGTTAATGTCCCATTTTTTGCCGAATTTTCCAAGGAAGGGAGTGAGCTGATTTTGTTGTTTTTAGAAGGTTATTGGCTGATATTCAATGGTTAGAAATGTTTGAGAGAGATTGGGATGATTTAGAGCTAAAACGGAGCGCGTTAGCAATTTATCGGGCAAAGTGCCAAAAATAGGTTAATACCGCGTTTAAGCCGTTTTAGGCTATTGCATTTCATACCATGCATTAGTATAGGATTTAAGTTAATTATATAGTGATTTAGCATCAATGTGATGAATTGTGTAAATTTTTGTAATGTGTCTAGGAGGAGAGCCTTCCGGAAAAGGCAAAGAAGTCGTACCCGACAAGTAGTGATCGGGGCGCTTAGAAAGCTTTTAGTTTGTACAAACGGTGAGTAAACTTATTATTATTGTAAATTATCTAGAGTTTATTTTAAATGCCCTTTATGTATTTTATGAAATGAGAACGAGATTAAAACGGGATTTTTGATGTTTTAGGAATAAATGTGACAAATAAAAATATATTGTATTGATTATGAAATTGAGTAATTGGAGGCTACAAATTGACTTGAAAAATATATATTTTCCTAGGAATGGCTTATGAGAAATGAGTATATGTGGCTATATTTTGTGAATGCATTGGGAAATATATGTAAGTTGTTTTACTATGCAGGCTGGATAAATAAATAAAAGCCACGTTATACTGTCGAAATTTTATTAAAATTGGTGGGTTAGTCACTGCAGTGACGGGTTTCCGTGGACTGCCTATTAGAGGGGCACGGTAAACCCAGTTATATAGTTACTCCGGTTGTAAAGGTGAGGAGGGTAACTCCTGGGGTAGTATTAGAGCTCACTTCACGTCGAACCCCCACGTGAATGTGTAACTCAACCAACGCCAAGGAACGGCTGGTTTTTAAAAATAAAAATGTGTTTCACGTGTGAATATTTTAACACCCTTGGCGGACTCGGTTAGATGCCTCGGCCAAGGTATCCCCGAGGATTAGTTTTGGCTTGAGCCTTGTTTTAATAAAAGACATAAGCCTTAACAATTGTTTTGGTAAATTACAAATATTTTATGGTTTAAGAAATAAATTGAAAACATTATGAAATGGGTTGAAATTTGTTGTTTAAACTTGCCTCCATTTTACTCGCTTTTAGATATTTATGATAATGTCTGTTTACTCATTGGGATTGCAAAATCTCACCCAACTCCTTTCCACCCATTTTAGGTTCAGTATAGACTGTAGATAGCTGATCTCATCGAGGACTACCATTAGATCTGTATTTACCAAACCGTAGGTTCACAGTCCTCTTTACTTTTGTTTATTTGGGGGCCCTCTTGTTATTGTAAATTAAATTAAATATTTTGGCTTACTGTATTTCAGTATGTATAAATTTATTTAGCTTTTACGCTATAAAAAGTATTCACGTATAACTCTATAAATATTGTTTTATAAGAAAATAGAATATTTTCCTTAATATTTCTTTTATTTTCTTATTATATTCAAATAACCGTAATTTCATTTTAAATGAAGATTTTAGACTTTTAAACTCATTTTGAATATGAATTATGTGTTTTGTACTTGTATATTACGTTTTAGCCAGTTTCCAAATTTTTGAGAAAAAAATGACCAAAATACCCCTGTGTGGCGAAAATTTTATTTTGATTGTTTTTGATCTAAAATAGTGTATATTCTCTAAAAACTAGATATTTAACAACGATTGCTCACAGGAAAGGAAAGAAACTGATATGTAAGCCTTGCGGGGTTCCGGTTGGCATTTCGGATAATAAGTGTCAATCAGGGACGTTGCGGCGATTGTCATGGGCCTGAGGCAGGTTCCGGGTCGTGACACATCTCTACCACACAGACAGTAGGTTTCTAGCACCAACATTGGGTGTATTTTGGGCCACTTGTCATTGTAACTATTATTGTACATTATAACTTTGTAAATTTTTGTATGTGTGAATTTATTTTACTTACACGTTACAAAAAATTTCTTACACGTGTTTCTATAAATATTGTTTTATATAAAAAAAATGATGCTATATTTTAATCAATATTTTGAATAGTGATATTTATCTATAAATCCTTTTAAAATATTTTTGTCTTTTGATTTACTTAAGCAGGAAACTACTGGAAATTGTTTAAAATGTTTAAAAACGATTGCTCACAGAAAAGGCAAGAAACTGATATGTAAGCCTTACGGGGTTCTGATTGGCATTTCGGGTAATGAGTGTCAATTGGGACGTTACGGTGGTTGTCATGGGCCCGAGAGAGGTTCTGGGTCGTGACAACTCAATTGGTATCAGAGCTTTTGGTTTAAAAGCTTATGGTTTTGAAAGAAGTTTTTTATTTTTAAAGTTCTTGGATTTAAAGTTATATTTTTAAAATAATTTACAATGTTAGTTTGGCCCAGTTAAGATTAGTTAGTTGCATATAGAGTCTTAAGTTGTCTAAACCAACTCCGTTCTTTTTGTAGATCATTATGCCTCCTCGACGTGAGCTACCACCTATTACTAGATCTACCGGTATGGGAAGAGGTCGTCCCAGACAAAGTCGGCCGGATTCCATAGAAGAGGAGTCGGCTGCGTCTTCTTTTAGACCAGTTCCTACTGCTGAGTCTACGGACATTCCTGTACCTCCTCCACCACCTGTTGCTACTCCTGGCGTACCTGCCATGACACTTGAGGCAGCTCAGGCGTTAGCGGCTTTTCTCGCTGCTCTTGCAGGCCAAGCTCAGGCTAGTCCAGTTCCACCCGCTGATTCCCCTGTAACAGCCCCAGTACCACCACCTCTTATTTCACCCCAGACACCGGACGTCTCCATTTCTAAGAAATTGAAGGAAGCTAGACAGTTAGGTTGCGTCTCGTTTACTAGTGAGTTGGATGCGACCACAGCTAGGGATTGGGTTATTCAGGTATCAGAGACACTGGCAGATATGGGATTAGATGATGAGATGAAATTAAAGGTGGCTACACGATTACTTGAGAAGAGAGCCCGTACCTGGTGGAATTCAGTAAAGTCTCGCTTTCCTATACCGCTGACTTGGACGGATTTCCTCCAAGAGTTCGATGGTTAGTACTACACCTATTTCCATCAAAAAGAGAAAAAGAGAGAATTTCTGAGTTTGAAACAAGGGAACATGACCATTGAGGAGTATGAAACTCGTTTTAAAGAGCTGATGTTGTATGTACCTGAGTTGGTGAGATTGGAGCAAGATCAGGTAAACTACTTTGAGGAGGGACTCCGTAATGAGATACGGGAGCGTATGATAGTGACTGGCAAGGAGTCGTATAAAGAAGTTGTGCAGATGGCCTTACGAGTTGAGAAGCTTGCCACTGAGAATAGACGGATCCGAGCTGAGTTCGCAAAGAGAAGAAATCCGCCTACGTTCCTGGGTCAGTCTTCAAAGAGAGGCAGAGATTCGACATCTACTGCAGGAAGTACTACCTTAGCGTCTGTGGCATCCACTAGACCTCCATCTCAGCAGTCGCAGCCAAGATCTTTTAGATTTGATCGGTCAGTGATGAGTAGTCAGGGGAGGACTTCAGGAGGATTGGATAGATGCCGTAATTGCGAAGGATTTTATGTTAGGTCATGTAGACAGCCTGTAAAGTGTTTTCAATGCGACCAACAGGGGCATATCAAGAGAGATTGTCCTCAGTTGAGACGGGGTACAATAACTACTTCTACTCCTCCGACTCGTCCTAGTATACAGTGGAGAGACACTTCGGGATCATAGTCCAGACAGGGCCCAATGATACAATCAGGCATTGGAAGTAATACCTCAGAGCAGCCATCTTTCAGACCGCAGCCTCAGATTTTGACCAGGGTCTTTGCAATGACTGAGGATGAAGCCCGAGCTCGACCTAGCACCGTGATGGGTACTATGATTGTGTTTGATAGAGATGCACATGTTTTGATAGATTTAGGCTCCGATAGATCATACGTGAGCATATCATTTGCATCATTCTCAAATAGGAACCTGTCATCATTAGAGAAAGAGATTGTAGTGCATACTCCTCTAGGCGAGCAATTAGTAAGAAATACGTATTATAGAGACTGTGGTATTAAAGTTGGGGAAGAAGAATTCATGGGTGATTTAATCCCTTTGGAGATTCGAGACTTTGATTTGGTCTTGGGTATGGATTAGTTGTCCACTCATCGAGCAAAGGTGGATTGTTTTAAGAAAGAAGTGATTCTCCAGAGTTTAGAGGTAGCAGAAGTTGTATTTACGGGGGAGCGTCGAGTATTACCGTTTTGTGTAATCTCGACCCTCAAAGCTTTGAAATTGGTGCGAAAGGGATATCCGGCATACTTGGCTCACGTGATTGATATATCGAGGGAGGAACCTAAGTTAGAGAATGTCTCCGTAGTAAGTGAGTTCTCTGATGTATTTCCTGATGAATTACCGGGACTTCCTCCCGATCGTGAGTTAGAATTCACTATTGATGTACTTCCGGGTACTGCCCCTATCTCTATTCCTCTATATAGAATGGCTCCGACAGAGTTGAAGGAGTTGAAAGTGCAGTTGAAAAAGTTAGTGGACAGGGGTTTTATACACCCTAGCACCGATTTTATTTGTGAAAAAGAAAGACAATATACTTCGGTTATGTATCGATTACCGACAGCTTAACAGAATGACCATTAAGAACAAGTATCCGTTACCGAGGATTGATGATCTTTTCGATCAATTACAAGGAGCTACAATGTTTTCTAAGGTTAATCTAAGGTCTAGGTATCATCAATTGAGGATTAAAGAATAGGATGTACCCAAGACAGCGTTCAGGACTCGGTACGATCATTATGAGTTCTTGGTCATGCCTTTCGGGTTAACTAACGCATCAGCAGCTTTTATGGATCTCATGAATAGGGTGTTCCACCCTTACTTGGACAAGTTTGTTATTGTGTTCATTGATGATATCTTGGTTTACTCGAGAGATAATGATGAGCATGCTAACCACTTGCGTATAGTATTACAAACTTTGCGGGAAAGACAGTTGTATGCAAAGTTTTCAAAGTGTGAGTTTTGTTTATAGGAAGTGGTATTCTTGGGACACGTATTATCAAGAGCTGGAATATATGTTGATCCCAAGAAGATAGAGGCAATTTTACAATGGGAGCAACCTAAGACAGTGACAGAGATTCATAGTTTCCTCGGATTAGCCAGTTATTATCGGAGGTTTGTTCAGGGGTTTTCCTTAATAGCAGCTCCTTTGACCCGTCTAACTCGTAAGGGAGTTAAGTTTGTGTGGGATGATGTTTGTGAGAATCGATTTCAGGAGCTAAAGAACCAGTTAACCTCCGCTCTCGTTTTAACACTTCCTGTGAGTGGTAAGGGATTTGTAGTTTATAGTGATGCCTTAAAGTTGGGGTTGGGGTGCGTACTGATGCAGAATGAAAAAGTTGTGGCTTATGCTTCTAGACAACTAAAGAGGCATGAAACAAATTACCCTACCCACGATTTAGAGTTAGCAGCAATGGTGTTTGGTTTAAAAATCTGAAGGCATTACTTGTATGGTGAGCATTGTCGGGTATTTACGGATCATAAGAGTTTAAAATATTTGCTCACTCAAAAGGAGCTTAATTTGAGGCAAAGGCGATGGTTGGAGTTGATAAAAGATTATGACTTGGTGATAGACTATCATTCGGGAAAGGCGAACGTTGTAGCTGATGCCTTAAGTCGTAAGTCTTCATCGTCTTTAGCAGCACTTCAGAGTTGTTATTTTCCAGCATTATTAGAGATGAAATCTCTTGGGGTCCAGTTGAGAAACGGTGAGGATGGATCCTTATTGGCAAACTTCATTGTGCGACCTTCGTTACTTAATCAGATCAAGGACATTCAGAGGTCTGATGATGAGTTAAGGAAAGAAATTCAAAAATTGACTGATAGGGGAGTTAGTGAGTTCAGACTCAGAGAGGATAACGTCTTGATGTTTAGAGACCGAGTTTGTATTCTTGAGGGAAACCAGTTGAGACAGGCGATCATGGAAGAAGCCCATTCATCTGTTTATGCATTACATCCCGGAAGCACCAAGATGTATAAGACTATCAAGGAGAATTATTGGTGGCCGGGTATGAAGCGAGACGTAGCAGAATTCATAGCAATGTGTCTCGTATGTCAGCAAGTTAAGGCGGAGCATCAGAGGCCAGCAGGTACACTTCAGTCTTTACCTGTTCCCGAGTGGAAATGGGAGCATGTAACTATAGATTTTGTTTTGGGACTGCCGCGGACACAAAGGGGAAAGGATGCGATCTGGGTGATCGTAGATCGGTTGACTAAGTCCGCTCACTTTTTAGCTGTCTATAGTACATACTCTATTGAGAAGCTAGCTCAGCTCTATATAGATGAGATTGTGAAGTTACATGGAGTTCCCGTTTCTATAGTGTCAGACCGAGATCCTCGATTCACTTCTAGATTTTGGCTAAAATTCCAAGAAGCTCTCAGAACTAAGTTGAGATTTAGTACTGCTTTTCACCCACAGACAGATGGTCAATCCGAAAGGACTATACAGACTTTGGAGGATATGCTACGGGCTTGTGTCATTGACTTTACTGGGAGTTGGGATAAACACTTGCCGTTAATGGAGTTTGCTTACAACAATAGCTTTCAGTCTAGCATTGGTATGGCACCATACGAAGCTTTATATGAAAAGAAATGTCGTACTCCACTTTGTTGGGATGAAGTGGGTGAAAGAAAGTTAGTTAGTGTGGAATTGATCGAGCTAACTAATGACAAGATCAAGGTTATACGAGAGAGGCTAAAGGTAGCCCAGGATAGGCAAAAGAGCTATGCAGATAAACGGAGAAAAGACTTGGAGTTTGAGATCGATGATAAAGTTTTTCTTAATATTTCTCCTTGGAAAGGTAATAATTTGAATACTTTGAAGTATTAAATCTTATTGATTATACTATCATGATAAATTATGGTGTTTTATTGGATAATGAAAGGTGTGATTCGATTTGGGAAGAGGGGAAAGCTTAACCCGAGATATATTGGACCCTTTCGTATCATTGAAAGGATTGGGCCATTGGCTTACAGACTTGAATTACCCCCGGAGTTAGATCGAATCCATAATGTCTTCCACGTCTCGATGTTGAAAAGTATGTTCCTGATCCTTCCCACATTCTAAAGACACCACCGATTGAGTTGCATGACGATTTGAAGTTTGAGGTGCAACCTATGAGTATCTTGGATTGAAAAGATCGAGTACTGAGGAACAAGAGTATTTCAATGGTCAAAGTGTTGTGAAAAAATGCTCGAATGGAGGAAATGACATGGGAAGTAAAGCATCAGATGACGAACCAATACCCGCATCTATTTGTCGAATCTGGTAAGTGAAATTTTGAGGTCAAAATTTTATTTTAAAGGGGGTAAAATTGTAAAACCCGACCCTATAAATACATGTCATGATATACATGCACTGAGTAGCATGTTATTATGCTAGGAAAGCACCTAAGAAAAGACGAAACCCGATATCGTACCTAACGGTACACTTGAGTTGATTTAACCTCGAACTAGTTCAAATAGGAATTGTAGGATGAAATTTAATATTTTATAGTCCAAGAATGACTAAAAATGATTGTTCGGAGTTCGAGAGTTCATTTGGGGTAAAATTGGAAATTTTGATGTTCAAGGGTAAAATTATCATTTTGCCACCTAAGATAATAATTTGATCATGGGGTGAAATTTTTGACCAAGATTAACTATTTGGAGTATAATTTAATGATAGGAAGTGAAAAAGTTTAATTTTGGTGATTTTTTGAGTGTAGGGGCAAAATCATAATTTTACCACTCACGGATAAAATTTGAGATTTTGAGAGAATTTAGATCAAATTTGACAAATTGGAGAATAGTATGAGTATAAGGTATGAAAAATATGTCTATGGGCAATTTTTCAGTTTTTTGGGCAAAAATTTAATTTTTCACTTTTACGGGGGTAAAAGTGTAAATTTTAAAAATTACTCCACCGAGACTTTGGATAAGTCTGAGAATTTTATCTAAGCTATGGATATGTGGGACAAGTGTATGGTGAAAATTTGGAAACAAATGGATGAAATTTTTAAAATGGGTCAATAGAAAAGTGACACGTGGCATTTTTTAATGATATAATATTATTTTAATGAAAAGTCAGCCCATTTAAACCCCATTTTAAGTGCTGGCTGGCCATAAGGGAGAACAAGAGAGAAAATGGAGAGGACAGGAAAAAAAAAGAAAAACCAAAGAGAAACAAGAAAATTCAAAGGGAAATTCACGTTTTTCGCCCGTTTACGCGTCTAACGGTAACATTTTTTGACTTTAGCTTGACTTCTACCTTTCTTATGCCTTTGTTTCCATTTAGCATGCTTGAGGAGAGAGATCTAAAAGTGACATCAAGGGCTGGATGAAATTCTAGGGGAGAGATTTTGAAATTTTTAGGTTTTGATTTTTAGTTAAATTGATAGTTTTAGTTAGTTAAATGTGTTTAGAAATTAAATTGGGCAAGAAAGCATTAAATTTTCACAATACCCACCCTTGGCTGAATACGCATTGATGTACAATGATAATGATCTGATTTTTATTTTAGGAGAAATGAAGAGAAAATGATGAAAAATGGTTAAATGTGATAGAAAAACAAAGTAGAAAATTAACCGAGTTAATGTCCCATTTTTGGCCGAATTTTCCAAGGAAGAGAGTGAGCTGATTTTGGTGATTTTAGAGGAATATTGGCTGATAATTAATGGTTAGAAATGTTGGAGAGAGAATGGGACAATTTAGAGCTAAAATGGAGCGCTTTACCAATTTATCGGGTAAAGTGCCAAAAATAGGTTAATACCGCGTTTAAGCCATTTTTGGCTATTGCATTTCATACCATGCATTAGTATAGGATTTAAGTCAAATATATAGTTATTTAGCATTAATGTGATGAATTGAGTAAATTTTTACAATGTGTCTAGGAGGAGAGCCTTCCGGTAAAGGCAAGGAAATCGTACCCGACGAGTAGTTATCGGGGCACCTAGAAAGCTTTTAGTTTGTACAAACGGTGGGTAAACTTATTATTATTGTAAATTATCTAGAGTTTATTTTTAAATGCTCTTTATGTATTTTATGAAATGAAAACGAAATTAAAACGGGACTTTTGATGTTTTACAAATAAATGTGACAAATAAAGATATATTGGGTTGATTATGAAATTGAGTAATTGGAGACTATTAACTGTCTTAAAAATTATATATTTTCCTATGAATGGCTTATGAGATATAAGTATATGTGGCTATATTTTGTAAGTGCATTGGGTTATTTATGTAAGCTGTTTTTACTATGCAGGCTGGATAAATAAATAAAAGCCACGTTATACTGTCGAAATTTTATTAAAATTGGTGGGTTAGTCACTACAGTGATGGGTTTCTGTGGACTGCCTATTAGAGGGGCACGGTAAACCCAGTTATATAGTTACTCCAGTTGTAGAGGCGAGGAGGGTAACTCCCGTGGTAGTATTAGAGCTCATTTCACATCGAACCCCCATGTGAATGTGTAACTCAGCCAACGCCAAGGAACGACTTGTTTTAAAAATAAAAATGTGCTTCACATGTAAATGTTATAACAACCTTGGTGGACTCGGTTAGATGCCTTGACCAAGGTATCCCCGAGGATTAGTTTCAGCTTGAGCCTTGTTTTCTTTTATAAAAGACATAAGCCTTAACAACTGTTTTGGTAAATTACAAATATTTTATGGTTTAAGAAATAAATTGAAAACATTATGAAATGGTTTGTGATTTGTTGTTTAAACTTGCCTCCCTGTTACTCGCCTTTAGATATTTATGATAATGTCTGTTTACTCATTGGGATTGCAAAATCTCACCCACCTCCTTTCCAAACATTTCAGGTCTGTGGTAGCTTGTAGATACCCTATTTTGTCGAGGATTCCAGTTGACATCTCTACCACACAGATAGTAGGTTTCTAGCACCAACACTGGGTTTATTTTGGGCCATTTGTCATTGTAACTATTATTGTACATTATAACTTTGTAAATTTTTGTATGTGTGAATTTATTTTACTTACACGTTACAAAAGATTTCTTACACGTGTTTCTATAAATATTGTTTTATATAAAAAAATGATGCTATATTTTAATCAATATTTTGAATAGTGATATTTATCTATAAATCCTTTTAAAATATTTTTGTCTTTTGATTTACTTGAGCAGGAAACTACTGGAAATTGTTTAAAATGGAATGTTTAAAAACGATTGCTCACAGAAAAGGCAAGAAACTGATATGTAAGCCTTGCAGGGTTCTGATTGGCATTTAGGGTAATAAGTGTCAATTGGGATGTCGCGGCGGTTGTCATGGGCCCGAGGGAGGTTCCGGGTCGTGACACGAGATCTCACAATAAGTGTCGATTATTGCACACTAGGCCGATCACTATCTACAAAGGGAAATGAAGTGGGTGAGTCTCACAGACTTAGTGATCATCGGCTCCGTGAGCAGGGAGTATATGGGAAACAAGCAATAAGCAGGTCATTTGAATGATAAAACCAGAATACAAAATGCAAATCTTATAAACCAAACCACAAGGAGGATATTTGTGCCTTGTAAAAATAATATCGTAAAATCATGATGCAATGCTTTCTTTGGCAATGTAACAGAAAGAGTTTCAATCATCGGAAACATCATTGCCATCAAATTATGAAATACAGTACAAAGGTAACCACGCTCCCAAAATGTGTGGCATGTAAAGAAATCAAAGTGTACGGCCACCTAAATCAACTCATGTTTGTCAAGTAAGCACTGAAAGCTTTTATTTAAATAATGGGAGTTACAGAGAAAATCTTAACTTTTCACCATACAAGAGAGTACGTGTTGAAAACTCACAAGGCTCTCAAGTAGGAAAGCATAATATCAACACGTGGACCCACTTCCATGTAATAACAATCTGTGAGTCTTACTCCACCGGTTTCCTATAGCCATGGCAGTCTCCATGATGTTGGTTGACATTGGAGAATCAAGCGGTCGCTACCGCTCACATTCGGGAGTCTCACTCTACCAGATCACTTATGGCCTAACCATGTATATATATCACAGGTCGTGGCCCCCACCATGCCTAACCGCCAGTCGATGACCCAAAGGTTTTCTAGCTAGAGCTCACTCGTGCATGAGGGTCACAATTAACCGAAGTGATAGTCGACCTACTCTCGATGCACTAGGTTTGTCAAAACCATTTTCAAAAATCACATTAAGGTTTCCAAGTCTTTTGCTTAAAACGATTTGAAACCAAGGTTCAATAACCTTTCAAATTACTTTTCATATAAAAAGGCATGGTGTGTTCTCTTATACAAAGATCGAACTAAAATTGGTACTCCAAACTTGCATTTTAAATCATTTAACAATTGTATTTAAACTATGCATATCACACAAAAATACAAGGTATGGATTTTGAATGCAAAATAGTATAAAAGGCTTGTTTCCCGATTCTTAAAACACTTTACGTATATAGCTCATCTATAGATATATCCAAAACAATTTTGAAAACAACTTGCATCCACAATTTCCTACGAGTTCTACTAGCTCATGCTTTCAACAATAATAGTGTATAAATCATTATAAATCCATTTAGAAATTGCCTATCGAAACTAACAGCTCATGCTTTCCACAATTACATTTAATGATATATGGCAACGTTTACAAAATGTACAACATTATAAAGTTATGGAAATTTTTGAAAAAGGCACCCTCTACTCACCTTACAATAGCGGGATGCTCGTTGCTATTGATTCTGGTGTGTATCTCGCTATTTCTACTTGCCGGTCACTTGTTACCTCGCCCAATACGCCACCACGGTAAACTTTCCTAGCAACAAATTAAATTCAATACATTTAGTGTATATCATTTCCACTTCTCCTTCTCATTCAATCATGAATCCTTATTCTACTAACTTGCATCTTGACACGTTTTTTGCTATGGTTCTTCATATCCTTTGCTTGCGTAATTCTTTAGATTACAAGTACCGGTAACTTGTTTATAACATTAGCACACATATTAATCCTTTCCAATGCTATCTATCAAGTTCAACTTCTCACACCAATAACCTTGCATACGGCAGCAATTATAAATCTAATTTCATTAAGCATTTCCTAAATTTACATGCACCACAATTTACATTCATATGCTGCCCACACTTGCATAATTATTTTCTCACAATATTCAACTAAATGTAGGCTTTAAAACATAGTGTTAAGCTTACCGCTTTCCTTTTCCACTTTGAGTCCATCATGTACCCATAGGTTTATTGGCTTGTATGTCACCACTTTTTCTCCAATCAAGCCAATCTTTGCTGCCCCAAGACATTTCTCTTAGTCACTAACTCATTTTCAAAGATTACTTAAGCTAAAAACAAGAATCCTTACCTTTCCTTGCTTGAATCACCAAAACCAAGCTTTTTCTTCCTTTCGTTCTTTTTCTTTCTCCTTTCTTTCTTTCCTTTCTCCTTTCTTCCAACTGATCTCATCTATTTTCTTTCCAAGAGTACGGTTTTCCTTGCAAAACAAAGCCATTTTTCTTTTCAAATGCATGGTGGCAAGGTGAAAATGGAATGGAAGCTTGAAAATGGCGTGGAAGCATGAAGGTGAGGAAGAAAATATCTTGTGGCTGGAGATAAGAACTAGCCATGAGATAAGAATAAAGAGTCAAAGCTTCCTTTGGAAGCTTTAACCAATCTAATGGCAAAATTACCATTTTGCCCTTTGAGGTTTTCACCTTTTTTAATTGTATCCTCCCACAATCTCTTAATTCCAATTTCTTTCCATTTTTCTTTCTTAACACTTGTATCAATAAAATATCATGTTTATGCTACAACGCAGTATCACCGAAATACTTAAATATTTACTTACCCGCATTAGCTTTATTAATAAAGACACGCGGGCCCCATTAAGTCATTTTTTTCTGAAATTTCCTCGTTCTTCTTCTCCCCCACTTAGATTGACCATATACTCCTTCTTCATGGAAAATTTTGACATTGAATAAAATATTAATATTTTATTCCAAAATTTTCCACTTGTCTCCTTGGCATCCAAAATGTCTTATTGTGCCTCGATTCATTCCCGAATCACTTTTTATATCGTTAATTCATCCTCGATAAAAATATTATTACTTAATTACTATTTCCTCGCGTGTGAAATATTTTATTCCAAACTATGCCTTTCACCCTTCATCACTTTTAAACACTCTAATTAACCTCAATTGGCATCTGATAAGCCTTATTAGCCAATGTATCCAAATACGGGATGTTACAGTCTCCCTCACTTAAAACGAATTCGTCCTCAAATTCTAATTGGCGTTGGGTGAATAGTGAATTTCACATGTGCATCTCATATTCCACATAATCTAACATTCCTTGGTTAGTAAATTCCCATTTAACTTCAAATGTTGTAATTGCACATAAGTCCTCAAACTTTTTCTTATTTACCATGTGACCCTCCAAACTTTCGCCCTTCACAATTTGGTCCTTCCAACACTTATTCTGTCAAACCCTGTTCTATAAAATAATTACAACGTCATTTACATGCTCAATAGAATTTTTGCATATTTAGAAAGTTCGAGAAATCATTAAAAGACGATATTACCTCTAATGGTACCATTAAGTCAATTAAGCCTCGAACTAGTTCAAATAGGAATTTAAAGGTGAAATTAAGAGTTTCACAGTCCAATGATGACTCAAAATGGTAATTCGGAGTTTGAGAATTAATTTGGAGTCAAATCAAAATTTTCGTTATCTAGGAGTAATATGGTAATTTTTTCACCTGAGGATAAAATTGAAATATTGGAAGAAGTTTTTGATCAAGATTGATCACATTTGACTCATTGGAGTATAATTTGAGGTTAATAAGTACAAAAGATGTAATTTCGGTATTTTTGGAGTATAGGGGCAAAACAGTAATTTTACCACCCCGAGGGTAAATCGGTAAATTTTCACCCTCGACACTTGTCAAGACCAAGGGATTTTATTCATCATGGAAATGGATAAACATGAGAAATGTGTAGTGGAGAATTAAAGAATTAAAAGTCAAATATTTAAAATTTGAACCAATAAGAAAATGCCATGTGTCATGCTTTTATTATTTTATTGTTTCCTTATAAAAAGGCATAAAAATCAACCCATTTCTCCCATAGTGGTCAGCCAAATCAAAAGAGAAGAGAAACCAAGGAAGAACAAACCCTAGGTGGGACAAATCAAAGAGAAAGTGTTGGAATTCAAGGATTTGATCAAGCAAAGGTAAAATTTCTTTGATTTTGCTAGTGATTTACCTTACCCATGCATTTTTCTTTAATTTCCATGGTTGAAAAGCATGCTTTCATGGTGAATTCATGGCTGGTCAAAATGGGTATGGAGAGAGAATGATCTTGGATTGGTTTGATTTTTAGGTATGTTAGTGTTTTTAGGTGATTAATGATGTGTAGCATGAAAACAAGTGAAGAAAACCACAAAAGGTTTGGTGCCCATCAATAGCCGAATTCTCTAAGTGAATAATGAGGAAGAATGGGATGTTATTCTAGGTGATTTGATTAAGAAATAATAGTCTTTGGTGAATTAAGGGATTGGAAAAGAAATGGAGCAAGTTGGAGTGAAATTGGACGCATTGGCCAATTTATAGGATGAAAAATCAACTTAGGCCAATACCGGGTCTAGATGGCTACCCGTGCATTTTTCATTTCATATCGCGTATATCTATTGAGCCTGAAATAGCTTATGATTGTTAGACACAATTTAATTGGAATATGTGTCATAGATTATGGCTAGGTAGTGAGCCATTGGATACGGGTAAAGGACTGTACTCGCGGACTGAAAATATGAGTATTTCTACTCCTAATACTGTGAGTAAACTTATTATCGTCTTAATTATCTAGAGTAGTTTTATTCAATTGTGTGATTTTATAGAAAATGGGTTTAAATGGTAAATTGTTATGTTTTAGGAAAAATTGTGATTTTATAAAATGATTTTATAAATTTTTTGGAAAATTGAATACTGGTTTTGAAAATAGAGTAATTAGAGACTATCTGCTTGTGTTATAAATTGTGTTTTAAATTATATGGCTTATAGCAATATGTGAGCATGAATGGCAAAGTCGGTATTTGTATCAAAATTATATATACTATGTATTCAGCCTTGAGAGGCTAGATTGCGATAAATTGCCATGTCATGCAGATAAGGATTTTATAAATCAGGTGGTAGATAAAATAATCCATAGTCACTGTAATGGTGGGGGTTTTCGTGGACTGCCTATGAGAGGGGCACGGTAACTCAGTTATATATTTACCTTTAGGGGAGAGATGTTGGATGAAGTATCTCCTGAGGTAAAGATTTAAGTGCACTTCACGTAGACCACCGCATGAGAGTGAGACTTAACCAACGCCAAGGAACGGCTGTGTGTCAGATGTGAAAACGTATTTATGAGTATGGGACATTTAACAACCTTAGCGGTCTCAGTGGGATACCTTGACAAAGGTACCCTCGAGAACGATTTTGGCAGGAGCCAAGTTTTGTGAGATATATAAGCCATGTTGATTAATTGAGTAAACTGAATTCATGTTATGAAACATATATTGGAAAAGAATATTTTAATTCGTCTCCATTTACTCGCCTTTAGATAGTTTAGATGGTGTTTGTTTACTCACTAAGATTATGTAATCTCACCCCTCTTCCTATCCATTTTTTAGGCTCAAGACAGTTTGTTGATAGTTGATTAAGACGAGAATTAATCTCGGAGTTGCTTCCTAGAAAGTAAGGGTTCGTAGCTCTACACCTTCTTGGTCAGTTAGGAGCCCACGTGTCACTGTAAAAGTAATTTTGTACTTCAATTATCTTATTTAAAGTATGTATGAACATATTTAGCTTTTACACCATGTTTTTGGCGGGTTTCGGTATTTTCGAAGAAAAATGACGAAAATGCCCTTGTGAGCCAGAAAATAATATTTTATTGTTTTGATTTGGAAACGACTTATGATTTCTTGAAATGCGAGATTTAATAACTGTCGCTCACCGAGGAGATGCGAAAGCTGATGCTAAGCCTTGTGGGGTTCCGATTGGCATTTGGGATAATGAGTGCCTATTAGGACGTCGCGACGGTTGTCACGGGCCCGATGGGAGTTCTGGGTCGTGACATATTCAATTCCAATTTCCTTCTATCTTTCTCCCTTTACACGTGTACAATCAAAATATCAAAGTTGCACTTCACCAAGGTGTCACCATAATATTTAAATATTTACTTACCCGCTCTTGCTCTATTTAATAAAGACACGCGAGACCCATTAACACCGTTTTTCTTCGAAATTCTTTCTTATTTCTTCTCCCCCACTTAGATTAGTCATATAATCCTCCTTCATGACTAATTTCAACAACAATAAATAAAGTATTAATATTTTGATATTATTTTATTCCAAAATTTTCCACTTGTCTCCTCGGGACCCAAAATGTCTTACTTTGCCCCGATTCACTTTCGAATCACCTTTTAACTAGCTAATTCATCCTCGATAAAAATATTATTATTTAATTACTATTTTATCGTGTGCAAAATATTTTATTCCAAAATACTCTTTCCATCCTTCAACACTCTTAAACAATTAAATTTACGTTAATTGACCCTTCGTCTTGTCGATAAGGTCATATTGGCTTCTATACGAGGGTACAGGATGTTACACCCTACATTAGTTGGCTGTCATTTTCACAAAAACGATTAAGTGAAGAACAATTTTGTAGAATTAGAAGATACTTAGGAATGATTGATGTCAATAAAATCTAAATTATATTGAATTGATCATGTTTTTGAGATATACCTTTTGATAATCATGTTCACTTCTTGATATAGTTGATTAGAGAATGTTTTGATTAGTTAAAGGACTGTTAGAAGGGAAATAAGGCACACTTTAATTAGTTAGGACCTCCGTTTATCAATTACAACACCTCTGTCTTAAGTTAGCTAAGTTAAGTAAGTGAATCCTTAATCAATTAAAGGTGTTTCTAATTAGTTAATGAAAGTTAGATATAATGAAAGCCTTAAGTCAAAAATAGAATAATCAATTAAGACACAGGCTAATCGATTGGAACGCCCCTGTTAGCAAAAATAGACTGTCATGTGGGAAAAATTCAAATAAAAAAAATACTGGGTAGGTGGTACGAGAAACCACCTATTCAAAACGTGGGTAGCTGGTTAATAATTCATCTAAAAAGACTCTCAACTACTTAAAGAACTATTTCTTGGAAAATCAAGACTCAAGAGCCTCTAGATTTTCCTTTTCCTCTAAAACTCGATAAACCTTAAGTAAAGAAATCTAATGGGAAAAACCTCTCTCACACACAAGGTCACTAAAAAAGAGAAAGGAAAAAGAAAAGGTGATGATGCTCCATCTCTTCCCTCGAAGAAGAAAGGAAAAGTCCAAGAATATTTAATTGAGAAGAAGAAGGAAAGTAAAAAGAAGATTTTAGAGAACAGGCAAGGAATAGCTAACACAAGAATCCTCACAAGAAAAGGTACTAGTTCCACTTCTCAATTTCAGAATAAATTGCATGCTAATAGGTTAAGAAAATAGAAAATGCAACAATTTCATGTGGAAAGTTCTTTGATTGGCCTAGTTTTAACAAAGTACTGGCAGTGAAAGAGGATTTAGAAGGATATTTTGAAACCTTAAAACTGAGGAATATAAGTATCTTTGGTATAGCATGTTTAGCCCCTCATTGGTAAAAGAATTTTATTCTAGTATTGCTGTGGATAAAACTGAACTGGTTAACTAAGAAAATTTACAAAATATAGTTTGAATGTCTTTCTAAGTGGCAGAGAATTTCAAATCAGTGCTCAAGACTTTGGAGAATTTCTAAAAAAAGAGTTTGAAAAGGGGGAGTTCAAAATGCCTGAAAAATATGATCCTAGTCATGTTTTGGAAATTGTAACTAGAAGGAAAGAGAAATTTTCCTCCAAAAGTTATGCCAACGACATTAAAAATGCTCAACTCAGAATCCTACATTATTTTTTACAACTACACTCCACGAAAGGAGTAATAGCTTTAGCTACATTAGTGCCCAGGACTTGTGGTTGATGGAGATTGTGTTTAATGACATTCCACTGAATGTAGAAAGGTACATGGTTGAGAGAATCAGGGCAACTCTACTGGGAGATAAGGCCAACTTACCATATGGCAACATCATTTCAGCTCTAGTGGAAAAGAAGGGGATTTGGAGTATAAGATTCTAAGCAAACTTAACTAAAAACAAAGATCAGGGGATCTTCTTAAGGAGTGTTCTGAAAATGGGCTACAAACTAGAGAGAAATGAATGCATCAAAACCATAAAAAGTAGACCACTGCCCCTCATTACTGGAAGTTCTTCCACACCTTTCACTAGAGTCATCCAACCTTTTCTTTAAGGTGAAATGATTTTGTGACACCCAGTACCCTCGTATAGAAGTCAATATGACCTTATCAATGAGACATAGGGTCAATAGATGCTGATTTAATTGCTAAAGAATAGAGACGGGTGAAAGAGTATTTTAAGATAAAATATTCGACATACGAAGAAATAATAAGAAAATAATAATAATATTTTTATAGGGGAAGAATTTGGGAGATAATAGGTGATTTGGATGTGAATCGGGGCAAAGTAAGATGTTTTGGAGCCCTAGAAGGCTAGTGGAAAATTTTTGAATGAAATAATATTTTGATAATAAAATATTAATATTTTATTTTGTGTCAAAATATTTCATGAAGGAGAATATATGGTCAATCTAAGTGGGGGAGAAGAAGGATGAGGAAATTTTAGAGAAAAATGAAGTTAATGGGGCTCACTTGTCTTGATTAAATAAAAATAGAGCGTATAAATAAATATTTTAAATGTTGTGGGGACACCGCGTTGGAGTACAAACTTTATATTTCATTTGTACATGTGTAAAAGAAGATAATAGAAGGAAATTGGAATTTAGAAGAGGGTTGGGAGGACTAAATTGAAAAGATGGGAACCTAGGAGGGCAAAACGGTAATTTTTCTATCAAGCTTAGTCAAAGCTTTCAAAGGAAGCTTTGACCCTTCATCCTTATCCCATGGCCGACCATCATGTTCAAGGCATCATCTTCCATCTTCTTCTCCTCCCAACGTCATTTTCATCCTTCACCAAAAGAAATAAAGCTTTTTCATTTTCTTTTCCTAGTTTTCCTTTTTTTTCTCTCTTTTTGTTGCTTCTTCCTTCTTCTAACTTCTTGGGTATCAAACTTGCAGCTTCTAACCCCAATTTCCAACACATCTAAACCCTAGGAGAGAGAAGGAAAATCTCTCTTCGTTTCCTTTATTTTCAATTTTTACTCCACTTTCAACAACACTTGGATTTTGGCTTCAAATCTTCATTTTAAGGCTAAAAGATATGTATTTTCAACCCTTGAATTTTTTAATTTATGGGTTTGTAAGTTTTAGACTTTATTTTCTAAGTTTCTTCAAATTTCCTTTCCTTGAAATTTGCTAGGTTGGGTTGATCTTTATACCTTCAAGCACCAAGGTAAAGAAACTTCAAACTTGAACAATTAGTTTAATGGGTTTGTGAATTAGACTAGAATTCTAAGTTAAAAGTTGGGTTAGAGTGTAGATTGTATAGTGTATATTTATTAGAATTGTTAAATTCAAATTATGACTTGATGGAGGTTGTTATGGCTGATTGGTAAATATAGGTTTTAACGGTATTTCGAGACTACCTGGATTAAGATTTTGTTAGGTGGCATCGTTAAGGTGAGTGAACTTGCATTTAAAATACTTTTAACAAATGCATATGTGTTTGAATAAAATATTTGAATATCTTTGGTTGATTTCTTTTAAGATTATGCACGAGAACAAGCTTTTCACAAGTAATTCTTTTACGTGGTTGAATAAATGATGTGCTGAGTTATATACTTGGAATGTTATGTTGATTTGACAATTGATTTGTGGCATGTGTGTATTGGAAATATAGAGATGTCCTAAATTATTGGCAAAATGAATAATGTTATTCTTTTTAAGTGTTGGATTGTGCAACTATGTTTATGACCAGTAAAATAATGAATTATGTGAGATATAGTACTATGCAAAGATTTTTGTTATGTGTTGATATGTGTGTTATTCTTTGAAATGTAATGTTGATTGATTAATATAACCGTGCGTGTGTGGTGTGGGAGTGCACATGACGATGCCGGTGATGATGTGGGCGGGAGTACGTGTGATGGTATTGAAATGTGAGTGTAGGGAGTGCACATGATGATATTGAAATGTGCATGTAGGGAGTGCACATGATGATATTGAAATGTGCGTGTAGGGAGTGCACATGATGATATTGCCTTGTGCGTGTAGGGAGTGCATAAGAGCTAATGATCGGTGGTTGCATGTATGTTTATATATATATACACTACAGAGATGTTTATATATGCTATGAAAAAGTTAAGGAAATATTATGTGATTGTATTGAATGTCAAAAGTTGATTTTCTTAAATGTTTTAAACGAGCTAAAAGACAACATGGCATCGAGTTTTGTTTATGGCATACAAAATTGCATTATTTTCAAAACGAGTGCATCATGTTTTCAAAAACTTTCAGTATTGGCTGCTTGCTCCCTTCCTATGTTCACTCACTGAGTTTATACTCATTCTTTTCAAATTCATGTTTTAGTTTCAAGATCGAAGGTAGTTGGATCCTAGGTCGAGGTGCTCCCTCCTATTCATCTTTTAGTAGGTTCACTTGCCACTAAATGTTAGCACCCACGCCCAGAGTCACTCCGCTGACGGACAGGGTCATTGTATGTGTATATGTATACTTAATGTGAATTGCTAAGATTCATTTGTCAAACTATCAATGTATATTATGATCGATGATGCCATTATGAGTAAATACTTAGGTTTTATGAATTATTTTCAAAGAAATTATATTTGAATATTATGAATTATAGATTTTAAAGAAATATGGATGATAGATGGGCTAATGTATAGGTTCATATAGAAAGGCTTACTTGGGCCTAGTGGGCTGTGCCTATTGGGCCTTTGCGCCATCATGGCCCAGGATTTTGGGCTATGATAGATTTTTAACCTCCTCATAATGATTGATGGGAAGTTAACTGAACAAGCTATGAAGATAACAAAGATTGAGGAGAAACTTCATTAGCTTGAAGCCCTTCTACATCAACCCAAGGAAACAAAATCCCTTACCTCTGAAACTTTAGCCACTGTTGCAAGTCTATCCAATGAGAAAACTGCTATTGAGCAGTTTGATCCACACACATCTGAACATGAAGAAAAAATAAGGAAAGAGAAAACAAACCATGAAAAGGAGCAAGATCAGGACAAGGTCAAGAAATTGAAAAAGAAAGAGAATTGGAGAAGGAAACTCAAGGTAAAAAAGAACACTCAGCTCTTGGAAAAGTTGACGCAAATTCCCTTAAAGAATTTAAAGGGATCCTTGTTTTTGACTTTATCAAAGGCATTCTCGAGGAATTAAAGCTAACCAAGCAAAACAAGAAGCAGAAATAGAACAAGAAGTTCAGTCAGCTCAAAAAAAGAAAGAATAAGTTGCAGAGGAAGTAGATCAAGACAAGGGTAAAATAGTTTATACTACTCCTATGCAAAGAAAACTGCAGAAAGGGGGAGAAAAATAATGACAACTAAAACCAAGGTCTTCCAAAAATGAAAATCAGCTAAAATAGCTAAATCCACTACTAAACCAGTTCTTAAATTTGCATAACCTCCAATTATCTCCTCTAAACCATCCTCTTCTTCTAAACCTGAATCCCTTTATTCTATTGAAGTTGAACCCCTTAATGTTCACCTAGGAACTGATGAATCCTCCTAGAATGAGTCCTCTTCCGACTCTAATTAGATGAATTTCAACCTTAGGCCCTTCTTTGGCATGATGACAAAAAGGGGGAAAAAAGTACGATAGTAGGAAAATAGGAATGTCAAGTAAGCTGGTAGGAAAGACAAACTCAGTCTTTAAATATGTTCTTATTATCTTTATTTTGGTGTATTTTATAAAAAAATGTTTTAAGTTGTCCTATGAACAATGGTTGAAGTTTATGTCTCTTATGGTTATATCTTTATGATGGAATTGTGTTGGATACATATATATACATGCTCTTATGGTCAAATGCCTTATTTTCATGCCTTTATATTGGATAATTTTATTAAAGAGCATATTTAGGGGGAGCACATACTCAGGGGGAGCAATCCCTAAATCTACACATAAATTCTTTGTTATAGACATTGCACCTGTCATGACTCGGAACCTTCCTCAGGCCCATGACAACCGCCGCGACATCCTAATTGACACTCATTACCAGAAATGCCAATCAGAACCCCGCAAGGCTTACATATCAGTTTCTTGCCTTTTCTGTGAGCAATCGTTTTTAAACATTCCATTTTAAACAATTTCCAGTAGTTTCCTGCTCAAGTAAATCAAAAGACAAAAATATTTTAAAAAGATTTATAGATAAATATCATTATTCAAAATATTGATTAAAATATAGCATTTTTTATATAAAACAATATTTATAGAAACACGTGTAAGAAATCTTTTGTAATGTGTAAGTAAAATAAATTCACACATACAAAAATTTACAAAGTTATAATATACAATAATTGTTACAATGACAAGTGGCCCAAAATACACCCAGTGTTGGTGCTAGAAACCTACTATCTATGTGGTAGAGATGTTAACTGGAATCCTCGACAAAATAGGGTATCTACAAGCTACCACAGACTTGAAATGTTTGGAAAGGAGGTGGGTGAGATTTTGCAATCCCAATGAGTAAACAGACATTATCATAAATATCTAAACACGAGTAACAGGGAGGCAAGTTTAAACAACAAATCACAAACCATTTCATAATGTTTTCAATTTATTTATGAAATCATAAAATATTTGTAATTTACCAAAACAGTTGTTAAGGCTTATGTCTTTTATAAAAGAAAACAAGGCTCAAGCCAAAACTAATTCTCGGGGATACCTTGGCCCAAGCATCTAACCGATTCCGCCAAGGTTGTTATAACATTTACAAGTGAAACACATTTTTATTTTTAAAACAAGCCATTCCTTGGAGTTGGTCGAGTTACACATTCACGTGGGGGTTCGAGGTGAAGTGAGCCCTAATACTACCCCGAGAGTTACCCTCCTCGCCTCTACAACTGGAGTAACTATATAACCGGGTTTACCGTGCCCCTCTAATAGGCAGTCCACGGAAACCCGTCACTGCAATGACTAACCCACCAATTTTAATAAAGTTTTGACCGTATAACGTAGCTTTTATTTATTTATCCAGCCTGCATAGTAAAAACAGCTTACATAAAATTCCCAATACACTTACAAAATATAGCCACATATACTCATATCTCATAAGCCATTCATAGGAAAATATATAATTTTCAAGACAGTTAACAGCCTCCAATTACTCAAATTTCATAATCAACCCAATATATCTTTATTTGTCACATTTATTTGTAAAACATCAAAAATCCCGTTTTAATCTCGTTTTCATTTCATAAAATACATAAAGAGCATTTAAAAATAAACTCTAGATAATTTACAATAATAATAAGTTTACTCACCGTTTGTACAAACTAAAAGCTTTCTAGGTGCCCCGATAACTACTCGTCGGGTACGATTTTCTTGCCTTTACCGAAAGGCTCTCCTCCTAGACACATTACAAAAATTTACTCAATTCATTACATTAATGCTAAATCACTATATATTTGACTTAAATCCTATTCTAATGCATGGTATAAAATGCAATAGCCAAAAATGGCTTAAACGCGGTATTAACTTATTTTTGGCACTTTACTCGATAAATTACTAACGCGCTCCATTTTAGCTCTAAATTGTCCCATTCTCTCTCCAACATTTCTAACCATTAAATATCAGCCAATAACCTTCTAAAATCACCAAAATCAGTTCACTTTCCTCCTTGAAAAATTTGGCCAAAAATGGGACATTAACTCGGTAAATTTTCTACTTTGTTTTTCTATCACATTTAACCATTTTTCATCATTTTCTCTTAATTTCTCTTAGAATAAAAATCAGATCATCATCATTGTACCTCATTGCAGATTCAGCCAAGGGTGGGTATTGTGAAAATTTAATGCTTTCTTGCCCAATTTAATTTCTAAACACATTTAACTAACTAAAACTATCAATTTAACTAAAAATCAAAACCTAAAAATTTCAAAATCTCTCCCCTAGAATTTCATCCAGCCCTCGATGTCACTTTTAGATCTCTCTCCTCAAGCATGCTAAATGGAAACAAAGGCATAGGAAAGGTAGAAATCAAGCTAAAGTCAAAAAATCTTACCGTTAGACGCGTAAACGGGCGAAAAACGTGAATTTCCCTTTGAATTTTTCTAGTTTCCCTTTGTTTTCTTTGTTTTCTTCCTTTCCTCTCTATTTCCTCTCTTGTTCTTCCTTATGGCCGGCCATCACTTAAAATGGGGTTTAAATGGGTTGACTTTTCATTAAAATAATATTAAACCATTAAAAAATGCCATGAGTCATTTTCCCATTGGTTCGTTTTTAAAATTTCATCCATTTGTTTCCAAATTTTCACCATACACTTGTCCCACATATCCATAGCTTAGATAAAATTCTCAGACTTATCCAAAGTCTTGGTGGAGTAATTTTTGAAATTTACACTTTTGCCCCTATAAAAGTCAAAAATTACATTTTTACCTCAAAAACTGAAAAATTGCCCATAGACATATTTTTCATCCCTTATACTCATACCATTCTCCAATTTGTCAAATGTGATCTAAATTCTCTCAAAATCTCAAATTTTGTTCACGAGTGGAAAAATTACGATTTTACCCCTAAACATCAAAATTTTTAATTTTTCCCCAAATGAACCCTCGAACTCCGAACAATCATTTTTAGTCATTCCTTGACTATAAAATATTAAATTTCATCCTACGATTCCTATTTGAACTAGTTCGAGGTTAAATCAATTCAAGTGTACCGTTAGGTACAATATCGGGTTTTGTCTATTCTTAGGGACTTTCTTAGCATAATAACATGCTACTCAGTACATGTATGTTATGACATGTATTTATAAGGTCGGGTTTTATAGCACCCTTAATCTAAGAGTGTTTTGTCATCATAAAAAAAGGGCAAGAATGTTGACTTCATATGTTTTTTATGATAACAAAACATTCCTCATTCATTAATGTCTATCCTCATTATTTAAGTGTGCAGGATGAAGTAAATTCCCTCAATGAAATGAATGATTAAAAACAAGATCATATAATTGATAGGCTAATCAGTTAAAGTGGGAAAAATGGAAAAAATGAGTGAAGACAGAACTTTTGTCACTGATTAGCAAAAGGCCTTAATCAATTAAGGAATGGCTTATAACGACCTTCTTCCCGATCGTTACCGACGTTCGAGACTTGCAAGAGAACCTGCCAAATCCTGAACAAGCCTTAGTTGAGATTTTTGTTAACCAATTAAACATTTTACTACGTAAATGAATCGACTTGGATTTTATTATAATGCTCCACTTGTGACGATTATTAAAAATTTTGCCAACCTGTAATAATACTATCGTTTACGTAAATTGAGAAGCGGTAATTAAGATGTAGCAACTAGATAACAATATCCAATTCTAGTAAACTTCAAGATAAATTCAAACCTCACACTTAGAATCCATTACACAACCTCAAGGTTTTTAGTAACACATTTCTGATAAACTAATAATTTTTATAAGTCTAACTGTTTTACACAACACGACCCCTATGCAGTGGAACGACTCAGAGTGGAAGTCTAAGAGATGCCATTACCTACGTCGTAGTGAGTCAAATATGTTGAGGCAATACACTTAAGCTGATCACTTATCTGCCAAAAAAGGAAGATAAGGGGGGTAAGTCTCACAGACTTAGTGATCATCGGCTCCGTGAGTCGGGTGTAGATGGGAAACAAGCCAGGGATAGAAATTTTGAATATTAAAAACATAAGAATGTATATAAACAATTAAACTCAAATGGAACATTTCTGCCTTACATATAACCCAAGAATTTTGATGCAAAATAATCATTTCAATTAATGTATCAAAGCCAGTGCAAGTGCAAGTGAAAGATTTCTGCCATCGAAATCATTTAACATCCTTTACTCAAATCAAACTAGCATAAGCACACATGCTCCCGTAAAATCAAGCATTATCAAAGCTTATACACAAGCTCATAAATCATCTTATCCTTGAGGAATTAAATACAAAATCATTGTATAAATAAAGGAGTCGTGGAAAGCCTTGTAATTCTCACCATGCGAAAGAATACATGTTTGAAAACCCAAAGAGATATCACTCTCAAATAGGTAATCATAATAACCAACCTATGGACTCGTTTCCACGTAATAACATCCGGGAAGACCCCCCTCCACCAGATTCCCACAGTCATGGCAGTCTTGACGATGTTTGCTAACATCGAAGAAATCAAGTGGTCGCAACCACGTATATCAACTCGTGGCCCAGCCATTTATATCATCTCGTGGCCTTGCCATGTATATATATATCACAGACCATGGCCTAGCCACGTCTAACAGGCTGTTGGTGATCCAAAGGTTCTCTAGCTAGAGCTCACTTGTGCACAAGAGTCACACTATCCTGATGTAACATGCAGCCTACTCTCGAATCTTCTGGTTTGACAAAACCATTTATAACTAAATTTAGGTTTTCAAAAGCTTATTTTAAATATATTTCCAAAATACCAATCACGGTGACGTTATCAGTTCGTTTGTAAGAATTCATGATATAAAACCTTTTGCATAAGGTTGAAATATTAAATTCAAGCATGGTGAATATAAAGCTTATTCGTGAATGCACATCACAAAAACAAGTAAGGCACTTTTTGACATAAATCATGGTAAAGAGCTTGTTTCTTGATTTCTAAAACCTTTTACATATATAGCTTATATATATATATATATATATATATATATATATATATATATATATATATATATAATTTTCATTACCCAATTTTCGGGCCATGACCTTCACATGGGCCCAATGGGCATAGCCCACCAAGCCCAAGTAAGCCTATTATATAATCTTGCTGAACATTTCATCAACTATTCTTAAGTCACTTTTCATAAGTCCAACTTATAATCACTTTAATAATGGGCTATAGCAATCAAGAATTTCATTAATATAAACCCAAAATGATGTTAACATTTTAACTCATGGTGGCATTAACAGTTAAAATATACATATTTTGTCTAAGATACGTATCTTAGTACTTTACATCACATGAACATATTCATAAAACAAAATGACTCTTGACTTCCAGCGGAGTGACCACAGTGAAGGTGCGGCTACTGAATGCCAAAATACCTACCAAGGAGACGAAACTATGTGGACACCTCGACCTAGGTTCTAATTGCCTCCTGATCTGAAAACATAAAATTGAAAACAGTAAGTACAAACTCAGTGAGTGAACATAAGAAAGGAACAACCAATCGATAGGAAGAATTTGGAAATCATGATGCACTTGTTTCAAAAACAATACAATTGATTTAATTTCTTACTAAAAACCCCTCATTTTAAATTTTGATTAATAACCTCATGGTGTTGTAAAAACCCATGATCAATCCATGAAGTTAAATGGGGAATTCTCAAGATTCATCATGCCAATTTCAACATGCCATACAATCACATTTTATAATCACACACATTCTATCACATATCTATAGATATAATCATATATAACACCTACACCACCTTGCATTCTTCAGCTCTTGTGCACTCCTTACACGCACAAGGCAATACCACCATATGTGCACTCCTTACTCACACATTTCAATGTCATCATGTGTGCACTCCCTACTCACACACTTCATTATCGTCATACAACATCATTTATCATTGCACAACATACATTCAAACATGTATACCAACACAATATAGGAGCACATGAATTCATCCTCTTTACACATTTCACACCTTTTACAACATCAAAGCATTTATCAAGGGCTTGTTCCCAAGCACGCATTTTTAATGAAAAGTTGGATAAAATCATGCAAATAATTCATCTCAACACAATTCTATTTTCTAGAATAATTTTGAAATGCAAGTTTACTCACCGGTATTGTTGAACCTCTAATCGACTCTAACCTCCACTAATAGTTCAAATGGGGCTGTGAGGTCTCGTTGGAACCTATCACGTACAAAATCATCACAACCAATCCAATTTACATTAATATCACTCCAAAAGCTAGTTTCTAATTCAAGTTATACTAGTAATTCCTAATTGGCTTCCAACTATATCAAATGGCTATTCCTTGCACTACTCTAATCACACTAAAAATGAATAAACAACCTTAACAATAAAATAGCTCATAATCTCATTTACTAGCCATTATCAACAACTTAAAACCAAGCTTATTTTATCACTCACCTTAGGGTTTCTTTGTAACTGAATTCTCTTTCAATAACTTCCAAACAAATGTTAAAAGTCTCTTTCTCTCTTTAGAACGTCCAACTAGTAAGAGAGTGTAATAAGGAAAGGTTTTTGAGAGTTTTATGGTGAAAACGTAAAAGAGTACAAAAAACTTTATGAAAAGGTGCACAAAAATAAGAAAATCGAGATTAACTCAAGAAAATATATGAAAATTTCAAAGCAAGCTTCCAAGGGGTACAAAAACGTGAAAAAAGAAAAAAAAAAAAAGAAATACTGAAAATTTGAAAAATCTCATAAAAACTTAGATATTTATATTTTATATTTATCCATTTTCTTATAAAATTATCAAAATACCCTTAATAAGGACATTTTATCTTTCCATTACCTTTATACAATCTTTTTACTTCTTTAACAAACCTAAATAAGAAAACCAAAGCAAAAAAAAAACAAAAACGCTCTCAACCTTTCTCATCCCCCCCTTTCCCATCCTCGAGGAATGGCCGCCGATAGGCCGTTGGACCTCCCTTCTACTTCTCCGCCAGTTGCTACACCATCTTCCATGCAACCGGAAACCACCCATAACCCACAAGCAGCAGAAAACTTCAAGCCACCACTCTCCCATTGCAGCTTGCAAAGAGTAGAAGACAAAAACCAACCCCCTGTATCTCCCCGCACCCAAAAAAAATCCTTTCTGGTGGCTGGTGAAAAGGCATCTCTCACTCCCCTCGATCGGGAACCCATTTGGTACAAGGATAGGCTGACTGCTTCTTTTTTCGAAGATGAGATCTACGCCCTTGCACAGCCTTTCAAGTTCACAATGGTTGGAAAATTTTCTCGTATGCCGCGTATGCAAGAGATTCGAGCAGCATTCAAGGGGATTGGTTTGATTGGCGCTTATGAGATTAAATGGCTTGATTATAAGCATATTTTAATCTAGCTTATGAATGAGCATGATCTCAACCGGATCTGGTTGAAACAAGTTTGGTTTATCTCAAATCAAAAGAAGCGAGTTTTTAAATGGAGCCCAGATTTCTAGCCCGAGAAGGAATCTTCTAGGGTGCCCGTTTGGATATTTTTTCCTAATCTAAGGGCTCATCTATATGAAAAATCGGCACTCTTGGTGATTGCAAAGACAGTCGGACGGCCGCTGCTGGTTGATGAAGCCACGGCGAATGGAACTCGACCAAGTGTGGCATGGGTGTGCGTTGAGTACGACTGCCAAAAGCCTCCTATCGAGCAAGTCTGGATAGTCACAAGGGACAGGCAAATAAGGTCGGTTATGGGTGGTTATATGCAGAAAGTGGAGTTTGCAAGGTTGTCGGAGTATTGCACACATTGCTGTCATGTGGGGCATGGAATAACATCGTGCATGGTGATGGGATACAGACCCGAGAACAAACCATAACCCACGGAGGTGAATAAGCAATTGAAGGGAGATGTTAATAATCGAGTGAATACTAGAGATGGAAAACTGAAACCTATGGACGGAAACGAAGCAGATACGGTACGGGTATAGCCGGCAAAACAGAGTACAAAGTGGCAGGTGGTGAGCAGACCAGGTCCGAGCGGTGCAAAGGATCAAAGGAGTATGGAAATTGACCCTGAGTGTCATAAGGAGGTGCAGGTGCAGTTATCAAATCGATTCAAAGCGGTAGAATTAATGGAGGATGCTGGTCAATCTAAAGTTTCGATAGAGGAAAGGACAGGACAGACTGTTATGGGAGCTGAAATAGTTTCCTCCGGGGTCGCACGGGAGCAGTTAATTATCCACAACAATGTCCAGGGCAATAATGAAATATCCAGATTGCAGGAAGGGAAGAATAAGAAAGATATCGTTACGTTGAAGAAAGGGAATATTCCGCCACATCGGGGAGTTCCGAGCCGGGGTCAACCAGTGCATGGGTCGAGGAAGGCAATGAGAGATGTCGGAATGCTCCTGCTAGAGCTGAAAATGGGTCAGTTTAGGCAATGGAAAACGATAGCAACTTGCGACTAGTCACCGACAGATCGCAAAAGGGGGCGGACGAGCAGCGAAAGACTGTCGATGGTCAGAATGGCAGTGACGAACAGCCCAGTGGAGTCGGGATGGTGACAGCACGTTCTAGAAAGCCAAATTTTGTGGAAAGCGAACAACAGATGATTTTTTTCAAAAAAGGAGTGCATGGACAAACGAAAAATGCAACAGCTGAAAAGGAAAATTTTGCAAAGTCAGCCGTTGGAGGGTGGTGCGCAGAAGTTTTTTCACGTAAAAAGCATGCAGGATCCAAGTGATAATATCGAAGGAGAGAAAGAGAGGGCAGAACCTACAAGTTTAGACATCCTGGGCTGTGCAGTGGAGTGCGGTAATAAGGGAGTTGACCGAAATAAAAAAAAAAGAAAAAAAAATCCTGCAGAGGAGAATTGGGCGATTTAAGCCGGGTAGAGATGGAGGAGCAGAGAAAGGGAGCAGAGGGATAGCGTAACAACGGCAAACCGGATGCAGCAGCGAGTGAAGCAGATTTTACCACTAAGAGGCAGAATACAGGGAACGAAATGCAGGCACGTTTTCATGTCAATGACGTGCAGGGGCAAAAAGAAAATAACAAGGGAGAAAGGGAGACGAGCGATAATGGCGATCTGGGAGCAGCAGATCTGGAAACGATTCTTTAAGCAAAATAGCAGATCGAGGAGGGCAATGCACAGGTGACTATTCACAAATATGGAAGGTGCAAAAACCATGCAGACGTGGTCCCTGGGTATACGGCATGCGGCAGAAAAAATAAAATAGCAAAACGCAATCTGAAGAAGAGGCAGAAGGCAGCATACAAGGTGCAGAACGTGAACCCTTGACCATTGTGTCGGCAGCTGAAGAAGCTGTGGCATGTCCCTCTCTCAAGGAAAATTTCCAACGGGGCCCATTGAACAGTGATTCGGACATGAAGGAAAAGACATTGGCAGCTAGTGATGGGATGGTGGGGCATAAAGCAATAAATGATGATGCAGATAAAAATTCAAAACATTATTCTCTTGAATCACCCACACAGCCCAGCTCTCCCTTGTTTGGACAAATGAGTATTGCAGCGGCAGAAAGAGAAATGACAGGATCGAGAGCGTTAGAGTCAACCTTGGACGCAGCAGAAGGCAGACCTGACGTTCAGCTTTCTCCCATCAAGCAAGGCAAGCAGACCAAAAACAATAAAACAATCAAAAATAATAAAAATAGAGTCACGGGTGGAAGGAATATGGGGTTGCCAACGTCGGTTGAAAATGATGGGACGTTGAGGCAAAAATCGACGCAAGAGGATACAGAAGAAAATTTAAAAAATATTTCTATTAAGCTCCCAATGCGGGCAGCAACGTCACAACAAGGGGAAGGGCATCGATCAGAGCACGTGGGTGCAGGTAAGGATTCAAAAAATTATTTTTCTAAATCATCAACGCAGGGAGCGACCTTTATGCATGGGGAGAGCCAGCTGAGGACAGAGAGTGAGCCTAGGGGTCAAAATTATTCGATGGACATGATGAAAGGAAGTTGAGAACATAGCCCAATTATTAAAGAGAGTGCAAATCAAACCACTGACAATAACAAGTTTATCCCAATAGTAGCAAGTTTACGTGACATAATGGAAGCCTACCTGAAAATCCTCCCAACTTGGAATTCGCCTCTCGTAAGTGCACGCACAATAAAAAATTAAGTGATGTTCTTTCTGTTTTTTTTTTTTTCGAACAAAATTCATAGAAATCTTTTTTTCGGAACAAAATTCATAGAAATCGAGATCCATTTTAGGATACGGCGTAGAAGACATTCAGATACTGAAGTTTCAATTGACAAAATATTAAGTTTAGCCTCAAACAAAGTCGTGGGCATGAGGGAAAATGATGAGACCTCGGATGAAGATGCCATTTCGGTGAATTTTGCAGCTAGTTGGGAACGCGAAAGGTATTTTTAGTGCACTAATTTCGAAAAGAACCAAGAAATTCTAGGTATCGCAAAATACACTTTCGGTTTCAAATTAACTCTAAGTGCGTCTCTAAAACTTCATATGCTCATGTAACTTAGAGGCTAGGCTCATGTCCCCTTCCTTTGTACTTTATCTTTCGTGATTAATAAAATTTCACAAGGTAGTTAGGCCCTGCATGTTTTTCCAACTTTAAAATAAAAAAATATTTTTGCTTCTTTGACACTGAGATAAGGTCCATAAAGGTCTAGAAATGCTCAAGTTCATGAAAACTTAAAAATTTCAACTCGAGATGCAATATGACCGTTTTACCCTTATTGTGAAAATTATCGTTATTTCTATCTTCATCATTATCTTACCCTCATGCATTCTTCGCCTTTGATTCAGGTGTGCCTCTCGCTAATTGTACTTTTCAGTCACTCGTTACCTCCTCCGGTACACTAGCACGGCAAACCTTCCTTATTTATGTATTTCCTAGCAACAAATTAAACTCCATATACTTAGTGAACGTCCTCACAATTCAACTCATATTTGCTGCTCTATATACCATATTCTTAGTTCTCTTTATTTTCAAGAATCCCTCACAATAATCTACCTCTCCATTATGTCTACTTCCATATTTATACTTAATTGCACACATATATGGGCAGCACCTTAATCAATGAATCTTTAATCTAATTTCACATTTTTCATCCTTATTATTCACAATAATCTAACATGCAATCTTTGAACTCTTAATCAACCAAGTCCAATATAATATAAGGTACCTACATTGCATGCTTACCTTCCAATTTTTATCTTGAATTCCACATATAGCTCACAATCTTCTCACATCCTCGGTCACCATCGCTGCTACAAGCACAAATTATCAATACACATCTTATTTTTCCTTTCCATTTATGATCTCAACGTTAAAAACATTTACCCATCATTTGTCTTGCTCAAAATCACCGTACTTCTAAGATCAACCAACATGCATGCACTAGATTCTTTGAATCCTTGAAGATTCTTACTACCACAAGCATAATCTCATATTACAATCGGTTCACAAGGCATGCATTCAAACAAAATGACAGCTTCTACCTTCATTACCTTGGAATCACTAAGCTGAACCACCAATTTCTTCTTCAAGCTTCAACAATGGCATGTGAGAGAAAACCTTTTGGTTTTCTCCAATCTTCTCCAAAGTTGAACCTCCTTCTAGCTTTTCTTCTTTCTTCTCTCTCCTTTCTCTTTCCTTCTTTCTCCTTTCTTCCTTCTTTTTGCTTTCAAAATCGATTCTTTTCCTTTTTTTTCAAAAGTACGATTTTGCCAATGTTCTCCAAACTTTTCCCTACCTTTCTCTTATTTATTTTATTCCTCACTTTTCATTGGACCAATTTATCTCCCACGTAACTTTCACGAACCAAATTTCTCCCTTGTTTATTGGCCCAATATATATCCTCTTTTATCTTCTCCATCCGCCACTTTCACTCCCTCATTCTTTTTTCTTTCATTCTTTATTCCATGCACCACTTGTAACACCCGGTACTCTCGTGTAAAAGTCAATAAGATCTTATCGATGAGATGAAGGGTCAATTGATGTAAATTTAAGTACCAAAGAGCAGCGATGGGTAAAAAGAATATTTTGGAATAAAATAATATTTTATTAAAAAATAATATTAAAATATTAATATTTTATCTATTGTTGAGATTAGTCATGGAGGAGGATTATATGACTAATCTAAGTGGGGAATAAGAAGTAAGAAAGAATTTTGAAGAAAAACGACGTTAATGGGGCCCGCGCGTCTTTATTAAATAGAGCAAGAGCGAGTAAGTGTATATATAAATATTATGGTGACACCTTGGTGAAATGAAAATTTTATATTTTATTTGTACAAGTGTAAACGAAGGAAAATAAAAGGAAATTGGAATTTAAGAAAACTTGGGAGGACCAAATTGTAAAGGATGAAAGTTTGGAGGGTCAAATGGTAAATAAGGAAAAAATAGAGGACTTATTTGTAATTTCAATATTTGAATGTAAATGGAAATTAACTAATTAAGGAAAGTTAGATTATATGGGATGATGAGATGTGCATGTGAATTCACTATTGCATGCAAATTATGCTATGCAAAAAGTAGAAAGTTAGTGAGGGACATGTGGGACCCCCACCATGTGAAGTAAATGGAAGAATAAGACTAAGTTTATTTGCATGTAATGAGATTGGTGCATTAGTGTAATATCCCATAGTTTGATAAAGTGGCTAATAAAGCTTATCAGATGCCAATTAAGATTAATTAGAGTGTTTAAAAGTGATGAAAGGCGAAAGGAATAGTTTGGAGAAAATATTTTACACGTGAAAAAATAATAATAAAATAATAATATTTTCATCAAAGAAGAATTAGTGAGATGAAAAGTGATTTGGAAGTGAATCGGGACATAATAAGAAATTTTAGGTGCTAAGGAGATAAGTGAAAAATTTTGGAATAAAATAATATTTTGTTAAAATATTAATATTTTATTTGATGTCAAAATTTTTCATGAAGAGGGAGTATATGGTCAATTTAATTGGGGGAGAAGAAGAATGACGAAATTTCAGAAGAAAATGACGTTAATGGGGCTTGTGTGTTCTTATTAAATAAAGCTAGTGCGGGTAAGTAAATATTTTAAATATTATGGGGACAGTATGTTGAAGTACAAACTTTATATTTTGGTTGTACATGTTTAAAAGAAGATAATATAAGGAAATTGGAATTTAAAAGATTATGGGAGGATACAATTAAAAAGGGTGAAAACCTTGGAGGGTAAAATGGTAATTATGCCATTAGTTTGGTCAAAGCTTCCAAAGGAAGCTTTGACTGTTTTCTTCCTTATCCATGATCGATTCTTATCTTCTCCAATAGATATTTTCTTCTTCTCTTTCATGCTCCAACGCCATTTTCATGCTCCCATGCTATTTTCACCTTACCACCTTGAATTTCAAAAGAAAAATAGAGATAATCGGCTAAGAAAAGAAAGAAGAGAGAAATGGAGGCTTGGGTAGTAAATGACTCAATAGTAATTGAAGAAATATCAAGTGGGTCTCAAGATTTAAGAAACATAAGGTAAGGATTTTTGTGTTTTAAGCTCCCGGTTGGTTAAATCTTTGGAGGAATAATGTGTGAATCATTTTGTGGCAGCTACAGTGTTCATGGGTGTGAGGAAATTATGAATTTTGTTGGGTGAAATCCAAGCTAAAACCAAGGGGTAAGCTTAATGATACAATTTGAAGCAACTACAGGACCTGACGATAATTATGTTTTGCAGTACTACAGAATGGTTACCAATTAACGTGATGGACCTTTGAGTGGAAACCCTAGCTTTTAGCAAGGTGCATAATGCCATTTGAATTGATAGTGTTTATTAGGAATTATAATTTATCATGGTATGTGGGTTTGTCATGATTTTGAATATGAAAATAAGTAAGTAAATAAATGAAGCCACAGTTTATGGGGCAATTTGAATCAAAGAAGTCGATTTTTGAGTAAACACATTGAACTAAGGGACTATATTATAATAAGTAGGTTTAATGTGTTGTAACTGCATAGGATCGTGAGAAAGCGTGGTAAGGTAAGTAATCAATCATGGAAATGTGAAATTGGGAATCTTAATTGCTGTTACAATTCTGAAGAACGTGGGAGAAATCAATGAGGCTATAGGTGACCCTTTAAATGGTTAATGTGATTAACTCGTGGATTATAAATTTAAAAATGGAAAGGATTACAAAGCGATGCCATGACATTATAAGGAAATAATTTGGCACAAATATGGACCAATAGAGGCAAATTACGGAACTTGGGAGAGATGAATTCTTGATTTAATAAGGATTGTGAGTATAAAGTGCGGAGAAAGATAAACTATTTTCATGGTCATTTGTACCAAAAGTCAATTAACTATTAGAGATACAAGACAAGAAATACAATTAATTATGGATGATATGAATTGTAGGATGCCATAAATAATGAATAATTACATGTGTGCTGTTGTATATATATCTTGTGAAGTCATTACACAATATGGAAAGGATGTCCTAAGGTGGGACTTAGTGATGGATGATAAGTGCTAAAAGATAATATGAGTTGAAAGTATTAACTTGGCTTAGTGCATATGACAAGTGAAGAGAAGATACACATGCTTATGGAAATTGTGGTAAGAGCTTAAAGGAAAGCCATGTAGTTGAGGAGGATTGAAGTAGTAACTTTGAAGATAAGAGAACTTTTTTGTGAAAGAAGTTTCTAGCAGTTTCACTGTCTCAACACTAACTGTCTAGCGCCACAACGCTAGGAACATCTCGTGTATTGAACGTATGAGCAAGGGGTTGTAACTCGATCCTTGGGAACTCTCGCATGTGAATAGTCGCGAAGCATGACTTTCCACCCAGGGGCTTATAGAGGAAAGGGCTAACCAAAGAGGTGGAGATGCCCTATGAGTGCTTTGATAGGTACCCTTTGTTGTTACCGACGGAGGAGGAAAGGGCTAATAAAAAAGGTGGAGTTGCGCATAGTGACAAAGATGGCATCAAAGGCCTTGATATTGAGCATTGTTATGCGGAGGTTTAGATGATTCAGAGAATAATGCATGAATTGAAAAGTTACTTTATTGCCCTATATATAGTGACATGTAGGTAAAATGGAAAATGATGTTATATCAGTGTAAGAGAATCGTACAAATGAGGGTTGAAGGTAACTTGATAAGGAAGTTGGATAGTGAAAACCTCCTAAGGTATTATGGAAATTAGAATTCGAAAATGTATGCGGCATGCATGATTCGAATGAGTCTAAGTCTTAAGTGACTGGTGAACATTGAAATGCAATAAGGACGTAATATATATGTTAAAGATATGAAAGATAATTGAGGAATAAAGATGACTTTTAGGGATTGTGGCATTGAATGAGATGCAATGATCAAGTAAAGATGAATCTTTGAAGATCAATGAGGTTATAAAGCATGTACACATATACTGGATTGCAATTCAATGAAAAAGACATTTGGCAAGTGAGATGTGATTAATGACATTGTGATACAAGAATATATAAAGTATAGTGAAACTTAAGCATGTAATTGGGAAGGATATGAATGGTATGAAGTTATACATAGGCATAATGAATCATGATATATTTGATGAGTTGTATGGATAATACAATGATAAGAAATCCCATCAAAAGTGGAACTATGTTGATATAAGAAATTTTGGAGAAATATCCAAGGAAATGTAATCTATAGCATGATTACGACATGCAAAATGGACAAATATGATTAAGAAGATTTAAGTTGCATAAACACAAGATAAACATGAAGCATGAGGGAATGGTTGAAAGATTCAACTCCCCATAATGTTGGAAATACGAATAGGAATGAATAAGATGTGTTTATGATGCCATAAGTTATGCAATAGTGTATGATGATAAGGTGAATGAATAACGAGAGGTTTGACAAGAATCGAAATAAAGATATGATTAAGGTTGGTAATTAAATTAAAGGCATACCTGGTGTCTTAATATAAGAGAAAGAACAATAGTGAAGAGTACCATGGTTTTGACTCAAGATGACAATAGAGATAAGTTACATATGTTGACCTTGTAAAGTGTTTTAGTCGAACTGAAGGTAACAAAGTGCACAAATCAAAATTTCCTATGAAGAAAGAAATGAAATGCAATCGTTAAGTGAGATTAACAACCCGATGTTGAGGAGAATTCGAGGACGAATTCTATTTAAGTGGGGGAGACTGTAATACCTCGTACTTTGATAAGGTGATTAATAAAGCTTATCGGATGCCAATTAAGGTTAATTAGAGTGTTTAAAAGTGATGAAAGGCGAAAGGAATAGTTTGGGAAAAATATTCTACACGTGAAGAAATAATAACAAAATAATAATATTTTTATTGAGAAAGAATTAGCAAGATAAAAAGTGATTCATAAGTGAATTGGGGCATAATAAGAAATTTTGGATGCTAAGGAGACAAGTTGAAATTTTGGAATAAAATAATATTTTATTAATAAAATATTATTAAAATATTAATATTTTATTCAATGTCAAAATTTTCCATGAAGAAGGAGTATATGGTCAATCTAAGTGGGGAAGAACCAGAACGAGGAAATTTTAGAGGAAAATGATGTTAATGGGGCCCACGTGTCCTTATTAAATAAAGTTAGCGCAGATAAGTAAATATTTTAAATATTATGGGGACATTGCGTTGGAGTACAAACTTTATATTTTAGTTGAGCATGTGTAAAAGAAGATAATAGAAGGAAATTAGAATTTAAAAGATTGTGGGAGGATACAATTAAAAAGGTGAAAACCTTGGAGAACAAAATGGTAATTTTACCATTAGTTTGGTCAAAGCTTCCAAAAAAAGCTTTGACTCTTTTCTTCCTTCTCCATGACCGGTTCTTTTCTTCTCTAGAAGATATTTTCTTCTTCTCCTTCATGCTGCTACATCATTTTCATGCTCCCATGCTATTTTCACCTTACCACCTTGCATTTGAAAAGAAAAATAGAGAGAAGTGGCAGGCTTGGGTAGTAAGTGATTCAAGAGTAATTGAAGAAATATCAAGTGGGTCTCAAGATTCAAGAAACATAAGGTAAGGATTTTTGTGTTTTAAGCTCCCGGTTGGTTAAACCTTTGGAGGAATAATGTGTGAATCATTTTGTGGTAGCTATGGTGTTCATGGGTGTGAGGAAATTATGAATTTTGTTGGGTGAAATCTAATCTAAAACCAAGTGGTAAGCTTAATGATACAATTTGAAGCCTATGATTGGTTTTATATTGTGAGAATGATTGTGTACTATATGTAGTGTTATTGTGATGTCATGGGTATGGTTGGAAGGTAATTATATTAATTGGAAGTTTGGATATGTGTGGATATGTGTTCTTAGGAAAGACTTACAAGGTTATGGGTGTTGGTGTGCATGAATGAATATTGATGTTATGCTTGATGGCAACATGTAAATGAGAATGGTAGAACATGTAGATACAGAAAATGTTTGATGGAAGTAAATTCATAATTGATGCCATATGGTAGGTTATTGGTATGGAAATGATGGTTGAACTTGATAAATGTCCTTAGAAAAGATTAATATATGTACTAGAGTCATAAATAAGTTGTCGGTAATTATAATTTAAAGAATTACACAAGCAAAGGATAAAGCCAACTTTGGTAAAAATGTGTCAAGATGTAAGTTAGTTGAATAAGGATTCACGATTAAATGAAAAAGAGAAGTAGAAATGATGTACATTAAAGATATTGAATTTGGATTGTTGCTAGGAAGTGTAAAAGTAAAGACAGTGTATTGCGGTGGCAAGAAACCGTTTGTTTTGGTTGTCTTGATTGGGTTTGCTGTAATTTTCACTTTTATCAACTCCATTGTGGATTATAAATCCTTCACCTTAAGGGATTAAATAATCCAGGGTTGAATTAAGGGCTTTACAAGAAATTAAACTAAATTGCATTGTTTTCAACATGAGTGCATCATGTTTTCTAAAACTTCCCATATTAATGCTTGTTCCCTTCTTATGTTCACTCACTGGGTTTATACTCATTTTTTTTTCAACTTCATGTTTTTGTTTTCAAGATCGAAGGTAGTTGGATCCTAGGTCGAAGTGCTCCCTCCTATTCATCTTTTGGTAGGTTCACTACGACTCTCAATGATAGTAACCCCACCAAAGTCACTCCGCTGATAGTCAACATCTTTTGTATGTGTGTATGATTGTTTAAGTGTAATTTGTGAAAGTTATTGTAAACACTGTGTGTTTGGTTTGAATAATAGTGCTGCCACACGTCAGCAAGTGATAATATTATTTTGTGAATACTATATGCTCGGTTGCCATGATTTAACTCGTGAGAAGGAATTATTTTTGAAAATTATGAATTGAGAACCTTAGAGGTAAATGAGAGACAAGCGGTTTAATGAATAAAATGTCATAGAAAGGCTTGCTTGGGTCCGATGGGTTATGTCTATTAGGTCCATGCGCCGGTCATAGCCCGGGATTTAAGTTGTGGCAATTAGGTGGCCAAATGAGGAAAGAAAAATGTGGGATGCATGTGACTTAAATGAATTAATGAATGATCAAATAAAATATAAGGTAAAGCTTGTCCATGAAATGTGATTGGAGGAATAAAGTGGTGCATGAAATAAAGAATGAAGAAAGAAAAAAATGGGATGGTGAAGATGGTGAAGTAAAGTAAGGATAGATTTTAGGCCAAAGAACAAGGGAGGAAATTGATGTAGGAAATTTGAGTGGGGGATGAGTTGGTCGAATGAGAAGTGAGGAATAAAATAAAGAAGAGAAAGGTGGGCAAAGGCATGCAAGGAAAGGCTCAGCTCTTAGAAGAAAAATGTAAAGAAAATAAGTGAGTTGCCTTGAGAGGTCCACCCATTTGGAAAAGAAATGAATAGGAAATGGCTTTGTGAAGTTTCCACCCGAGAGAAGAGGAAAAGTTGAAAGGAAAGAAAGAAAGAGAATCGGCTTGAAAGAAAGAAGAAAAAGGAAAAGGGAGAAAGAAGAAAACCTAAAAGTGAGGCTCAGCTTTGGAGGAGTTGGAGAAAAGCTGAGAGGTTTTCCTCCCCACACATGACATTGTTGGAGTTTAAAGAGACCTTGGTGGTTCGGCTTAGAGATTCCAAGGTAAGGAAGGTACAAATTATCATTTTGTTTGAATGCATGCTTTTTGAACCGATTATAATGTGAGATGTTGCTTGTGGTAGCAAGAATCTTCAAGGATTCAAGAATCGGATGCATGCATGTAGGTGGATCTTGGAATGCATGGTAATTTCAAGCTAAATAAGCAATGGGTAAGTGTTTTAGTCTCAAAATCACAATTAGACAAGAGAAATGAGATGTGTATTAATTGTCTATGCTTGTGGCAGCAATGGTGACAAAGAAGGTGAGGAAATGGTGAACTATATGTGAATTCAAGCTAAAATCGAGAAGTAAGCATGCAATGTGACTACATTGTGTTGTGTTGGCTTTGGTTAGTTCAAAGTAAGTGGATTGTATGTTAAATGATTGTGAATAATGTTGATGAAAACTATGAAATTAGGTTAAGGATTTATTGATTGATGTACCATATTTAAGTATAATTAAGTGTATTGGGTTTGAATGGTTGCTAGGAAATGTATAAGTAAGGAAAGTGTGCTGTGGTGGCGTGCCGAAGGAGGTAACGGGTGATTGGCAAGTAGAATTATCTAGATACGCACCCGAATCGATAGCGACGTAGTGTCCCGCTATTGTAAGATGAGTAGGGGGTGTCTATTTTAAAATTTCCATAAATATATATCGATATATAATTAATAGACGTGCCGGTTTATTTTAAGTACAATTGTGGACAGCATGAGTTGGTAGAATGTTAGGCTTGTGAATGCCATGCTTTTAACAAGGTTTTGTGTATATGTATATATAACCATGTATTTAAAGGGTTTTAGAAATCAAGAAACAAGCTCTTTAACACGATTTACATCAAAATGTGCCTTATTGGTTGTGTGCTGTGCATTCATGAATAAATTACATATTCACCATGCTGATTTGATATTTAAACCTCATGCAAAAGTTTTATATTATAAAGTCTCATAAAGGGGTTTTATCATGTTACCATGAATTGTATTTTGGAAATGGATTTGAAATAAGCTTTCGAGGACCCAACTTGATTTTTAAATGGTTTTGTCAAATCGGGGAGATTCAAGAGTAGGCTAATTGTCACATCGGGATAATGTGACCCTTTTGCACAAGTGAGCTCCAGCTAGAGAACCTTTTGGGTCACCGACGAGCTGTTAGACCAGGCTAGGGCCATGGTTTGTGATGTATATACGTGGCTAGGCCACAAGTTGTTATACTTGGTTGCGGCCACCTGATTTCTCCGATGTCGGCCAACATCGTTGAGACTACCATGACTGTGGGATTCTGGTGGAGGAAGACCTCCTGGATGTTATTACGTGAAAGTGGGTCCACGAGTTGATTACTACGATTACCTACTCAAGAGTGATATCTCTTTAGGTTTTCAAATACGTATTCTTTCGCATGGCGAGAATCACGAGTTTTTCTACAGGTCCCTTATTTATATGTTGGTTTTGTGTTTAATATCTCGAGGATGAGATTGCTATTAAGCTTGTGTGTGAGCATTGATATTACTTGATTTTACGGGGAGCGTGCATGTTTATGTTAGTCTAATTTGAAGTAAAGGATAACAAATGATTTCATTGGTAGAAATATTTTACTTGCACTAGTTTTATTATATTATTTAAAGTGAATATTTCGCAACACAACTTTTGGGTTTACATACGAGGCACAAATGCTTCATTTGATTTTAAATTGCTTACATATATTCGTATGTTTTTAATGTTCAAATTATCTATCCTTGGCTTGTTTCCCATCTACGCCCTGCTCACTGAGCCTTGATCACTAAGTCTGTGAGACTCAACCCCTTTATCTTCCTTTTGTAGATAAGTGATCAGCTTAAGTGTATTGCCCCGGCATTATTTTGATTCGCTACGACATAGGTAATGGCATCTCTTAAACTTCCACTCCGAGTAGCTCTGCTACATAAGAGTCGTGTTGTGAAAAATAGTTAGACTTATAACAATTATTAGTTTATCTATAATGTATTGCTAAAACCTTAAATTTGTGTAATGAATATTACGTGTGTTTGAATTTGTTTGAAAATTTACTAGAATTGGACAGTGGTTATTTAATCGCTATGTCTTAATGACAAACTTTTATTCGATTTAAGTAATCGATAGTATTATTAGAAGTCCACTCGTATACGTATTAAAATATCCAAACTAAGTAATAGGAATCTCAACTAAGGCTTGTTCAGGATTTGGCGGGTTCATTTGCAAGTCTCAAACGCCGGTAACGATCGAGGAGAAGGTCGTTACACATCCTTATTCCTCTAATCATATTTCATGCATAAACTTTACTTTATATTTTATTTGGTCATTCATTAAACCATTCAAGTCACGTGCATCCCACATTTTTCTTTCCTCATTTGGCCACCTAATGTGTCACAGCCCAGCCCAAATTTCGGGCTATGATTGATGCATGGGCTCAATAGGCATAGCCCACTAGGCCCAAGCAAGCCTCTTTATGAGATCCTGTTCCTCATTCCATTCATCATATTTAAAACCATGTGTTATAATTCTCAATGATGAATGTTTCAGTAATATTTTATAGCAATCGAATATTCATATTTGTATTATCTCAAAGTATTGTCATTCATTGCCGTCTCATAAGGGCATCATCGTCAATCCAACATATACATACTTCATTTATAACATGACTCTTAGTAGTTTACATTACATATACGTGTACACAGACAAAAGACTCTCAACCGTCAGCGGAGTGACTTTAAGTGAAGGTACCGCTACTAAGACGCTATAGTACCTACCAAGAAGACGAGCATACGTGGACACTCCATTTAGGTCCCAACTACCTCCAAATCTGAAAAAATAAAGTTTAAAAACGTGAGTATAAAACTCAGTGAGTGAACATAAGAAGGGAACAAGCAATAGATAAGGAGAACTTGGAAATCATGATGCACTTATTTTAAAAACAATGTAATTGATTTAATTTCTTACTAAAAACCCCTCATTTCAAACTTTGATTAATAATCTCATAGTGTTGCAAAAACCCATGATCAATCCATGAAGTTAAATGGGTGAATAATATGTCAAAATCAAGCAAGGTAGCAAGCATGATAGCAAGTTTCTCACTGCAGTGAGAAACATTCTTGGTTTGCATATGTTTTCGTTTTTCAAGCATATCTCCCACTACAGAAGTTAAATTGACATGATTTTAGACCATTAGAAAGCTAAGAGGTTGGGCTACAACTTTTATGTTTACTACTTTGCCCGGTTCTAAACGGAAGATGGTCAAAATCTATGTCAAAGCAAAGGCACTGCACCAGAAAATTTGGAACCACCAGAGAGTTTCTTGCTGCAGCGAGAATCCATTTTCGCTGTAGTGAAATTCCTCGCTGCAACAAGAATTCTTTTTCGCTGTAGTGAGAAACAGGGCTGGTTTGTGCCCCCACCACTCGAGAGTTTCTTGCTACAGCAGCAATGCATTCTCGCTGCAGCGAGATTCAGGACAGATGACAATTAAGGGATTTTCACATGCCACGAAATCCATTCCTACCATATTGCACATCAAAGTGAACACATTGACAATAATCAAGTTTCTCATTATTCATTTCAATCACATATTATAATCATAAACTTTCTATCACATATACATATATAAACATAAACTTTCTATCACATATACATATATAAACATATATAAACACGTACACCAACCCACTTCATTCATCATCATCTGCACTCCCTACTCGCACGCTTCAACATCATCATGTGTGCATTCCCTACTCGCACACTCTAACATCATCATGTGTGCACTCCCTACTTCCACACATCAACATCATCATGTGTCCACTCCCTACTCGCACACTTCAACATCATCACATAACATTATTCATCAATGCACAACATATATTCTGTAAAATCCGACCCTATAAACACATGTCATGACATACATGCACTAAGTAGCATGTTATTACGTTAGGAAAGTTCCTAAGAATAGACGAAACCTGGTATTGTACCTAACGGTACACTTGAGTTGATTTAACCTCGAACTAGTTCAAATAGAAATCGTAGGATGAAATTTAATATTTTACAGTCCAGGAATGACTAAAAATGATTGTTTGGAGTTTGAGAGTTTATTTGGGAAAAAATTGAAAATTTTGATGTTTAGGGGCAAAATCATCATTTTGCCACCTAAGATGATTATTTGATCATGGAGTGAAATTTTTGACCAAGATTAACTATTTGGAGTATAATTTAATGATAGGAAGTGAAAAAGTTTGATTCTGGTGATTTCTGGAGTGTAAGGTGAAATTGTAATTTTACCACTCGCGGACAAAATTTGAGATTTTGAGAGAATTTAGATCAAATTTGACAAATTGGAGAATGGTATGAGTATAAGGGATGAAAAATATGTCTATGGGCATTTTTTCAGTTTTTGGGGTAAAAATGTAATTTTTGACTTTTACAAGGGTAAAAGTGTAAATTTCAAAAATTACTCCACCAAGACTTTGGATAAGTCTGAGAATTTTATCGAAGCTATGGATATGTGGGACAAGTGTATGGTGAGAATTTGGAAACAAATGGATGGCTAGAATTTAAGGAATTAATAAAACATTAAAAAAATAAATAAAATAATATTATATTATTTTTGCCTTTAAAAAGGTCAAAATTCCAGAATTCTCATCTTCTTCAGCCGTCCAAACCAGGAGAGAAAAGAGGGAAAAGAAATAAGAACCCTACCTGAAAAATTTGGGAAAAATCAAGAGAAATCAAGAAATCAAGCATTAAAAAGGTAAATTTCATTGATTTTCCTTGTGATTTTAACTACCCATGCATTGTTTCTCATTTCCATGCAAAATTAGAAAGTGGGTATGGACACCCATGCTGGCCAAACCTCCATGGATGAGTTTTGAGCTTGAGTTTTGGTTGATTTTAATTGAATTAAGTGATTTTAGTTAGGTTATATTGTAATATAGCAAAAATAAGCTAGAGAAATAATTTTCTCCCATTGAAACCCATTATGCCGAATTTTCTAGGGGAATATTGGCTGCTGGTCTTGATGTTTATTTGAGGAATTATGATGAATAATGATGAATTATGAGCCTAGAAAAATAATGGGAATTTTTGGAGCAAAAATATGAATTTTTACCCACTAGGGGTATTTTCGTAATTTGCTATCGAGACTGATAATTTTCACCACACTGAGGGACATTAAGTCAATTTGGATGCAATTGAGGTATAGAAACTGAAAAAATTAATTTGGAGTTTAAACGGACGCGTATATCGATTTATTGGGTAAAATATCGAAATAGGCTAATACCGCGTTTAAGCCGTTTTAAGCTATTGCATTTGATACCATGCATTAGTATAGGATTTAAGTCAATTATATAGTGATTTAGCATCAATGTGGTGAATTGTGTAATTTTTGCAATGTGTCTAAGAGGAGAGCCTTCCGGTAAAGGCAAGGAAGTCATACTCGACGAAAAGTGATCGGGGCACCTAGAAAGCATTTAATTTGTACAAACGGTGAGTAAACTTATTATTATTGTAAATTATCTAGAGTTTATTTTTAAATGCTCTTTTTGTATTCTATGAAACAAAAATGAGATTAAAATGGGACTTTTGATTTTTTAGAAATAAATGTGACAAATAAATATATTGTGTTGATTATCTGAAATAAGAAATTTTTGATTATGAAATTGAGTAATTGGAGGCTGCCAATTGTCTTGAAAAATATATTTTCCTATGAATGACTTATGATATATGAGTATATGTGGCTATATTTTATAATTATATTGGGAATTTATGTAAGCTGTCTTTTACTATGCAGGCTGGGTAAATAAATAAAAGCCAGTTATATTGTCGAAATTTTATTAAAATTGGTGGGTTTAGTCACTGCAGTGGCGGGTTTCCGTGGACTGCCTATTAGAGGGGCACGTAAACCCTGTTATATAGTTACTCCGATTGTAAAGGCGAGGAGGGTAACCCCGAGGTAGTGTTAGAGCTCACTTCACGTCGAACCCCCACGTGAATGTGTAACTCGGCCAATGCCAAGGAACGACTTGATTTCAAAACTAACATGTGTTTAACATGTAATTATCTTAACAACCTTGGCGGACTCGGTTAGATGCCTTGGCCAAGGTATCCCCGAGGACTAGTTTTTGGCTTGAGCCTTGTTTCTAATAAAAGTCATAAGCCTTAACAACTGTTTTGGTAAATTACAAATATTTTATGGTTTAAGAAATAAATTGAAAACCTTATGAAATGGTTTGTGATTTGTTGTTTAAAACTTGCTTCCATTTTACTCGTCTTTAGATATTTATAATAATGTTTGTTTACTAATTGGAATTGCAAAATCTCACCCACCTCCTTTCCAAATATTTTAGACCTGTGGTAGCTTGTAGATACTCGATTTTGTCGAGGATTTCAGTTGACCCCTCTATCTCACAGACAGTAGGTTTTTATCACCAACACTTGGTGTATTTATGGGCCACTTGTCATTGTAATTATTATTGTACATTATAACTTTGTAAATTATTGTATGTATGAATTTATTTTACTTACATGTGTTTCTATAAATATTGTTTTATATAAAAATGCTATATTTTAATCAATATTTTGAATAGTAATATTTGTTTATAAATCCTTTAAAAAAAAATTATTTGTCTTTTGATTTACTTGAGCCGAAAACGACTGGTAATTGTTTAAAACGGAATGTTTATCAACGATTGCTCATAAGAAAGGCAAGAAACTGATACGTAAGCCTTGCGGGGTTTCGATTGGCATTTCGAGTAATAAGTGTAAATCGGGACGTCACGACTGTTATCATGGGCTCGAGGGAGGTTTCGGGTCTTGACAATTCAGTTGGTATCAGAGCCATCGGTTTAAAAGCTTATGGTTTTGAAAGAAGTTTTTGATTTTTAAAGTTCTTGGATTTAAAGTTATTTTAAAATAATTTACAATGTCAGTGTGGCCCAGTTAAGATTAGTTAGTTGCATATAGAGTCTTTAGTCCTCTAAACCAATTCCGTTCTTTTGTAGATCATTATGCCTCATCGACGTGAGCTACCACTTATCACTAGATATACCGGTAGGGGAGAAGGTCACCCCAAACAAAGTCGGTCGGATTCCATAGCAAAGGAGTCGGCTGCATCTTCTTTTAGAGCAACTCTTACTACTGAGTCTACTAACATTCCTGTACTTCCTCCACCACCTGTTGTTGCTTCTGGCGTATCTGCCATGTCACCTTAGGCAGCTCAGGCATTAGCAGCTTTTCTTACTATTCTTACGGGCCAGGCTCAGGTTGGTCCAGTTCCACCCACTGTTTCCCCTGTAATAGCCCTAGTACCACCACCTCCTATTCCACCTCAGACACCGGACATCTCCATTTCTAAGAAATTAAAGGAAGCTAGACAGTTAGGTTGCATCTCGTTTACTGGTGAGTTAGATGCGACCACAGCTAGGGATTGGATTATTCAAGTATCAGAGACACTGACAGATATGGGATTAGGTGATGAGATGAAATTGAAGGTGGCTACACGGTTATTTGAGAAGAGAGCCTGTACCTGGTGGAATTCAATAAAGTCTCGCTCTTCTATACCGTTGACTTGGACGGATTTCCTCCGAGAGTTCGATGGTCAGTACTACACTTATTTCATCAGAAAGAGAAAAAGAGAGAATTTATGAGTTTGAAATAAGGGAACATGACCATTGAGGAGTATGAGACTCGTTTTAACGAGTTGATGTCTTATGTACCTGAGTTGGTGAGATTGGAGCAAGACCAGGTAAACTACTTTGAGGAGGGACTCCGTAATGAGATACAGGAGCGTATGATAGTGACTAGCAATGAGTCGTATAAGGAAGTTGTGCAGATGGCCTTACGGGCTGAAAAGCTCACGACTGAGAATAGACAGATCCGAGTTGAGTTCGCAAAGAGAAGGAATTCGCCTACGTTCTCGGGTCAGTCTTCAAAAAGAGGTAGAGATTCGACATTTGCTGTAGGAAGTACTACCTCAGCGTCTGTGGTATCCACTAGACCTCCATCTCAGCAGTCACAGTCGAGATCTTCTAGATTCGATGGACCAGTGATGAGTAAATAGGGGGGGACTTCAGGAGGATTGGACAGATGCCGTAATTGTGGAGGATTTCATGTTGGGTCATGTAGAAAGCCTGTAAGATGTTTTTAATGTGGCCAACAGGGGCATATCCAGAGAGATTGTCCTCAATTGAGACGGGGTACAGTAGCTACTTCTACTCCTTCGACTAGTCCTATTATACCGCGGAGAGACACTTCTGGATCGTAGTCCAAACAGGGCCTAGTGATACAGTCAGGCATTGGGAGTAATACCCCAAAGCAGCCATCTTCCAAACACCAGCCCTAGATAACGACCAGGATTTTTGCAATGACTGAGGATGAAGCCCGAGTTCGACCTAGCACAGTGATAGGTACTATGATTGTGTTTGATAGAGATGCACATGTTTTGATAGATTCAGGCTCCGATAGATCATACGTGAGCATATCATTTGCATCATTCTCAAATAGGAACCTGTCACCATTAGAGGAAGAGATTATAGTGCATACTCCTCTGGGCGAGTGGTTAGTAAGAAATACGTATTATAGAGACTGTGGTATTAAAGTTGGGGAAGAAGAATTTGTGGGTGATTTAATTCCTTTGGAGATTCGAGACTTTGATTTGATCTTGGGTATGGATTGGTTGTCCATTCATCGAGCAAAGGTGGATTGTTTTAAGAAAGAAGTGATTCTCCAGAGTTCAGAGGGAGCAGAAGTTGTATTTACGGGGGAGTGTCGAATATTACCGTGTTGTGTAATCTCGGTGCCCTCAAAGCTTTGAAATTGGTGTGAAAGGGATATCCGGCATACTTGGCTCATGTGATTGATATATCGAGGGAGGAACCTAAGTTAGAGAATGTCCCCGTAGTAAGTGAGTTCCCTGATGTTTTTCCTGATGAATTATCGAGACTTCCTCTCGATAGTTAGATCGAATTCACCATTGACTTACTTCCGGGTACTGCCCCTATCTCTATTTCTCCATATAGATGGCTTTGGCAAACTTGAAGGAGTTGAAAGTACAGTTGCAAGAGTTAGTGGACAAGGGTTTTATACGCCCTAGTACATCTCCGCGGGGAGCACCGGTTTTATTTGTGAAAAAGAAAGACGATACACTTCGGTTATGTATAGATTACCGACAGCTTAATAGAATGACCATTAAGAACAAGTATCCGTTGCCGAGGATTAATGATCGTTTCGATCAATTACAGGGAGCTACAGTGTTTTTTAAGGTTTATCTGAGGTCTGGGTATCATCAATTGAGGATTAAAGAATAGGATGTACCCAAGACAGTGTTCAGGACTTGGTACGGTCATTATGAGTTCTTGGTCATGCCTTTTGGGTTAACTAATGTACCGACAGCTTTTATGGACCTCATGAACAGGGTTGTCACGACCCAAATTTCGGGTCATGACCGGCGCATGGGTCCAATGGACGTAATCCACTAAATCCAAGCAAGCCTATTATTTATCTTACTTATGATTCTATTTATTATCATTAAGTCCTATGTCATGACTTTGAGTCAAAATAGTGATATACATTGCCAACTCGTACTGGCATTACTCTTTTAAAATTTACATTAAGTTCATCTATACATAACAAAATAATACTCGACCTCCAGCGGAGTGACTCGGATGGATATACAGCTACCGAATCCCGAGACACCTACCAAAAGATGTACACAGATCTACAAGGACACCTCGTCCTAATTATCGGCTACCTCATGATCTAAAAACATGAATTTGAAAATGGTGAGTATAAACCCAGTGAGTGAACAAGGAAGGGAACAAGCAACAATTAGGAAAAATTTAAAATCATGATGCACTTGTTTCAAAACAATGCAATTTAGTTCATTCCTATTTAAAACCCCTCCAAACCCCAGAGTTTTTCGCTACACGAGCATGAATTTCGATCCAGTGAAAACAAAGCAACAAGAGAAACATTTTTCCTCACTCAACAAAAAACCATCCTACTAAACTAATAAAATCAACCTAACATTCATGAAAATTCTCAAAGTATAATGTGTCAAATTTTACGTACATTACAACCATAAATCATTGTCCATCAATTTGCTATATCACACACATTTACATATGTATATATATATATATATATATATATATACGTATATACCCATCATCATCATCTCACCAACGCATCATCATCATCACCAACTCATCATCATCATCACCAACTCATGCGCACTCCCTACTCGCACATAACCGAGTCATCATCGGGTTATGCGCACTCCCTACTCGCACATAACCGGGTCATCCTCGGCTTATGCGCACTCCCTACTCGCACATAGCCGAGTCAACATAATTACACAACATTATATTCAAGCATATATGTATATCAACATAATGCAGCCACACAGAAATCCATAATAACTACATTTCATAACATAAACCTTTTCTCAAAAGCTTGTTCCCAAGGAATTCATTTTCATAAAAAAAAATTTATAAAATCATTCAAACACTTTGTTCAAAACAGTCATATTCCCAAAACAATTTTAATAGGCAGTCCACTCACAGGTGTCGAAAATTCGGATTTCGGGTGAACTCTGACTAATAGTCCTCAGGCGCAATTCCTTTGCCTTTTCCGGATGTCTCACCACCTTGACAAATAACAAAGTTGAGGAATTTACTATATTGTCCCTAAATTGATATAAATTAATTTAAATTACTAATGCTTGATATGTAAATGCAAAAATATGTCCGATTATCGCTTAATCACGGTATCGATTAAATTCGACCGATCACCCGATTAATCGACGATTGTGTCCAAATCACCTCCAAATTAATTCATTTATCCTCTAATACCTTAATTTACCACATGCATTTAAATAAAGCCAAATTCAGCATTAGAACGCTCACAGTTCCTTATAGAAAAATTTGGTCATTTGGTGCACTAGCATCGAATTTTTTTTTCTACATAACCGTTTCACCTTAATTCATCATTTTCCATGCCATTTTCCTTGAAATAAAAACAATCCCCCATTGATATTCAGCCCTCATGGTTCGGCCAACAAGGAACCCTAGAGAAATTGAATATTTCTTTTGTGTTTTTGTTCATAACCATGCTTAACTATCCCTAAACACTAACATAGTCTAAAATCAAATTATTCCAACAACAATTCCTCTTCCATACCCATTTTTCAGAATTGAATTCATCATGATAACTCAATATTCAACCATGGAAATCAAGAACAAAAGCATGGGTAAGCTAGGTATCAAGGAGAATTAAAGAAATTTTAACTTACCTAGCTTGTTTCCTTGATTTCTTCACTTTTTCTTTGAATTTCCACCTAGGTTTTCTTGTTTTTCCTTTTGTTCTTCCTTTTTTCTTGTTTCTGGATGCCTAGGCCGAATATGGTGAGGGAATTGGGGATTTAATGGGCTGATTTCTATAGAAAATAATAAAATAATCAAGCATGCCATGTGTCACATGCTTATTGGCCCAATTTTTAACTTTTTGACTTTTTCTTCTTAATTTTCCACCACAAATATTCTGGTATTTATCCAATCCTACCACAATTAAAATCCCTTGGTCTTGACAAGTGCTGGGCCGAAAATTTTACTGATTTGCCCCCGAGACGAAAAAATTACGATTTTGCCCTTATACTCCAAAATGTACCAGAATCTCATTATTTCTACTTTTCAACCTAAAATAACACTAATATTGATCAATATTAACCAAATGGGGCAAAAATTGTTTAAAAAATTTTCGTTTAGTCCTCTAGTGGCAAAATTACCATTTTGCCCTTCTGCTCCATAAATACCGAGAATCACAATTTTTCACTGCTAAACATCATTTTATACTCCAATAATCATAATTATATTTCATATAATTATTCTTGGTCAAATGTGATCAAATCTTGGCTAAAAATCTCCATTTTATCATCAAATGGTAAAATGACCGTTTTGTCCCTAATTGGTCAATTTTCTAATGGACTCCAAACTGGACCTTGAACTCCAAATCACTATTCTAAGCCATTCTGTTGGTTTTAAAATTTTCAAATTCCTCTTAGAATTTCTATTTGAACTAGTTCAAGGCTCGATTTAACTTAGTTGTACCACTCGATACAATACCGTCTTTTAATCGAGCTTGACAAGGTCTCACAAGGGTGTTTCACCCTTACTTGGACAAGTTTGTTATTGTGTTCATTGATGACATCCTGGTTTACTCGAGAGATAATGATGAGCACGCTACCCACTTGCGTATAGTATTACAGACTTTACGAAAAAGACAGTTGTATGCAAAGTTTTCGAAGTGTGAGTTTTGGTTACAGGAAGTGGTATTCTTGGGACACGTAGTATCGGGAGCTGGAATATATGTTGATCCCAAGAAGATAGAGGCAATTTTACAATGGGAGCAACCTAAGACTGTGACGGAGATTCGTAGTTTCCTCAGATTAGTTGGTTATTATCGGAGGTTTGTTCAGGGGTTTTCTTTAATAGCAGCTCCTTTGACCCGTCTAACTCATAAGGGAGTTAAGTTTAAGTGGGATGATGTTTGTGAGAATCGATTTCAGGAGCTAAAGAACCGGTTAACCTCCGCTCCCATTTTAACACTTCCTGTTAATGGAAAAGAATTTATGGTGTACAGTGATGCATCGAAGTTGGGGTTAGGGTGTGTGTTGATGCAGGATGAAAAAGTTGTGGCTTATGCTTCTAGACAGCTAAAGAGGCATGAAGCAAATTACCCTACCCATGATTTAGAGTTAGCAGCAGTGGTGTTTGCTTTAAAAATCTGGAGGCATTACTTGTATGGTGAGCATTGTCGGGTATTTATGGATCACAAGAGTTTAAAATATTTACTCACTCAGAAGGAGCTTAATTTGAGGCAAAGGCGATGGTTGGAGTTGATAAAAGATTATGACTTGGTGATAGACTATCATCCGGGAAAGGCGAACGTTGTAGCTGATGCCTTAAGTCGTAAGTCTTCATCGTCTTTAGCAGCACTTCAGAGTTGTTTTTTTCTAGCATTATTAGAGATGAAATCTCTTGGGGTCCAGTTGAAAAATGGTGAGGATGGATCCTTATTGGCAAGCTTCATTGTGCGACCTTCGTTACTTAATCAGATTAAGGACATTCAGAGGTCTGATTATGAGTTAAGAAAAGAAATTCAAAAATTGACCGATGGGGGAGTCAGTGAGTTCAAATTCAGAGAGGATAACGTCTTGATGTTTAGAGAATGAGTTTGTGTTCCTGAGGGAAATTAGCTGAGACAAGCGATCATGGAAGAAGCCCATTCATCTGCCTATGCATTACATCTTGGAAGCACCAAGATGTATAGGACTATCAGGGAGAATTATTGGTGGCTAGGTATGAAGCTAGACGTAGCAGAATTCGTAGCAAAGTGTCTCGTATGTTAGCAAGTTAAGGTGGAGCATCAAAAGCCAGCAGGTACACTTCAGTCTTTACCTATTCCTGAGTGGAAATGGGAGCATGTAACTATGGATTTTGTTTTGGGACTGTCACGGACACAGAAGGGAAATGATGCAATCTGGGTGATCGTAGATTGGTTGACTAAGTTCGATCACTTTTTAGTTGTCCATAGGACATACTCTATTGAGAAGCTGGCTCAGCTTTATATAGATGAGATTGTGAGGCTACATGGAGTTCCCGTTTCTATAGTGTTAGACCGAGATCCTCGATTCACTTCTCGATTTTGGCCAAAATTTCAAGAAGCTTTCGGAACCAAATTGAAATTTAGCACTGTTTTTCACCCACAGAAGGATGGTCAGTCAGAGAGGACTATCCAGACTATGAAGGATATGTTGAGGGCTTGTGTCATGGATTTTCTTGGGAGTTGGGATAGACACTTGCCGTTAGTGGAATTTGCTTACAACAATAGCTTCCAGTCTAGCATTGGTATGGTACCATACGAAGCTTTATATGGAAGGAAATGTCGTACTCCACTTTGTTGGGATGAAGTGGGTGAAAGAAAGTTAGTTAGTGTGGAATTGATCGACCTAACTAATGACAAGATCAAGGTTATACGAGGGAGGCTAAAGGTAGCCTAGGATAGGCAGAAGAGCTATGCAGATAAACGGAGAAAAGACTTGGAGTTTAAGATCGATGATAGAGTTTTTCTTAAGGTTTCTTCGTGGAAAGGTGTGATTCGATTTGCGAAGCGGGGAAAGCTTAACCCGAGGTATATTGGACCATTTCGAATCATTGAGAGAATTGGACCAGTGGCTTATCGGTTAGAACTACCTCCGGACTTAGATGGGATCCACAACGTTTTCCATGTCTCCATGCTTAAGAAATATGTACCAGATCCCTCTCACATTCTCGAAGCACCTCCGATCGAGTTGCATGACGATTTAAAGTTCGAGGTGCAACCTGTGAGTATCTTGGATCGAAAGGATCGAGTATTGAGAAACAAGAGTATTTCAATGGTTAAAGAGTTGTGGAAAAGTGCTCGAATAGAGGAAATGACATGGGAAGCAGAGCATCAGATGAGGAACCAATACCCGAATCTATTTGTCGAATCTGGTAAGAGAAATTTTGAGGTCAAAATTTTATTTTAAGCGGGGTAGAATTGTAAAACCCGACCCTATAAACACATGTCATGACATACATGCACTGAGTAGCATGTTAGTACATTAGGAAAGTTCCTAAGAATAGACGAAATCCGGTATTGTACCTACGTTACACTTGAGTTGATTTAACCTCAAACTAGTTCAAATAGGAATCGTAGGATGAAATTTAATATTTTACAGTCCAAGAATGACTAAAAATGATTGTTTGGAGTTCGAGGGTTTATTTGGAGAAAAATTTAAAATTTTGATGTTTAGGGGCAAAATCGTCATTTTGCCACCTAAGATAATTATTTGATCATGGAGTGAAATTTTTGACCAAGATTAACTATTTGGAGTATAATTTAATGATAGGAAGTGAAAAAGTTTAATTCTGGTGATTTCTGAAGTGTAGGGGTAAAATCGTAATTTTACCACCCACGGATAAAATTTGAGATTTTGAGAGAATTTAGATCAAATTTGACAAATTGGAGAATGGTATGAGTATAAGGGATGAAAAATATGTCTATGGGCATTTTTTCAGTTTTTGGGGCAAAAATGTAATTTTTGACTTTTACGGGTGTAAAAGTGTAAATTCCAAAAATTACTCCACCAAGACTTTGGATAAGTCTGAGAATTTTATCTAAGCTATGGATATGTGGGACAAGTGTATGGTGAAAATTTGGAAAGAAATGGATCGCTAGAATTTAAGGAATTAATAAAACATTAAAAAAATAAATAAAATAATATTATATTATTTTAGCCTTTAAAAAGGTCAAAATTCCAGAATTCTCATCTTCTTCAACCGTCCAAACCAGGAGAGAAAAGAGGGAAAAGAAATAAGAACCCTACCTGAAAAATTTCAGGAAAATCAAGAGAAATCAAGAAATCAAGCATTAAAAAGGTAAATTTCATTGATTTTGCTTGTGATTTTCACTACCCATGCATTTTTTCTCATTTCCATGCAAAAATTAGAAAGTAGTTATGGACACCCATGCTGGCCAAACCTCCATGGATGAGTTTTGAGCTTGAGTTTTGGTTGATTTTAATTGAATTAAGTGATTTTAGTTAGGTTATATTGTAATATAGCAAAAATAAGCTAGAGAAATAATTTTCTCCCATTGAAACCCATTATGTCGAATTTTCTAGGGGAATATTGGCTGCTGATCCTGATGTTTATTTGAGGAATTATGATGAATAATGATGAATTATGAACCTAGAAAAATAATGAAAATTTTTGAAGCAAAAATATGAATTTTTACCCACTAGGGGTATTTTCGTAATTTGCTATCGGGACTGATAATTTGCACCACACTGAGGGACATTAAGTCAATTTGGGTGCAATTGAGGTATAGAAACTGAAAAAATTAATTTAGAGTTTAAACGGACGCGTAGATCGATAATCGGGTAAAAGATCGAAATAGGCTTATACCGCGTTTAAGCCGTTTTAAGCTATTGCATTTGATACCATGCATTAGTATAGGATTTAAGTCAATTATATAGTGATTTAGCATCAATGTGGTGAATTGTGTAATTTTTGCAATGTGTCTAGGAGGAGAACCTTCCGGTAAAGGTAAGGAAGTCGTACCCGACGAACAGTGATCGGGGCACCTAGAAAGCATTTAATTTGTACAAACGGTGAGTAAACCTATTATTATTGTAAATTTTCTAGAGTTTATTTTTAAATGCTCTTTATGTATTTTATGAAACGAAAATGAGATTAAAATGGGACTTTTGATGTTTTAGAAATAAATGTGACAAATAAATATATTGTGTTGATTATCTGAAATAAGAAAATTTTTGATTATGAAATTGAGTAATTGGAGGCTGCCAATTGTCTTGAAAAATATATTTTCCTATGAATGGCTTATGATATATGAGTATATGTGGCTATATTTTATAATTGTATTGGAAATTTATGTAAGCTGTCTTTTACTATGCAGGCTGGGTAAATAAATAAAGGCCACGTTATATTGTCGAAATTTTATTAAAATTGGTGAGTTTAGTCACTACAGTGGCGGGTTTCCATGGACTGCCTATTAGAGGGGCACGGTAAACCCGGTTATATAGTTACTCTGGTTGTAGAGGCGAGGAGGGTAACTCCCGGGGTAGTGTTAGAGCTCACTTCACATCGAACCCCCACGTGAATGTGTAACTCGGCCAACGCCAAGGAATGACTTGATTTCAAAACTAACATGTGTTTAACATGTAAATATCTTAACAACCTTGACGGAGTCGGTTAGATGCCTCGGCCAAGGTGTCCCCGAGGACTAGTTTTTTGCTTGAGCCCTATTTCTAATAAAAGTCATAAGCCTTAACAACTGTTTTGGTAAATTACAAATATTTTATGGTTTAAGAAATAAATTGAAAACCTTATGAAATAGTTTGTGATTTGTTGTTTAAAACTTGCCTCCATTTTACTCGTCTTTAGATATTTATAATAATGTCTGTTTACTCATTGGGATTGCAAAATCTCATCCACCTCCTTTCCAAATATTTTAGGCCTGTGGTAGCTTGTAGATACCTGATTTTGTCGAGGATTCCAGTTGACCCATCTATCTCACAGACAATAGGTTACTATCACCAACACTTGGTGTATTTATGGGCCACTTGTCATTGTAATTATTATTGTACATTATAACTTTGTAAATTATTGTATGTATGAATTTATTTTACTTACACGTGTTTCTATAAATATTGTTTTATATAAAAATGCTATAGTTTAATCAATATTTTGAATAGTAATATTTGTCTATAAATCCTTTAAAAAAAAATTTTTATCTTTTGATTTACTTGAGCCGGAAACGACTGGTAATTATTTAAAACATAATGTTTATCAACGATTGCTCACAGGAAAGGCAAGAAACTGATACGTAAGCCTTGCGGGGTTCCGATTGGCATTCCGGGTAATGAGTGTAAATCGGGACGTCGCAACGGTTATCATGGGCTCGAAGGAGGTTCTGGGTTGTGACATATTCATATATATACATACCAACATAATATAGGAGCACATGGTTCATCTTTTTTACACATTTCACATTTTCACACAACATCACAACATTTTATCAAGGGCTTGTTCCCATGCATAATTTAATGAAAAACAAAGTAAAATCATTTAAATGCTTCATCCTAACACATATGTATTTCCCAAAAACAATTTGATGCAAGTTCACTCACCGATATTTGTTGAATCTTTAATTGACTCTAACTTCGATTATTACTTCAAACGAACATGTGAGGCCTCATTGGAACCTATCACACACAATATAACCATAAAAAAGATAACAGCCCACAATTCTAATTATTAGCCATCTCTAACCACCTAAAATCAACCCTAATTCATCTCTCACCTTGGTGGACTTATAGTTGAGCTCCTTTTCAAGAGTTTTCAAGCTACTATGGCAAGTCTCTCTTTCTCTCTCTTAAACTTCCAACTAGTGAGAGAAAGTGCTGAACAAAGACTTTTAATGGTTTTAAGGTGGGAGAGTGAAATAGCACAAATGGTTCTATGAAAAAGTGCTCAAAAGCATGAAAATTGAAGCTAGAGAGAGAAAGTTATGGAAGCTTTAAGGGAGGCTTCCATGGAAAATGAAGAAACGTGAGATGGGAGGAAGAAGAACAACAAGCTCTTGGAAAAATGAGGAAGCTGCTGGAGAAATGAGATATTTATAGCTTAAGCTTATCCAAACTTCACTTAAATTATGAAAATGCACTTAACGAGTTGGCTTTGTCTTCCTCTAATCCTTTATACAATCTTTTTACTCTTTTGACACTGAGATAAAGTCCACAATAGTCTAGAAATACTCGGGTTCATGAAAACTTAAAAATTTCGACTCTAGATGAAAAATGACCATTTTGCCCCTACCTTGAAAATCATCATTATTTCTATTTCCTTCCTCATTTTATCCTTATTTTCATAATTCATTTATGTCTTAGGCCTAATTAGGCCTTAATAATATTAGAAAACCCACTTTTAGGAGCTCGTCAGGAAAATGACCAAACTACCCCTACTCCACATCATAGGGTCTACCTCCGCTACATGTCTATGAAGGTCGAGGTCTCACATAATGCACAAATTTCATTACATGCAATAAGATTTATTCTCATTCTTGTTTTACTTCACATGGTGGGGGTCTCACATGTTCCCTACTAACTTTCTCCTATTTGTATGCAATAATTTGCATGTAATAGTGAATCCACATGCACATGTCATTATCCCACATATCCTCATTATCCCATTAATTCTTCATGTCTCCATTCCTTCCAAACTCACATGTACTATTATTAGTACTTACATCACTAAAATTTTACTAGTTAAAATAATATTCTAGAATCAATAAAATAATATTTTATTCATCAAATCATCAAAATTATGTTATAACTCCCCCACTTAAGTTCAACACATAAATTATGTGAGTTTGTCCACCACTCACAATAGGAACATTTCGATGTTATGTTAATAATATTTTACTAATAAAATATTATTAAATTCTAAAATTTTCCATTCAGTTCTCGGGGTCCTAAAACATTTTAATTTATCTCAATTTAGCTTGATCGTTCCTTTTTACTCCATTACGATGACCTCAATAAATATTATTATTTTATTATGTATGGAATATTTTATTCCAAAATATTCCATTCCTTTTTCACCACTCCTAAACTTTTAAATTGACCTCTATTGGTCTTAATCTTGTTCTTAAAGTTGTAATAACCACTATTTTAGGTCACGGGGTGTTACATGGCTGGACTATAAGTTAAAGCAAAATAGAAAAATGTTAATCAGTTAGCATTAGGCTAAATTAATTAAGGAAGTGCTAGACAAAGAAAAATAGAGGTGTGCTAATCAGTTAATTCATGGGGTTAATCGGTTAGAGCACAAGACTTGAAGAATCTGCAAGTGCAAAAAATTAAAATTCAAAGTGAAGTTAACTGTTGAATGGAGCCAAAATGAAGAAGTGCGAATTCAAAGAATTTTTAATTGATTAGAGCTTATGTTAATCGGTTAAGGCTAAAGAAGGTGAACCTCTAATCAGTTAAAGGGAGAGTTAACCAGTAAAGGGAAGTCTTCTAAACTCGATAAGCCTCAGGACCGAGATCTCTTCATCAATTAAGGTCTCTTGTAATCGATTAACATAGAGTACTTAGTAGCCAGACAGTGCAAGGCAGAAAAACTGTAATCGATTAGAGCTGCTTGTAACCAGTTAGCCAAACTCTGTCTACACATTTTTGTTTAAGCATTAGAGGACAAAATAACGACTATAATGGCATCAGAGTTGTCACAACTCGGAACTCCCCATCGGGCCTGTAATAATCGTCGCGAAGCCTCAACAGACATTCTTCACCCCGAATGCCGATCGAAACCTCGCAAGGCTCTCGTATCAACTTTCGCACTTCCCCGGTGAGCAATAGTTATCAAATATTATAATTCGAAAGATTACGAGTCATTTCCAGATTAGAGCATAACATATTGTTTTCTGGCTTATAGGGGCATTTTCATCATTTTTCGTCGAAAATCTCAAAACTTGCTAAAAATGTAGTAGGTAAGCAGAAAATATATATTTAGTGATTTAAAAACAAATTAAGTATCTAAAACGTTCATTTGAAGTGAAAATTTGACCATTTGAATATAATAAAAATATTCAATAAAATAAACTATTTTCTTGTAAAATAATTTTTCTAAAGCTATCGGTAAATAATTCTTATAGCGTAAAAGTTAATTATATTCATATATACTATAAAGCAAATAATCAAAGCATAAAATTACTTTTACAATGACACGTGGGCCCACATCTAACTAAAATGCATCGGAAGCTGAAAACTTACAGCTTTTGCCGATTCAAGTCCAAATGAAGGTCCTTGTCAAAGTCAGCTAGCTATGGAATTCCCTGAGCCTAAAATGCGAGGAAATGAGGGTGGTGAGATTATAAAATTTCAGTGAGTAAAAAGACACCATCTAAACTATCTAAAGGCGAGTAAATGGAGACGAATTAAAATATTCTTTTTCAATATATTTTTCATAACATGAATATTCAATTTACTCAATTAATCAACGTGGCTTATAAATCTCACAAAACTTGGCTCCTGCCAAAATCATTCTCGGGGATGCCTTGGCCTAGGCATCTGACTGAGATGGCCAAGGCTGTTCAGTGTAGTACACACATGAACATAATTTTACATTTGAAAATCTAGCCATGCCTTGGCATTGGTTGAGTCTCACTCTCACATGGTGGTCCATGTGAAGTGCACTCAAATATTTACCTCCAGAGACACTCTCCACACGGCTCTCCGATCGAGTTAAGGTATATTTGATTTTGTGCCCCCTCTCTTAGGCTGGTCCACAGAACCTCCACTGCAGGGATTATTGATTATTTTTTCTACCACCTGAGTTATAAAATCTTTATTTGCATGACATGACAATTTATCGCAATCTAGCTTCTCAAGGCTGAATACATAGTATATATAATTTTGATATAAATACCGACTTTGCCATTCATGCTCACATATTGCTATAAGCCATATAATTTAAAACATAATTTATAACACAAGCAGGCAGTCTCCAATTACTCTATTTTCAAAACCAGCATTCAATTTTCTAGAAAATTTATAAAATCACAATTTCTCCTAAAACATAGTAATTTACCATTTAAACCCATTTTCTATAAAATCACACAATTGTATAAAACTACTATAGATAATTAAGACGATAATAAGTTTACTCACTGTTCTAGGAGTCGATGTACTCCTAATCCCAGTCTTCAAGCATAATCTCTGTACTTTTACCAGTATAATTTGCTCACCACCGATCCACAATGTACAATACATAATTCACCACATTAATGCTTGACCATTATAAAATCAATTTAGACTCGGTGTATATGCATGATATGATACGTAACTTATTCGACTACCGCTTAAATGTGGTGCTGACCTAATTCGGCCTATTATCCGATTAAATAACAATTGTGTCTGATTTGGCTCCAAATTGCTCCATTTCATTTCTAATATTTCAATTCACTAAATACAATTCCAATAATCTAAAATTCAGCCTAACAACCTTCACAATTCTTCCTGAAAATTTTGGCCATTGTGGTGCACTATCACTAAAAATTTTTTCATTCCATTTTCTCACCATAAATCATCATTTCATCAATTTTTCAACCAATTCACTTGATCACAAAATCAATTCATTACTTCTACACTTCACATAGGGTTCGGCCATTGAAGGTTCATGGGGAAAATGGATTCTTTTCTTGTTGTTTTGTTTCTAAACATGCTTAACTAACTCTAAACACCAACATAACTCAAAATCAAACAATTCCAACATCATTTCTCTCACCAAAGCCATTCGGCCAGCCATGATTTCCCCATGAAAACATACAATCCAACCATGAAAATTAAGGAGAAATGCATGGGTAAGGTAAATCACTAGCAAAATCAAAGAAATTTTACCTTTGCTTGATCAAATCCTTGAATTCCAACACTTTCTCTTCAATTTTCCCCACCTAAGGTTTGTTCTTCATTGGTTTCTCTTCTCTTTTGGTTTGGCCGACCACTATGGGAGAAATGGGCTGGTTTTTATGCCTTTTTATAAAGAAACAATAAAATAATAAAAGCATGACACATGGCATTTCCTTATTGGTTCAAATTTTAAATATTTGACTTTTAATTCTTTAATTCTCCACCACATATATTTTCTCACTTATCCATAATATAAAAAATCAATGGATGAATTCTATGAGCATGACAAGTGTTAGTGGTGTAAAATTACAATTTTGCCATTAGGGTGGCAAAATTACCATTTTACCCCTATGCTTCGAAAAATACGAAGATTAAAATTTTTCACTTCTCAACCTCAAATCATACTCCAATAAGTCAAATATGATCAAAATCTTTCAAAAAAATTCCTTTCTTGTCCTCTAGTGGCAAAATTACCATTTTACCCCTAGATAGTAAAATTTTCGGTTTGACTCCAAATTGATCCTCGAATTCCGAATCACCATATTAAATCATTTCTAGACAATAAAATTTTCAATTTCACCCTAAAATCTCTATTGGATCTAGTTCGAGGCTTAAATCAACTTTGTTGTACCTTTAGGTACAATACTGACTTTTGTAAATTTTTTCGGGACTCTCCTAGCATGCAAACATGCTGTCCATCACATGTATGTCATGACAAGTATTTTATAAGGTCGGGCTTTACAAGAGTTGTCTCCAACGACTAAAAACTGCCCCAACAAAAAATCTAACTCCTCAAGTGTAAAAGGAAGCTTCAACGGTCAAAAATGCAAGATTGAATGAGAAGATAGCCATTTAGGCTAAAAAGCCAAAGAACTTTCACCAAAAACACTTGATTTTCACTCCTAATGTAGAAAAAATGTTTTAGCTTGAGTGTAATCTTTCCAAATTTGTAAAAATAATTAGTTATACTTTTTTTTCTTGAAAAATTACAATGTGGGAAGCAGTCTAAAACTTATTGCAAGGGGTTAGAGATTGGGTTAGAAGCTCATCTTGTAAAAGCTTGGTGAAAGCTGTTAATTCCACTAGTATAATGAAGTTGAGTTGAAAATCCTTGATTAGGAGATCAAGGCGGTGGATGTAGTTCAAGGGGACTGAACCACTATAAATACTCTTGCATTGTCCACATCTCTTTACTCTTCCTTACTTAGTATCTTGTAATTCTAACAAGTTTAGTCCTTTCCTTCATCTAGTTGATTGAAAGCTCTACAAGCTTTAAAGGGTTGAACAAAAAATTTTTTATTGCTATTCACCTCCCCTCTAGCAGTCCAACAAGACCAACAGAATGAATATTACGCCAATAGAGTAAGTTAAGTTATTCTGTTCATTACGCCTTTAACACAAAGCTAGGGTAGCGATGCAAACCTTTGTGAGTGCATTAAGTTAGTTAGATATTAGTTGGTATGAAACAAGTCAATTGTGCAAGATCGGGGTCTCGTATGATACAAATCGAGGTTCGAAGAGTGAAGTTTCCTTCATTAATGAGTGAAGCCTATCAACAAAAGCATGCACGCTGTATCTCTTTTCCATGCTATCTTTATTTGTTCATCTAGTTTGTTTGCCTAGAGTAGTACCTATCTCTCAAGTTGTAAACTACGAGGGAAAGGCAAATTGGAACTAGATCGTGGAAAGGGAAAGCAACAGAGCAGACTTTGAAGCTTTCTAAAAAGGGAAGGAACGAGCATTAGACAAACAGAAGAAGAGAATTTGCATTAATAAAGTGAGAAAAGAAAACTTGTTTTTAAGATTTGACATAAGTGGAATAGGGTTTTCGAGTGTAACCTTCCATGAAAACCAAAGCTCTCTTATGTTTATGTTTGACGGACAAAGGCTTCAAACAAGTATTGATTGGAACATTTCGTACTTGATTTCTTTATTCTGTTTGTTGACTAGCTTACCTAATTGATCCACAAGTGGAAAAATAGCATTCTGATCCGCGTACTCTATCTCCATATCTGTCCCTTCCCTTTTGATATGGTTTGACTTAGCTTGGCAAGGCTACTAGGAGAGGGTAATGGGATTTACACGACCTAGCTACAAGTCTAAAAGTAGTAGGAATGTGAGAAAAAAAAGGCTGGTATTAATACGACCAGTCCAAGAGCTAGAAAGGCATGAAAGAGATTAACAGCTAGTTCTGAAAACCAAGAAGTTACTAATTCAAGCATTTCAAGAAGTATTCCGTTAGCAAATGACAGAATATTATCTTGACACATAAAAAAAGTCATGCCACATTATAGGTCGTGAAATTAGCCCTAATTCATTCAATAGGGCCAATCGAGTAGTTCTGTTATCCCATATCTGCTAATCAAGCTGCTTGACTTGACTCTACCTTTCTTGCATTCCTTGCTACCTTTGTTCACTTAGCTTACGTTTACACCCTTTACTCCCGCCTTCTTGACCACTTATAGGAATACCTAATCAACTCATTTTTTCTTCACTTCTCTTAACTCGATGAAAAACTTCCCACAACATTGCCCATATAAAAAATTCCTCTCATTTGGAATTAACCACAGCATGGCTTTTCCTACTAAAGGCAAATGTCACTGACCAAAGACAGGTGTGAAATCCCACCTTGAGTAAAAGGATAAGTTAGAAAATCCTTAAGTGAGCATATATATATTACATATTTTGAATATCAAACTTAGTTTTAACCTTCCAAAGAATTCATTGACACTTTGGTTGTTGTCACTTTTGAAGCAAAAATTTCTCTAAGTGTATAAGGAGCCAAAATATGTTATTCTTATAGAACAACATTTTGGACATAAAAAATGGTATTAATGATTCCTTTGATATTTAGATGACCAAAAATGATTTTTTCATAATTTTTTGATTACGTTTGCTATGGGCGCCAAAAATTTAATTTCAGTAGAACTTTTTAGATTTTTTTTTTAAAACCAAAATTTGGATTTTGATTTTTTTATATTAATATTGAATCCAAATGGGGTTGTTATCTTATTTATATTAAATATCTTAAGTAAATGGAAAGTGTAAAACCCGACCCTATAAACACATGTCATGACATACATGCACTGACTAGCATGTTATTATGCTAGGAAAGCACCTAAGAATAGACAAAACTCGGTATCGTACCTAACGGTACACTTGAATTGATTTAACCTCGAACTAGTTCAAATAGGAATCGTAGGATGAAATTTAATATTATGCAGTCTAGGAATGACTAAAAATGATTGTTCAGAGTTTGAGGGTTCATTTAGGGTAAAATTGAAAATTTTGATGTTCAGGGGTAAAATCGTCATTTTGCCACCTAAGATAATAATTTGATCATGGAGTGAAAATTTTGACCAAGATTAACTAATTGGAGTATAATTTAATGATAGGAAGTGAAAAAGTTTAATTCTGGTGATTTTTGGAGTGTAGGGGTAAATTCGTAATTTTACCACTCGCGGACAAAATTTCAGATTTTGAGAGAATTTAGATCAAATTTGACAAATTGGAGAATGGTATGAGTATAAGGGATGAAAAATATGTCTATGGGCAATTTTTCAATTTTTTGGGCAAAAATGTAATTTTTCACTTTTACGGGGGTAAAAGTGTAAATTTCAAAAATTACTCCACCGAGACTTTGGATAAGTCTGAGAATTTTATCTAAGCTATGGATATGTGGGACAAGTGTATGGTGAAAATTTGGAAACAAATGGATGAAATTTTAAAAATGGGCCAATGGGAAAGTGACACATGGCATTTTTTTTAATGATATAATATTATTTTAATGAAAAGTCAGCGCATTTAAATCCCATTTTAAGTGCTGGCTGGCCATAAGGGAGAACAAGAGAGAAAATAGAGAGGAAAGGAAGAAAAAAAAAGAAAAACCAAAGAGAAACAAGAAAATTCAAAGGGGAATTCGCGTTTTTCGCCCATTTACGAGTCTAACGGTAAGATTTTTCGACTTTAGCTTGATTTCTACCTTTCTTATGCCTTTGTTTCCATTTAGCATGCTTGAGGAGAGAGATCAAAAAGTGATATCAAGGACTGGACAAAATTCTAGGGGAGAGATTTTGGAATTTTTAGGTTTTGATTTTTAGTTAAATTGATAGTTTTAGTTACTTAAATGTGTTTAGAAATTAAATTGGGCAAGAAAGCATTAAATTTTCACAATACCCACCCTTGGCTGAATATGCATTGATGTACAATGATGATGATCTGATTTTTATTCTAGGAGAAATGAAGAGAAAATGATGAAAAATGGTTAAATGTCATAGAAAAACAAAGTAGAAAATTAATCGAGTTAATGTCCCATTTTTGGCCGAATTTTCCAAGGAAGAGAGTGAGCTGATTTTGGTAATTTTAGAGGAATATTGGCTGATAATTAATGGTTAGAAATGTTGGAGAGAGAATGGGACAATTTAGAGCTAAAATGGAGCGCGTTACCAATTTATCGGGTAAAGTGTCAAAAATAGGTTAATACCGCGTTTAAGCCATTTTTGGCTATTGCATTTCATACCATGCATTAGTATAGGATTTAAGTCAAATATATAGTGATTTAGCATTAATGTGATGAATTGAGTAAATTTTTGCAATGTGTCTAGGAGGAGAGCCTTTCGGTAAAGGCAAGGAAATCGTACCCGACGAGTAGTTATCGGGGCACCTAGAAAGCTTTTAGTTTGTACAAACGGTGAGTAAACCTATTATTATTGTGAATTATCTAGAGTTATTTTAAAAATGCTCTTTATGTATTTTATGAAATGAAAAGGAGATTAAAACGGGATTTTTGATGTTTTACAAATAAATGTGACAAATAAAGATATATTGGGTTGATTATGAAATTGAGTAATTGGGGGCTGTTAACTGTCTTGAAAATTATATATTTTTCCTATGAATGGCTTATGAGATATGAGTATATGTGGCTATATTTTGTAAGTGTATTGGGAATTTTATGTAAGCTGTTTTTTACTATACAGGCTGGATAAATAAATAAAAGCCACGTTATACTGTCGAAATTTTATTAAAATTGGTGGGTTAGTCACTGCAGTGACGGGTTTTCATGGACTACCTATTAGAGGGGCACGGTAAACTCGGTTATATAGTTACTCCGATTATAGAGGCGAGGAGGGTAACTCTCGGGGTAGTATTAGAGCTCACTTCACGTCGAACCCCCACGTGAATGTGTAACTCGGCCAACACCAAGGAATGGCTTGTTTTAAAAATAAAAATGTGTTTCACATGTAAATGTTATAACAACCTTGGCGGACTCGGTTAGATGCCTCGGTCAAGGTATCCCCGAGGATTAGTTTTGGCTTGAGCCTTATTTTCTTTTATAAAAGACATAAGCCTTAACAACTGTTTTGGTAAATTACAAATATTTTATGGTTTAAGAAATAAATTGAAAACATTATGAAATGGTTTGTGATTTGTTGTTTAAACTTGCCTCCCTGTTACTCGCCTTTAGATATTTATGATAATGTCTGTTTACTCATTGGGATTGCAAAATCTCACCCACCTCCTTTCCAAACATTTCAGGGCTGTGGTAGCTTGTAGATACCCTATTTTGTCGAGGATTCCAGTTGACATCTCTACCACACAGACAGTAGGTTTCTAGCACCAACACTGAGTGTATTTTGGGCCACTTGTCATTGTAACCGTTATTGTACATTATAACTTTGTAAATTTTTGTATGCGTGAATTTATTTTACTTACACGTTACAAAAGATTTCTTACACGTGTTTCTATAAATATTGTTTTATATATAAAAAAATACTATATTTTAATCAATATTTTGAATAGTGATATTTATCTATAAATCTTTTTAAAATATTTTTGTCTTTTGATTTACTTGAGCAGGAAACTACTAGAAATTGTTTAAAATGGAATGTTTAAAAACGATTGCTCACAGAAAAGGCAAGAAACTGATATATAAGCCTTGCAGGGTTCTGATTGGCATTTCGAGTAATGAGTGTCAATTGGGACGTCGCGGCGGTTGTCATGGGCCTGAGGGAGGTTCCGGGTCGTGATAGAAAGTAAAAAGGAAAAAAGTAAAAATAAGGACATTTACTTAAATGGTATTTAATGTAAATAAGTTGGGTAGGTTTCATAGGTAATCTGTCTCAGAAACTGCATTCTATTTCAAATGTATCGATACATTTCATCGTTTTTAGAAAAATGATTTTTTACATTCAAAACTATAAATAGCTCACATTTTTCGAGGGTGAGCAGCCCTTAGCCGCATTCGCAAGGTAAACCCTCAACTCCAAGGGTCTCATTACCCATTTTTAACTTAAAACTCCATTTTTATGATTTTAAAGCGTAGTTTTGGGTTTTTATGAAAAAGGATGACATTTTTAGTGTTAAAATCTTTTAATCTAGGATTTTCAAAACTAAAATAGTTGTTTTCATGCCCAGATATTTCTATGGAATGCTAAAGTTCTAGACTTTGTGTTTTTTTTAAGCATCTAAGCTCACCTAAGGAACGCTTGAAAACTCCACAGATTTTGCGAAAACAAAGTTGTGATTGGAACTAGGAAATCGACTCTTCAATTAGATCAATCATAACACTCTTGATAACAGCTAGTGTGATGGAGACATGATCCATTCCTTTTTTGGTAGGTGATCTAACATCCATTTGAAGCTTAGAGGTTGTGTCATGTTCCATTGACGAGTCAATCTTTATATTTTAGATGCTTTATATACCTGTTGATACTCAAATGTTGAGCCTTGGAATGGCAAATTAATTTCATCAGATCATGTGAAAATTGTGAATGATGGCTTGTGAGCCTAAATGAGCACTTAGGGTGCCTTTATAGATTTTATGTTAATTGCACTAGGTACATATTTTATGAATAAGAAACGTGTACACCTTTTATGTTAAGAAGCCCATAATTGTGTACGTACATCAATGGATGGATGCTTATGTTTACATTTATCTATGGTTATATGTGATTGATGATTGATTAAGGTTAAGAGGCTTGCTTGGGTTTATCAAGCCATACTCGTTACTCGAAATGAGGTGTGACAACGGGAAAGCCTCATTCAAATCGAACAAATCCTATATTTGTTGTTGAATAAGGGGATCAATTTTCAAGATCACCACTTTCGAAAGTGAATCCTTCTTCACACAGAAGCCCTAGTTTTTTTAATAGAACTTGAGGATAAAATAGTAGTAGAGCAATTCGATAGCATATCTATACCTAGGAGCAGCATTGGCTAAGGATCAGCACCTGTAAGCTGAGTTGAGTAGGGTTAGGAGCGAAAACGATAGAGGTGAGGGTAGAACGAGATCAATCCCTTTCCACCTGATTAGACACTGCCTATCTTTTATTTGGTCTAAAATGAGGAGTGGGGTAATCATGAAAGCTGGTTTCTTACTGAAATCTTGCCTCGATCAATCGATTGAGCGTTTATCGAAAGAAAGTCTTTCAGTGCAAGTCGCAAAACTAGTGGACTACATTCTGATCTTAGATCCTACCCCCATGTGAAGTCCTTCATCAAAGAGAAATGTGAGACCCCAACCTCTATAGGCTTATAACTAAGCATAGATGTAATAATACGAGCTAGGGGTAGTTTCGTTATTTTTTCTAATAAGCTCCCAGAAAAAAGTTTTATGATATTTTAAGGTCTAAATGGGTACAAGACTGCATAAATGATGTGTACTGATGAAAACACAAAGAAAACTAGAAGTTTCAACAATTTTCATAACAGGGGTAAAATGGTCATTTTTCACCTCGAGTTAAAATTTTATGTTTTTATGAACTCGAGTATGTTTAGACCATTATGGATCTTGTCCCATTGTTAAGAGAGAAAAAAGATTGCATAAAAGATTGGAGGAGAGTAAGTTAATTGGTGGAAGGGCAATTTGGTAATTTTATGAGAGTGGATAAGTTGGCCTATAAATATCTTGAAATTTCCAGCACCTTATTGAATTACCAGTAGCTGGTTTTCTTCTTCCCTTTTCCTCTCTCACGTTTCTTCAATTCCTCCATGGGAGTTTTCTTCAAGCTTCCATAATTTTCTCTCTCTAGCTCCAATTTTCATGCTTTTGGTGTACTCTTCCATGAACCCTTGTGCTATTTCATCCTCTCACTTTAAAACCCTTGATAAATCTCAATTCTGCATTTTCTCTCGCTAGCTAGGCATTCTAGAGAGAGAAAAAGAGAATTACTCCATTATTTTGGAAGCAATTGGAAGAGAATTTGACTACAAAGGAGCCCTAGGGTAAGTGATGAACTAAGCTTGATTTTTAGCTGCAGAAAATGGCTAGTAATTGGGATTTATGAGCTGTTTATTGTTGAGAATGTTCATTACTTTTAGTGATTAAGATAGTGAACATAGATGGCCATTTAATGTGGCAATTGAAAACTAGCTAAGAGATAGCTTTTAGAGTTCATAGCGTGGAAATTGATCTATTGTTTATGTTAATGTGATCCTAGGTTTTAAGGAAGCCCCATCATCCCATTTGGACAATTAGGGGAATTGGAGTCATCTAAAGGCTCTACAATCAATTGTGAGTGGACTGCCTTCAAAACTTATTTTGGGAATATAATGTATTTGACAAACGTTTGAATGATTTTATACGATTTTTCATGAAAATGAATGCCTTGGGAACAAGCTCTTGAGAAATGATCACATATCATAACATAAATCATTTCATGAAGATAGGCTGTATTATGTTGATATACATATATGCTTGAATATAATATTGTGTAATTATATTGACTTGGCTATGTGCGAGTAGGGAGTGCGTATAAGCCAAAGATGACTCGGTTATGTGCGAGTAGGGAGTGCGCATGAGCTGGTGATGATGATGATGGGATGGTGTGATGATGATGGGATGGTGTGATGATGATGGGATGGTGTGATGATGATGGGTATATGCGTATATATATATATATATATATATATATATATATATATATATATATATATATATATATATATATATACACATATATAAATATGTGTGCTATAGGAAATTGATGGATAATGGTTTATGGTTGTAATGCATGTGAAACTTGACATGTTAAACCTTGAGAAATTGTTATGTGTTTCATATTGGTTTTGAACATTTCAAGCAAGGTGGTTTTCTTTGGGAAAAAAGGGAAATTTTCATTTAATGCCCTGTATTTCGCTGCAGCGAGAAACTCTAGGGTTTTGAAAGGGTAGGCTGGTCGAAAACTTGCTGCAACGAGGATGCATTTTCACTGCAGCGAGAATGACACTATAGCTTCTCGCTGCAGCGAGAAACTTTCTGTTTCTAGGTAGCAATTTTGCTGCAGCGAGATTGAATTTCGCTACAGCGATAAACATTCTGTTTCTGGGTTACAATTTCGCTGCAGCGAGATTGAATCTCGTTGCAGCGAAAAACTTTCTGTTTTGGTCTCCTATCTTGTTCAATTACTGTCCTATCTTTCACTTCTTTGCTACCATATCAGAGCATGGACTTCCAACATTAAGGATTAAATGAGTTAAGTTTAAAATGAGGAGGTTTAGTGAGAAATCCTCGGTGAGTTGAGAAACCCTCGCTCGGTTAATAACTAAATCCCAACGTCGCTGCATCAAAAATTCATTCTCGTTACAGCGGAGAATGCCTTTCCGCTGTAGTGAAGATTAGTTGTCGTATTTGACTTGCTTGTGTAATATTGAAGTTTTCATTCTTCAAATGGTTTGTTATGTATGGGTCCTTGATTTTCAAATGATTAATCATGTAAGGGCTTGATGAGGGGTTTTCAATAAGAATAGAAACAAATTGCATTGTTTTGAAAAAGAATGCATCATGATTTCATTAAAGATTCCTTATGGTATGCTTGTTCCCTTCCTTGTTCACTCATTGGGTTTATACTCATAATTTTTAACTTCATGTTTTCAGATCACGAGGCAGCCGGTAACTAGGACGAGGTGTCCTTGTAGACTTATATCCATCTTTTGGGTAGGTGTCTCGACATTCAGTAGCTGTACATTCGTCCGAGTCCCTTCGTTGGAAGTCAAGTTTTCTTTTTAAGATGTATAGGCGAACCTAATGTACATTATTAGAATACATGTTGTAGACAATGTATGTATATAATAAATGAGAAATGCCAATACGAGTTGGCAATGTCTATTACTATTTTGATTCTAAGTTTTGAAAAATGACTTAGTAGTTTATGATGGAATGATGAACATGTCGAACTATTAGGCTTGCTTGGGCTTAGTGGACTACGTCCATTGGGTCCATGTGCCGGTCATGGCCCGGAATTTGGGTCGTGACAAGAAAAAGTTAAAAACAATTTGCCTAAATTGACAGTGATTGCGAAGGCTTCTTTAAGGCTGTTTAGATGAGCTTCATGATAAGAAGAACATGGGGAAAGTTTTGGTAAAAGAGCTACGTTTGAACTTAGTGAAGTTTCAATGGTACACTAACCTTAAAAAAGAGGAATGTCGATTAAGAACCTAAAAGATGGAGTTCAAAATGAAACTTGAGCAACTGTTCTCTTGTTTGTCCTTTTAATACAGTAAGTTAGCCTCTCTCCTATCTGTTATCAAATCAATTATTGAAAGATCGGTTGCCTAAGTGAAAGTAGGAATACCGGTTCTTGGTAGGATTCTATATGCCTGCTTTTGATTTTTAGACAAGAAAAATAATCCCATTAGTGCGGTCAATCTAGTCAAGTTCTTGACTTCGATCGTAAGTTGAAAGTAAAAAAGTAGCTGCTCTCCTAGATGCACAAAAGGGGAGAGAAAAAAGCAAACAAGTTAGAGAAAGAAAGGAGAGAAGTGCTTTATCATACAATATTTGCTTGCTCTCAATCAATGATGGAATAATCTTTCCCTTCAAGATATGCCTTATAGAAGCACAAGCTTTTTTCACAAAAGATGATCTTTGCCGCATAATGAACTTTTCCATATGAAGATGTTAGCAAATAGGCTTTCAACTAATATCTTTTCTTCCTAAGGCTTGCTATCTCAGTCCCTTGTTCTCACTCTAGTATTGGTCTAAACAATCTTTTTTCTTAGTTGCTATTGAATCTGCTCTTTCATAAGAGAAGAGGAGTAGAGGAAAAAATCACTTAAGAATGTAGAAAACCAAAGAAGTAAAGGGACAAAAGGTTGGTAGCATGCTTACGATCTCATTATAGTCATTTTAGGCAAGATAGTCGAAAATGAGCCAAAGGGTTAACTTTCTTTCCTAGAATGACTGAAGTTGGCTTGATTGAATGAATGGATTGAATGGACAGCTATGGATTGGCACACTGAACTGTTATCTTGGAACTCACTATTGAAATCAAAGTGTTCACTCTAAAGTTCCTTATTGGATAAGAAGGAGCTCATTCAATATTATCTAAAATACCTTCTCACACATCCGATTCATCACTTGCAAACTTCAACTTGAAAGTGACTTTCTATTGTATCAACTGGACTTTGAACTAGTACTAGGTAAAAAATGTACCTTTTTTGTAAAACCCGACCCTATAAACACATGTCATGACATACATGCATTGAGTAGCATGTTATTACGCTAGGAAAGTTCCTAAGAATAGACGAAACTCGGCATTGTACCTAACGGTACACTTGAGTTGATTTAACCTCAAACTAGTTCAAATAGGAATCGTGGGATGAAATTTAATATTTTACAGTCTAGGAATGACTAAAAATAGTTGTTCGAAGTTCGAAGGTTCATTTGGGAAAAAATTGAAATTTTGATGTTTAGGGGAAAAATCATCATTTTGCCACCTAAGATAATTATTTGATCATGGAGTGAATTTTTGACCAAGATTAACTATTTGGAGTATAATTTAATGATAGGAAGTGAAAAATTTCAATTTCGGCAATTTTCAGAACATAGGGGCAAAACGATAATTTTGTCGTCTTGGGGAAAAAACCCTAATTTTCCCCACCCAAAACTTGTCAAAATTATAGGATTTATTTATTTTTAATATGAATAACTATGGTATTCTAAGTGGTGAAAAATTAAAGTTTAAAAGATGAAATTTTAAAAACAGGCCAATGGAAAAGTGACACATAGCACTTTTTAATGATTTAATATTATTTTAATGAAAAGTCAGCCCATTTAAACCCCATATTAAGTGATGGCCGGCCGTAAGGAGAGAACAAGAGAGAAAGTAGAGAGGAAAGGAAGAAAAGAGAAAAACTAAAGGAAAACTAGAAAATTCAAAGGGGAAATCGCGTTTTTTGTTCGTTTACACGTCTAACGATAAGATTTTTCGACTTTAGCTTGATTCCCACCTTTCTTATGCCTTTGTTTCCATTTAGCATGCTTGAGGAGAGAGATAAAAAAGTGATATCAAGGGCTGGATGAAATTCAAGGGGGAGGAATTTGAAATTTTTATGTTTTGATTTTTAGTTAAATTGATAGTTTTAGTTAGTTAAATGTGTATAGAAATCAAATTGGGCAAGAAAGCATGAAATTTTCACAATACCCACCCTTGGCTGAATGTTCAATGATGTACAATGATGATGAACTGATTTTTATTCTAAGAGAAATGAAGAGAAAATGATGAAAAATGGTTAAGTGTGATAGAAAAACAAAGTGGAAGATTTACCGAATTAATGTCTCATTTTTGGCCGAATTTTCGAAGGAGGAAAGTGAGCTGATTTTGGTGATTTTAGTGATTTATTGGCTGATATTTAATGGTTAGAAATGTTGGAGAGAAAATGGGACAATTTAGAGCTAAAATGGAGTGCGTTAGCAATTTATCAGGTAAAGTGCCAAAAATAGGTTAATACCGCGTTTAAGCCGTTTTAGGCTATTGCATTTCATACCATGCATTAGTATAGGATTAAGTCAATTATATAGTGCTTTAGCATCAATGTGGTGAATTGTGTAATTTTTGCAATGTGTCTAGGAGGAGAGCCTTCCGGTAAAGGCAAGGAAGTCGTACCCGACAAACAGTGATCGGGGCACCTAGGAAGCATTTAGTTTGTGCAAACGGTGAGTAAACCTATTATTATTGTAAATTATCTAGAGTTTATTTTTAAATGCTCTTCATGGATTTTATGAAACGAAAATGAGATTAAAATGAGATTATTGATGTTTTAGAAATAAATGTGATAAATAAAAATATATTGTGTTGATTATGAAATTGAGTAATTGGAGGCTGGCAATTATTTTGAAATCTATATTTTCCTATGAATGGCTTATGATATATGAGTATATGTGGCTATATGTTATAATTGCATTGGGAATTTATGTAAGCTGTCTTTTACTATGTAGGCTGGGTAAATAAATAAAAGCCACGTTATACTGTCGAAATTTTATTAAAATTGGTGGGTTTAGTCACTGCAGTGACTGGTTTCCGTGGACTGCCTATTAGAGGGGCACGGTAAACCCGATTATATAGTTACTCCAGTTGTAGAGGCGAGGAGGGTAACTCCCGGGGTAGTGTTAAAGCTCACTTCACGTCGAACCCCCACGTGAATGTGTAACTCAGCCAACGCCAAGGAACGACTTGTTTTCAAAACTAGAATATGTTTAACATGTAAATATCTTAACAACCTTGGCGGACTCGGTTAGATGCCTCGACCAAGGTATCCCCGAGGATTAGTTTTTGGCTTGAGCCTTGTTTTTAATAAAAGTCATAAGCCTTAACAATTGTTTTGGTAATTTACAAATATTTTATGGTTTAGGAAATAAATTGAAAACCTTATGAAATGGTTTGTGATTTGTTGTTTAAACTTGCCTCCATTTTACTCACCTTTAGATATTTATGATAAAGTCTGTTTATTCATTGGGATTCCAAAATCTCACCCACCTCTTTTCCAAATATTCCAGGCCTGTGGTAGCTTGTAGATACCGATTTTGTCGAGGATTTTAGTTGACCCCTCTATCATACAGACAGTAGGTTACTATCACCAACACTTGGTGTATTTATGGGCCACTTGTCATTGTAATTATTATTGTACATTATAACTTTGTAAATTATTGTATGTATGAATTTATTTTACTTCTAAGTTACAAAAGATTGCTTACACATGCTTCTATAAATATTATTTTATATAAAAATGCTATATTTTTGTCTTTGATTTACTTGAGCCGGAAACGACGAAAAATTGTTTAAAATTGATATGTAAGCCTTGCGGGGTCCCGATTAGTATTCCGAGTAATGAGTATCAATCGGGACGTCGCGACGGTTGTCATGGGCCCGAGGGAGGTTTTGGGTCGTGACATTCTTGGGCATTGAATTCTTACTAAATGAAATTAGGTAGATAAAAATGTGCCTTTCCAACTATTTGGGTGTTGCCATTATGGGTAAGGTTTTTAATACGGTATCAGTTTCAAGGTGAACATTTAGATTCTAGAGAAAGTGTCTTAAGCATTTCATAGAACACAAAAGCATTCCCTTGCCTTAAGGGAGTGAAATGAACATTTGTTGCTTACTTCGTTTAAGTGAAGTTGTTGTTTAGTTGAGTTGTTGAGTCTGAGTCCATTGGTTTAGTAAACTTACTTTTTTTGGAGTAACATAGAGTTGATATATGAAAATTTTCTATCATTTTGTTTAACGAACTATAACCAAGAAAAACATTCAAGTGTTGGAAGGATTGGTCATTTTGTTTGCTACCTTATTGCTTGAGATCTTTGCCCAAGTTGTTGACCTCACCTCTGGTCAAGAAATTTGAACTAAGTTGCTATTCTCTTTATGCGAAAGAAGAAAAGGCTTGAGAACTTTAACTTGAGCTCTTTCTAATAAAGTAAGGGATCCATGAAAGTTTCTGAATACCAAAAGAAAATCCTTTCCTTTGATTTTTTTTTATGATAAATTGACTATCATTTAAGAAAATAGCAGCTAACTTTGCCTTATCATGATCATTTTATTGGTCTTGGTGAAGATTATCAAGTATTTGTAACTTTTCTTTTCAGTAGAGAAAAGGTCCCACTTTACATGAACTACGACCTCTTCTCCTTGTTGAAGAAGCTTTATGATTCCTCTATCCTAGCATCTTCACCTACTCAAGCTTTTATTTCTTAAGACAGCAACAATCCACCTTTTAGAGTTACGGGATTCTTTGAGGGTAGGGCTAAGGGAAAGCACCTCCAACTAGACTAATAATGATCCTTCCTGGACTCCGTCTAAATCATGTTCTCATGGGATACTTGAAGTTCATCCAAATAGTCATGGAGCTTCCACCTTGCTTGTGCCAACAAGTTGTAAACCTGGTGATCTTGCTGTTTGATGTTCTATATGCTACAATCTAGCCTTCATGAATGCTTATACTGTCAACCTTTAACATCAGCTTGGAGCCATGAGCTTAGATTCTCCCTAATACAGTACCCGTATGATATAGAGCCAACAATCCTATGACAAGCACTTATGCTTTCACGAACTATGCTCCATATTAAGGAAAGAAAAGAGAAAAGTCTTCACAGGGAAAAGACTGCTTTTACGATTCATTATATTGGTATTATAAGTCTTGAGCCATACAACTTTTCTCATAATCTTATGTATGACCTCAAGCGAAAAAATCAAGGATATCTATAACTCAACTTGTTAAAGAGAAGCATTGGGCTTTCAAGTTTCATCCCTTGGAATGTATTATGAAAGATTTCCAAATAGGGAAAGAGATCAAAAGAGGGAAGAAAAAGGGTGTCTCTATAGCCTTACAATGAACGGTCATGATTCCAAGACTATTTGATCTATAAGGCATCACGAATGACTCTAGTGAGACCCTTAGTGCTTAAAAACCATCCAAATGCCATTTAGTGTAATATGGTCACTAGTTGACTAAGGTCTTCTAATGGCCCTTAAGCAACAGTGTAGCCATTAAAGTCTGCTTCCGTACCTAGTCTATGAAGACCTTGGAACCTTTATTTCATTGATGACTACATCATTACTTGAGATTGCTTAAGAACAAGACTTAACACTAAGGTAGACTTGTTTAGCACAATACCACACCAAGTGGTGTAGTATAGCGACAAGGAAAGGACCCACCACCAAAAAAGTTTGTTAACCATTATAGTGGCTGAACCATTGGAACATGAGTTTTTACACAGCCTTCTCATCTGACACACCTATTTTACAAGCTAATTTTTGTAACACGATATTTCCTACCATGTAAGTACCTATAGAAAACCTTGAGGAAAAGTAACATCGGGGGATCTAGGTTAGACCTTATGAAAAGATAGACTCTCATTTTAACCTATTTTTTTCCAATAAAGTAACAATGGAATCAAGATCTAGCACAGAGCCAATAATTCACTGACCCAAATGTCAATTTGTTAATCTCTTTAGTCTAAGCTATTTACTTAACTAATTAAAAAATGAATGAAAAAGATCAATGTACCAAGAGACCTGCCTTCTCAATTTTTCGTCGATCCACATGTTTATGAAATGACAAATAAGATTAAGATAAGCCTTGACCTTGTCAGTGAGATTGGAACAGAAGTAGGTCAAATTTGGTTATAGGAACTTGTAGAGTTTTGATTTGACCCACATCTAGACCACCAGCTTATTAAAATAGGTAAAAAGCTATCACTTCTCCATAATAAGATCACTTAAGGATAATGATAGAAGCTCGATTGAAAAGTCGCTACCATCATCGAAAGTCTTCAGAAAACTCTTTCCCCGAATAGGAATAATTCCTTAAAGGGGTACATTCTTATCTGTGAGACTTCGACCCCTATAGGCCCATAACTAGGTGTAGATACGATAACACGGGTTAGGGGTAATTTCGTCATTTCTTTAGTGAGCCCTTAGAAGTATGCTTTCAAACATTATTAAGGCTTAAGTAGGCCTAAGGCATAAATGAATTATGAAAATAAGAATAAAATGACGAAGGAAATAAAAATAATGATGATTTCCAAGGTAGGGGCAAAATGGTCATTTTTCATCTCAGGTCAAAATTTTTAAGCTTTCATGAACTTGAGTATTTCTAGACTATTATGGACTTTATCCAAGTGTCAAAAGAGTAAAACGATTGCACAAAAGATTAGAGGAGAACAAGCTAACTTGTTAAGAGCATTTTTGTAATTTAAGAAAAGATTGGATAAGCTTTAGCTATAAATATCATTTATTCCAGCAGCTTCTTCTTCTTCTTCCTCCCATCTCACATTGCTTTCATCCTCCATGGAAGCTTGTTTTGAAACCTCCATAACTTCTCACAAGTTAGCTTTAATTTTCATACTTTTATGCACCCTTTCATAGAACTTCTTTTGCTCTTTCACTCTCTCACTTTAAAACCCTTGAAAAGTCTTACTTCCATACTTCCTCTCACTAGCTAGGTGTCTAGAGAAAGAAAGAGGGACCTTCTGTAATAGCTTGAAAATTATTGGAAAGAAATTTAATTACAACCCACCAAGGTAAGTGAACTTGCATTAAAACATTTTGGGATTTGGGCATATGTGTTTGATGAAATCCATTGAAATATTTTATCTGTTTTTCTCTGAAATATGCATGGGAACAAGTTTTAATGAAACATTTTGCATTGTGGAATGCGACTGTGATGAAGCCATGTGCCTTGTGTTATGTTGATATATATATATATATGTGTGTATATCTAAATATATATGATATGTATTGATAGTAATATTGTTTGTAATTATAACCGAGCTTGTGCGTGATGTGGGGGAGCACATGCTGGTGATGATGGGTGCGGGAGTGTGGATGATGATATTGCCTATGCACAATGTGGGGGCATGCACACGGTGGTATTAGTTGTGCACGATGTGGGGGGATGCACACAATGACTCTAGCTATGTGCACAATGTGGGGGTTGCACATGAGCTGGGTGAGACGGTGGTAGTATCGATGTTTTTATATGCAATATATATGTATATATGTTTGTGCAATAAAAAGTCATGAATATGGTATATGGTTGTAGTGCATGTGAAATCTTACATGTTGAACCTTGGAAATTGCTAAGTGTTTTCAAGTTGATTTTCGTCATTGCAGCAGAATGGCCTTTTCTTGAGATGATGAAAATTTTTCCTTGGTGTCTTGTTTCTCGCTGCAATAAGGATCATTCTCGCTGTAGCGAGAAACTCTCGAGTCTGAAGGGTTACACTGGACTGGTTTTCGCTGCAATGAGAAATTTTCTAAAGCTTCTCGCTGTAGCGAGAATAAATCTTGCTGCAGCGAGAAACATTCTATTTTGCTTGATACCCTATTTGGTTGCTGCCCTATTTTCCATTTCTTTGGCATCATAGTTGATCATGGACTTTGAACATCAAGGAATTTACTTAATTAAGTTTGAAAGGAGGGCTTTTAGTGAGAAACCCTCGGCCAGTTGATAAATTGAGCCCAAATTTCACTGCAGTGGGAAGGCATTCTTGTCATTTCACTCTTCAAATGAGTATTAAAGTTTTCACTTGACTTGCTTGAATGCTATTAAAGTTATCACCCTTCAAATCCTTTGTTGTGCATGGATCCTTTTTCGTCAAGTGATTAATTCATTGAGTGTTTAATGAAGGGTTTTAATGAGAATTAAACTAAATTGCATTGTTTTTGAAAATAAGTGCATTATGATTTCTTAACTTCTCTTATCGATTGCTTTTTCCCTTCCTTTGTTCACTCATTGGGTTTATACTCACCGTTTTCAACTTCATGTTTTCAGATCAAGAGGCAGTCGGTAACTAGGTCGAGGTGTCTTTGTAAATTCGTTTCCTTGGTAGGTATCTCGGTATTTAATACCAGAACTTTTGCCCGAGTCTCTTTGCTGGAAGTTGAGTATCCCTTTTGTTGTGTATAGACAAACCCGGTGTAAATTATTAAGATATATGTTTTAGACAATATATGTATATTTAATTAGTAATGCCACTACGAGATGGAAATGGTTAGCATTATTTTGAATTGGATATATGAAATATGACTTTAGCATCTTTTGATGGAATGATGAACAGGTCATATAGATAGGCTTGCTTGGGCTTAGTGGGCTATGTCCATTGGGCCCATGAGCCTGTCATGGCCCAAAATTTGGGTCATGACATTATCCCTCCACTAAACGACTCAAATCTTGTCTTGCCACCTCTCACCAAAGCAAAGATAATTAAAATTTTCATATACACTAATCGAGGAAGGAAAGAATTTGAATTCATACTACCACAAACTTAGTCGTTGTAGCAATATCCTCATCGAATGTAGATTCAAATACTACTCTTTATGGCATTTGTGTCAATTACTTTTTCTAAATATCCTTTGGGTGGAATATGATTATTAATTAATGTAGCCACATCAAAGGCAATGAAATTATGTTGCGAAAATGAGTATGCTCTTATGGGAAATTGACTGTTATTTAATCACTTAAGTAACTCTTACTTAAATAGCTTTGCTTGCTTCCTGTCATAGCCCAAATATCGAGCCATGACCAGTGCATGGGCCAATGGGCATAGCCCACTAAGCCCAAGCAAGCCTATTTATGCAATTCCGATTATCATTCCCATCCATCATCTTTAAAATGAAGTGCTGTAACTCTCAAAAATAAATGTTCCAGTAATATTTTATAACAACTGAATATTCATATTTATATTATATCAAAGTAATGTCATCATCAATCCAACATATACATACTTCATTTAGAACATGACTCTTAGAGTTTACATTACATATACATGTTCACAAGTAATAGACTCGAGACCGTCAGCGAAGTGACTCTAGGTGAAGATACAGCTACTGAGATGTCATAGTACCTACCAAGAATACGAGCATATGTGTGCGACTCAATCTAGGTCCCAACTACCTCCAAATCTGAAAACATGAATTTTAAAAATGTGAGTACGAAACTCAGTGAGTGAACATAAGAAGGGAACAAGCAATCAATAGGAAGAATTTGGAAATCATGATGCACTTGTTTCAAAAACAATGCAATTGATTTAATTTCTTAATAAAAACCCCTCATTTCAAACTTTGATTAATAACCTCATAGTGTTGCAACAACCCATGATCAATCCACGAAGTTAAATGGATGAAAAAAATGTTAAAAATCGAATAGGGTAGCATGCAGGACAGAATGTTTCTTGCTGCAGCGAAGTTCATTCTCGTTGCAGCGAGAAATAATATCAGTTTGCATGTGTTTTAGTTTTTGTAGCATATCTTCCACTACAGAAATCCAATTGACCTGATTTTTAGGCCATTAGAAAGATAAAAGACAGGGCTAGAATTTTTATGTTTACTACTTTTCCCAGTTAGGACAAATATGTAGTCAAAACCTTCATAAAAGTGAAGGCACTGCATTAAAACTTGAGAGTTTCTCGCTGCAGCGAGATTTATTTTCGCTGCAGCTAGTTTCTAGCTACCAAAATAGAATTTTTTTTGCTGCAGCGAGAAGCAGGGCACCTAATTGAAAAAGGGACCTCCTTTGCACTAAAAATCCATTTGGTGCTGCAATAAACTCAATTTGCAAGAAAATGGTACATTCTCAAGATTCATTATGCCAATTTCAACATGAAGTACTCAGAAATTTCCAAAGTTCAACATGCAAGATTCACATGTACAAGACCATATACCATACTCATGAACTTTCTATAACACACATATCTATATATGTATATGTATATATATATATATATAACCATCATCATGCACATCCTCTCATCATCATCAGCTCATATGCACTCCCCACTAGCACATGGCTGGGTCAGCACGGCTTATGCGCACTCCTACTCGCACATAGCCGAGTCATCATCGGTGTATGCACACTCCTACTCGCACATAGCCGGGTCATCATCGGCTTACACGCACTCCCACTCTCACATAGCTTGGTTATCATTGACGTATACACACTCTTACTCGCACATTGCCAGATCAATATCATTACACAACATTATTCATCAATGCACAGCATATATATATATATATATATATATATATCAACATAATGTAGTAGTGCATGAATCCATAACAGTCATATGTCACAACATAAAGACAATTTATTAAAGGCTTGTTCCCAAGGCACACGTTTTTAAGAAAAGTTGGATAAAATCAATCAATGTTTGTGCAAATAGATTCACATTCCCAAAACAAATTTTGAAATGTAAGTTCACTCATCGGGATTGTTGAACCTTTAATCGACTCTAACTTTGATTATTACTTTAAACGGACATGTGAGGCCTTGTTGGCACCTATCACCAACAATATAACTATCAAAAATATAACAGCCCATAAATTAAATTTCTAGCGATCTCTAACACCTTAAAATCAAATTCTAACTTATTTCTCACTTTAGTGGTTTTTTTTTTTGAAGTTGAATTCCTTTTCAAAAGCTTCCAAGCTACTATGGCAAGTCTCTCTTTCTCTCTCTAAAACTTTCAACTAGTGAGAGAAAGTGCTAAACAAAAACTTTTTGAGGGTTTTAAGGTGTAAAAGTGGAAGAGCATGAAAAATCGTATGAAATAGTGGGCAAAAGCATGAAATTTGAAGCTAGAGAGAGAAAGTTATGGAAGTTGCAAAGCAAGCTTCCATGGAGGATGGAAGCAACATGAGATGGAAGAAGAAGAAGGAGAAGAAGCTGCTGGAGAATGAAGAAGCTGCTGGAAGAAAAAGATATTTATAGCTCAAGCTTATCCATTCCACTTGAAATTATAAAAATGCCCTTAGCACATTAACTTGTTCTCCTTCATCCTTGGTGCAATCATTTTACTCTTTTTATACCAAGACAAGGTCCATAATAGTGTAAACATGCTCGGGTCTACAAAAACTTAAAAAGTTTGACCCGAGGTGCAAAATGACCATTTTGCCCCTATTATGAAAATTATTGTCACTTCAAGTTTTCTTCGTGTTTTCATCATTACGCATCATTTATTCATTCCTTAGGCATATTTAGACCTTAATAGCATCAAAAACCCCACTCGTAGGAGCTCACCAAGAAAAATTAAGAAATTACCCCCGATCCGCATTATCGCGTCTACTTCTAGTTGCGTGTTTATAGAGGTCGAGATTTCACGAGTTCACTTCTAAATTATCTTTTTAACTCAGTAATCAACCTCAATTGGTATCCGTAAACTTTAATGGCCACTGTATCAAAATACAAGGTACTACAGTCTCCTCCACTTAAAATGAATTCGTCCTCGAATTGAAATCGACGTAGGGTGAATAATCAAAGTTCTAAAATTCTGCCGCATCACTTTTTTCAAGCATTCTTAATATAGAATCTTGGTTCATGCATCATATCAACTTCCAATCTTATAGAAAACTTGACAATGTCATAGTATATAGTTATGTGTACTACTCTTGTTGGATCAAAACATATCATCCATCATCTTATGAAGAGAATTAAAATAAGTTATTAATTTTGGTCACACCTCAATCAAATCATCCTTAAATCATTAATTATGCATGTTTACTTAACCATCCACAATTCCTCTACCTCGACCTTTTATCAAACTTTCCAACATTCAAGCATTTATTCCACCATTGACTGTGGGTCTAAATCATCAACCAACGTCTATTCCGTTTTACATACCTCCATACAAATCCCATTTGAGCATTTCATAATATGTACGGATCAAACACTCTTTATTTATTCATATATGTTTAACATCACGATGACTCAAATCCGGTAACCATTAGTAACCATATTCCTAAAAACAAAACTCCAGTATCTTCATGATCGAGTACTTACTAAGTAGATCTCGACTCTTACCACAATATATTTCAATAAATAACGATACCTTTGGACGCATCCTTATGGACTTAACCAATCTTTATAATTCCTAGGTCATAACCAACTTTTTAGTTATATGTCACATACAAACATATCTAACTTGAGATTCCTCAAATTTACTTCAAATGCCAAATCTCACGGCCTCATTAGTTCATCCATCCGAAGATGAAATTAGATGATTGTTTCTCCTTAAGTGTACTTTAAAATCAAAGAATCATCTATTAAGACCTTTTTGATATTAACTCCCTTAGTCTTTTTACGTTAGAAAATTAAATCTATAATCATTCATTCTCAATCATGGGCTTTATGCTAAACAAGGCAGATTTTAAACTTTAAATTACATGAATTCAAATGCACACCTTTACATATAAGCTACAAATTTTTACCCAAATCACCTTAAGTCAAAACCTTATATTGAAGCTATACCAGCACTCATACGTTCTATTCCATTAGCCTTTAGAGAATTAAATCTATGGCATACTTCTTTATTTGTGTGCTTCATAATAACCTAACAATTTCTAGCTCACAATTAAGCTAGTTCATATGCCAAGCCTTTCAGGCTCTATCAAAACACCAATTTTTATCATGATATAATAGAATTTGATGAACTCATACCAAAAGTATAGACACTTACTTTTAAGCTAACAACATTATAATCTACTTTTTCACTGCCAAAATCAACGATAAATTATCTTAATCATTGTCTAGCACTATAACCATTGATAGAATATCACCATTGAATCAAATTATAACTAACTCCACATGAGCTTTTATACCAATATGCAACATATATATCCATACATATATATTTCCAAAAATTTTAACTTCGAATAGCCTTAGGCATATCAAGCTCAAGAAGCCATTTTTAAAACCAAAATAACCAATAATCAAGCTTAGAATCATTTCTTCTCTTGGTTGGTTAGATCATGCTCGTCATTTGTAGTCAATACACAAAGTTGATTTCAATATTCCATTCTCATACAAGAGTCAACCACTAATTGGCACCATCTTTACACACCATGTGTTTTATAAGTCGATTTTCTTAGTCAAAATTCATATTGTAGTATTCCAACTTTAGGTCATGTCTGATTACCAAATCTTTACTCATATACGAGTACTTGAATTCTCAAATCATCATATCTTTTTTAAGTAGATTTCTACAATTTTCGTAGTGCATTTCTATTTCCTTACCAAGGGTAGTATCATTTAATCAAACCATGTCACCCTCGTTTTCTAAACATTTGAAGCATAATTTAACCTTCCATTATCCCTATCAAGCACTTTACCTTGATAGTTACTCAAAATAAATTGGAACTTGTGGGGAAGCACATTTCAAAATTTATGCTTTGTGTCTACAATTATGTTGAGATTAGAACCTCATTGGGTGCACAAAGCGGTAGGATAATCATTGCCTTAAACTAGTATTTCCAAGTATACTTATGCTTGTATCATATCTTCATACTTATGTGACATGTCAATCACGAGCCCAACTTGACTGTATAGCCATTTGCTTTTTAAGCTTAAATGTTTGCTCATTGTGAAAAGTCTTCCGAATTTATCTCATCAGGGTATTCATAAGGTGGATACATGTCCATATTTTATAGTTCAAGGCCTAAAGCATTGAACACAACCTCATCATTGATGTTCTACGCTATATTATATAATACAAAATATAATCTAATAACTATGATAATGAAATTCTAAAGTTCCACTTTTATCTGCCAATCATAGCTCCCTTTATGAGCACATACTTTACACTGCTTGGTTGTTCACAAGCTACTCATGGCCATCCAAATTCGACCTCTTATAGCAAGTCAAGCTAATATATTCTTTTATGCTTTTCCATACATTTCCAAAAGACTTAAACACTTCCTTTAATAAGGTTCCATTGAGAACTTAATCAATCAAAGGCTTATCTTCAAAGCCACTTATAACTTTAATCATTCATTGTATGCCCGATAACACTTTAGCTCACTAACCCCACTGGACATTATTTTAAAATCTCCCAAGGTGTCCATGTTCTTAGTTAGGATCATACCATCTAACTTAGTATAATTACATTAATTATCCTTAAGCTCTTTATGCTCAGCATATCAACATTCATATTTCCCCCTCATTCATGTTATTGACCTTGTTATGGTATATGTGGCTTTTCAACCTTTCACAATACATTCCACATTTATGCCAGGGCATTCTCAATCTCATGCCAAGCCTATAGGCATGTAACCATAAATCAGGGTAAACTCCCCTATAGGATATCTCCTTCCATATGATGCATGGGGATCACAAGATGTACAACTCCAAGTGTATGCCTACATATTGATAACCTCCATATATTTTATGATCATGGAACCCACAATTTGCAAAATTAGCTTTCTATCACAAGTTTGCGATCGGAACATTAGTTTCCACATATGTCACTTTGGACATACTTCACTACTAACATTCGTATACCTTTACCACAACATTCAGTGCAAATTGATTAAGCAATGATCTCCAAATTTACTCTTAGATACACATATATCAAATTGTACACCACCTAGTGTTGAGATCTTGACTTTACTCATCAATTCTTAACCAATTACATCCATAAGATAGACAATTCACTAAATTTTTGTATCTTGCTTTTGTAGTCATAAGATCAAAATTTCTTAAGCTTAGGATGCAGAAGCTTCCTCTTAGAGCATATTCGAAAATCCACATATTTTAAGTCCCTTACCTTTGGAGAAGTCACATTTAAGACTAATCATTTACATCATAGGTTGCATATTGAACCAAACATATTTTTGATTTAACTTTTAAAGCAATTCGTAGATCGATCTTCATATAGAACTCCATATGGCACTTTGACTAAATTTGTCATTTTCATGCCATTTAATTTCAAACTGCTAAATCCACATCTAGTCTTTTAATCCTTTGGCTCCACATTAAGCATAGCAAAATTCAAGCTCATCCTTAGAGTAGATCATTTACTAGCCTCTTACTTCATGATCATACATCAATTATAATAATCCGTGATTTTCACCCTTGAGCTAATTCATACAATAATAAGCATAAACCACAATAATTCAATTCAAGCCTTGGAATCTCGCAGTTACTTAATTATAATCAAAACCAATTCCATCTTGGCTACTACACACATATTCAGCACATATCCACATATAAAATATTTTGGAAGTTCGACTCCATTTATATAGGGGCAGAGCAAGCTTAATCAACACAGTGCACTTGCCTCCGTTGATGTGGGAATTAGTTTACACCTCCCTTAGTACTTAGATGTACAAGCTTTAAGTGAATCTCAATGATCTTTATTCATTCCGGTCAAAGTATGTCTCTTATTAACATTATCACACGTGCTCCTTTATATTGACCTCAAATACCATCCATGGTCATCAAATTTCTTCCCATGGACAATTATGGGCTTAAGTTATAACTCCACTAAATGAATAAGTCATTATGGACCTATTAGTCCAGTTCCAATTTCCTCCATCTTTAATAGGAGGAATTTATTATTACATTAGCCTTTCATTTAAGAGAATTTGCTTAAAATCTTTCCAACAACATCTCGTGTCTTGGGTGGCATCTCAAACCCAGACAACGGCATCACTTATGGCCTTTGCATAACATTAGCAAGAGGGTAGGTCACTAGAAACAGGAGTTTATATAGCCTCCTGTTTATGCATTGTGCTGCGGTCACAAACCATAAACAAGACTCTCCGACAACTCCGTTGACTGACACGAGAATCCTTAGGACTCGACTAAACCTAGAGCTCTGATACCAACATTTGTCACAGCCTAAATACCGGGCCATGATCGGCACATGGGCCCAATGGGCATAGCCCACTAAGCCCAAGCAAGCCAATTTATGCAATTTCGATTATCATTCCCATCCATCATCTTTGAAATGAAGTGCTGTAACTCTCAAAAGTAGATGTTCCACTAATATTTTATAACAACTGAATATTCATATTTATATTATATCAAAGTACTGTCATCATCAATCCAACATATACATACTTCATTTATAACATGACTCTTAGTAGTTTACATTACATATACATGTTCACAAGTAATAGACTCGAGACCGTCAGCGGAGTGACTCTAGGTGAAGATACAGCTACTAAGATGCCATAGTACCTACCAAGAATACGAGCATATGTGTGTGACTCAATCTAGGTCCCAACTGCCTCCAAATCTGAAAACATGAATTTTAAAAACGTGAGTACGAAACTCAGTGAGTGAACAAAAGAAGGGAACAAGCAATCAATAGGAAAAATTTGGAAATCATGATGCACTTGTTTAAAAAACAATGTAATTGATTTAATTTCTTAATAAAAACACCTCATTTCAAACTTTGATTAATAACCTCATAGTGTTGCAACAACCCATGATCAATCCACGAAGTTAAATTGGTGAAAAATATGTCAAAAACTGGATAGGGTAGCATGCAGGACAAAATGTTTCTCGCTGCATCCAGAAACAGTATCAGTTTGCATGTGTTTTAGTTTTTCTAGCATATCTTCGGTACAGAAGTTTAATTGACCTGCTTTTTAAACCATTAGAAAGCTAAAAGGTAGGTCTAGAACTTTTATGTTTACCACTTTTCCTAGTTCGGACAAAAAGGTAGTCAGAATCTTTATCAAAGTGAAGGCACTGCATCAGAACCTTAGAGTTTCTCACTGCAGCGAGATTTATTTTTGCTGCAGCTAGTTTCTGGCTACCAAAACAAAATGTTTCTCGCTGTAGCGAGAAGCAGGGCACCTAATTGAAAAAGGGACCTCCTTTGCACTAAAAATCCATTTGGTACTGCAATAAACTCAATTTGCAATAAAATGGTACATTCTCAAGATTCATCATGCCAATTTCAACATGAAGTACTCAAAAATTTGCAAAGTTCAACATGCAAGATTCACATGTACAAGACCATATACCATACTCATGAACTTTCTATAACACATATATCTATATATGTATATGTATATATATATACCCATCATCATGCACACCCTCCCATCATCATCAGCTCATATGCACTCCCCACTAGCACATGGCTGGGTCAGCACGGCTTATGCGCACTCTTACTCGCACATAGCTGGGTCATCATCGACGTATGCACACTCCTACTCGCACATAGTCGGGTCATCATCGACTTACGTGCACTCCCACTCGCACATAGCTGGGTCATCATCGGTGTATGCACACTCCTACTTGCACATAGCCGAGTCAATATTATTACACAACATTATTCATCAATGCACAACATATATATATATATATATTAACATAATGTAGTCGTGCATGAGTCCATAACAGTCATATGTCACAACATAAAGACAATTTATCAAGGCTTGTTCCCAAGGCACACGTTTTTAAGAAAAGTTGGATAAAATCAATCAATGTTTCTGCAAATAGATTCACATTCCCAAAACAAATTTTGAAATGTAAGTTCACTCACCGGGATTGTTGAACCTCTAATCGACTCTAATTTCGATTATTACTTCAAACGGACATGTAAGGCCTTGTTAGAACCTATCACCCACAATATAACAATAAAAAATATAACAGCCCATAAATCAAATTTCTAGCCATCTTTAACACCTTAAAATCAAATTCTAACTCATTTCTCACCTAGGTGGTTTTTTTTTTTGTAGTTGAATTCCTTTTCAAAAGCTTCCAAGCTACTATGGCAAGTCTCTTTTTCTCTCTCTAAAATTTTCAGCTAGTGAGAGAAAGTGCTGAACAAAGACTTTTTGAGGGTTTTAAGGTGTAAAAGCGGAGGAGCATGAAAAGTCGTATGAAAGAGTGGGCAAAAGCATGAAATTTGGAGATAGAGAGAGAAAGTTATGGAAGTTGCAAAGCAAGCTTCCATGGAGGATGGAAGCAACGTGAGATGGAAGAAGAAGAAGGAGAAGAAGCTATTGGAGAATGAAGAAGCTGCTGGAAGAAAAAGATATTTATAGCTCAAGTTTATCCATTCCACTTGAAATTTTGAAAATGCCTTTAGCACATTAACTTGTTCTCCTTCAATCCTTTGTGCAATCATTTTATTCTTTTTATACCAAGACAAGGTCCATAATAGTGTTAACATGCTCGGGTCTACGAAAACTTAAAAATTTTGACCTGGGGTGCAAAATGACCATTTTGCCCCTGTTGTGAAAATTATTGTCACTTCTAGTTTTCTTCGTGTTTTCATCATTGCACATGATTTATTCATTCCTTAATCCTATTTAGACCTTAATAGCATCAAAAACCTTACTAGTAGGAGCTCACCAAGAGAAATTATGAAATTACCCCTGGTCTGTATTATCGCATCAACTTATAGTTTCGTGTTTATAGAGGTCGAGATTTCACGGGTTCACTTTTAAATTACCCTTTTAACTTAGTAATCAACCTCAATTGGTATCTGTAAACTTTATTAGCCACTGTATCAAAATACAGGGTACTACAATTTCCCATATCTCTTTCAATCTCATGAGTTCAAACTATGACAATTGTTCCACGAGAATCATTTATCATCCCTTGTTTGGTGCCTACTTTGAAAGATTGGCCATAGTTGATTCCATACTTGACTTAGACTTAGGAAGTTGACATAGGACAGAAGAAAGAGATGAGATGCCACTAAAGCTCGTAAACTAGGATTTCCCATAGTTAAAAGCTCTATAAAGGCACTCGGTAAGGGTAGATGAAATGCTATCCCCCCTTATAAAATCATTTCATTTACTTGACAAGTTATAAGCTAGTCACTCCCTTTCGCTCGTGATACATTAGCGATATGGGACTTAGCTCTGTCTTCGGCAAATTCAATTCCATGCTTTGTAGCAGCGTACATTTATCGATGCTTTCCCCTATTCCCTATCCATGTAATGTAACCTATCTCTATTGACCAATCATGTGTGATCTTCAACTATGTGTATTGCCGGATCAAGAATTCATATCTCATCATCTTGACTTGTGACAAGTGCATTTGTTGTTGGAATAGCCTACCTCATCTAATATTTCTTTACAAACCTTTTAATAGGGCTAATTTATCATACTTAATTGATAGAGTAGTTGGCTCAACAAATAATAGAGTGGAAGTGATAGCACTACTCATTCTTTCTTTGTTGCTCGTTCAAAGCATTCTTTCGAGTACTACATTGGAAGTCCTCCACTATTACCTTGATTGAGGCTAGACTTATCTAATTGTCTGATTCAACTAGTCATTTTTTGCCATTTTGATATCGCTCTTCCTTTTCCTCAGTAGCAAGAGTTTAAAATAGTTGACGTGACATTGACCAAAATCATGATGTGCATTTAACTGAAAGCAATCATGCTTAACCTTTTTGGTTATAGTCAATTAGGAACTTTTCGATGAATAGGGCATACAATGTGATAATATGTTGACATACATTTCCTTTGGTATACCTCTATGAAGAGATTAGAGAATGAGAATCATTTCATCGATAACGATGAGAGTCACTCTGCTTGGACTTCCCAATCAAACATGGACAACAACTAATAATATGACAGTGCAAGAGTAGAACTCGTATACTCCACTTCTTGTTAGTTAAGGTTCAATAGAGAAAGATATTGGCCTTGCCATCTTACTTTACAAATTGACTGCTAGAACTAATATTTCTTATGTCATATTGCCGAGTCAACTACCTCATCTCTCTTATCACAAAATCTTCTTATACGTTGATACACAAGTTAGACAACAAGAGGGAGGTAAGGAAGGTCTCTTTCTAGGATGTATCCTTCTTCTTTTTGCTTTGGTCCGAAGATGGCTTGTGACTTGTATAGAGAGGGTAGGCTGCTACGATGTTGCAAGATGAAAGTAAGCATGCTCAACTTCGATCTAGTAGGTAGAGTCCCTATCTTTATTCAATGTTTTCCTAATCAAACATTGTTTATGGTGTTCATCTAATAGTAGAGTTGACCTCACATTATGACAATCTCGATTAATTAAAATAAAGATCTTTCATTACGCTAGGTTTTTTGCCATTCAACTTTCCCTTTTTAGTTCAACTACTCTTCTTTCTATGATCCCTTTACTTTGTTCTCATCTTGACAGCTAGTAATGCTTGATTCCCACTTGCTGCCTCTCCATCTATCACTGAAGAAAGAATTAGTAAGAAGAAAGAAAATCTTGTACATGATTGATTATGAATTCGATTACAGTCATCATGGATTTGTGTACTTAGTCAACCTTTTCCGGCAAGCGTACCCAAAAGCCAGCTTATTGACTTAGGTTAGTTAAGTATGTACCGACTCATAATTGATAAGTACATTTTTTATTGATTCGTGGGGGGTCCTGGAAGAATTGGGTTTTGTTCCCATAGTCCACGGAAAAAACTAATTCAACGAGATATGTCTTGATGACTTCATGCCACATCAATTCAATAGGAGGAAGAGTTCGTAGCGTAGGTAGGAGAATTTTTCATGCCACGATGATCTATTGATATAAGACTATGCCTTATTTTCTGGAGATTGAGGAAGAAAGAAAGAAGCTACCACTACTACGGGCTGTCGTAAGCGCTCTTGCACGAGTATTGTATCACTGCAGTAATAGGAAGTACGAGTAGAAATGAATAGTCACTCTTCGCCTTTCAAGATATTATGTATAATAGATAGTGAGAGCTAGTCTTTTTTCTTTAGTGATCGGGAATTTATGTCTAAAGGATCAATAATGATGAAGAAGGAGAAGACGAAGGAGGAGGAGTAGGAGCTAATTCGGACAAAATCAAATGATTACAAGATAGACAATGAGAGAAAGCCAAGAGGAAAGAGACTTAGACAATTTATTTTAAGTACAGAGAAGTGTGCTGGTAGGAATTCCTCAAGGCGTATTACAATTTTTCATAGAAGGGGTAGATTGAAATGATTACAGTGAAGAATTGATTTGAAACAAAGCATTTCATCTATGGGCATTATAGAGAGGATAAAATATGACCCTAATTGCTATTCTCGGATCACTCTAGTATGATGGATTGAGAGGGTCTACTAGAGGGCATTGAATACAATAGAGAAGTACGTTCCGCCGCACAAGATCCTCGAATTTACCACTACCACCATCCGCGACCTATTTTTTTTCTCTTACCTACTCGATAAGGTGGATCAAAGAAAGGTAGTTTGCTTTTCTCTTGGATTGATGGCAGCTTATGTAATGGTTAGCCCTCCTACCAAAATGTCCCCTTGGTCGAAGAATGTCTTCTTCTATTCCCTTTTCTTTCTAAAGGCCAAGGGGGAGACTATATCTCTTTCTTGTGATATCTCTTTTGGTTTCCTAAAGGTAGCAATAGCTGGGGCAAAGACCACTTTCTTCTCTTTGTGAATGAGAAAGAAACTTAGAGGAAAAAACTCATTCTCTCTTTACGAGGTCCGAAAGTGGAGAATGCATTGCATTCTTTGGGCACATAAGATCAAATGTAAAGTAACACTTTCTTAGCTGAGCTTTCGGTGGCAAGATACGTTAAGGCTTGTTGGAGCTACTGAGCATAATGAATTAAAGCAAAAGACGAATGAAGGTAGTTGGCCTACCAGGTCGATAGGCAAAAAGACAAAAGATAGAGTGTGAAAAGTTGATCGTGCACTTGTCACTTATGTAATAGCTAGTCAAAAAAGGCAAAATGGTGATGAAATGTGATTGGTCCATACCTTCGATTAGTGACTTATTGTGACTTGCCCAAAATGCTCATCCATACTAAGACTTTATTCATATAATGAAGAAATGATGAGTGGAAGGGGCAGTTAGCTAGCTATTTTTTAGCTACTTCCCTTGCTTATAGATATGAGATAGTTAATCTAAACTTAAAAATAGGAAATTGAATACCATTTTCTGATATACGTATAGAAACATGGATACATGATATTGAATGTCATCCGAGTCAAGGTGCAAAGCTAGCTTAAATAGCAAGAACATTTGCTAAAAAATGAAGGAAGTAGGATTCCCCACATATTTTCTCAAGCTTGTGTGGTTACCCTACCTACCTTCAAGTGTCAAAAAACTGATAGATTTTGGATGCTGAGCTACTATTGGTATAGTTTAAAATCCTAACCACGATGCATGTAAGCTTAGAAAAGCTAGACACCGGTGATTAGGTAAACGCCTCATGTTTTTGTGGTGTTGCAATCAATCTAATGGATTATCATCATAGAAGAGGTGAGAGGCACACCAAAGGGGTAGACTTTTTGTGTCACCTTAAGGTTAGCCCGCCAAAATAGGGTTTACGGAGGGGGTGGAAAGAGACAAAAATGAGTTCATGCCACGATGATATATATGGAAGGGAAGCTTTGTTGATGCATTCTTATTGAGAATGAAGAAAATGAGATATCTTCTTTTGAATAGGAAAATTTTTTCACGTAGATCTTCTATTTTGTTGAAATTCGTTAATTGCTCCATACAAATTTATAATGAAAAACTTTTGTTCATTGTAAGATCATTGAATGTGCTAAAAATATGGTACATTTCGTTTTATTTCTTATCTTAGCCTTTTGTGACATTTCAAGTTTACTTCTTTTATTAGGTCTAGACATCTCCGCTATGATCTTCCCAATAGTTCATATAGGAGCTATAGTCGTTTCATTCCTATTCGATGTTATGATGTTCCGTATTCAAATAGTGGAGATTCACGAAGAAGTATTGCGTTATTTACCAGTGAGTGGTATATTGGACTAATCTTTTGGTAGGAAATATTCTTCGTTTTAGAAAATGAAACCATTTCATTACTACAAACCCAAAGGTACAAAGTTGGAGTAATTTGGAAACATTAGGCAATTAACTTTATACCTACTCTTAGGTCTAGTTTTTGGTTTCTAGCTTGATTGTCACGACCCGGTACTCCCCTCGAGCCCGTGACAACAGCCGCGACGTCCCGGTAGACATTCGTTACCCGGAATGACAACCGGAACCTCGCAAGGCTTTTGTACCATTTTTTTTCTTCTCCCCTATGAGTAATCATCGCCAAACCTTGTTTTTAAAGAATTTTAAGCTTTTTCCCTTTCAAAACCGTGAAAAAATAATTTTCGCCTCACAAGGGTGTTTTCATCATTTTTCCTCTAAATTTTCCGAACCCGACTAAAAATGTAGTAGATGAGTGGAAAACACATATTTCATGATTTAAAATAAATTTGGGTGTCTAAAACATTTATTAAAAATGATATTGCAACTATTTGAATAAAATAAAAATATTAAATAAAATATTCTAATTTCTTGTAAAACAATATTTATAGAGTCATGGTAAATAATTTTTATAATGTAAAAGCTAAATAAATTCATACGTACTATAATACAGAAAATCGGGATATGAAATTTACTTTACAGCGACTCGTGGGCCCACAAAGAACAAAAGTGCACAAAGGCAGTAAACCTACAGTTTTTGGAGTAGTAAAGCCAACTAAAATCCTTGACGATATCTGCTATCCACAAGCTACCTTGGGCCTGAAATGGTTGAAAAGGAGGGTGGTGAGATTATAAAATCCCAGTGAGTAAACAGATACCATCTAAACCATCTAAAGTCGAGTAAATGGAGACAGATAAAACAGTTTAACATATTGAAATTTATCACCTTTCAACTTGTTTTTACCAAATAAAATCAATTCACATAAATCGAGTAATTAATATGGCTTATGTATTTCTTAAAACTTTGGCTCGTGCCAAAATCATTCTCATACCCAGTTATCAGGGATACCTTGGCTGCGGGCTATCCTAAACCGAGTTTGCCAAGGCTATTAAAAAGTTATGTACTCATAAATCATGTTTTTTTTTTGAAAATATAGCCGTTCCTTGGCTTTGGCTAAGTTCGCCCTCACGTGGTGGTTTGGCGTGAAGTGAACTCTAAAAGTTATACCTCGGGAGTTACCCTACTTGCCTCTCCAACCGAGGTAAGAATATGACCAGGTTCTATGTCCCTTTAATAGGCTTGTCCACAGAACCAGCCCACTGCAGCAAGCTAAACCTCCCATACAATAAAATTGGCAACAGCATGACATGGCAATTTTATCATTATCCAGCCTATCAAGGCAAACAACAGTTTATACATTTCAACACAAATACCAATTCAGCCATTCATGCCAATATTGTCATAAGCCAATCAATTAGAACCATAAATTCACAATACATCAAATGGTCTCCAATTACTTTATTTTCAAAGCCATTATTCAATTTTAAAACAATTTTATGAAATCATTTCATTAAATCACATTTGGTTTATAAAACCAAAAAATTAATCATTTAATTCATTTTCCATTAAATTCACAAAATCGGATAAAACATACTTTAGATAATTAAGACGATAGTAAGGTTGCTCACAGTACTAGGAGTTCGATATACTCCTATTCTCGATCTTCGGGCACAATCTCTTTACCCTTGTTAGAGGGCTCAAAACCTATACATCTACGTGACACGAATTTCAATAAATTGTGTCAATTTATCATAAACTATTTTAGGCTCTATAAATCTATATGAATGCATGAAATGTGATGCCAAATGTCCGAATAGCCGTTTAAATATGGTATTCGACCTAATTCGCACTATTCTTGGTGTAATTGGCTAAAACCTCCAATTTAATTCCAAATCAATTTCTTTCACTTTCTACACTCCAATTATACTTAAAATACCTCAATGACTATGAATATGATTCATTTTATCAGTCCGAACCATAAATCGCACATGTCTATACATTAGGTAAAAATTCAGATTTTCATGCCAAAATTTCCCATTAAATTTCTAGCCTCACCAATCATGAAATACCACCAAAATATCATGAAATATCATTACTTTCAGCCTTAATATCCTCGCTAGAAAATTCGGCCTCTTGTGGGTTTGTGAAGAACAAAGTGATTCCTTGCTAGGATTTCATACTTTCCATTACCAAACAACCAAAAACACATAATTAGTTTGAAATCTAGCAAAATCAATGCTCAAAACCTCTCCTCTCAAATTCGGCCAGCATTGGTTTATCATGCAAACTTTAGTTCTGAGCATGAAAAATGAAAAAGAAAGCATGGGTAGTGTAAATCACAAGATAAAATCACAAAATTTTACCTTTATTAGCTTAATCCCTTGGAATCCCACACTTTTTCTTCAATTTTCCCACCTAGGGTTTGTGTTCTTTCCTTTCCTCTTCACTTCATGCTTTGGCCGGCCATATGGGTGAGAAATGGGTTGATTTTGTGCTAATTTATAAGGAAAATAATAAATAGATGAGATTTTGACACATGTCACCATTCCATTGGTCCATGTGTCATACTTAGCCATTAAACAATCTCTCTCCACCACTTAAATTTCTTCAATTATCCATGATAATATTGGGTAAAATCCATGTGCTGGACAAGTGTTGGGTGGTGTAAAATTACGATTTTGCCCTTAGGCGGCAAAATGACTGTTGTGCCCCTGTGCTCGAAAAAATGTCAGAATTAAAATTTTTCACTTCTCAAACTCAAATCATACTCCAATGAGTCAAATGTGATCAAAATCTTTTCTAAAAATTCCCATTTTGTCCTTGGGTGACAAAATTACCATTTTACCCCTAGAACATGAAAATTCCAATTTGACTCCAATTCAGCCCTCGAACTCCAAATCATCATTTTAAGTCATTCTAGGGTTTTAAAATTCTCAATTTCATCTTAAGATCTTTATTTAGACTAGTTCGAGGCTTAATTCAACTTAATAGTACCATTTGGTACAATATCGACTTTTGACGATTTTTCGAGGCTTTCCAAGTATGCAAGCATATTGTCAATCACATAAAGGACATGGCAAGTACTTTATAAGGTTGGGCTTGGCATTGATTTTTTGGGTAGCCACGATTAGGGCTACAGTATTGACAATGCATAAGACTACTACGGTGAAAGGATAGGATGTATTTCGACAAAATGCTATTTCTTTTTGAAGGACTATAATAAGGATGACAACAAACCCAATCATGAGATAATAAAAGGAAAGTAGCTTGATTGGTTCGAAGACAATTCTTGAAAAGAGGCGAAGCAAAAGACTTTACTAGTACAAAGGTCTTCGTGTAAAATCATAGAGCTCGTTCTTTCACTTATAAAAGATTATGGATAAACAGTTGTCCCTTACTCTATTTCCTCCTAAAGTACGAAATGGCGGGACACGAAAGAGCAATAACACTTTTTAGATGTTCAAGTCCCTCACTCGAGGGTTACTTCACTACTTTTCAAGAACAACAATCTTTCCTGCTTCAAAACAAGACTTTTATAGGTAGAAAGAAATTCAAACCTAGAGTAGAAGGAGGAACAACAAAAAAATCCCACAATCCTAAATAGTTGCAACCTAAACTGTCGCAAACGTTCTTTTCGAAATAAATATATTTATTTTCACACTTTAAACACACTTTAGGGAGCAAGAAAATAGTGACGTATTATAGAGATGATAACCATAAGTGGAGGTACAAAAAAAGTATTGATACAATGATCCCCGTTTTTTATGAACAAATTCAAGCTAGAGATCCAAGCAAGGCAACATAAGCAAAATGGAAATCAATCAAGATCTAAGCAACAACCATGGGACCTACTTGAGGAAGATTATGCTGCCAACCAATGTGGCCATGCCTAGAAAAACTACTTTGCCTAGGCCGAGCCAAGTTTTCTTGAAAGAAAAATTGAGCTCGAATAGCACCTGATAAAAATTCCACTCTCATGAGAACTGGGGAGAAAGCTCATGAATGTCCTTAAGCAGTTGATCAGGACTAATAGCATCTGTCGTGTCATAGAAAAGTACATAGGGATGAGAAGCAACAATTGCTTAAATCACCAGAGAGAGGACTAGGGTATATCATTAAAGAAAGAACCCAAAAATCGAGAATGCAAATAAGAAATTGCAAGATTGATATAGAAACAAGCATTGGGAGTACATCAGCATAGGGACATTCGATCACAGAAATCATGAGCCTCATATTACCTTGCCTATATATAGGATATACCATCTGACAGGCTTAACTTTCGAGGATCAACTGGATATTAAGTAAAAGTCTAACTACATCATGTTAGTCCCGAATAAATGTGCTAGAGGGGGGTGAATAGCACTTTTTGGCTCTCACTAAACTTGATTTCTAATTGGGGGCAAGTTGAAGGTCAATAATGAGAAGTTCGATGCAAGATGAAGGAATGATTTAAGAAAGAAAGAAAATTAAAATTAAAACAGAAGAGACAACACACAAAGATTTATAGTTGTTCGGTCAAAGACTTACATCCACTACCTTGATTATTCAATCAAGGATTTCCCAAACCAAATCACTATAAACAGTGGAATTCCCAAGCTCTCACCATGCTCTTACAATGGCTTTTCACAGGCTCAACCACAACCTTTAACAATGGTTTTTCTTAGGATCAACCAAAACCCAAAACTAACTTTTCTAGGCTGAGTTAGAACCTATACAACCACTCAAGCAACTCAAGCTTGATTAATCCCCTTAGAGTGACTCGCACACTTTAAGTAATCAAGGAGAACAAAAATAAACGAGTACCTATGGTCACTAACCTGATCTGAATGGTACAAAATGAAGTGCTTAACTCTATGATAAGGATTGGAGTGAAGTGCATAAAGTATACAAAGAGTTTTTGCTATTTTTTTATCTCTTTTTGATCTTGGAAGCATCTAATCTTGTTATTAGCTGTTGGGGAGGCTTTTTATACTTGAAAAACTAACTTTGATGGATGTTTGATAGTTTCTGACCATTGGGAAACAGTTTCGAGTCAGTTCTAGCCATTAATCTGTCTTTTAGTATTCAAATTTAAATCTTTAGACATAATGCTCTTAGTTTACTAACTATGCTTCTTAGTTGATTAAGTCGTCTTTGTCTTTGAACCTAGTTTCTGGTAGTAAGCTCTTAGTCAACTAACTATGCTTTTTAGTCGATTAAGTCGTCTTTGTCTCTGAACTTGATTTCTAGCAGTAAGCTCTTAGTCGATTAAGTTGTCTTTGTCTTTGAACCGGCCATCTTCAATTTTGAGTTTTAGTTGACTAACTCCCTTGGCTATATGACTAAGAGGGTTCTGTTTTGTTGCTCAATTGCAACTTCTCATTCTTATGAGTTTTGATATTTGCTTTTTAATGATTAATTTATCAATGACATACATTTTTGTCCTGCACACTCAAGTAGTAAAGTTAGACATAAATGAGTGGGAATGCTTTATTATCATCAAAAACTAATGGAGTTAATAGTCTCCCCTTTTTTGATGATGACAAACATTCCTTCATTAACTGCACAGTGTCTATTAGTTCTTTTTTGTTTTGCACAAAATGAGGATTTTCTCCCCTTGTGTGTGTGCTTTCTCTTAGAGTATGCATGATTTTGTTATTCACTTCAGCAAGTTTTTATCTATTGCTTAAAGAAAATGATAGGTATAGATTCAACCATTTTATAGAATATTTTTATACAGCCTTACAGAACAATCAGCTGTAGGTAATAGAAATATCATTCACTGTCATCAACATATTTTGAGCAAATCATATCCATTCCAAAAATAAATTCCATTAACAATCCAACAGAAATATCATATACCATAAAAGCATAAGCAGCATCCATTTTCATTTTAGAAACAGTTTCCATTCACAATTCAACAAAACAACCATAAAAATAAGTTATCAACAAGTTATCAGCATTCAATTTTCAACCATCAACACACAAAATAACATAAACAGCCCAATATCGTTAGACTCAGATTTAGATTCCTAAATTACCCCTAAATCACTTTTACTTTCTCCCTAAAATTCTTCTACTTTCTATCTCCCCTGAGCTTTCTATCATATTTCTCCCCCTTTTTCTCATCAGTAAAAAAATAGGGGTGGTCAACTGGTTTGAAAAGAGTCAGAGGGGGTAGACTCATCAGTGCCAAAATGGACATTGAGGGGTTCAGGATATGGCACAAGTGATGATCTTTTTGATGAGGAGTCAAGGAAAGATCTATCTAAAATTTGGAGTGGATCCTAAGCAGAAGACTTGACTGAGGGTTTGGCTTTCTTAGCTATTCTTGAAGACTTTCTTCTCCTAAGGAATTTTGTCTTTGTTGTCATGGTCTTCCTTCCTTTACTAGTAGGTTTGGATTTAGCTTTGGTGGAAGCAGCTGCTTACCTTTGTTTTGTATCACTAGGTCCACTTTCTCTGGTAGCCTAAATTGACTCAGAAGAACCTCTTGCAAATGGTGACCTCTGAGCTTTGTTCTTTGTTGCTTCTCTTTCTGTTTGTTCTTTTCTGACCATTTGGTGAAAAACATTCATTATTGAAACTTCCTCAAAGTTAGGAGGTGATGGTTTTTCTAGTTGTGGTTCATCATGTGGTAGGGAGTTGTCATTAAAGGATCCAAGTACTTTAGTGCTTTCATTAGATTCTTCTTCATTTTGAGGCTCAAGAGTGGGAGATTTCCTTGCTAGAACAAATTCTTGTTCATCACCTCTAGTTTGAAAGATAGGACTTTTAGCAGCTTGTCCTGCTAGTGTTGGACTTGGTGTTGTAGAAGTGTCTTCAATTGCAAGACCAGAAGGTGATTTTCCTTTTTCTTTCATCACATGTTTCAGCTCTTCCAACTTATCTTTAATTTTTTGTATCCTTGCAGACTGGTTAGTGAGTTTCCCATCAATTCTCATTAGCAAATTCAGAATCAGTTCATTCGAAATATGGGAGAAGCTGTCTGAGTAGGGATGGAATGCTCATCCCTTGGAGTAATCTTGGGGTCCTTGACAAACTTTTCTCTTTCTAGTTTGTACCCCATCTTTGGAAAACTTCATAGATAGATTGCCTGATCCCTACTTTTCACTTGGTTCATTCCATATCTTGAACTCCATAAGCCCTTTTTTTAATGAAAGAGGTAATTATGTTTCCATACGACAGATTTACCTTATCAACTTGACATGTTCCTCTCATCCTTTCTATCATGAATCTGCCTAAGTTAAGGGGAGTAACATTAAAGGCATGCTCCATTAGCCACATATCTTGAAGGCTTACATAGTTGAAGCTACTTGTAACACCCCGTACCCTTGTTTAGTTATCAATAAGACCCTATCGATAAGATGAAGGGTTGCTTAATGTAAATTTAAGTGTCAAAGAGTGGTTATGGGTGAAAAAAATATTTTAAAATAAAATATTATTTTATGAATAAAATAATATTAAAATATTAATATTTTATTAATTACGGGAATTAGTCCAGAAGAAGGGTATATGACTAATTTAAGTAGGGGAGAAGAAAGAAAGATTTTTGGAGAAAAACAATGATAATTGTGTCGTGTGATTTTATTAAATCGAGCTAGTACGGGTAAGTAAATATTTAAATATTATGGTGATAGCGCATTGAAGTGCAACTTCGATATTTTGATTGTACATGTGTAGAGGAAGAAAGATAGGCAAAAATTTGAATTTAAAACGTGTCAGAAGGGTCAAATTGTAAGAGAGGAATGTTCGAGGATTTATATGAAAATTTTAATATTTAGAAGGAATAAAATAAATAAATAATAAAATAATAAGGAAATAAAAAGAATTGAGAGGTGGAGGATGGGAATGAAGAAAAGTCAAGGCAAGTAAGAAGTGAAATGAGATAAAGATGAAAGAAGAAAAGACAAGCAAGGAAAAAAAATAATAATAGTAATAATAAAAGAAGAAGAAGAAATGATGGTGGGGGTCGGCCAAATCAATAAAGGAAGAAGAAGAAATGATGGTAGGGGCCGGCCAAAACAATAAAGGAAGAAGAGAAAAAAAATTATTTGTCTTTTTATTCCTTGCATAAGTTGTGTATGAGACAAAGAAAAGGGAGAGAGAGAGAAAGCTGGTGAAAAAAAGAAAAAAATTTATTCTCTCTTGGCTACTATTGACAGCCATTTATGGAGCAAAATAAAAGGGAGAAAGAAGCTAATTTTTTATAGAGGAAAGAAAGAGCTGTGCAGCTGATTTTTGAGAGAGGAAAGAAAGAGTTGTGCTACCGGTTAGTGCATAAAAAAGAAGGGGCTGTTAGCTGCTGTTTTGTGCAAGAAAAAAGGGAGGTAGCTGTTGCTGATCTAGAGGAATAAAAAGGGGATGTTGGCTACCGATTTGTGAAGGAGAAAGCAAGGGTGTTGGTTGCCGTTTGGTGAAGGAAAGTCTTGGTTTGGGTAGCCAGCATAAGGGGGAAGAAAAGAGAAAGATGGAGAAAAAAAATGGCAGCTGGAGACTTAGAAAGAAAGGGGTGAGAAGCAGCAGGAGGATGAAAGAAAGAAGAAGAAAAAGAAAAAAAGAGAGAAAGGAAAAGAAAGAAAAAAATGGTAAGTTAATATTATATTTTAAGGTTTATGGATAGTTTAATATTTTGCATATTTTGGATGAAAAATATGCAATTTAGTTAAGAAATTTTTAATTAAGTTGCTACCCATACATGTGTGTGATTAAGTATATTGGGTTTAAATTGTTGCTAGGAAAGTTTGTCGTGATGATGTGCCGAATGAAGTAAGACATGACCGACAAATAGGAATAATCATATACACATACGAACCAATAGCGACGTAGTAATCCTGCTATTGTGAGGTGAGTAGGGGGTGTCCATTTTAAAATTTTTGTGACTATATATATATATATATGTATGATTTATTTTAAACGCAAAAATTGTGAAAAGCATGTGTTAATAGAATTCTAGGAACTTTGTGAATGTTTAAGTCTTTGAAAAATATTTTGAATATATATATACAAGCTAAATAAGTAAAGCATTTTTGAATTGGGAAACAAGCCCTTATATCGTGATTTTTTTATCTAACGTGCCTTGATGATTGTGCAATGTGCATGCATGATATAAATACGTGATCACCATGCAGATTCATACCATACTTCATGCAAAGGTTTTATGCTACAAAGCTTGCAAAGGATTTCATTAAATTATTAAATTGGGTATTTCGAAAATAGTATTAAAATGAGTTTTTTTTTTTAACATAACTCAATTTTTGGATGGTTTTATTAAACCGAAGGATTTGAAAGTAGGCCAGCTGTCACTTCTGTTAAGTGTGGCCCTCGTGCATGAGTGAGCTCTAGCTAAAGAATCCTTGGGTCACCAACGGGCGGTTAGGCGTGGTGGGAGCCACGGCCTGTGATATATGGATGCGTGGCTACGCCACCAATGATACACGGTTGCGACCGCTTGATTCTCCAATGTTGGCCAACATCGTTGAGATCGGCATGGCATGTGGGATCCGGTGGAGCAAGGCTCCCAGATGTTATTACGTGGTAGCGTGACCATGGGTTTAATTTGATTGCCTACTCGAGACTAAAATCTCTTTGGGTTTTCAAATTTTATTGTTTTACGCATGGTCAGAAATATGAGATTTTTAGTAGTTCCCCTATTTGTACAACAACATGGATTTAAGACCTTGCGCCTGAGGTGATTTGCAAATTTAACTATAAATTTTCAAAGGTTGATTTTACGAGAGCGTGCATGTTAAATTGATCGCCTTGCATAAAAAAAAATTCTTGAGTTATCTATGAGGCACACATCCCTTTTTAAATTGATTATTTTCATATTCTTATATTTTTCCTATTCAAAATCTTTACCGTATTGCTTGTTTCCCATCTACACCCTATTCATGGATTCGATGATCATTGAGTCTTTGAGACTCACCCTCTTTATTTCTCCTTTTGAAAACAAGGATCAACTTAGAGTGTAATCATCGACATGCACAGTCCACCGAAGATAGATAAAGGCATCTCTTAAAACTTTATCCTGAGTTGCTCCACTGTTAGAGGTCGTGTTGTAGCTGTTGGGATGAGCCCTACAGCCAATTGGGATTGGTTAAGGTTTGATTCCAATTATGCAACAACATCATTCATGTTGAATGATTAAAGGTTTTCCTTTATCAATAAGACATCAATTATAACAAGTTATAAGTCTAATTAGATGAAGTCCATGAGATTAATATGCCTTGCAAGGGAATTGTAATGGGTTGCAGTTATGAGATCCTTATGCATCAAAGCGTAATCTCAAAATGTTCCTGGTCGATGTGTCATTGAGACTGGACATCAATGATACTTAGAGACTAGTACATTTTGTGTTCCTTACTTGAGAAGTAAGCAACCAATCTCATAGGTTGAAGTATAGAGATACTTGGAACTAGAATGTAAGTGCTTGCCTAAGAAAGCAAGTTCACTGAACATGACCTGCCATGAAAAGTGCATTTGGTATTTCACTCGAGTGTCTATACAATACTTCTCATGTGTCAGTTGTGTAAATACTCCCTAGACTTGAGACACCAGGTTGTCTTATGTGTGGTGTGCTATGCTTTGATTTCATCCCTATGGGTGCCTAACCAAGGATGCTTTTGGGTATAGCATGAAGCATGTGAAGGTAAATGAGTGATCAAGATAGGAATCATCACCTCAAGTGATGTAGATCCTAACTGTGCTTGGTTGATATCAGCTTATTGAAGTCCCTAGCCAAGGTAACTTAAAGATTATGAAAGGAGCTTCATAAGTCTTTATAAAGCTGATGATCAAACTTTAAGAACGAATATGGAGAGCAATAAGAGTAGACATTGCACCATGCTCTGATCATCTCCAGAATCTATGATGAGGGAATGAATTACACTGAAAGGCTGATCACTAAAAGGTTAAGTCAAACCATCTTGACTCTTCTAACATTTGGGTGGCCATGATGGATTGCTAGATCCCAATCTTGGTCTATGAACTCTAGGTAGTTAACTTGATTAATGGTAAATTTAAAGTAGTTTAAATTTATCTAATTCTAAGTTTAACTTAAGAATTATTGTTGAGAACATTGCCAACATGTTAGAGGCCTAATGGGTCACACACATAAAATGAATGCTGAAAATAAAATGAGAGAGGTGATTACGTTGGACTTAATTAAATTAGAAGTTATGAGCTTCTCAAGCACTTGATTAAAATTGTTTAATTAAGTTGTGCCTAATTAACTAAATTGTTTATTTAAATCATTGGGCCTAATTAATTAAATTGTTTAATTAAGTCATTGGGCCTAATTAATTAAATTAAACAATTAAGTTTTGGGCCTAATTGATTAAATTTGTTTAATTAAGTCATTGGGCCTAGTTGATTAAAATTGTTTAATTAAATTGTTTAATTAAGTTATTGGGCCTAATTGATTAAATTAAACAATTAAGTTAATTGGGCTTCTAAAGGACTTAATTAAATTACTTATTCAAATTATTGGATTAATTGGTAATTACAAAATAGTTTTGTAATTAGGGTTTAAAATTAATCCAAGGTATAAATACCTTGCTATAGCCTCCAAACAAAAAGAGTGGAAATGGCTGAAAAAAAGAGAGGAGTGAACGGCACATTAGAACGTTTTTTGTCTTGCCGTTCATTGTGTGAAGAAAAATAGTTTTTCATTCACTTCATTTTTTTTTTTGTGTTCAGCCCTATAATTTTTTGTGGATTATGAGTTTATGAAACTCATCTTTGCTAGCACATTGTCAGGCATAGCACTCCCAATCCTTAAAGAAGAATTTTCTCATTCATTGGTGTGGATCACCATTAGAGGCTACACAAGGATTCCTTGGACAGCTTTGGTTTGCAACAACCGGGCTGAGGTGGTTGAGCTTTTCGAAGGCTGATTTGGTGGTTTAACAAAGGATTCATCAACCTTTTTTATTTAGGTAAAGTGATATGATCATGTACTTTTATTTTAATTTAATTATGTACTCTATTTGGCATGAAAGAGATCTTAGGAAGGTGAGGTGTAAATTTAATTTTTAAATTTATTTTTGCTACGTTTATTTGTATATGATGCATGATCAGCCCTCACCCAACAATAGCGTCATGCTATTAGTGTGTAATAGATATTGGTTTGATATAAATGAGAACTTGGAAACTCTAGACTCTATTGTATATATATATATATATATATATTTATGACTACATGATTCAAAAATTGCGTTGTTTCACTATGTCTATGGTTCACATCATAACACAAGAACTTATGTGATTAAGCATTAACATGGATTGGTGGTTGTGTATAGTGAATTGTCGAGAAATTCCATTAAGGCTTGTTTGGGACTTGGCAGGATGTCCCGGTGGTCTCAGACTCCAGTAGCGACAGAAGAAGGGTCATTACAAAGTTGGTATCAAAGCAAAGGATTGTAACCCAATCCTTGGGAACTCTCACATGTGAACAGTGGGTGAAGCATGACTCTTCGCCCAAGGGCTTATAGCGGAAAGGTGTCACAGCCCAAATTCCAAGCTATGATCGGTGCATGAGCCCAATGGGCATAGCGTACTAAGCCCAAGAAAGCCTATTTATGCAATCCCGATCATCATTACAAACCATCATTTCTCGAACCCATATTGTAATTCTCAACTAAAAATATTTCAATAACATTTTATAGTAACCCAATTTCACAATTTTTTTATATCAAAATAATGTCAACCGTTTGCCAACTCATAGTGGCATCTGCAATCAAATATACATAATTGACGTATAATATGGATCCTAGCGGATTACATTACATATATGCATTCATAGGTAACAGACCCTTGACCATCAGCAGAGTGACCGTGGGTGAAGGTATAGCTACTGAGATGCCATAGTACCTACCAAGAAGGCGAGCATATGTGGACAACTCAATCTAGGTCCTAACTGCCTCCAAATTTGAAAACATGAAGTTTAAAAACGTGAGTATAAAACTCAGTGAGTGAATATAAGAAGGGAACAAGCAATCGATAGAAGGAATTTGGAAATCATGATGCACTTGTTTCAAAAACAACACAATTGATTTAGTTTCTTACTAAAAACCCCTCATTTCAAACTTTGATTAATAACCTCATAGTGTTGCAAAAACCCAAAATCAATCCATGAAGTTAAATGGGTGAAAAATATGTCAAAATCAAGCAAGGTAGCAAGCATGGCAGCAGGTTTCTAGCTGTAGAGAAGTTCATTCTCGCTACAGCGAGATTTAGGCGGCCAAAACAGAAAGTTTATGGCTGCAGCAAGAAATAGTGTTAGTTTACATGTGTTTTAGTTTTTCTAGTATATCTCCCATTACAAAAGTCCAATTGACCTGGTTTTTAAACCATTAGAAATATAAGAGGCAGACTTATAACTTTTATGTTTATCACTTTTCCCAGTTCGGATGGGAAAGTGGTCAAAATCTTCATCGAAGTAAAAGTACTGCATTAAAACCTGAGAGTTTCTCACTACAGTGAGTTGTTGGCTGCCAAAACAGAATGTTTCTCGTTGCAGCGAGAATGCTTTCTCGCTGAAGTGAGAAGCAGGGCACCTAAGTGTAAAAAGGACCTTCTTTGCAATAAAAATCCATTTGGTGTTGCAATAAAAATCAATTTGCAAGAAAATGAGAAATTCTCAAGATTCATCATGCCAAATTTCACATGCATTACAACCATATACCATATTCATGAACTTTTATTTCACAAACATATATATACTTATATACATAAATAAACAGCAATACCACCATTATCTCACCCAGCTCATGTGCATCCCCCCACATCGTGCACATAGCCAGGGTCATCGTGTGCATCCCCCCACATTGTTCACAGTTAGTGCCATCGTGTACATCCCCCCACATCATGCACACGGGCACTATCATCATCCATCACCCTTACCACAGTTATCACCGGTATGTGCATCCGCCCACATCGTGCACATGCACAGTTATAATTATCACACAATATCAACTATCAATGCACAACATATATATATATATATATATATATATATATATATATATATATCAACATAATGTAATAGTGCATGAATCCATAACAGCCACATGTCACAACATAGAGACAATTTATCAAGGGCTTGTTCGCAAGGCATACGTTTTTAAGAAATGTTGGATAAAATCAATCAATGTTTTGTGCAAATAGTTTCACATTCCCAAAACAGTTTTGAAATGCAAGTTCACTCACTAGTCTTGTTCATTCTTTTGCTTGACTCTAACCTCAACTAATGCTCTAAATGGACATGTGAGGCCTTGTTGGAACCTACACACATAATATCACCACCAGCCCAAATTGGCATTAACATAATTCCAAAAGCTTTTTCCTAAATCAAGTTCCACTAGTTATTCCCATCTAGCTTCTAATCGACATTAAATGCCTATCTATTCTTTCTACTCTAGTAACTCTATAAATAAATAAACAACCCTCAATAATAAAACAACTCACAACTCCAATTTCTAGCCATTATTAACAACCTAAAATCAATCCTCATTCATTACTCACCTTAGTGGATTTGTAGTTGAATTCCTTCTCAAGAACACTCAAGCTATCATGGAAAGTCTCTTTCTCTAAAATTTCCAACTAGTGAGAGAAAGTGTTGAATAAAGACTTTTTAAGGGTTTTAAAGTGAGAGAGTGAAAGAGCACAAAGGTTCTATGAAAAAGTGCACAAAAGCATAAAAATTGGAGCTAGAGAGAGAAAGTTATGGAAGTTGAAAAGCAAACTTCCATGGAGGATAAAAGGAACGTGAAAAGAGAGGAAGAAAAAGAAGGAGAAGCTGCTGGAGCTCTAATATTTATGTTTCAAGTTAATCCAAATTTCTATCGAAATTACCAAAATGCCCTTAACATGGTGGTTTTGTCTTCATCCCATCTTTTGTGCAACCTTTTTACTCTTTTGACATCGAAACAAAGTCCATAATAGTCTAAAGGTACTTGAGTTCATGAAACATAAAAATTTAGACCCGAGATGCAAAATGACCATTTTGCCCTTATCGTGGAAATTATCATTATTTTTATCTTCTTCCTTTATTTTACCATCATAAACATCATTCATTCATTCCTTAGGCCTATTTAAACCGTAATAGTTTCAAAAAAGCCCACTTGTAGAAGCTCACCAAGAGAAATTATGAAATTAGCTATGATCCGCATTATTGCCTCTACTTCTAGTTATGTGTCTATAGAGATCGAGATTTCACAAGTTCACTTCTGAATTACCCTTTTTACTCGGTAATTAACCTTCGTTGACATCCGTAAACTTTATTAGCCACCGTATCAAAATACAGGATACTATAAAAAGGGCTACCCAAAAAAGGTGGAGTTGCCTTATGAGTGTTTTGATAGGTACCCTTTGTGGCCACCGCTAAAGGAGGAAAGGGCTACCCAAGGAGATGAAGTCACCCCTAGTGATAATGTTGGTATCAGAGCAAAGGGTTGTAACCCTATCCTTGGGTATTCTCGCATGTGAACAGTGGGTGAAGCTTGACTCTATGCCCAGGGGCTTATAGAGGGAAGGGCTACCCAAAGAGATAGAGCCGCCCTATGAGTGCTCTTATAGCTACCATTTGTTGCCACCGCTGAAGAAGGAAAGGGCTACCCAAAGAGGTGAAGCCGCCCTTAGTGACAAAGTTGGCATCAAAGCCCTAGGTTTAGTAAAGTTCTAGGATGTTTTTGTGTCAAGCAGTGGAGTAGTGGGGTCGACGTAGAGTCTTGCTTATAGTTAGTGACTGCAACATTGATTATAAGTAGGAGGCTACGTAGACTTCTTTAACTTAGAAACCACCTTGTGTAATTATAAGAGATAATTAAATAATGAGAATTTACTGTCGATGTCCGAGTTTGAGATGCCACCCGAGACATGAGTTGCTGTTGGAAAGATTTTAAGCAAATGCTCCTGATGAAAGGTTGATGTAATGATATACCCCTCCGACTAAGTGTGGAGAAAAGTGAAGCTGGACTAATAGGTTCGTAATAGCTCATTCATTTGGTGGAGTTAAAATTTGAGCCATGATTGTCAATGGGAAGAATTTTGATGACTATGGATGGTATTTGAGGGTAATATAAAGGAGAATATACGATAATGGTAATAAGAGGCATATTTTGATTAGAATAAATAGTGATTGTTGAGATTCACTTGAGGTTTATAAATCTAAGCATTAAGAGAGGTGTAAACTGATACTCATGTGCACGGAGGTAAGTGCACTGTGTTAATTAAGCTTGCCCTGCCCATATATGAATGGTGTTGAACTTTCAAAATATTTTATATGCGGATATGTGTTGAATATGTGTACAGCAGCTTAGAGGGAGCTAGTTTTGCTTTCAATTAAGTGATTGTGAGATCCCAAGGTTTGATTTGAACTATTATGGTTTATAGTTATAAGTACATGAATTAGCTTAAGGGTAAAAATCAATGATTATTATAATTGATGTGTGATCGTGAAGTAAAAGGTTAGTAAGTAAATATGCTCTAAGGATGAGCTTAAATTTTGCTATGCTTGGCATGAAGCCCAAGGATTACAGGACTAATGGTGAATGTGGTAGTTTAAAGTTAAACGACTTAGAAAAATTGATTCTAGTCTAAATGCTCTATGGAGTTCTAAATTTGAGCTTAATATATGAATCGCTTTAAATGATCAATGTAAGAGTCTAATTTGATTAGTATTGTCACGACCCAAATTTTGGGTCATGACCGGCGTATGGGCCCAATGGACATAGTCCACTAAGCCGAAGCAAGTCTATTAATCTAACATGTTCATCATTCCATCATAAACTTAGGATCAAAATAATATTAAACATTTTCCTCCTCATACTAGCATACTAAACAAGTGTATATACATTATCTACAACATGTATCTTAATAATTTACATTAGGTTTGTCTATACACAACAAAAGAATACTCGACTTCCAAGGGAAGGACTCGAACGAATGTACAGCTACTGAATGCCGAGACACCTACCAAAAGATGGATACAAGTCTACGAGGACATCTCGTCCTAGTTACCAACTGCCTTGTGATATGAAAACATGAAGTTGAAAATGGTGAGTATAAACCCAGTGAGTGAACAAGGAAGGGAACAAGCATATCGTAAGGAATGTTTAACGAAATTATGATGCATTATTTTTCAAAACAATGCAATTTGTTTTTGTTCTTATTAAAACCCCTCATGTAAACCCCACATGAGTAAATCACTTAATGAAATGGTCCATATTCAACAAAGGATTTGGAGAGTGAAAACTTTAATAGCATTCATGCGAATCAGGTCAAATAAACGACAGGTCCTCGCTGTAGCCGAAAGGCATTCTCGCTGCAGTGACGCTTAATTTAAATTATCAACTAACCGAGGGTTTCTTGACTAGTTGAGGGTTTCTCACCAAACCTCCTTATTTTAAGCTTAATTCATTTATTCCTTAATGTTGGAAATCCATGCTCAATATGGTAGCAAATAAGTGGAAAATAGGGCAATAATTGATCAAAATGTGAGACAAAACAAAATGTTTTTCGTTGCAGTGAGAATGAATTTCGCTATAGCAAAATTTTTGCCCCAAGACAGAAACTTTCTCATTGCAGCGAGAATGTTATAGTATTTTCTCGTTGCAGCGAGAATGCATTTTCGCTGCAGCCAGTTTTTGGCCAGCCACCCTCCAAAAAACTCGAGAGTTTCTTGCTGCAGTGAGAATCAGAACATCAAGAAAAGGGTTTCCTTTTCCGTTTAAATAAAGCCATCCTGCTAAATAACAAAAGCAACATGTAACACATGCAAACTCCCAAATTTCAACAAATGGAATGTTCACATTTTTGCACTACAACCATATACCATATATGTATATATATATCAATCATCATGTACACCTTCCCATCATCATCATCTCGTATGCAACGGCTTATGGGCACTCCCACTCGTACATAGCCGAGTCAGCAATGGCTTATGTGCACTCCTACTCGCACATAACCGGGTCCACATGAACATACGAATAAGCACCCAATGCAAATCATGCATATTATCATATTTTGATAACACAAAACCCATTGTATAGCACATTTTCACAATATAAAATCACTTCACCAAAGGCTTGTTCCCAAGGTACATTTTCAAAGACAAGTTGGATAAAATCATTCATATTCCCCAAAACAAGTTTCAAATGCAAGTCCACTCACTGGTATATTGTTGAGCTTTTCGCTGACTCTAATTCCCCTAATTGTCCAAATGGGATGATGGGGCTTCCTTGAAACCTACCATCACTTTAACATCACCATTATGTTAACTCACATACTATAAACCCTAAAAGCTATCTCTTAACTAGCTTTCAATTGTCACTTTAAATGGCTATGTATATTCACTATCTTAATCACCATAAATGAATGAACATGCTCAACAATAAAACAGCTCATAATCCCAATTACCAGCCATTATTCACAGCTAAAAATCAATCTTAGTTCATCACTCACCCTAGGGTTTCTTTGTAGTTGAATTCTCTTCCAATAGTTTCCAAACAAATGGTGTAATTCTCTTTTTCTCTCTCTAAAATGCCCAACTAGTGAGAGAAAGTATGGAAATAAGATTTATCAAGGGTTTTGAAGTGAGAGAGTGAAAGAATACAAGGATTCTAGTCAAAAGGGCTCAAAGGTGTGAAAACTAGAGCTAGAGAGAGAAAATTATGCATGCTCCATATCAAGCTTCCATGGAGGTTAGAAGTAACATGAATTGAGAGAAGAAGAAGAAGAAGAAGAAGCTGTTGAAATTTCAAGAAGCTGCTGAAAGGAGAAGATATTTATAGCCTAAGCTTATCCACTCGCTTAAAAATTATGAAAATGCCCCTCCACAAATTAGTTTATTCTCCTTCAATCTTTTATGCAATTTTTTTGCTATTTTGACCCTAGGACAAGGTCCATAATGGTCTAGAAATGCTTGGGTTCATGAAAACTTAAAAATTCTAACCTGAGGTGAAAAATGACCATTTTGCTCATATTGTGAAAATCATCAAAATTTTTGTTTCCTTATCATTTTACCCATATTTTCATCATTCATTTATGTCTACGGCTTACTTAGGCCATAATATTGTTTAAAATATTATTTTTATGGGTTTGGTAAGGAAATGACGAAATTACCCCTGATTAGGGATATCGCGTATACTTCCCTTTACAGGTCGATAAAGGTCAAGGTCTTACAAGTATGCAAACTATGGTGTAAATGACTAGTCTTGAATTTGACTTCTTCAAAGGTAATGGACTTAAAAAATATTGATTTTTGGATATGCTTTAAGAGGGAGCTTCTACATCCTAAGTTTAGGACAACTTTGATCTTATGATCGTTAAGGCGAGATGCAGTAATTAAGTAAATTATTTACTTTATAAATGTGATTAGTTAAGGATCGATGAGTAAAGTCAAGATCTTAACATTAAGTGTTGTAAATTTTGATATTTATGTATTTAAGAGTTATTCGGAGACAATTGCTTAATCAAATTTGCACTAAATGTTCTAGTAAGTATATATGATTGTTAGTAGTGAAATATATCTAAACGAAAATTTTGGCATACCATCAAAAAGATGAAATAAATATGTTGAAATTAATGTTTTGATAGCGTACGTATGATAGAAAGTTAGTTTGTCAATTGTAGTTTTCATGATCATGAAATATATGAAGGTTATCAATATGTGAGCATACACTTGGAGTTGTAATTTACGAGTTTGAAGTATTTAAGATATGGTTGAAGGGAATTAGCATTAGTCAAAGTACGTTAATCTTTTAATTAATTCTTGTGGGGGATGAATGATAGTAGAAAGGAGGCACATAGTGCCATGATACTATATGATGGATAAAGTATGGTAGAATGCAAGTTGAATGTTAACCTAAATGTGCAAAGAGTAATTTGGGAACTGATTATATTTTGATGTTCGTGGACTAACTATGATCTATGGAAGTGAAATGGAAGGATAAATTGGAAATGACGAAATTGAGGAAAGTAAAAAGGGGTTCTTACTTGTGGTAATGGATGTTGACATTTAATGGATGTATATATGTATATGTGGAGTTACTCATGTCATCGGTGGGAATAAAGAATTATTTTTAGCGATTGGAGATTTGAACACAATATGCTTGATGAGTTGCATTGGTGGTACAATAATAAGATATACCATTAGAAATGGAGCTATGTGGATATAAGGAGAATTCCAGAATAATAGTTAAAAAAATAGAATAATATGATCAAGATGTAGAAGTAAAGGAAGTGTTATTTCATGGTTATGCTAAACTTTCTATGTGGCGATAGAACCACGAATGGGGAATAAATGCTGATAGTATTATAATGCGAGTATTTGGAGGGGTTGATTTAGAAGATGAAATTTAACTTTGTTAATAATGATGTCATGCTTTGAGACATGAAGGAATTGAACTAATGAAAAGAAATTGATGGTGAATGAAAGAACTACAATCAAAGTTAATGGTTGGCAAGTGAGTTGCCTTTTTGCATGATGTAAATCTCATTGGCTTAAGAATGATGTTGAAGTGTGAATCTTAAGACGTGCACATTATAGAAAAACTAACAAGAATTAAATTGCCTAAAAGCAAAGTAAATATGAAGTATGTAGGAATAATTGAAGGCTTAAACCTCCCCCAATGTTGAAAATATGCACAGGAATGAAAATGGTGTGTTTATAGTGTTTTGAGTTATATACTAGTATATGGGACCAAGATGAATGAATGTCGAGAAGTTTAGCACGAAATGAAATAAACATATAATGATTGGGCATATATAAGTAAGCATGATTGTGATTGAAATTGGCATGATTGAGATGGAAATCTGTTTCAAAATTAATAATGGAGTTCAAGGAATACTTGGGATCATGGTGATAATAGAAGACAATTGTGAAAAGTATTGTGGTTTTGATTTCCAAGATGACAAGAGACCTACGTAACGTGTTTTAGTTGAAACAAAAGTAAATGAGGCGGATAGATTAAAATCCCTATGAAGAAGGTACTGAAGTACGATTGTAAATAGACAGATTCGAGAGTAGGCCGACTGTCACTTCGGTTAAGTGTGACCCTGGTGCACGAGTGAGCTCTAGCTAGAGAATCCTTGGGTCATCGACAGGTGGTAAGGAATGGTGGGGGCCACGGCCTGTGATATATGTATACGTGGCTAGGCCACCAATGATACGCGATTGCGACCGCTTGATTCTCCGATGTCGGCTAACATCGTTGAGATCACCATGGCATATGGGATCTGGTGGAGCAAGGCTCTCGGATGTTATTACGTGGTAGCAGGACCACGGGTTTTATTTGATTTCCTACTCGAGACTAAAATCTTTTTGGGTTTTCAAATTGTAGTTTTCTACGCATGGTGAGAAATATGAGATTTTTAGCAACTCCCCTGTTTGTACAACAATATGGATTTAATACCTCGCGCACGAGGTGATTTGCAGATTTAATTATAAGTTTTTGAAGGTTGATTTTACGGGAGTATGCATGTTAAATTGATTTGGCTTAAGTAAGCTATAAAAAGTTTTAATGATAGAACTTTCATACTCGCTGGTTTTATATATATGTGTGTGATTTCAAATGATCACCTTGCATAAAGAAAAATTCTTGAGTTATCTATGAGGCACACATCCCTTTTTAAATTAATTTTTTTCATATTCTTATATTTTTCCTGTTCAAAATGTTTACCGTATTGCTTGTTTACCATCTACGCCCTACTGATAGAGTCGATGATCATTGAGTATATGACACTTACCCCTTTTATTTCCCCTTTTGCAGACAAGGATCAGCCTAGCGTGCAATCATCGGCTCTCACAGTCCACCAAAGATAGGTAAAGGCATCTCCTAGCACTTTATCTCGAGTCATTCCACTATTAGAGTTCGTGTTGTAGCATCACACTATTTAATGTGTAGTAGATATTGGTTTGATATAAATGATAAATTGGAAACTCTAGACTCCATTGTATATATATATATATATATGACTACATGATTCAAAAATTACGTTGTTTCATTATGTCTATGGTTCATATCATGACATGAGAATATATGTGATTAAGCATTAACATGGATTGGTGGCTGTGTATAGTGAATTGTTGAGAAATTTCATTAAGGCTTGTTCGGGACTTGGATAGATCTCCCAAAGATCTCGGACGTCTATAGCGACCCAGAAAGGGTTGTTACACTACCGCTTCTTCCATAAATTATATAGGTAATGAAATAATGCAAGATCCTAATCTGAGAGCTTTTAATGAAACTGGCATAACTTTTGGATGAATATCTTTCCTGCTTCCCTGTTATTATTTTCCATAGAGATGAGGGATCATAATCTTCAATAATTTCATATTCTACCTCTTCACACTCAACTTTGAGCACACTTCCCAAAGTTAAGTTGACTAAGGATTCGTGATTGAATGAAAAAGGGAAGTATAAATGATGTATGCTAAAGATATTGAATTGGGATTGTTGCTAGGAAGTGTAACAGTAAAGGTAACGTATTGTGGTGGTGTGTCGGGGGAAATAACGAGTGACTGGCAAGTAGGAATAGCTAGATATGCCTCTAAACAAATAACGATGTAATATCCCGCTATCATAAGGTGAGTGAACTTGCATTTCAAAATGTTTTGGGAAGTGTACACATGTTTAAATAAATCTATCTTGTGAAATGTGCAATATGAATAGTTCATGCGTTATCACATTATATTGACATGTGTATTATGTGTTTGATGCTCCTTTTGTGTAATAATGATGACCTAGCTATGTGCGGTGTGGGAGTGCACATGAGCTGATGATGACCCAACTATGTGCGGTGTGGGAGTGCACATAAGTTGATGATGACTCGGCTATGTGCAAGTAGGGAGTGCACATGAGCGGATGATGATCCAGCTATGTGCGATGGGAGTGCACATGACTGATGATGACTCAGCTATGTGCGAGTAGGGAGTGCACATAAGCCTATGATGACCCAACTATGTGCGGTGGGAGTGCATATGAGCTGATGATGACCCGGCTATGTGTGAGTAGGGAGTGCACATGAGCTGATAATGACCCAACTGTGTGCGGTGTGAGAGTGCACATGAGCTGATGATGACCCAACTATGTGCAAGTAGGGAATGCACATGAGTTGAGTGTGGCAGGATGGTATGCATGATGATGTATGTATATATATATTATAGAAAGTTTATGAAAATATTTGTGAATGTGTTGTATGTTGGCATTGTTAATTGCTCCCAAATTTCTTTTCATTTCAACAAGAAAATGGCTATTTGATGTAACAAGACCCCTTCAACTAAATTGGTCTGTTTCTCACAACAGCGAGATTCATTTTTGCTACAATGAGAAACTCTTGGGTAGGTAGCCTTAATCCATGCTTTAAATTTCGCTGTAGCAAGAATTGATTCTCACTATAGTGAGGAAATTTCACTGCAGCGAAAATGGATTCTCGCCACAACAAGAAACTCTCGGGTTTGGTTTAGAAACCTGTGCTTTGAATTTCGTTGCAGCATGAATGCCTCTTCGCTGCAGCGAGAATCCTTCTGGCATGTTTACCTTGTTTACATTCTACTATGGTTTTCACTTATTTATCTTCATGGTTGATCATGGGTTTTTCAACACCAAGAGATTACTAATCAAAGTTTTGAAATAAGGGGTTTTAACAAGAAATAAAGTTAAATTGCATTGTTTTAGCAAAAGTGCATCATGATTTTGAAACTTTTCGTATTGTATGCTTGTTCCCTTCTTACGTTCACTCACTGAGTTTTATATTCACTCTTTTAAACTTCATGTTTTTAAATTCGAAGGCAGATGGGACCTAGATTGAGTTGTCCACGTATGCCCGTCTTTTGGTAGGTACTACGGAATCTCAGTAGCTGTTTTTTCACCCAGAGTCACTTCGCTGACAGTCAAGAGTCTATTACCTATGAACACGAATATGTAATGTAATCCGCTAGGATCCATGTTATAAGTCAAATATGTATACTTGATTACCGATGCCACTATGAGTTGGCAAACGGATGACATTATTTTGGCATAATACAAATGTGAGTATTTGATTGCCATAGTATATCATTGAATATTTGATAGTCAAGAATTATGACATGTGACTTTAAGAATGATTATTGAAATGAAGATCGAGAGTGCATAACAAGGCTTCCTTGGGCTTAGTGGGCTATGCCTATTGGGCCCTTGCGCCGGTCATGGCCTGGAAATTGGGTTGTAACAAACGTGGTATCAAAGCTCTAGGTTTAGTCGAGTCTTGGGGATTCTCTTATCAGTCAACGGAGTTGTCGGAGTTAATGTAAAGTCTTGTTTATGGTTTGTGACTACAGCACAAGTCATAGACAGGAGGCTATATGAACTCTTATTCGTAATACCCTACCCTTTTAACTAACGCTACATAAAGGTCATAAGTAATGTCATTGTCCGGGTTTGAGATGCCACCCAAGACACGAGCTGTTGTTGGAAAGATTTTAAGCAAATGCTCCTAATAAAAGGTTTATCACGACTCGGAACTCCCTTCAAGCCCGTGACAACCGTCTCGGTGCCCCGATGGGCACTCATCTCCCGAAAAGCCAACCGAAACCCCGCAAGGCTTAATATCAGTTTCTCATTTCCCTCGGTTAGTAACCATTGCTAAATATTATGTTCCAAAGGATTTTGAGCTATTTTCAACTTAAAACAGATAAAATAAAAATTTTCGTCTTATAGAGGCATTTTGGTCATTTTCCACTGAAAATTTCGAAACCACTTAAAAATATAGTGTACGAGTACAAAACTCCTAATTCATAATCAAAAATAAGTTTAAACATCTAAAACCTTTATTTAAAATGAAATTATAATTATTTGAATATAGTAAGAAGATAAAACAAAATATTCAATAAAATATTTTATTTTCTTATATAAACAGTAATTTTAAAGTTATACGTAAATACTTTTTGAAACATAAAACAAAATAAATTCATTCATACTGTAATGCAATAAACTAGAGTATTTAAATTAATTTAAATTTACAATATCAAGTGAACCCACGAATAACTACAAGTAAGGAAAACTGTGAACCTACAGTTTGGAGGACGCAAGTCCAATGGAAGCCCTCGATGGAATCAGCTATGTATAGCCTACTCTGAGCCTGAAATAGGTGGAAAGGAGGGTGGTGAGATTATAAAATCCCAGTGAGTAAACAAACATCATTTAAATAAGCTAAAGCCGAGTAAAAGCAGACAATTAAAATATTTCATTATTTTAAGTATTTCACAATTTGAAAATTTATCCCAACCCATGCAAACAGTTGTATTTCATTTAATTTCTCATTAAGGCTTATGACTTTAATAAACATTTGGCTCATGCCATTAAATAGTACTCGATGACACCCTGATCAAAGGCATACACTCGAGCCCGCCAAGGCTATTAAAAATAAATTTTGTACACACGTAAACATATTTTTAGTTTGAGAAAAACACAATCGTTCCTTGGCGTTGGCTGAGTTCACCATCACGTGGTGGTTCGATGTGTAGTGAACTCAAATATCACCTTAGGAGCTACCCTACGTGCCTCTACAACCAAGGTGAGCACATATAAACAGGGTTACCGTGCCCCTCTCATAGGCTGATCTACGGAACCTGCCTACTGCAGCAAGCTAAACCCACCATACAATAAAATTCAATAACATGATATGGCAATTATCGTAATTCACAGCCTTTCAAGGCTAAATATATACTTCATATATTTCAACACAAATATCTATTCAGCCATTCATGCAAATATTGTCATAAGCCATTCGATTTAAATCATAAATTTTACAACATAATAAATGGTCTCCAATTACTCTATTTTTCAAAATCATTATTCAATTTCAAGATAATTTATAAAATCTTTTTATATAAACACATTTTGTTTGTAAAACACAAAGATTTATCATTTAAACTTATTTTCATAAAATTTCACTAAAACCAACTAAAAATATACATTAGATAATTAAAATGATGGTAAGGTTACTCACTTCACAATAGCGGGATTTCTACATCGCTATTGATTCGTATAAACATACAATTATTCCTAATTGCCGGTCACCTACGTCGTTCAACACGCTTTCCTAGTAACAATTTAAATTCAATACATTTAGTGCATTAATTCTACTTTTCTCTCTCATTCTATCATAAATCCACTCACCTAATTCATATCTTAATATATTTTTACTATAATTAATTGCATCCTTCGTGCACGTAATTCTTTAGATTATTAACACCGGCAACTTATTTATGGTACTAAGTGCCTATTTCAACCTTCTAAGCAACTTAGATTTATTTCATATCACCAACTAACCAATGCATAATTAAATAAAATAAGCTAGCCTCCATATAGTCCAATTTCATAATAAGTCATGGAGAAGAGTAAAGAATTTTACCCAATTAAGCTAGGTTGGCCTAAGTCTCCACTTTCCTTTTCTTTTGAACTTTTCTTCCTTTGGTGTTTTTGGGTCCTTATTTATGGACTTCTCCCATCTCTTTTTAATTGGACCATGCCCATTTTTTCTTTATTGGACCATGTCCATTTTTCCTTTATTGGACCATGTCCATTTTTCTTGCTTGTTATTTTCTTTTCCTTTCTTTTCTTTTCTTTTATTTTCTTTCTTTCTATAAAACCCGACCCTATAAACACATGTCATGACATACATGCACTGAGTAGCATGTTATTATGCTAGGAAAACACCTAAAAATAGACGAAACTTGGTATGGTACCTAACGGTACACTTGAGTTGATTTAACCTCGAACTAGTTCAAATAGGAATTGTATGATGAAATTTAATATTTTATAGTCTAGGAATGACTAAAATTGATTGTTCGGAGTTCGAGGGTTCATTTGGGGTAAAATTGAAAATTTTAATGTTTAGGGGCAAAATTGTAATTTTACCACCCGCGGATAAAATTTGAGATTTTGAGAGAATTTAGATCAGATTTGACAAATTGGGGAATGGTATGAGTATAAGGGATGAAAAATATGTCTATGGTCCATTTTTCAATTTTTTAGGCAAAAATGTAATTTTTCATTTTTATGGGGGCAAAAGTGTAAATTTCAAAAATTACTCCACCAAGACTTTGGATAAGTCTGAGAATTTTATCTAAGCTATGGATATGTGGGACAAGTGTATGGTGAAAATTTGGAAACAAATGGATGAAATTTTTAAAAATGGGCCAATAGGAAAGTGACACATGGCACTTTTTAATGATTTAATATTATTTTAATGAAAAGTCAGCCCATTTAAACCCCATTTTAAGTGATGGCTGGCCATAAGGGAGAACAAGAGAGAAAACGGAGAGGAAAGGAAGAAAAAAAGAAAAACCAAAGAGAAACAAGAAAATTCAAAGGGGAATTCACGTTTTTCACCCGTTTACGCGTCTAACTGTAAGATTTTTCGACTTTAGCTTGATTTCTACCTTTCCTATGCCTTTGTTTCCATTTAAGATGCTTGAGGAGAGAGATCTAAAAGTGACATCAAGGGCTGGCTGAATTTCAAGGGGGGAGAAATTGAAATTTTTAGGTTTTGATTTTTAGTTAAATTTATAGTTTTAGTTAGTTAAATGTGTTTAGAAATTAAATTGGGCAAGAAAGCATTAAATTTTCACAATACCCACCCTTGGCTGAATCTGCAATGAGGTACAATGATGATGATCTGATTTTTATTCTAAGATAAATGAAGAGAAAATGATGAAAAATGGTTAAATGTGATAGAAAAACAAAGTAGAAAATTTACCGAGTTAATGTCCCATTTTTGGCTGAATTTTTCAAGGAGGAAAGTGAACTGATTTTGGTAATTTTAGAAGGTTATTGGCTGATATTTAATGGTTAGAAATGTTGGAGAGAGAATGGGACGATTTAGAGCTAAAATGGAGCGCATTAGCAATTTATCGGGTAAAGTGCCAAAAATAGGTTAGTACCGCATTTAAGCCGTTTTAGGCTATTGCATTTCATACCATGCATTAGTATAGGATTTAAGTCAATTATATAGTGATTTAGCATCAATGTGGTGAATTGGGTAAATTTTGCAATGTGTCTAGGATGAGAGCCTTCTGGTAAAGGCAAGGAAGTCGTACCCGACCAATAGTGATCGGGGCACCTAGGACGCATGTCATCTGCACAAACAGTGGGCAAACTTATTATTATTGTAAATTATCTAGAGTTTATTTTTATATGCTCTTTATGTATTTTATGAAACAAAAATAAGATTAAAACGAGATTTTTGATGTTTTAGAAATAAATGTGACAAATAAAAATATATTGTGTTGATTATGAAATTGAGTAATTAGAGGCTACCAATGGTCTTGAAAAATATATTTTCTTATGAATGGCTTATGATATATGAGTATATGTGGCTATAGTTTATAATTGCATTGGGAATAGAATGTAAGTTGTCTTTTACTATGCAGGCTGGATAAATAAATAAAAGCCACGTTATACTGTCAAAATTTTATTAAAATTGGTGGGTTTAGTCACTGTAGTGACGGGTTTCCGTGGACTGCCTATTAGAAGGGCATGGTAAACATGGTTTCATAGTTACTCTGGTTGTAAAGGCGAGGAGGGTAACTCCCGGGGTAGTGTTAGAGTTCACTTCACGTCGAACCCCCACGTGAATGTGTAACTCGGCCAACTCCAAAGAACGGCTTGTTTTCAAAACTAGAATGTGTTTGACATATAAATATATTAACAACCTTGGCGAACTCAGTTAGATGTCTCGGTCAAGGTATCCCCGAGGACTAGATTTTGGCTTGAGCCATGTTTTTAATAAAGGTTATAAGCCTTGACAACTGTTTTGGTAAATTACAAATGTCTTATGGTTTAAGAAAGAAATTGAAAACCTTATGAAATGGTTTGTGATTTGTTGTTTAAACTTGCCTCCATTTTACTCGCCTTTAGATATTTATGATAATGTCTGTTTACTCATTGGGATTGCAAAATCTCACCCACATCCTTTCCAAACATTTCAGGCCTGTGGTAGCTTGTAGATATCCGATTTTGTTGAGGATTCCAGTTGACCCCTCTATCCCACAGACAGTAGGTTACTATCACCAATACTGGGTGTATTTATGGGCCACTTGTCATTGTAATTATTATTGTACATTATAACTTTGTAAATTATTGTATGTATGAATTTATTTTATTCTCACGCTACAAAAATTATTTATATATAGTTCTATAAAAATTATTTTATAAGAAAATGAAATATATTATCAAATATTTTTATTTAGTTTAATTAGCCAACTTTTCACTCTAAATGAATGATTTAGATTACAAAAATTTATTTTTAATTGATAGTGGATATTTTTCTACCATACATTGTATCTTTATAAGGTTTCAAAATTTTTTGGTAAAAATGACCAAAATACCGCTATGTGGCGAAAATTTTATTTTTATTGTTTTCGATCTAAAATAGTTTATATTTTCTTAAAACTTGATATTTAACAACGATTGCTCACAAGAAAGGTAAGAAACTGATTCGTTAGCCTTGCGGGGTTCCGATTGGCATTCCGGATAATGAGTGTCAATCGGGACGTCGCGGCGGTTGTCATGGGCCCGAGGGAGGTTTCGGGTCATGACACTTTCTTTCTTCCACCGTCCAGTAGCCCTTGTTATCTTTCTTTTTCTTCTCTACACATGCACAAATCGTCCCACTCTTTTCCTCTCTCTCCCTCTCACCACTGGCCACACTTTCTTGCCTTTTATCTTTCAATTCTTTAGCAGCTAAAGCTGCTTATATTTGCTCCAAAATCAGCAGCTAAGCTGCTCTATTTCTCCTCAAAAAAATCAGTAGCAAGGCTGCACTTTCCCTCCAAAAATTAGTAAACAATACATCAACAATTAACCACTAAAACCACACCTTACAAGCTTCAAATTCTGCTGCAAAATTCTGCACTTTTTTGCCTCCAAAAATAGTAGCAATGCTGCACTTTTTGGGCTCCAAAATTAGCAGAAAAGGGCACTTTTCAATCTCTAAAACCAGCCCTTAAATGGCTCTCTTTTCCTTCTTGAATGGTAGCAAAAATAGCCCCTCAACACAGTTCTCTCCCTCCTCTCACTTTCTTTCTCACGCACAGTTTTCTCTTCCTCTTTTTTTTTTCTTTCTCTCGGCTTATTCTTTGTTCTTTTGTTTCTCTTTTACACACCCTCACAACCGACCTCTCTTCTTTTTTGTCTTCTTCACTTAGCTTGGTCAATTATACATATATATATATTTTATTGCTTCATGAATGTTCCATAGTGTTCCACATTGTTCCAACATTCCCGGCCACATCACAAATTTTTTTCTTCCTTCACTTTTTGCTCCACATGACAGGGCCCCCCCCCCTTTTATTTTACCAAGTAAAGAGTCTTTGACTATTTTATTGACCACATGGGCGGCTACCCATGTTGGTCTTCTAATATATATATATATATATTTTATACTATTATTACTTTACTGTATGTTCATTTAATTTCTCTCCATTAATCACACTACATATCCTTTAATCTTTATATTTCAATTTCGATCCTTTTTGATGCGTCTAAAATTTTTAATTTTCATCTAACTTCCTTTCTCGGTGCGTGTACCACCGAAATATAAAAATTACACCTCAACGCGGTATTACCATAATATTTAAATATTTACTTATTTGCATTGGTTCGACTTAACAAAACACGCGTATTTTACTTTTGTCGCTTATTTCTACAAAAATTCACTTGTATTTCTTCTCCCCCACTTGGATCAACCATATGATCCTTCTTCATTATTGATTTCGACATCCGGTTAAATATTAATATTTTAATATTATTTTATTCTAAAAATTTTATCTTGTCTCCTGGGTACCTAAAATACCTTATTATGCCTCAATTGACTTCCGAATCACCTTTTTACCTCACAAATTCTCTTTCGATAAAATATTATTATTTTATTATTATTTTCTCGCTTGTGGATCATTTTATCCTGAACTACTCATTTCATCTTCCATCATATTTAAACATTATAATTGGCCTCAATTAGCATCCGATAAGCTTTATTTATCACAATATCAAAGTATGGGGTATTTCAAGGTTAATGTAATGATATATCCCTCCGGCTAGGGATGGAAGAAGGAGGAGCTGGACTGAAAGGTCCGTAATAATTTATTCATTTGGTGGAGCTATAATTTGAACCCATGGTTGTCAATGGAAAGAAAATTAGGGGACTATGGATTGTATTTAAGGTCAATATAAAGGAGCACATGTGATAATGGTAGTAAGGAGAACGTATGATAATGGTAATAAGAGCCGTACCTTGACTGGAATGAATAGTGATTATTGTGACCGACTTGAGGTTTATAAATCTAAGTATTGAAGAAGGTCTAAACCAATGTTTATGTGCGTAGAGGTAAGTGCACTATGTTAATTGAGCTTGACATGCCCTTATAAAAATGGTGTGGGCTTTTGAAATATTTTATAAACGTATAAGTGTTGAATATGTGTATAACAGCTTAGATGGAGCTGGTTCTGATTTCAATTAAGTGATTGCGAGATCCCAAGGTTTGATTTGAATTATTATGGTTTATACTTATAAGTACATGAATTAGCCAAGGGTGAAAATTAATGATTATTATGATTGATGTGTGGTCATCAACTGAGAGGTTAGTAAATGAATTTGCCCTAAGGAGGAGCTTGAACTTTGTTATGCTTAACGTGAGGTCAAAGGATTAAAGGACTAGTTGTGGATTTGATAGCTTAAAGTTAAATGATTGAGAAATGTCGAATCTAGTCTAAATGCCATATGGAGTTCTATATTTGAGTTTGATATACAAATTGCTTTAACGATCAATTTAAAAGTTTATTGGGTTCAGTACGTAATCTATGATAAAGATGATCAGTTTTGAATGTGATCTTCCCAAAGATAAAGGATTTGGAAAATATCAATTTTTGGATAAGCTCTAGGAGGGAGCTTCTGCATCCTAAGTTTAGGAAATTTTGATCTTATGACCCTGTAACAATTAAGTGATATGTCCATCTTATGAATGTAATTGATTAAGGATTGGTGAGTAAAGTTAAGATCTTAACATTAAGTGGTGTACAACTTGATGTTTATGTATTTAAGAGTTATTTGGAAACAATTGTCTAACCAAGTTTGCATTAAAATGTTATGGTAAAGATATATGAATGTTGGTAATGAAATACGCCCGAATGATGATTTTGGCATATCGCAAAAAGTGAAATAGATATGTTGCAATCAATGTTCCAATTGCGTACCTGTGATGGAAAGTTAGTTTTGCTAATTATGATATAGACTCAGAGGGAAGCCACATAGTTGAGAATGATTAGTGTCGTAGCCTTAAAGGTGGCAAAATCCATTTAAAAAGGTAAATTTCAGCAGCTGCAACACCGTAGCGCTGACTGCCTAACACTGCTATGTTAAGGACCGCTCACGGCTAGAAGGCATGGGCAAATCGTGAGTGGCATGAAGATGAAATTCATGAGTTGAATTATGCTTATTGATCTGGATGCTAAGCTTTGTTAATTGAAGTTTTAAGTGCTTTGGAAAAGTGTTTAGATGACTAAATTGAAAGGTTTCTTTATTGCCTTATATAGATGGGCATATAAGCAAAAGAAAGAGAAGTTAAAGAGTTCTTAAGATGGCTACGTTGAGATAAATTTTTGCGTAAAGTATTAAGATGAAGATATGTTGACTAAAGTCAAATCCTAAGAAATAAAGTAGACAAGAGATTAAGCCTTGTTAAAGGCTAAGGAAAAAGTGGATGAAAAGTTGGATGAATATATGAGACATTGATAAGGAACGTCAAAACCAAGTGATGAAAGTGTGAGTGAAGAATTACAAGTGTGACTTAGGAAATGAGTTAATGTAAAGTATCATTATGAGGAATTACAAATCTTGTCTTGACTTAGTTGAATGAAAAGGATTAGTAACAATAGAAGGCCAATTATGTGGCATACTAGAAACCTGTGAATATAAACTGAGGATTGAATAAATGAGTATGCATTAAAATATCTTGGTGAATAGTGCATGTCTTTTGGAATGATATGCTCGAAATATTAATGAGCAAATAAGTGATTAAGGGTTTCAAGAAAACATGAACATTCCCGAGAAGAAAACTACCAAACATACGCAGCAAGTATAATATATGGAATTTTGAAACTTGCTGAGAGCTTAACGGCTAAGTCACGGGTTAAGTGATCACTTGCGGTGAGACATAAGTTTAAGATAGGTATCCCCAAGGAAATACTTAAGAGGAGTTCTGCTATGGAACTTGTGAAAGCAAGCATTAAGTTATGTGGTTATAAAGAGGAAGTCGTACACTGAAAGTGATATTCATATCGACATTGAAAAGTACTTGAGGAGGACATTGTTTTAACTCTTGCAGTTTCAAGTACAAACTGCAGATTTGTCCAAGGAGAATGATGTCACATTAGTATGGAAGAATGGAACAAAGGATGATTGAAGATAATTTGGATAATGAAGTCTGATAATGAAAACTTCCTAATGTAGTATGAAAATTAGAATTCGAAAATGCTTGAGGCATGCACGATTCGAATGAGTCTAAGTTTTAAGTGACTCATTAAAGTCAAAATGCAACAAAGATATAATATATATATATATGTTAGAGGTATGAAGAATAATTGAGAAATAAGGATGACTTTTAGGGATTGTGGTATTGCATAAGATGCAATGATGCACTAAGATAAACCTTTTAAAGGTCAACGAGATTATAAAGCATATACAGATACTGGATTGCAATTTAATGAAAATGACATTTAGTCAATGAGATGTGATTAATGACATTATGATGCAAGGATATATAAGGTAAAATGATACTTAAACATATAATTGGAAATGATAAAAAAGGAGTATAGGCATGTAAATGATGTGAAGTTATGCATAGGCATAATGAGAATTCGTGTGGATTACATAAGGGATAACTTGTGGTAGATGCAAATGGAATGGTGATTTAAACATATAAAAAGGGTAATTTGAAATTGATTATACCCAGTGATCATACATTAGACATGAGAATGTTGACATTTAAATGTGCGTGTACGTACACATGTGTGGGGCTGATGATGTGCTCAACTAAAGTGAAGAATTTTTCTTAGTGGTTCGAGATTTGAACTCAATACATTTGACAAGTTGTATAGATGGTAAAACGATAAGAAATCCTAGCAGAAGTTGAGCTATTGTCACAGTCCAAATATTGGGCCATGACCGACGCATGTGGGCATAGCCCACTAAGCCTAAGCAAGACTTTTTATGCAATCTCGATCATCATTCCCAACCATCATTTCTAAAACCACATATTGCAACTCTCAATTATAAATATTTCAGTAACGTTTTATAGCAATCCAATATTCATATTTGTATTATGCAAACATAGTATCACTCATTTGCCACCTTACAGTGGCATCAGTAATCAAATATACATATTTTATTTTTTAACATGAATCTTAGTGGCCTTCATTACTTATACATGTACATAAGCATAAGACTCTTGACCATCAACGGAGTGACTTTAAATGAAAGTACCGCAACTGAGGTGCCATAGTACCTACCAAGAAGACGAGCATACGTGGACAACTCAATCTAGGTCCCAATTGCCTCTGAATCTGAAAACAAGAAGTTTAAAAATGTGAGCACAAACTCAATGAGTGAACATAAGAAGGGAACAAGCAATCGATGAAGGAATTTGGAAATCATGATGCACTTGTTACAAAAACAATGCAATTGATTTAATGTCTTACTAAAAACCCCTCATTTCAAACTTTGATCAATAACCTCATAGTGTTGCAAAAACCCATGATCAATCCATGTAGTTAAATGGGTGAAAAATACGTCAAAATCAAGCAAGGTAGAAAGCATGGTAGCAAGTTTCTCACTGCAGCGAGAAATAGTCTTACTTTGCATATGTTTCAGTTTTTCTATCATATCTCTGTCACGACCCAAATTTTAGGCCATGACCGGCGCAAGGGCCAAATAGATGAAGTCCATTACGCCCAAGCAAGCCTATCTATTTATCCTACTCATCATTCCATCAAATATTGCTAAGTCACATTTTATAACTTTAAATCAAAATAGTGATAGACATTGCCAACTCGTACTGGCATTACTCATTTAAAATATACATACATTGTCTACAGCAAGTATTCTAATAATTTACATTAGGTTCATCTATACACAACAAAAGAATACTCGATTTCCAACGGAGGGACTCGGACGAATGTACAGCTACTGAATGCCGAGACACCTACCAAAAGATGGATACAAGTCTACAAGGACACCTCGTCCTAGTTACCGGCTACCTCGTGATTTGAAAACATGAAGTTGAAAAGGGTGAGTATAAACCCAGTGAGTGAACAAGGAAAGGAACAAGCAACAACAAGGGAGAATTTAAAATCATGATGCACTTGTTTTAAGATAATGCAATTTAGTTCCATTCATATTAAAAACCCCTCATCAAGCCCTTAAATGATTAATTATTTGAAAATCATGAACCCATACATAACAAACCGTTTGAAGAATGAAAGCTTCAATATTACACAAGCAAGTCAAATACGACAACGAATCTAGCCGCAACAAGAATGAATTTTCATTGCAGCGACATTGGGATTAAGTTATTAGCCGAATGAGGGTTTCTCACTAAACCTCCTCATTTTAGGCTTAACTCATTTAGTCCTTAATGTTGGAAGACCATGCTCGGATATGGTAGCAAAGAAGTGAAAAATAGGGCAGCAATTGGACAAGATAGGAGACAAAACAGAAGGTTTTTCGCTGCAGCGAGATTCAATCTTGCTGTAGTGAAATTGTGACCCAGAAATAGAAAGTTTCTTGCTGCAGCAAAATTGTAACCTAGAAATAGAAAGTTTCTCGCTGTAGCGAGAATGAATTTTACTGCAGCGAGAAGCTGCAGTGTCATTCTCGCTGCAGTGAAAATGCATCCTCGCTGCAGCGAGTTTCTAGCCAGCCTACCCCTCCAAAACCTGAGAGTTTCTCGCTCCAGCGAAAAGGCATTCTCGTTGCAGTGAGAAATAGGGCACCAATGAAAAATTTGCCCTTCTACCCAAAGAAAACCACTATGCTGAAATGTCCAAACCAACATGAAACGCATGACAATTTTCCAAGGTTTAACATGTCAAGTTTCACATGCATTACAACCATATACCATTACTCATTAATTTCCTATAACACACATATTTACATATATATATATATATATATATGTATACGTATACCCATCATCATCACCAGCTCATGCGCACTCCCTACTCACACATGGCTAGGTCATCACCGGGTTATGCGCACTCCCTACTCATATATAACCGGGTCATCCTCGACTTATACGCTCTCCCTACTCGCACATAGCCGAGTCAATATAATTACACAACACTATATTGAAACATATATGTATATCAACATAATACAGCCGCATAGAAATCCATAATAACCACATATCATAACATAAACCATTTCTCAAGAGCTTGTTCCCAAGGCATTCATTTTTGAGAAAAGTTATATAAAATCATTCAAACACTTTGTACAAAAGAGTCATATTTCCAAAACAATTTTGATAGGCAGTCCACTCACCGGTATATTGTTGAGCCTTTAGATGACTCCAATTCCACTAATTGTCCAAATGCGATGATGGGGCTTCCTTGAAACCTACCATCACATTAACATCACCATTATGTTAATTCACATACTATAAACCCTAAAAGCTATGTCTTAGCTAGCCTTCAATTGCCACTTTAGATGGCTATCTATGTTCACTATCTAAATCACTATAAAGTGAATGAACATCCTCAACAATAAAACAACGCATAATCTAAATTACTAGCCATTATCCACAGCTAAAAACCAAGCTTAATGCATCATTTACCCTAGGGTTCCTTTGTAGTTGAATTCTCTTCCAATAGCTTCCACACAAATGGGGTAATTCCTTTTTTCTCTCTCTAGAACACCCAACTAGTGAGAGAAAGTATGAAAATAAAATTTTTCAAGGGTTTTAAGGAGAGAGAGTGGAAGAATACAAGGGTTCTAGTCAAAAGGGAACAAGGGTATGCAAATTAAAGCTAGAGAAAGAAAATCATGCAAGCTCCATATCAAGCTTCCATGGAGGTTTTAAAGAAACATGAGAGGGAAGAAGGAAGAAGAAGACAAGTTGCTGGAAAATGGGAGAAGAAGCTGCTGGAAGAAGGATATTTATAGCCAATCTTATCCATTCCCTTGAAATTACCAAATTGCTCCTCCACCAATTAACTTACTCTCCTCCAACCCTTTATGAAATCTTTTAACTCTTTTGACATTGGGACAAGGTCCATAATGGTCTAGACATACTCGAGTTCATGAAAACTTAAAATTTTAACCCATGATGAAAAATGACCATTTTGCCCCTATCGTGAAAATCATCAAAATTTTTGTTTCATTTTTATTTTACCCCTAATTTCATCATCCATTTATGCCTTAGGCCTACTTAGGCGATAATATTTTTTAAAATCTTACTTTTATGGGCTTACTAAGGAAATGACGAAATTACCCCTGATCAGGGATATTGCATATACTTCCCTTTACGAGTCTATAAAAGTTAAGGTCTCACAATCTCCCACTACAGAAGTCCAATTGACTTGACATTTAGACCATTAGAAATCTAAAAGGCAGGGATACAACTTTTATATTTAATACTTTCCCAATACGGACGAAAAGGTGGTCAAAATCTTCGTCAAAATGAAAGCACTGCACCAAAATCGGAGAGTTTCTCGTTGCAGCAAGAATCAGGCCAATGTGACCCCTAAAACCTGAGAGTTTCTAGCTGCAATGAAAATGAATCTCACTACACCAAGAAACAGAGCATTTTAATTGAAATTGGTCTTGTTACATCAAAAGCCATTTTCTTGTTGAAATGAAAAGCAATTTGGGAGCAATTAACAATGCCAACTTGCAACACAATCACAAATATTTTCATAACTTTCTATAACACACACATATATATACATATGCATTCATCATCATGTGCGCACTCCCTACTCACACACTTCAACATCACCATATGTGCACTCCCTACTCGCACACTCTAACATCATCATGTGTTTACTCCCTGCTCGCACACTTCAACATCCTTACATAACATTATTCATCAATGCACAATGTATATTCATATACATAGATACCAACATAATATAGGAGCACATGGATTCATCCTTTTACAAATTTTAAATTTTCACAACATCAAAGCATTTTATCAAGGGCTTGTTCTCCGGCATGCATTTTTAAGCAAAGGTTGGATAAAATCATTCAAATGTTTCATCCAAATACATTTACATCTCTCGAAGGAAATTTTGAAATGCAAGTTCACTCACCGATCTTGTTGATTCTTTTGCTTGACTCTAACCTTAACTACTACAAATGGACATGTGAGGCCTTATTGGAACCTATACACACACAACATCACAACCAACCCAAATTGGCATTAATATAATCCAAAAGCTCTTTCCTAATCAAGTTCCACTAGTTATTCCTAACTAGCTTCCAATTGCTATTAAATGGCTACTTATTCACACTACTCTAGTCACCCTAAGAGTGAATAAACAACCTCAATGATAAAACACTCACAAACCCCATTGTTAGCCATTATTAACAACTAAAGAAATTCAACCCTAACTTATACTCACCTTGATGGTCTTTGTAGTTGAATTCTCTTTAAAAATTCTTCAAGTTAACAAGGAAAATCACTCTCTCTCTCTCTACATTTCCAGCTAGTGAGAGGAAGATGGAAGTAAGACTTTTATAAGGGTTTTAAGGTGAGAGAGTGAAAGAGCACAAAAGGTTTTATGAAAAAGTGCTCAAAAGCATGAAATTGAAGCTAGAGAGAGAAAGTTATGGAAGCTTTAAAGGAGGCTCCCATGGAGATGAAGAAATATGATAGGGGAAAGGAAGAAGAAATGGCTAGAAGTTGCTGGAAATTGTTGGAATTTTAGATATTTATAACTAAAGTTTATCCATTTCTCACATAAATTACCAAAATGCCCTTAACATGGTGACTTTGTCTTCCTCTCATCCTTTGTGCAACCTTTTACTCTTTTGACACTAGGGAAAGGTCCATAATAGTCTAGAAATACTCGGGTTCATGAGAACATAAAAATTTAGACTTGAGATGCAAAATGACCATTTGGCCCCTATCATGGAAATTATCATTATTTTTATCTTCTTCATTTATTTACCATCATAAACATCATTTATTCATTCCTTAGGCCTATTTAGACCTTAATAGCATAAAAAAAACCCACTCGTAGTAGCTCACCAAGAGAAATTTTGAAATTACCCTTAGTTCGCATTATCGCATCTACTTCTAGTTATGTGTCTATAGAGATCAAGATTTCACAGGTTCACTTCTGAATTACCCTTTTTAACTCGGTAATTAACCTCAATTGGCATCCGTAAACTTTATTAGCCACAGTATCAAAATACAGGGTACTACAATCTCCCCCACTTAAAATGAATTCGTCCTCGAATTGAAATCGGCGTAGGGTGAATAATCAAAGTTCTAAAGTTCTGCCACATCACTTTTGTCGAGCATTTTGAACATAGAATCTTAGTTTATGCATCATATCGACTTCCAATCTTATAGAAAACTAGAAAATGTCATAGTATATAGTTATGTGCACTACTCTTGTTGGATCAAAACAATATCATCCTTCATTTTATGAAGAGAATTCAAATAAGCTATTAATTATGGTCACACCTCAATCAAATCATCCTTAAATCATTAATTATGCATGTTTACTTAACCATCCGCAACTTCTCTACCTTGCTCCTTTATCAAACCTTCCAATATTCAAGCATCTATTCAACCATTGACTATGGCTTTAATTCATCAACGAACGTCTATTCTGTTTTACATACTTCCATACAAATTCCATTCGAGCATTTCATAATATGTAATGATCAAAACAAGCTTTATTTATTTCAGATATATTTAACATCATGGATGATTCAAATCTGGCAACTATTAGTAACCATATTCCCGAAAACAAAACTCCAGTACTTTCATGATCGAGTGCTTACTAGATAAATCTTAACTTATACCACGAAGCATTTCAATAAATCATGACATTCACATACCTCTTATGATCTTAACCAATCCCTTTAATCAATAACTCAACTTTTCAAGGTTAAAATTACTCTAAATTTTCCTTTAAGGTTCATTTCCAAGTCTCATCTTGATTACTAATCGTTTCTATATTTCTAATGTCGTAGCTACTTCGTTCGTCATTAATCACATACAACATACCTAACTTGAAATTCTTCAAATTTACTCCAAATGCTAAATCTTGTGACCTTATTAGTTTATCAGTCCGAAGATGAAATTTGACATTTACCTCTCCTTAAGTGTATTTTAAAATCAAGGAATCATTTACTAAGACCTTTCCGAAATCAACTTCTTTAGCCCTTTTTTCTTAGAAAATTAAATCCATAATCCTTCATTTTAAATCATGGGCTCTATGCCAATCAAGGAAGATTTTACACTTTTAATTACACGAATTCAAATGCACACCTTTACGCATAAGCTATAAATTTTTACCCAGATCTCCATAAGTGAAAACCTTATATTGAAGCTATACCAGTACTCATACGTTCTATTCCATTAGCCTTTAGAGAATTAAATCTATGGCATACTTATCTATTTGGGTACTTCATAACAGCCTAACAAATTCTAGCTTACAATTAATCTAGTTCATATGCCAAGCCTCTCAGGCTGTATCAAAACACCAAATTTGATCACGATATAATAAAAATTAAGGAACTTATACCAAAAGTATAAACACTTACTTTTAAGCTAACAACATTATAATCAACTTGTTCATTTCCAAAATCATTGATAAATCATCTTAATCACTGTCTAATGCTATACCCATTGATAGAATATTATCATCGAAACAAATTATAACCAACTCCATATGATTTTTTTTTTTGTATTAATATGCAAGATATATATCCATACATATATATTTTTCCAAAAATTTTAACTTCAGGTAGCCTTAGGCATATCAAGAACAATAAGACATCTATAAAACCAAAATAACCAACAATCAAGTTTAGAATCAATTCTTCTTATAGTTGGTTAGATCATGCTCATCATTTGTGATGAATACACAAAGCTGATTCCAATATTCTAATCTCATACGAGAATCGACCACTAATTGGCACCATCCCTAAAGCACTATGCGTCTTAAAAATCAAATTTTCTTAGACAAAATTTATATTCTAATATCATGCTTCTAGATTGTAGCTCATTACCAAAGTCTTTACTCGTATATAAATACTTGAATCATCATCTCTTTTCTAAGTAGATCTCTGCAATTCCCGTAGCGTATTTCTATTCCCTCACTAGTAGTAGTATCATTTAATCAACCCGTGTCACCCTCGTTCTCTAAACATTTGAAACACAATTCAACCTTTGCCTACCCTTGCCAAGCACTTTACCTTAATAATTACTCAAAATAAATTGAAGCTTGTAGGGGAAACACATTTCACTATTTATGCCTTGCATCTACGAGCATATCGAGACCACAACTTCATCAGATCTAGATATTGGCAAGGTAATCGTTGCCTCAAACCAACATTTCTAGGCACCCTTATATTTGCAACATATATATTTATATTTTTACTCATGTGATATATCTGTTACGAGTCCCAACTTAATTATACAACCATTTGCTTTTTAAGCTTTAGTGTTTTCTCAATGTGAAAAATCTCTTGAATTTATCTCACAAGGTGGATACATGTTTGTAATTTACAGTTCAATGCCTAAAGCGTTGAACACAGTCTCATCATTAAAGTTCTACCGTTATCTATCAATCATAGCTCCCTTGCACATTTACCTATACATTGCTAGGTTACTCACAAACCACTCATGGCCATCCAAATTTTGACCTTTTATAGCAAGTCAAGCTAATATATTCTCTTATGTTTTCCCTACACTTCCAAAACACTTAAACACTTCCTTTAATAGGGTTTCTATCACGACCCAAATTTCAAGCTATGACCGGCGTAAGGGCCCAATAGACATAGTCCAGTAAGCCCAAGCAAGCCTATTAATCTGACATGTTCATCATTCTATCATAAACTGCTAAGTCATATTTCATACCTTAAAATCAAAATAATATTAAACATTGCCACCTCATATTGGCATACCAAACAAGTGTATATACATTATCTACAACATGTATCTTAATAATTTACATTAGGTTTGTCTATACACAACAAAAGAATACTCGACTTCCAGCGGAGGGAATCAGACAAATGTATAGCTATTGAATGCCGAGACACCTACCAAAAGATGGATACAAGTCTACAAGGACACCTCGTCCTAGTTACCGGCTACCTCGTGATCTGAAAAGATGAAGTTGAAAACGGTGAGTATAAACCCAGTGAGTGAACAAGAAAGGAAACAAGCATACCATAAGGAATGTTTAACGAAATCATGATGCATTCTTTTTCAAAACAATGCAATTTGTTTTTGACCTTATTAAACCCCTCATGTAAACCCCACATGAGAAAAATCACTTATTGGAAGAAGTCCATGATCAACAAAGGATTTGGAGAGTGAAAACTTTAATAGCATTCATGCTAATCAAGTCAATAAAAGATGGGTCCTTGTTGTAGCAGAAAGGCATTCTCACTGCAGCTTAGTTGTAACGAGAATGAATTTTTGCTGTAACGACACTTGATTTAAATTATCAACTAATCGAGGGTTTCTTGACTAGCCAAGGGTTTCTCACCAAACCTCTTCATATTAAGCCTAATTCACTTATTCCTTAATGTTTGAAATCCATGCTCAAATATGGTAGCAAAGAAGTGGAAAATAGGGCAACAATTGATCAAAATGAGGTGAAAAACATAAAGTTTTTCACTGTAGTGAGATTTTGATCATAAAATAGAAAGTTTCTCGCTACAGCGAGAAGCTACAGTACCTTTCTTGTTGCAGCGAAAATTAGAACATCAAGAAAAAGGTTCCCTTTTCCCTTAAAACAAAGCCATCCTGCTAAATAACAAAAACAACATGTAACACATGCAAACTCCCAAATTTCAACAAATCAAATGCTCACGTTTTTGCATTTACAACCATATACCACATATATATATATATATATATATATATATAGATATCAATCATCATATACACCCTCCCATCATCATCATCTCATATGCAACGGCTTATGCGTACTCCCACTCGCACATAGTCAGGTCAGCAACGGCTTATTTGCACTCCCACTCGCACATAGCTGGGTCAGCAACGGCTTATGTGCACTTCTACTCGCACATAGTCGAGTCCACATCAACATACAAAGAAGCACCCAATGCATATCATGCATACTATCATATTTTGATAACATATAGCACATTGTATAGCATATTTCCACAATATAAAATCACTTCACCAAAGGCCTGTTCCCAAGGCACACTTTCAAAGTCAAGTTAGATAAAATCATTCACATTCCCCAAAACAAGTTTGAAATGCAAGTCCACTCACTGGTATATTGTTGAGCCTTTCCCTAACTCTAATTCCCCTAATTGTCCAAATGGAATGATGAGGCTTCCTTGGAACCTACCATCACATTAACATCACCATTATGTTAATTCACATACTATAAACCCTAAAAGCTATCTCTTAACTAGCTTTCAATTGTCACTTTAAATGGTTATCTATGTTCACTATCTTAATCACTATAAAAATAATAAACATACTCAGCAATAAAACAGCTCATATTCTAAATTACTAGCCATTATTCACAGCTAAAAATCAAGCTTAGTTCATCACTCACCCTAGGGTTCCTTTGTAGTTAAATTCTCTTCCAATAGCTTCCACATAAATGGGGTAATTCTCTTTTTCTCTTTCTAGAATGCCCAACTAGTGAGAGACAGTATGGAAATAAGATTTTTCAAGGGTTTTAAAGAGAGAGAGTGGAAGAATACAAGGGTTCTAGTCATAAGGGCATAAAGGTATGAAAACTAGAGCTAGAGAGAGAAAATCATGCAAGCTCCATATCAAGCTTCCATGGAGGTTGGAAGCAACGTTAAAGAGAAGAAGGAGGAAGAAGAAGAAGCTGCTGGAAAATGGGAGAAGAAGCTACTGGAAGAAAGATATTTATAGCCAATCTTATCCATTCCAGTTAAATTACTAAAATGCCCCTCCACCAATTAACTTACTCTCCTCCAACCCTTTATGAAATCTTTTTACTCCTTTGACACTGGGACAAGGTCCATAATGGTCTAGACATACTCGGGTTCATGAAAACTTAAAATTTAAACTCGAGGTGAAAAATGACCATTTTGCCCTTATCATGAAAATCATCAAAATTTTGGTTTCCTTTCCATTTTACCCCTAATTTCATCATCCATTTATGCCTTAAGCCTACTTAGGCCATAATATTGTTTAAAAATCTTTCTTTTTTGGGCTTACTAAGGAAATGATGAAATGATCCCTAATTAGGGATATCGAGTATTCTACTTACTATGAGTCTATAAAGGTCAAGGTCTCACAGTTCCATTGAGAACTTAATTAATCAATGGCTTATCTTCAAAGCCACTCATAACTTTAATCGTTCATTTTATGCCTAGTAACACTTTAGCTCACTGACCCCACTGGACATTATTTTACAATCTCCCAAGGTGTCCGTGTTCTTAGTTCGGATCATACCATCTAACTTAGTATAACTGCATTAATTATCCTTAAGCTCTTTATGCTCAGCATATGAACATCCATATTTCCCCCTCATTCATGTTATTGACCTTGTTAAGGTATATATGTGGCTTTTCAACCTTTCACAATACATTCCACATTTATGCCAAGGCATTCTCAATCTCATGCCAAGCCTGTAGTCATGTAACCGTAAATCAGAGTAAACTCTCGTATGGGATATCTCCTTCCATACGATGCATGGGGATCACAAGATGTACAACTCCAAGTGTATGCCTACATATTGATAACCTCCATGTCACGACCCAAATTTCAGGCCATGACCGGCGCATGGACCCAATGGACATAGCCCATTAGGCCCAAGCAAGCCTGTCTATATCATCCGTTCATAATTCCATCAAAATTTGCTAAGGTTCTATTTCATAATTACAACTCAAAATAATTCTAACCATTGCCATTTCATAATGGCATTACCAATCAAATATACATAAATTGTCTAAAACATATATCTTAGTACTTTACATCCTATATACGTATTTACAACAAAAATGACTCTGGGCTTCTAGCGGAGTGACCAAGGTGTATGTGCGGCTACAGAATGCTAAGATACCTACCAAGGATATGAGTGTACAAGGACACCTCGACCTAGTTACCGGCTGCCTCTTGATCTGAAAACATGAAGTTGAAAATAATGAGTATAAACCCTTAATGAGTAAATCGCTTGATGATAAAGGATCCATGCTGAACAAAGGATTTGAAGAGTGAAAACTTTAATAACATTTGAGCAAATTAAGTCAATTAAATGATGGGTCCTCACTACAACGGAAAGGCATCCTCACAGCAGCGTAGTTACAGCGAGAATGAATTTTTGCTACAGTGAATTTTGGCTCAAATTATCAACTGATCGAGGGTTTCTCAAATGGCCAAGGGTTTCTCACCAAACCTCCTCATTTCAAACTTAATTATTTAATTCCTTAATGTTGGAAGTCCATGCTCAACTATGGTACCAAAGAAGTGGGAAATAGGGCAGAAATCGAACAAGATAATAAGCAAGACAGAAAATTTCTCGTTGTAGTGAAATTTAAGCAGCAAAATAGAAAGTTTCTCGCTACAGCGGGAATGAATCTCGCTGTAGTGAGAAGCCTCAGCAACTTTCTTGCTGCAGCGAGAATCCAACCAATACAACCTTCCAAACTTGAGAGTTTTTCGCTGCAGCGAGAAGTAAAACACCAACATCAATTTTTCATTCTCTCAAGAAAAGGCCATTTAGTTGCAAGGACAAAATCAACTTGAACATGCTTAGAAATTTCCAAGGTTTAACATGCAAGATTCATATGCATTACAACCATATATTATACTCATGCACTTTCTATAACACACATTTTTATATATAAAATATACATCATCATACATACCATCCCACCATTATCAACTCATGTGCACTCCCCACTTGCACATAGCTGGGTCAACATCAGCTTATATGCACTCCTACATGCGCATGGCTAGGTCATCATCATCAGCTCATGTGTACTTCTACACGCACAAGGTTGGTTCATCATCATCACATAAAAGGAACATCCAATGCATATTATACATATCAACATATTGCTATAACACATGAACCATTTATATGGCACATTTTCACAAGATAAAAACATTCACCAAATGCTTGTTCCCTAGGTAGATTTTTTTAAAGAAATATTGGATAAAATCATTCAAATATTTTGTGCAAACACATTCATATTCCCAAAATAAATTTTGAAATGCAAGTTCACTCACAGTACTCGTCAAATCCTTACCCAACTCCAACTTCCTCTATTGGTCCAAATGGGGCGGTGGGGCTTCGTTAGAACCTATCATCACATTGGCATCACAATTAACTCAATTCATACAAATATAAATTCTAAAGGTATGTAATACCCCGTACTTTGATATGGTGACTAATAAAGCTTATTGGATGCCAATTGAGGTTAATTATAATGTTTAGAAATGATGAAAGATGAAAGTAATAGTTTGGGATAAAATATTTCGCACACGAGGAAATAATAATAAAATAATGATATTTTTATCGAAGAAGAATTTGCAAGATCAAAAGTGATTCAGAAGTCAATTGAGGCATAATAAGGTATTTTGGGTACCAAGGTGACAAAAGGAGACAAGAGGAAATTTTTTAGAATAAAATAATTTTTTATAAATAAAATAATATTTAAAATATTAATATTTTATTCAGTGTCAAAATTTTCCATGAAAGAGTATATGGTCAATCTAAGTGGGGGAAAAGAAGAATGAGAGGATTTTTGGAGAAAAATGACGTTAATGGGGCCGCGTGTGTTTATTAGGTAAAGATAGCACGGGTAAATAAATATTTTAAATATTATGGGGACACCGCATTAGAGTACAAACTTCATACTTTGTTTGTGCATGTGTAGGAGAAGGTAATAGAAGGAAATTGGAGTTAAATGAGTCTTGGGAGGACTAAATTAAAATGGAAGGAAACAAAAAAAGGGTAAAACGGTAATTTTATGTGAAGTTTGGTCAAAGCTTCCAAAGGAAGCTTTGACTCTAATTTTTTTTGGCCAAGACTGACCTTATCCTTTCCCCCAGTAGATTTTTCTTCTTCATCCATGCTTTATGCCATTCTTGAAGCTTCCATGCCATTTTCTCTTTATCCACCATGAAATCAAGTTTTCTTCACTTTCCTTTCCACGTTTTCTTTTCCTTTCTTCTCCAAACTTTTTGATCATTAAATTTACAACCTTTAACCCCAATTTCCAACACATCTAAGCCCTAGGAGGAGAAGAAAAAAAAAAGAGAGAAAGGAAGAAAAAGCTTGGTTTATGTGATTCAAGCAAGGAAAGGTAAGAATTCTTGTTTTTGGCTTGAGTAGTCTTTGAAAATGAGTTAGTGACTTAGAGAAATGTCTTGTGGCAGCAAAGATTGGCTTGATTGGACAAAAAATTGGTAACATGTAAGCCAATAAACCCATGGGTACATGAAGGACTCAAAGTGGAAAAGGAAAACGGTAAGCTTAACACTATGTTTTAAAGCCTACGGTTAGTTGAATATTGTGATGGAATTACTGTTGTTGAAAGGATCTATTTGTATAAGCTAGTTGAAAATTGATAAGATTGTATGGCATGTTGTTTGAAAGAAATAAAAAAAGAATATTGTGGATGGAGGATTGAGAAACAAAGTATTGAAAGTTAGATAGATAACGATGCATGTAAACTAGGAAATAATTGAGTGAAAGTGAGAATAGTTGTTGTTACCATATATGTGGATTATGTGTGGAAATATAAGATGGATTTGGGCGAAAATTATTTAGAAAGGTTGAAGTAGTCACGTGACATCATAAATAAGTTACCGGTGATATAATCTAAGGAATTTCGTAAGCAATGGATATAAGTAAGTTTGGTAAAAATGTATTAAGATGTGAGTTAATTGAAGATGGTTTCATGATAGGATGAAAAATGTAAATTTGAGTAAGGATTAATTGATTGAGGTGCTGCTCGTATACATATATAAATAAATATATTGAGTTTGTATTATTGTTAGGAAGTGCAAAGATAAGGTTAGAGTACTGTGGTGGCATGTCAGAGTAAATAACGAGCGACTGGCCAGTGAAAATAGTTAGAGACACCTCTGATCAAATAGCGATGTAATATCCTACTATAGTTAGGTGAGTGAACTTGCATTAAAATGTTCTAGGATATACATATTTATGTTTGATTGAATCCCTTAAAATGTTTTATTAGTTTTTTTTCAAAAACATGCACGGGAACAAGCCTTTAGTGAAATGTTTTTTATGATATGGAACATGATTGTGATGAATCTATGTACTTCTATATGACGCTGATATATATATAAAGATATATGATACATATATATATTGTCAAGTAATTTTGTATAATTCATGTAACCGTGCATGTGCAGAGTGGGCAGTGCACATGTTGGTAATGATGCTGTCGTGATAATTACAACCGTGCCTGTGTGAAGTGGGCAATGCACATGCCGATAATGATGATGTCGTGATATTTACAAATGTGCATGTGCGGAGTTGGCAGTGCACATGCCGAAAATGATGATGTCATGATAATTACAACCGTAGATGTGCGGAGTGGGTAGTGCACATGCCGATAATGGTGTTGTTGTGATAATTACAACCGTGCATGTGTAGAGTGGGCAGTGCACATGCCGATGATGATGTACATGAGCTAGATGAGGTGTGGTGGTATATTAATTGATATATGCTTAAGCATATGTATATGCAATAGAAAGGCTATGATTATAATATGTGATTATATGGCATGATAAATCTTGAAAATTTTCCATTTACATGTGAATTGATTTTAGTGCAAGAAGAACATTCTGTTTATACTGCGTTGCTTGGATGATTGTTGGAAATTTCCTTTCTTTTTGATTTCCTGCTAAATATGGTTCTTTCATTATGAAATGATTTAATAACCCGGGGTTGATGGAAGGATTTTAATAAGAACTTGAACTAGGTTGCACTATTTTCGAACTTAAGTGCATCATGATTTCTAAATCATTCCTTGTAATTGCTTGTTCCCTTCTTATGTTCATTCACTGAGTTTATACTCACGTTTTTAACTTCATTTTTTTCAGATTCAGGGGTGGTTAAGACGTAGATTGAGGTGTCCGCATACTCCCATCTTTTGGGCAGGTACTTTGACATTCAGTAGTCATATCTCCCATCCAGAGTCACTCCGCTGATGGTCAAGGTCTAATCATGTGTATATGAATACATGGTGTGAAATATTAAGAATCATTTGTTACTTTATCTGTAACTCCCCTCTCATTTAGAAGAAAAAGGAGGGGCGCCCGACCAAGAGAGAAGAAAAAAAGTCAACCAACAGAAAAAAAGAAGGAAAAAGACAAAGGAGAAGAGAAAAGAAAGAAGAAAAAGGGGGGGCTCGGCCAAAAAAGAGAGAAAAAGGAAAAAGAAGAAAGAAATAGAAGAAAAAGAGTGGGGATCGGAGGGAGAGAAAAAAGAAAGGAAAGAGGGAGAAACGGCATCTCGGGGAAAAGAAGAAGAGGGAAGAAAGAAGAAAGAAAAAGAAGAAGAATGAGAGAAAGAGCAATGGCAGAGGAGAAGAAAGAGAGGGAAGAAAGAAGAAAAAAAAAAGAGAAGAGAAAAAGAGAATATTTAAGTGCACGCGTGAAATAATAGTGAAGTAGCGTCCCGCTATTGTGAGGTGAGTGGGTGCTAGATTTTAAAATTATTTTCCTATAATATATTATATATGTTACATTTGATAGTTGATGAATTTATGGACAGCATGAGTTGGTAGAAAGCCTTAGGTTGTTTGTGCTTATGACAAGGATTTTATATCTGCTTTTCTTTAAAAGATATATAAATATATATATCTACATGTTTTTAAATATGGGGAAACAAACCTTTGACTGCCTTTTACTTCAAATTCGTACCTTGCAAGTTTATGTGATGTTTGGGCCTACGGTCTTTGTATCGATTCCTAAAACTTGATAAATTATTTATTTCACTTGGCCAGATGAATTCGTAAATATACCATGCTTTGAGATAAATATGCACAACATTGATTTATGATTATATTGTTTACAAACTCTTAAGTTTTAAAAATGTTTCAAATTTTAATGATTTTCGATATTTGATATTAAAAGGGAGACCTGAAGCCCTGATTTATATTTGGTGACGTGGGTAGTTCCCACGAGTAGGTAAAGGGGGATCTGATGCCCTGATTTATATTTAGTGACGTGGGTAGTTCCCACGAGTAGGTAAAGGGGGACTTGAAGTCCCGATTTATATTTGGTGATGTGGGTAATTCCCACGAGTAGGCAAAGGGGGACTTGAAGCCCCGATTCATATGGTGGCAGGGGCAGTTCCCACGAGTAGGTGATGATGTCTGAGATCGTAAGCCTAAGGGCTATATTAAACCTAATCGAGTATGATGCTCATTTGTAGATTTTTATTTCACTATGCATGGCATTAATATTTGAAAACTAATATTAATTTAATGGCAAGTGAAATTTACCTATTCATTGGTAATCAATTAATTTGCCTTTTTATATTTAAGAATTTTCATTTTTAACTTGCCATTGAATTTAATGTTGATTGGATGTTGGGGTTGAAAGATTTTCTAGTATCCTAAATACAACTATTTCATACATGTTTACTTGAGAATTATTATTTTTAAGGATTGCAAGGTATAAAAACAAATCTCTCGATTTTCTAGAATGTATTTTCTATGCTTACTCTTGGGTTTATAAACATTCCACCTTTATGTTTGTTTCACATCCTAGCCTACTCACAGGTCGATGATTATCACTGAGTCTATGAGACTCAGACCCCTCTTATTTTCCCTTTTTGTAGATTGAGATCAGTCTAACATGTAACTATCAGTGCATATGGACCACCGCAAAGTAGGTAAAAGGCATCTCCTAACCTTGTTCCGAGTCGCTCTGCTGTTTAGGATTGTGTCAGAACAAAATTTGTGAGATGTTGAAAATGTTGTTAATTTATAAACGTGAATTGTTATCATTTTGAATGAAGTAGATGGTAATTTAATTATTAATATTTGCTTACACACGTGATTTGATTATATGTATTTAATGAACTAGCATAAGTCTTAAATGAGGCTTGTTCAGGACTTAGCGAAAATTCTTTAAAAGTCTTGGACGCCGGTAGCGACCAGGGTGGGGTCGTTACAATGTTGGTATCAGAGCCCTAACTTTAGAAAAGTCTTAAAATTTCTTGTGTTGTCAGCGAAGTGTTAGGGGTAGTGTAGAGTCTTATCCATGGTTCATGACTGTAGCATGGATTATGGATAGGAGGCTACATGAATTCCCTAATCTTAGTAAGCCACCTTTATTAATAAATTTTAATAGTTATTTGAAGGGTGTTTGTTGCTGTCTAGGTACCGAGATACTGCCTAAGACGCGAGCCGCCTTAAGAGGAATTAGAGGGTTTACTGCCTCAAATGACGCTACGGAAGGACCACGTGAATCTTTCTCTAGGAGCAGTGGGAGAGGTGGACCTAGTGGTCGAATCGTCGAGCCTCCAAGTAGTCAAAGTTCCAATGATAGGAGAGCTAGTACCAGTTCTGGGGATACGGGAGGTGATTATCTTGAGGTACCCACTGCCACCTTGGAGGAGATAGCGGCTGGATTGCGAGGGTTAACCCAGGAGTTTGCAGAGTTTAGGAGACAGGGAGTGCATCAATCAAATGACACAATGGGTTCTAGTTTTGAATATTCAGATTATCAACTTTATGAGGAAATAGATTGGGGAAATGTCATGGTGACTCTAGGTGAATTTATGAAATTGAAACCTCTTTCCTTTTCAAGTGCTAAATCAACAGAGGACCCACATGTATTTTTAGATGAGATGGACAAAATTTGTACTGCATTGGGTTGTTCTAGTCGTCAGGCAGTTGAGTTAACAGGCTTTAGATTGATGGAGGTAGCGTAGATATGGTTCGTTACGCTCAAGCGCTGTAGACCACCTAGTTCTGCTCCACTTACTTGGGAAGAATTCACACAAGCTTTCATGGATAGATTTTTACCTGAAAGTGTGAGAGATGCTAAGGCACAGGAGTTTGAAACTTTAGTGCTGGCGCTTGGGATGATAGTGTCAGATTATGACATCCAGTTTACTTAGCTGTCGAGATATGCTCCGTGTCTAGTTCAGACTAAAAGGGAGAAGATCAAAAGGTTCATTAAGGGGTTACATAGGCCAATATACAGAATTCTAATCTCTCAAAGATTTACATCCTATTACTAAGTAGTTGATGCCCGCAAGAAAAATTGAGGCAAGACATACAGAGGTTGGGGTGGAAAGAGAGAAGAGTAAAAGAAATCAAGGTGAAGGATCTTCCAGATACAAAGACTCCAGTAGGGGTAAAGATGTTAATATAGCTGGCCAACAAGGTCGAAGAGATGGTAACTTACTCAGAGGGTCAAAATTCTCCAGTCCATTGAATCAAAGAAGAAATTTTCAGTTTCGTAGTCCCCCACGTAGTAGTGATTTTAGTGGGATTAATTACAAACGGGCTATGAGCAGTGGGATGACTAATTCAAATCCTAAACAAAGTGGTCAGTGGGGTCCTTTCTGCACTTTTTGTGGTCAGATTCATACAGGGCCATGTAACTAGATGACGGTGTTCTGCTATGAGTATGGGGGAATTGGTCATGTGAAAAGGGATTGTCCTACCCATAGACATAACCAGGAGATGGCTCGTGGCTCAATACAATCCGATTTTGCTACCGTACCAACTAGAAATGTCAGAAGGGAAAAAGGAAAAGAGGTAGCTTCCTCGTCACAAGGTAGATCGGCAAGGCCAACTCAACAAGGTGCTTCTAGAGGGGGACAAGCTAGAGTGTTCGCTCTAACACCACAATATGCTCATGTCTCGAATGTAATGGTAACAGGTAATCTTTTCATTTGTGGTTACGAAGCATTAGTTTTATTTGACCCAGGATCCACACATTCTTTTGTGTCTTCAAATTTCATGCCTAAATTAGGCAAGAATTATGAATATAAGGATAAACCGTTAGTAGTAACCACCCCGTTGGAAGAATAAGATGTTGCGAAGTATGTGTTTCGTTCTTGTGTGGTGCAGATTAAAGACAGGGCCACTTGGGTGGACCTAGTATTAATGACAACACTGGGATTCCACGTGATATTGGGAATGGATTGGTTGGTGTCTTGTTATGCTAATGTAGAATGTTATCGTAAGTTGGTGAAGTTTAAATTTCCTAGAGAGCCGTCATTTGTTATTTATGGTCACAGCAGCCATTTGGTTGATAGTGTGATGGCTACAATTACTAGAGAAGTATAAAGTGAAGAAGGAAATTTAGCAGCTACACTTGTAGTAAATGAATTTGAAAATGTGTTTCCAGAAGAACTACTTGGATTACCTCCCAAAAGAGGAATCAAATTTTGTATTGATTTAATTCTAGAAACGTAACCAATATCGATGCCTTCGTACCGAATGGCCCCGGCAGAGTTAAAGGAGTTAAGGGAACAATTGTAAGATTTAATTAACAAGGGCTTCATTTGCCCGAATGTGTCACCTTGGGGAGTGCTAGTGCTGTTCGTGAAGAAGAAAGATGGTAGTCTCAAGCTATGTATAGTTACCGGCAGCTTAATAAAGTTACGATTAAAAATAAATATCCACTTCCCATAATTTATGATTTGTTTGATCAGTTGCAAGGGGCTTAATGCTTTTCGAAGATTGATTTAAGGTCCGGATATCATCAATTAAGGATCAGGGAAAAGGACATACCCAAAACCGCATTCCGTACGAGGTATGGACATTATGAATTTTTGGTGATGTCTTTGAGATTAACGAATGCTCCTGCTTCTTTCATGGACTTGATGAATAGGGTGTTTCAAGCATACTTGGATAGATTTGTGGTCGTCTTTATTAATGACATTCTAATATACTCGAGAAGTTGGGAAGAGCATGCACAACACTTAAGGATCGTGCTATAGACCCTACGGGAGCATAGACTGTATGTGAAATTTCCTAAGTGCTCATTTTGTTTGAGTAATGTTGGTTTTTTGGGACATATTGTATCTAAGGATGGAGTACAAGTAGATCCTAGTAAAGTGGAGGCAATTAAGAATTGGGGTAGACCCATGACAGTTACGAAAATTAGGAGTTTTCTAGGATTGGTTGGGTATTATCGACGATTTGTGAAAGATTTCTCTAAGATAGCCTCTCCATTAACGAGGTTAACTCAAAAAGGAGTAAAATTTGAATGGTTAGAGGCTTGTGAACACAGTTTCAGAACATTGAAAGCTTGTTTGACATCTGCACCAATATTAAGTCTGCCATGTGGGTCCGGGGGCTACACTGTTTGTTGTGATGCTTCGAGGGTTGGATTAGGATGTGTATTGATGCAGCATGGTAGAGTCATCGCTTATGCCTTAAGACAACTAAAGAGGCATGAACAAGATTATCCTACACACGATCTGGAGATGGCAGCGATCGTGTTTGCCTTAAAAATATGGAGACATTATTTGTATGGGAAAACATGTGAAATATATACGGATCAAAAAAGTTTGAAGTATATATTTCAACAGCGAGATCTAAATTTAAGGCAATGCAGATGGATGGAATTGCTGAAAGACTATGATTGTACGATACTGTATCATGTCGGTAAGGCAAATGTCGTAGCTGATGCATTGATTCAAAAGTCAATGGGCAGTGTGGTACACATTGAAGTGGCGAAAAGATTGATAGTGAAAGAATTACAAGATCTAGGTAATAAGGGAGTTAAATTTGAGGTCAGTGGATCAGATGCACTATTGGCACATTTTAGGGTCTGCCCAATATTGATAGATCGAATTCGAGATGCCCAAGCTAGAGATACATTTGTAATGACGATTTTGGGGAATGTGGGTGAGCAAGTTTCTAAGTTCGATTTTAGGACTGATGGTTTGTTGAGACACCGATCTTGAATCTATGTGCCAAACTTGGATGGATTAAGAGAATAAATTCTAGAGGAAGCACACGTTGCTGCTTATGCAGTACATTTGGGAGCTACCAAGATCTATCATGATTTAAGATCCGTATATTGGTGGCAAGGATTGAAGAAGGATGTAGGGGAATATGTTTTGAGATGTTTGGTGTGCCAACAAGTGAAGGCAGAGCATCAAAGACCTTCTGGGTTATTACAACCGTTAACGATACTTGAATGGAAATGGGAACATATAGCCATGGACTTAGTAATAGGTTTGCCTCGAGTCAAAGGAGGATACGATTCTATATGGGTAATTGTAGATTAGTTGACTAAGTCAGCACATTTTCTCTCGGTCAAGACAAAGTTTGGGGCGGCATAATATGCTTGAATTTATATTAATGAAATTGTTAAACTCCATGGTGTACCAGTGACCATTGTGTATAACACGGGACCATAATATACTAGTTGGTTTTGGAGAAGGTTGCAAGATGAATTAGGAACCTGATTGAATTTTAATACAGCATACCACCCTCAGACAGACGGTCAGTCAGAATGCATGATCCAAATATTGGAAGAAATGTTAACAGCAATCGTGTTGGATTTTGGAGTTTCTTGGAATTTATACTTGCCTTTGGTAGAATTTGCATACAATAACAGTTACCAGGCAAGTATCCAGATGGCGCCATTTGAGGCAATGTATGGGTAGAAGTGTAGGTCACCCATTGGGTGGTTGGAAGTTGGAGAAAGGAAATTATTGGGGACGGAGATGGTACAAGCAGCAGTGGAAGGGGTATAAATAATTCGAGAACGAATGTTGGCCGCTCAAAGTAGACAAAAGTCATATGCTGACAATGGACGCAGGCCCCTAGAGTTCGAGGTAGGTGATCAAGTGTTTCTAAAAGTGTCACCATGTAAAGGAGTACGAAGATTTGGCAAGAAAGGCAAACTCAATCCCTGATATATTGGCTCGTTTGAAATACTGGAACGCGTAGGAGTTGTTGCTTATTGATTGGCATTACAATCGGATTTTGAAAGGGTTAATCCAGTGTTTCATGTATCCATGCTCAGAAAATATGTTCAAGACCCTTCGCATGTGATACAACATGGTACAATACTGTTGGAAGATGGGATGAAATACCAAAAGTAGCTTGTAGCTATAGTGGACTATCAAGTAAAAAGGCTTCGCTCTAAGGACATCGCCTTAGTGAAAGTAGTGTGGCAAAACCACTCGGTAGAAGAGGCGACTTGGGAACCAGAAGAGGAAATGCGAACAGAATATCCATATTTATTTAAGAGTTAAATGTACTGTTAAGTGTCTCTATGTTGATGTAATTTGAGGACAAATTTGTATTAAGAGGAGGAAACTGTAAAGCCCCTCTCATTTAGAAGAAAAGGGGGGGGCCCGACCAAGAGAGAAGAAGAAAAGTCAACCGACAGAAAAAAAGAAGGAAAAAGACAAAAGAGAAGAGAGAAGAAAGAAGAAAAAGAAGAAAAAGGGGGGGCTAGGACAAAAAGAAGAGAAAAAGGAGAAAAAAAAAGAGAATATTTAAGTGCACGCGCGAAATAATAGTGAAGTAGCATCCCGCTATTATGAGGTGAGTGGGTGCTAGATTTTAAAATTATTTTCCTATAATATATTATATATGTTACATTTGATAATTGACGAATTTGTGGACAGCATGAGTTGGTAGAAAGCCTTAGGTTGTTTATGCTTGTGACAACGATTTTATATCCACTTTTCTTTAAAAGATATATAAATATATATATATATATATATATATGCATGTGTTTTAAATATGGGGAAATAAACCTTTGACTGGCTTTTACTTCAAATTCATACCTTGCAAGTTTATGTGATGTTTGGGCCAATGGCCTTTGCATTGATTCATAAAACTTGATAAATTATTTATTTCACTTAGCAAGCTGAATTCATAAATATACCAAGCTTTAAGATAAATATGCACAACATTGATTTATGATTATATTGTTTACAAACTATTATGTTTTGCAAATGTTTCAAATTTTAATGATTTTCGATATTTGATTTTAAAAAGGGGACCTGAAGCCCCGATTTATATTTGATGAGTGGGTAGTTCCCACGAGTAGGTAAAGGAGAACTTGAAGCCTCGATTTATATTTGGTGATGTGGGTAGTTCCCACGAGTAGGTAAAGGGGGACCTGAAGCCCCGATTTATATTTGGTGACGTGGATAATTCCCATGAGTAGGTAAAGGGGGACTTGAAGCCTCGATTCATATGGTGGCGTGGGCAGTTCCCATGAGTAGGTGATGATGTTTGAGATAGTAAGCCTAAGGGCTATATTAAACCTACCCGACTATGATGGTCATTTGTAGATTTTTATTTCACTATGCATGGCATTAATACTTGAAAATTTTTATTTATTTAATGGCAAGTGAAATTTACCTATTCATTAGTGATCAATTAATTCACCTTTTTATATTTAAAAATTTTCATTTTTCACTTGCCATTGAATTTAATGTTGACTGGATGTTGGGGTTGAAAGATTTTCTAGTATCCTAAATACAACTATTTCATACATGTTTACTTGAGAATTATTATTTTTAAGGATTGCAAGGTATAAAAACAAATCTCTCGATTTTATGGAATGTATTTTCTAAAAATCGAATGTATTTTCTATGCTTACTCTTGGGTTTATAAACATTCCACCTTTATGTTTGTTTCCCTTCCTCGCCTGCTCACGGGGTCGATGATGATCATTGAGTCTATGAGACTCACACCCCTCTTATTTTCCCTTTTTGCAGATTGAGATCAGGCTAACGTGTAACTATCGGTGCATACGGACCACCGCAGAGTAGGTAAAAGGCATATCCTAACCCTGTTCCGAGTCGCTCTGCTGTTTAGGATTGTGTCAGAACAAAATTTACGAGATGTTGAAAATGTTGTTAATTCGTGAATTGTTATAATTTTGAATGAAGTATATGGTAATTTAATTATTAATATTTGCTTACACACGTGATTTCATTATATGTATTTAATGAACTAGCAAAAGTCTTAAATGAGTCTTGTTCAAGACTTAGTGAAAATTCTTTAAAAGTCTTGGACGTTGGTAGCGACCAGGGTGGGGTCGTTACACAATCTATAAATATATAGGTGGATGATGCCATTATGAATGTATGATTGAGTCTTATGAATTGTTTTCAAAGGAACGGTATTTGAATATTTCAAAATTTGAATTCTAAATGAATAAGGATTAATGTATAAGATCAATTTAGTAGGCTTGCTTGGGCTTAATGGGTTGAGCCCATTGAGTCCTTGCACCGGTCATGGCCCGAGAATTGGGTTGTGACAAATGTGGTATCAAAGCTTTAGGTTTAGTTGAATCCTAGGGATTCCTGTGTGGTCATCGGAGTTGTTGAAGTCCATGTAGAGTCTTGTCCTTGGATTGTGGGTGCGCAACACAAGTCAAGGACAAGAGGCTACATGGGCCCCTACTTCATTAGAAACTTACCTATTTTTACGATGTATAGATGGATGAGTAATCAATACTTGGTTTCGTATAGGTGGACATGCCCGGTTGCACACGCCATGTTTAGAAAAGACATTAGTCTCGATACCCCTTATAGTACAAGCGAAGGATCGCTAGATTCCACTGCTCGGAGCTGATATATGCTCAAGGGTGAAAGCGTAACATGTAACTTGACTCTATTTCTGAGTGGATCGGTTCCCTCGAGAGGTAAACCACTATTTAAGAGCTTGAGGAGTCTTACAAGAATGGTGCGGATGAAATCGATCCGAGGAAAAGGAACATGAACAAGATGGGAAAAAGGATTATCAGAAATTATCATCCTAGAAAGGTATCTGTATCCGTTGTCTGACACTTTCCTCCTGGTTATGGGAGAGGTGCTGCACCTGTTAGTAAGGAGGAATTTGAGAGGCAGTAACAAGTTCGGATTAAGAAGAAAATGGGAAATTCTCGAGAAGAAGAGAAGGACCAAGAAGAGGATCCGTCGATGTGCTTGGATCAAGGCGACGAGGATCCTAAAGGCGCTTAATGTTTTCGATGAAGTTCATATCACTTTAAGTATAGGCAAATGAGTGTAAAGGAAATAGTAATAGTTACCTATACAAAGGAGTTAAGAGTCGGCTTTTATTTTGTATGACTCAAATGGATTATGAAATAGTTGTTTTAATGATTTGATGCATATTGGAATCCTTTGATATGATAGAGATAGATTAGCAATATAATGATTGAGGGAGGATATTCACCTTAGTGGCGTGGTTGGTCGCCTTAGATAATTATTTGAGATCAACATAGAAAGTCATTAATGGTACAAACAACTAAGAGACCTGACAAATGATTACCAATTAATTGTGGAAAGGTGAAATTTGAAATCCCAATTGCAGTTACAATTTGGAAGAATATAGCAGGAATCAATGAGGCTATAGGTGACACTTAGAATGGATGATGTGATTAAGTCGAGGATTGTAATTTAAGCATGGAGTGGATTACAAAATGATGCCATGACATTATAAGATGATAATTTGGCACAAATATGGAACTTAGGAAAAGGTGAACCCTTAATTTGATAAAGATTGTGAATGTTAAGGAATTGTTGAATGTCATAAATGGTGAATAATTTTGTGTGTGGTATTATATATTAAGAATTTGATGCACAATATGGCAAGATTGTCCTAAGGTGAGAGATATGGGTTGAAAATAAATGTTAAAGGATAAAATGAGTTTGAAAATATTGACTCGGCTTAGTGCATATAATAAGCAAAAAAGAAGATATGCTTGGTCATGAAAATTGTGGGATAGGCTTGGAGGAAAGCCAAATGGTTGAGCATGATCCCTGCAATAACTTTAAAGATGGAACAACTTATTCATGGAAGAAATTTCCAACAGCCACAGTGCTACAACACTAACTCTTTAGTGGTGAAACGTTGAAACTATCCCATGCTCAGTAGCCACAACGCTGTAGTACTGACTATCCAACGTCGTAGCGCTAGAGACACCTCATGTCTAGGATGCATGAGCAAGATGGAAGTGGCACGATAATGAGCTTACAAGCTGAATTATGGTCATTGGTCATTGAGCTTTGTTATTTGGGAGTTTTAAATGTTCTAGAGAATGTTTACAAGAATGAATTGAAAAGTTTCTTTATTGTCTTGTATATGGGCATATAATTAAAAGAGAAGTCGGAAGATTCTTGAGATGGTTACATTGAGATAAGATACCATGTGAAGTATTAGGATGAATTATATGTTGAGCCAAAGTCAAATCCTCATAAATAAAGGAGACGAGAGATTAAGTCCTGTTAAAGGCTAAGGAAAAAGTGAGTGAAGAGTTAGATGAATATGAGAAATGAGTAAGGGATGTCAATACCAAGTGATGAAAGTGTGAATGAAGGATTACAAGGGTTGTATAGAAAACAAGTTTATATAAAATATCTTTATGAGAATTTACAATTCTCGTCTTGACTCAGCTAAATGGAAAGGGTTAGTAACAACACAAGGCCTATTGTGTGGCACCCTAGAAACCTATGAAGATGAGTTGGGGATTGAATGGATGAGTACGTATTTATATACCTTTAAGAATAAGTGCATGTCCATAGAACGATATGCTCGAGATGTTAAGGAGCAAATAAAAGACTAAGTTTTTTAGGAATTCACAAACATCTTTAAGAACGAATTACTAATCATACACGGCAAGTATAAAATGTGGGATTTTTTAAACTTGCTGAGGAGCCTAACCACTAAGTCATGGTTTAAGTGGTCATATACGGTGAGACATGAGTTTAAGATAGGTATCCTCAAGGAAATAGTCAAGAAGAGTTCTGCTATGGATCTTGTGAAAGCAAGTATTAAGTTATGTGATTACAAAAAGGAAGCTGTAAGCTGAGAGTGGGACTCACAGTCACTTTGAAAAGTGCTTGAGAAGAACCTTGTTTCCAGTCTTGCAATTCCAAGTACAAATTGTGAATTGACTAAGGGAGAATGATGTTATATCAATATAAGAAAATAGTATAAAGAATGGCTGAAGGTAATCTCAATAGTGAAGTCAGATAATGAAAACCTCCTAATGTATTATGGGAATTGGAATTCGAAAACGCATAAGCTATGCATGATTGAATAAGTCTAAGTCTTAAGTGACTGATTAGTTACGAATTGCAAAAAGGATATAATATACATGTTAGAGGCATGAAAGATAATTGAGAAACAGGGATGACTTAGAGCGATTATGGTATTGCATAAGATACAATGATCAAGTAAAAATGAATCTTTAAAGGATCAATGAGGTTATAAAGCATATACGCATACTAGATTGCAAGATAATGAAAATGATATTTAGTAAGTGAAATGTGACTAATGACATTATGGTGCAAGGATAAATAGTACAATGAAACTTAAGTAAATAATTGGAAATGATAAGAAGAGAGTATAAGCATGTAAATGATGTGAAGTTTTGTGTAGGCATAATGAGAATAACTTGTGGTAAACGCAAGTGGAATAGTGATTTAAACATATAAAAAAGGTAATCTGAAATTGATTATACCCCAATGTTTATAGATTAAATATGAGAATTATTATAGCGAATCTTGGTTATGGAGGAGAACAAATAAAAGGAAACTTAGTCCAAAGACACTTGAACACAAAGATCCCTACACACAATGAAGAATATTGACATTAAAAGTGTGTGTACATACGTATGTGTGGGATTGATGATGTGGCCAACTAAAATGAAGAACTGTCTTTAGAGATTCGAGATTTGTACTCAATATATTTGATGAGTTGTATGGATAATACAATGATAAGAAATCCAATCCAAAGTAGAACTATATTGATATAAGAAATTTTGGAGAAATATCCAAGGAAATGATATCAAGGAAATGTAATCTATGCCATGATTAAGCCATGCAAGATGGACTGATATGATTGCAAACATTTAAGTTGCATAAATACAAAAAAAAAAGGACATGAAGTATGAGGGAACGGTTGAAAGATTCAACTCCCCAGAATGTTGGAAATATGTATAAGAATAAATAGGGCATTTTATGATGCCATAAGTCATATAATGGTGTATGAGGATAGGATGAATGAATGTTGAGAAGTTTAACAAGAAATGAAGTAATAAGATGGTGATTAGTATACATAGTAAGTATAAAATTTGATTAAAATCGGTATGATCAAGATGGAGTTCTGGTTCAAATTTAATAATGGGGATAATGGCATACTCAACCTCATAAAATAAGAGATAATGATCATGAAGGGTAATGCCGATTTGATTCTAAAGGATGATAACAGACATAAGTGAAGCATTCTTGTCGAACTGGAGGTAAACGAGGTGAATGAATGCTGAGGTTTGACAAGAATCAAAATAAAGATATGTTTGAGGTTAGTGACGGAATTAAAGGCATACTTGGGATCTTAGTGATAAGAAAGAATAATTGAGAAGGGTACCATGGTTTTGACTCAAGGATGATAATAGATATAAGTTACGTACCCTAACCTCGTAAAGTGTTCTAGTCAAATTGAAGATAATGAGGCGCGTAAATCAAAATTCCCTACAAAGAAGGAAATGGAATATGATCATTGAGTGAGGTTTACAACCTGATGTTAAAGAGAATTCAAGGATGAATTCTATTTAAGTGGGGGAGAGTGTAATACCCTGTACTTTGATATGGTGACTAATAAAGCTTATTGGATGTGAATTAAGGTTAATTATAATGTTTAGAAATGATGAAAGATGAAAGGAATACTTTGGGATAAAATATTCCACACATGAGGAAATAATAATAAAATAATGATATTTTTATCGAAGAAGAATTTGCAAGATAAAAAGTGATTCGGAAGTCAATTGAGGCATAATAAGGTATTTTGGGTACCAAGGTGACAAGAGGAGAGAAGAGGAAATTTTTGAAATAAAATAATATTAAAAATATTAATATTTTATTCAGTGTCAAATTTTTCCATGAAAGAGTATATGGTCAATCTAAGTGGGGGAGAAGAAGAATGAGAGGATTTTTGGAGAAAAATGACGTTAATGGGGCCACGTGTCTTTACTAAATAAAGATAGCGCGAGCAAATAAATATTTTAAATATTGTGGGGACACCGCGTTGGAGTACAAACTTCATACTTTGTTTGTGCATGTGTAGGAGAAGGTAATAGAAGAAAATTGGAGTTAAATGAGTGTTGGGAAGACTAAATTAAAATGGATAGAAACCAAAAAGGGTAAAACAATAATTTTATGTGAAGTTTGGTCAAAGCTTCCAAAGGAAGCTTTGACTCTGATTTTTTTTGGCCAAGACCGAGCTTATTCTTTCCCCCAGCATATTTTTCTTCTTCTTCATCCATGCTCCATGCCATTCTTGAAGCTTCCATGCCATTTTCTCTTTATCCACCATGAAATCAAGTTTTCTTCACTTTCCTTTCCATGTTTTCTTTTCCTTTCTTCTCCAAACTTCTTGAGCATTAAATTTACAACCTTTAACCCTAATTTCCAGCACATCTAAACCCTAGGAGGAGAAGAAAGAAAAAGCTTAGTTTTGGTGATTCAAGACTCCATTATAGGCTTAAGTTATAACTCCACTGAATGAATAAGTAATTAGGACCTATTAGTCCAACTCCAATTTCCTCCATCTTTAATTGGAGGAATTTGATATTACATTAGCCTTTCATTTAGGAGCATTTACTTAAAATCTTTCCAACAACAGCTCGTGTCTCAAGTGGCATCTCAAACTTGGACAACGGCACCACTTATGACCTTTACATAATGTTAGCAGAAGGGCAGGTTACTAGGAATAGGAGTTCATATAGCCTCTTGTCTAAGATTTGTGCTGCAGTCACAAACCATAAACAAGACTCTACATTAACTCCGACAACTCCACTGACTGACACGAGAATCCCTAGGACTCGATTAAACCTAGGGCTCTGATACCAACTTTGTCACAGCCCAAATACCGGGCCATGATCGATGCATAAGCCCAATGGGTATAGCCCACTAAGCCCAAGCAAGCCTTTTTATGCAAACCCGATCATCATTCCCAACCATCATTTCTAAAACCACATATTGCAACTCTCAATTATAAATATTTGAGTAACGTTTTATAGCAATCCAATATTCACATTTGTATTATACTAACATAGTATCACTCATTTGCCACCTTACAGTGGGATCAGTAATCAAATATGCATATTTGATTTTTAACATGAATCTTAGTGGTCTTCATTACTTATACATGTACACAAGCATAAGACTCTTGACCGTCAGCGGAATGACTTTAAATGAAGGTACAGCAACTGAGGTGCCATAGTGCCTACCAAGAAGACGAGCATACGTGGACAACTCAATCTAGGTCCCAATTGCCTCTGAATTTGAAAACATGAAGTTTAAAAATGTGAGCATAAACTCAATGAGTGAACATAAGAAGGGAACAAGCAATCGATAGAAGGAATTTGGAAATCATGATGCACTTATTTCAAAACTAATGCAATTGATTTAATTTCTTACTAAAAACCCCTAATTTAAAACTTTGATCAATAACCTCATAGTGTTGCAAAAACCCATCATCAATCCATGAAGTTAAATGGGTGAAAAATAGGTCAAAATCAAGCAAGGTAGCAAGCACGGTAGCAAGTTTCTCGTTGTAGTGAGAAATAGTCTTAGTTTGCATATGTTTCATTTTTTCTATCATATCTCCCACTATAGAAGTCCAATTGACCTGATTTTTAGACCATTAGAAAGTTAATAGGTAGGGATACAACTTTTATGTTTAATACTTTTCCTAGTTCGGACAGGAAGGTGGTCCAAATCTTCATCGAACTAAAAGCATTGCACCAAAACCTGAGAGTTTCTAGCTGCAGTGAGAATCAGGCCAGTATGACCCCCAAAACCTGAGAGTTTCTCGCTGCAGCAAAAATGAATCTCGTTGCAGCGAGAAATAGAGAATTTTAATTGAAATGGGTCTTGTTACATCGAAAGCCTATTTCTTGTTGAAATGAAAAACAATCTGGGAGCAATTAACAATGCCAACTTGCAACACAATCACAAATATTTTCATAACTTTCTATAACACACACATATATATACATATGCATTCATCATCATGTGTGCACTCCCTACTAACACACTTCAACATCATCATATGTGCACTCCCTACTCGCACACTCTAACATCATCATGTGTGCACTCCCTACTCGCACACTTCAACATCCTCACACAACATTATTCATCAATGCACAATGTATATTCATATCCATACATACCAACATAATATAGGAGCACATGGATTCATCCTTTTACACATTTCACATTTTCACAACATCAAAGCATTTTATCAAGGGCTTGTTATTCGCACGCATTTTTAAACAAAGGTTGGATAAAATCATTCAAATGTTTCAGCCAAATACATTTACATCTCTCGAAGCAAATTTTGAAATGCAAGTTCACTCACCGGTCTTGTTGATTCTTTTGCTTGACTCTAACCTCAACTAATACTCTAAATGGACATGTGAGGCCTTGTCGGAGTTTATACACACACAACATCACAACCAACCCAAATTGGCATTAATATAATCCGAAAGCTTTTTCCTAATCAAGTTCCACTAGTTATTCCTAACTAGCTTCCAATTGCCATTAAATGGCTAGTTATTCACACTACTCTAGTCACCCTAAGAGTGAATAAACAACCTCAATAATAAAACACTCACAAACCCCATTGTTAGCCATTATCAACAACTAAAGAAATTTAACCCTAACTTATACTCACCTTGATGGTCTTTGTAGTTGAATTCTCTTTCAAAATTCTTCAAGCTAACAAGGGAAATCACTCTCTCTCTCTACATGTCCAGTTAGTGAGAAGAAGATGGAAGTAAGACTTTTTTAAGGATTTTAAGGTGAGAGAGTGAAAGAGCATGAAAGGTTCTATGAAAAAGTGCTCAAAAGCATGAAATTGAAGCTAGAGAGAGAAAGTTATGGAAGCTTTAAGGGAGGCTCCCATGGAGATGAAGAAACGTGAGAGGGGAAATGACGAAGAAATGGCTAGAAGCTACTGAAAATTGCTGGAGCTTTAGATATTTATATCTAAAGTTTATCCATTTCTCACATAAATTACCAAAATGCCCTTAACATGGTGACTTTGCCTTCCTCTCATTCTTTGTGTAACCTTTTACTCTTTTGACACTAGGGCAAGGTCTATAATAGTCTTGAAATACTCGGGTTCATGAAAACATAAAAATTTAGACCCGAGATGCAAAATAACCATTCTACCCCTACCATGGAAATATTCATTATTTTTATCTTATTCATTTATTTTCCATCATAAACATCATTTATTCATTCCTTAGGCCTATTTAACCTTACTAGCATAAAAGAAACCCATTCGTAGGAGCTTACCAAGAGAAATTATGAAATTACCCCTGGTCCGCATTATCGCGTCTACTTCTAATTATGTGTCTATGGAGATCGAGATTTCACAGGTTCACTTCTAAATTACCCTTTTTAACTTGGTAATTAACCTTAATTGGCATCCATATACTTTATTAGCCATCGTATCAAAATACGGGTACTATAGCTATGTTGACATAAGAAATTTTGGGAAATAGTCAAGGAAATGATATCAAGGAAATGTAATCTATAGCATGGTTAAGTCATACAAGATGGACTAATATGATTAAGAAGATTGAAGTTGCATAAATGTAAGGTAGACATGAAGTATGTGGGAATAATTGAAGCCATTAACCTTCCCCAACGTTGAGGATACATACAAGAATGAATATGGCATGTTTATAAGCTACAGAATAGTGTAGGGGGGGTAAGATGAATGAAAGAATGTCGAGAAGTTTGGTAAGGAAGGAAGTAATAAGATGGTGATTAGGTATACGTAAGAAAGTATAAACCATGATCAAAATCGGTATGATTAAGATGGAGTTTCAGCTCAAATTTAATAAAGGATGATAACAGACATAAGTGAGATATTCTAGCCGAACTAGAGGTAAACGAGGTGAATGAATGACTAAAGGTTTGACAAGAATAGAAATAAAGATATGTTTGAGGTTAATGATGGAATTAAAGGCATACTTGGGATCTTAATGATAAGAAAGAACAATAGTGAAGGGTACCGTGGTTCTAACTCACAGAGGATAATAGATAGAAGTTATGTACCTTGACCTTGTAAAGTGTTCTAGTCAAATGGAAGGTAGCGAACTGCATAAATCAAAATTCCTTACGAAGAAGGAAATGGAATATGATTATTGAGTGAGATTAAAAACTCGACGTTGAGGAGAATTCGAGGATGAATTCTATTTAAGTGGGGGAGACTGTATTTTAAGATAAAATATTTCGCACATGAGAGAATAATAATAAAATAATAATATTTTTATCGAGGAAGAATTTACGAGATCAAAAGTGATTTGGAAGTGACTTGAGGCATAATAAAGTATTTTGGGTACCAAGAAGATAAGTGAAAAATTTTGGAATAAAATAATATTAAAATATTAATATTTTATTTAGTGTCAAAATTTTTCATGGAGAAGGAGTATAAGATTAATCTAAGTGGGTGAGAGGAAGAACGAGGAAATTTCGAAAAAAAATGAAGCTAGTGGGGCCCGCATGTTATTAAATAAAACTAACGTGGGAAAAAAATATATTTTAAATATTATGGAGACGTCGCGTTGGAGTACAAGCTTTATATTTCATTTGTACATGTGTAAAAGAAGATAATAGAAGGAAATTGGAGTTAAAAGAGTGTTGAGAGGACTAAATTACAAAGGGAAGAAACTTGAAGGGTCAAACGATAATTTTACATAAAGTTTGGTCAAATCTTCCAAAGGAAGCTTTGACTCTCATCTTTATCAGCCATGACCGTCCTTATCTTCTCCAACAAGATATTTTCTTCTTCTTCTTCTTGAAGCTTCCAATGCCATTTTCATTTCAAGTTCATGAGAATCAAATTTTTTCATGTGATTTCCCTTGTTTCTTTTTATTTCCTTTATTTTCTTACTTCTTTCTTCTCCAAACTTCTTGGGCACTAAACTTGCAGCTTCTAGCCCCAATTTCTAGCACATCAAAACCCTAGGAGAAGAAGAAAAAAAAAGAAAGAAAGGAAGAAAAGCTTGGTTTTGTAATTCAAGCAAGCTAAGGTAAGGATTTTTGTGTTTTAAGCTCATGGTTGGTTAAATCTTTGGAGAAATAATGTGTGAATCATTTTGGCAACTTGATGATTAATGTTTTAAAAGAATATTGGAGTGCCAGTACAGGTCAAGCAACCATAAAGGTAAAGACAAATGATGTTTTAAGTGTAGTTGAGGAATCTTGAGAAAATGGGTATTATTGTGTAGTTGACATTTTAAGTGGCATATCGTGAGAAATTGTGGTTTTTGTGGAAAGGATAGTTGAACTTGATAAATATCCTTAGAAAAGATTAATATATGTGTTAGAGTCATAAACAAGTTGCCGGTAATCATAATTTAAAGAATTACGCAAGCAAGGGATAAAAGCAACTTTGGTAAAAATTGTGTCAAGATAAGTTAAGTTGAATAAGGATTTGTGATTGAATGAAAAAGGGAAGTATAAATGATGTACGCTAAAGATATTGAATTGGGATTGTTGCTAGAAAGTGCAACAGTAAAGGTAGCGTACTGTGGTGGTGTGCCAGGGGAAATAACGAGCAACCGGCAAGTAGGAATCACTAGATATGCCTCTGAACAAATAGCGATGTAATATCCCGCTATAGTAAGGTGAGTGAACTTGCATTTCAAAATATTTTGGGAAGTGTCCACATGTTTAAATAAATCATTTGAAAGTTTCATTTGTTTTTGCTTTAAAAATATACTTGGGGAACAAGCCCTTGATGAAATGCTTCTATCTTGTGAAATGTGCAATATGAATAGTTCATGTGTTATCACATTATATTGACATGTGTATTATGTGTTAAATGCTCCTTTTGTGTAATAATGATGACCCAACTATGTGCGATGTGGGAATGCACATGAGCTGATGATGACCTAGCTATGTGTGGTGTGGGAGTGCACATGAGCTGATGATAACCCGGCTATGTGCGAGTAGAGAGTGTACATGAGCAGATGATAACCCAACTATGTGCGAGTAGGGAGTGCACATGAGTTGATGATGTCTTGGCTGTGTGAGTAGGGAGTGCACATGAGCCAATGATGACCTAGCTATGTGCGATGGGAGTGCACATGAGCTGATGATGACCCTGCTATGTACGAGTAAGGAGTTCACATGAGCCGATGATGACCCAACTATGTGTGGTAGGAGTGCACATGAGCTGATGATGACCCGGTTATGTACGAGTAAGGAGTGCACATGAGCCGATGATGACCCAGCTATGTTCGGTGTGAGAGTGCACATGAGCCGATGATGACCCGGCTATGTGCGAGTAGGGAGTGTACATGAGCCGATGATGACCCGGCTATGTGTAGTGGGAGTGCACATGAGCTGATGATGACCTGGCTATGTGCGAGTAGGGAGTGCACATGAGCCGATGATGACCCAGCTATGTGCGGTGTGAGAGTGCACATGAGCTGATGATGACCCAGCTATGTGCGAGTAGGGAGTGCACATGAGCTGAGTGAGGTGGGATGGAATGCGTGATGATATATGTATATATATATATATGTTATAGAAAGTTTATGAAAATATTTATGAATGTGTTGTATGTTGGCATTGTTAATTGCTCCCAAATTGCTTTTCATTTCAACAAGAAAATGGCTCTTTGATGTAACAAGACCCCTTCAACTAAATTGCTCTGTTTCTCGCTACAGCGAGATTCATTTTCACTGCAGCGAGAAACTCTCGAGTAGGCAGCCTTAATCCATGCTCTAAATTTTGCTGCAGTGAGGAAATTTTACTACAGCAAAAATGGATTCTCGCTACAGTGAGAAACTCTCGGGTTTGGTTTAGAAACCTGTGCTCTGAATTTCACTACAACGAGAATGCCTCATCGCTGCAGCGAAAATCCTTCTGACATGTTTACCTTGTTTACATCCTACTATGGTTTTCACTCATTTATCTTCATGGTTGATCATGGGTTTTTCAACACCAAGAGATTACTAATCAAAGTTTTGAAATAAGTGATTTTAACAAGAAATAAAGTTAAATTGCATTGTTTTAGCAAAAGTACATCATGATTTTAAAACTTTTCGTATTGTAGGCTTGTTCCCTTCTTATGTTCACTCACTGAGTTTTATACTCACTCTTTTAAACTTCATGTTTTCAAATTCGAAGGTAGATGGGACCTAGATTGAGTTGTCCACGTATGCCCGTCTTTTGGTAGGTACTACAGCATCTCAATAGTTGTACCTTTACCCAGAGTCACTCCCCTGACAGTTAAGAGTCTGTTACCTGTGAACACGTATATGTAATGTAATCTGCTAGGATCCATGTTATAAGTCAAATATGTATACTTGATTACTGATGCCACTATGCGTTGGCAAATGGGTGACATTATTTTGGCATAATACAAATGTGAGTATTTGATTGCCATTGTATATCATTGAATATTTGATAGTCAAGAATTATGACATGTGACTTTAAGAATGATTACTGAAATGACGATCAGGAGTGCAAAACAAGGCTTGTTTGGGCTAAGTGGGCTATGCTTATTGGGCCCTTGCGCCGGTTATGGCTCAAAAATTGGGTTGTGACAAATATACTTGTCCTTTTTCCTTAAATTATATCATTTTTTATTTCAGTTTCTTAACTAACTAAGTTTTGCTCTTATCCGACTAAGTCTATTAACAAAAAGAAACAGAATGCTCTTAGTTGGTTAAACGATTCTCTTAATCAACTAAGTACCTACTATCTTATGAATGAAAAGCTCATAAATTTTCTTAAAGCTCTTATACATTAACAATTCTTAGATTTCTCCTAATTTCATAGAATCTTTCCTCATTCAGGGGCTTGGTGAATATATCAGCTAATTGTTGCAAAGTGTTAACAAACTCAATCTTAATGTCTCCTTTAATCACATGGTCTCTAATAAAGTGATGTCTAATTTCAATATGTTTGGTCCTAAAGTTCTGAACTAGATTCTTTGAGATGTTTATAGCACTTGTGTTATCACGGAATATTGGTACATTATGCATGGTTACTCCAAAGTCTTTTAATTGTTGTTTAATCCATAAAATCTGAGCACAACAGCTACCTAACGAGATGTATTCAGCTTCTGCTGTTGAAAGTGCAATACAGTTTTGTTTCTTACATGACCAAGTTACAAGCATGTTTCCTAAAAGTTGACAAGTGCCACTAGTACTTTTTCTATCTATTTTACTTCTTGCAAGGTCAGCATCAGAATATCTAATGAGATCAAAAGATGATCCTCTTGGATACCATAGTCCTAAACTTTGTGTGTCCAATAGGTACCTAAAGATTCGTTTTACTACAGTTAAGTGTGACTCTTTAGGTTGTGATTGAAACCGTGCACACAAGCATACACTAAATTGAATATCAGGCCTGCTCGCAGTTAAGTAAAACAAAGATCCAATCATACCTCTATATAAGCTTTTAATTAACACTCTTTCCTTTTTCATCTTTATCAAGCCTGGTAGAGGGACTCATTGGAGTGCTGATTGGCTTCAGCTTCATCACATCAAACTTTTTCAGCATGTCTTAAATATATATTTCTTGATTGATAAAGATACCATCCTTGCATTGTTTGATTTGAAGTCCAAGAAAAAATTTCAGTTCACCCATCATGCCCATTTTAAACTCACCCTGCATTTCTTTAGCAAAGTTCTTGCACAAAACCTCAGTAGTAGCACCAAATACAATATCATCCACATAAATTTGAAAACAATTAAATCATTCAAGTATTTCTTAATGAATAGTGTTGTATCTATTCTTCCTCTAATATACCCTTTTTCAACTAAAAACTTTAAGAGCCTTTCATACCAAGCTCTAGGAGCTTGTTTTAATCCATATAAGGCCTTATGTAATTTGAAAACATAATCAGGTTTTTCAAAGTCCTCAAATCCAGGGGGTTGTTTGACATAGACTTCTTCTTGAATAAGACCATTTAAAAATGCACTTTTCACATCCATTTGAAATAATTTGAAGTTCATGAAACATACAAATGCAACCAATAATCTTATGGCTTCTATTCTAGCAACAGGAGCAAATGCTTCATCATAGTCAATGCCTTCTTCTTGGTTATATCCTTGAGCCACTAACCTAGCTTTATTTCTAATAATATTACCTTGCTCATCTACCTTATTTCTGAAGACCCACTTTGTGCCAACAATTGGGTGATTGAATGATCTAGAAACCAGTGTCCATACACGGTTTCTTTCAAAATTTTCAATTTCTTCTTGCATGGCCAATATCCAACTTTCCTGTTTTTCTGCCTCTTCAAAACTTTTAGGCTCAATTTTTGAGATTAAAGTTGTGAATTCACATGTTTCTCTAATTTCTCTCTTGGTTTTGACTACTTGTGAAATATCATCAATGATCTGCTCTTGTCGATGATCTTTGATATACTTCAAGCTCTTTGGAAGATCATTGTATTGACTTTCAATCCTTTGTAGAGTTTCTAAGGATGGAGGTTTTGCTTCTCTTCTGAGGGAGTTTTCTTCATTGTTTTTCTTGTTTTCTAGACTCATTTCTTCCATTTGTCTTTCAAAGTCCTCTACATCATTTTCATCAGCAAGAACTTTCTTTTGCAAGGAAATAAATTCATCAAAAACTACATGGATAGACTCTTCAACTGTAAAGGTTCTTTTGTTAAAAACTCTATAAGCTTTTGAGTTTAATGCATATCCTAAAAATATTGCCACATCACTCTTAGCATCTAACTTTCTAAGAGAATGTTTTCCATTGTTCAATATAAAGCATTTGCAACCAAAACTTTTAAACTGAGATATGTTGGGTTTTCTACCTTTGTACAATTCATAGGGGGTTTTAAAAATCATGGCCCTTTTAGAAACTCTATTAAGAATGTAGGCTGTTGTGTTGACAGCTTCTACACAAAAGTACTTTGGTGGATTGTTTTCACAAAGCATGGTTCTAACCATTTTTTTTAAAGTTCAATTCTTCCTTTCTACAACTCCATTTTGTTGAGGTGTTCTAGGTGCATAAAAGTTGTGATCTAATCCCTTTTCATTGCAAAAATTTTCAAAATCATCTCTTTTAAACTCACCTCCATGATCACTTCAAATACTAACAATGACAAGTCCTTTTTCATTTTGAACCTTCTTGCAATGATTTGCAAGTGTAGGTAATGTCAAGCCCAACCTTACAAAATACTTGCCATGTCATTCATATGATTGACAATATGCTTGCATACTTGGAAAGCCCCGAAAGAAAAATCGTTAAAAGACGCCAATGTACAAAATGGTACAATTAAGTTAATTTAAGCCTCGAACTAGATCAAATAGAGAATTTAAAATGAAAGTAAGAATATTAAAGTCCAAGAATGGTTTAATATGGTGATTTGGAGTTTGAGGATCAATTTGGAGTCATATCGAAATTTTCACTGTCCAATTGAAAAATGGTCATTTGCCACCTAGAGACACAATGGAAATTTTTAGAAAAGATTTTTTTTTTGGCCCCATTAGACTTATTGGAGTATGATTTGAGTATTGGAGTACAATTTGAGGGTTTGGCAGTGAAAAAGTTTAATTCCGGTGATTTCTAGAGTGTAGAGGCAAAATCGTAATTTTACCACCAACAGACAAAATTTGAGATTTTGAGAGAATTTAGATCAAATTTGACAAATTGGAGAATGGTATGAGTATAAGGGATGAAAAATATGTCTATGGGCAATTTTTCAGTTTTTGGGGCAAAAATGTAATTTTTGAGTTTTACGGGGGCAAAAGTGTAAATTTCAAAAAAATTTCTCACCAAGACTTTGGATAAGTTTGAGAATTTTATCTAAGCTATGGATATGTGGGACAAGTGTACGGTGAAAATTTGAAAACAAATGGATGGCTAGAATTTAAGGAATTAATAAAACAAAAAAATGAATAAAATAATATTATATTATTTTAGCATTTAAAAAGGTCAAAATTTCCAGAATTTTCATCTTCTTCAAGCCGTCCAAACCAGGAGAGAAAAGGGGGAAAAGAAATAAGAACCCTAGCTGAAAATTTTGGGAAAAATCAAGAAAAATCAAGAAATCAAGTATTAAAAAGGTAAATTTCATTGATTTTCCTTATGATTTTCACTAACCATGCATTTTTTCTCATTTCCATGCAAAATTAGAAAGTGGGTATGGACACCCATGCCGGCCAAACCTCCATGGATGAGTTTTGAGCTTGAGTTTTGGTTGATTTTAATTGAATTAAGTGATTTTAGTTACGTTATATTGAAATATAGCAAAAATAAGCTAGAGATATATTTTCTCCCATTGAAACCCATTATGCCGAATTTTTTGGGGGATTATTGGCTGCTGATCTTGATGTTTATTTGAGGAATTATGATGAATTATGAGCCTAGAAAAATAATGGTAATTTTCGAAGTAAAAATATGAATTTTTACCCAACTAGGGGTATTTTCATAATTTGCTACCGAGATTGATAATTTGCACCACACTGAGGGACATTAAGTCAATTTGGGTGAAATTGAGGTATAAAAACTGAAAAAAATTAATTTGGAGTTTAAACGGATGCGTATATCGATTTATCGGGTAAAAGACTGAAATAGGCTAACATTGTGTTTAGGCAAAATTTAGACATTTTGCACTTCATATCATGCATTAGTAGTATAAATTAGTTTATTTTGGTTTAGTACCAAAGTAGTAAACCTCTTAATTGTGCAATTTGTCAAGGTGGCGAATCCTTTGGCAAGGGCAAAGAAATCGCACTCGAGGAGTAATAGTTGGAGTACCCGAATTTAGTTTTCGGAAACAGTGAGTAACCTTACCATCACTTTAATTATCTAAAGTATGTTTTTATTCGATTCTGGTGAATTTTATGAAAATGAGTTCAAATTGGTAAATTTTTATGTTTTGTAAACAAATGAGTTTAAATGAAAATATTTTATAAATTGTCTTGAAACGAAATAACAATTTTGAAAATAGAGTAATTGAAGACCACTGATATGTTGTAAATTTAAAATTTGACTTAATGGCTTATGTTATTGTATTAGCATGACTGGTTGGGCTATGTTTTTATGAATTGTATGAATTGATTTAGTTTACCCTTGCAGGCTGGGTAGTAATATATTAGCCCTGTCATGCTGTCAAAATTTTATTGTATGATGGGTTTGACCTACTGCAGTGGGCTGGGTTCTGTGGACTAGCCTATTAGAGAGGCACGAAATTCTATTATATTTTTACCTTGGTTGGAGAGGCGAGTAGGGTAACTCCCGAGGTATAACTTTTAGAGTTCACTTCACGCCAAACCACCACGTGAAGGGGAACTTGGCCAAAACCAAGGAACGACTATGTTTTCAAAATAAAAACATGACTTTCTAATAGCCTTGGCAGACTCAGTTGGGATAGCCCTCGGCCAAGGTATCCCGGATAACTGAGTATGATAATAATTTTTTGCATGAGCCAAGCTTTTTAAGAAATTCATAAGCCATACTGATTACTTGCTTTAAATAAATTGATTTCGTTTGGTTGAAATAAGTTGAAAGATGATAAATTACAGTTTGATGAAATGTTTTAATAGTCTCCTTTTACTCGACTTTAGATATTTTGAGTGATGTTTGTTTACTCACTAGGATTTATAATCTCACCACCCTCCTTTCCACCCATTTCAGGCTTAGAATAGATTGTGGATAACTGATATCGGCGAGTATTACAGTTGAACTTGCCACATCCAAAAACTGTAGGTTCATTTCTTTTGATACTTTTGGTCATTCATGGGCCCACGTGTTATTGTAAATTAAATTCTATACTTTGGTTATCTGCATTACGGTATGTAGGAATTTATTTTGCTTTTACGCTATAAAAATTATTTATGCAGTGTTCTTAAAATATTGTTTTATGTGAAAATTGAATATTTTATTTAATACTTTTATTTTATTCTAACAGTCATAATTCCATTTTAAACGAATGTTTTAGAAATCCAAAATTATTTTTGATTAGGAAATATGTGTTTTCCACTTACATACTATATTTTTATCTGATTTTGAGATTTTTGAGATAAATGACCAAAATACCCCTATGAAATGAAAATTATTATTTTATTTGTTTAAGTTGGAAACAGTTTAAAATCTTTTAGAATGTGGTATTTGGCAACAATTACCCACAGGGGAAATGAGAAGCTGATATTAAAGCCTTGCGGGGTTTCGGTTGACATTCCGGGTAATGAATGTCAATCGAGACGTCGCGGCGGTTGTCACGGGCTCGATGAGAGTTCCAGGTCGTGATAGGTAATGCATCATTTTTATGAGCAAGGAAATATGTCAAGCCCAACTTTATAATATACTTGCCATGTCATTCATGTACTTGATAGTATGTCTACATACTAGGATGCCACGAAGAATCGTTAAAAGTCGGTATCGTTACCTAGTGGTACAATTAAGTTGATTAAAACCTCGAACTAGTTTGAATAGAGATTTTAGGATATATTTGAGAGTTTTTGAATCTTAGAATGTCTTAATATGGTGATTCGGAGTTCGAGGATTAATTTGGAGTCAAATTAGGAATTTTCATAACGTAGGGGCAAAATGGTCATTTTTCCACTCGAGGGCAAAATGGGAATGTTGGATGAAATTTTTGACCAAGTTTGACTAATTGGAGCATGATTTGAATTTGAGAAATGAAAAATTTTAATTTCGACATTTTTCCGAACATAAGGGCAAAATAATCATTTTACGGGTCCATGAGGACGTAATTGGAATTTTTAGAATTTTACACCACCATAACACTTGTCAAGCCCATGAATTTCACCTATTATTATTTTATACTTTGGATAATTAAGAGATTACATGTGGTGGTGAGAAAATGCTTAATTGTTAAGCTTTAACCATGGACCAATCACATGGTGACACATGTCAAGCTTTAATATTTTTATAATTTCCTTTATAAACTCAACATAAACTCTCCCATTTCACTCTTCATGGCCAGCCAAAGCAAAGAACAAAGAGAAAAGAATAGAAACAAACCCTAGAGAGGAAAATTCAAGGGAAATTTGTTGAATTTCAAAGAACAAAGCAATCATAGGTAAGATTTTTCAATTTTCGCTTAAGATCTACCTTTCCCGTGCTTTCTTTTTTATTTTCTATCGATGAAACACAAGTTTCCATGAGGGAATACTTGCTGGCCGAACATAGGGAGAGAGGTTTTGATGGTGGATTTTGCTAGATTTCATGATATCTTAGTGTTTTTAGTTGTTTGATGATGTTTGGCATGAAAAACAAGCAAGAAAATCACATGCCCTTCAACAACCCACTTTGGCCGAATTTTATAGATGACATGTTGATGATGGATTTGGTTGCATTTCATGTTATTAGCTTGTAATTGATGATTTATGGTATCGGATATCGAAAACAGCTATCGAAAAGTATAGTTCCTTTAGTAAACGACTTGAACAATAATGAGAAAATCATAGTGAATGGACTTGGATTTGATTCTTAATGATATAGATGGATTTATTGGACTATGTTAACACTGATTAGCACGTTAGTTCGAAATCGGAATGAACTTCGGTTGCGATGAATTAAGTCACAATCAAGCTCATTGAGGTACTTTGGTGTATTTGGAATATTGGAAGTGTAATGAATATATTTGAAGTTGAATCGGATGTTTTGGTTAATTCAACAGTGTATAGTTCAAGTTAGGTCGAATACAAATTCAGTCTGATCATAATTGAACCCACGTAGAACACCATCTTTAAGTGATTATTCGAACAATTCTCATTCAATTTCATGCATTCATATAGAGCTTGAAATAGTTTTATAACAGTTTGGCACAAATATATTGAATTACGTGTTGTGTATTATGTATAGGTGGTGAGCCCTCTGATAATGGTAAAGATATTGTACCCGAGGACCAAGAATAGGAGTACTCCAAACTCCCGTTATTGTGAGTAATTGGACGATCATCTTAACTATCTAAAGTAGTTTGTACTCATTTTTATGATTTTAAAGAATAATAAATTTAAATTGTAAACTATTATGTTTTGTAACTGAAGTGTTGGTTAAACGAAATGAGATTCATAACTTATTTTGAAATCGAATACTGGTTTTGGAAATTGAGTAAGTGGAGACTATATACTTGTGTTATCTATATATATATATATATATATATGGTTTGAATTGATGGCTTAAGACAATGTGATGGCATGAATGGCTGGATTTGTGGTTTGTGGATTATATAAAATGTTTTGTTTTACATTGACAGGCTAGGTAATATTATATTAGCCATGTCATATTGTCGAAATTTTTATTGATTTGGTGGGTTATTTGATTAGCATACTGCAGTGGGTGGGTTTTCGTGGACCAGCCTATTAGAGGGGCATGATAAACCCCATTATATTTTACCTTAATATGAGAGGCGCAGAGGATATCTCCTAAGGTAAGTTTAGTGTTCACTTCACACCAAACCACCACGTGAGGATGAAACTCAGCGAACGCCAAGGAATGGCTATATTTTAAAAGTAAAAAACATGTTTTATAGGTATATGTCGTTTTAACATCCTTGGCGGACTCGGTTGGATGCCCAGGCCAAGGTGTCACCGAGTACGAGTTTTGGCACAAGCCAAGTTTTTTTTAAGAGAATCATAAGCCTGGTTGATTATTTCAATGAAATGTAATTGTTTTATATGAATTGAAATGAGTTTTAAATGTTATGAATCATATTATGATGGGATGATTTAACTGTCTCCATTTACTCTGCTTTCGATGTTGTAGATGAACTTAGCTTACTCACTGGGTTTATAAAAGCTCACCCCTTCTTTTTACCCATTTCAGGCTCAAGATAGTCTGTAGACAACCTGTCAAGCCCAGCTCTACAATATGTTTGTTATGCCATTCTTACATAAGAATGCATGTGTCAAGCTCAGCTCTACAATATGTTTATTATGCCATTCTTACAAAAGAATACATGTTTGCTTACTTGGGTACCTCGAAAATCATTAAAGGACGGCAATGTACCAAATGGTACAATTAAGTTGAATTAAGCTTCAAACTAGTCCAAATAGAGATTTTAAGATGAAATTGAGAATTTTAAGGCCCCATAACGACTTAAAATGGTGATTCGATGTTCGAGGACAAATTTGGAGTCAAATTGGAATTTTCATGACCTAGGGGCAAAATGGTCATTTTGCCACCTGAGGTTAAAAATTGGAATGTTGGAAGAATTTTTTGATCAAGATTGACTATTTGGAACATAATTTGAGTTTGAGAAGTGAAAAATTTTAATTTCGATATTTTTTCGAGCATAAGGGTAAAATAGTCATTTTGCCACCCCATGGGCAAAATTGTAATTTTACACCACCCAACACTTGTCCAGCACATGGATTTTACCCAATATTATCGTGGATAATTGAGGAAATTTAAGTGGTGGAGAGAGATTGCTTAATGGGTAAGTATGACACATGGACCAATGGAATGGTGACATGTGTCAAATTCTCATCAATTTATTATTTTCCTTATAAATTAGTAGAAAATCAGCCTATTTCTCTTCATATGGCCAGCCAAAGGAAGAACAAAGGAAGAAAAAGAACCCTAGGGTGAAAATTCAAGAGAAAATTGGTGGATTTCAAGTAATCAAGCAATCAAAGGTAAAATTTCTTGATTTTGACTTGTGATCTACCTTTCCCATGCATTATTTTGCATTTTTCATGGTTGAATCACAAGATATCATGAAGGATAGTGTGCTAATCAAACCCTAGGAGAGAGGTTTTGATGCTTGATTTGGTTAGATTTCAATGTATTTTAGTGTTTTTAGTTGATTGGTGATGTGTAGCATGAAAATCAATTAAAAAAATTTCATGTTCTCCCATCACCCATCATTGGCCGAATTCTCCATGTAGAATATTGATGATGATTTTGATTTTTTTTCAAGTGATTTGGTTAGGAATTAGTGATTTATGGTGTGAGAATCAAGTAGGAAAAATTATAGTGTTGATGCACCCACCATGGTCGAATTTTCCAAGAAAAAATGTGAGGATGATTTTGCCATATTTCAAGTTATTTAATTTGTATTTGATGATTTGGAGTATCGGGAGAAAATGAAATTATTTGGAGTTGAATTGGACGTATTGGCCAATTAATCGAGTGATAGATCGAATTAGGCCAATACCATTTAATTTAGGTACACAATTGAATTTGTGTAGAACACCGTGTTTAGACAATAATCCGAACAATTTGCATCCCATTTCATACATTAGTATAAAGCCTGAATTGATTTTATAATAATTTAGCACAATGCAGTAAATGGCTTATTGTGCATTATGTCTAGGTGGTGAGCGTTCTAGTAAAAGTAAATAGATAGTACCCGAGGATCAAGAATCAGAGTACTTGGAATTCGACTCCTGAAATAGTGAGTAACCTTATCATCATCTTAATTATCTAAAGTGGTTTTTATATGATTTTGTGAATTTTAAGGAAAATGAATTAAATGATTAATTTTTCGGTTTTATAAACAAAATGTGATTTAATGAAATGATTTCATAAAATTGTTTTAAAATTGAATGATGGTTTGAAAATAGAGTAATTGGAGACTGTTTTTGTGTGTTGTAAATTCATGATTCTATTTGATTGGCTTATGGCAATATTGGCATGAATGGTTGATTTGATAAATGTGTTGGAAATGTATAACTTGTTGATTTTCCTTGAAAGGCCATAAAATAAAATAAAATAATTGCCATGTCATGCTATTATAAATTTTATTGTATGGTGAGTTTAGCTTGCTGCAGTGGGCGGATTTTCTGTGGACCAGCCTATTAGAGGGGCACGAAATGCCGTTATATTTTACCTCGATTGGAGAGGCAAGTAGGGTAACTCCCGAGGTCTAACTTTAGAGTTCACTTCACGCCAAACCACCACGTGAGGGTGAACTCAGCCAACGCCAAGGAACGACTATGTTTTTAAAATAAAAATATGATTTATGCATACATAACTTTTTAACAGCCTTGGCAGACTCGGTTGGGATAGCCCTCGATCAAGGTATCCCTAATAACTAGGTATGATAATGATTTTGGCACGAGTCAAAGTTTTAAGAAATTCATAAGCCATGTTGATTACTCGATTTATAAGAATTGATTTTATTTGGTTGAAACAAGTTGAAAAGTGATGAATTACAATATGTTAAACTATTTTATCTGTCTCCATTTACTCGGCTTTAGATATTTTAGATGGTATTTGTTTACTCACTGGGATTATATAATCTCACCACCCTCATTTCCACCCATTTCAGGCTCAGAATAGGCTATAGATAGCTGATTTCATCGAGGCTACTATTGGATTTGCATCCTCCAAACTGTAGGTTCATAATCTTCCTTACTTTTAGGTATTTGGGGGCCCATTGGTTATTGTAAATTAAATTAAATACTCTGGCTTATTGTATTACAGTATGTATGAATTTATTTTGCTTTTACGCTGCTACAAAAAATTATTTACATATAACTCTAAAAATATTGTTTTATAAAAAAATAGAATATTTTATTAAATTTTTCTTTTATTTTTTTATTATATCCAAATAATCATAATTTTATTTTAAATGAAGGTTTTAGATGTTTAAACTTATTTTTGATTATGAATTATGTGTTTTGTACTCGCATACTACATTTTTAGCAAATTTTGAGATTTTTGAGGAAAAATGACCAAAATGCCCCTGTGAGAATTAAATTGTTTTTCTATTGTTTTGATTTGGAAATAGTTTATAATCTCTCAAAACATAATTTTAGTGACTAATACTCATAGAGGAAGCAAGAAATTTTGATGTTAAGCCTTGCGAGGTTTCGATTGACATTCCGAGTAATGAATGTCTATTGGGACATCGCGGCGGTTGTCACGGGCTCGATGGAAGTTTTGGGTCATGACAACATGTTTGCTTACTTGGGTACCTTGGAAATCGTTAAATGACGGTATTGTACCAAATGGTACAATTAAGTTGAATGAAGCCTCGAACTAGTCCAAATAGAGATTTTAAGATGAAATTGAGAATTTTAAAACCCCAGAATGACTTAAAATGGTGATTTAGAGTTCGAGGACTGATTTGGAGTCAAATTGGAATTTTCATGATCTAGGGACAAAATGGTCATTTTGCCACTTGAGGTTAAAATTGGAATGTTGGAAGAAGTTTTTGATCAAGATTGACTATTTAGAACATAATTTGAGTTTGAGAAGTGAAAACTTTTAATTCCAGTATTTTTTCGAGCATAAGGGCAAAATAGTCATTTAGCCACCTTAGGGGCAAAATTGTAACTTTACACCACCCAACACTTGTCCATCACATGGATATTACCCAATATTGTTATGGGTAATTGAAGGATTTTATGTGGTGGATAAAGAAAGCTTAATAGTTAACAATTTAAAAATGGACCAATGGTAAGGTGACAAGTGTCAAGCTTTTATTTCTTTATTATTTTCCTTATAAATTAGCACAAAACCAGCCCATTCCTCATTCTTATGGCCTGCCAAAGCAAGAACAAAGGAAGAAAAGAAAGAACAAGAACCCTAGGGTGAAAATTCAAGAGAAAATTGTTGGATTTCAAGTAATCAAGCAATCAAAGGTAAAATTTCTTGATTTTGACTTGTGATCTACCTTTCCCATACATTCTTTTGCATTTACCATGGTTGAATCACATGATTTCATGATGGGTATCTTGCTGGTTGAACACTTAGGGAGAGGTTTTGATGCTTGATCTGGTTAGATTTCAATGTATTTTAGTATTTTTAGTTGATTAGTGATGTGTAGCATGAAAATCAAGCTAGAAAAATTCATGCTCTTCCATCACCCATCATTGGCCGAGTTCTCCATGTGGAATATTGAGGATGATTTTAATTTTATTTCAAGTGATTTGGTTAGAAATTAGTGATTTATGGTGTGAGAATCAAGCTTGAAAAATTAGTGTTGATACACCCACCATGGCCGAATTTTCCAAGAGAAAATGTGAGGATGATTTTGCCATATTTCAAGTTATTTAATTTGTTTTTGATGATTTGGAGTATTGGGAGAAAAATTAAATTATTTGGAGTTGAATTGGACGTATTGGCCAATTAATCGGGTGATAGATCGAATTAAGCCAATACCGTTTTATTTATGTACATAATTGAATTTATATTGAACACCGTATTTAGATAGTTACCCGAGTATTTCACATCCCATTTTATGCATTAGTATAGAGCCTGAATTGGTTTTATAACAATTTAGCACAAATGTAGTAAATAGCTTATTGTGCATATGTCTAGGTGGTGAGCATTCTGGCAAAAGTAAAGAGATAGTACCCGAGGATCAAGAATCGGAGTACTCGAAATTCGACTCTCGAAATAGTAAGTAACCTTACTATCATCTTAATTATCTAAAGTGATTTTTATCCAATTTTGTGATTTTATGGAAAATGAGTTAAATGGCAAATCTTTGTGTTTGTAATTAAAATGTGATTTAATGAAATGATTTTATAACATTGTCTCGAAATGAAATGATGGTTTGAAAATAGAGTAATTGGAGACTGTTTTCATGTGTTGTAAATTCATGGTTTGATTTGAATGGCTTATGACAATATTTGCATGAATGGCTGAATTGGTATTTGTGTTGAAATATATGAACTGTATATTTAGCCTTGAGAGGCTGGATTGTGATATAATTGCCATGTCATGTGGTTGAGATTTTATTGAATTGGTGGGTTTAGCTTGTTGCAGTGGGCGGGTTCCGTGGACCAGCCTATTAGAAGGGCACGGTAATCCTATTATATTCTTACCTCGGTTGGAAAGGTGTGTAGGGTAACTCCCGAGGTACAACTTTAGAATTCACTTCACGCCAAACCACCACGTGAGGGTACACTCAGCCAATGCCAAGGAACGGCTATGTTTTCAAGATAAAAACATGATTCATGTGTACATGACTTTTTAACAGCCTTGGCGGACTCGGTTGGGATAGCCCCGGGCCAAGGTATCCTTGATAACTAAGTATGAGAATGATTTTGGGACAAGCCAAAGTTTTAAGAAATTCATAAGCCATGTTAAATACTCGATTTATATGAATTGATTTTATTTGGTTGAAATGAGTTGAAAGGTGATGAATTACAGCATGATAATCTATTTTAATCTGTCTCCATTTACTCGGCTTTAGATATTTTAGATGATATTTGTTTACTCACTGGGATTATATAATCTCACCACCCTCATTTTCACCCATTTCAGGCTTAGGATAGCCGGTAAATAGCTCATTTCGTTAAGGGCTACAGTTGGACTTGCATCTTCAAAAATTGTAGGTTTATCGCTTTTGATACTTTTGGTCGTTCGTGGGCCCACATGTCACTGTAAATTAAATCTTATGCTTTGGTTATTTGTATTACAATATGTATGAATTTATTTAGCTTTTACGCTATAAAAATTATTTACCAGGAACTCTATAAATATTGTTTTATAAGAAAATAAAATATTTTATTGAATATTTTTATTATATTCAAATAGTTATAGTTTCATTTTAAATGAATGTTTTAGACATCTAAACTTATTTTTGATTATGAAATATGTGTTTTCCACTCGGCATACTACATTTTTAGCTGGTTTCAAGATTTTCAAGGAAAAATGACCAAAATGCCCTTGTGAGAAAAAAATTATTTTTCTATTGTTTTGATTTGGAAATAATTTTCTAATCTCTCAAAACATAAACTTAACAACTGTTGTTCATTGGCGAGGTGCGAAAAATGATATTAAAGCCTTGCAGGGTTCCGATTGACATTTCAAGTAATGAGTGTTGATCGGGACATCACGGCGGTTGTCACGGGCTCGAGGGGAGTACCGAGTCTGACACAGCCGATTTTGCCTAGGGTTGCTTTTGGATTTGCATCCTTAGAAATCGAAGGTCTATAGTCTTGTATATTTTCAGTTATTTTGGGGTCCTCATGTCATTGTAGAATATTTTTGTATATTTGGTTTAGTGTGCTATTATATATATGAATTTATTTTGCTCTTACGCTACAAAAATTGCTTATGTAGGATTCTATAAATATTGTTTTATAAGAAAATAGAATATTTTATTTAATATTTTTATTTAGTTTGATTAGTCATAATTTCATTTTAAATGGATGATTTTAATTACTAAATTTTTTTTTTAGATAAGAAATGTATATTTTTCGATCGTATGCTATATTTTCACCAAGTTTCAAAAATTTTCAGAAAAAAATGACCAAAATACGCCTGTGTGGCAGAAATTACTTTTTGTTTGTTTTTGATTTAAAAATGTTTATATTCCCTTAAAACATGATATTTAGTAACTGTTGCTCACAGGGGAGACGTAAAATTGATGCAAGAGCCTTGCGAGGTTTCGGTTGACATTTCGCGTAATGAATGTCTATCGAGACATTGCAGCCATTGGCAAGGGCTCGAAGGGAGTACCGGGTCCTGACAAAGTAGACCCAAGTGTACCTAGAGTAGTCATCAACTATCACAAGACCATATGATTTGCCTCTTAGACTAGTTATGTTGATTGGACCAAATAAATCAATATGCAGCAATTCAAAAGGTCTAGAGGTTGAAATAATCTTCTTGATTTTGAAGGAAGTTCTAACCTGTTTACCTAATTGACAAGCATCACAAATTTGATCATTCTCAAATTTAAGTTCAGGCAATCCTATAACTAGATTTTTTCTCATCAATTTTAAGATGGTATGCATGCTCACATGTCCAAGTCTCCTATGACATAACCAGCTATCATTTTCTTCATTCTCCATAAGACATGTTTAACAATTAAGCTCAATACCTTCAAGGAATATAACATACATATTTTTTATTTTTTTCCTATGAATGAAGTTTTGTTAGTACTAATGTCTATCACTTCACATTTATTTGAATCAAAACATACCTTAAAATCTTTATCACACAATTGACTGGTACTTAATAAATTGTGTTTTAAACCTTTAACAAGCAACACATGACTAATTTGAGCCTGAGAATTCTTACCAATAGTTCTTATACCATGAATTCTACCTTTTGAATCATCTCCAAAAGATACAATACCTCCCTTTTTCTTGTCTAGCTGAGCAAACAACATTTCATTTCTAGTCATGTGTCTTGTGCAGCCACTGTCCATGTACCATGGTTGCTTCTCCTTTAGTTGAGCTTTTGAGCATATGTCTTTTTGGTTTGGCTCAACCTGCAAGACAGATTTTCAGTTTTTCTTAACATGTACCGATACCTTGATAGGCCCTTGAAGGTTAGCTACTACATATGATCCTTTTGGAACCCAAATCTTTTTTATTTTCTGCGTGCTTTTTTTCTATAACAATCATAAGATAGATGACCAAGTTTATCACAAATATAACATCTAGATGAGACATTATCATAATTTTTCTTAAAGTATGTGTTTCTTCCAGTATCTTGATTGTCAAGCCCAACTCGACAATATGTTTATTATGCCATTCCTACATAAAAATGCATGTTTGCTTACTTTGGTACCTCGAAAATCGATAAAAGACGGCAATGTACCAAATGGTACAATTAAGTTGAATTAAGCCTCGAACTAGTCCAAATAGAGATTTTAAGATGAAATTGAGAATTTAAAAACCCCATAATGACTTAAAATGTTGATTCGAAGTTCGAGGACTGATTTGGAGTCAAATTGGAATTTTCACGACCTAAGGGCAAAATGGTCATTTTGCCACTTGAGATTAAGATGTGAGTGTTGGATGAAATTTTTTAACTAAGATTGAATATTTAGAACATAATTTGAGTTTGAAAAGTGAAAAATTTTAATTTTGGCATTTTTTCGAGCATAAGGGTAAAATAGTTATTTTATAGCCCAAAGGCAAAATCGTAATTTTACACCACTCAACACTTGTCCAGCACATGAATTTTACCCAATATCATCATGGATAATTGAGAAAATTTAAGTGATGGAAACAGATTGCTTAATGGCTAAGTATGACACATGGACCAATGGAATGTGACATGTGTCAAATTCTCATCCATTTATTATTTTCCTTATAAATTAGCACAAAATCAGCTCATTTCTCTTTAAAGGAAGAACAAAGGAAGAACCAAACCCTAGGTGGAGAATTTCAAGAGAAAAGTGTGGAAAAATCAAGGAAAATAAGTGAAAAAGGTAGGATTTCTCAATTTAAACTTGAAATCTATCTTCCTTAAGCATTTCTCCTTATTTTCCATGGTTAAATTATATGTTTTCATGGTAAATTGATGGTTAGCCGAATGGGTATGGAGAGAGAATGATGTTGAATTGATTTGATTTCAAGTTATGTTAGTGTTTTTAGTTAGTTTACCATGTCTAAAAGCAAAACAACAAGAAAGGAATTCATTTTCCCCATCACCCATTAATGGCCGAACCTACCTTGTATTGAGTGAGGATGAATTTGATTTTTATTTTAAGAGAATTGGTTAGAAAATGATGAATTATGGTGTGGAAAAGTAGTAGGAAAAATCACGATGTTGATGCACAATTATTGATCGAAAATTCTAAGAAGAAAAGTGAAGATGGATTTGCCAAATTTTAAGTTATTTCACTTGTGTTTGGTGAATTAAGAATTGGAAGAAAAATGGAGTTAATTGGAGTTAAATTGGACGTATTGGCCAATTAATATGGTGATAGATCGAATTAGGCCAATACCGATTTATTTAGGTACACAAGTGAATTTATATTGAACACCGTATTTAGATAGTTACCCGAGTATTTCACATCCCATTTGATGCATTAGTATACAGCCTGAATTGGTTTTATAACAATTTAGCACAAATGTACTAAATGGCTTATTGTGCATTATGTCTAGGTGGTGAGTATTCTGGCAAAAGTAAAGAGATAGTACCCGAGGATCAGGAATCGGAGTACTCGAAATTCGACTCTCGAAACAGTGAGTAACCTTACTATCATCTTAATTATCTAAAGTAGTTTTTATCCGATTTTGTGATTTTTGGAAAATGAGTTTAAATGGTAAATCTTTATGTTTTATAAATAAAATGTGTTTAAATGAAATGATTTTATAAATTGTCATAAAATTAAATGATGGCTTTGAAAATAGAGTAATTAGAGACCACTTGATGTGTTGGAAATTTATGGTTGTAATTGATTGGCTTATGACAATATTGGCATGAATGGTTGACTTGATAAATGTGCTAAAAATGTATGAACTGTTGATTTACCTTGAGAGGCTATAAAATAAAATAATTGCCATGTCATGCTATATCAAATTTTATTGTATGGTGGATTAAGCTTGCTGCAGTGGGCAGAGTTCTATGGACTAGCCTATTAGAGGGGCACGGAATCTTGATATATTTTACCTTGGTTGGAGAGGTGAGTAGGGCGAACTCAGCCAACACTAAGGAACGACTATATTTTCAAAATAAAAACATGATTTATGAGTACATAACTTTTTAATAGCCTTGGAGGACTCAGTTTGAGATAGCCCGCAGCCAAGGTATCCCTGATAATTGAATATGAGAATGATTTTGGCACGAGCCAAATCTTTTAAGAAATTCATAAGCCATGTTAATTACTCGATTTATATGAATTGATTTTATTTAGTTGAAACTTGTTAAAAGGTGATGAATTACTGTATGTTAAACTATTTTATCTGTCTCCATTTACTCAGCTTTAAATACTTTAGATGGTATTTGTTTACTCACTGGGATTATATAATCTCACTACCCTCCTTTCCACTCATTTCAGGCTCAGAATAGATTGTAAATAACTCTTATCGTCGAGGACTATAGTTGGACTTGCCACATCCAAAAACTGTAGGTTCATTTCTTTTGATACTTTTAGTCATTCGTGGGCCCATGTGTCATTGTAAATTAAATTTTATACTTTGGTTATCTATATTACAGTATGTATGAATTTATTTAGCTTTTACGCTACAAAAATTATTTACCGGTAACTCTATAAATATTATTTTATTAAAAAATAGAATATTTTATTGAATATTTTGGTTATATTCAAATAGATATAGTTTCATTTTAAATGAATATTTTAGACATCTAAATCCATTTTTGATTAAGAAATATATGTTTTCCACTCGTATACCACATTTTTAACTGGTTTTGAGATTTACGAGGAAAAGTGACCAAAATGCCCCTGTGAGACAAAATAATTATTTTTCTATTGTTTTGATTTGGAAATAGTTTATAACCTCTCAAAACATGTTATATTACAACTGTTGATCACAGGAGAGGTGAGAAAACTGATATTAAAGTCTTGCAAGGTTCCAATCAACATTCCAGACAATGAATGTCTATCGGGACATTGCGACGGTTGTCACGGGCTCGAGGAGAGTACCGGGTCTTGACATTGATTGTTCAATCAAGGATCTTCCAAACCAAATCACTATAAACAGTGGAATTCTGAAGCTCCCACCAAGCTTTTACAATGGCTTTTCACAAGCTCAGCCACAATCTTTAATAAAGGTTTTTCTTGGGATCAACCAAACCCAAAACTAACTTTTCTAAGCTAAGTCAGAACCTATACAACCACTCAAGCAACCCAAGCTTCATTAATCCCCTTAGAGTGACTTGCACACTCTAAATAATCAAGAAGAATAGAAATAAAAGAGTACCTATGATCACTAATCTGATCTGAATGGTACAAGATGAATTCCTTAACTTTATTATAAGGATTGGAGTGAAGTGCAGAAAGTATGCAAAGAGTTTTTGCTATGTTTTATCTCTTTTTGATCTAGGAAGCATCTAATCTTGTTCTTAGCTGTTGGGGAGGGTTTTTATACTTGAAAAACCAACTCTGATGGATATTTTACAGTTTTTGACTGTTGGGAAACAGTTTAGAGTCAGTTCTAGTCGTTAATCTGTCTTCTAGTATTCAAATTCAAATCTTCAGATAGAATGCTCTTAGTAGACTAACTATGCTTCTTAGTCGATTAAGTCGTCTCTGTCTCTAAACTCAGTTTTTGGTAGTAAGCTCTTAGTTAACTAACTATGCTTCTTAGTCGATTAAGTCATCTTTATCTCTGAACCCGATTTTTGGCAGTAAGCTCTTAGTCGACTAACTATGCTTCTTAGTCGATTAAGTAGTCTCTGTCTCTGAACTGGCCATCTTCATTTTTGAGTTTTAGTTGACTAACTCCCTTGAGTATCCGACTAAGAGGCTTTTGTTTTGTGACTCAATTGTTGCTTCTCATTCTTATGAGTTTTGGTATTTGCTTTTTAGTGATTAATTTATTAATGACATACATTTTTGTCTTGCACACTCAAGTAGTAAATTTAGACATAAATGAGTGGGAATGTTTTATTATCATCAAAAACTAATGGAGGCAACACATCATTAGACATGGAGGGACTAAAGGAAGCTTTAAGTGCTACAAGCTAAGAGATAGGAAAAATAAATACAAGTAGAGAACTGATAGAGGTGGTAGAAGGAGAGAAAAACAAATGAACAAGAGACAAATTATGGACAATGCTAGAAGAAAGGTATGCTAAAGACATCGCAATATAGATCGTAGCCATAACCCTAACAATAGCATTCTTAGTTGACGTAGCTAAAGCCAGGGGAGGATAAATAAGGTGTGCCTAATCTAGACTAGATTGTGTATTTAGAGGAAAATAAGCTTTAAATGTTCATTAATTCAATTTTTGTTCTTTATTACTATTTAAAAGAGCCACCATATTTTATTTTTATTTTTTAGTATTGTAAAAAACATAAATAATGGCAAGATGGAAAGTTACTCGCCTAAGCACCTAATCTAATTCCGAGGAAAAAGATTGAATCTCATGGAATCTAGAATGTGTAAAGGACTTTTTCATCTTTAAAATGTTCTAACTCGGCTCCAGGAAGCTTTAAAACACTACTTTTAAAGGTATCAACTATTGTTGATTTTGTAATCAATGGCAAGTTGGTTGGTGCTATGGTTGACTTAGGTGCCGACCAAAATTATGTGGCTGATCGGATAGCCTACAAGTTAGGACTAAATTGTGTAAAGATGGAAGCTTGATAAAGGCCATCAATAAGCCTCTTAAGCTTATCTCTGGGATCGCAAACAATGTGATCATTCGAATTGGAACTTAGGCTGGAAAGGCTACGTTTGTGGCCATTCTAATGGATGACTTCTAGATGAACCTTGGAATGGAATTTTGACAAATGGTTTTGTACCGCTACCATTTATGGACTCAATTTGCTATCCTGAGGTTCCAAACCTTACCTAGTTGCTACTTTAAAGGTAGCACTATTTGTAGACAAAGATAAAACTGCATTGGTCTCAATGATACAAGTGATGAAAGGTTTTCGAAAAAGCTAACCCACTTTCTTTGCCATAATCAAAGTAGAAAGCCAGGGATTTATACTAACATAATTACCAACAAAAGTTTCGGGACTCCTAAAAGAGTTTGAATCTATGATGCCACTAGAGTTACTGAAGAAACTGCTTTCGCGACTGGTAGTCAATCATACAATAAAGTTGGAGTTGGGCCTAAACCATCAGCACAAGCCCTTTACAGAATGTCCATCCCAGAATCACAAGAACTTCAAAAGCAGCTAGATGAACTTCTGAGTTTCAGATACATTCAAGTCTTTTGTTTTTAATAAGAGATAAAGGCTCATAGACAAAATTGATAGACGAAAAGAGAAAGACGTAGTAAAGAAAGGAGACCTTGTCAGTAAGTCTTTATGTCTTTTAAAAGACAATGCGTACTCAAATGCAAACAACGTATGGATTGATCTTTGATTCTCTTTACTTTCTTGGTCTTTTTTCCATCTCATAATTTCCACTTCTTAAGCTGATCTTACCTCTTAGAGGTATGATTTCAATCTTTGAATCAAACTTGATCTTTCGTCATGAAGCTCTAGGCTTTCCTTTTAGTTAGCATTGAATGATTTTGCTTCTTTGTACTTCTCGGATCATTGCATCTCAATCAATAACATTATCACATAAGGATATAGATGCTAGTAGAAACCCACACCTAGATGCTGTCTACATTATCACCTACGTTAGAGATAGTAGGATTAGACGAACAATGGTTTACAATAAGGAAGGAGCCAACGGTTGCAACTTAAAAATTAGATAAGCCCTAGGGATAAATTGTCACAGCCCAATTTTCTGGCCACGACCGACGCAAGGGCCCAATAGGCTCAGCCCACTAAACCCAAGCAAGCCTACTTATATGATCTTATACATTAATCCACGTTTCTTTAAAATCCACAATTCGTAGTGTTCAAATATAGTTCTTTTAAAAAAAATTCATAAAACCCAATCATGCATTCATAAAGGCATCATTAACCATTATATACATATATAGATTAACAAATGATTCTTAATATTTCACATCAAGTATTCATATACACATGATTAGACTTTGACCGTTAGTGGAGTGACTCTGGGCACGGTTGCTAACATTTAGTGTCACATTAAACCTACCGAACAATGGATAGGGAGGAGCACCGCGTCCTAGGATCCAATCACCTTTAACTTAGGAAACCTAAAACATGAATTTTAAAAACGTGAGTACAAACTCAGTGAGTGAACATAAGAAGGGAACAAGCAACGTTAAGGAAAGTTTAGAAATCATGATGCACTTATGTTCGACAACAATGCAACTAAGTTTAAGTTCTTAATAAAAATCCCTCCATTAAACCCCTGGTTATTAAATCATTTAAGGATGAAGGAACCATATTCAACATGAAATTGGAAAGAGAGGAATTTTCCAGCAATCATCCAAGCAAGGAAGTATAAACAGAATGTTTCTCGCTGCAATAAAATCAATTTACAAGTAAATGGGAAACTTTCAGGATTCATAATGCCATATAATCACATATTATAATAATGATCTTTTTATTGCATATACATATACTTAAGCATATATCAATTAGTATACCACCACATTTCATCCAGCTCATGTGCATCCCACCACATTGTGCACATAGCCGAACATCCCATCTCACCCAGCTCATGTGCATCCCACCACATCATGCACATAACTGGACAGTATCACCATCCATCACCCTCACCACCGTCATCACCGGCAAGTGCACACTCACACCGCACATGCACGGTTGCATTTGTCACACAATGGTACCATTTATGACAAAGTATACATATATATATCAACATCATACAAAAACATATGGATTCATCCTTTTACACATTTCACATTTCACAACATCAAACATTTTATCAAGGGCTTGTTCCATGGCAATTTTAAAGCAAAAACTGATAAAATTCCGAAATGATTCATTGAAACACGTAAACATTTCCCTAAAAATTTTTGAAATGCAAGTTCACTCACTCGGCAACAACTAGATATTAAGTCGTTATTTGTTCGGAGGTGTCTCTAACTATTTTTACTGGCCGATCGCTCGTCATTTCCTCCGGCACACCACTATAATGCTCTAACTTTACCTATGTATTTCTTGGCAACAATTCAAATGCAATACCTTTAGTGTACATTATTCTTACTTCTCTTTTTCCTTCAATCATGAATCCCTAGTCAACTAACTTATATCTTGGCACATTTTTACCAAAGTTGCCTTTATCCTTTACTTGCGTAATTCTTTAAATTATAATTACATGCAACTTAATTATGACTCTACCACCTATATTAACCTTTTCTAGCCATTTTCATTCAAATTCTTCTTATATTTCCACACATAATCTACATATATGGCAGCAACAATCATTCCCACTTTCACTTGATTATTTCCTAATTTACATGCATCGTTATCTATCTAGCTTTCAATACTTTGTTTTGAAATCCTCCATCCACAATATTCCTTTTTCATTTCTTTCAAACAACATGCCATACAATCTTAATAATTTTCAACTAGCTTAGGCAAATAGATCCTTTCAACAACCATAATTCCTCACAATATTCAACTAACTGTAGGCTTTAAAACATAGTGTTAAGCTTACCGTTTTCCTTTTCCACTTTGAGTCTTTCATGTACCCACGGGTTTATTGGCTTATATGTTACCAATTTTTCTCCAATCAAGCCAATCTTTGCTGCCACAAGACATTTCTTTAAGTCACTAACTCATTTTCAAAGACTACTCAAGCCAAAAACAAGAATCCTTACCTTTCCTTGCTTGAATCACCAAAACCAAGCTTTTTCTTCCTTTCTCTCTTTTTCTTTCTTCTTCTCCTAGATTTTAGATGTGCTGGAAATTGGGGTTAAAAACTTCAGGTTTAGTGCCTAAGAAGTTTGGAGAAGAAAGAATTAAGAAAAGAAAGGAAATGAGAAGAAACAAGGAAAATCACATGAAAAAAATGATTTTCATGAACTTGACATGAAAATGGCATTAGAAGCTTCAAGAAGTAGAAGAAAATATCTTGCTAGAGGAGATAAGGACGGTTTTGGGTTGATAAGGATGAGATTCAAAGCTTCCTTTGGAAGCTTTGACCAAACATTTATGTAAAATTACCATTTTGCCCTCCAAGTTTCTTCCCTTTTTAATTTAGTCCTCCTAACGCTCATTTAACTCCAATTTCCTTCTATTATCTTCTTCTACACATGTACAAACAAAGTATAAAGTTTGTACTCTAATGCGTGTCCCCATAATATTTAAAATATTTATTTACCAGTGATCTTTTTACTTAATAAATACACACGGCCCCATTAACGTCATTTTTCTCCAAAACTTTTTTCATTCTTCTTCTTTCCCATTTAGATTGACCATATACTCCTTCGTCATGGAAAATTTTGATACCGAATAAAATATTAATATTTTAATATTATTTTATTAATAAAATATTATTTTATTTCAAAAATTTCCTCTTGTCTCCTTTTCTCTCCTTGGTACCCAAAATACCTTATTATGCAACAATTGACTTCCGAATCACTTTTTATCTCACAATTTCTTCTCCGATAAAAATATTATTATTTTATTATTATTTCCTCGATTGCGAAATATTTTATCCCAAACTATTTCTTTCATCTTTCATCACTTTTAAACATTATAATTAATGTCAATTGGCATCCGATAATCTTTATTAGTCACCATATCAAAGTACGGGGTACTACAGTCTCCCCCACTTAAATAGAATTTGTCCTCGAATTCACGACGGTGTTAAGTTATCAATCTCACTTTATGATCTTATTCCATTTCTCCTTTTATAGGGAATTTCGATTTATTCACCTCGTACACCTCCATTTCAACTTGAATACTTCACTTATATCTATTATTATCCTTTAGAATCAGATCAGCAGTACCTTTCACAATCATGATCTCTTATATTGAGACTCCAAGCATGCCTCTATCACTATCATTAAATTTGAACCATAACTCCATCTCAATCATACCGATTTCGATCACATATTATACATACTTATGTATACTTAATCACCATTTTATTATTTCGCTCCTTGCCAAACTTCTCAACATTGATTCATTCATCTTATTGATAATTCTAGTTTATAGAATTATTTTATTCTAATTTTATTATTAAATATTAGCTAAGTCCTCAATTTTTAATTATAATTTACTTATTTTTTGTTATTTTTATAATTAGGTTAATTTTAAGTTAGTTATTTTAATTTTATGTTTTTCTTGTTAATTTGGTTATTGTTTATTGGTTTTTATTTCTTTTGTAGAATTAAAAGTGATTGGGCTTAATTTTGGAAAGTAAGATGTTAAAAGACCTAGAATCTGTTTTCATATACTTCAGTATGTTAGCCATATATAGAGCTACAGAACTCTAAATGATACGATTCTTGGACCAGTGGAAAGCTAAGAGACAGAGATACAACTTTTCTGAAGATCACTTTGCCCAGTTCTACATCAAAGATAGAGAAAATGGCCTTGGAAAATAGCTAAATGTACTGTGCCGGGAATGGAAATTTGTAAAGATTGACAATTGACTTTTGGGCCTCTTATTATACTTTTAAGCCCAATTAAACCCTAGGTCAGCTTAAGAAGCTTTAGGTTAAGTTTATTAGTATAAAGAGGATATGTTTAACAACATTAGGGAGAGAACCTTAAGAGATTCAAGAAGTTACAAGTTGAGGCTGAAACTTGGAGATCAAGGCGGAAAATATTGTTTTGTTTTCTTCCATAGCTTTTATCTTTCTTGATACTTTCAATGGTTGAATTTTATACAATGTTATTTTATTTTGCAATTATGAGTGGCTAAATTCTTTTTCTAGGATTGCAATTGAACTCACATGTAGGCTAAATTTTTAAATCTCTTTCTTATGCAATTGAACTCACATATAGGCTAAATTTTTAAATCTCTTTCTTACTTATTTTAATGGGATTTGAATTGTTTATGCCAATTTGTTCTTACTACTTTTAATTGTCCGATCTCCAATTAAATTGATCTAGGAACCTAAACAAACTTGGAAAAGGGAGTTTAGAGTAGACTAAAATTGGGATAGCATGTGATCAAATTAATTGATTTGCGTATAGGATAGGGATATACTTATAGGCCGTTTGTAGCCAGATTAGAGCTTGAACTTAATGAGTCTGTTTTAATTTCAAATCACATAAGGATATAGTGTTTTGGTTAAAATAGATATTTTTATAGGTTGAGTTGGGAGACCCTTATAAATAATTTAGGACTCTAGCTTAGCAATTCAACCCATTGAAATAAGTTAAGTAAGAGTGGTAAGTTTTAGATGAAGTGTGAAGGATATTGTTATCCTAGGCTTGTTTGATTTCATATTTTGTCAAGTGATTATTACTTCGATTTTTCTTGTTGGTTTTAATTTTAGTTAATTAGTTTTAGTTAATTAATAAATTTTGATTGTTTGGATAAAATTGAATTGTTCTAATTTTAGCAATTAGTTAAGTTTTAGATCAATTCCCTGTGGGATCGTTACCCTGCTTGCTAATATACTATCTATTCAATACATATACTTGCGTAGTAGGATTTTAATTGACACTTATCCCTATACGCTATTATGTAGTCTACAGCATTATAAACTTGTCATTTTTATGTCTGTACATAGTCTTAACGTTGAGGAAGGTTAATGCCTTCACTTATTCCCACACACTTTAGGTTTATCTTGCATTTACGCCACATACTTCAATTATTCCCACGCTATGGATTACATTTCTTTAATCTCATTTCTCTAACTATATTTCCCAAAATTTCTTATATCATCATAGTTCAACTTCTAATAGTACTTCTTGCCGTTGTTCCATATATACAACTCATCAAATACATAAAGTTCAAATCTCAAATTATTGAGAACAATTCTTCGCCTCAGTTAGTCAAGTCATCAATTTAACATATACGTATGTACATGCATTTCCAAATGTCAACATTCCTCGTTACGCATAAGGATCCATGTGTTCGCGTGCCTTGGACTACATTCCCCTTTATTCATCCCCATCCCTATCCAAGATTTAATATAATAATCCTCATAGCGCATGTCAACATTCTTGTTATGCCTATGCATAACTTCGTATCGTTTATATCATTTCCAATTAATACTTAAGTTTCATTGCACTATACATCCTTGCACCATAATGTCATTAGTCACATTTCACTTACTAAATATCATTTTCATTATCTTACAATCCAGTATGCGTATATTCTTTATAACCTCATTGATCTTTTAAAGATTCATCTTTAATTGATCATTGCATCTTATGCAATACCACAATCCCTAAAAGTCATCCTTATTTCTCAATTATTCTTCATACCTCTAACGTATCTATATATTACATCCTTTTTTCATTTCAACTTTAATGAGTCACTTAAAACTTAGAATCATTCGAATCAGCATGCCTTAAGCATTTTCGAATTCCAATTTTCATACTACATTAGGAAGCTTTCATTATCAGACTTCATTATCCAAATTATCTTTAATCATCCTTTGTTTTATTCTTCCATATTAATGTGACATCATTCTCCCTGGATCAATCGGCAGTTTGTACTTGAAACTGCAAGACTTGAAACAAGGTTCCCCTTAAGTACATTTCAATGGCAACACGAATCTCACTTTCAACTTACGACTTCTTCTTTATAACCACATAACTTAATGTTTGCTTTCACAAGATCCATAGCATAACTCCTCTTGAGTATTTCCTTAGGGATACCTATCTTAAACTTATGTCTCACCGCATATGACCACTTAACCTGTGACTTAGCCATTAGGCTCCTCAGCAAGTTTCAAAAATCCCACATTTTATACTTGCCGTGTATGATTCGTAATTCCTTCTCAAAGATGTTTGTGCATTCCTGAAACACTTAGTCTCTTATTTGCTCCTTAACATCCCGAGCATATCGTTCTATAGACATTCACTTATTCTTAAATATATATAAATACATACCCATCCATTTTGGCTCTCCTCCAACCCTATCCCATAATTTTCATGACCAGGTGTATCTTCTCTTTTGTTTATCATATGCACTAAGCCGAGTCAATATTTTCAAACTCATTTTATCCTTTAACATTTATCTTCAACTAATAAGTCTCAACTTGGGACAATCTTGCCATATTATGCATCAAATTCTCAATATATAATACCACACAAAATTATTCACCATTTATGACATTCCACAATTCCTTAACATTCACAATTAATTGTATTTCTTGTCTTGTAACTCAAATAGTTTCAATGACTTTCAGTACTAATGATCATGAAAATATTTCATCTTTCTTCACGCTCTACATTCACAATTTTTTATTAAATCAAGGTTTCACCTTTTCCCAAGTTCCATAATTTGCCTCCCTTACTCCATATTTATGCCAAATTATCTTCTTATAATGTCATGGCATCATTTTGTAGTTCCCTCCATACTTAAATTTTACAATTTTTGACTTAATCACATCACCCATTCTAAGTGTCACCTATATCCTCAGTGATTTCTCCCATATCCTTCCAAATTGTAACTACAACTAGGATTTCAAATTTCACCTTTCCACGATTAATTGGTAATCATTTGTCAGGTCTCGTAGTTGTTTGTACCATTAATGACTTTCTACGTCGATTCTTAATAATCATCTAAGGTGACCAACCACGCCACTAAGGTGAATATCCTTCCTCAATAATTATATTACTAGTCTACCTCTGTCATACCAAAAGATTCCTATACACATCCAGTCATTTAAACAGCTACTTTATAATCCGTTCGAGTCATACAAAATAAAAGCCAACTCTTAACTCCTTTGTATGGATAACTACTACTATTTCCCTTACACCGCATCTGCTTAGACTTAAGGTGATACGAACTTCAGCGAAAATATTAAGTGTCTTTAGGATCCTCGTCGCCTTGATCCGAGCACATTGAAGGATCCTTTTCAAGGTCCTCTCTTCCTTTTGAGATTTGTTCATTTTTTTTCTCAATCCAAGCTTGTTGCTGCCTCTTAAATTCCTCCTGACTAACAGGTACAACACCTTTCCCACAACCAAGAGGAAAATGTCAGACAACAGGTACAGATACCTTCTTAAGACGATAATTACTGATAGTCTTTTTTCCCATTTTATTCATGTTCTTTTTCCTTGGATCGATCTTGTTACGCACTAGTCTTACGAGACTCCTTAAGCTCTTAAATAGTGGTTTACTATTGGCTCCATTAGTTTTTGATGATAATAAAACATTCCCATTTATTTGTGTCTAATACCATTACTTGAGTGTGCAGGAAATTAATATATGAAATTAATTTATTAACTCTTCAAAGAATATTTTTGAAAGAAAAAGAGGGATAAAATCAACAAGATGTAACTAAATAACAAGGAGGAAGCTTATTGGTGAAACAAGGAAGAGCATTGGTTGACCAAATTTCAAATTGGAGAAATGGCGGGTTGAAGAATTTGAGAAAGATAACCAATTTAGTCAACCAAGTCATCGACTAAGTGCTCTCTGCCAAAATCTGCAAACCAGAAATAGAACCAACTTAGTCAACCATGTTAGTCGACTAAGAGCTCTCTGTCTGCAATTTGAACTAGAGCACTACAAGATAGACTAACGGCTAGAACTCATCCTTAATTGTTTCCAACGGATATAAACTGCCAAACTGCCATCATAGTTGCATCTCTAAGGATAAAAGATCTTCCAACAATAAGAAACAAGTTTTTAGAAGCCTTCAATGAGATTTGAGCTATAGAAAGTAGAAAAACCAAAAAAACTTCACTGCACTTGTCTGCACTTAAACGCCTACTTTTTGCATTTGTATTTAACACTCAATCCTATACAAATCAGATCAACCAGTGATCATAGGTACCTTCTTTTACTTCTTCTCTTGTATTCTTAGAGTGAGGAAGTCACTCTAAGGGGTTATTCAAGCTTGTTATAGCTTGAATGTTGTAGGTTGTGATTGAGCCTTGGAAAACAACTTTAGGTTTTAGTTTAGCCCATGAAAAACTAGTGTAAAAGGTTTTTGACTGAGCCTGGCAAAAGCCATTATAAAAGCTTAGTGGAAGCTTGTGAATTTCACCGGTTGTTAGTGAATTTGTGGGAAAATCCTTGGTTGGATAATCAAGATAGTGGATGTAGGTCTTGGACCGAACCACTTTAAATTGCTGTGCATTTTATACTCTGTTTTTGTTTTCTTAAGTTTTGGAAATTAGTTTCCAATCTTGTCAAGAGCCAAATTGTGCTATTCACCCCCCTCTAGCACATATTATAGGGACCAACAATTGGTATCAGAGCTAGTTCCCTGCTATTAAGGCTTAACATCCTTTGGGAGGATCCAAATGCTTAACAAAAAATTAGTAGTGGCTGAGGGACAATCAACAAATAAACCACCTCTGTTTGATGGCTCTAATTACCCTTATTGGAGCACTAGAATGTCAATTTACATTAAAGCTATAGACTATGAAATGTGGGACATCATAACTGATGGACCTTTTATGCCCTCAACCGTAAATGTAGTGACAAATGAGTTGATGCCCAAGCTAAGGTCTGAACGGATTGAGGCTGAAACTAAGAAAGTTGAAATAAACTTTAAGGCCATCAACACACTACATTGTGCCTTGACCCCACACTAAATTTAACAAAGTCTCAAGCTATACAAAGCAAAATAAGTGTGGGAAAAACTTAGAATAATCTATGAAGGGACTTCTCTAGTAAAGGAGTTCAAAATTGCTCTCTTAACACATAGTTATGAAATGTTCAAAATAGAGCCTGGTGAAGACATCACCAGCATGTTTGATAGGTTTACAAACATCACAAATAAATTAAGTCAGCTAGCAAGCCTATCCTTAAACATGAATTAGTTAAGAGACTGCTTAAATGCCTACCAAAATCTTAAAAGCCAAAAATGACTGCCATTAGAAAGGCTGAAGATCTAAACATCATCACACTCGATGAGATTTGTGGTTCTCTTTTTACTCATGAGCTAGAGCTTAAGGAAGAAGAAGAAGAAGACCGAAGGGAAACAAAGGAAAAGAAAAAGAGCATTGTAATTAAAGCCAACATCCTTGAAGAAGAGCTAGAAGAGTTTTCCTGTGATGATGATGAAGAATTAGCTCTAGTTGCAAGAAAATTCAGAAAGCTAATGAGCAAAAGAAATCGAAGGTTAACTAGAAGAGGTTTCAGGAAACACCAAGGTGCTTCATGGAAAATAAGGAACAAAAATGAGTCCAACAAAAATGAGGAGATGATTTGCTACGAATGCAAGAAACCTGGTCACTTCAAGTTCGAGTGTCCATTGCTGAAAGGTGAAACTCCCAAGAAAAATAAGAAATCCAAGAAAGCAATGGTGGCTACTGCATGGTCGGACAATGACACATCAAGCTCTGAAACTGATGATGAAAAATTTGAGGAAAGAGCAAACATATGTTTAATGGCATAAGAGGATGAAATAGAGGTACCCTCATCCCCCTGTATTAATTCTTATGATGACTTACAGATTGAGTATGAGTGCCTTTGTGATGAATTTGAAAAGCTTTTTTCAAAATACAAATCATTAAAGAAAAAGACTGCATTTCTTGAAAGTGATTTGGAACAAATGAAACAAGAATTTACTTTTGTTTTTTAGCAAAGAAATATTTTGCAAATTGAGTTAGAACACTCAAAACCAGACATTGAGGTTTTAAAACTAGAGCTGGAAAACAAGTCTGAAGCTTTGCAAAAAACTCTTGATGAAAATACAGCTCTTAAATGTTTGAAAAATGAATCTTCAAAAAGAGATGCATACCACAACAAAATTTAGCTAAAGCATTACCTAAATGTTATAATTATGGTAAACATGGTCATTTATCATATGACTGTTTTAAGAAAAGAAGAGTGCAAAAAGTTAAGAAAATCTGGGTTCCTAAGGGATCTTTTGTTGCAACTAACACTCAATGACCCATCAAAGTATGGGTACCTATAAAGAAAAACTGAAATTCTATTTTGTAGGTTAAGTTGGACTTAAAAGAGACATGTTTAAGAGCTCAACTCAAGAGAAAACAGCCTTGGTACTTGGACAGTGGCTGTTCATGGCACATGACAAGACATGAAATGCTGTTTTCTCAGTTGGATAAAAGAAAGGGAGGAACCGTATCCTTTGGAGATGATTCAAAAGGAAGAATTCATGGTATAGGTATGATTGGTGAGAATTCCCAAACTCAAATTAGTCATGTGTTATTGGTTAAAGGCTTAAAGCATAATTTAGTAAGTATTAGTCAATTATGTGATAAAGGATTTAGAGTGTGCTTTGATTCAACTAAGTGTGAAGTGATAGATATGAGTACTAATAAAATCTCATTCATAAGAAATAGATTGAAGAATATGTATGTAATTTTTCTTGAAGATCTTGAAGTAAATAGTGAAGTATGTCTTGTTGCAAATGCTAAAAATGATAGTTGCCTATGGCATAGGAGATTAGGACATGTGAGCATGCATACTATGTCAAAATTAATTAAGAAAAATCTTGTTGCTGGACTGCCTGAGTTAAAATTTGAAAATGATAGGATATGTGATGCTTGCCAACTAGGAAAACAAGTTAGGACATTTTTCAACTCTAAGAAAATTGTGTCAACATCTAAACCTCTTGAATTGCTTCATATTGATCTATTTAGTCTAATAAGCACAACTAGCTTAGGAGGATAATCTTATGGCTTTGTAATAGTTGATGACTATTCTAGATATACTTGGGTGTATTTTCTTACTCATGAGAATGATGCTCTACAAGCATTCTTAAGTCATTGTAAGAAAGTAGAAAGTGAAAAAGGACTAGCCATAGTTAGCATAAGGAGTGATCATGGAGGAGAATTTGAAAATGATGAGTTCGAAAAATTTTGCAATGAAAAGAGGTTGGATCACAATTTTTCTGCACTTAGAACACCTTAGCAAAATGGAGTTGTAGAAAGGAAAAATCGAATCTTAAAAGAAATGGCACGGACCACGCTCTGTGAGAACAACCTACCCAAATATCTTTGGGCTTAGGTAGTAAATACAACAACTTATATTCTTAATAGAATCTCAATAAGGCCCTTTATGTCAAAAACTCCATATAAACTTTATAAAGGTAGGAAACAAAATATTTCTCACCTTAAGAGTTTTGGTTGTAAATGCTTTGTATTGAACAATGAAAAATAGCCCCTAGGGAAGTTTGATGCAAAGAGTGATGAAGCAATATTTTTAGGATATGCATTAAACTCAAAGGCCTATAGAGCTTTTAACAAAAGGACCTTGACTGTTGAAGAATCAATTCATGTAGTTTTTGATGAGTCAAATGCATTACAAAAAGAAGTTCATGATGATGATGATGATGTAGAAGTTCGAGAAAAACAAATGGAGGAAATGAGCTTAGAAAACAACAAAAATAATGAAGAAAGCTCACCTAGAAGAGAAAATGAAACTCCACCTTTAGAAAATCTGCAAAGAGCAAAAAATCAGCATGATGATGTACCAAGGAGTTGGAGATTTGTAAGAGATCACCCATAAGACCAAATAATAGGTAACATTTCACAAAGAGTTAAAACTAGGAAAGCAAGTAGAGAAACTTGTGAGTTTTCAGCTTTTATATCTCAAATTGAACCTAAAAACGTTGAAGAAGCTGAGAAAGAGGATAGTTGGATAATGGCCATGCAAGAAGAACTTGATCAACTCACAAGGAGTCATGTATGGTCATTGGTACCTAGACCTTTAAATTACCCTATTGTTGGTACAAAATGGGTATTTAGAAATAAAGTAGATGAGCAAGGAAATGTAGTTAGAAATAAAGCTAGGTTGGTAGCAAATGGATATAACCAAGAAAAGGGAATAGATTATGATAAAACTTTTGCTTCGGTTGCTAGGATTGAAGACATAAGGTTGTTGCTAGCTTTTGTATGTTTCATAAATTTTAAATTGTTCCAAATAGATGTCCAAAGTGCATTCTTAAATGGATTAATTTAAGAGGAAGTATATGTAGAACAACTACCCGATTTGGAAGACTTTGAAAAATCTGATCATCTTTTCAAACTTCATAAAGCCTTGTATGGATTGAAACAAGCTCCTAGAGCTTGGTATGAAAGGCTTTCAAAATTTCTAGTTGAAAAGGGTATGATAGAGGCAGCATCGATACTACATTGTTCATAAAAAGATATCTAAATGATTTAATTATTGTGCAATTATATGTGGATGACATTGTATTTGGTGCAACTAATGAGGCTTTATGCAAGAACTTTGCTAAGGAAATGCATGGTGAATTTGAAATGAGCATGATGGGAGAGTTGAAGTACTTCATTGGTATTCAAATCAAACAAAGTGAGGAAGGAATCTTCATCAACCAAGAAAGATATAGTCATGATATGCTCAAGAAATTTGATATGCTAAAGCCGAAATCAATTTCCACACCAATGAGTCCATCCACCAAACTCGACTTAGAGGAAAAAGGTAAAGATGTAGATCAAAGCTCTATAGAGGTATGATCGGCTCTCTTCTCTACTTGCCAGCAGGTAGACTAGATATTCAGTTTAATGTGTGCTTGTGTGCTAGATTTCAATCATAGCCTAAAGAATCACACCTAACAGCTGTTAAGAGAATCTTTAGATACCTCATAAACACTCAAGAACTAGGAATATGGCACTTTGGAGACTCAACTCTTAGCTTAGTTGGATATTCAAATGCCGACTTTGCTGGCAGCAGAACTGATAGGAAAAACACTAGTGGAACATGCCAATTTTTAGGAAGGATGCTTGTGTCTTGGTCCCGAAAAAAGCAAAACTTAGTGACATTGTCTATAACAGAGGCTGAATATGTATCATTAGGTAGCTGCTGTGCACAAATCCTTTAGATCAAGCAACAATTAAAAGACTATGGAATAACTATGCATAGCGTGCCAATATACTGTGATAACACAAGTGCAATCAATATATCAAAAAATCATGTGCAGCATACTAGGACAAAGCACATTGAAATTAGACACCATTTCGTTAGAGACCATGTGGTGAAAAATGATATTAAGATAGAATTTGTGAATACTTTACATCAATTAGCAGACATTTTTACCAAACCTCTGAGTGAAGATAGATTCTGTGAGATTAGAAGAAATTTAGGGATGATTAGTGTGAAGGAATTATAAGAAAGCCTTTGGCTCTCACATAGAAAACAAAATGCTTTCAGTCGACTAAGGATTTCTTAGTCAGCTAAGAGTGGTTTGACAGCCTTAAATAGTAAGACTCAATGAGTTTAGAGAAAGAATAGTAAAATGTGGTAAAAATATGCGTTTATCGGGAGTAAAATGTGGTAAAAATATGCGTTTATCGGGTACAAAAAGAATGAAGAAAAACTGTCAAAGGTAAATAACCATATTTTAGAGGGAAGTTTGAAATTATAAAGAAATAAAATAGGGCAGTAGTTAAAGTAAGGTGAGCAGTTTTTTCTGAGCAATAACTGCTGACTACCTCTGCTCCTGTCTCCCTTGAAACTTGTTGCTCTAAAAACAAAAACCTTAATCTCCCTGTTTGCCTCTGAAACCGACTCAAACCCTTAGAGATTTCTACAACCAACATGGCTAGAACATCTCAGAGTAAAGAGTTATCAGAGAAGAAGAAAGGGAAAAGGCCAATGGAGGAAGGAACAAGAACAGAAAGTTTGAAGAAGAAACTGAAAATCATGCCTAGTTCAGTGAAAGATATATCCGAGAAACTAAGAGAAAAGAAGCAAAAAACTGACAAGAAGAAAGAAACAGAGCCTTCACTCCATAAAGGTACTAGTTCTTCTTCTTCGAAATTTAGGAATAAGTTGCATGAGTATAGATTCCAAAATATCAAGAATGCACCAATCTCTTGTGGAAAATTCATTGATTCGAAGAGTTTTAAGGAAAATGTAGAAATCCAGATCAGTCTATCTAAGTACTTTGATGAGTTAAAGCTAAAAGGTTACATCACCTTTAAGAATAGGTCTTATAGTCCAAGTCTGGTCAAAGAGTTTTATTCTGGAATTGCTTTGAAAGGAAAGGAATTAACAGATTTTGATGATTATGTAGAATATGGTTTGAATGTTTATCTAAATGGAAAAAAGTTTGTTATGACTACTGAGGATTTAGGGAACCTGTTGAAAATAGAGTATGAAGAAGGTGAATTTGAACTGCCTGAAAAATATGATCCGTCCTCGTTGTGGGAGATCATCACTAGAAGGAAAGAAAAATATTCTTCAAAAAGTAATTCTGGTTGGATAACCAGCGCTCATATCAGAATTGTACACTATTTCTAGGAGTAAATATACAAGGCAGAAGTGGAAGCCTTAGCCACATAAGCCTACAAGACCTTTGGCTGATAGAGCATGCTTTCAATGGAGTGTCTTTGAATTTGGGAAGATTTATGATTGAGAAAATGAGAAATGCTTACAAACTTGATAAGGTAAATCTGCCGTATGGGAATGTGATTACATCCCTTGTGCAGAAGAAGGGAATATGGGCAAATAGGTATGATATGGACTTGGTAAAAACCAGAGATCAAGCTATTCATTTTGGTAGCTTGGTTAAAATGGGGTATGTACTTGATGGAGAAAGGTTCATTAAAACCTCTAAGACTGTTCCAAGAAAAGAACACAGCCTACCTACTCAATCTGAAGGAGCCTCTTCCAGATTTTCAAATGAAGTGATTTTTAATCTGCTCATGAGGATTGATGGTAAGTTGACTGACCAAAGAGTGAAGCTACAAAAAATGGAAGATAAATCACTAAGTTGGAAAACAAACTGAATGAGAAGGAAAACATGCCATTTGAACTGGTGGCAATAGATAGTTTTACCATATCCAACACTACACCTGCACAACAATATGCTGAAAGTTCAGCTAAGTCAGTAGAAAAATTTGCTCTTCATGTTAAAAGTTTTGGCATTCAGATTGAAGGTTCCACCCACAAATCTGCTAGTCTGCTCTGCAGACTAAGGACTCTCCCCAAGGGCTTGATCAACCAGCCAAGACACTCTCCCCTGAACCTCAAAGCAAAAATGATTCAGAGACAGAGAAACACCAAGCCTCTTCTTCAAATTCAGAGGAAGTTTCCGTCATGGTTATTTTCCATTAAATGGTTAATGAGGGACAAGTTGAAAAAGACACTGCCAGGAAAGAAACTCAAAAGGATGGTGAAGGTGTAGGAAAAGGAAAGAAATCTGCATCAGCTACCAAAGTAAAGACAAAAGCAAGGAAAGCCAAAGCCACTGCAGCACCACCAACTGAGTCAAAACTACCAAACAAAGGCAAGAAGACTATGGCAACCATGACAACTTTTCTCAAGAGAAGAAAGTCTTCTAGGTTGGTAGAGAAATCCAGACCAGTTTCAGCCTCATCTTCAATCCCTATCTCAAACAAGTCCTCACCAGAACCTTCCCTAAGACAGTCATCACCTCTTCGAGAGCCCTTTCTTTTTCCTCTCAGCCCTTTCTATAGCACTGAATCCTCACCCTCTGACACATCAGATGAATAGAAGCCTCTCCCTTTATGCTGACAAAAAGGGGACGTAGAATAGAATTGGTGCAGGAACAAGGAACCAGAGAATAAATTTTAAAAAAAATGTTAGGGTAGAGGAACCAGGAAGGATCCTAGGAAAGGAAAGAAGACAGAATCAAAGGTGAATGAACTTAGAAAAATAGGAGATAGGAAGCAATAATAGTCCAGGGGCAGTTTCAGAATACTTGTTTATTAACTGTTATTTATGCCATGGTGGCACTTAAACACCCAGTTTTAATTCTGTTATTTATGTGGTTGTATGTGAAAAATGAATGCTAATATGACTATGTTGCTTAATTGCTAAAAATTGAAGTCTGGTGATATTTTGCTATTTCGGTATTTCGGCTGTCATGAACAAAATCTGCTGGTGCTATGCTAATAAATGATTTTTGTTATGGCATTGTGGATAATTTCTGTTTGAAAATAAATATATATGGTATGAATAGTATATCAATTAAAACATGAATGATGTGAACAAAATCTGAAATCAATAAACTGTTGACAACTGCTGGAACAGTGATGAAAATCTGTCAACACTTAAAGCTGAAAGTTTAATGATGATTTGCTAATACTTGCTGCAAATCACTCTATGTTGCTGAACATATGTATACTCTAAATGTACAATATCAGCTGAAATAAAACAAGTAAAATATGCACACACTAAGGGGGACCTTATACTTAGGGGAGCAATCCTCAATTTTTGCAGAAAACTAAAAAGAATTAAAAAGACACTATGCTGTTAATCAAGGAATGTTTTGTCATCATAAAAAAAAGGGAGATTGTTGGCTCCATTAGTTTTTGATGATAATAAAACATTCCCATTTATTTGTGTCTAATACATTTACTTGAGTGTGCAGGAAATTAAAATATGAAATTAATTTATTAACGCTTCAAAGAGTCTTTTTGAAAGAAAAAGAGGGATAAAATCAACAAAATGTAACTAAATAACAAAGATGAAGCTTATTGGTGAAACAAGGAAGAACATTGGTTGACCAAATTTCAAATTGGAGAAATGGCAGGCTGAAGAGTTTGAGAAACAGAACCAATTTAGTCAACCAAGTTAGTCAACTAAGTGCTCTTTGCCAGAATATGCAAACTAGAAACTGAACCAACTTAGTCAACCAAGTTAGTCGACTAAGAGCTCTCTGTCTACAATTTGAACCAGAGCACTACAAGACAAATTAACGGCTAGAACTCATCCTCAACTGTTTTCAACGGATATAAATAGCCAAACTACCATCAGAGTTGCATCTCTAAGAATAAAAGGGTCTTCCAACAATAAGAAACAAGTTCTTAAAAGCCTTGAATGAGATTTGAGCTATAGAAAGTAGAAAAACTAGAAAAGTTTCACTGCACTTGTCTGCACTTAAATGCCTATTCTTTGCATTTGTATTTAGCACTCAATCTTGTACCAATCAGATCAACTAGTGATCATAAGTACCTTCTTTTACTTCTTTTCTTGTATTTTTAAAGTGAAAAAGTCACTTTAAGGGGTTATTCAAGCTTGGGATAACTTGAATGTTGTAGGTTGTGGTTGAGCCTTGGAAAACCACTTTGGGTTTTAGTTTAGCCGGTGAAAAACTAGTGCATAAGGTTTTTGGCTGAGCCTGGCAAAAGCCATTGTAAGAGCTTGGTGGAAGCTTGTGAATTTCACTAGTTGTTAGTGAATTTGTGGGAAAATCCTTGGTTGGATAATCAAGGTAATGGATGTAGGTCTTGGACTAAACCACTCTAAATTGTTGTGCATTTTATACTCTATTTTTGTTTTCTTAAGTTCTGGAAATTAGTTTCCAATCTTGTCAAGAGCCAAATTGTGCTATTCACCCCCCCCCCGCCTAGCACATATTATAGGGACCAATATTTACCTCTCGGGGGATCTGATCCACTCAGAAATCAAGTCAGGTTACTTGTTACACTTTCCCCCTCGGGCACATATAAGCTCTAAGCAGTGTAATCTAGCGATCCCTCACTAGTACTATAAGGGGTATCAAGAATATCGTCTCTTATAGACATGGCGCGTGCAACGGGCGCACTTTCAAATCTATACGTAACCAAGCATTGATTACCTATCCATTTATACATCATAAGAACATATAGGTTTCTAATGAAGTAAGGACTTATGTAGCCTCCCATCTTTGACTTGCGTTACGCACCCACAATCCAAGGATAAGACTCTCCACAGACTCCAACAACTCCGCTGACCACACAAGAATCCCTAGGACTCAACTAAACCTAGAGCTCTTATACCACCTTTGTCACAGCCCAATTTTCAGGCCATGACCAGCGTAAGGGCCCAATGGGCTCAGCCCACTAAGCTTAATAAGGCTACTTATATGATCTTATACATTAATCCACGTTTCTTTAAAATCCACAATTCGTAGTGTTCAAATATAGTTCCTTTAAAAACAATTCATAAAACCCAATCATGCATTCATAAAGGCATCATCAACCATTATATACATATATATATTAACAAATGATTCTTAATATTTCACATCAAGTATTCATATACACATGATTAAACCTTGACCGTCAGCGGAGTGACTCTGGGCATGGTTGCTAACATTTAGTGTTACATTAAACCTACCGAGCAATGGATAGTGAGGAGCACCTCGTCCTAGGATCCAATCACCTTTAACTTAGGAAACCTAAAACATGAATTTTAAAAACGTGAGTATAAACTCAGTGAATGAACATAGGAAGGGAACAAGCAACGTTAAGGAAAGTTTAAAAATCATGATGCACTTAAGTTCGAAAACAATGTAACTTAGTTCAAGTTCTTAATAAAAATCCCTCAATTAAACCCTTGGTTATTAAATCATTTAATGATAAAGGAACCATATTCAGCATGAAATTGGAAGGAGAGGGAATTTCCAACAATCATCCAAGCAAGGAAATATAAATAGAATGTTTCTCGCTGCCATAAAATCAATTTACAAGTAAATGGGAAATTTTCAAGATTCATAATGCCATATAATCACATATTATAATCAGGATCATTCTATTGCATATACATATACTTAAGCATATATCAATTAGTATACCACCACATCTCATCCAGCTCATGTGCATCCCCCCACATCGTTCACATAGCCGGACATCCCATCTCAACCAGCTCATGTTCATCCCACCACATCGTGCACATAGCTGGACATCCCATCTCACCCAGCTCATGTGCATCCCACCACATCATGCACATAGCTGGATAGTATCACTATCCATCTCCCTCACCACCGTCATCACTAGCAAGTGCACACTCACCCCGCACATGCACGGTTGCATTTGTCACACAATGGTACCATTTATGACATAATATACATATATGTATCAACATCATACAAAAACATATGGATTCATCCTTTTACACATTTCACATTTCACAGCATTAAACATTTTATCAAGGGCTTGTTCCCAAGAAATTTTAAAGCAAAACCGATAAAATTCTCAAATGATTCTTTGAAACACATAAACATTTCCCCTAAACATTTGAAATGCAAGTTCACTCACCCGGCAACAACGAGATATTAAGTCGTTATTTGTTCGGAGCTGTCTCTAACTATTTTTACTAGCCGATCACTCGTCATTTCCTCCGACACGCCATTATAGTGCTCTAACTTTACCTTTATATTTCCTAGCAACAATTCAAATGCAATACCTTTAGTGTACATCATTCCTACTTCTCTTTTTCCTTCAATCACGAATCCTTAGTCAACTAACTTATATCTTGACACATTTTTACCAAAGTTGCCTTTATCTTATACTTGCGTAATTCTTTAAATTATAATTACATGCAACTTAATTATTACTCTAGCACCCATATTAACCTTTTCCAGCCATTTTCATTCAAATTCGTCTTATATTTCCACACATAATCCACATATATGGCAGCAATAATCATTCTCACTTTCACTCGATTATTTCTTAGTTTGCATGCATCGTTATCTATCTAACTTTCAATACTTTGTTTCTCAATCCTTCATCCAGAATATTCCTTTTTCATTTCTTTCAAACAACATGCCATACAATCTTAATAATTTTCAACTAGCTTAGGCAAATAGATCTTTTCAACAACCATAATTCCTCACAATATTCAACTAACTGTAAGCTTTAAAACATAGTGTTAAGCTTATCATTTTCCTTTTCCACTTTGAGTCCTTCATGTACCCACGGGTTTATTGGCTTATATGTTACCAATTTTACTCCAATCAAGCCAATATTTGCTGCCACAAGACATTTCTCTAAGTCACTAACTTATTTTCAAATACTACTCAAGCAAAAAACAAGAATCCTTACCTTTCCTTGGCTGAATCACCAAAACTAAACTTTTTCTTCCTTTCTCTTTTTTTCTTTCTTCTTCTCCTAGGGTTTAGATGTGCTAGAAATTGGGGTTAAAAGCTTCAGGTTTAGTGCCCAAGAAGTTTGGAGAAGAATGAATTAAGAAAAAAAAGGAAATAAAAAGAAACAAGGAAAATAACATGAAAAAAATTGATTTTCATGAACTTGACATGAAAATGGCATTGGAAGCTTCTAGAAGGAGAAGAAAATATCTTGCTGGAGGAGATAAGGACGGTTTTGGGCTGATAAGGATGACAGTCAAAGCTTTCTTTGGAAGCTTTGACCAAACTTTGTGTAAAATTATCGTTTTGCCCTCTAAGTTTCTTCCCTTTTTAATTTAGTCATCCCAGCACTCATTTAACTCCAATTTCCTTCTATTATCTTCTTCTACACATGTACAAACAAAGTATAAAGTTTTTACTCCAACGCGATGTCCCCATAATATTTAAAATATTTATTTACCCGTGCTCTCTTTGCTTAATAAAGACACACGACCCCATCAACGTCATTTTTCTCAAAAATTTTTCTCATTCTTCTTCTTTCCCACTTAGATTGACCATATACTCCTTCTTCTGGCAAAATTTTGATACTAAATAAAATATTAAATTTTTAATATTATTTTATTTCAAAAATTTCCTTTTGTCTCTTTTTGTGTCCTTGGTATCCAAAATACCTTATTAAGCCTCAATTGAATTCCGAATCACTTTTTATCTTGTAATTTCTTGTTCGATAAAAATATTATTATTTTATTTTTATTTCCTCGCGTACGAAATATTTTATCCCAAACTATTCCTCTCATCTTTCATCACTTTTAAACATTATAATTAACCTCAATTGGCATCCAATAATCCTTATTAGTCACCATATCAAAGTACGGAGTATTACATAAATGAAGAAGACTTTACCCCTTGTATCACAACACAACCATCAAGGCTTATGATGGGTCAACCCAAGAATCACCAGGGACTATTTTCTTTAATTTAAGGGGTTGCAATGGAGAGAGTGACACAATTTTCCATGTAGTTTAGTGCAGGATCACATTTCATCCACTTTTAGAATGTATATGGATACACGATCACGCTGTTATCCCGTCTTTCTATCATAGATGTGTAAAATTTCATTCCAAGCAAAAGAAACCATTGTTAGAACAGAGAACAACATACCTAAATAAAAACCCTCACATGGTTGAGTACTAATTTCATGGAGATGTTCCCATTATAGAAGGAAAAGGTAAACTCATGCAAATCGAAAAGGTCTCAAATGACAAAAGACCTAAAGAACCACTCTCGAGCGAACAATCAAGAGGATGCCAAATAATGTGACGATTGGGGTACATATCTGAAGCAAACTGAAGAAAAAGAAAAAATGAAATCATCAAACCTATAAAACTATCACAAAGATCTAGAAACTAAGGGAATGGATATGATGGCTTCTTTTCACAAAAAGACACAAAATGGACACTAGTTAAATTATTCAAATCTTCAAGATTAGTTGAAAGCATAGATGACAGATCCTTCTCCACCCACAATTGGACTAAAAAATCTCTTCAATCATAAGGAAGTGATAGGAAAATGGATCAAACACGAGCCACTTCCATTGATTTCTTGAGACACTAAGTCAACATTTGACTTACAAGCCCAACTATGGGAAAGGCCTTCTAGGTTAGAGCCCATGTCATTCCTTATTGAAGGAGAATAATGGGCAATTAGGGCATGTAGCCTCGACATAGTTGAAAAAGATGCAATTTAATATTCCAAACTGTGGACTCTAACCGTTCAGGGTCATCCCACGGTGACACGATTGATGAAAACAATAACTTGTCAATTCGTTTGGCCAACTGTATAACTTTGGCCAAAGAGAAGAATGAAAGGTAAATCTTCACTAATTGATCAGCCTTCCCATCTTTCTTATACATTAGTTGTTGATGGAAGGATGGAATAATCCGAAGGTACCCTGATCGTGTGAGTGACAGAAGGACTAACAGAAGACTATGTGGGGACTTCTCACCCCTACAGTACTCATGGAGGTAGGTTGTGCACTGTTTTAAGTACAAAGATAAATACAACCAGCCTGACTTTTGACCTATTTGACTCACAGCCCGTGGGAACAAGTAAGCTCCGATACAAAGGTCTTTAGTCAAGACATCAATGATGATGAGGCACACCTTATTCAAGACTGATCTCATTAGCCAAGAGTCTTCTAAAACTCTTTACCATTCTCTCTTTGCTTAGCTTGTGGGAAATTAATTCTTTTAAGAGCAGAGCAAGCTTTCTTTTATATACGATGCTATATCCGAGAATCTAAGGCTAAACTTGACTTTGTGACAATCTTTCTCTTGCCATGTTAATGGATGAGGAAGTTGCATGACACATAAACAACATGAATCAAATAAGTTACTGATTGACTAGGATTATTCCTTTCTTGATATGGCATTGCATTAGTAAAGAAATATGCTAAAGGCTAAGACTAATTCATTAAGCCATAATGCCTATAGAATCAACTATTGTACTGTTTACGAACTTAGTCTGAAAAGAATATTGCTTGCTCTTTATAAAGTAATTATGTCACTTTTATCTATCAATGAAAGGCTAAGGCTTCATCCCAACTTTCGAATGATTGCTAAGCCTCTTTTTACTACTAGTGCATTTTCTTGGCAAAGTGCAAAGGAAACTTTTGTTTTTGAAAGTCGGCCACTAGTAGGCTAAGATCCTATCAACCTTATGAAGAAAGCTACAACTGCAATGAAGTTTGAAGGTGTCACGACCCAATTTCCTGGGCCATGACCGGTGTATGAGCACAATGAGCATAGCTCACTAAGGCCAAGCAAGCCTATCCATTTACCTTTGCTTAACAAATTAATCATATCATGCATACACACACACCTTTTCCCGGGTGTGAACATAGCCAAAACACAATGGCATTATCGATAATAATATACATGCACTATACCAGTCATGTATTTAGCAATTTACATTGCATACACATATTCACATTGTTAGATTGTATTCACAATACAAAAGGACCCATGACTTCCAGCGGAGACATTTACAATAAAAGGGATTACTATCGAATGCCAGACACATACCCAGGAGATGCACTACGGGGACTCCTCAATCTAGGGTCCAACAGTCACCTAATCTGAAAGCATGAATTTTTATAAAACGTGAGTACAATACTCAGTGAGTGAACAAGAAAGGAACAAACATACCATAAGGAATGTTTATCGAAATCATGATTCATTCATTTTCTCAAAACCATGCAATTGTTTTAGCTCCTTTAAACCCCTCATGTAAACCCCACATAAGTAAATCACTTTACAAAAATCCATGCTCAACTATGGTACCAAAGAAATGGGAAATATGGCAAAAACTCACAAGTTAGCAAAATGGACATAAAGTTTCTCGCTACAGCGAAACAGAGCAACAAGAGAAAAGTTTCCCTTCACTCATCAAAAAGGCCATCCTACTAAACTAACAAAATCAACATAAAACTCATGAAAATTCCCAAAGTGCAATGTATCAAATTTCACATGTATGTCAACCATATATCACATTCATGAGCTTTCATTTCATAAGTCTAGATATGCATAATTTGATAGACAAACATCAATATCATCATAATTACACCCGACTCATGTACATCCCCCCACATAGTGCACATAGCCGGCACCATCGTGTGCATCCCCCCACATCGTGCACAATCAGTGCCATCGTGTACATCCCCCCACATCGTGCACACGAGTGCTATCATCATCCATCTCTCACGCCACCATCATCACCGGCATGTGCATCCCCCCACATCGTGCACACACACGGTTATAGTCATTATACACAATATCATTCATCATGCACAACACACACACATATATATATGTATATATCATCATATTGCAATAATGCATGAATCCATAGCGATCACATATCACAACATCAAACCATTTAACAAAAGCTTGTTCCCAAGGTACATTTTCTAAGACAAGTTGGATAAAATCTTTCATATTCCCCAAAACAAGTTTGAAATGCAAGTCCACTCACCGATATAGAAAATTCGGATTCTGGGTGCACTCGGACTAATAGTCCTCAAGCGTAATTCCTTTGCCTTTTTCGAATGTCTCACTACCTTGACAAATAACAAAGTCAAGGAATTTACTATATTGTCCCTAAATTGATATAAACTAATTTAAATTACTAATACTTGATATGTAAATGCAAAAATACGTCCGATTATCGCTTAATCTCGGTATCGATTAAATTCGACTGATCACTGATTAATTGGCGATTGTGTCCAAATCACCTCCAAATTAATCCATTTCTCCTCTAATACCTTAATTTACCACATACCATTTAAATAAAGACAAATTCAGCATTAGAACCCTCATAGTTCCTCATAGAAAAATTTGGTCATTTGGTGCACTAGCACCGAAATTTTTTTCTACATAACCGTTTCACCTTAATTCATAATTTTCCAAGCCATTTTCCTTGAAATAAAAACAATCCCCCATTGATAATCAGCCCTCATGGTTCGACCAACAAGGAACCCTAGAGAAATTGAATATTTCTTGTGTGTTTTTGTTCATAACCATGTTTAACTATCCCTAAACACTAACATAGTCTAAAATCAAATTATTCTAACAACAATTCCTCTTCCATACCCATTTTTCAGAATTGAATTCATCATGATAACTCAATATTCAACCATGGAAATCAAGAACAAAAGCATGGGTAAGCTAGGTATCAAGGAGAATTAAAGAAATTCTAACTTGCCTAGCTTGTTTCCTTGATTTCTTCACTTTTTCTTTGAATTTCCACCTAGGTTTTTCTTGTTTTTCCCTTTGTTCTTCCTTTGTTCTTGTTGCTGGTTGCCTAGGCCGAATATGGTGAGAGAATTGGGGATTTAATGGGCTGATTTCTATAGAAAATAATAAAATAATCAAGCATGCCATATGTCACATGCTTATTGGCCCAATTTTTTAACTTTTTGACTTTTTCTTCTTAATTTTCCACCACAAATATTCTGGTATTTATCCAATCCTACCACAATTAAAATCCCTTGGTCTTGACAAGTACTGGGGTGAAAAATTTACAGATTTGCCCCCGAGACGAAAAAATTATGATTTTGCCCCTATACTCCGAAATATACTAGAATCACATTATTTCTACTTTTCAACCTCAAATAACACTAATATTAATCAATATTAACCAAATGGGGCAAAAATTATTTTATAAAATTCCCGTTTAGTCCTCTAATGGCAAAATTACCATTTTGCCCTTGTGCTCCAAAAATACCGAGAATCATAATTTTTCACTGCTAAACATTATTTTATACTCCAATAATCATAATTATATTTTATATAATTATTCTTGGTCAAATGTGATCAAATCTTGGCTAAAAATCTCCATTTTATCATCAAATGGTAAAATAACCGTTTTGTCCCTAATCGGTCAATTTTCCTGATGGACTCCAAACTGGACCTTGAACTCCGAATCACTATTCTAAGCCATTCTGTGGGTTTCAAAATTTTCAAATTCCTCTTAGAATTTCTATTTGAACTAGTTCAAGGCTCAATTTAACTTAGTTGTACCACTCGATACAATATCGTCTTTTAATCGAGCTTGAAAGGGTCTCATAGAAGGGGAGAGAAATTTTGTTCTTCACTTTATTTTTTATTTCTTGCCTAATTAGTTTCACCTTGGATTCCTTTATCTTCTTGGGGAAGTTGAAAAAGAACTTGCAAGCTTTCCTCAAAGCTCACAGCTAGTCCTCTTTATTTAATGTAATTCCCAAGCAAAGGATTAAAAGGTAAGGTGACAAGTTCAAGGCTAAGCTTAGTCAGATTGTTCCCTTTGGTGAACTACCTTTAGCTTTCAAGAAGATAGTGAAAGCAGTGAGGATGTCAAGTGGAAGCTTTCCTAAATCCATTTGGCTAAAGCTAGGGTCAAAACTAATTATATAAGTAAGGATATACCACTAAACTTGAGCCTTCCCAAGTGAGTCTACGCAACAAACTCTGAAATAGAAGAATCATGTGAAGTCCTATTTGCACCTGGATTTAGCTTCTTTAGAACTAGCAAATGAACTTTCTGAGCCAACAATGGATCAACTTGGCCTATTCCTCTGATCAAAAATAAAGAATACCTAGATTTGCATATACAAAGTATGCCTAAAAATTCATGTTTTGATCTAATTTTTCCAAGCTTTTGATCTAACTCTTTTTGACTCGACCCTACTGAATGAGCCAAATTGAGTCCTATACTTGTCCACCAACCCTCTAGACTCTGTTCTATACTTACCAATCTTAGCTAGCCTCTTTTCTAGTGCTAAGCCTTTTTCCTTCAAAACCTTTGTTTGAATGCTTAAGCCTAAAAAAATCTTACTGGTTGATTTTTCCATTCATCCTAACCCTACTGTAGATTGAAAAGGCCAACCTTAGCTCCAACATTGAGGTAAGATCGAGAAATCTTTTTCTTAAGAAGAAAAATGTAATATTTAGATCTTTACGAATACCCTATGGGCATCGAAGAAAAACGTTTGGTATTTGCTCTTCAAAGGGAACTGAATAATTACTTGCTGAAGGAAGAGGCATCTCATGCCACAGTTTTTGTGAAGGAATAAGCAACTATTTCATCTCTTGTGAATGCTATCGCTACATGAGTACTCGTATTTGCTCTAGCTTTTAGGGGGAATAAACTGGTATTTCATTTCGTAACTTACTGAAGTAGAAAAAACAATTCCTTGACTCAACAGATTCTTATTCCCTTCAAATAACTTATCTTGGAGTCGACATATCATCTCCTTGAAAAAACCTCCTTTTTTCCCCTTATCGTTGGAGTTACGTTGTTCTTGATAAGAAATTCCTATGATTCTTGTCCCATTGATAAAGATTTCAAATAAGAGGGCCGAAAGAGCCTAAAATAGCCCTGATAAAGCCAATCTCTATGTGGAGGATTCTAGGTCTATCCTCATTTTTAGAGCCAAATGGGGCATATGTTCCATTTCTGCTTGACTTCTAAGCTACGAATTAGGAATTTTCTGTAGCAAAGACTCGTGATTGATCTCATTACGGTTTGTAAAAAGCATCTATTTATGATGCGAATTCGAGTGTTTTAGAATTAAATAGGCTTTAGTGAATTCAATATCACTAACCTTTGTGACATTCGATTTTTCACTTTTATTTATTTGTAAGATATTATAAATACGTAAACACCTACGATATATGTACGTCTAGGAAACTCCAAATAGAAGATTTGTAAACTCGAGACCTATGCGACTTTTTCCTTAATATGCCCCTTCAAAGGCAATTGTCCATCTTGACTAGAGAGTTTATCTTGTAATTGATCAAAATGCTTTACACTGAAAGCTTTGGTCAATATGTCAACAAGCTCACCCTTGGCTTGGAATGAGATAAAGAGCATTTTCAACTACTTGCGAACAACCTTTTTATGAATAACGTTAAAATGAATTTTGATATGCTTAGTACAACCATGAAAGAATGGGTGTGGTTGATATATAGGTGGCACCCTTGGTCTCACATCTAAACAAAGTATAGGGGGAGAGCGCGGTATGCCAAGCTCAGATAAGATAGATTGCAACTACTTGCAAACAACCTTTTTACGAATAAGTTAAAATAAATTTCAATATGGTTAATACGAGCATGAAAGAAGGGGCTTGGCTAATAGATAAGTATGCCAAGCTGAAATAAGATAGATTGCAACTAACATGGTTTAGTTGTGCTTATAGAAAGATCATTTTATTCCCCTTCAGTACTTAACTTTGAAAAAAGCTTTTCATTCTTTGAGCTCTAAGAAAGAAGATTAAAACCCATATAGACACTGTACCCACTAATGCTGCCTTTGTCATATAGGAAGCTAGCCCAATCATCATCTTTCTACGCACTAAGTTGATGAAGGGAAGTTAGACTAAAGAGAAGGAAGAATGCTCCTATACAATTTGAAATTTTCAAAAGAAGCCCTTTCATGATGAGAAAGTTGTAAACTTGTAGCCATAGGACACTTGTAGCGATTTCCTACTTCCATAAACCATTTTATGATCAAGTAATTATTTACTCTGACCTTCATCATTTCGACAGAATTTGAAAAATAAAATAGTGCAAAAAAGTGAAACCACTTAAAAGCTAGAAGTTTCTAATTTCTTACTTACTCTCCAAAGGAAGGTAATTGAATTTCTTCCTGACTCTAGTGATTTGGAAGGATAAATAATTTAACTACTTATTTAGAATAAAGAATGAGACATGTTAATTTCTTTAGTGCTTTTCATGCTTTTTGGGTGGCAATAGGACCAATCAAATAAAATGCCCAACATTTAAAGATTGCAGATGGCTTCTATGGCATAAGCATAATTTAGAGTGAATTTACCAGCTAAGCTGTAACTCCTTTCAGGCTTTGATGTACTTTATTTTCCAGATCATTGACATGCATTACAGGAAGATAATAATTCTTTGACATCCTCAATGTCGACCACCATAGACCTGTTAAAGACTGACTATTTACAATAGCATCCGCATCGGCATGTCTACCCATGAAGCTTTGATGCGTTTCTTTTTTCTTCCATAACATTGTTAACATCATTCAAATACAGTGTCGTAAAACTTGGCCCTTCTATTCATTAGCTTATATGAATTTTTGAACCAAATATGTTCATTAATGAATAGGCCAATCAAGATCGGAGGGAATAAAACTAGTGAATCAGCAATGTTAGTGGCTCCTTTCTCTTTTTCCTAATCCTGAACAAGGAAGGACGAAGCGTATGGGATGGAAGCCAACACCCCTTCAAGTCCTTCTCCATTATGCAAATGAGACATATGGTGATGGGTTTGGCTATGGATGGCATGCTAAAAATACGCAGCGGGAAGAAAATTAAAAACTTTATAACTAAACAACAAAAAAATGCCTCCACCTATGGATCACCTTGGTGATATTTAACACATAAAAGCACAAAATAAATTATTGTTTAGAAAATTACCTTGCCAAGTAATTTCGTAATCACAATGGCACTTTTTGAAGTAATCCCATGAACACCACAAGGAGAAAAAACCCTAGCCAATCAAGTTCTTTGCCTCTAATGGTAGTACACACAATTGCACTTGAACCTTCAACAAATGAGGGAGTTTTTAACTATACTTTGTGCTAGCACAGAGGAAAACAATTGTCCTTTTCTTCTTTTTCACAATCTTAGCCGAAACTCTCTTGAAAATTGCTTCATAAGCAATTTTTTCTTTCACACAAAGGGAGTGGTGGCAAAGAAAGAAAACGTTTTGCTTTTTCTGACAAAAACTACGTTTTCTTCAATTGTGAAAAACTCTCATATGAAAAATAGTTAAAAGGTGACTTATATAGTTAAGTTAAAATAACTTCAATTTTGCAATTAAGCCTTCAATATTATAACACATTATTATATTGGGCCCATTACTTAATTAAACTCTTTTAATTAAGTCCTTGAAAATTAAAATCAAAATTAATTTCCTTTATATTTTGCAATCAAGGCCTTATAATTATAACTATTTATAATTATGGCAACAACTTAATTAAACTCTTTTAATTAAGTTTATAGAAGTTAATTACCTAGCATGTGATTTAAGTCTAACTTAAATCGTCACTCTCCCAATTTAATTCAAATGCAATCATTGTGTGTGACCCATTAGGTTCCCAACATGTTGGCAATGGAATTGATTAATGACTTAATTGATTAATATAAATTTCAATCAATTAATTTATAATCAATTCCATAGACCAAGATTGGCATCTAGCAATGCATCATGGCCACCTAATTGTTGGGAGAGTCAAAGGGTTCTTTGACAATCTTTCAGTGTACAGTCTATTAGTGTAATTCATTCCCTCATCATATATCTCGGAAATGATAAGAGTTTGGTACAGTGTATACTCTTATTGACCTCCATATTTGTTCCTGCAATTATAGCATTAGCTTTATAGAGAGTTATGAAACCTTTTTCATAATGTCATGACCCGATACTTTTCTCGAGCTCGTGACAACTGCCGTAATGTTTCGATAGACATTCATTACCCAAAATGCCAATCGAAACCAGCAAGGCTTTAATATCAGTTTTCGTACCTCCCCTGTGAGCAATAGTTGTTAAGTATCATGTTTTGAGAGATTATAAACTATTTCCAAATCAAAACAATAGAAAAATAATTTTTCGCTCATAGGGGCATTTTGGTCATTTTTCCTTGAAAGTCTCGAAACTAGCTAAAAATGTAGTATGCGAGTAGAAAACACATATTTCATAATAAAAAATAAGTTTAGATGTCTTAAACATTCATTTAAAGTGAAACTATAACTATTTAAATATAAATAAAATATTCAATAAAATATTCTATTTTCTTATAAAACAATATTTATAGAGTTATCGGTAAATAATTTTTATAGTGTAAAAGCTAAATAAATTCATACATATTGTAATACAAATAACCAAAGCATAAAATTTAATTTACAGCGACACATAGGCCCACGAACGACCAAAAGTATTAAAAGCGGTAAACCTACAGTTTTTGAAGATGTAAGTCCAACTGTAGCCCTCAACAAAGTGAGCTATCTACCGACTATCTTGAGCCAAAAATGGGTGGAAAGGAGGGTCGTGAGATTATATAATCATAGTGAGTAAACAAATACCATCTAAAATATCTAAACTTGAGTAAATAGAGACAGATAAAATAGTTTAACATACTGTAATTCATCACCTTTCAACTCGTTTCAACCAAATAAAATCAATTCATATAAATCGAATAATCAACATGGCTTATGAATTTCGTAAAAGCTTTGGCTCGTGCCAAAATCATTCTTATACTCAGTTATCAGGGATACCTTGGCCGGGGGCTATCCCAACCGAGTTTGCCAAGGCTGATAAAAAGTTATGTACGCATAAATCATGTTTTTATTTTGAAAACATAGCCATTCCTTGGCGTTGGCTGTGTTTACCCTCACGTGGTGGTTTGGCATGAAGTGAACTCTAAAGTGTTAACCTCAAGACTTATCCAACTGCGCCTCTCATACTAAGGTATGAATATAATAGGGTTATCGTGCCCCTTCTAATAGGCTGATCCACGAAACCCGTCCACTGCAGCGACTAATCAGTAACCCACCAATTCAGTAAAATTCAACAGCATGACATGGCAATTTTATCATTATCCAGCCTATCAAGGCAAACAACAGTTTATACATTTTCAACATAAATACCAATTCAACCATTCATGCCAATATTATCATAAGCCATTCCATTCAAACCATTATTTATAACACAGCAATTAGTCTCCAATTACTCCATTTTCAAAACCATCATTCAATTTCAAGACAATTTTATAAAATCATTTCATTTAAACACATTTTGTTTATAAAACCTAAAGATTTACCATTTAAATAGAATTTTCTATAAAATCATAAAAACGAATAAAAACTACTTTAGATAATTAAGACAATAGTAAGGTTACTCACTATTTCGGGAGTCGAATTCCTAGTACTCCGATTCTTAATCCTCGGGTACTATCTCTTTACTTTTGCTAGAATGCTCACCACCTAGAAATAATGCACAATAAGCCATTTACTACATTTGTGCTAAATTATTATAAAACCAATTCAGGCTCTATACTAATGCATGAAATGGGATGTGAAATACTCGGGTAACTATCTAAATACGGTGTTCAATATAAATTCAATTATGTACTTAAATAAAATGGTATTGGCCTAATTCCATCTATCACCCGATTGATTAGCTAATATGTCCAATTTAACTCCAAATAATTCCATTTCTTTCCTGATACTTCAAATCATCAAACACAAATTAAACAAATTAAATAACTTGAAATATGGCAAAATCATCCTCACATTTTCTCTTGGAAAATTCGGCCATGGTGGGTGCATTAACACTATGATTTTTCCTACTTTATTCTCACACCATAAATCACTAATTCCTAACCAAATCACTTGAAATAAAATCAAAATCATCCTCAATATTCCTCATGGAGAATTTGGCTACTGATGGGTGATGGAAGAACATGAATTTTTCTTGCTTGATTTTCATGCTACACATCACTAATCAACTAAAAACACTAAAATACATTGAAATCTAACCAAATCAAGCATCAAAACCTCTCTCTAAGTGTTCAGCCAGCAAGATACCCATCATAAAATCATGTGATTCAACCATGGAAAGTGCAAAAGAATGTATGGGAAAGGTAGATCACAAGTCAAAATCAAGAAATTTTACCTTTGATTGCTTGATTACTTGAAATCCACCAATTTTCTCTTGAATTTTCACCCTAGGGTTCTTGTTCTTTCTTTCTTCCTTTGTTCTTGCTGTGGCTGGGCATATGAAGAGAAATGGGCTGATTTTGTGCTAATTTTTAAGCCAAATAATAAATGGATGAAAATTTGACACATGTCACCATTCCATTGGTCCATGCGTCATACTTACCCATTAAGCAATCTCTCTCCACCACTTAAATTTCCTCAATTATCCATGATAATATTGGGTAAAATCCATGTGCTGGACAAGTGTTGGGTGGTGCAAAATTACTATTTTGCCCTTGGGTGGCAAAATGACTATTTTGCCCTTATGCTCGAAAAAAATGCCGAAATTAAAATTTTTCACTTCTCAAACTCAAATTATGTTCTAAATAGTGAATCTTAGTCAAAAACTTCTTCCAACATTCCAATTTTAACCTCGAGTGGCAAAATGACCATTTTGCCCCTAGGTCATAAAAATTCTAATTTGACTCCAAATCGGTCCTCGAACTTTGAATCACCATTTTAACTCATTCTAGGGTTTTAAAATTCTCAATTTCATCTTGAAATCTCTATTTAGACTAGTTCGAGGCTTAACTTAACTTAATTGTACTATTTGGTACATTACTGTCCTTTAATAATTTTCAAGGTACCCAAGTAAGCAAACATGCATTCTTATGTAAGAATGGCATAATAAACATATTGTCAAGCTGGGCTTGACACATAATCTCTATGTTGCCTTGGCCAAGGACTTCAATAAGATAATGTTAACTAAGAACTGATAGGATATGTCGTCTAAAACACTTGACGTGATGATTCCTATCTTGACCACTTATTTGCCTTCACATGCTTCATACTATACCCAAAAGCATCCTGTTTTGGCATCCTTGGTTAGGCACCCGTAGGGATAAAATTAAAGCATAGCACTTCACACATAAGACAACCTGGTGTCTCAAGTCTAGGGAGTATTTACACAATTGACACATGAGAAGTGTTGCATAGACACTAGAGTGTATTACAAAATGCACTTCTCATGGTGGGTCATGTTCAATGAACTTGCTCTCCTAGGCAAGCACCTATATTCTAGATCCAAGCATCTCTATACTTCAATCTATGAGATCGATCGCTTGCTTCCAAAGTAAGGAACATAGAATATACCAGTCTCTAAGTATCATTGATGCCTAGTCTCAATGATACATTGACCAGGAACATTTTGAGATTATGCTTTGATGCATAGGAATCTCATAACTACAATCCATTATAGTTTCCTTGTAAGGCATATTAATCTCATGGACTTCATCCAATTAGACTTATAACTCATTATAATTAATGTCTTATGGATGAAGGAAAACCTCTAATCATTCAACATGAATGATACTGTTGCATGATTGGAATCAAGCCTCAACCAATCCCAATTGGCTGCAGGGCTCATCCTAACATATGGTTAGCAATGACATGACTTCGTCTAGGCAGTTTCATCAGAATGGAGAACTTGTGTGAGTTGAAAGAGTAGGAAATGCCAATGATGATTGATTGCTATGCAAGTAGCCCTTGAGACGATATTATATCAAAAAGAAAAGACTAAGGATCATCAAAAAGATATGGAAAAAAGGAGGCAGAAGCCAAAGACCAAAGAAAAAGCAAAGGGAACTCAGATTCACCTAAAGTGAGTATAAGGATTTCATGTCTAAGTTACTAACAATTCCGTAGAACTTGTCACAGAAGAAGCAATAGGGGAATTGCTTGAAGAAGTTGATAATAAAAAGGTGATGCTTTTGTAGAGGAGGGTCGCTAAGGGTGTGGATGAAAAATGAGAGATAGATAGGCCACTTCACCTCAGGATACATCCAATGATGCATAAGAACTAGATTTTAGAACTTCAGAGAATCAAACAAGGCCTAGTTTTCCTCTCTTTAAGTGTGGTTACCTATTTTCACATCCTGATTGGGTTAACAACATCTCTTATCCACTAGGATATGCAATTCCTTATATTTAAGTGTATGATAGAGAAGGAAAGCTATACGTACATTTAGTATTTGCTCATCGATGTGGAGATAGAGCTAAAAATGAGGCTTTGTGCCTTCGTCAATTTCCGTTATCGTTGATAGGTGCTACTCTTACATGCATGGTTTACGCTACAAAACCATTCCTACTTGGGATGTTATGGTCACAGCATTTCTAAGAAGATTTTCTATAGATATTTTTTAAAAGGAATTTAGATTAGAAATGTTGAATACATCATCATATCAAAAATGGTCAAAACGAAAAGGAGCTTTTAGGGATAGAAAAGGACAAAAGGAATATGAAGTCAATAATTTGGAAAATGATGAAAACCAACATGAATTTGATGAAGTCTCCATTTGCTATTCTTTGGTTAAGAAATTTTTATTGATTCCATAAGCCTTGAAAGTCCCGTTTATGTTGAATTCATAACACTTGGCTCTTTATCCAAAATGGATGGAACATGTCACATATCTCTCTTCATATCAAATCCTTCTAACTTTTTTTGGTGTAATGCTGGAGATGATGCATTAGCTTAAGTGGTGTATTTTCAACAAGAGCGTGGGGGTAAGAGCTGCTGTTAAGGCTATCTATTTTAAACAATTTCGTTATTCGTGGACCCTTATGTGGTATGATAGCTTTGCCTAAGGATCTGTACCGACATTGGGAGCTATGGAGTTAGCTTTCCTTTAAGAGTTTGAGGCAAGAATTCCCCTTTAAGGATGGAATATTCCAAATCATGAATGGAGTGACTCCAATGATGATTAAGGCTTCCAATTTGATTAACACTAATGGTTTTCATACTTCTTCAATGTCACATCCCATTTCCTAGAAGGATCATGACCGACACATGGACCCAAATGAGCATAACCTGCTAAGCCCCAGTAAGCCTCTTACCATAACCTCATTAAACAATTCTTTGTTACATGCAAAAGCCTCTTATAACAACCATTTACACAAAAAATCATCATGCATGCATTCATAAAACTTATTATACAATTAAGAAATTTTTTAACTTAGTGTATAAGCTCAAGCATTTAGTATACATATATATATGAAAAAGTGCCACTATCATAGAGCACATTAACATTAGCCATCAACAACAACCTTAGGTGTCCATGTAGGCTTTTGAGCCATCATCATAATCTCATACATAACATTAGCAATATAGAATGCCCAACATGGCAACATTAACATAAACATGTTCATAATTGTAAACACAAACATAAAGTAAAAGATTGACTAGTTAGCGGAATGTAACCGACCCTCTAGGCATCAAATGGTTGCTAGACACCTACCAAAGAATGAAGACTGGACACTGTGTCCATGACACTAGCTGCTATCTAACACTATCACTGATCTACAACAAAATAAATGGGGAAATTAACGTGTGAGTCATAAAGACTCCATGAGTGGATACGGGAAGGGGACAAGCCAAGGGATATGAGTATTTCGTAAACACACACTTGTAATCTCATGTCTTACATAAACAATTTAATCATGGAATTCATAAAACATGTTATTTGAACACATTTGAATAGTATTCGTATGAAAACATGTTAATCTAGACCTTTGGGAATCCTTTACCTTTGAAGTTCTCATCAAATTCAATCAAAAAACCTATTCTGTACCAAAACTATCAATACATTCTTGACTGTATCGATACTTTCATACATCTATCAATACATTAGTATAATGTATCGATACTTTCATACATCTATCAATACATTAGTATAATGTATCGATATATTTCACATAGAAAGGCTCATAAAGCATTATATTTGGAATGTATCGATCCTTAACCCATATGTATTAATACTTTCAGTCTAGAACCCAAATTTTTGGCCAAAACCCTCCCTTTTTACCATTCCTTAAGTTCCCATACCTCTTGTGACTTTCTTTAAGGCTCAGTCTTCTTCACTAAGCACATTTTCATGTCATCAAAGAATACAAATCATGAACAATGCTCAAGCAACATTAATATACAACATGCTATAAACTTAATAACTATGTTCATTCCATTAACATTAAACTCAAACTTTATGACGGTATGTCCCCCATCAGCCTTAGGTCGACAATGTACAGTCCCATTGCACCTTGGACGTTTATGATGCATCATAGAAGTGAAGTTGTCACTTGTAATCCATGAGAGTGGAATTAATTTCACTTACAGAGTTCTCATACTCATAGCATTATGTGGAATGTCCTTCACATACAATCTTACTCATCTCGTAAGGTCTATGGAAAATACATCATATACCTAATCTCATGGCATTCACCATGCTTTCTCAATAATCTCACGTAGTATATGCAATTTACATCATAGACATGATCTAATTTCATGTAGTATATGGAATATACATCATATACATTATCTCATGGCATTCATCATGCATACTTAATCACCTCATATGGTATATGGAATTTACATCATATACACAATCTTATAGTATACATCATGCATACTTAATCATCTCATACGGTATATGAAATTTACATCATATACTTAATCTTATGGCAATCATCATACCAAACATGTACATTATAGCATCTATAAATAAGCATACAATATCTCGTATACACACTAATCCGAAGACCGGAGTAATCTAGTGGACTTCAAACATAAAGAGTTTGTCCCTTCTTGTTGAAAACTAATACATAATAGAGTATTTATGTGAGACCTTGACTTTTATAGACTCGTAAAGGGAAGTATATGCAATATCCCTGATCAGGGGTAATTTCATCATTTCCTTAGTAAGCTCATAAAAGTAAGATTTTAAACAATATTATGGTCTAAGTAGGCCTAAGGCATAAATGGATGATGAAATTAGGGGTAAAATACAAAAGTAAACAAAAATTTTGATGATTTTCACGGTAGGGGCAAAATGGTCATTTTTCACCTTGAGTTAAACTTTTAAGTTTTCATGAACTTGAGTATGTCTACACCATTATGGACCATGTCCCAATGTCAAAAGAATAAAAAGATTTCACAAAGGGTTGGAGGAGAGTAAGTTAATTGGTGGAGGGGAAATTTGGTAATTTCAAGGGAATGGATAAGATTGGCTATAAATATCTTTCTTCCTACAGCTTATTCTCCCATTTTTCAGCAGCTTGTCTTTTTCTTCTTCTTCCATCTCACGTTGCTTCCAACCTCCATGGAAGCTTGATATGGAGCTTACATGTTTTCTCTCTCTAGCTCTAATTGTCATACCTTTGTGCCCTTATGACTAGAACCCTTGTATTCTTCCACTCTCTTTCCTTAAAACCCTTGAAAAATCTTATTTCCATGCTTTCTCTCACTAGTTGGGCATTTTAGAGAGAGAAAAAGAGAATTACCCCATTTGTGTGAAAGCTATTGGAAGAGAATTCAACTATAAAGAAACCTTAGGCTGAGTGATGCACTAAGCTTGGTTTTTAGCTATGGATAATGGCTAGTAATTTAGATTATGAGCTGTTTATTTGTTAAGGATGTTCATTCATTTTATACTGATTTAGATAGTGAACATAGATAGCCATTTAAAGTGGCAATTGAAGGCTAGCTAAGAGATAGCTTTTAGGGTTTATAGTATGTGAATTAACATAATGGTGATGTTAATGTGATGGTAGGTTTCAAGGAACCCCCATCATCCCATTTGGACAATTAAGGGAATTGGAGTCATCTAAAGGATCAACAATATACCGGTGAGTGGACTTGCATTCCAAACTTGTTTTAGGGAATGTGAATGATTTTAGCTACCTTGACTTTGAAAATGTGCCTTGGGAACAAGCCTTTGGTGAAGTGATTTTATTGTGGAAATGTGCTATACAATGTGCTATGTGTTATTAAAATATGATAGTATGCATGATATGCATTGGGTGCTTCTTAGTATGTTGATGTGGACCCGACTATGTGCGAGTAGAAGTGCACATAAACCGTTGCTGACACTGCTATGTGCGAGTGAGAGTGCACATAAGCCTTTGTTGACCCGGCTATGTGCTAGTGAGAGTGCGCATAAGCCGTTACATATGAGATGATGATGATGGGAGGGTGTATATGATGATTGATATCTATATATATATATACCTATATGATATATGGTTGAAAATGAAAAAATGTGAGCATTTGATTTGTTGAAATTTGGGAGTTTGCACGTGTTACAAGTTGTTTTTGTTATTTAGCAGGATGGCTTTGTTTTAAGGGAAAAGGGAACCTTTTTCTTGATGTTCTGATTCTCGCTGTAGTGAGAAACTCTCGAGTTTGGAGGGGTAGATTGGGCGAAAACTCTTTGCAGTGAGAATGTATTTTCGCTGCAACGAGAATGACACTGTAGCTTCTCGCTGCAGTGAAATTCATTCTCGTTGCAACGAGAAACTTTCTGTTTCTAGGTTACAATTTTTGTTTTGTCTCTTATCTTGTCCAATTGTTGCCCTATTTTTCACTTCTTTGCTACCATATATGAGCATGGATTTCCAACATTAAGGACTAAATCAGTTATGTTTAAAATGAGGAGGTTTAGTGAGAAACCCTCGTTCGGCTAATAACTTAGTCCGAATGTCACTGTAGTGAAAATTCATTCTCGCTGCAGCCATGTTGCTGCGAGAATGCTTTTCTGCTGCAGCGAAGATTCGTTGTCGTATTTGACTTGCTTGTGTATCATTGAAGCTTTCATTCTTCAAATGGTTCATTATGTATGGATTCATGATTTTCAAATGATTAATCATTTAAGGGCTTGATGAGGGGTTTTTAATATGAATGGAACTAAATTGCATTATTTTGAAACAAGTGCATCATGATTTTAAATTCTCCCTTGTTATTGCTTGTTCCCTTCCTTGTTCACTCACTGGGTTTACACTCACTATTTTCAACTTCATGTTTTCAGATCACGAGGCAGCCAGTAACTAGGACGAGGTGTCCTTGTAGACTTGTATCCATCTTTTGGTAGGTGTCTCAGCATTCAGTAGCTATACATTCATCCGAGTCCCTCCGTTGGAAATCAAGTCTTCTTTTTGAGATGTATAGACAAACTTAATGTAAATTATTAAGATACATGTTGTAGGCAATGTACACTTAATTGGTATGTCAGTATGAGTTGGCATTGTTTAATATTACTTTGATCCTAAGTTATGAAATGTGACTTAGTAGTTTATGATGGAATGATGAACATGTTAGATTGATAGGCTTGCTTGGGCTTAGTGGAGTATGTCCATTGGGCCCATACGTCGGTCATGGCCCAAAATTTTGGTCGTGAAAATATACATACATAGTAGATTCGTAAACAATTTGAGAACCATTGCTTCAATCATATCACATTCAGTAAGAATTTACTTTTCTTTGAAAATCATTTTTTCATTCTTGAAACTCAATTCCTTTGATAACCACTTTAGAGATATCATTTCAACATACATAAACAATCCTTTTCATAGAAAAAATGCTAGCTTTACATATCAAAATAATTTGAAAGTGGTATATCTAGCCACTTAGTTGAAGATTCAATTCTTAGCTCCAATCACAACTCTGTTTCGATGAAATCCATGGAGTTTTCATGCATTCCTATTACACAACATTCATTACAATCATTTCCTAGAAAGAGAATTTCATAATCATCATTCTAGGTTCTTTGAAAACTACTCGATTTTTGCTAAACTGATTTGCTAACTAAAACCCATGCTTAGAAACCCATAAATCTTCCATCCTTACCTTAGGTGAGCTTAGATGCTCAAGGAAATCACAAAGCCTTCAAGATTTAATCACCAACAGAAAATCTGGGCAACAAAATAATTATTTAAGTTATGAAAATCTAAAGCCAAATGATTTAAATGCTAAAAATGTTATTTTTTTCCATAAAAACCCAAATCTAAGCTTCAGAATTATAAAAACAAAATTTTAGGTTAAAAATGTGTTGAAAAAGCTTAAGAATAGGTGTTTTACCTTGCAAATGCAACTAAAGGTTGTCAACCCTAAAAAAATGTGATACATTTATAAGTTGGGGTGTGAAAATACGTTTTTCTGAAATCGACAAAATGTATCGATACATTTGTTTTTGGGGAAAATATATCGACACATTATGAACATGCATCCATACATGTTCATCAGATACCGATTATGGGCTAAATGTATCGATACATCATGAATGTGTATTGATATATTTGAAACAGAATGCAATTTTTTAAGACAAATTGCCTATAAAACCTGCTAAGCTTATTTACATTAAATACCTAAATATCTTCTAAATGGATAGTAAAAAGTAAAGAAGACATTAAGGTATTTAATGTAGATAAGCAAACAACCCCCCATTTGGATTCAATAAAAATATTAAAAAACTCAAAATCCAAAAGAATCAAAATCTAATTTTTTGTTTCAAGAACAAAATCGAAAAAGTTTGACTAAAATTAAATTTACGGTTCCCATTTACCATAGCGAACGACCTCCAAAAATTATGAAAAAATCATTTTTGATCATCTAAAAATCAAGGGAATCATTGCTGTCAATTTTTATTTCCAATAGGTTGTTCTTTAAAAATCATATATTTTGACCCCTTCTAGACTTAGAAAATTTTCTACTTTGAAAGTGGCATACAACCAAAAGTGTCAATAGATTCTTTTGAAGGTTAAAAATAAGTTTGATGTTCAAAAGATGTAATCTATATGCTCATCTAAGGATTTCCTAACTTATCCTCTTACTTAAGGTGGGATTTCACATTCAGTCTTAGGAGATGTGGGGAGTGCAGAACCTGATAGTTGGACCTCTAAAGTTGATGAATTTTTTTAAGGTAAAGTCTAGTCTTGTCATGCCAAATGGTTCAAATTTCTTTAGAAATAGTCCAAGTTAACCAAATGGAGTTACGGTTTGGGAAGAAATTACCTTCCATTCCAAATTATGGTAAAAATCTTGTGCAAGAGTTGACTTAGTCTAAGATCATGGCCTATCACAAAATTAAAACCCTAGGGTCATCCCTATAAATCGAAGTGCTAGGGGCACCTTTTGGAGCCAAAACAAAGTTACCCAACAAGGGAGATCACGAATGCTTGCTAGTCAAACATTAGTTGCTAATGGACAACATGTTCGCTATGACATATTAGCTTATCTCAAAAAAATTCTTGCACTCCTCTACGTATACGATGCATTAAAGATGTCAAGCCCAGCTCTATAATACATTTGCCATATTGTATAGGTACTTGATAGAATGTCTGCATACTTGAATGCCTCAGAAATCGTTAAAAGACGATATTGTACCTAATGGTACAATTAAGCTGAATTAAGCCTCGAACTAGCCCAAATAGAGATTTTAAGATGAAATTGAGAATTTTAAAACCCATAATGACTTAATATGGTGATTCAGAGTTCGATGATTGATTTGGAGTCAAATTAGAATTTTCATGACGTAGGGGTAAAATGGTCATTTTGCCACCCAAGAGCAAAATTGGAATTTTACACCACCCAACACTTGTCATGCCTAAGGATTTCATCCATTAACATTTTATATAATGGATAATTGAGATATTTTATGTGGTGGTGAAAGAAAGCTTAGTTGTTAAGTGTTAAACATGGACCAATGGAATGGTGACAAGTGGCAAGCTTTCATTTCTTTATAATTTACATTAAAATCAGCACATGACTCTTCCATTTCACTCCCATATGTTCGGCCTCACCAAGGAAAAAAGGAAAAGGAAGTGAACAAACCCTAGTGAGCAAAAATTCAAGGGAAAACTGGTGGATTTCAAGGAATTAAGCAAGGTAAAATTTCTTGATTTTAGCTTGTGATCTACCTTTCCTATGCATTCTTTTTCATTTTTCATGGTTGAGAATCAAGTTTGCATGAAGATACCTTTGCTGGCCGGACATGGGGGGAGGGGTTTTGATCTTGGATTTAGCTAGATTTCATGTTATTCTAGTGTTTTTAGTTGGTTAGTGATGTGTAGCATGAAAAGCAAAGAAGAAAAATTCATGTTCTTCCATCACCCTCATTGGCCAAATCTTCCTTATGGTATGTTGATGGTGGATTTGATTTTATTTTAAGTGATTTGGTTAGGAATTAATGATTTATGGTGTAAAAATCAAGTATGAAAAACCATAGTGTTTATGCACCCACCATGGCCGAATTTCATAAGGAACCTAATGATGATGATTCTTGTGATATCTTGTGTTATTTAGTTAGAATTTAAAGAATGGTGGTGATGGAAACCGAAAATGGTAATCTTAAAGTATAATTCTTTTAGTAAATAAGTTGAATAATAATGAAAAAGTTAAGCTCATTGAGGCGCTTTGGTGAATTTTGGGACATTGGAAGTGTGATGAATATAATTGGAGTCAATTTGGATGTTTTGGTTAAATCAAAGGTGGAGAGTTCGAATTAGGTCGAAAATCAATCCATTCCGATCACAATTGAACCAACGTGCAACACCGCCTTTAAGTGACTATCCGAACAACCTCATGCATTCATATAGAGCCTAAAATAGATTTATAATGACATGACACAATATATTGAATTATTTGTCATGTATTGTGTATAGGTGGTAAATATTCTAACAAGGGTAAAGACATTGTGCCATAGGACCAAGAATAGGAGTATTTCGAACTCTCGATATCGTGAGTAACCTCATTATCGTCTTAATTATCTAAAGTAGTTTTTATTCGTTTTTGTGATTTTATAGAAAAATGAGTTTAAATGGTAAATCCTTATGTTTTATAAGTAAAATGTGATTAAATGAAATGAGTTTTATAAATCATTTTGAAATTGAATGATGATTTTAAAAATTGAGTAATTGGAGACTGTTTGTTTGTGTTGTCAATTTATGGTTTGAATTGAATGGCTTATGGTGATATTGGCATGAATGGCTGAATTAGAAACTGTGTTGAATATATGAACTGTTTTGCTTTGCCTTGACAGGCTGGTAATATTATATTAGCCATGTTATGCTGCCGAAATTTTATTGATTTGGTGGGTTATGTATTTAGCTTACTGCAGTGGGCAAGTTTCCGTGTACCATCCTATGAGAGGGGCACGGTAAACGCCATTATATTTTACCTTAGTACGAGAGGCGTGGAGGGTATCTCCTAAGGTAAAGCTTTAGAGTTCACTACACGCTAAACCACCACGAGAGAGTGAACTCAGCCAACGCCAAGGAACGACTATGCTTTAAAACGTACAAATATGATTTATGGATACATGTCTTTTCTTTAACGGCCTTGGCGGACTCGGTTGGATGCGTCTGATCAAGGTATCCTTGAGAATGAGTTTTAGCACGAGCCAAATTTTTAAGAAATTCATAAGCCATGTTGATTATTTGAGTGAAATGAATTTATTTTGTTTAGTTGAAATGAGTTTGAAACATTATGAATCATAGTACGATGAACTACTTTAAGTTGTCTCCATTTACTTGACTTTAGATATTTTAGATGATGTCTGTTTACTCACTGAGTTTATATAAACTCACCACCTTCATTTTCACCCATTTCAGGCTCAGGATAGTCAGTAGATAGTTGATTTCATCGAGAGCTACAATTGGATTTGCATCCTCAAAAACCATAGGTTCAAAGCCTTCGTTACTTTTTGTCATTCGGGGGTCCATACGTCATTGTAAATTAAATTATACACTCTGGCTCACTGTGTTACTGTATGTACAAATTTATTTTACTTTTACGCTACAAAAATTGTTTATGGATATCTCTATAAATATTGTTTCATAAGAAAATGGAATATTTTATTTAATATTTTTATTTTATTCTAATTGCTATCATTTCACTTTAAATGAATGTTTTAGACATCTAAACTTACTTTTGGTTATGAAATATGTATCTTTCACTCATATACTACATTTTTAGATGGTTTTGAAATTTTCAAAGAAAAATGACCACAATACCCCTGTGAAACAAAAATTATTTTTTTATTGTTTTGGTTTTGAAATAGCTTATAATCTTTTAAAATATGATATTAGCCATTGTTGCTAGCAAGGAAGGTGAGAAAAATAATATTAAAGCCTTGCGGGGTTTCAGTTAACATTTCGGATAATGAATGTTTATCGAGACATCGCAACAGATGTCACGAGCTCGATGGGAGTACCGGGTCGTGACAAAAGATGTCTGCAAAACTAAAGATGTCCCTAGTATATGCATTAACAAACCCAAAGGAGTTTTCAAATGAAGTTAACCAAGTTAAAATGAGAAGTAATGAACCAACTTATGACAAGTGTTTAGGTTTGATCATGTTTACGGATGATTACTTGCAACTAGGACTCATTATGCATAATAGGCCTTTGTTCATTTCAAGATCCCTTAATGATTAGGGATAACAAGAATCATTGTAGATGGGGGACTGGTTATTAATCTCTTACCTTTGAGAATGGTAAAATGTCTCGGGATTGCTATTCATCCCTTGGGCCCCAAGCAATCTACTTATCTAAGGATTTAACCAAAGTAGGCAAAGGTCTCAAAGCATTGTACGACTTGAATTAAAGATCGAAGAATGGGAGGATAACACACCCCTTTATGTCATTGATGCAAAAACATAAAAAAATGTCTTATTTGGGTGGCCTTGGATGCATGATAATTGTGTCGTCCTTTCTACTTATCACCAATGTTTTAAGTAAACCAAAAGTGGTGAGTAGAATAGGTTGAAAGCAGATGCAAATCCTTATAGCAAAGCAAAAGCGTATTACGCATATGAAAAATTTTATTTATTCGAAGAAAAAATAAATGCTACAAAGCTGAAAGAGAAAGGGATTTCGACCTTAGATAACCGATCGACGCTTATGATGCTATCGAAAAAGAGGCTATGAAATAAGTGAAAAAGTTAAAAAAGTTATAGAAAAATAAAAAAACTCCTAATACTAAGAAAACCCCTATCAAGCCTACCTTCATTTTATCTTCCCTATGGAATGGGCTCTTTTTTAAAATTAACGAAATCTAGAGTCTTGGATGAATCCTCTTGAAATCGATCGATCAAATCTTGAGGACTCGATGGTTGTTAAGCCCAGTGAATAACCTTATTCAGAGAGATAACTCGGTCTTTAGATACTCGCTCTACTTCTAAAGATAGATTGAAAAGTTTAGGGAGTCCTAACTACTAAGGTGGTGTAGTGATAGTGAAGAGCAATAATGACAAATGTAGCGAAATATCTTGCAATATTATATTCAGTGGTTTGCAATGGAATAGAAAAAAGAATTCGTTCCAATAGATCTAGAGCAAATAAGCATTGACTTAGTTGTTTTTGTAAATTGATTTTCATCCCAATGTTGACCCAATGCAACTTACCGATGATAGTCGCAACACTAAGAGCTTTCAAGCAAGGTAGACATGTATAGATAGTAGCTGAAGTGGCATACCTTTCGAATCCAGGGTCTTACCCGGTAAACACCATATATGTGAAATACCAGTAGTGGGAGGAGACCTTTATCAGTCAAGCTCAGGAATTTACTTTTCTAGGTAGAGGCCAACATCTTGGGGCTAACGTGGGATCCACTCAAAGACTTACCTACTTAGTTTAGGTAAATAGCTCATGTGTTCCTCAATAGGAGAGGTCATTTTGAAGTAGAAACTATATACTTTTCAAAATGGTCGAAAGAACTAGTTTAAAGAATATATATAAATATATAAATATAAAATATATATTAACTTACCAACTATCTAATTTTTATGAAAAAATAAAATAAAATGGAATTGGATTTCCACTTATAAGGAAGAAAGGTTATATACGTTTGACAGAATTGTGTTTTCGGCTGAAATGGGATGGTGTTCAAACTCCCAAAATGTAGTCTAGATAGTGGGCCTTCACTTTTCTAACTAGACTAACTCAGGGAAAGGTCAATCTCCTCTAGAGCCTGCTCGATTTATTTTGTAAGATTAGCTAATTTAAAGGGGTTAACTTGGTTCGAAGTTGTAGGAATGAATTGTTTCGCTTTATCAAAAAAGCTTTATTAAGGGGTCTTGGTTGGCTTCTCTATTTTCAATCATTATAGTTGGCGTTGACCCGCTTTGCAATACAGGCGAACATAAATAAGAACACAAGCAGCAAAAAAGCTAAAAGAGAAGAGCAAAGATTCTTGACCTAGAGTATGTTATTGACTCAACCACAAAGCTGTTGAATAAAGGTAGCTTGCTTACTCTCAACCACTAGTTAGAAGAAAATCTCTTGACTTAGCTTATGCCCTTATGTAATAAAGAAGGCAAATAAGGCAAGCTAAGATTCCATTCGAAGAAAGATAATAGGACTCGATGTTGCACCATCTTCAACTCTTCTTAGGATTTAAAGTTTTGTTTTTCGAGAAAAGGTCCCATCCTTCAATATCATGATTGGGTTGACAAGACTAGATAATGAGTAAATAGAAAATCGAAAACATACATAGTCATTCTAACTGAAATACTTGGAATAATTCTACCATTTTTATTAGGAGTAGCCTTTTTAGTTCTAGCTGAACATAAAGCAATGGCTTTTATGCCATGTTGAAAAGGTCCTAATGTAGTAGGATCATTCTAATTGTTACAACCTCCAGCAGATGGTTTGAATTTGATTCTGAAAAAGCCTATTTCATCAAGTAGTGCTAATTTCTCCTTTCTTAATATGTCTCTAGTGGCTACATTTATGTTAAGTATGGTCACTTGGGCTATTGTACCTTTTTATTATGGTATGGTATTGTCAGATTTGAACATAAGGCTACTTTATTTGTTTTACATATCTTCGCTAGGTGTTTATGGAATTAATACAACAAGTCAGTCTAGTAAATAGGGGTGGCTGTTCGATCGCCTATGATACTAGGACCAATAGGTCAAAAATGGGTTTGTGCCATAAGAATTCAATGATCTACTCTACATAGGTGTGGGCTTACAAGGCCAGGGCTAATAAACCTTTTTCTTTCATTCATTAGTACGGCCTTGGTTGGTCACTTTCCAAGTTAGGATAGATAAGTAGAAGTTATAAAAATGAAATGTTTCTCTTCGCACCTCAAATTAAGAACTTGTCAAGGTGGCCTATATATAATATAAATTGTCAAGCCCAGCTCTATTATATACTTGCCATGTCATTCATGTGCTTGATAGCATGTCTGCATACTTGGATGCCTCGAAAAATCGTTAAAAGTCGGTATCGTACCTAGTGGTACAATTAAGTCGATTAAAACCTCGAACTAGTCCAAATAGAGACTTTATGATGTATTTGAGAGTTATTGAATCTTAGAATGTCTTAAAATGGTGATTCGAAGTTCGAGGATTAATTTGGAATCCAATCTAGAATTTTGACATGTTGAAAATGCAACATAAACCATTCATATGTTAACACGTGTCAAGCTTTAATTCTTTAATAATTTTCTTTATAAACCAACATAAACCTCTCCTAATTCTTCTTTCATTGCCGTGCAAGCCAAAGAAAAAGGGGGAAAGAATAGAAACAACCCTTGAGAAAGAAAATTCAAAAGAAATTCATCGGTTACTGAAAAACAAAGCGATCTGAGGTAAGATTTTGAGATTTTAGCTTAAGATTCACCTATCCCATGCTTTCCTTTTCATTTTCTATGGTTGAAACCCAAACTTTCATGAAGGAAGTCATGTTGGCCGAATCAAGGGGGGGAGGTTTTGATGATGGTTTTTGTTAGATTTCATGCTATGTAGGTGTTTTTAGTTGCTTTGTGATATTCGGTATAAAAAACAAGCAAGAAAACCACATGTTCTTCACTAAACCCTCCTTGGCCGAATTTAATAGGGGATATATTGATGATGAATTTTGTTATATTTCATATTATTTAGCTCGTATTTGATGATTTATGGTGTCAGATATCGATAATGGTTATCGAAAAGTATAGTGCCTTTAGTAAATGACTTGAACGACAACGAGAAAATCATGGTAAATGGACTTGAATTTGATTTCTAATGATATATATGGACTTATTGGATTGTGTTGACACTGATTAGCACGTTAGTTCATAATCGGAATGAGTTTCGGATGTGATCATTTAAGTGACAATCAAGTTCATTGAGGTACTTTGGGTGTATTTAGAGTACCGAAAGTGCAATGAATCTATTTGGAGTTGAATAAAATGTTTTGGCTAATTAAACAGTGTATAGTGCGAGTTAGGTCGAATACCATTTCAGTCCAATAACAATTGAACCTACGTAGAACACTATCTTTAAGTGATTATTCGAACATTTCTCATTCAATTTCATGCATTCATATAGAGCCTGGAATAGTTTTATAACAGTTTGGCACAAATGTATTGAATTACTTGTTGTGTATTAGGTATAGGTGGTGAGCCTTTTAGTAAGGGTAAGGATATCGTACCCGAATATTAGGAGTAGGAGTACTTCCGTTATTGTGAGTAATCAGACTATCATCTTAACTATCTAAAGTAGTTTATATTGTTTTTATGATTTTAAAGAATAATGAACTTAAATTGTAAATTATTATGTTTTATAACTAAAGTGTTGGTTAAATGAAATGAGATTCATAATTTGGTTTGAAATTGAATCCTAGTTTTAGAAATTGAGTAAGTGGAGATTATATACTTGTGATATATATATGTTTTGACTATTGTTAGTTATGCCGACCTTGCTTTGTTATAAATGTATCAGCATAACGGGATTTGTAATTGACATATGGTTTGAATTGATGGCTTATGACAATGTGATGGCATGAATGGCTAAATTTGTGTTTGTGTGGAATATATGAACTACTTTCTTTTACCTTGACAAGCTGGGTAATATCATATTAGCCATGTCATACTACCGAAAGTTTTATTAATTTGGTGGGGTAATTGATTAGCTTACTGTAGTGGGCGGGTTTTCGTGGACCGACCTATTAGAGGGGCACTATAAACCCCGTCATATTTTACCTTAGTATGAGAGGCGCGGAAGGTATCTCCTAAGGTAGTTTAGAGTTCACTTCATGCCGAACCACCACGTGAGGGTGAAACTCAGCCAATGCCAAGAAACGATTGTGTTTTTAAACATAAAAATATGTTTTATGTGTATATGTTATTTTAACAGCCTTGGTGAACTCGGTTGGATGCCCTGCGTAAGGTGTCACCGAGTACAAGTTTTGGCACTAGCCAAGTTTTTAAGAGAGTCATAAGCCTTGTTGATATTTTTTATGAAATGTAACTGTTTTATATGGGTTGAAATGAGTTTTAATGTTATGAATCATATTATGATGAGATGTTTTAAATTATCTCCATTTACTCGGCTTTAGATGTTATAGATGATCTTTGCTTACTCACTGGATTTATAAAAACTCACCACCCTTCTTTCACCCATTTTAGGCTCAAGGTAGTCTATAGACTGCTGATTTTGTAGAGGGTTTACTCTTGGATTCGCACCCTTAGAAATCATGGGTTTACAGTCGTGTTTATTTTTGTTATTTTGGGGCTCACATGTCATTGTAGAATTTTTTGTATACCTTGGCGTAATGTGCTATTACATATACGAATTTATTTTGTTATTACTTTTCATGAACTGTTTACGTAGAATTTTATAAATATTGTTTTATATGAAAATGGAATATTTTCTTCAATATTTTTATTTAGTTTGATTAGCTATAATTTCACTTTAAATGGATGATTTAGATACCTAAATTTATTTTTAGATATGAAATGTATATTTTTCATTTATATATTATATTTTTAGCAGGTTTCGAAATTTTTGGGTAAAATGACCAAAATACCCCTGTGCGGTAGAAATTACTTTTTGATTGTCTTTGATTTGAAAATAGTCTATATTCCTTTAAAATATGATATTTAGTAACTGCTACTCACAGGGGAGGTGGAGAACTGATGCTAAAGCCTTGCGAGGTTTCGGTTGACATTTCGGGTAAGGTATGTCCATCTAGACATCACGGCTATTGTCACGGGCTCGAAGAGAGTACCGGGTCGTGACATAAATAAAAATATTTGTTGTCTTTTAACTGGCTACTTTTTTTTGTCAATGTTATTGAGAACCTATGGGCTCGCTTACTTGACTTAATGAAAGATTATGGGAATGGGTTATTCAAAAAGGAAACAATGCTACTATACAATACATTAATAGAAGTAAATGGCTTAGTTAGCCTAATTTATTAATGCCTTGTATAGTAAGGTATAGTATAGTAGGTGAGTGAGTTAGCGAAGACGCTTAACCTAATAAATAAAGAGTGTCAGTGCGTAGCCTTCATTCTACTACGCTATGCAAAGGTTACGAAGTCACTTAGCTTGACGTTGGTAAAGTAAAGGGGGAATGCCATGGTTACAAAGAGGAACTGTTGTTCGTTAACTTTTTAAGGTTTAACCTTTTGCTCCCCTATTGACAAAGGGCAAAACTACCTTGCACCACTATAAACTACTTAAGATTCAATTCTAAAAGGCCCTACTTAGTTTCAAAAGCCCTTGTCATTGTTAGTCAACTAAGTAAGGCCTAAGGCCCTTTGCGAATCCATAAATTTGAAGAGCACGCTACAACAAAAGGATGGTCCCCTATGCATTTCATTTTTCTTGAAAAGGAAAAACAAAGTACCCCCCCATCATGGTGAACCTCTACTTGTGAGGGCGATGAGGTAAATGCCTCCTAGCTAGGAGGTGGATCAAATCAAAGTTTCTTGAGGTAGCACCACCGACCTACAATTATCCTTAAACTTTCATGCTTTGTGGAGAAAAAGAGCACAAAGGTATGCTTGTTTGTTGTCTTGTTCTCTGTTGTGAGTTAGGATCACTCGCCAGTTAGGTAAGATTGGAGCATCATTTTTTAAGAATATATTGCTCATCTTCAACGACATGGGGCAGAACGACCTCTCAATCTACTCATTGTAACCCAAGAATAGAAACATTGTTTAGGCGTTCCTTATTGCTCTGATCACCCTAAATTTAGGGCGTTATCTAGGCCAAGAGCCATAGTTAGTTGTTGTTTCCATTTGGTTGTTTTCTTCTCGTTGTTGATACTAGTAAGACCCAGCTAGATGATGTCTGATCGTTGGTAGTAAGAGGACTCTTAGTATCTGCATACCTAAAAAGTGGTGTTGATTTCAAAGCAATCATTCTCTTTTGTTTCTTGTTTTTTTTTAATAGTAGGAAATGAGTCTATCTATCTCCCTAGCTTTGGTAGATTTCCCTCAACACAATCCACAAAAATTCCACAAATCTCCTTGACGAATAAGTTTGACAACCCAACAATAATGCAGAATTGAGTTTCTCATCTGGTCGATCTTATTTATAATTAAGGGGCAATACATACCAAAAGGTTTGAAAAAAGAACGCGCATAAGAGTATATAACCAAACCACCCTTTTGTATAACCTATTCACATTAGTGAAGTGGTTGGATGCATAAGGGAAGTACATGTTTGTGAGACCTTAGTCGAGATGTATTGTGAGACCTCGACCCCTATAGCCCCGTAACTAGGTGTACACGCGATAACTCGAGCCAAGGGTAATTTCATCATTTCTTTAGTGAGCCCCTAGAAGTATGCTTTTAAACATTATTAAGGCCTAAGTAGGCCTAAGGCATAAATGAATGATGAAAATAAGGATAAAATGACGAAGGAAATAAAAATAATGATGATTTCCAAAGTAGGGGCAAAATGGTCATTTTTCATCTCAAGTCAAAATTTTTAAGTTTTCGTGAACCCGAGTATTTCCATACCATTCTGGACTTTGTTTCAGTGCAAAAAGAGTAAAAAGATTGCACAAAGGATTGAAGGAGAACAAGCTAACTTGTTGAGGGCATTTTCGTAATTTAAGTAGAGATTGGATAAGCTTTAGCTATAAATATAATTTTATTCCAACAGCTTCTTCTTCGTTTTCCTTCCATCTCACATTTCTTCATCCTTCATGAGAGTTCTCTTCAAGCTTCCGTAACTCTCTCAAGTTAGTCTCAAATTTCATGCTTTTGTGCACTTTTTCACAAGCCCTTTGTACTTTTTCACTCTTTCATCTTAAAAACCCTCGAAAGTCTTAAACCAATACTTTCTCTCACTAGCTAGGTGTTTTAGAGAGAGAAAGAAAGACTCTTTATAATAGTTTGGAAATTCTTGAGGTGGAATCTAATTACAAATCTAGCAAGGTTCCAATGAAGCCCTACCACCCCATTTAGACCATTAGAGGAAGTTGGAGTTGAGTAAAGATTTAACGAATACCAGTGAGTGAACTTGCATTTCAAAATTTCTTTGGGAATGTAGATGTATTTGGGTGAAATATTTGAATGATTTTATCCAACCTTTCTTTAAAAATGTGTACCGGGGAACAACCCTTGATAAAATGTTTTTTTTGATGTGGTGAAATGTGAAATGTGTAAAAGGATGAATCCATATGCTCCTATATTATGTTGGTATGTACATATATGAATATGTGTTGTGCATTGATGAATAATGTTGTGTGATGATGCTGAAGTATGCGAGTAGGGAGTGCACACAGATGATGATAATGTGTGCGAGTAGGGAGTGCATACCTGATGATGATATTGTTGGCTCCATTAGTTTTTGATGATAACAAAACATTCCCATTTCATTTGTGTCTAACATTTCTATCTATGTGTGCCGAACAAAAAGTCATATGGAAATAATAAATCAACATTTCAAATATATATATCAAGAATCATGAAAATGATGAAAAATGATTGATCAACTAAGAGGAAAGTCTTTAGTTAAATAATGAAGAATGTTGGTTGACTAAAATTTAAATCGGAGAAATGGCAGGTTGAAGAATATTGAGAAACAGAACCAACTAAGTCGACCAAGATAAAGGTTAGTCGACTAAGAAGCTACTACTAAAATCTAGACTTCAAGACAGAACCAACTTAGTCGATCAAGAAATGGGTTAGTCGACTAAGTGCACATTGCCAGATACAGGAAGCAGAAAACAGAGACGACTTAGTCGACTAAGATATCGGTTAGTCAACTAAGAGTATTCTGCCTGCAAGTTTGAAATCTGCACTAAAATATAAAGTAACGGCTAGAACCGACTCCCAACTGTCTCCAACGGCTAGAAAATTACCAAATTGCCATTAGAGATGTTTCTCCAAGTATAAAAGGGTCTTCCAACAGTTAGAAAGTAGTTTTTTGAAGCTTTTGAAGATATTTGAGTCACATAGAGCCGAAAAGCCAAAAAATTTCTCTTACACCTTACTGCACTTAAACGCCCATCTTTTGTATTTGTATTATGCACTCAACCTTGTACCATTTAGATCAACTTGTGATGATAGATACTTTTTTCTACTTCCCTTCTTATATTCTTAGAGTGAGGGAGTCACTCTAAGTGGTTGTTTCAAGCTAGGATTGCTTGAATGTGTTAAGGTTCTAACTTAGCCTTGAAAAGTTAGGTATTAGGTTTTAGTTTAGCTCGTGAAAAACTAGTGTAAAAGGTTTTGGCTGAGCCTGGTAAAAGCCATTGTAAAGCTTGATGAAAGCTTGTGAATTTCACCGGTTCTTAGTGGACTGGTTCGAAAATCCTTGGTTGGATAATCAAGGTAGTGGATTTAGGTCTTGGACCAAGCCACTTTAAATTCTGCTATCTCATTTACTCTGTTTTTGTTTTATTTTCTTTCTTTCATCTATCTTGCATTTGTCTGCACTTAGAGACAATTTTTGAAAGAGCCAAATTGTGTTATTCACCCCCGTCTAGCACATTTAATTGGGACCAACAAGTGGTATTAGAGCAAGTTCCCTAATATTAAGGTCTAACACCCTTTGGGAGGATCTAAATGGCTAAACAAAAATCCATAGTTGTTGAGGGACAATCAACAAACAAGCCACCTCTGTTTGATGGCTATAACTATCCTTGTTGGAGCACTAGGATGTCAATTTACATTAGAGCTATAGATTATGAAATGTGGGACGTCATAATTGATGGACCCTTTATTCCCTCAACCTTAAATGTAGTTACCAATGAGATGATGCCTAGGCCAAGGTCTGAATGAACCGAGGCTGAAACTAAGAAAGTCCAAACAAATTTCAAGGCCATCAATACATTGCATTGTGCCTTGACCCCCACTGAATTGAACATGGTCTCAAGCTGTACTATAGTTAAACAAGTGTGGGACAAACTTAGAATAATCCATGAAGGGACTTCTCAAGTCAAGGAGTCCAAAATAGCCCTTTTGACACACAACTATGAAATGTTCAAAATGGAGCTTGGTGAAGACATCACCAGCATGTTAGATAGATTTACAAATATTACAAATAAATTGAGTCAATTAGGAAAACCAATACCTAAGCATGAAATAGTTAAAAGACTTCTTAGCAGTCTACCAAAAAATTGGAAGCCTAAAGTGACAGCAATCTGAGAGGCCAAGGACCTAAATGTTATTACCTTAGATGAGATTTGTGGTTCTCTCCTTACTCATGAGTTGGAGCTTAAAGAGGAAGAAGAAGAAGATAAGAGGGAAGCAAAGGAAAAGAAAAAGAGCATTGCACTTAATGCCAACATCCTTGAAGAAAAGTTGGAAGAGTTGTCATGTGATGATGATGAAGAGTTACCTCTGGTTGCAAGAAAATTCAAAAAGCTTATGGGCAGAAGAAACCGGAGACTAGCTAGAAAAGGATTCAGAAAAGATCAAAGTGCTTCATGGAAATTCAGAAACATAAATGACTCCAACAAAAAGGAGTAGCTGATCTGCTACGAGTGCAAGAAACCTGGCCACTTCAAGTTCGAATGTCCATTGCTAAAAGATGAGACTCCAAAGAAAAATAAGAAATCCAAGAAAGCAATGGTGGCTGCTGCATGGTCAGACAGTGACACATCAAGCTCTAAAACTTAAAATGAAAAATCTGAAAAAAAAAAGCAAACCTCTGCTTGATGGGACAAGATGATGAAACAAGGTATCCTCATCCCCCTGTGATATTTCCACTGATGATTTACAATATGAGTATGACAGTCTTTATAATGAATTTGAAAAACTTTTTTTAAAATATAAAACTCTAAAGAAAAAGGCTACATCTCTTGAAAATGATTTGGAAAAAGTGAGACAAGAGTTCAACTCTATTTTTGAACAAAGAAATTCTCTGCAAGTTGAGTTAGAACACTTAAAAATAGATTTTGATGTTTTAAAACTAGAGCTGGACAATAATCTGAAGCTTTGCAAAAATTACTTAATGAAAACACAGCTCTAAAATGTTTAAACAATGAAACACTAAAAATAAATGCATATCACAAGAAGAGTTCTACTTTTGCATCATTTAAATGTTATCGTTGTGGAAAACATGGACATATATCATATGACTACTTTAAGAAAAGCAACCTACAAAAAGTCAAAAAAATTTTGGTCCTTCAAGGATCTTATATTTCAACTAACACTCAAGGACCATCAAAGTGTGGGTACCTATAAAGAAAAACTAAAATTTTATTTTGTAGGTTAAGCTGCACTTAAAGGAGACATGTTAAATAGCTCAACTCAAGAAGAAGCAGCCTTGGTACATGGACAGTGGCTGCTCACGACACATGATAGAAGATGAAATGATGTTTGCTCAGCTAGACAAGACGAAGGGAGGTACCGTAACTTTTGGTGATGATTCAAAAGGTAGATTTCATGGGATAGGTACGGTTGGTAAGAACTCCCAAACTCAAATCAGTCATGTGTTGTTAGTTAAGGGTTTAAATCATAATTTATTGAGTATTAGTCAATTATGTGACAAAGGATTTAAAGTATGTTTTGATTCAAATAAATGTGAAGTAATAGACATAGGTACAAACAATGTGTCATCTATAAGAAAAAGATTGAAGAATATGTATGTTGTTTTTGTTGAGGATCTTGAAATAAATAGTGAAATATGTCTTGTTGCAAATGCTGAAAATGACAGCTAGTTATGGCATAGGAGATTAGGACATGTAAGCTTGCATACTATGTCAAATTCATTAGACAAAACTTAGTTGTTGGGCTGCCGGATTTAAAATTTGAAAATGATAAAATATGTAATGCTTGCCAACTAGGAAAACAAGTTAGAACATCCTCCAAGACTAAGAAGATTGTGTCAACATCTAGACCTCTTAAATTATTTCACATTGATCTATTTGGTCCAATAAGCATAACTATCTTAGGAGGAAAATCTTAGGGCTTTGTAATAGTTGATGACTACTCTAGATATATTTGGGTTTATTTTCTTGCTCATAAGAATGATGCTCTATTAGCTTTTATAAGTCATTGTAGGAAAGTAAAGAATGAAAAAGGACTAGACATAGTTAGCATAAGGAGTGATCATGGAGGAGAATTTGAAAGTGATGAATTTGAGAAATTTTGCAATGAAAAAGGGTTGGATCACAATTTCTCTGCACCTAGAACACCCCAGCAAAATGGAGTTGTAGAGAGGAAAAACCGAACCTTAAAAGAAATGGCTAGGACTATGTTGTGTGAAAATAACCTACCAAAATATTTTTGGGCTGAGGCAGTGAACACAGCAACTTATATACTTAATAGAGTCTCAATAAGACCCATGATATCTAAGACACCATATGAACTTTACAAGGGTAGGAAACCAAATATTTCTCACCTTAGGAGTTTTGGTTGTAAATGTTTTGTGTTGAACAATGGAAAATAGCCTTTAGGAAAGTTTAATGCAAAGAGTGATGAAGTAATATTTTTAGGATATGCATTAAACTCAAAGGCTTATAAGATTTTTAATAAAAGAACTTTAACCGTTAAAGAATCAATCAATGTAGTTTTTGATGAGTCAAATGGTTTACAAAAGGAAATTCATGTTTATGATGATGATGTAGAAATCCTAGAAAAACAAATGAAAGAAGTTAGCTTAGAGAATAATAAGAATAATGAAGAAAGCTCACCTAGAAGAGAAGATGAAACTCAACCTCTAGAAGATTTGCAAAGTGCAAAAAATCAGCATAGTGATCTTCCAAGAAGTTGGAGATTTGTAAGAGACCATCCACAAGAACAAATCATAGGTGACATCTCTTAAGGTGTCAAGACTAGAAGAGCAACTAGAGAGACTTGTGAATTTTTAGCTTTCATATCTCAAATTGAGCCTGAAAACTTTGAAGAAGCTGAAAACGAGAAAAGTTGGATAATGGCCATGCAAGAGGAACTTGACCAATTCAAAAGAAATCATGTATGGGCACTAGTACCTAGACCTTCAAATCACCTTATTGTTGGCACCAAATGGGTGTTTAGAAATAAGGTAGATAAGCAAGGAAATGTAGTTAGAAATAAAGCTAGGTTAGTAGCCTAGGGATAGAACCAAGAGGAAGGAATAGACTATGATGAAACCTTTGCACCCGTTGCTAGGATTGAAGCCATAAGGTTGTTAATAGCTTTTTCATGCTTCATGAATATTAAATTGTACCAAATGGATGTAAAAGTGCATTTCTAAAGGGATTCATTCAAGAGAAAGTGTATGTTGAATAGCCATCAGGTTTTGAAGATTTTGAAAAACTAGATCATGCTTTCAAACTTCACAAAGCCTTGTATGGATTGAAACAAGCTCCTAGAACTTGGTATGAGAGGCTTTCAAAATTTTTGGTTCAAAAAGGTTATGTTAGAGGCAGCATTGATACCACACTATTTATTAAAAGATACTTAAATGATTTAATTGTTGAACAAATATATGTGGATGACATTGTATTTGGTGCAACTAATGAGGCTTTATGCAAGAACTTTGCCAAAGAAATGCAAGGTGAATTTGAGATGAGCATGATGGGAGAGTTGAAGTACTTTCTTGGTCTTAAAATTAAGCAAAGTGAATAAGGAATCTTTATCAACCAAGAAAGATACACTCAAGATATGCTCAAAAAATTTGATATGTTGAAGTTGAAACCAATCTCCACACCAATGAGTCCATCCACCAGACTTGATCTAGATGAAAAAGGAAAGAATGTAGACCAAAAGCTCTATAGAGGTATGATCGGTTCACTACTCTACTTAACAACAAGCAGACTAGATATTCAGTTTAGTGTGTGTTTGTGTGCTAGATTTCAGTCACAGCCTAAAGAATCACACCTAACTGCTGTTAAGAGAATTTTTAGATACCTCTTAGAAACACAAACCTTAGGATTATGGTATTCTAGAGAATCATCATTTGATATTATAGGCTATTCAGATGCAGACTTTGTAGGAAGCAAAACTGATAGGAAAGGCACTAGTGGAAGATGCCAATTTCTAGGTAGCATGCTTATGTCATGGTCTAGCAAAAAGCAAAATTCAGTGGCTTTATCTGCAGCAGAGGCAGAGTATGTATCACTAGGAAGCTGTTGTGCCCAAATATTATGGATTAAACAACAGCTAAAGGACTATGGGTTATCAATGCATAACATACCAATATACTGTGATAATACAAGTGCAATTAATATATCAAAAAATCCTGTGCAGCATTCTAGGACCAAGCACATTGAGATTAAACACCATTTTGTTAGAGACCATGTAGTAAAAGGTGATATTAAGATTGAATTTGTGAGTACTTTGCATCAATTAGCAGATATTTTTACTAAACTTGTAAATGAAGATAGATTCTGTGAAATTATAAGGAATTTAGGAATGATTAGTCTACAGGAGTTGTGAGAAAATTTTTGGTTCATGCACACAAAACAGAATGCATTTCATCAACTAAGGTGAATCTTAATCAACTAAGAGCATTCTGGTAGCATTAAATAATAAGACTCAGTTAAAATGAGGGTAAGAGAAATAAAACAATAGAAAGAAACTGCTTATCGAGAAACAAAAAATAAAGAAGAAATATCGCTCAAGCCAAAAATTAATTTAGAGGGAATTTTTGAAATGAAATGAGGCAAAATTTAAGGGGGGGAGGATAGTTTTCAAAGGGAAATTAAAAATTGCTAACAACTTCTTTTTCTACATTTTCTTTGCCCTGAAACTCAGTCATCTGAAACTGAAACCCATTCTCTCTACATTATTGCCTCTGAAACTGACTCACACAAAACCAAAACCCTCGAGACCTAGTCAAAAATCTTCATAATCGAAATGGCAAAGACCTCTCAAAGTAGAGAAATTATAGAAAGAAAGATAGGAAAAAGGCCACTAGTAGAAGGGTCAAAAGCATAAATGCAAAAAAAGAAATAGAAAATTGGGTTTGCTTCAACGATTGAGAAATCTGGAAAACAGAAAGAAAAGAAGCAAAAATCAGGGAAGAAGAAGAACAAGGATACTACACTCAAGAAAGGTACTACCTCTTTTTCCAAATTCAGAAATAAAATGCATGAAGAAAGGTTTAAAAAAATTGAGAATGCTCCTATTACTTGTAGGAAATACATTGATTGGGAGAGTTTTATTGAAAATCCAGAAATTTAGTGTAAAACCTGACCCTATAAACACATGTCATGACATACATGCACTGAGTAGCATGTTATTATGCTAGGAAAGCAACTAAGAATAGAGAAACCCGGTATCGTACCTAACGGTACACTTTATTTGATTTAATCTTGAACTAGTTCAAATAGGAATCGTAGGATGAAATTTAATATTTTATAGTCAAGGAATGACTAAAAATGATTGTTCGGAGTTCGAGGGTTCATTTGAGGAAAAATTGAAAATTTTAATGTTCAGGGGTAAAATCGTCATTTTGCCACCTAAGATAATAATTTGATAATAGAGTGAAATATTTAACCAAAATTAACTATTTGGAGTATAATTTAATGATAGGAAGTGAAAAAGTTTAATTCTGGTGATTTTTAGAGTGTAGGGGCAAAATCGTAATTTTGCCACTTGTGGACAAAATTTGAGATTTTTAGAGAATTTAGATCAAATTTGACAAATTAGAGAATGGTATGAGTATAAGGGATGAAAAATATGTCTATGGGCAACTTTTCAGTGTTTTGGGCAAAAATGTAATTTTTCACTTTTACGGGGGCAAAAGTGTAAATTTAAAAAATTACTCCACAGAGACTTTGGATAAGTCTGAGAATTTTATCTAAGCTATGGATATGTGGGACAAGTGTATGGTGAAAATTTGGAAACAAATGGATGAAATTTTAAAAATGGGCCAATGGGAAAGTGACACGTGGTATTTTTTTAATGATATAATATTATTTTAATGAAAAGTCAGCCCATTTAAACCCCATTTTAAGTGCTGGCCGGCCATAAGGGAGAACAAGAGAGAAAATAGAGAGGAAAGGAAGAAAAAAAGAAAAACCAAAGGGAAACAAGAAAATTCAAAGGTGAATTCGTGTTTTTCACCCGTTTATGCGTCTAACGGTAAGATTTTTCGACTTTAGCTTGATTTCTACCTTTCCTATGCCTTTGTTTTCATTTAGCATGATTGAGGAGAGAGATCTAAAAGTGACATTAAGGGCTGGATGAAATTCTAGGGGAGAGATTTTGGAATTTTTAGGTTTTGATTTTTAGTTAAATTGGTAGTTTTAGTTAGTTAAATGTGTTTAGAAATTAAATTGGGCAAGAAAGCATTAAATTTTCACAATACCCACCCTTGGCTGAATATGCATTGATGTACAATGATGATGAACTGATTTTTATTCTAAGAGAAATGAAGAGAAAATGATGAAAAATGGTTAAATGTGCTAGAAAAACAAAGTGGAAAATTAACCGATTAAATGTCCCATTTTTTACCGAATTTTTCAAGAAGGAAAGTGAGCTGATTTTGGTGATTTTCGAAGGTTATTGGCTGATATTTAATGGTTAGAAATGTTGTGGAGAAAATGGAACAATTTAGAGCTAAAATGGAGCGCATTAACAATTTATCGGGTAAAGTGCCAAAAATAGGTTAATACCGCGTTTAAGCCATTTTTGGCTATTTCATTTCATACCATGCATTAGTATAGGATTTAAGTCAAATATATAGTGATTTAGCATTAATGTGATGAATTGAGTAAATTTTTGCAATGTGTCTAGGAGGAGAGCCTTCCGGTAAAGGCAAGGAAATCGTACCCGATGAGTAGTTATCGGGGCACCTAGAAAGCTTTTAGTTTGTACAAACGGTGAGTAAACCTCTTATTATTGTGAATTATCTAGAGTTATTTTAAAAATGCTCTTTATGTATTTTATAAAACGAAAATAAGATTAAAGCAAGATTTTTGATGTTTTAGAAATAAATGTGACAAAAAAAATATATTGTGTTGATTATGAAATTGAGTAACTGAAGGCTGTTAACTATCTTGAAAATTATATATTTTCCGATGAATGGCTTATGAGATATAAGTATATGTGGCTATATTTTGCAAGTGCATTGGGAAATTTATGTAAGCTGTTTTTACTATGCAGGCTGGATAAATAAATAAAAGTCACGTTATATTGTCGAAATTTTATTAAAATTGGTGGGTTAGTCACTGCAGTGATGGGTTTCCGTGGACTGCCTATTAGAGGGGCACGGTAAACCCGGTTATGTAGTTACTCCGGTTGTAGAGTCAAAGAGGGTAACTCCTGAGGTAGTATTAGAGCTCACTTCACGTCGAACCCCCACGTGAATGTGTAACTCGGCCAACGCCAAGGAACGACTTGTTTTAAAAATAAAAATGTGTTTCATATGTAAATGTCATAACAACCTTGGCGGACTCGGTTAGATGCCTCGGCCAAGGTATCCCCGAAGATTCGTTTTGGCTTGAGCCTTGTTTTTAATAAAAGACATAAGCCTTAACAACTGTTTTGGTAAATTATAAATATTTTATGGTTTAAGAAATAAATTGAAAACATTATGAAATGGTTCGGAATTTTTTGTTTAAACTTGCCTCCATTTTACTTGCTTTTAGATATTTATGATAATGTCTATTTATTCATTGGGATTGCAAAAATCTCACCCACCTTATTTCCAAACATTTCAGGTCTATGGTAGCTTGTAGATACCCTATTTTGTCGAGGATTCCAGTTGACATCTCTACCACACAGACAGTAGGTTTTTAGCACCAACACTGGGTGTATTTTAGGCCACTTGTCATTGTAACCATTATTGTACATTATAACTTTGTAAATTTTTGTATGTGTGAATTTATTTTACTTACACGTTACAAAAGATTTCTTACACGTGTTTCTATAAATATTGTTTTATATAAAAAAATACTATATTTTAATCAATATTTTGAATAGTGATATTTATCTATAAATCCTTTTAAAATATTTTTGTCTTTTGATTTACTTGAGCAGGAAACTACTGAAAATTGTTTAAAATGGAATGTTTAAAAACGATTGCTCACAGAAAAGGCAAGAAACTGATATGTAAGCCTTGTGGAGTTCTGATTGGCATTTCGGGTAATGAGGGTCAATTGGGACGTTGTGGCGGTTGTCATGGGCCCGAGGGAGGTTCCGGGTTGTGACATTCAGACTAGCCTATCAGATTATTTTGATGAATTAAAACTGAAATAGTATAGCACTTTTACGAATAAATCCTAAAGGGCCAGCTTGGTGAAAAAATTTTATGCTAGTATAGCATTAGGAGAAGAAGAACTAGATGATTCTGATGACTACATTGAAAATGGATTAAATGTGTTTTTGAATGGTAAAGAATTTGTGGTTACTGCTGATGTTCGTGGTAATTTGCTGAAAGTTGAATGTGAGGAGGGAGAGTTCGAATTCCCAGAGAAATATGACCCTTCCTCTTTGTGGGAAATTATTATTGGGAAAAAGAAGAAATACTCATCAAAGAGCAATGCTGGTTTGATAACCAGTCCTCAGATAAGAATTCTGCACTACTTTGTTACAGATAATATCCATGGTAGAAGTTGGAGTTTGAGCTACATCAGCCTTCAAGATCTTTGGCTGATGGAACATGCTTTTAATGGGGTTGCTCTGAACCTAGGCAGATTCATGATTGAAAAGATGACAGAAGCATGCAAGCTTGAGAAAATTAATCTGCCTTATGGAAATGTTATCACATCCTTAGTGCAGAAAAAAGGAGTTTGGGAAAAAAGATATGAACTTTATATGGTGAAGAGAGAGACAAGGCTATCTACTTGGGTAGTCTACCAAGAATGGTTTACAAGTTGGACGGAGGCAAATTCACTAAAACGCCCAAGGTCTTTGCAATACAAGAACCAACAAAGGCAAGATCCTCACAATTTTCTAGTGAAATGATTTTCAATCTATTAATGAGGATGGATGGAAAGCTCACTGATGAAGGAGCTAGATTGCAGAAAATTGAAGAGAAAATTACTGATCTTGAAAATGAACTAAAGGGAAAAGAAAAAATTCCATTATAACTTGTTTCTGCAGATTCCTTTAGGATACCAAGTGTTGCACCAGCACAGCAAGGTGCTGGAGGTTCAGCTTTACAAGTCGAAGGGTCTACTTCTCATGATGCAAGTTTTGGTATTCAAGCTGAGGTTATGAGCCAGAAGAGGAACAACCAAGAAAATCACCCTCTTTTGAGCTACAGGATAAGGATGAATCTGATCAAGGTACCGAAGTACTTGAATCTGATCAAGAAAACACCCCCACTAAACCCCAGCCTCAACCAAAACTTCAACCATCTCCTCTACTTTTTGAAGAGGTTTCAATCATAGGATTGTTCCATCAAATGGTTCAAAAGGAACAAGTTGAGAAAGAAGCAGTTAAGGGAAAAGCTCAACAAGCAGCATTTGCACCAGCCCCTAGAATGAAAGCAAAATCTGGAAAAGGGAAAGAAAAAGTCACTGTAGCACCTCAGACAAAGACAAAACCACTTGCCAAGCGGAAGAAAACTATGGCCACAAAGATAGCATTTCTCAAAAGAAGGAAGTCCTCCAGATTGGTAAAAAAGTCAAAACCAGCATCAATTTCTTCTCCATGGGAACCACTTGAAGTGTTTGACACACCTTTACCTGATCCCTTATCCCAGGAATTACCTCTAGTATCCTCTCCTCAACCCTTATATGTCAAATATGCCACTGATGAGTCATCTCCCTCATCCTCCTCAAAAGATGCTTAGGATTTGATGCTGACAAAAAGTGGGAGAAATAAGTATGGCAAAACCTTAGGGGGATAACGAACCAAGAAGTTAATTAAAAAAAATGTTAAGATGGAGGAACCAAGAATTTAGGAAGCAAAAATGAACCAGGGGTAATTTAGGAATATCAATTGTTGTTTACTTGCTATTTGTGCCATGATGGCATTTGAACACTTAGCTTTAATCTTGTTCTTTATATTGATATGTGAAAAATGGATGCTGATATGTTTATGGCTTTTTGCTGCTGATGATTGAATATTTGCTAATATTTAGCTGTTTATAATACTTTGACTGCTGATAAAAATCTGATATTGCACTGATGTTAGGATTGTATGTTGGTTACTAATTTTTATTATAAATTGTGCTTGTGAATGGATATGGATGTTGTGTATAGTATATCAGTTGAATAATGAATGATATAGACAAAATCTTATAACAATAAGCTACTGACAAACTCTGTAAAATTTTGATGAAAATCTATCAACATTCATTTGCTATAAATCATCTTATATTTGTGCACATATATATACTTTGAATGTATAGTGACAATCTCTACACAACATGAATAAAATCTACTAGAATAAATAAGCAAAATATGCACACACTAAGGAAGAGCACTCATTTAGGGTGAGCAATCCTCATCTTTTGCAGAAATTAAAAAGAAATTAAAGGGCATTGTGCTGTTAATCAAGGAATGTTTTGTCATCATCAAAAAGGGGGAGATTGTTCACTCCATTAGTTTTTGATGATAATAAAACATTCCCATTTCATTTGTGTCTAACATTTCTATCTAAGGGAGTCACTCTAAGTTGTTGTTTCAAGCTAGGATTGCTTGAATGTGTTAAGGATCTAACTTAGCCTTGAAAAGTTAGATGTTGGGTTTTAGTTTAGCCCGTGAAAAACTAGTATAAAAGGTTTTGGCTGAGCCTGGTAAAAGCCATTGTAAAGCTTGGTGAAAGCTTGTGAATTTCACCGGTTCTTAGTCGATTGGTTGGAAAATCCTTGGTTGGATAATCAAGGTAGTGGATGTAGATCTTAGATTAAACCATTCTAAATTCTGTTGTCTCGTTTACTCTGTTTTTGTTTTATTTTCTTTCTTTCATCTATCTTGCATTTGTCTAGACTTAGAGACAATTTTTGAAAGAGCCAAATTGAGCTATTCATCCACCCTCTGGCACATTTAATTGGAACCAATAGTTATTACATTGCGTTGAGTGTGATGGGATGGTATGCTTGATGATGTATGTATACATATGTAAATATATGTGTCATATAAAGTCATGAATATGGTATATGGTTGTAATGCATGTAAAATCTTGCATGTTGAACCTTAGAAATTGCTAAATGTTTCAAGTTGATTTTGTAATTTCAGCAAAATGGCCTTTCTTTAAGATGAAGAAAATTTTTCCTTGGTGCCCTGTTTCTTGCTGCAGCGAAAAACTCTCAGGTTTGGAGGGTTATATTGGCCTGGTTCTCGCTGCAGCGGGAAAGTTGCTAATGCTTCTTGCTACAGCGAGAAACATTCTGTTTTGCCCTTTGAATCTCGCTACAGTGAGAAACTTTCTGTTCTTCATGCTACCTTGTTTGGTTGTTGCCCCATTTTCCATATCATTAACACCACAGTTGATCATGGACTCCCAACATTAAGGAATTTAGTTAATTAAGTTTAAAATGAGGGGTTTTAGAGAGAAACCCTCCACCAGTTGAGAAACCCTCATCCAGCTGATAGTTTTAGAGAGAATGCCTTTCCACTGTAGCGAGGACCCGCCGTTTCACTTGACTTGCTTGACTGTTATTAAAGTTTTTACTCTTCAAATCATTCGTTGTGCATGGATCCTTTATCGTCAAGTGATTAAATCATTAACGGTTTAATGAGGGTTTTTAATAAGAACTAAACTAAATTGCATTATTTTTGAAAATAAGTGCATCATGATTTCTTTAAACTTTCCTTATCGTTTGCTTGTTCCCTTCCTTTGTTCACTCACTGGGTTTATACTCATCGTTTTCAACTTCTTATTTTCAGATCAGGAGGCAGTCGATAACTAGGTTGAGGTGTCCTTGTAGATTCGTTTCCTTGGTAGGTATCTCGGCATTCAATAGCTGAACTTCCGCTGAGTCTCTCTGCTGAAAGTAGAGTATCCCTTTTTGTTGTGTATAGACAAATCCGATGTAAATTATTAAGATATATGTTTTAGTTAATATATGTATATCTGATTGGAAATGCCACTACGAGATGGCAATGGTTAGCATTATTTTGAATTGAAATTATGAAATGTGACTTTCATAACTTATGATGGAATGATGGACAGGTTATATAAATAGGCTTGCTTGGGCTTAGTGGGCTACGTCCATTGGGCCCATGCACTGATCATGGCCTGGAATTTGGGTCGTGACATGCATAGGGGAATCAACCTACGAGCACGAAAAGGCATGGTACCGTTGCCTCTCTCTAAGTAAAGTTAATGTCTCTCATTTAGCTAAAATGTATAAAATTGAAAGAAATGTGGAAATGGGTCAAATGCAGTTCCACACATCTAAAAAAGTCATCATCAATGATAAAGTGGGAGTTTGGACTTGGCAAATGAGCTTTTCTAGAGAAAGAGGAAAGTAGGGCGTGCAAAATAACCATTCCGGTGGTTGATAGTCGAACTAATGTTGGATAAAACATGGATAAGCATGCCTTCTCATCCAAAAGGATATAGAAACAGGAAAGGCTTGTAGGGTGAATCCCACATCTCATAGAGAAAGAGAATACCATGGATGATAATGGAAAACTAACTCTATAACTCACTGGAATGGGAAAAGTCATTCCATATTACTCCAGTTTTTTCATAGCTTTATTTAAAAGAGAATAGAGAGGGCTTAAAGACCTCATTCACGTAGAGCTCTCAAACAAATAGCTATATGACTTTCAAATTATTTTTTTCAACGTATGTCAATTGAATTAATAGATGTTGGGTGAGGGCTTAAAGACCTTATTCACATAGTGCTCTCGGACATATATTTTTCCTTTCCTTGGGATGAGAAGATTTTCCTATAAATAAATTAAAGGATTTAACCTTTTTTTTGGGGGGGGGGGGGGGGAATAAAAGGGCATAACATCGAGTCATCCCTTTTTTTTATCGAATGTCTCAGGCTAATTCAAAGAAAGAACTTTTCCTTTGCTGTAGGGTGAGGGAAAACCATTCAGGCATAAAGATGGAGATGGCTATGTTGTGATAAAGGATGAAGGTAAATCCGTAGGCAATTGGTCATTACTAGAAGATGATAAAGATGCAGGCTACTTTTTATTATTAGAAGAGCAAAGTGCAAGTGTTGGCTGTAACCTTGAGTCATTTGGAACTCTAACTCCCTCGGATGCATAGGAGGTACAAGAAAAATCACTAGTAAAGAAGATCCAAAAAATGCTGATCCAATAGGTGCTTACTAAAATAAATGGGAGTAGAAGAACTCGTGCTCATGGAAGGTAACATGCCAAGCCATAGAAAACTGTAACAACCTCTATCCCTAACATTACCAGCATTTCAGACTTGCAAGTAAACCCACCGAATCTCGAACAATCCTAAGTTGACATTCCTATTAATTAAATCAAATATATTCTTGCGAATACAATCAACTAATGATAATGATACTATCATTCACTTTATTGCCAGGTGACAATATCTAAATGTCATTAAACTTCCACAATTTAGCATCACACTTAAAGTTCATTACACAACCACAAAGTCTTTACCAAATATATATATCCATTAGATTAACAATTTTTACAAGTCTAATTATCACACTACAAGACCTCTATGCAGCGGAGCGACTCGAAGTGGAGGGCTAGGAGATGCCATTACCTATGTCACAATGAACCAAGATACGCTAGACAACACACCTGCACTGATCACTTATCTGTAAAAGAAGATAAATGTGGGGTGAGTCTCACAGACTCAGTGATCATCAAATCCGTGAGTAGGGTGTAGATGAAAAACAAGCAAATGGTAGAGGATTTGAATGTAAAAATATAAGAATATATAAAAAAATTTAACTTAGAGATGGGATGTGTGCCTTACATGTAAAACCAGGAATTTAATGCAAAGTAATTATTTCAAACCACATATATAGCAAATCCAATGTGAATAAAAGTTTCTGCAGTCGAAACTCTTTTTATAACTTTACTCAAATCAAATTAGTATATACATGCATGTTCCCATAAAATTAAGCATTTGAAAGCTTATAGACAAGTCCACAAATCACCTCGTACACGAGGAATTAAATCCATGTCATTATATAAATAGGGGAGCTACCAAAAATCTTATAATTTTCACCATGCATAGAAATACGAGTTTGAAAACCCCAAAGAGATTTTACTCTCGAGTAGGTGATAAAATAAGAACTCGTGGACTCGCCTCACTCCACTAGATCCCATAACCATGGTAGTCTCAACGATGTTGGTTGACATTGGAGAATCAAGCGATCACAACTACACATAACATCTTATGGCCCAACCACGTATGTATAACACAGACCATGGCCCCAACCATGTCTAATAGCTCGTCAGTGACCCAAGTGTTCTCTAGCTAGAGTATACTCATACAAGAGGGTCACACTTTACCGATGTGACATCCGACTTACCCTCGAATCTCTTAGTTTAATAGAACCATTTGAAAAATCAAGTTAAGTCCTCAAAAGCTTATTTCAAAAACATTTTCAAAACATTGAACATAAAATCCTTGCATGAGTTTGAAACGTCATTGCGCATGGTGAATATGTGTTTTATTCATGGATGCACACCACACAATCTATAAGGCACATTTGAATAAAATTCGTGTTAGAAGCTTGCTTCCCAATTTAAGAAAAATCCTTTGCATATACAATTTATACATATACAATCAAAACACTTTCAATCTTTATAACATTCACAATCTTCTAGAATTTCTACCAGCTCATGCTTTCCACAAATTTGCTTTTAAAATAAACCAACACGTATTTATATATATATAGTATGGGAAATTTAAAATGGACACCCCCTACTCACCTCACAATAGAAAGATGCTATGTCTTTATTGATTTGTGTGTGTAAATAACTAATCTTATTTGCCGGTTACTCCTTATCTCATCCAGTACGCCACCACAGCTCACTTCCTCTTTTTACTCGTTTCCTAGCAATCATTCAAACCCAATTCACTTATGTACTCATGCATGGCAGCAAATCAACTAATAAATTTTTAACTAGGTTTTCGTAGTTAATTCATGCTTACATAATCATACTTGGCAGCAATTATAAATCTACTTCCATCAAGAATTTTTCTAAGTTTGCATGCACCACAATTTACATTCATATGCTACCAACAATTGCACAATTATTCCTCACAATATTAAACTAACCATAGGCCGCAAAATGTAGTATCAAACCTACCATTGTTCTCTCACCTTAAATCCACTAGACACCCATGGGTTTGGTGGCTTGCATGTCACCACATTTCCTCCAAATCTAGCCGATCTTTGCTGCCACAAGACATTTCTCTTAGTCATCAACTCATTTTCAAAGATTACTCAAGCTAAAAACCAAAATCCTTACCTTTCCTTGCTTGAATCACAAAACCAAGCTTAATACCTCCATTGACACTCCACGGATTCTCTCTTTTGAATTTGAAGACTCTTTGATTAATGAAAGAACACAAATTTACAAGGTGAGGGAGGAAACCTCACGGTTTCTCTTAATTTTGTGCAAACCATGCCTTTCCTTTCTTTCTCTCTTTTTCTTTCTTTCTTTCCTTCCTTTCCTTTCCTTTCTTTCTCTCTTTTTCTTTCTTTCTTTCTTTCCTTTCCTTTCCTTTCCTTTCTCCTTTCTTTTTTCTTTCTTCCCCTTCCTCTTTCCTCTTTGGCTATGTACGGACTCCTCAAGGCTGAGCCTTGAAAAATGGTTTTCTTTTCTTGTTTTTACCTTCACATGGGCAAATTGCCCAATGCCTTCCTTTTTCCTTTATTTTTCTTTTCTTTCTTCTTTATTTTCTTTGCATGGGCAGATTATCCAAGGTTGAATGTTTCTTTTGGCTTCTTTTCCACTTATTTTATGTGATAAAATCACATGGCAAAAGCTTCCCACCCTTCCATCTGCCACTTACATTTTTATTCTTTACTTTTCATCATTTTTCTTTTTTTTTATTCCTTACACCATATTTACTTTATGTTTTATTTAAACATTCATTGTCCCATCCAAACCACATTCACCCCACTTTCTTCTTCCTTCATTTGACCACCATTGCACTAGTCATATTTCATGCAAACAAATTTTAATCTTATTCTTTCTTTTACTTCACATGGTAGGGGTCCTACATGTCCCTTACTAACTTTTCCTTTTTACACCATAGTTTGCATGTAATAGTAACTTTCACATGTACATCTCATATTCCTCATAATCTAGCATTCCTTGGTTAGGAAACTTCCCTTTTTAACTTCAAATATTAAAATTACAAATGAGTCCTCAAATTTTTCCTTATTTACCATGAGACCCCTCCAACTTTCATCCTTTACAATTGGGTCTTTCCAACATTTCTTAAACTCCAATTTCCTTCTATTTTCCTTCATTTACATGTGTACAAACAAAATACAAAATCCACACTTCACCACGGTATCACCATAATATTTAAATATATACTTACCCAGGCTAGCTTTATTTAATAAAGACACGCGGACCCCATTAACATATTTTTTCTTCGAAATTCTTTCTTACTTCTTCTCCCCCACTTAGATTAGTCATTTAATCCTCTTTCATGACTAATTTCAGCAATAGATAAAATATTAATATCTTAATATTAATTTATTAATAAAAATATTATTTTATTCTAAAATATTCTTTTCACACTTTACCGCTTTTTGACACTTAAATTTATGTCAGTTGACCTTTCATCTCATTGATAGGGTCTTATTAGCTTCTAAATGAGGGTACGGGATGTTACAAAAACAAGTAGAAAAATCATAACATTGAAAGCCTTTTTGAGTTGAGGCATGCCCCTTTTAAAAAACATATGTTTGTGTGAGGTGCAAGCTTTTGACATAATTGGGCAGGTATATAAGGATAGCAAAAAAAGTATAATATTTTCATAATCAGATGGTGATCCAAACAGGCACTGATATGGAGTAATGTCACCAAGCAGAAGGGAGGGCGGTTGATGATGATAATGACTATGATGGAAAAAGACCCCAGCTACCATAAGGCCACTTATCTTATTAGATAAGGGGAGACACGACTATCAACCATCAAAACAAGAGTCATTTCTTTAATATATGTCTATGCTTCCTTTCCTTTCTGTGACTCCATTTTGATGTGAGATATATGGATAGAAGAACTAATGATCAATTCTATGAGTGGCTGTAAATCGAGAAAAAGTTGATGAGACATATTCCTCCCCCTTTTGAATCTTAGTGCAAAGCAGGAATCTAATGACAAAAGAATAAATTCTCAACCTTAGATTTAAAAAGCTGAAAGCACTAAAGTACCCCCTATTTAGTTAGGTATGTGCTTAATGTATTCTTTTTGAATAACGAAATACATCATCCATAAACTTAAGCTAACCCTCTAAAAATTAGTTCTAAGAAAGGAATACAATAACCAGAGAGAGAATACACAGATGATGGGCCTTATACAAAGAATCAAAAAGGTTAATGGAATTGAAACAATTAGAAGATTGGAATTCCTAGGTCTTGCCCATGTTTGGCTAGCTGGTAGATAAACCAAAAAGAGAATAAAGAACTAGCCAATGTAGGAAAAAGGCCTTCTTGTTTGTTAATGTAGTTCAAAAACCTAACACTCAACAAAAGAACCTCTATAAGCCCATAGTTTGCAAAGATCAGAAAGCTTTTTGTTATAAAGAAGCCACAAAAAATTTAAAAAAAAATCGAGGCCTAAAGTGTATATAGGTTGGCTACGAACGACACCTTATAGCTATCACATTTTGCATATGTAGATCCTTGACAACACAAAGGAAGTCGAAGTAAAGATAGCATAGCTTTGGTAATCATCACAAAGTTGTCCAACCAAAAAAATTTTTGACAGATTGACTTTAGGAACCAACATAGCATCATTGAGATGAAGAACATTTCCAAAATGAGATAATAAAGAAATCGTACCAATGTCTAAAATGAAATAGAAAGTGGGGTGTGGTCACTAGTGAAAACGACACTTTTGCCTTGGTATGGTCAAGATGAGATAAATGCTACCAGATTACTAGCAAGATTACATGGGTAACCCTAATGTAAATGTAAAAAAGTCATTGAGAATAATGCTTGGAAGATGAAGGCATAATACCCACGTGATGAGTTGTTTGATGTGAAGCAAAACTTGAGTTGTAACGCTATGGACATACAATAACCATGTCTCCAAAGAGAATCAAAAGTATACATATCCAAGTCAATCATAAAGGAGAACCCAAGATACTCTCATAGGATTGCTTCTGCTTTTGATAAGAAAATCGGTGATTTAGGTTATAAAACTAAGGCTACATACTTTATGATTATTCTGAATATATTTCAAATATATTTGTTGGGAAATTGTTGTCGTCATAGATCTTTAAACTGTTTCTGGGCACTACACTTGAATCACTGATGCACGAGTTGGTACTATTGTTTATTACTAGTCATACAGTTACAGTTGTTGTGAAAGTAGCATGGCAAAGAATGCACTTGACAGGAGATAGACACGAGCAGTAGAAAGGCAAGTCTTTAATTCAAAATATAGTTTTAAGGAGGTAGAGCTTCCATTTTCAAGTACAATCCTCCACCTAAGGGCATTCTCTTTTTTTTCAAGAATTTTTCAATGGGGGGAGCACAACCAAGTTTCAAACCTCAAAGCCCTACATGGGATGTGAAGCTGTCAAGACCCAAAACTCCCATCGAGCCCATGAGAACCGCCACGACGTCTCGATAAACATTCTTTACCCGAAATGTCAATCGAAACCTCGCAAGGCTTAACATAAATTTTTCTCGCTTCCCCTGTGAGTATTAGTCACTAAAATTATGTTTTGAGAGATTATAAACATTTTCCAAATCAACACAATAGAAAAACAATTTTTTTCTCACAGGGCCATTTTGGTCATTTTTCCTCAAAAATCTCAAAATCCACTAAAATGTAGTATGCAAGTATAAAATACATAATTCATAATCAAAAATAAGTTTAAACATCTAAAACCTTCATTTAAAATGAAATTATTACTATTAAAATAAAATAAAAATATTAAATAAAATACTCAATGTTCTTATAAAACAATATTTTTAAAACACTGCGTAAAAAATTTTTACAGTGTAAAAGCAAAATAAATTCCTATATACAGTAGTACAGATAACTAGAGTATGAACGAAGGCTGCAAACCTACAATTTTTGAGGAAGTAAAGCCAACTGTAGCCTTCGACGATATCAGCTATGTACAGCCTATACTGAGCCTGAAATGGGTGGAAATGAGGGTGGTGAGATTATATAATCCCAGTGAGTAAACAGATACCATCTAAAATATCTAAAGCCGAGTAAATGGAAACAAATAAAATAGTTTAATATACTATGATTCATCACCTTTCAACTCATTTCAAGCAAATAAAATTAATTCATATAAATCGAGTAATCAACATGGCTTATGAATTTCTTAAAACTTTGGCTCGTGCCAAAAATCATTTTCATACCCAGTTATCAGGGATGCCTTAATCAAGGGCTATCCCAACCGAGTCCGCCAAGGCTGTTAAAAAGTTATGTATGCATAAATCATGTTTTTATTTTAAAAACATAGCCGTTCCTTGGCGTTCGCGGAGTTTATCATCACAAGGTGTTTTAGTGTGAAGTGAACTCTAAAGTTATACCTCGGGAGTTACCCTACTCGCCTCTCCAACTAAGGTAAAATATAACAAGATTTCATGCCCCTCTAACAGGCTAGTCCATAGAAAACCCGCCCCCGCAGCAGGTTAAACCCACCATACAATAAAAATTTGACAGCATGACATGGCTAATATAATATTATCCAGTTTGTAAATGTAAAACAGAGCAATTCATACAGTTCACAAAAACACAACCCAGCTAGTCATGCCAACACATTGACATAAGCCATCAATTCAAAATCATAAATTTATAACACCTCAAGTGGTCTCCAGTTACTCTATTTTCAAACCATCATTCAATTTTAAAACAATTTTATAAAATCATTTTCATTAAATCACATTTTGTTCATAAAACCGAAAAATTTATCATTTACTTCATTTTCCATGAAATTCACAAAATCGAATAAAACATACTTTAGATAATTAAGATGATGATAAGGTTACTCACAGTATCAGGAGTAGAAATACTCCTAGTCTCGGTCTTTGGTGTAATCTCTTTATCCTTATCTAATAACTCACCACCAATACATCACACATGACACAAAATTCAATAATTTGTGTCAATTTGTCATAAACTATTTCAAGCTCTCTAAATGTAAATGAATGCATGCGATGGGATGCAAAATGTCTGATTAATTGCTTAAATGTGATATTCGACCTAAGTCACACTATACTCGGTCTAATCGGCTAAAATCTCCAATTTAACTCCAAATCAATTCTACTCACTTTCTACACTCCAATTATACCTTAATTACCTCAGTGACTGTGATTGAGATTCAATTTATCCGTCCTGGGTCAATAATCACACAAGTCTTTACGTTGAGCAAAAATTCATATTTTCACACCAAAATTTCCCATTTCATTTCTAGCCTCCCCAAACATCAAATATCACCAAAATATCATGAAATGTCATCAATTTCAGCCACAATATCCTCCCTAAAAAATTCGGCCAATGAAGAACACATAAGGAATGGGTGATTTTCAAGCTTGATTCTTACACTAAACACCATAAATCATTGAAAACATCCATATAACTTAAAATCCAACCAAACCATCACCAAACTCTCTCTCCCTCTAGAATTTGACCTTCCTGGGTTTCATCATGCCAACTCAATTTTCAGCCATGGAAATAAGAAAATAAAGCATGGGTATGCTAGATCTCAAGCAAATATTGAAAAATCATACCTTATCTTGCTTGATTCCATGAAATTTCCACAATTTTTCTTGAAATTCTCTTAACTAGGGTTTGTTCTAGTTTTTCCTTTCTTTCCTTTGTCTTGACCAAATATGGAGAAGAAGAATGGGATAAATATGGGCTGATTTTTATAGAAAATAATAAAATATTCTTGCTTGGCATGTGTCACATGCTTATTAGTCCATTTTTCTTTTTATACTTTAATAATTATGCTTCCATTCTCCACCACATGATTAGTCAAAGGTCAAAATGAGGATAAGGGAAGACCATGTGCTGGACAAGGGTCCTGGTGGTGGAAAATTACTGTTTTGCCCCTAAGGTGGCAAAACTACCATTTTGCCCCTATACTATAAAAATATCGAAATTACAACTTTTTCACTTATCAACCTCAAATTATACTCCAATGAGTCAAATGTGATCAATCTTGATCAAAAACTTCTTTCAATATTCCAATCATTATCCTCAGGTGGCAAAATTACCATTTTGCCCCTAGATAGTGAAAATTCTGATTTGACTCCGAATTGATCATCGAACTCCGAATCACCATTTTAAGTCATTCCTGAATTGTAAAATTTTGAATTTCACCTTAAAATCCCTATTTGACCTAGTTCTAGGCTTAGATCAACTTTATTGTACATCTAGGTAAAGTACCGACTTTTGTCGATTTTTTGGGGCTCTCCTAATATGTAAACATGTTATCCATCACATGTATGTTCTGTCAAGTATTTTATAAGGTCGGGCTTTATAGAAGCCCTTCTCAATGTCTTCCACTCGCTCAGTAGATCTATGAGGCAAAGGGAATCAGTTGATTGAATCCATTCCTGATTATGCACTGTTAACAAGGCCTACCTATTCTCCTACTGTAACTCGACTAGGGGCATGGCATTCAATCCAATCTCAATATGTGCTCCTCCAAGGCCTAAAAGTGGATTGAATCCAATCCCATCCAATATAAGAAGGTAAAGTTCACTCATTCAGTAGCCTAGAGAAGATGAACAATGTTACTATAACTGTTTACCCTTCTTTCGAAGTTGTTAAGCCCACTCTGCTAGTTAAGATTGTATCATACTTTTAGTTCTAATCTGTGTTGATCATACAACCACTAACTCGAAGTCTAGTTTCGTGGCAATGTGAAAGCTAGAATGTAGATTTCCTATTAGACTTATCAGTGAATGTACATGTTAGAAATCAATAGTTTCTGTCATAATGCATATTTTAAATCATCTTCTAGCAAGAGTTGTACTACTTTACTTTCCCTCCCAACCCTTAGCTTCTACAATCTTATGTGCCATGAGATTCTCACATGCTCGGGCTTAAATTTTTTGTCATTTGGCTCTGAACTAAAGCGAGTCAACTCTCTTGATTTTGGGCATTAACCATCAGGTTATTGACAAAAAAACTTCTTCATTGATCCTCTACTTTGACCAGCCTCAATTGGCATCAATCCAGCTCAGCATGAAAAGGTACAATCTTTGTATTAATCTGATCCTTTTCCCTAAGCAAACTAGACACCCTCAGTAAAGAGAGATGCTTTAGTTGATTTCTTCAATTATTAATGAACCTTAAACTGTTTTCTTTGAAAGCACCAAGGAAACATTTATGCGGGATTTAGGAATCGAGAATAAGGGAAGCCTTTCTTTTATGTGGTCTAGAATAGATGAAGCAGGGAAAATCAGCTTTGTCAAAAGGACTACATTGATCAAATCATAGAAAGGTGTTATGCACTCATCATCAATCAACACATCCATACTATAGCACCATAAATCAAAGATTTAGTGGATTGTGTATAGAGCACTAGAGTCTTGGGAAGACAAGTCTGCCATATATCTTGAAAGGAAAGAAAAAGAGTTTCAACTACATCAGGAAACCCCACCACTTGAAAAGAAAGCAGTAAGGGAACTGATGGAGGTAGAGTAACCAAGATAAATGTAACGACCGCTCTTCCATAGCCACTAGTGTCCGAGACTTTCGAAAGAACCCGCCAAGTCCCGAACAAGCATTATTAGAAATTCTTGTTAATTCATTATACTCGTTCACCAATCTATGTTATTGCTGTAAACTTTATAACTCTTGTGACATGATTTGAACAATAGACATAATAAATCAACTTGACCTTTATTCCATATACTTGTAAGTAAGTACATCCTAGTCTAAAATCCCCAATTGAATATTTATATTGAGTCTAGTATCCATTTACTTTAAAAAAATAAGGAACATTACAATGACTCGACCTCTAGCAGCGGAGCTACTCGGAATAAAGTGCTATGAGATGCCTTTACCTATCCGCGGTGGACTATAAATGTCGATGAATGCATGCTAAGCTTATCATTATATACAAAAGGGAGATAAGGGGGTGAATCTCACTGACTCAGTGATCAACAGCTCCGTGAGCAAGGCGTAAATGGGAAACAAGCTGATGGCAGATAAGTTGAATAATAAAACAGGAATATAACATGATAATCTTAAGAAACCAAATCACAAGTAGGGTATTTGAGCCTCGTAAAAATGATGTGGTAAAATCATAATGCATTACGTTCCTTGGTAAAACAATGCCAAAAACAATCATAACAACAATAAATTTCAATCCTCGAAAATCGTCATTTTCCATCAAATTTCAAATAATCGTATAAAAGCACACACGCTCCCAAAATAAGTGGCATGTCAAAATCAACATGAACATGCACGTGTATGAAGTCAAAATCAATGTATAAAGCATTGAAAGCTTGCAAACAATAGGAGAGCTGTAGAAAACATTAACTATCCACCATGCAGAAGAGTACTAGTGTAAAACTCTTAAGGCTCTTGAGTAGGTAAGCATAATAATCACTCGTGGATCGGCTTCCACGTAATAACAATCCGGGAGCTCCGCTCCACTGAATTCCCACAGCCATGGTAGTTTCAACAATGTTGGGCGACATTAGAGAAATCAAGCGGTCGCAACCACGTATATCAACTTGTGGCCTAGCCATATATAACAACCCCGGGGCCTTGCCATGTATAATCACAGACCATGGCCTCAGCCATGTCTAACAGCCCATCAATGACCCAAAGGTTCTCTCGTTAAAGCTCAATTATGCACAAGGGTCACACTATCTCGATGTGACATTCGGCCTACTCTCGACACTCTTGGTTTGTCAAAACTGCTTTTTAAAACCAAGTATGTGTTTTTCAAGACTTTTGTTTAAATCATTTGAAAACAAGGTTTGATAGCCTTTCAAATTGCTTTTTGCATTAAAAAGGCATGGTGTAAATACTTGTATAAAGATCAGACTAAACTCGGCTCTCAAAAAATTGCATATAAATCATTTAACAAATGCACTTAACCATACATGTCACATGAAAATACAAGGCATGGATTTTTGATGCAAAACAATACCAAAGGCTTGTTTCCTGATTTCTAAAACAATTTATATATATAGCTTATCTATATATATATATATCTAAAATAATTTCTAAAACAACTTGCATCCATAATTTCCTATGGTTTTTACCAGTTCATGCTTTCCACAATAACAGTTTATAAATTACTCCAATCCAAGTATGCAAATCACAAATCACTTATCAATTTATAACAACTCATGGTTTCCACAATAGCAAGATATAAATCATTGTAAATCCATTTTAAAACTGCCTATCAAGGCTAACAACTCATGCTATCCACAATTGCACTTAAGAAAACTGGCAAGTTTATTAACATAAATCGATATATTGTATGGAGATTTTGAAATAAGCACCCTTTACTCACCTCACAATGGTGGGATATCACTTCACCAATTATTTGGTTACGTTTCTATAAGACCTCGACCTCTATAGGCCCATAACTAGGTGTAAACGTGATACACGGGCTAGGGGTAATTTCATCATTTCTCATGGTGAGCCCCTAGAAGTAGGCTTTCAGACATTATTAAGGTCTAAGTAGGCCTAAGGAATAAATGAATGAGGGTAAAATAAATGAAGAAGATGTAAATACTGATAATTTCCATCGTAGGGGTAAAATGGTCATTTTGCACCTTGAGCCTAAATTTTTAAGTTTTCGTGAACTCGAGTACTATTAGAGTATTATGGATTTTTTTCTCAACGTTAAAGGAGTAAAAAGAGTACATAAAGGAAAGGAGGAAGACAAGTGGCCTTGTTAAGGGCATTATTATAAATTGTATGAAAATTGGATAAACTTTAACTATAAACATCTAATCTCCAGTAGCTTTTCTTCAATTTTCTAGCAGCTTCTCTTCTTCTTCGTCCTCCTATCCTCTTCTTGATTCCATGTTTCTTTATACCTTTCATGGAAGTATCCTTTGAAACCTTTAAAAGTTCCCCAAATTAGCTTTATTTCTCATGTTTTTCTGCACCATTTCTTAGGATTTTTCATGCTCTTCCACTTTTACACCTCAACAGCCTTCAAAAGTCTTTCTTAAGTACATTCACTCACTAGTTGGACGTGTAGAGAGAGAGAGGGAGTGATTTCCCTTATTATCTTGGAAGAATTTTGAAAAAGAAATTCAATTACAAATCCACCAAGGTGAGTGAACTTGCATTTAAAATATTTTGGGAAATGTATTGGTATTTGGATGAAGCATGTGAATTATTTTTATTTGATTTTTCCCTTAAAAATTATGCATGGGAACAAGCCTTTACTAAAACGTTTTACGTGGTGAGTGTGCAATATGATGAATCCTTGTGCTCCTATAGAATGCTGATATATATATATATATATGTTGTGTATCGATAATTAATATTGTGTAATAAATATAACCGTACGTGTACTCGATGTGGGGGATGCACATGCTAGTGATGACGGGTGCAGAAGTGTGGATGATGATATTGCCTGTGCACGATGTGGGGGATGCACACAGTGGTATTAGCTGTGCACGATGTGGGGGACGCACACGATGACTCCAGCTATGTGCATTATGTGGGGGTTGCACAGGAGCTGGGTGAGGCAGTGGTGGTATTAGTGTTTATATATGTATATATATATATATATATATATATACATTTATGCAATAGAAAGTTCATGAATATGGTATATGGTTGTAATGTATGTGAAATCTTGCATGTTGAACCTTGGAAATTTTTAAGTATTTTCAAGTTGATTTTGTCATTGCAGCAGAATGGCCTTTTCTTGATATAATGAGAACTTTCTTCTTGATGTTCTATTTCTCGTTGCAGCGAGAAACTCTCGAGTTGGGAGGCTTGCTACAGTCTTGTAACTCGTTGCAATGAGAATACATTCTCGTTGCAACAAGATGTTTACAGGTGGTTTCGCTGCAACGAGAATGAATTCTCTCCGTAGCAAGAAACTTTCTGTCATGCTTGTTGCCTTGTTTAGTTTCTGCCATATTTCCACTTCTTTAACATCATAGTTGATCATGGACTTCCAACATCAAGGAATTAATTAATTAAGTTTGAAATGAGGGGTTTTAGTGAGAAACCCTTGGCCAGCTGATGATTTGAGCCCAAATTTCACTGTAGTGAGAATGCTTTTCTGCTACAATAAGGATCAGTCATTTCGCTTGACTTGCTTGAATGCTACTAAAGTTTTCACTCCTCAAATTCTTTGTTATGCATGGATTTTTCATCATCAAGTGATTAACCAATTAAGGGTTTAATGAGTGGTTTTAATAAGAACTAAACTAAATTGCATTGTTTTTGAAATAAGTGCATCATGATTTCTTTAAATTTTTCTTATCGTTTGCTTGTTCCCTTCCTTTGTTCACTCACTGAGTTTATGCTCACTGTTTTTAACTTCATGTTTTCAGATCAGGAGGCAATCAATAACTAGGTTCAGGTGTCTTTGTAGATTCATCTCCTTGGTAGGTATCTCAGCATTCAATAGCTGTGCTTTTGCCTGGGTCTCTTCGCTGAAAGTTGAGTATCCCTTTTGTTGTGTATAGACAAACTCGATGTAAATTATTAAGATGTATGTTTTAGACAATATATGTATATTTTTATTGGTAATGCCACTATGAGTTGGCAATGGTTAGCATTATCTTGAATTGGAATTATGAAATATGACTTTAGGAACTTTTGATGGAATGATGAATAGGTCATATAAATAGGCTTGCTTGGGCTTAGTGGGCTATACCCATTGGGCCCATGTGTCGGTCATGGCATAGAAACTGGGCTGTGACAGTTTCCTTCTTTAGTTAATCACCACGGTTTTCCTTTTCCACTTGCACACTTCCTTTCAATAAACCAAGCTTAATATACTTAGTGGTTATCATTCTCATTTTTCTTCTTTTTTTTTTTATTCAAACATTAACCATCATGTTAATAACTCACATCATGCTAGAATCACCATTCTTTCTCTCTTAATCCTTGTAGATTCATATGCATTTGACATATTTTTACTGAAGGAATTCATACCTTTTTCTTGCGTGATTCTTTATATTATATTTACTGGCAACTTAGTTACGACATTAAGTGTCGATTTTACCCTTTTCAAGCAACTTTCATCCAAATCCATCTTATACTTTTGTAATATAAACCACATATATGGCAGCAACAATCATTCCAAATCCAACTCAATTATTTCTAAGTTTACGTGCATAATTGTCTATCCAACTTTCAATGTTTTCTTTCTCAGTCCTCCATCCACATTATTCCTTTTTATTTCTTTCAAATAATATACCAAGCAACGTAACATTACATTTAGCTCATGCATTTTAGATTCTTTCAACAACCATTAACCATTATTCTTCACATTGTGCCTTTCAAAACTTCAATCAACACAGCAAAAGCCATTTTCTCTAGATCTCACAACTATACTTAAAACATTATTTGTTTTTTTTTTTACCTTTATGGTTGCTTGATCCGTACATGCGCTCCAATAATCCCTAAAAACTTTGATCATCAAGTTGCCAACATGATTCACAAATTAGTTCTTCAAAGATTTTTACCAACCATGGGCTTAAAACACAATATTATGCTTACCATTTCTTTTCCACTTTGAATCCATCATGCACCCAAGGTTTTGATAGCTTTGCATGTCACTAAATCCTCTCCAATCAAGCCAATCTTTGTTGCCACAAGACATTTCATATAGTTACCAACTTATTTTCAAGGATTATTCAAGCTAAAACCACAATCCTTACCTTATTTCTCTTGTATCTTGAAACCGAGCTTTACACCTCCATCAACACTCCACAGCTTCTCTCTTGAGTATTGAAGACTCCTTGGGTGATAGAATAACACAAAGCTACAAGATGAGGGAGGAAACCTCACGGTTTCTTTTGATCTTGTGCAAAACTAAGCCTTCCACGTTTCTCTCTTTTTTCTTTTCTTTCTCTTTTTCTTCCTCTCGGATGGAACTTCTCAAGCTTTCTCTTCACTCATTTCTTCTCTAAATGGCCAGCCCTCTCTCAACTTTTCAAGGCTAGTTCACCTTTCTTTCTCTTACTCTCCCAAAGGCATGATTTTTGCCTAAGTTCCCAAGCCATTTTCCTTTTCTTTTCTCTTTGTTTTAATTATTTACTTAGCCACCCTCATGAACCAATCAAAACACATGCATTCTTATTCTTCTTATTTCATTTGGCCACTTTGCCATCCAATGGTGCTTCATGCACCAATTTCCTCCCTTGTCCATTGGCCCAATATCCATCTTTACTACAGTTCTCCTGTCACAGCCCAAAATTCGAGCCATGACCTATGCATGGGCCCAATGGGCTTAACGGGACCTGTGCATGGGCCCAATGGGCATAGCCCGCTAAGCCTAAGCAAGCCTTTTTATGAAATTCCAATCATCATTCCCAACCATCATTTCTAAAACCACATATTGTAATTCTCCACTATGAGTAGTCGACATTACTTATATGTATAGACCAGCATATGACTCTTGACCATCAGCGGAGTGACCGTGGGTGAGGATACAGCTACAGAGATGCCATAGTACCTACCAAGAAGGCGAGCATATGTGTGCGACTCAATCTAGGTCCCAACTGCCTCCAAATCTGAAAACATGAAGTTTAAAAACATGAGTACAAATGTCACGACACGGTACTCCCTTCGAGTCCATGACATCCACCGCGATGTCTCGATAGACATTCATTACCCGGAATGTTAACCAAAACCTTGCAAGGTTTTAATATCAATTTTCTCACCTTCCCTACTAGCAATACTACTAATATCATATTTTAAAAGATTATAAGCTATTTCCAATCCAAAACAATAAAAAAAATAATTTTCGTCTCACAGAGGTATTTTGGTCATTTTTTCCTGAAAATTTCGAAACCATCTAAAAATGTAGTATATGAGTGAAAGATACATATTTCATAACCAAAAATAAGTTTAGATGTCTAAAAGATTCATTTAAAGTGAAATGATAGCGATTAGAATGAAATAAAAATATTAAATAAAATATTCTATTTTCTTATAAAATAATATTTATAGAGATATCCGTAAATAATTTTTGTAGCGTAAAAGCAAAATAAATTCATACATACAGTAACACAGTGAGCCAGAGTGTGTAATTTAATTTACAATGACGTGTGGACCCCCGAATGACCAAAAGTAACAAAGGTTGTGAACCTACGATTATTAAGGATGCAAATCCAACTGTAGCTCTCAACGAAATCAGCTATCTACTGACTATCCTGATCTTGAAATGGGTGAAAATGAGGGTGGTGAGTTTATATTTTGTCTTTAACAAGGCTTAATATTTTGTCTTCTTTATTTCTTAAGATTTGACTTTAGTCAACATATTATTCATCTTAACACTCCACATGTTAATTTATTTTATATATCCATCTCAAAAACTCTCTAACTTTTCTTTCTCTTACATACCAATATATGAGGCAATAAAGAAACTTTTCAATTCACTCATCATCTTTATCTTAATACTTACCCAATGCACTTAAGACTCCAAACAGCAAAGCTTAGCATCAAAACCAAAGACCATTCTTCAACTCGTGGGTTTCATCTTCATGCCACTCACAATTTGCTCGTGCTTTTTAGCCATAACGCGATAACGTTGGGTAGTCGGTACTATGGCATTGTAGTTGTTGGAATTCACTTTATCTAAGCAGTTCTTCTACCTTTGAAGCTACCACTTCAATTATTCACAATCGTGTGGCTTCCCTCTAAGTCTATACCTCAATTAGCAAGACTAACTTTCTATCACAGGTGCGCAATTGGAACATTGATTTAATGTATTTATTTTGCCACTAGCATTCCTATATCTTTACCATAACATTTAGTACGGGTACACTTAAGCAATGATCTCCAAATTTACTCATAGCTACGTGTATATCAGATTGCACACCACTTATCATTGGGAGCCCAACTTTACTCATCAATTCTTAACCAATTACATTTATAAAGTTGATAGTTCACTTAATTATTACATCTCGCCTTTACAGTTATACAATCACAATATCTTGAACTTAAGATGCAAAAGTTCCCTCCTAGAGCACATCCAAAAATCCACATATTTCAAGTCCCACCTTAGGACATCTTTCCCATATGGTGAAATGAATTCACAATATATACTAGCATACACATAATTACTCATTATTTATAGTATCTCGCTATTCTCATTATTCATAACTTATTATCTTTCTTGTCTTATAGTTCCAATAGTTTATTAACCTCTAGTACAAAAGACTACGAAAATAGTATATCTTTCTCCACACTTTACACTCGCAATCCTTATTAATCAAGAATTTATCTTTCTCAAGTTCCATCATTTACCTCCAATGGACCATATTTGTGTCAGATTATCATTTCATAATGTTATGGCATCATTTTATAATTCCTCTATACTTAAAGTTATGATCCTTAACTTAATCACATTAATCACTCAAAGTGTCATCTAAAGCCTCATTGATCCCTTCCATATCTTTTCGAATTGTAACTACAATTAAGATTCCCAATTTCACATCTCCATGATTGATTGTTAGTCTTACCACACTGTTTCCCAATATCCTGTGCAATTACAACACACTGAACCCGCTTATTATAACATAGTCCCCTAGTTCAATGTGTTTACTCGGGAATCATCTTCTCTGATACAATTTGTCCCATAAACCAGAATTTTATTTATTTAGCCTTGCATTCGGAATCATATCAAAAACTCACATACTACGATAAGTAATAATTTTCAATAAACATCATCAATTCAAATGGCCTTTTATACCTCGTCAAAATCTAGGGTTATCACCCTAAAAGTTCATCTCGTTAATCGGTATCCATTTCTTAGTACTGCAACATATATTCATTGTTAATTAGGGTGATTGCTTGAATCATTAATGACTTTCCACATCAGTCTTCAATAATTATCTAAGGTGATCAACCATGCCACTAAGATAGATATCTTACCTTAATAGCCATAATGCTAATCCACTTCTATCCTACCAAAAGATTCCCATATACATCCAGTCATTTAAACAACTACTTTATAATCCATTCTAGTCATACACTTTAAAAGCCAAACTATTAACTTCTTTGTACAGATAACTATTATCTCCTTTACACTACATCTACCTAGAGTTAAAGTAGTACAAAATCCCACGAAAATATTACATGTCATTAAGATCATCATCTTAATCTGAACTTATCGGAAGATTATACTCCAAGTCATTTTTAAGATCTTCTTCTGAGTCCTCCTCCTCCTCTTGAGATTTCTCCTTTGTTCCTCAATCCAAGCTTGGTGTATTCTCTTGCATTCTTCGTCACTCACAAGTGCGGCACCTATTCCACATCCAGGAGGGAAATGTCGTACAATAGTCACCTTCCTAGGGCGGTGATTTACAACAGTTACTTTCTCTTTATTCTTTTCTTGTTGTTCCCTTACATTACTCCCACAGCCTAGAGGAAAGTGTCAAACAACGGGTATAGATACCTTCTTAGGATGATAATCCCCTTCAGCTATCATTATTGTCCCCCTTTCTTCAGCGTATTTCTTAAACTCTTTTAAAAAGGAATTTCTCATGCTTACATTAATGTCATTACTATTAGCACTTTCAATGGTCTCACAAAGGTCGAAGCTTTCTTTTTCATGAACCCACATCTCCAAATCCGGTGGAATCCAATTAATAGGAATCTTAGGCGAGGCACTTTCTGGACTACTTGGTTCGAGTTGCCATCGGCTCCTAGCAGTAGAATCTAGAGCTCCCTCGCTAATACTATGAGAGGCATCAGGACTACTATCTCTCCTAGACATGGTGTGTGCAACCAGTGCACCTCAAAACTTATATGCAATCAAACAATAATTTGTTAATTATTTAAGTATCACAAGAACGAGTAGGTTTATATATACAAATGCATGCATTCAACTCAACCTAACCTAACTTAACTTTGGGCCACATTGACACTGTAAATTTTTTTAAAACAACTTTAAAACCAAAAGGTCTGATACCAATAGAAATCTTCCACCCCTCAAGGCATGGTGGCTTTCATTGGTACTTATCAGAGCACTCGGCAAGGGGTGCACTTCACTCTGGGTGGGTGCGGAGCAATCCTTTATCTCCCCTTCTAAGCTCCTGGGCAGAGAGTCATACTTTGCCACAGATCATATGCGAAAGTTCCCATGAATAGGGTTATCTTTCCCTTTGCTCTGATACCAATAGAAATGTCACGATCCGTACTCCCTTCGAGCCCATGACATCCGCCACGATGTCTCGATAGACATTCATTACTCGAAATGTCAACCGAAACCCCGCAAGGTTTTAATATTAGTTTTCTCACCTCCCCTGCTAGTAACAGTGGCTAATATCATATTTTAAAAGATTATAAGCTATTTCCAAACCAAAACAATAAAAAAAAAAATTTTAGTTTCATAGGGGTATTTTGATCATTTTTCTCCAAAAATTTCGAAACCATCTAAAAATATAGTATATGAGTGAAAGATACATATTTCATAACCAAAAATAAGTTTAGATGTCTAAAACATTCATTTAAAGTGAAATGATAGCGATTAGAATAAAATAAAAATATTAAATAAAATATTCCATTTTCTTATGGAACAATATTTATAAAGATATCCGTAAATAATTTTTGTAGCATAAAAGCAAAATAAAGTCATACATACAGTAACACAATGAGCCAGAGTGTGTAATTTAATTTACAATGACATGTGGACCCCCGAATGACCAAAAGTAACGAAGGCTGTGAACCTACGATTTTTTAGGATGTAAATCCAACTATAGCTCTCGACAAAATCAGCTATCTATTGTCTATCTTGAGCTTGAAATGGGTGGAAAGGAAGGTGATGAGTTTATATAAACTCAGTGAGTAAACAGACATCATCTAAAATATCTAAAGTTGAGTAAATGGAGACAACTTAAAATAGTTCATCGTACCATGATTCATAATGTTTCAAACTCATTTCAACTAAACAAAATAAATTCATTTCACTCAAATAATCAACATAGCTTACGAATTTCTTAAAAAATTGGCTCGTGCCAAAACTCATTCTTGGGGATACCTTGATCAGAGGCATCCAACGGAGTCCGCCAAGGTCGTTAAAGAAAAGACATATATCCATAAATCATATTTGTACGTTTTAAAGCATTGTCGTTCCTTGGCGTTGGCTGAGTTCACCCTCACGTGGTGGTTTAGCGTGTAGTGAACTCTAAAGCTTTACCTTAAGAGATACCCTCCGCACCTCTCTTACTAAGGTAAAATATAACGGGGTTTACCGTGCCCCTCTCATATGCTGGTCAACGAAAACCTGCCCACTACAGTAAGCTAAATACATAACCCACCAAATCAAAAAAATTCCGGCAGCATAACATGGCTAATATAATATTACCAGCTTGTCAAGGCAAAGCAAAACGGTTCAAATATTCAACACAATTTCCAATTCAGCCATTCATGCCAATATCACCATAAGCCATTCAATTCAAACCATAAATTTATAACACAAACAAACAGTCTCCAATTACTCAATTTTTAAAATCATCATTCAATTTCAAAATGATTTATAAAACTCATTTCATTTAATCACATTTTACTTATAAAACATAAGGATTTACCATTTAAACTCATTTTTCTATAAAATCACAAAAACGAATAAAAACTACTTTAGATAATTAAGATGATAATGAGGTTACTCACGATATCGAGAGTTCGAAATACTCATATTCTTGGTCCTTTGGCACAATGTCTTTACCCTTGTTAGAAGACTCACCACCTATACACAATAAACGACCAATGGTTCAATATATTGTGTCATGTCATTATAAATCTATTTCAGGCTCTATATGAATACATGAGGTTGTTCGGATAGTTACTTAAAGATGGTGTTACACGTTGGTTCAATTGTGATCGGAATAGATCGGTTTTCGACCTAATTTGAACTCTCCACCTTTGATTTAACCAAAACATCCAAATTGACTCCAATTATATTCATCACACTTCCAATGTCCCAAAATACACCAAAGCGCCTCAATGAGCTTGACTTTCTCATATGTAATTCAACTTATTTACTAAAAGAATTATACTTTAAGATTACCATTTTCAGTTTCCATCACCACCATTCATCAAATTCTAACTAAATAACACAAGATATCACAAGCATCATCATCACTAGGTTCCTTATGAAATTCGGCCATGGTGGGTGCATAAACACTATGGTTTTTCATACTTGACTTTTACACCATAAATCATTAATTGCTAACTAAATCACTTAAAATAAAATCAAATCCGCCATCAACATACCATAAGGAAGATTCAGCCAATGAGGGTGATGGAAGAACATGAATTTTTCTTGTTTGGTTTTCATGCTACACATCACCAACCAACTAAAAACACTAAAATAACATGAAATCTAGCTAAATCCAAGATCAAAACCCCTTCGCCCATGTCCGAACAGCAAAGGTATCTTCATGCAAACTTGATTCTCAACCATGGAAAATGAAAAAGAATGCATAGGAAAGGTAGATCACAAGCTAAAATCAAGAAATTTTACCTTTACTTGCTTAATTCCTTGAAATCCACCAATTTTCCCTTGAATTTTTGCACACTAGGGTTTGTTCTCTTCTTTTTTCTCTTTTCGTTGGTGAGGCTGAACATATGGGAGTGAAATGGGAGAGTCATGTGCTGATATTTAATGTAAATTATAAAGAAATGAAAGCTTGCCACTTGTCACCATTCCATTGGTCCATGTTTAACACTTAACAACTAAGCTTTCTTTCACCACCACATAAAATATATCAATTATCAATAATATAAAATGTTAATGGATGAAATCCTTAGGCATGACAAGTGTTGGGTGGTGTAAAATTCCAATTTTGCCCTTGGGTGGCAAAATGACCATTTTGCACCTACGTCATGAAAATTTCAATTTAACTCCAAATCAATACTCAAACTCTGAATCACCATATTAAGTCATTTTGGGATTTTAAAATTCTGAATTTCATCTTAAAATCTCTATTTGGACTAGTTCGAGCCTTAATTCAACTTAATTGTACCATTAGGTACAATATCATCTTTTAACGATTTCTGAGGCATTCAAGTATGCAGACATTCTATCAAGTACCTATACAATATGGCAAATATATTGTCATGACCTGAAACCTCCCTCAGGCCCATGACAACCGCCGCGACGTCCTGATTGACACTCATTATTCGGAATGCCAATCGGAACCCCATAAGGCTAACAAATCAGTTTCTTGCCTTTCCTGTGAGTAATCATTGTTAAATATCGAGTTTTAAGAAAATATAAACTATTTTAGATCGAAAACAATCAAAATAAAATTTTCGCCACATTGGGGTATTTTGGTCATTTTTACTAGAAAATTTCGAAACCTGATAAAGATACAACGTATGGTAGAAAAATATCCACTGTCGATTAAAAATAAATTTTTTAATCAAATCATTCATTTAGAGTGAAAAGTCGGCTAATTAAACTAAATAAAAATATTTGATAATATATTTCATTTTCTTATAAAACAATTTTTATAGAACTATACATAAATAATTTTTGTAACGTGAGAATAAAATAAATTCATACATACAATAATTTACAAAGTTATAATGTACAATAATAATTACAATGACAAGTGGCCCATAAATACACCCAGTATTGGTGATAGTAACCTATTGTTTGTGGGATAGAGGGGTCAACTAGAATCCTCGACAAAATCGGATATCTACAAGCTACCACAGGCCTAAAATGTTTGGAAAGGAGGTGGGTGAGATTTTGTAATCCCAATGAGTAAATAGACATTATCACAAATATCTAAAGACGAGAAAAATGGAGGCAAGTTTAAACAACAAATCACAAACCATTTCATAAGGTTTTCAATTTCTTTCTTAAACCATAAAACATTTGTAATTTACCAAAACAGTTGTCAAGGCTTATAACCTTTATTAAAAACATGGCTCAAGCCAAAATCTAGTCCTCAAGGATACCTTGGCCGAGGCATCTAACCGAGTCTGCCAAGGTTGTTAAGATATTTACATGTTAAACACATTCTAGTTTTGAAAACAAGCCGTTCTTTGGCGTTGGCCGAGTTACACATTCACGTGGGGTTTCGACGTGAAGTGAACTCTAACACTACCCCGAGAGTTACTCTCCTCGCCTCTACAACAGGAGTAACTATGAAACCAGGTTTACCATTCCCCTTTAATAAGCAGTCCACGGAAACCCGTCACTGCTGTGATTAAACCCACCAATTTTAATAAAATTTCGATAGTATAACGTGGCTTTTATTTATTTACCCAGCCTGCATAATAAAAACAGCTTACATAAATTCCTAATGTAATTTATCAAATATAGCCACCTACACTCATATTTCATAAGCCATTCATAGGAAAATATATATTTCAAAATAATTGTCAGCCTCCAATTACTCAATTTCATAATCAACACAATATATTTTTTTATTTGTCACATTTATTTCTAAAACATCAAAAATCCCATTTTAATCTCGTTTTAATTTCATAAAATACATAAAGAGCATTTAAAAAAAAACTCTAGATAATTTACAATAATAATAAGTTTACTCACTGTTTGTACAAATTAACTGATTTTTAGATGCCCCGATCACTGTTCGTCAAGTATTACTTCCTTGCCTTTACCGGAAGGCTCTCCTCCTAAACACATTACAAAATTTACACAATTCACCACATTGAAGCTAAATCACTATATAATTGACTTAAATCCTATACTAATACATGGTATGAAATGCAATAGCCTAAAACGGCTTAAACGCGGTATTAAACTATTTTTGGCATTTTACCCGATAAATTGCTAACGCGCTCCATTTTAGCTCTAAATCATCCCATTCTCTCTCCAACATTTCTAACCATTAAATATCAGCCAATAACCTTCTAAAATCACCAAAATCAGTTCACTTCCCTCCTTGGAAAATTCTGCCAAAAATGGGACATTAACTCGATAAATTTTCTACTTTGTTTTTGTATCACATTTAACCATTTTTCATCATTTTCTCTTCATTTCTCTTAGAATAAAAATCAGATCATCATCATTGTACCTCATTGTAGATTCGGCCAAGGGTGGGTATTGTGAAAATTTAATGCTTTCTTGTCCAATTTAATTTCTAAACACATTTAACTAACTAAAACTATCAATTTAACTAAAAATCAAAACCTAAAAATTTCAATTTCTCCCCTCTTGAAATTTGGCCAGCCCTTGATGTCACTTTTAGATCTCTCTCCTCAAGCATGCTAAATGGAAACAAAGGCATTAGAAAGTAGAAATCAAGCTAAAGTCGAAAAATCTTACCGTTAAACTCGTAAACGGACGAAAAAAGCGAATTCCCCTTTGAATTTTCTTGTTTCTCTTTGGTTTTTCTCTTTTCTTCCTTTCCTCTCTATTTTCTCTCTTGTTCTTTCCTTATGGCCAGCCATCACTTAAAATGGGGTTTAAATGGGTTGACTTTTCATTTAAATAATATTAAACCATTAAAAAATGCCATGTGTCACTTTCCCATTGCTCCGTTTTAAAAATTTCATCCATTTGTTTCTAAATTTTCACCATACACTTGTCCCACATATCCATAGCTTAGAAAAAATTCTCAGACTTATCCAAAGTCTTGGTGGAGTAATTTTTTAAATTTACATTTTTACCCCCGTAAAAGTCAAAAATTACATTTTTACCCCAAAAACTGAAAAATTGCCCATAGACATATTTTTCATCCCTTATACTTATACCATTCTCCAATTTGTCAAATGTGATCTAAATTCTCTCAAAATCTCAAATTTTATCCACAGGTGGAAAAATTACGATTTTACCCCTAAACATCAAAATTTTCAATTTTTCCCCAAATGAACCCTCAAACTCCGAACAATCATTTTTAGTCATTCCTTGACTATAAAATATTAAATTTTATCCTACAATTCCTAGTTGAACTAGTTCGAGGTGAAATCAATTCAAGTGTACCGTTAGGTACAATACCAAGTTTCATCTATTCTTAGGGACTTTCTTAGCATAATGCATGCTACTCAGTGCATGTATGTTATGACATATATTTATAGGGTTGGGTTTTACATATATTATAGAGCTAGGCTTGACAATAAAACTCAGTGAGTGAACATAAGAAGGGAACAAGCAATCAATAGGAAGAATTTGGAAATCATGATGCACTTGTTTCAAAAACAATGCAATTGATTTAGTTTCTTACTAAAAACACCTCATTTCAAGCTTTGATTAATAACCTTATGGTGTTGTAAAAACCCAAGATCAATCCATGAAGTTAAATGGGTAAAAAATATGTCAAAATCAAGAAAGGTAGCAACCATGGCAGCAAGTTTCTCGCTGCAGTGAAGTTCATTCTCGCTACAGCGAGATTCAGATGGCCAAAACAAAAAGTTTCTCCTTGTAGGGAGAAATAGTGTCAGTTTCCATGTGTTTAAGTTTTTATAGCATATCTCCCGCTAAAGAAGTCCAATTGACCTTATTTTTGGATCATTAGTAAGAAGTAGGGCTACAACTTTTATGTTTACCACTTTTTCTAGTTCGGACGGGAACGTGGTCAAAATCTTCATCGAAGTGAAAGCACTGCATCAAAAACCGAGAGTTTCTCACTGCAGCAAGTTGTTGGCTGCCAAAACAGAATGTTTCTCACTGCAGCAAGAATGCTTTTTCGTTACAGCGAGAAGTAGGGCACCTAAGTGTAAAAAGGACCTACTTTGCACTAAAAATCCATTTGGTGTTGCAATAAAAATCGATTTGCAAGAAAATGGGAAATTCTCAAGATTCATCATGCCAAATTTCACATGAATTAGAACCATATACCATATTCATGAACTTTTATTTCACAAACATATATATACTTATATACATAAATAAACACCAATACCACCATCATCTCACCCAGCTCATGTGCATCCCCCCACATCGTGCACATAGCCAAAGTCATCATGTGCATCCCCCCACATCGTGCACAGTCAGTGCCATCGTGTACATCCCCTCACATCGTGCACACGGGCACTATCATCATCCATCTCCCTCACCACAGTCATCACCGGCATGTGCATCCCCCCACATCGTGCACACGCATGAGTATAATTATCACATAATATCAACTATCAATGCACAACATATATATATATCAACATAATGTAGTAGTGCATAAATCCATAACAGCCACATGTCACAACATAGAGACAATTTATCAAAGGCTTGTTCCCAAGGTACAAGTTTTAAAGAAAAGTTGGATAAAATCAATCAATGGTTTTTGCAAATAGTTTCACATTCCCAAAACAGTTTTGAAATGCAAGTTCACTCACCGGTCTTGTTGATTCTTTTGGTTGACTCTAACCTCAACTAATGCTCCAAATGGACATGTGAGGCCTTGTTGGAACCTACACACACACACACAACATCACAACCAACCTAAATTGGCATTAATATAATTCTAAAAGCTCTTTCCTAAATCAAGTTCCACTAGTTATTCCTATCTAGCTTTCAATTGCCATTAAATGGTTATCTATTCTTTCTACTCTAGTAACTCTAGAAATAAATAAACAACCCTCAATAATAAAACAACTCACAACTCCAATTACTAGCCATTATCAACAACCTAAAATCAATTCTCATTCATTACTCACTTTGGTGGATTTGTAGTTAAATTCCTTCTCAAGAATACTTAAGCTATCATGGAAAGTCTCTCTTTCTCTCTCTAAAATTTCCAACTAGTGAGAGAAAGTGCTGAACAAAGACTTTTTAAGGGTTTTAAAGTGAGAGAGTGAAAGAGCACAAAGGTTTTATGAAAAAGTGCACAAAAGCATAAAAATTAGAGCTAGAGAGAGAAAGTTATGGAAGTTGCAAAACAAGCTTCCATGGAGGATAAAAAAAATGTGAAAGGGTAAGAAGAAGAAGAATGAGAAGCTGCTGGAGCTCAGATATTTATGCTTCAAGTTAATCCATATTTCCACCGAAATTACCAAAATGCCCTTAACATTGTGGTTTTGTCTTCTTCCCATCCCTTGTGCAACCTTTTTGCTCTTTTGACACCGAAACAAAGTCCATAATAGTCTAAAGGTACTCGAGTTCATGAAACTTAAAAATTTAGACTCGAGATGCAAAATGACCATTTTGCCCATATCGTGGAAATTATCATTATTTTTATCTTCTTCCTTTATTTACCATCATAAACATAATTCATTATTTCCGTAGGCCTATTTAGACCTTAATAGCATCAAAAAAACCCACCCGTAGGAACTCACGAAGAGAAATTACAAAATTATCCTTGGTTCGCATTATCGCGTCTACTTCTAATTATGTGTCTATGGAGATCGAGATTTCACAAGTTCACTTCTGAATTACCCTTTTTAACTCGGTAAATAACCTAAATTTGCATTTGTAAACTTTATTAGCCATCGTTTCAAAATACGGGGTACTACATCTCCGTCCGCCACTTCACTCTCCCATTCTTCCTTTCTTCATTCTTAATTCCATGCACCACCTTATTCTTCCAATCACATTTCATGCACAAGCTTCACTTTATGTTTTATTTGGTCATTTATTAAACCATTCAAGTTACATGCCTCTCACATCTTTCTTTCCTTATTTGGCCACCTAATGCACCAATCTCATTACATGAAAATAGATTTAGTCTTATTCTTCCTTTTACTATGCATGGTGGGGGTCCCACATGTTCTGTCAAGCTTGACTTTATAAAATACTTGCCATGTCATTCATGTGATTAACAAAATGCTTGCATACTAGGAAAGTCTCGAAAAATCGTAAAAAGTCGGTAGTGTACTTAATAGTACAACTAAGTTGAATTAAGCCTCGAACTAGATCAAGTGAAGATTTTAATGTGAAATTTAAAATTTAAAATTCCCAGAATAACTTCAAATGGTGATTCGGAGTTCGAGAACCGATTTGGAGTCAAATTAAAATTTTCATGATTTTGGGGCAAAATGGTCATTTCGCCACCTGAGGTTAAGATGTGAGAGTTAGATGAAATTTTTGACTAAGATTGACTATTTAGAACATAATTTGAGTTTGAGAAGTGAAAAATTTTAATTTCGATATTTTTATGAGCATAAGGGTAAAATAGTCATTTTGCCACCCTAGGGGCAAAATTGTAATTTTGCACCACCCAACACTTGTCCAGCACATGGATTTTACCCAATATTATCGTGGATAATTGAGAAAAGTTAAGTGGTGGAGAGAAATTGCTTAATGGGTAAGTATGACACATGAACCAATGGAATGGTGACATGTGTCAAGTTTATATCCATTAAATATTTGGCTTAAAAATCAGCACATAAATCAGCTCGTTTCTCACCCATATGGCCAGCCAAAGCATGAAGTGGAGAGGAAAGGAAAGAACACAAACCCTAGATGGGAAAATTGAAGAAAAAGTGTGGGATTTCAAGGGATTAAGCTAATAAAGGTAAAATTTTGTGATTTTATCTTGTGATTTACACTACCCATGCTTTCTTTTTCATTTTTCATGCTTAAAACTCAAGTTTGCATGATGAACCCATGCTGGCCGAATTTGAGAGGAGAGGTTTTGAGCATTGATTTTGCTAGATTTCGAGCTAATTGAGTGTTTTTGGTTGTTTGGTAATGGAAAGTATGAAAATCTAGCAAGGAATCACTTTGTTCTTCACAAACCCACAAAAGGCCAAATTTTCTAGGGAGGATATTGAGGCTGAAATTGATGATATTTCATGGTATTTTTGTGGTATTTAATGATTGGTAAGGCTAGAAATTTAATGGGAAATTTTGGCATGAAAATCTAAATTTTTACCTAATGTATAGACATGTGCGATTTATGGTTCGGACTGATAAATTGAATAATATTCACAGTCATTGAGGTATTTTAAGTATAATTGGAGTGTAGAAAGTGAAAGAAATCGATTTGGAGTTAAATTAGAGGTTTTATCCAATTACACCGATAATAGTGAGAATTAGGTCGAATACCGTATTTAAACGGCTATTCGGACATTTTGCATCACATTTCGTGTATTCATATAGATTTATAGAGCCTGAAATAGTTTATGATAAATTGACACAAATTATTGAAATTCGTGTCACGTGTGATGTATAGATGGTGAATCCTTTGCTAAGGCAAAGAAATTGTACCCGAGGATCGGTAGTTAGAGTACTCTAGAATTTCGACTCCCGAAATTGTGAGTAACCTTATCATCATTTTAATTATCTAAAGTGGTCTTTTTATTCGATTTTGTGAATTTTATGAAAAATGAGTTTAAATGGTTAATTATTAGGTTTTATAAACAAAATGTGTTTAAATGAAAAGATTTTATAAATTGTATTAAAATTTAATTGGAGACCACTTGATGTGATACCCCATATTTTGAAACAGTGATTAATAAAGCTGATCGGATGCAAATTGAGGTCAATTATAATGTTTAAAAGTGATGAAAGATGAAAGGAATAGTTTAAGATAAAATATTCCGCATGCGAGGAAATAATAAAAAAATAATAATCTTTTTATCGAAAGAGAATTTGTGAGATAAAAGGTGATTCGGAAGTCAATTGAGACATAATAAGGTATTTTAGGTACCAAGGAGACAAGAGGAAATTTTTAGAATAAAATAATATTAAAATATTAATATTTAACCGGATGTCGAAATCAAAATCAATCATGAAGAAGAATTATATGGTTGATCCAAGTGGGGGAGAAAAAATACAAATAAATTTTTAGAAATGAGCGACGAAAGTGAAATACGTGTATTTTGCTAAGTCGAGCCAACGTGGATAAGTGAATATTTAAATATTATGGTAATACCGCGTTGAAGTGCAATTTTGATAATTTGGTAGCACACGTACAGAGGAAGGAAGATAGATGAAAATTGAAATTTTTAGACGTATTAAAAGGATCGAATTTGAAATATAAAGATTGAAGGATATGTAGTGAAATTAATGAGAGAAATAAAATGAACATATAGTAAAATAATAATAGTATAAAATATATATATATATATATATAGATAAAGATAGACCAACATGGGTAGCCGCCCATGTGGTCAATAAAAAGAGTCAAAAGACTCTTTAATTTAATTGATGGAAATGGGGGTCGGCCATGTGGAACAAAATGAAGAAAGGGAGAAAAATGTGAGGGGCCGACCAAGTTGGAATAAAATGGAAAGAATAAAATATATATATATATATATATATATATAGGTGAATAAGTAAAGTGAAGAAGACAAGATGAAAGAGAGAAGTCGGTTAGTTAAGAGAAGAAAAAGAAACAAGAAGAAGTGGGCAAAGAGAACAAAATGAAACAAGAGAAGGCCGAGTGGTGAGGAAGAAAAGAAAGGTGAAAAAGTTGAGTTAAGGGGGGCGGTTTTGCTACCATTTAAGGAGGAAAAGAGAGCAATTTTTCTGTCCATTTAAGGGATGAGAGGAGCAACTTTAGCTGCTGATTTTGAAGGCTGAAAAGTGCAGTTTTGCTGCTAGTTTTAGAGGCTGAGAAGTTCAGATTTTTGCAACTGATTTTGAAGGTTGTAAGGTGCGGTTTTGGTTGTTAATCTTTGTTGTTTTGGCTGCTAATTTTTGGAGGGAAAATAGAGTAGCTTAGCTGCTGATTTTTGAGAAGAAATAGAGCAGCTTAGCTGCGAATTTTGAAGTCAATATGAGCAGCCTTAGCTGCTGAAAAATTATGGTTGAAAAAGCTAGAAAGTGTGGCCTATGGTGAGAGGGAGAGAGAGAGAGGAAATTGTGGACAGCTTTTGTACGTGAGAAAGGAAAAAGAAAGACAAGTAAGAAGCTGCTGGTCGGCTGGAGAGAAGAGGAAGAGAAAAAGAGAAAGAAAGGAAAAGAAAAGAAAAAAATATATATGCATATAAATGGGCATGACCCAATTAAAAAGAAATGGGAGAAGTCCATGAAAATGGACCCAAAAACAACAAAGGAAGAAGAGTCCAAAAGAAAAGGAAGGTGGAGACTTGGGCCAACCTAGCCTAATTGGGTAAAATTTCTTTACTCTACTCCATGGCTAATTGTGAAATTGGACTATATGGAGGCTAGCTCATTTTATTTAATTATAAATTGTTTATTTGGTGATATGAATTAAATTTAAATTACTTCAATACAACATTTAAATGTTTTATTAGGAGGCGTCATAGGACAAAAGTAAATAAGAAAATGTGAAATTTACGAATAGTACTCGAATGTAGTTAAGAAATTTTAAATGATTCGTTCTGAAGAATTATTGATGTCGGAGAAATTTAGATGCATAATTTGGTTGAGAGTGTTAAGTTGAATGGTAAAATATTGGAAGAAATGAGGAGAAATAATGTAGATTTATGATAGAATGAGAGAGAGAAGTGGAATTGATGCACTAAATATATTGGATTTAAATTGTTGCTAGGAAAGTTTGTTGTTGGAGCATGCCGAACGACGTAGGTGACTGGTAACTAGGAATAATTATACAAGTACGAATCAATAGCGGCATAGAAATCCCGTTATTGTGAAGTGAGTAACCTTATCATCATTTTAATTATCTAAAGTAGTCTTTTTATTCAATTTTTGTGAATTCCATAGAAAATGAGTTTAATGGTTAACTTTTAGGTTTTATAAACAAAATGTGTTTACATGAAAAGATTTTATAAATTGTCTTGAAATTGAATGATGGCTTTTGAAAATAGAGTAACTGGAGACCACTTGATGTGTTGAAATTTATGATTCTAATTGATGGCTTATGATAATGTGTTGGCATGACTGGCTGGAATTGTAGTTTGTGAACTATATAAATTGTTCTGTTTTACATTTATAAGTTGGGTAGTATAATATTAGTCATGTCATGCTGTCAAAACTTTATTGTATGGTGGGTTTAGCTTGCTGCAGTGGGCGAGTTTTGTGGACCAGCCCATTAGAAGGGCACGGAATCCTGTTATATTCATACCTCAATCGGAGAGGCGCATAGGGTATCTCTTGAGGTATGGTTATAGTTCACGTCACGTCGAACCACCTCGTGATGATGAACTTTGCTAACGCCAAGGAACGGCTGTGTTTTCAAAACGAAAAAAAATATGTTTTACGTGTATACGAAATTTTTAACAACCTTGGCGGGCTCGAGTGTATGCCTCTGATCAAGGTGTCATCGAATACTATTTGATGGCATGAGCCAAATGTTTTTGAAAGTCATAAGCCTTAATGAGAAATTAAATGAAATACAACCATTTGCATGGGTTGGGATGGATTTTCAAAATGTGAAATACGTAATGTGATGGGATATTTTGATTGTCTCTTTTTACTCAGCTTTAGCTTATTTAAATGATGTTTGTTTACTCACTATGATTTTATAATCTCACCACCCTCCTTTCCACCCATTTCAGGCTCAGAATAGACTGTAGATAGTTTATATCGTCGAGGACTACAGTTGGACTTGCATCATCCAAAAACTGTAGGTTCATTTCTTTTGATATTTTTGGTCATTTGTGGGCTCACGTGTCACTATAAATTAAATTTTATACTTTGGCTATTTGTATTATAGTATGTATGAATTTATTTAGCTTTTACACTACAAAAATTATTTACCGGTAACTCTATAAATATTGTTTTATAAAAAAATGGAATATTTTATTGAATATTTTTGTTATATTCAAATAGATATAGTTTCGTTTAAAATGAATGTTTTAGACATCTAAATTTATTTTTGATTTTGAAATTTGTGTTTTTCACTCATATACTACATTTTTAACTGGTTTCGATATTAGTGTGGAAAAATGACCAAAATGCTCTTGTGAGACAAAAATTATTTTTCTATTGTTTTGATTTGGAAATAGTTTATAACCTCTCAAAACATGTTATTTTACAACTATTGATCACAAGAGAGGTGAGAAAACTGATATGAAAGCCTTGCTAGGTTTCGATTGGCATTTCGAGTGATGAATGTCTATCGGGACATCGTGACAGTTGTCACGGGCTAGAGGAGAGTACCGGGTCGTGACAATTCGGTTGGTATCAGAGCTTTTGGTTTTAAATTTGTTTTAAAGTTGTTTTAAAATTTATAGTGTTAGTGTGGCCCCAAGTTAAGTTAGGTTAGATCGAATAGAATGCTTGCATCTACATATAGAAACCTACCTACTCTTGGGATGCATGAATGATTAAGTAATTACTACTTAGTTACATATAGGTTTTGAGGTGCACTGGTGACATACACACCATGTCTAGAAGAGGTGGTAGTCCTGATACCCCTCATAGTGCTAGTGAGGGATCATTAGATTCCATTGCTAGAAGCCAATGGCGCCCTGATTTAGGTAATTCGAAAATGGTCCATCCCGAATTCCTATTAATAGAATTCCTCCGAACTTAGTATAATGGTTTCGTATTAAGGAAAGCTTTAAGAGTAGCAAAAATTTTGAAAGTGAGAGTAGCTCCGATACTCCGAAAACTGAAAAAGATTTCCTTTTAAAACAACTTGAAGAGTGCCATAGAGAATGGACGAGGGAGGAAATTGCAAGGAGATATATTCGTTCTAGGAAGGACGTGTTAGTTGTACGACATTTTCCTCCTGGTTGTGGAAGAAATGCTGCACTAGTGAGTTATGAGGAATGTAGGAGAATACAACAAGCCAGGATTAAGGAGCAAAGGAGAAAATTATAAAAGGAGGAGAAACCGAAAGAGGATCTTAAGAAGGACTTGGAGTAAAATCTTCCGATAAGATCCGATTAAGATGATGATCCCAATTATATGTAATATTTTCGTAGGATTTTGTACTACTTTAACTCTAATTAGATGTAGTATAAAGGAGATAGTAGTTATCTGTACAAAGGAGTTAGGAGTGGCTTCTATTTTGTATGACTCGAACGAAATGTAAAGTAGCTGTTTAAATAACTGGATATGTATGGGAATCTTTTAGTATGACAGGGATAAATTTGTAATATAATTATTGAGACAAGTTATAGAACGAAGCAATAAGGTTATAAATGACATTCGAAATGTATAACGTGATTAAGTTTATGATTGTAATTTAAGCATGAAGGGGATTACTCAGTGATGCCATGACACTATGAGGTAATAATTGGGCACAAATATAGCCCAATGAAGTTAAATTATGAAATATGAGGAATATGAAATTTTGATTTAGTAAGGATTGCGAGAATAAAGTGAGGAGGAACCTGAGCTGTTTTCGTAGTTAATTATACTGAAAGTCAATAAAATTATTAGAGTACAAGACAAGGAAGATAATTAGATAGGGATGACAATAAATTTGAGGAAAGCAATAGACAGTAAGCAACTTATGTGTGAGGTTGTATATGTGTTATGAAGTTATTACACCGTATGGAAAGAATGTTTTGAGGTAGGATTCTATGAATGTTGATGAAAGTCAAAAGATAACATGAACTGAAAGTATTAACTTGGCTTAGTGCGTATGACAAGAAAAGAGAAGGTACCTATACTTATGGAACTCATGATATATGCCTAGAAGGGAAACCTAATGGTTGAGGATGATTGATGTAGTGACTTTGAATGCAGACAAATAGCTTTGATGAGGAAATTTCTAGTAGTCACAGCGTCGCAGCATTGACTGTCCAACACTGTAATGCTCCGAATACCTCACGCCTATGATGCATGAGTAAGATGGGAGTGACACGATAATGAGCTTACAAATTGAATTTTGGTTATTGGTCATTGAGCTTTGTTATTTGGGAGTTTTAAATATTCTGGAGAATGTCTACTTGAATAAATTGAAAAGCTTATTTATCGCCTTGTGTATGGGCATATAATTAAAAGAAAAATTGAAAGATTCTTGAGTGGCTATATTGAGATAAATTCCCAAGTGATAGAAGTATGAATGAAGGATTATAAAGGGTGGTATAGAAAACAAGTTTATATAGAATATCATTATAAGAATTTACAATTATTGACTTGACCCAGTTAAACGACAAGGGTTAGTAACAACACGAGGCCAATTGTGTAGCACCCTAGAAACCTATGAAGACGAGTTGGGGATTGAACGGATGAGAAGAAATTTCTAATCATACACGGCAAGTATAAAATGTGAGATTTTTAAAACTTGCTAAGGAGCCTAACGGCTAAGTCACAAGCTAAGTAATCACGTGCTGCGAGACATAAGTCTAAGATAGATATTCCCAAGGAGATGCTCAAGAGGAGTTTTGCTATAGATTTTGTGAAAGTTAGCATTAGGTTATATGGCTATAAAGAGAAAGTAGTAAGCTAGAAGTGAAATTTGTGTTAACGTTAAAAAGTACTTAAGAAGAACCTTGTTTCAAGCCTTGCAGTTCCCAGTACAAACTACAGATTGGTCCAAGGAGAATGATGTCACATTAGTATGAAATAATAGAACAAAGGATGATTGAAGATAATTTGGATAATGAAGCTAATAATGAAAACTTCCTAAGGTAGAATGGATATTGGAATTTGAAAATGCTTAAGGCATGCATGATTCAAATTAGTCTAAGTTTTTTTTAGTGACATTTAGTAAGTGAGAAGAAATAGACTGTATCATCAAGGACTACAGTTGGACTTGCATCATCCAAAAACTGTAGGTTCATTTCTTTTGATACTTTTGATCATTCGTGGGCCCACGTGTCACTGTAAATTAAATTTTATACTTTGGTTATCTATATTACAGTATGTATGAATTTATTTAGCTTTTACGCTACAAAAATTAATTATCGGGAACTCTATAAATATTGTTTTATAAGAAAATAGAATATTTTATTGAATATTTTTGTTATATTCAAATAGATATAGTTTTGTTTAAAATGAATGTTTTAGACATCTAAATTTATTTTTTATTATGAAATATGTGTTTTCCACTCGTATACTACATTTTTAACTTGTTTCAAGATTAGTGTGGAAAAATGACCCAAATGCCCCTGTGAGACAAAAATTATTTTTCTATTGTTTTGATTTGGAAATAGTTTTATAACCTCTGAAAACATGTTATTTTACAACTGTTGATCATAGGGGAGGTGGGAAAACTGATATTAAAGCCTTACGAGGTTCCGATCGGCATTACAGGCGATGAATGTCTATCGAGACATCGAGGCGGTTGTCACGGGCTCGAGGAGAGTACCGGGTCGTGATACTTGATGTGTTGTAATTTATGATTCTAATTGATGGCTTATGATAATGTGTTCGCATGATTGGCTGGAATTGTGGTTTGTGAACTGTATGAATTGTTCTGTTTTACATTTACAAGCTGCGTAGTATAATATTAGTCATGTCATACTGTCAAAATTTTATTGTATGGTGGGTTTAGCTTGCTGTAGTGGGCGGATTCTGTCCACCAGCCTATTAGAGGGGCACAAAATTCGATTATATTCATACCTCGATCGGAGAGGCGCGTAGGGTATCTCCTAAGGTATGGTTAGATTTCACATCACGCCAAACCACCTCGTGATGATGAACTTCGCTAACTCCAAGGAATGACTGTGTGTTAAAAACGAAATAAAAATATGTTTTACATGTAAACGAAATTTTTAACAGCCTTGGCGGGCTCGAGTGTACGCCTCTGATCAAGGTTTCATCAAGTACTATTGGATGGCATAAGCCAAATGTTATTGAAAGTCATAAGCCTTAATGAGAAATTAAATGAAATACAATCCTTTGCATGGGTTAGGATGAATTTTCAAATTGTGAAATACGTAATGTGATGGGATATTTTGATTGTCTCCTTTTACTCGGCTTTAGCTTATTTAAATGATGTTTGTTTACTCACTAGGATTTTATAATCTCACCACCCTCCTTTCCACCCATTTGAAGCTTAGAATAGACTGTAGATAGCTGATATCTTTGAGGACTACAGTTGGACTTGCATCATCCAAAAACTGTAGGTTCATTTCTTTTGATACTTTTGGTCATTCGTGGGCCCACGTGTCACTGTAAATTAAATTTTATACTTTGGTTATCTGTATTACAGATAACTCTATAAATATTATTTTATAAGAAAATAGAATATTTTATTGAATATTTTTGTTGTATTCAAATAGATATAGTTTCGTTTAAATGAATGTTTTAGACATCTAAATTTATTTTTTACTATGAAATATGTGTTTTCCACTCGTATACTACTTTTTTTATTGGTTTCGAGATTATTGTGGAAAAATGACCAAAATGCCCCTTTGAGACAAAATTTATTTTTCTATTGTTTTGATTTGGAAATAGTTTATAACCTCTGAAAACATGTTATTTTACAACTATTGATCATAAGGGAGGTGAGAAAACTGATATTAAAGCCTTGCGAGGTTTCGATCGGCATTCCGGGCGATGTATGTCTATCGGGACATCGCGACGGTTGTCACGGGCTCGAGGAGAGTACCGGGTCGTGACACTTGATGTGTTGTAATTTATGATTCTAATTGATGGCTTATGATAATGTGTTGGCATGACTAGCTGGAATTGTGGTTTGTGAACTGTATGAATTGTTCTGTTTTACATTTACAGGCTGGGTAGTATAATATTAGTCATGTCATGCAGTCAAAATTTTATTGTATGGTGGGTTTAGCTTGCTACAGTGGGCGGGTTCTATGGACCAGCCTTTTTGAGGGGCACGAAATTCGGTTATATATGTACCTCGGTCGGAGAGGCGCATAGGGTATCTCCTGAGGTATGGTTAGAGTTCACATCATGCCGAACCACCTCGTGATGATGACTTCTGCTAACGCCAAGGAACGACTGTTTTTTTAAAACTAAAAATATGTTTATGTGTATACAAAAGTATTTAACAGCCTTGGCGGACTTGGTTAAATGCCTCGGCCAAGGTATTCTCGAGAATGATTTTGGTAGGAGCCGAGCTTTTAAGGTACTCATAAGCCATGTTGATTATTTAAATGAAATGAATATTTATGTTATGAATTACATATTGAGATGGAATATTGTAATCGTCTCCATTTACTCGACTTTAGATATTTTGAATGTTGTTTGTTTACTCACTGGGATTATATAATCTCACCACCCTCCTTTCCACCTTTTTCAGGCTTAGAATAGGCTGTAGATAGCTGATTTCATCGAGGGCTATCATTGGATTTGCATCCTCCAAACTGTAGGTTTATAATCTTTTCTTATTTTTGGTTATTCGGGGGCCCACTGGTTATTGTAAATTAAGTTAAATACTCTGGTTTACTGTATTATAGTATGTATGAATTTATTTAGCTTTTACGCTACAAAAATTATTTACCGGTAACTTTATAAATATTATTTTATAAGAAAATAGAATATTTTATTGAATATTTTTATTATATTCAAATAATCGTAATTTCATTTTAAATGAAGGTTTTAGATGTTTAAACTTATTTTTCATTATGAATTATGTGTTTTGTACTTGCTTACCACATTTTTAGCTCATTTTGAGATTTTTGAGGAAAAATGACCAAAATGCCCCTGTGAGGAAAATTTTATTTTTCTATTGTTTTGAATTGGAAATAGTTTATAATCTCTCAAAACATGATTTTAGTAACTAATACTTATGGGGGAAGTGAGAAAAACTGATTAAGCCTTACGAGATTTCGATTGACATTTCGGGTAATGAATGTCTATCGGGACGTCGCGGCGGTTGTCACGGGCTCAATGGGAGTTTCGGGTCGTGACATGTTCCCCACTAACTTCCTCCTTTTTGCATGCTATAGTTTGCATGTAATACTACATACACATGCACATTTCATTATCCCACATAATCTAACTTTCATTAGTTAGTTAATGTTCATTTAGCTTCAAACATTATAATTGCACATAAATCCTCAACTTTTCTTATTTACCATTTAACCCTCCATACTTTTCATTCTTTACAATTTGATCCTTCAATCATTTCTTTTAATTCAAATTTCCTTCTATCTTTCTTCCTTCGCACTTGTATAAATAAAATATAAAATTTGCACTTACCAAGATGTCACCATAATATTTAAATATATACTTACCCGCTCTCATTTTATTAAACAAAGGCACGCAAGCCCCATTTACATTGTTTTTCCTCAAAATTCGTTCTTACTTCTTCTCCCCCGCTTAGATTAACCATATACTCCTCCTTTATGACTGATTTTTATAATAAATAAAATATTAATATTTTAATAATATTTTATTAATAAAATATTATTTTATTTTAAAATTTTTCACTTGTCTCCTTAGGACCCAAAATGTCTCACTTTGTCCCAGTTCACTTCCAAATCACCTTTTAACTCAAAAATTCATCCTCAATAAAAATATTAATATTTAATTATTATTCTCTCGTGTAAAATATTTTATTTGAAAATATTCTTTTCACCCGTCACTGCTCTTTGGCACTTAGATTTACGTCAATTAACCCTTCATCTTCTCAATAAAGTCTCATTAACTTCTATACGAGGGTACGGGGTGTTATAATCAAGGTAAATTCTTAGGTCTGCATATCAAAAGCAACTAGGGACTCAAGGTAAGCATTAGAGTTTAATGCTTTTATAGGGAACTCAGATGCTTGAGACTGTTCGACTTTAGCAAGATAGACACATAGTGCAAGAAGAGTTGGGGAATAAACTAAAGGGATACACAAGCTCATCCGGGGGAGCTATAGGATGTCTATTCTTTGATATAATCTCATGTCAAATAGACTAAGGAAATAATAATCCAACCACATGTTAAAAAAAGCATTATGGTTTGCATTTAGTTCCAAACTCTCAATGATATTTGGCAAATGAGCTAATTGCTCCCAATAATTATCTTCCACAATAATGGCCATCTAGTGATGAGAAGAGTTCAGGTCAAGTCAATTAGATAGATTAATGTTGAGGGAAGTTAACGAAAAAAGAGGAACCATCTGTATTAGGCCAAACTGATGAGCTACTTGAGCTATTCCATACATCACTCCACTCCACTTCATTTTTATCACAAAAAGGAATCAAGTACAATCCCCAAATAAGGGTCTTGAAGGACTAAAAGACTCACACATATCTCCTTAAGGAAAAGAACAGAGGAAATGAAAAGGATAATGAACCACACAGAACTTTATTAGTGCCAATAATAAAAGAGAAAAATTTCCCTTTGTCCCATGTGTAAAAAATAACTGTATGGAATCCAAAGCTTGCAAAAGCATGGAAGACAGATGGTTTCTTTCTTCATATAGGGCTGACTAACAAATTAAGTAAAAGAGGTAGATATTGATGCAAGGGACGAGGGAAACTTAAGGAAAAAGGTATTGCCCCTTGTTTTGGACTAAAGGGAATCAGGGTCAGTTGTTGAAACTTATCCCATTAACCGACTAGCCTAATAGCATAAGGAAAACAAAAAGAGAACTTAGCCCTATAAGCAAGCCATAAGCCAATTCTCCACTTGAAACCCTCGCTTGAATAAAAGGGAAAAAGCATTTACCTTGGGACCTAAGAAAGTGAGTCCCTAAATGACTAAAGGATAAGGCTAGGGGACTACAATTTAGATACCCATTTGAAAGGAGAAGAAGCATCAATTGCCAATGCTTCTCCAACCAGCATCCATATTCACTCCTTCTCACAAAACAAGAAAAAATAGATCTACTACTTTGAAAAAAAAGACCAATGCAAGACTTATACATTAGAATTTTTATTAGTCAAATTACTTAAAAATAATACAAAAAGTAAAGGAACAGAGAAATCAAGTGCTTAAAGATTGAACCAGACTATAAAGCAAAGTAGGTCAAAAGAAAGAAGAAAGGCATCTCCCCAACATGTGAATGTTGGAAGCTGATAGAAAGCTTAAGTGCTACGGGGATGATGTTAGAATAGCAGGCGTGTTCCACTCATTTTCACTTACCAACTGAAAGTAATTTCTTACTCGATGGACAAGGCAAGTCAAACCAAAAATAATGCACCTGATATGACTAAAAAATAAAGCAATGGTCCAAGACCTCAAACAATTGACCAGGAGAGGCTTATCGGGAATGGACTAACGATCTACCAACCATTTCCTAATTGAGGGCTTTAACCATAGGTTTAAATACATGTAAAGAACGCAAATGATTCCCTAAGGAAAATAGGGTAAAAAAGATGCGATGCCAACTAGACCACCATCAAATGAGAGAGGAATGAATGCACCTTACTTACAACATATGCAAGACTCGCCTTTTCCTCTTTATGCCATCCCTTCTCCTTCTCTTCTTGGATTTGTTTTCTATGCTTCACTTTTATTAGTGCAGAAATGGGACTAAAGAGGAGAAAGCTTACTAATTCTAGAACTCATTCATCTTTGAGTTTCAACTTGCTAACTTGGTTTACCCTCCTTGCCTTGAAGTATGTCTTTCACTTTGATGCTATCTTTCCTTTAACATTGATCTCCTTTTTCCTCCTCCACATATATTAGGTTTTGAGGGCGAAATTAGCTTTCTCATTCAATGGACAAATAGGTTCCACGGGTTAGGAAGCTACCTTTAAGTGAGAGGGGGCCTTTCATTTCATGTAACACAAAGGAAAATAGTGCTTGTTCACATTCACTCACTAGAAAAGATGGCACTTAGGATCTAAGCAGAGGGGATCTAGTAATTGAGAATGTCCTAAATAACACAGTTAACAATGGGTTTCCCATTCATCTAAAAAGGATTGAGTTGTTTGGACTAATGATCCCAAAGGTATTTTTTCAATTCAATTTACTTGGAACAAGATCTAGTTCAAGGCAAGAAAAACATTATGGGCTAAGTTCATTTAAAGTAGACACATCTTAACTACATTGAGCTTGTTTCATGGAAGCTTATTATTCATGGAGGCATCTTAGTGGACTATTTTATTTAGAAGATTGGAATTCGACTTGCTTTCGACTTTTTATGTTTTGCTCTATTTGTATCCTTTCTTGTGATTATATTAGATAAAAGCCTTTTTGGCTCTCACACCTAGAAAGCCATTCGTCTAGCTCTCCTATTTTACTTCACACTTGTGACTTTACTTGCACTTGAACTATTTTGTTAGTAAAAATCTTTATGGCTTGCTATCCATAGACAAAGCTTGCAGCCTTCTTTTCTAGAATAGTTTACTTTGTGATTGCAAACTATTAAGTCTAATTAGCTTGAGCCCTTGTGGTAAATTATTAGCCTCATATTCATGATTTATATAAGTTCCAAGCTAGTGAGAGGGAGTGCAAAATAAGGATGGATTGAACTCTATCCATTGTAGGCCACCCCATCTACCTATTGTTGAAGGTCAACTTGCTCCTCTCTTAAGATTGCAATCCTTATCAAGTTGAGAAGAACTGAGTAACAGGTCGAGGAATTGGGCATTAATCCTCTTGGATTCGATAGGAGTGGGATTAGGTAAGTTAGATCCAATGAAGTAAAAATAATTTTTTGGATAGAGACCTTAGATCTGAAGGAAGCATCTTGTCACATGTCCCACTTCTTGAACGGTAAAAAAAAGGACTTAGTCACCCCTCTAATAGTTTAGATAGAAATGGTTGAAGAGGAATGAAGTTAGAGGTCTCACCCTTGAGGGTTCCATCAAAAATAGTTTGAGATTAAATCGTTTGGTCTTTATTGGATGATCGTTTATTGGTTTGAGAACCTGATTAAAAAAAACCAAAAATTTAGAACACATGTAGATTTGCAAGTCCAACGTTTGAAGTTATTATAGTGAGTTTCGATTTAAGAATTCCACAGTTTAAACAAAGATAGTGTTGAGTATGTGGCTTGACTTAGTCTAGGGTGACTCAAGTCTTGATTGACTAGTCATTTTTCATTTGCAACTGTAAAAGTTGCTTTGTGATCTTCCCATTTTCTACTTAAATTGAGGATCGAATGCTTGGTGAGATATAGAAATAATGTCAAGCTCGACTCTACAATATGTTTATTATGCCATTCTTACATAAGAATGCATGTTTACTTACTTGGGTACCTCGAAAATCGTTAAAGGATGACAATGTACAAATGGTACAATTAAGTTGAATTAAGCCTCGAACTAGTCCAAATAGAGATTTTAAGATGAAATTGAGAATTTTAAAACCCCAGAATGACTTAAAATGGTGATTCGGAGTTCGAGGACCGATTTAGAGTCAAATTAGAATATTCATGACTTAAGGGCAAAATGGTCATTTTGCCACCCGAGGTTAAGATGTGAGTGTCGAATGAAATTTTTGACTGAGATTGATCATTGGGAGTATAATTTGAGTTTAAGAAGTGAAGAATTTTAATTTCGGCTTTTTTCGAAGGATAAGGGCAAAATAGTCATTTTGCCACCCCAAGGGTAAAGTTGTAATTTTACACCACCCAACACTTGTCATGCCCATGGATTTCAGCCATTAGCATTTTATATCATGGATAATTGAAGGGTTTTATGTGGTGGTGGAAGAAAGCTTAATTATTAAGTTTTTAAACATGGACCAATAACATGGTGACAAGTGTGAAGCTTGGATTATTTTATTATTTGGCTTTAAAAATCAGCCCATAACCCTCCCAACTCATTTTTCTTGGTTGGCCAAAGAGAGAAAAAGAGAAAAAAGGAAGAACAAAAACCCTAGAGAGAAAAATTCAAAGGGAAATTGTTGATTTTCAAGGAATCAAGCCATTAAAGGTAAAATTTCTTAATTCTAGCTTGTGATCTACCTTTCCTATGCATTGTTTTGCATTTTCCATGGTTGAATCACAAGATATCACGAAGGATAGTGTGCTGATCAAACCTTAGGAGAGAGAATTTGATAATGAATTTAGTTAGAAAACATGTTATTCTAGTGTTTTTAGTTGTTTAGTGATGTGTAGTATGAAAAGCAAGCAAGAAAAATTCATGTTCTTACGTCACCTTCATTGGCTGAATATTCCATGTGGAATATTGATGATGAATTTGATTGAATTTCAAGTGATTTGATTAGGAATGAACGATTTATGGTGTGAGAATCAAGCATAAAAAATTATATTGTTAGTGCATTCACCATGGCCGAATTTTTCAAAAGAAAATGTGAGGATGATTTTACCACATTTAAAATTATTTAAATTGTGTTTAATGATTTAGAGTATTGGGAGAAAAATGGAATTGTTTGGAGTTGAATTGGACGTATTGGCCATTTAATCGGGTGATAGATCGAATTAGGCCAACACCATTTTTTTTTAGGTACATAATTGAATTTATATTGAACACCATATTTAGATAGTTACCCGAGTATTTCACATCCCATTTCATGCATTAGTATAGAGCCTAAATTGGTTTTACAACGGTTTAGCACAAATGTAGCAAATTGCTTATTGTGCATTATGTCTAGGTGGTGAGCATTCTGGCAAAAGTAAGGAGGTAGTATCCGAGGATCAAGAATGAGAGTATCCCGAATTTGATTCCCATTACAGTGAGTAACCTTATTATCATCTTAATTATCTAAAGTAGTTTTTATTCGTTTTTGTGATTTGATAGAAAAAAGAGTTTAAATGGTAAATCTTTATGCTTTATAAGCAAAATGTGATTAAATGAAATGATTTTATAAATTGTCTTGAAATTGAAAGATGGTTTTGAAAATGGAGTAATTGGAGACTACTTACTGTATTGTAAATTATGTTTTGAATTAAATGGCTTATGATAATGTGGGCATGAATGGCTGGATGGGTATTTGTGTTGAAAATGTATAAACTGTTGTTTGCCTTGATAGGTTGGAAAATGATAAAATTGTCATGTCATGCTGTTGAATTTTTATTGAATTGGTGGGTTATAGATTGGTCACTGTAGTGGCGAGTTCTGTGGACCAGCCTATTAGAGGGGCACGAAATCCGAGTATATTCCTACCTTGATTGGAGAGGCACGTAGGGTAACTCCTGAGGTAAAACTTTAGAGTTCACTTCACGTTGAACCACCACGTGAGGGTGAACTCAGCCAACGCCAAAAAACGGCTATGTTTTCAAAATAAAAACATGATTTATGCGTACATGACTTTTTAATAGCCTTGACAGATTCGATTGGGATACCCCCAGGCCAAGGTATCCTTGACAACTGAGTATGAGAATGATTTTGACGGGAGCCAAGCTTTTTAGGAAATCATAAGCCTCGTTGTTTATTTGGGTGTACTGAATCTATTTTATCTTATTAAAATTAGTTCGAAATGCTATGAATCATTTTTATGCTAATCTATTTTATTTGTCTCCATTTACTCAACTTTAGATATTTTAGATGATATTTGTTTACTCACTGGGATTATATAATCTCACTACCCTCCTTTCCACCCATTTCAGGCTCAGGATAGTTGGTAGATAACTCATTTCGTTGAGGGTTATTGTTGGACTTGCATCCTCAAAAACTGTAGGTTCACAACCTTCATTACTTTTAGTCATTCGGGGGCCCACATGTCATTGTTAAATGTTTTGAATACCTGGCTGCATGTGCTACTATATGTAGGAATTTATTTTGCTTTTACGCTATAAAAATTATTTACGTAGCGTTCTATAAAAATTGTTTTATGAAAAATTGGAATATTTTATTCATTATTTTTATTTTATTTCATTAGCTGTAATTTCACTTTAAAATAATGTCTTAGATATCTAAACTTCTTTTCGGTTATGAAATGTGTAAATTTCTCGCATATACTACGTTTTAGCTGGTTTTGGAATTTTTAAGAAAAATGACCAAAATACCCCTGTGTAGTTGAAATTTCTCTTTGACTATTTTTGAATTGAAATTGGTTAATATCACCTTAAAACATGATTTTAGTAACTAATACTCACAGGGGAAGCGAGAAAACTGATATTAAGCCTTGCGAGGTTTCGTTTGGCATTTCGGGTGATGAATGTCTATCGGGACATTGCGGCGGTTGTCACGGGCTCAATGGGAGTTTCGAGTCTTGACAAATAAGATGCATCCATTTCTAGGTGAATTCAATGTCTTGTGGATGCTATCTATTAGGTAGTTAAACATGCCCCTTGGGAGATCTTTGGGTCTTTTAAATGGACTGACTCAATCAAAAGGCACAAAAAAAATGAAGGGAAAGCCTACTGTTTTTCTGTGGTTGTTTCTTAATATGAGAGTAGACTACACACGTTAAAGAAATTCGTTGTCTAAAGATAATCCAGTGATCTTAAAAAAGTTTCAATTTGAATTGTAACGACCCCTCCCCGGTCGTTACCAGCATCCGAGACCTCCGATAGATCCCGCCAAGTCCTGAACAAGCCTTAATGAATATTCTCAATAACTCACTATACACGACCATCAATTCATGTTAATGCTTAATCATATACATTCCCATATCGTGACTTGAAAACCTAACCATAATGAAACAATGCAATTTTTTGAATCATGTAGTCGTGAACATGTATATACAATAGAGTCTAACTTTTTCAATTTGTCATTTATATCAAAAACCAATATCTATTACACCTTAAATAGTATGGTGTTACAACACGACCTCTGACAGTGGAGCAACTTTAGATAATATGCTACGAGATGCCTTTACCTATCCATGGTGGACCGTACATGCTGATGATTACACACTTGACTGATCCCTGTGTCATGACCCAAAACTCCCCATCGAGCCCTTGACAATCGTCGCGAAGCCTCAACAGACATTCTTCACCCCGAATGTCGATCAAAACCTTGCAAGGCTCTCATATCAGCTTTCGCACTTCCCCTGTGAGCAATAGTTATTAAATCTTGCATTTCAAGAAATCATAAGTCGTTTCCAAATCAAAACAATATAATATTATTTTCTGGCTCACAGGGGCATTTTTGTTATTTTTCTTCGAAAATACCGAAACCCGCCAAAAACATGGTGTGTGGGTGAAAAACACACGTTTCATAATTAAAAGTAAATTTAGATGTCTAAAATAATTACTTGAAATGAAATTATAATTGTTTGAATAAAATAATAATATTTAATAAAATATTTTATTTTTTAAATAAAAAACTATATTTATAGAGAAATCCGTAATTTAATTTGTTAGGACCCGGAACCTCCCTCGGGCCCATGACAACCGTCGTGACTTCCCGATGGATACTCATTACCCGGAATACTAATCGGAACCCCGCAAGGCTTACATATCAGTTTTCAACAATTTTCAGTCGTTTCCGGTTGAAGTAAATCAAAAGACAAAAATATAGCATTTTTATATAAAACAATATTTATAGAAACACGTGTAAGTAATCTTTTGTAACTTAGAAGTAAAATAAATTCATACATACAATAATTTACAAAGTTATAATGTACAATAATAATTACAATGACAAGTGGCTCCTAAATACACCAAGTGTTGGTGATAGTAACCTACTGTCTGTAAGATAGAGGGGTCAACTGGAATCCTCGACAAAATCGGGTATCTACAAGCTATCACAGGCCTGAAATATTTGGAAAGGAGGTGGGTAAGATTTTACAAGCCCAATGAGTAAACAGACATTATTATAAATATCTAAAGGCGAGTAAAATGGAGGTAAGTTTAAACAACAAATTACAAACCATTTCATAAGGTTTTCAATTTATTTCTTAAACCATAAAATATTTGTAATTTACCAAAACAATTGTTAAGGCTTATGAGTTTTATTAAAAACAGGGCTCAAGCCAAAAACTAATCTCGGGGATACCTTGGCTGAGGCATCTAACCAAATCTGCCAAGGTTGTTAAGATATTTACATGTTAAACACATTCTAGTTTTGAAAACAAGCCGTTCCTTGGCGTTGGCCGAGTTACACATTCACGTGGGGGTTTGACGTGAAGTGAGCTCTAACACTATCCCGGGAGTTACCCTCCTCGCCTCTACAACTGGAGTAACTATGTAACCGGGTTTACCGTACCCCTCTAATAGGCAGTTTACGAAAACCCATCATTGTAGTGACTAAACCCACAAATTTTAATAAAATTTCGACAGTATAACATGGCTTTTATTTATTTACCCAGCCTGCATAGTAAAAGACAGCTTACATATATTCCCAATGCAATTATAACATATAGCCACATATATTCATATATCATAAGCCATTCATAGGAAAATATATATTTCAAAATAATTAGCAGCCTCCAATTACTCAATTTCATAATCAACACAATATATTTTTATTTGTCACATTTATTTCTAAAACATTAAAAATCCCATTTTAATCTCATTTTCGTTTCATAAAATCCATGAAAAGCATTTAAAAATAAACTCTAGATAATTTACAATAATAATAGGTTTACTCACAATTTGTACAAATTAAATGCTTTCTAGGTGCCCTGATCACTGTTCGTCGGGTACGACTTGCCTTTACCGGAACGCTCTCCTCCTTGACACATTGCAAAAATTACACAATTCACCACATTGATGCTAAATCACTATATAATTGACTTAAATCCTATACTAATGCATGGTATGAAATGCAATAGCCTAAAACGGCTTAAACGCAATATTAACCTATTTTTGGCACTTTACCCGATAAATTGCTAACGCGCTCCATTTTAGCTCTAAATTGTCCCATTTTCTCTCCAACATTTCTAACCATTAAATATCAGCCAATAACTCACTAAAATCACCAAAATCAGCTCACTTTCCTCCTTGGAAATTTTTGCCAAAAATGGGACATTAATTCGGTAAATCTTCCACTTTATTTTTCTATCACATTTAACCATTTTTCATCATTTTCTCTTCATTTCTCTTAGAATCAAAATCAGTTCATCATCATTGTACATCATTGAACATTCAGCCAAGGGTGGGTATTGTGAAAATTTCATGCTTTCTTGCCTAATTTGATTTCTATACACATTTAACTAACTAAAACTATCAATTTAACTAAAAATCAAAACATAAAAATTTCAAATTCCTCCCCTTTGAATTTCGTCCAGCCCTTGATATCACTTTTTGATCTCTCTCCTCAAGCATGCTAAATGGAAACAAAGGCATAAGAAAGGTAGAAATCAAGCTAAAGTCAAAAAATCTTACTATTAGACGCGTAAACGGTCGAAAAACGTGATTTTCCCTTTGAATTTTCTAGTTTTCCTTTGGTTTTTCTCTTTTCTTCCTTTCCTCTCTATTTTCTCTCTTGTTCTCTCCTTATGGCTGGCCATCACTTAATATGGGGTTTAAATGGGCTGACTTTTCATTAAAATAATATTAAATCATTAAAAAGTGCCATGTGTCACTTTCCTATTGGCCCGTTTTTAAAATTTCATCCATTAAACTTCTATTTTTCACCACTTGAAATACCATAGTTATTCATACCAAAAATAAATAAATCCTATAATTTTGACAAGTTTTGGGTGGTGAAAATTACGATTTTTACCCTGGGGCGACAAAATTACTGTTTTGACCCTATGTTCCGAAAATTGTCAGAATTGAAATTTTTCACTTCCTATCATTAAATTATACTCCAAATAGTTAATCTTGGTCAAAATTTTGACTCCATGATCAAATTATTATCTTAGGTGGCAAAATAACGATTTTGCCCCTAAACATCAAAATTTCTAATTTTTCCCCAAATGAACCCTCGAACTCTGAACAATCATTTTTAGTCATTTCTGGACTGTAAAATATTAAATTTCATCCTACGATTCCTATTTGAACTAGTTTGAGGTTAAATCAACTCAAGTGTACCATTAGGTATAATACCGGGTTTCGTCTATTCTTAGGAACTTTCCTAGCGTAATAACATGCTACTCAGTGCATGTATGTCATGACATGTGTTTATAGGGTCGGGTTTTACATAATTTCTATAGTGTAAAAGCTAAATATATTCATACGTACTTTATAGCAGATAACTGAAGTATAAAATTACTTTTACAATGACACGTGAACCCTCAACTAACTAATAAGATTCGAGTCTGTGAACCTACAATTTTATCGATGCAAGGCTAACTAAAGTCCTTGACGCAATCGGCTATGTACCGGCTATCCCGAGCTTGAAATGTGGGGAATTGAGGTTGGTGAGATTATAAAATCCTAGTGAGTAAATAGACACTATCTAAACTATCTAAATGGAGACGAATTAAAATATTCTTTTCTAATATATGTTTCATAACATGAATATTCAGTTTACTCAATTAATCAACATGGCTTATATATCTCACAAAACTTGGCTCCTGCCAAAATCATTCCCGGGGATGCCTTGGCCTCGGCATCTGACCGAGACCACCAAGGCGGTTAAATTTCTTTACATCCGAAATTCTAGCCATGCCTTGGCGTTGGCTGAGTCTCACTCTCACGCGGTGATCCGCGTGAAGTGCACTCAAATCTTTACCTCCAGAGACACCCTTCACACGGCTCTCTGATCGAGGTAAGGTATATCTAATTCTGTGCCCCCTCTCTTAGGCTGGTCCACAGAACCTCCACTGCAGGGATTATGGATTATTTTATCTACCACCTAATTTATAAAATCTTTATCTGCATGACATGGCAATTTATCGCAACCTAGCCTCTCAAGGCTGAATACATAGTATATATATAATTTTGATACAAATACCGACTTTGTCATTCATGCTCACATATTGTTATAAGCCATATAATTTAAAACACAATTTATAACACAAGCAAGCAGTCTCCAATTACTCTATTTTCAAAACCAATATTCAATTTTCTAGAAAATTTATAAAATCATTTTATAAAATCACAATTTCTTCTAAAACATAGCAATTTACCATTTAAGCCCATTTTCTATAAAATCACACAATTGTAAAAAACTACTCTAGATAATTAAGACGATAATAAGTTTACTCACAGTTCTAGGAGTCGATGTACTCCTAATCCCAGTCCTCAAGCACAATCTCTGTACTTTTACCAGTGTAATTTGCTCACCACCTATCCACAATGTACAGTACATAATTCACCACGTTAATGCTTGACCATATAAAATCAATTCAGGCTTGGTGTATATGCATGATATGATATACAACTTATCCGACTATTGCTTAAATGCGGTGCTGACCTAATTCGGCCTATTTACCGATTAAATGACAATTATGTCCGATTTGGCTCCATTTCATTTTTAATATTTCAATTCACAAAATACAATTCCAATAATCTAAAATTCAACCTAACAACCCTCACAATTCTTCTTGAAAATTTCGACCATTGTGGTGTACTATCACTGAAAATTTTCCCATTCCATTTTCTCACCATAAATAATCATTTCATCAATTTTTCAACTATTTCACTTGATCACAAAATCAATTCATTACTTCTACACTTCACATAGGGTTCGGCCATTGAAGGTTCATGGGGAAAATGGATTATTTTCTTGTTGTTTTGTTTCTAAACATGCTTAACTAACTCTAAACACCAACATAACTCAAAATCAAAAAATTTCAACATCTTTTTCTCTCTATACCCATTTTGACCAGCGATGATTTCCCCATGAAAATGTACAATCCAACCATGGAAATTAAGGAGAAATGCATGGGTAAGGTAAATCACTAGCAAAATCAAAGAAAGTTTACCTTTGCTTGATCAAATCCTTGAATTCCAACACTTTCTCTTTGATTTTCCCCACCTAGGGTTCTTGTTTTTCTTTTCCTTCCTTTGTTTTTCCTTTGCTCTTGGTTTGGCCAGCCATATGAAGAAAATGGGCTGATTTTTATGCCTTTTTATAAAGAAACAATAAAATAATAAAAGTATGAGACATGGCATTTCCTTATTGGTTCAAATTTTAAAAATTTGACTTTTAATTCTTTAATTCTCCACCACACATTTCTCATGTTTACCCATTTCCATGATGAATAAAATCCCTTGGTCTTAACAACTGTCGGGGGTGAAATTTTACCTATTTGGCCCCAGGAAGGTAAAATTACTGTTTTGCCCCTATACTCCAAAAATACCGAAATTACAACTTTTTCACTTATCAACCTCAAATTATACTCCAATGAGTCAAATGTGATCAATGTTGATCAAAAACTTCTTCCAATATTCCAATTCTATCCTTAGTTAGCAAAATTACGATTTTACCCCTAGATAGTGAAAATTCTGATTTGACACCGAATTGATCCTCGAACTCCGAATCACCATTTTAAGTCATCCTTGGACTGTGAAACTCTTAATTTCACCTTAAAATTCCTATTTGAACTAGTTCAAGGCTTAATCGACTTAATGATACCATTAGGGGCAATATCGTCTTTTAACGATTTCTCAAACTTCCTAAATATGCAAACATTCTATTGAGCATGTAAATGACATCGTAATTATTTTATAGAATACGGTTTGATAGTTGTCTGCAAAAGGGAAAAAAAGGGGTTTGAGTCTCACAAACTCAATAATCATCGACTCCGTGCGTAGGGCGTAGATGGGAAACAAGTAATAGGGTAGAGATTTTGAATAATAAAAATTGCAAGAGTAGATAAAAATATTTAATTCAAACGGAGATTTGTGCCTTATATATATAAGAAAATATCGAGAATCGCTTGTAAGTTGTAATCAACCATAATGTATATCAAATCAAGTAAGTAAACTTTTGTGCAGTGAGAAAGTTAATAACCATTTTTAAACTAAATTAGTAAAATATCATTTTAAACCTCATGTTTTGTAAAAGATCTCTGCAGTCGAAATTGTCTCATGTAATACCCAAATCAAATCAATAAAGTTAGGCAAGCTCCCGCGAAACCAAGCAGTAACTAGGTTTATACATAGTTCGCAAATCGCCCCGCACGCAAGGGTAAAATTCATATAATAGTAAAACCAGGGGGAGTTTCAAGAAACCATATAATTTCATTTTCACCATGCAAGAAATAAGAGTTTGAAAACCCAAAGAGATTTTTAGTCTCGAGTAGGAGATCAAATAAAACCCGTGGTCCTACTACCACGTAATAACCTCTAGGAGCCTCACTCCATCGGATCCCACATGCCATGGTAGTCTCCCTGATGTTGGTCGACATCGGAGAATCAAGCAGTCGCAACAGCGTAATCCTCTGGTGGCCTAGCCACGAATACATATATCATAGGACGTGGTCCCCCCCACACTTAACCGCCCGTCTACGACCTAAAGGTTCTCTAGCTAAAGCTCACTCGTGCACGTGGGTCACACTTAACCAAAGTGACAACCAGCCTACTCTCGAATCTCCCGATTTGTAAAACTATTTTGAAATTGTGTTATGTCCTTAAAAGCTCTTCTCAAAATTATTTTCAAAGCATTCAACACAGGGTATGATAAAATCTATCATTTTCTCAAAATATATTTATGCATGAATTTCAAAACAATAATTCATATGGTGAATAAGCAATATAACCATGAATGCACACTGCACAAATATAAGGCACAGATTTTGAGGCAAAACAGTGTGAAGGGCTTGTTTCCCGATTTTCAAAACACTTTACATATAATTTATACATATATATTCAAAATGATTTCTAAACATAATTTGCAACCATAATTTCCTAAGATTGCTACCAGCACATGTTATCCATAATTTTCGCATTTTAAATAAATCATACGCATAGGTATATATTTACGAAAATTTTAAAATTGACACCCCCTACTCACCTCACAATAGTAGGATATTACATCGCTAATTCTACTTGTCAGTCGCTCGTCATTTCCTTCGGCACACCACTATAGTGCACTATCTTCACTTAATCACTTCCAAATTAGGCAGGGTGGCCCAAGTCTCCACCTTCCTTTTCTCTTTTGGACTTTTCTTTTCTTATTACCATTAGGCCCTTTCCATGGGCTTTTCCCATTTCTTCTTATTGGGCCATGCCCATCATTTTTTTATTGGGTTATGCCCATTTTTTTATTTCATTTCATTTCATTTCTTTCTCTTTTCTTTCTTTTTTTTTTCTTCTTCCTCCTTTACACTGGCAGCAACTCCACCATGTCTTCCTCTCCACACCGGTAGCTTTTTCATTTCTTTCTTCCTCTCACCACCAACAACAAGTTTCTTCCTTTTCTCCCTAAAAATTGGCAGCACAAGGCTGCTCTTTTCTCTCTCAAAATCGACAACCAACGCTGCTCCTTTCTTCCTAAAAAAATCAACTCTTCCTCTCTCCTTAAAATAGCAGTAAAAGCCAACTCTTTTTTTTTTAAATTAAAACGACAGCACACAGCCCACTCACACTCAGCTTCTTTTCCCTTTCTTTTCTTTCCTTTCTCTTCCTCTCTCTTGGCTTTTTCTCTTCTTTTTCTTTCCCTCCTTACTCGGCTGAATGTGGCATAAATAATGGCTGTTACAAAGCCATTTAATGGCTGAAATGGTGAAGGGAGACTAGACATGACCATTCTCTTGTCATGTCCCCTCCTTTATTATTTTTTTTTTGTAACTCATTTCTCTTCTCCTTTTCCTTTCATTTGTGGCTGACCCCCCCTTAACTTCTTCTCTTACTTTTCTTTTATTTATTCCATTCTTTCTTTCCTCTCTTGCATTGGTCGCCCCCTACTTCTCTTGTGCCTTCCTTTATTTGGCCGACCATTTCACACTAAAAAGAAATTTGTTTGACTTTTCTTTTTACTTGGTTGACCGGCCTTTCCAACATTTTTCTTCATCCTCTCTCTCATTTCACTCCCAATTCTCTTTTTACTCCTTCATGGTCGGCCCGTACTAACCCAATTTATCACTTAAAAATATTTTATTTTATTTTCTCAAAATAATAACATTTACATACCATTTCTCATCTTCATTTTATTTAATACACAACCCTCAATTTTTTGAATTTTAAAATAGATCTTTCCGACATGTGTAAAATTTCTAATTTCCTTCTGTCTTCCTTCTCTTACATGTGCCCAATCAGAATATCAAGATTGTATTTTAACGTGGTATCACCATAATATTTAAATATTGACTTACCTGCATTAACTCAATTTCATAAAATCACGCGGTACAATTACCGTCGTTTTTCCTCCATAATCCTTCTTTACTTCTTCTCCCCCACTTGAATTAATCATATATTCCTGTTTCATGATGAATTTTGACAACAGATAAATTATTAATATTTTAATATGATTTTATTTATAAAATAATATTTTATTCTAAAATAATTTTCTCACCCGTAACTGCTCTTCAACACTTAAATTTGCATTAAGTGACCCTTTGCCTTATCGATAGGGTCTTTTTGGCGACTAACGAGGATACGGGGTGTTACATGAATATTTATAAAAATATATATTTTATAATATAGTTCTATTTGATTCGAAAAACTATACTATAGTTTTTCTTGCCCTTTTACTTGAAACTTTCATTCCTTTTGATAGCTCTTTTTTGGGAACGATCGAAGATTAGATATATCGGCTCTATTTTCTTATCGAACCTGTGAAAGTACTTGCATTATTAAGAGAACTCGTTCACCGTTGTCAATTATCATATGCCAATACTAGAAAAAGAACTACCAAAATTATAAGTTCCACATTTGCCTTTCACTAGTGTGATGCAATTCTTTAATGAGGAAGTTTTTGTTAGCCAATATAAGCCCCCCCTTTTATATAATTTGTGTCGAGAAGGAATAAAAGGTGGGCGAAGGTCTTTTCCCTAACTCTAAGATACCTTCTATGCTATCTTAAAGACCTAGCACAAACTAACAAGTCGGTCTAAGCAAGCTTGACTAACTTCTTCCCTTTCGTAGTTCTAAGCTAGTCAATTAACTATATCCATTACTAAGATTAGCTGCTTTACTTTATCAACCTCCCCTTAATGCATGCTTCTTTCTTTATTATTTGTGAATTGTTGACGCTAATCTAGGTGCATATTTTAACTCCCATTCTTGCTGGTTTAGATATTATATTTGAAAGACTCGAGTACCTGATTTCGATTTTTGAAGGATGCCTTCTGTTTAAGGTAATAGGACGAGGAGTTCCAACAGAATAATACTTTACTAACCATCGGCTTTCATAGTGAGTATTGATACATGGTACACTTTATTTGGAGTCTCCCCTACAAAAACTATAGCTTCCTTATGGCCCTATGCGTTAGATTATGCCACTCCCATGCCATTCTAGCCAGATGAAGCTCTTCCAAACCTTTATACACTTTATTGAGGTGAGGATCTAATGTAGTGCACAACTATAGTATAGGTTACTCTAACTAACCCTAAACTACAAGCTAAGGTGTGAAAACGTTAGAGCAAAGACGACTTCTAATAAGGCTTATCGTAGTCATTTTAAAACCTTGGATAAGAAAGCTAAATATATGCTTAACCTCCGGTGACTATCGAGGTTGGGCTAATTTTCCAAGTCGAAACACGTTGTTGTGAATGCAACCAATGTGGAAGAAAACTTTTCCGAATGGAGTCCAACAAGTCTCCAAAACCTTGACTTGATCTTTACTTTAATTACTTGATTTGTCCATCTTTCTCTAAAAGTTTAGTACTATATCGATATTGAAATCAATTCATTGCCAAGGTAATAGATTGATTGGATTTCTTGCTTCCTTAATGCATTCCCTAAGGAGGCTAGGTATGCAGAAGTTTCTACCATCCTTTCCTGCCTGATGAGAGAAGAAGATAAGGTTAGATTGACTTTCTTGTTAGCTTGTTTCCTTGGATGTCTTGACCAAAGTCAAGTTCTTTTATAATGGATAGTGGGCTAGTTCCCCCTTGGTTTTTAAGCTACTAACCTCATCAATGTCACAAGCAATTGAGTTGATTTACGGTCCTTTTTCGATTGTTGTCTGATGAACTCTTGTCCCTAATCCCTTATGTTTTGTTTTTTCTTTTCTGTCGAGGCCTTTGGGGTTAGGTTGGTGATTGCATCTTTGAGTTGGCATGCCCTTACCCTTTCCTTCATTCACTTGGGATTGGCTAGCGCCTTTGAATGCTAGTACTTATTAGCTCTTTTCTTGATTTCATTCCACTAACAAGGCTTTGACAAAGACATATTTGACAATAGAACATGTAAGAACTACTCTAGGTCAAGAATGCGGTGCGTCACTTCTCTAATTAAAAGTAATCTCTTCGCTTATGCTTGATGAAATTGAAAAGAGAAGGAGAATGTTGTAAGCATTATAATAACTAGTCTTAGGTGTTCAATACTTGAATAAAGAAGAAAATGTGAGACCTACTTTGATAGTAACCTTGACTTCCCCAATGTTAGAGTGTCATGAGCTCCTAGAAACATAGAAAGACAGTTCCCTATCCATATCTTCAAATTGCATCAGTCTATCAGTTACAGATAGATGGCATTTCTTAGCTTCCTCGAGCATAGCCAAACCCACTTTACTTTCTTTCTTCAAACTCTTTCGGTTACTCAATGCGACTAGGAAAGGTACTTATTCATAAAGGGACTTGTTGGAAGAAAAGATAGGCTCTTAACAAGACATAGTGGCGTGGAGCTCTTCCTACTCATTTTCTTATTCAATTAAATAAGCCATCTCATAGACAATGGCTGTTCTAAAAAAAGATTGTGTATAAAAGTTGGTGGATCCTCCACTCTCTTTCTTCCATCACAACATGGAAAGAGTACAAGTTTGATTTTAAGAAATTTTAAAAGAGCGCCTTCTTGGCCTACCTTCATTGATTACTTAATTACTAATAAAATAATGCCATATTTCAAGGGTAGGAAGAGCCACACTAGCACCTCCATTAGTCTTCGATCACTAAAAGGCTTTAATACTTTAAATGAAGCCTCAAAGTAGATAGCCTACAAGAGACAAAGGTTGCTTGCTTCCTTAACAAAGGAAAGAAAGAGTAGAAACCTTAGCTCTAACTTAACTTAGAGATTCTTGACTTCTCTTTTGTTCTTTTATGAAAGAAAAGGAAAGAGAAGTCTTTACTGTAGATGAACTTACAACTACTACTTACCAAGAGGTCAGGGGCTAGACTAGAGGAATGAGCCATGGGCAACAAGAAAAGACTAAAAGTGATGCCTCAAACCCCTCAGCCTCTTTTTGACTTAAAAGCTTTGAAAGAGAATAGAAAGGGACTTACTAGATCTATTAAAAGCATAGAAAGACATAAAGAACATTCCAATATCGGTCTAAACAATATGAATATCCAAGACTCAAAACGCAAAGGAAGCTAACAACTTGGATTGAGGTTATTAGGGAAGAGAAACAGTAGGTAATGACAGAAAAGAAAGAAGAAGGAATTTCTTCCGTTAAAAATCAGGCAACAACTGACATAAAAGGAACAGTCTTGAATCAACCACTATTCTAGAATTTTCCTTACTTGATTCCTGTCCTGATTATGTGGAATAACTGATGCTAGTGGTAATGGGAGCTCATGGATGAAGACCCATTGTTCAAATAGCCATTGTTGCATAAGCGATGTGCAGATGAATTGAATTATCAACCGTGGGATTCAAAGTAGTGGGATAGACTCCATATGAATCTGATTCTATCAATTTCTTTTGAATAGAATATCCTTAATAAGAACTGAATTGAGCACTAGCATGAGGCATAAAATGTTATTTTTCAGTGCATAAGGAATAAAAGTGGAAAGAGCAGATTTTATTCCTTATTCCTACTCAATTTAGTGAATTTGCTCACCTTCGGGTGAGGGAAGAGTTCATCACTTCCTAACTTGCCAAAGAGAAGGGTTTTAGTGTTAACATAATAATCATCGAAGGCATATCATCCAAAAAGAGTTAAGGTAAAAAGTCATCGAGTTAGAGTCACGCTTTCTTTCTTAAGGCGAGAAGGATAGTCAAATTAAATTATTTTCTTTGGTTGGTAGCTATTCCATAGTTCTACATTTCATTTTTCTAAGACTAAAGGAAGCCTAGATAACTTTCATCGTTGCCCTTCTTTAATCAAAGAGTTAAAGAAAGCCCTAACCTCAACTTTTAGAGGTGAACTCGAAAGAAAAAAGAGCACATGCATTTGCTTCAATTGGATTTTTGTTTTGATCAATCTCTTTTTTTACATAAAGAGAGTAAAAGCGATGGTTAGCCTATCCCTCTTCTCTCTATAGGTACGAAAGATAGCTATGGAAACCAAAGAAATAAAAGGGTAGAGACTCTTTAACACAAACTATACTTGCTAATCAATTAGAACTCACAGCTGGCATTTAGTCTCTTTTCAAGGCAGGTTCGAGATCGAGTTCTAGCTCAATGCAATTTATACTAAGGCTAAGGTAAGTAGTAGGAACTGCACTAGGGGAAAAAAGTGAGGGGATTGATTGACATTTGAAGTAATCCCGAGAGAGGATTAGAAGAAGATCAACTACCAATGCAAATTTTTCTTAATTCATAACTCCAAAAGTTGAAAGAAGCCAAGGAATGTCTCCATTTGGGATGAATCCTTCTTCTTTTTGCTATTGATTCAATTTTGTCAAACCTTTGTTTAACAGCTAATTCTTCTTTAATTGCAAAAAATTGTTGATTCAAGAATAAGAACAACTTCTTCCTTATCATAGCTACTAAACTTACAGAACACATCGCTTTCATTGTAGTTTCAGTGAAAAAAAAGGGCTTTAATAACGAAAGTTATTTTAAAAGAGAGTTCTGCTTGACTTTCAAGTCAGTTCACGAGATTAATCAATCAGTAGTGGAATCGAGTTCCCTATCTTTTCTCTTCTATCTTAATTGATTGATTGCTTCATCTTTTAATTATGATTTGTTTGGTACATGAGTGGAACATAAAATACAAGAATGAGACTAATTGAGCTAATCTCCTTCTTTCATTAAAGCCTAGACATTTTGATTATTCATCTAGTGAAAAGCATTTATGAAATTCTAGTACTTTTTTGGTTAGTTTCAATCTACTTTTTCACTTAGCACACTAAGAACAGAGCCAAAATGGTAGTAAACATTTTCCAGATTACTTGAACAAGAAACTTTATCCCAATAGCTCTTCTTTCCGCATCGACACATCAGAATAGCTTAAAAGTAAGTTATCAAGATGATGAGGTGAGTAGTCGCATTGCAACTAGATCTAGAGATTCTTCTAAAGAAGTAGTAGTTCCTAAAAATGGTACCACAAATTTGAAAGGGGAAGTGGAGGATCTTTTGGGGGATAACAGGTTGGTGTTTCGACATCTCAAATCGAGGTGGAAAAAACCTCAAGTTTGCTTATCTCTCTAGTTACAAAGATAGAGAAGGGGCTTCTAAGAAGAAAGGGCCAAGATATGGACTTAGATGATGGAAAAAATGGTCTTCGTCACTCGCTCCAATGTTTGGCTTGGTGTATCAGTCAACGGCAACTTGCTAACGATCCTAGAAGCATAAGTGAGTAGAGGAAAGAAGGCTTGTTAGAAAGGGAGGGTATCCAACCCCAAAACGATGTATGAAAAAGATTGATGAAAGTTATCGAAGTGGACAAGAGAGTGCTATTTCTTATGGCAATCATTCCTTGTTAATATCACACCTCAAATCATTCATTTAACTTAATCCCATACACATAAATTCACAAACATAACATCAAACTTAGATCAAAACTTCAAACTGTGGGATTTATCACATTTTTCCTCAAATTTTTGCCTAAGTGTTAATATATGCACTCTCAAACGCTTGGCTTACATATCATATCACAAAGTCCTCAAGACTTCACATATTTCATAAATCATCTTTAGTTACTTAATTTACATCGAAATATAAGGGTGTTTCATATTTTCTCAAAATTAAAGAAATTCTTTCAAAAAAAAATTGCTTGCTTTAAATTGAATGAAAATCTCCTATCGCAAATGGGTGCCTTTTTTCCAGCGTCTTCAATAATATTACGTCATGTGCACTCTCACTAGTAATGATACTAAGACTTGTTTGTTTTCAAAACTCCTTTCTCATTCATTATTTTTTTTTCCTTACATTCTCTCTCGCAAAATTATTTCTCATTCATTAAATTTTTTCTTTTTCTATCTATCATATTTCCTTCTCACAAAACATTACTGGTTAATAATACATGATGTTATTGAAGTATTTGGGTTTTGCCCTTTTGGTTTTTTTCTCTTTTTTATTGTTCTCATAGAAAAATCTAATCCCTTTTTCTTGAAAGATCATCTCTTTGCTTCTCTTTGTTTTTTTTGTTTGGTTTCTTCAACTTTTGTTTGGGTTCTTTGTTTTTTTTTTTTTTGGGAAGAAATCAAAGGAAAATCTTATTTCCATCAAATCTCAGCCCAAGGCCAGATTCATCTGCTTTTCTTGCTTGAATAACAACGAGCTAAAAAAGATTCATTTACTTTTCTCTTCGTTTTGATTTCTCTACAACCCAAGGCCATGATTCGTCTGATTTCATTGTTGGAACAATTTGTGAGAGAAAGAGGAAATACAAGAGAGAAGAAAAAAAATTAATCAATGAGAAATCATTTTATGAGAGAGAAAGGAAGGAAAACAACTTAATGAATGAGAAAGGATGAGTTTTGGAATCAAAAGAGTCTTAGTGCTTGCTTGACCTGGCTTTTTTCAGCTTATCTATCTCTTAAAAGCAAAAATCAGGCCAAACAGTATCATTACGTAACATAATATTATTGAAGGGGCAGAAAAAGGGAACCCATTGAGGGCAGGAGATTTTCATTCCTTTAAATCGCCAAAATAACCCCAACAACGCGAATGACACTGCATCCTTTAAGAGAGTATAGATCGAAATATATATAGAAGTTGCCAGCTTTTGAACATTAGACTTGGTAGAAAAATTATAGCCCAGGGAATCTGTATTTATATACGCGTACCTACCTTTATTTATATTATAATATATATAATTAAATTGTATGTTGAGCTATAATTTTCAAGTAGTGGCGATGCATTTTTGTACAGAAACTTACAGTTGTTGCAGGCGCCAGCCATCTTTTCTTAAGACCTTTGATATTCTTTGCTTCCCACGACATGTTCCAGCAGAATTCATTTATTTATTTATATCAAGCCTGAACGTAGCGTCATGGCAGCTGAAATCTAGTCTATTTTTCATGTCAACCGGAAAACAGTACATTAATAAAACATAAAAGAAGAAGAAAATTGGAAATGTCATGAGCCCAGCGTCCGCGAGAAAATTGATAAGTCAAAGCTGTCACATGGTATTAAAATCGCTAAGAACTCTTTGTTGTCTCCGGATTTCTGCCAAAAAGAATGGAATCTTAGCGAGCCTGCTTTGCAAACTTCGTCAACCAATAATATTCATGATATACTAATTAAGAAAGGTATGACTTTATGCAACGGAGTTTTCATTCTCCCAAACATCGATTTTCTTCGGATGACCGACGAGGTAAAAGCCTTCACTTAATCATTTCTCCCATCCAAACGGCCGCCATGAATTTAGCTCTTATCCTCCTTTTGTCATTGCTTTCATCAATCACATTGTGGAGTAGTGTCCTTGCCTTAATACCTATTATAGGTAATTACTACCCGATTGAGCGAGATGCTTTGCTGCAACTAAGGGATTCTGTTGCTTCTCCAAAATTGCACTCAAATTGGACGGGGCCTCCTTGTATGAACAATCAAAGCAGATGGGGGGGCATTGCTTGTTCTGATGGACATGTCGTGCGTCTCGTCCTTGATGGAATTCAGCTAACAGGATCTCTGCCACCTGCATTTCTACAGAACATATCTTTCTTGACTAAATTAAGCCTCAGAAACAATTCAGCTTTCGGGCCACTTCCGAGTCTGACAAATCTAATACAGTTGGAATATGTTTTCCTCTCACATAATCTGTTTACGGGTTCAATCCCTTTTGATTACATTCAACTGCCAAACCTGAAGAAGATTGAGCTGCAACAGAATTATTTACAAGGAGAGATTCCGCCTTTCAATCAACAAAACTTGGTAGCTTTCAACGTCTCTTATAATAGTCTTCAGGGCCCAATTCCTCAGACCGATGTTCTTCAAAGGTTCCCTGAGAGCTCTTATCAACATAACTCAGGTCTGTGCGGTAATCCTTTAGAGAAAAAATGTCCAGTCCCACCTAACCCATCCATTACACCGACTCCATCACCACCGGACAGCAGCAAGAAGAGTTTTGAAGCACGGAATTTAGCTTTGATTGTGGCAGCTTCTGTCCTGGTTCCTTTTGTGGTCATTTTCGTTTTCTTATGTTATTATAAGAGGGTGCAAAGAAAGGAAACGACTAAAAGGAAAAAGGCAGGTATGTTCACGAACGATATATTTGACATTACACATTTGGAAACTTTAATTTTACTCAAGACATTTTTGAACGTTATGTTTCCTACCCCATTCCCTTTCTTAAGAAGCATTTGGTTTTTCATATTTGAAAGTCCAGCCCGGATTCTGTTCCATTCGGAATCGTCAGCTTCTGTTAAAAGCACACCATCTTATTTGGCTCAATATATTGGCATTATCTTAGGGGAAAATGCTGTTCAATTTGACATCTTTCTTCCTTTCTCTTATTTTCCTCCACAAACAGGTGACACTTCTATAGAGTTGGCAGAGAAGAAAATGTCTTCTTCTCAAAGCACAGAGGATCCAGAAAGAACGGTTGAGTTAGAATTTTTTGACAAGAATATACCAGTTTTTGACTTGGAAGATTTGCTAAGGGCATCGGCTGAAGTCTTAGGCAAGGGAAAATTAAGCACTACATATAAAGCAACGCTGGAATCAGGCCTTGTTGTTGCGGTGAAGAGAATTAAAAGCATGAATAGCTTGAGCAAGAAGGAATTTGTTCAGCAGATGCAGTTGCTAGGAAAGCTTAGGCATGAAAACCTGGCACAGATCATTTCTTTCTACAATTCCAAGGATGAGAAACTGATAATCTATGAATTCGTACCTAATGGCAACTTGTTTGAGTTATTGCATGGTGAGTTTTACTTCTTATCCCTTCATTTTCTTGTTGATCAATTTTTTTCTTTAATTTTTCCACAAGATTACACAACAATATAATCAAGTTTAACGCAAAACTCTGTGGATATATGCCAGAAAATAGAGGCGCCGGAAGAGTACCATTGAATTGGACTACAAGACTGGCTATAATCAAAGGTGTAGCAATGGGTATGAATTTCCTTCACCAATACTTATCTTCTCACAAAGTGCCTCATGCCAATCTCAAGTCTTCCAATGTTCTCATCCATCGCCAAAGCCAAAACTACCATTCCAAGGTCACAGATTTTGGATATTACCCATTGCTACCATCTCGAAAATCCTTAGAAAGGCTAGCCATTGCCAGATCCCCAGAATTCTCTCAAGCAAAGAAGCTAACGCATAAAGCCGACGTTTATTGCTTTGGTATTATCTTACTAGAGATCATAACCGGGAGGATCCCTGGAGATGAAATTTCCGGGGGAAATCATGACAAAAGAGCTGATGGCCTTTCGGAGTGGGTTAGAGCTGTAGTTAACAATGATTGGTCGACTGATATATTGGACGTAGAGATTGTAGCTACAAGAGAAGCACACGATGAAATGTTGAAGTTCACGGAATTAGCTTTGGAATGTACAGACGTGGCACCAGAGAAGCGGCCAAAGATGAGCCAAGTTTTGAGAAGGATACAAGAGATCGAGCAAAGAAGCAGTGAAAGCCACTGAGATTATGATTATTATTTCAATCTTTGTTTACACATTCCAGATTTTGCCTTGCACAATGATCTTTGTGGGGGTATGTTCAGAAGTATATGTTAACGTAGCAGCCTTGTGTAGCGGTAACTAACTACACTTTAGACTTTGCCTTTTTCTTGGGAAAATCCCTCTAAAGTCTAATTAAGAAAAATAAAGCCTATAAAGTGTGATATATCAACACAATCAAACTGCAGGTGTACTTACATTACAATTATACTCAAATTCTACACTTACAGTTTAATTTTGTTGACTCATTACACTTCAATGTTTTTTTATTTCTCCATTACACTTGTTGATATTTCTCTTTTTTATCTTTATGACGAAGAAATTCAATGATTATTTTTTATTCCAATGGATCACTAACATATGCCTTATGTTACTGTAAGCTAAATTCTTCAATTCTTCAATTTTTAGACAGAAATATGTATAACACTATAAAATTAAAGCGAATGCTTATTATTCGGTCTGTATCAAATAAAAACAACGGAATATTTCATCAATATGTATTTAGTCAGAAATATGATAGTCAGTAAAGCTACATTTGTTGATAATGGAAAATTGCATCAAGAATTCATCAATTTCGTTAGTGGTTGCATTAGTCGGTAATAGTATTAGACCATCGGTAAGTCATCGGCAACAGAATTGGTGATCCAAACACTGATGATCATATTCGTTGGTAACGTAGGTTATATCCGTTCATATTAGGTGCCAATTCCATTGCTATTGATATTCAAAATCCATCAATAATGGTTTCAATTCCATTGGGAATACGAAAAGACATTTTTCAAAAAAATTTAAATTAATTGGTATATTTGATTCATCATTGTTTTTTAATTGAATTGGGGTTCATTGGTGGAAAAAATATTAATAAAAATAAAAAATTGTAAATTATTTAAAAAAGAAAAAATATATTTCCAAAAAGAATAAAATATATTATAAGTAAAAATATAAATAATATAATTTTTATTACAAAAACAATGAAACCTAATAGCTAAGAAGTGTTGTCATCCCTTGTTGCAATGTCAGTTTCTCTAGTATTAGATGGCGTCGACTACTCTAATGAATAACCAAAGGCGTTTCCTTTGACATACTAAACAAGATCCATAATGGTCATCTCCAAATTTTGAAATGAGGTCTTAATTGTGGCAACTTCTTGCTTGAGTGTGAAACCCTAACTTTTCATTAAAGGATAGAATGGTAAATACCTAAATGATTTTGTAAATTTCTTGTTTTTGAACTTTACCATTGAAAAATCTTATGTTTTGAGCTACTAAGTTATTTTGGTAAGTAGTTGAGAGTGTAGTGTCAAAATAAATGTATTTTCAAGTGGATTTTTACATTTTGGATCAAAAGTATCGATACTCATGAATGAAGTATCGATACTTGCTATTAAAAAAGCTTTAGAAAGGATTTTGAAGAACAAGTATCAATACCTCATTTAAAGGTATAAACACTTGAAACCCAGAAACAAAAGTATCAATACTTTCCTTCTAATTATCGATACTTGTTCCCTATTTAAACAAAAATAAAAAGGGCAAAATAGTATTTTTACCCATAAAGTTACCTCATTAGGGCTTCTCTAAAATCCCTTAGCCTTTATATCGCCTCTGTTTCCCTTTTTCAACACCTCTTAACCTCTCTTTGTTTATTTCTCTTTCTAGAACCTTCATTCTTGAAGATTCAAACTTGGTTTTTGATTTTGAAACTAGTAAGGGTGAGCCTTCGACTTTTCAACTCTTCAAAACTCTGATTTTCAAGCTTTGATTTTCACATTTTCAACAGATTCGAGTTTCTCTCTCTAAAAGTTTGCTTCCTAATTGGATTTCTCTCACTCTAAGCGTACTAAGGTAAAAGGAAGGTAGATTTAACGTTAAAGTGTTAATTCATGTTTAAACAATAGATTAACTAGTTGAAAAGTTAGATTAGACAAGATCTGGTTAAGGTTGCTTATAGCCTAGCCTTAAAATTTGAGATTTATAGTTAAAGTTGTGTTTACAATTGTGTGGTTGTAGTGAGGAGTTAGTGTTTTGATCACATGATAGTTGATGAATCGTTCAAGGTGGGTAGGCACAGCGTTTTATATATTTTAATATGTATAAAATTGAGCATATTTATCAAGTTGGTGCCTTGCATGATTTTTATGTTGAATTCCATATACATGAAAGGTTTAAAATTGTTTTCAATGTTTTTCAAAGAAGGTTTTCTAATGTATAGATACTACGTAAATATGAATACTATGTAGCAATTTTGAATAAGGGGGAGCCAAGCCCTTTTAAATGTTTTCCTTCAAACGAATCCTAAATAGCAAGGATGATATGGAATTGTTACAAGGCTATGCATGTGTGGATGAATGAATACCCATCTTTATGATAATGTGAGTGTAGATGAATGAGTACCCACTTTTTATGACTGTGATTAATATGATGTAAGAATAAGATTATGACAATGATGACTATGAATTGATATGAGTATGATGATGTGAAACCTATATTTTTCGTAACTTGGACAATTAACTTGGTGAGCTTAGGAAAAACCTTTGTTAACTTAAAAACCTTGATTTCATTCTTGAGAATTGATAATTGGAAGTCATGAAGGTTGTGGTAAAGATTTAGAATGAGTTTAGGCTTCATAAGAACCAATTTTTGTGAATTTCGACCTCAAAAGTTGATCCTAATGCATGTAGGATCGAATCTGCGAAGTAAAGTTTAGGGGTAAACAATAGCACTGGCCCAAGATCAAGTACAAAACCATTGTAGTCAATCTTAGGGAAGAAAATGAGATTTGGGGCAAATAATCTGGTCCAGGATCGAGTACCAAGCTCCCATAGTCTATCTTGAGGTGCCAGATCAATAAAAAATCATGCTTAAAAGCCCTAAAACCGAAAAATCCTTCATTTTCTCCTATTTCTTCATTCTCTCATCTAATTTCTCTCAAATTTCCTACCTTTCAAAATCTTCAAACTCCATCAACAAATCTTGGATTCTAAGTGCCAAAGGTAAGGATTTCCCCTCCCAAAAGCTTGGTTTTGATGATTTTTGTTTATCTTTCTAAAAACTAGAAATTTTTCTAAGTTTTCAAGATTTGGTTAAACCTCTCCACTAGAAACTCACCAAGGAGGAAAAATAGGTAAAATAAGTTCTCTATTTATTGGGTATGAAGTTTGGATGAAAGTTTAGTTGGAATAATTGGAAATAATTGAAGATTTAATAGGTTTAGAAATAGGTATTCAAAGTATTTCGAAATTTTTGGGGTTTTTAAGGATATTGATGGTTGAATATCATTTTGTTGGGACTTTGAGAGTATTTATGTTTGAATATCATTTTAGGTGATATTGGAGTAATTTGAGTTGTTGAAAAAGCTGAGCTTTTGACGAAAGGTGCCAAGAGGAAAAAAGGTGTGCTTCAAGATGTGGGTAGACATGGCATTTTTAATTATTTTAATATAATTAAGCACGCCTATTCTACAACCTTGCATTAAAACATATTTTGATGAACTTTGTGATGTAAAACAAGGGTTTCAAGTTGTTTTATGAAATCTAATTATACTATGTAAATATGTTATTATGTATTTAGTTTTGAGCATGGGGAACAAGTCTTTCAAATGTTTGATACCTCAAAAATCAATGTTTGTCTGTGACTAGTTGAATGATTGCAAATTTGGAAATTTAAATGAAATGATTTATTTTGCATATACCATAGCATCGAGTCAATTTGTCTTGAGATTGATGATTTGATTTAGCCTTTGCTTCGAATTTCTATTGTGTTGATGATTGAGAATATACTTTGCTTGGAAATGGACTTTGTACACTTTGTCTTCATTTTGTTTGAACCCTTTGATCTTGGATGGTGAATGGATTCACCTTTTCATGTGGAAATGAATATTTGGATATTTCAAAATATAATACAAAATGTTTTAGTGGACCCTACTTGAGTTATGGACCTGTAGCTAGTGGCAGTAGCCACTAGCCATTGTGCACAATGCTTAGCTTTGATTGGGTAGTTAACGGAATCCTACCTATTTGATTTGGTTTCATTTGGTAGTTGATATGATCCTACCACCTTTGATATGCAGTTATTGACTATCATGTATTCGCCAAATTTTGTGCTATGCACACTTTGATTTGGTTGTCCATGCTACTTAGTGCTCCACTATCTATGCGAAATGATACTTGGCACTATGGAATTAGGACTTGACATTTGTTTTGAACATTAGATTTTTTATTGATATTGTTTCGTCCTTGGACTTTGGATTTGGTATTTGTTTGGACTCCAGTCTTGGACTTGACATTTGTTACGACCTTGGTTTTAAGGTTTAATGTTTGTTTGATGTTGACATTTGGATTTGATATTTGTCTCGACCTTGATCTTGGATCGCAAATTTGCCTCGACTTCGGTATTTAGACTTGGCATATAAATTTACTACTACTTATGTTATTTTTTATATCCATTAGTTTTCTTCATGGGTTTTCTAAAGGTAATGATATTATTTCATTTTGAAACTAAACCTTTGTTTTCCTCAACATATTTTATAAAAAAATTTTAAACCTAATATTTATTAACTGATTGTCTCAAAAATACTTGAACGTTTTACAAACTATTATTCTCATTTTAAAGGCTTATGAATGGGTTTTCAACAAAACCTTATAAAATCATTTTAAATGAGTTTGTATCCATCAGGACGATGATTTTATATCCCTTGGATAATTGATCATACTAGACACATAACTCACACCTTAGGATGTTTGATTTTGTTCGGGGATTTAATTCCTAGACTCTTTGAATATCTAATACGTTTGAAAGGAAAACTTTGATATTATTTGAAATGGATTATTTGCATTATTTTTAAAAGCATTTTGGATAAACATTCTCCTGTTTAGCTTGTTCCCCCTCCTTGTATCTGCTCATGGATTAATTTATAACTCACACATTTAAGATGCACTTGTTTTGTAAATCAGTAGTTACTTAGCTCATTGTCCTTTGGGAAGAGCCAACACTCTGGTTAGTCTTTGGTAGGTGATCTTATGGCATCCAATAGGCATCAACCTTTTTGTTTTGAGTCATACTCTATTGGTTTTGTTTGGTTTGGTCATTTTCTTTGACTTTTATGGATTTGACTATGCTTATGTCGTGTATTAATGACATATATATGGAAGTTGCCAACTAATGGCCACGCTACGTATATGCCATAAATGGCCTATAAATGATACTTTGCTATGTATTGCTTCAACATTTTGAGCACATGAGCATGCAAACTAATATGATTCAATCCTATGTGATTTGATATGTTTATGCATGTTTTATGTATAGTTCCATGGTGATGAGTCCCATGAGGTAATTCCAAGTATTACTTTGAATTGTTCATCTTAGGCTTGCATGGGTTAAGAGGGTAAGTCCCATCAATACCCTTGCACCGGTCATGGCCCCGGATTTTAGTTGTGACAGTTGATGTCGAGTTGGTATAAATTACAATGACAAGCTATGATGTTGTATGTTATTGATGCGCTAAATCCTATATGATTGTAAGCGTTGTGATGTGGGCCATTGCACCACACAATAATGAGGGCCTAGACTGTCACAGCCCAAATCCTGGGCCATGATTGGCTCATGGGCCTAATAGGCATAACCCACCAGATCCAAGCAAGCCTTATTAGAGATTCTCGATAATTCACTATACTGGTTCACCAATCCATATTAGTGTTTAAACCATATTCTTTCGTATCATAATTTGAACCATAATTATAATAATCAATTAAATCTTTAAAACATATAATCATAAGTATATACAATGAAGTCTAAAATCTCCAATTTAATACTTATACCAAGGCCATTATCCATTTACAATTAAATAAACAAAGTGCTATGACTCGACCTCTAGCAGTAGAGTGACTTGGAATGAAATGCTATGAGATTCCTTTACCTATCTGCGATGGACCATAAGTGCCGATGATTACACGTTAAGCCGATCACTATCTGTAAAAAGGGAAATAAGGGGTGAGTCTCACAGACTCAGTGATCATCGGCTTCGTGAGCATGGAGTAGATGGGAAACAAACAATAAGCAGACCATTTGAAGGATAAAACTAGAATACAAAATACTAATCTTATAAACCAAACCACAAGAAGGATATTTGTGCCTTGTAAAATAATATCGTAAAATCATAATACAATGCTTTATTTGGCAAAACAGTGTTGAAAATAAGTGTAACAGAAAGAGTTTCGATTATCGAAAATATCATTTGCCATCAAAATATGAAATACGGTATAAAGGTATGCACGCTTCCAAAACATGTGGCATGTAAAAAAATCAAAATGTATAGCCATATAAACCAACTCATGATTGTCAAGTAGGCACTTAAAGCTTTTATTTAAACTAGGGGAGCTGCAAAGAAAATATGAACCCTCTACCAAGCAAAAGAGTATGCGTCGAAAAACTCACAAGGCTCTCGAGTAGGAAAGTATGATATCAACATGTGGACCCACTTCCACGTAATAATAATCCGGGAGTCTTACTCCACCAGATTCCCATAGCCATGGTAGTCTCCATAATGTTGGCCTACATCGAAGAATCAAGCGGTCACTACCGTGCATATCCGAGAGTCTCACTCTACCGGATCACTTGTGGCCTAGCCACGTATACATATCACAGGTCGTGGCCTCTGCCACGCCTAACCACCTGTCGGTGACCCAAAGGTTCTCTAGCTAGAGTTCACTCGTGCACGAGGGTCATACTTAACCGAAGTGACAGTCAGCCTACTCTCGACGCACTTGGTTTGTCAAAACCATTTTCAAAAAATCAAATCGAGATTTCCAAGTTTTTTGCTTAAAACCATTTGGAAACAACGTTCAATAACCTTTCAAATTTCTTTTCACCTAAAAAGGCATGGTGTATTCTCTTATACAAAGATCGGACTAAAACTAGTGCTCAAAACTTGCATTTTAAATCATTTAACAATTGCATTTAAACTATGCATATCACACAAAAGCACAGGGCACAGATTTTGCATGCAAAATAGTATAAAAGGCTTGTTTCGCGGTTTCTAAAACACTTTACGTATATAGCTCATCTATAAATATATCCAAAACAGTTTTCAAAACAACTTGCATCCACAATTTCCTATGAGTTCTATCAGCTCATGCTTTCCACGATAACAGTGTATAAATCATTGTAAATCCATTTAGAAATCACCTATCGAGGCTAGCAGCTCATGCTTTTCACAATTGCATTTAATAAAATCCAGCAACATTTATAAAACGTGTAACATTATATAGCTATGGAAATTTTGAAATAGGCACCCCCCACTCACCTTACAATGGCGGGACGCTTCGTCGCTATTGATTCGGTGCGTATCTCAATATTTCTACTTGCTAGTCCAAGAGGGGGTGAATTGGATACTAATAATTTTGGAAAATGAAAATCAACTAGGTATAGTCAACTATAGTGAAGCTATAGTTGATCTTCCATCAGAAAATTTTTTCCAAATGTAGATCAATTTAAAACAACTTGAGAAGAATGGTTCAAGAAATCTTTTCATTAAAAACTAAATAGGTAGTAAGGGTTGAAAAAGATTTAATAAATAAGTAAATCACTATGTGAAAAATGAAGATGAAAGATACAAGCAATTTATGAAATGGATTTTCTTAAGATGAAATGTAGCAAAACAAAGCTATAATAAGAATGAAGACACTAAATAAAAATAAAATTTTTTCAAAATAAATTTCCTATTTGTCTAAAAAATAAAATAAATGATTTTTCTAAAACAAGTTTTCAAAAGTAAACTACAATGCACAATAGTAAATCAAGACACAAGAATTTTATAGTGGTTTAGCTTTCTCAAGTGTTTATATCCAATCCCTTGGAAATCATGGAATTTCAAATCCACTCAAGGAAATGTGTTTTTTACAAGATCAAGCAGTAAACCCTCACAAAGGCTTTTCACGGGATCAACCAACAACCTTCACAAGTGATTTTTAATGAGAGCAAGCATAACCCATGATTTTTAATGGGCTCAACCAGAAACCTTACAAATGTCTTTTAATCGGAGCAAGCACAACCCTTACAATGTCTTTTATCAGAGCAAGCACAACCCATGGTTTTTAACGATCTCAATCACAAGCGCACACCAAACTTTCAAGGATAAGTTAAAAACTTTATATGTAATAGCAATAGTGCCTCTAAGAGGTGGATTTTGCTAGTTTAGTACAATGGAGGAAGAATGCATAACAATGGATATAAAGATTGGAGTGTAAGCACAAAGCAGGTTTTAGCTCAAGTGGGCTTGGTTTTGTTTAGTTTTCTCTCTTTTCTTTTCGAAACCATGATCTTCAAGAGTTTGGCCCTTTTCTTTTCTTCTTCCTCACTTTGAAATGTTTCCAAATGGTCATTTTTATAGTTGAAGAAGTCTTAGAGCTATTGGAGGAGATTAAAGCAAGAAATTAATTATTTTCCCTTTCAAATTTGTGTCTAACAGTTATCTATAGTTGAGTATAGAAGTTTTCTAGGTGATACACTTCCAAAAAGCTTGTATTTTTTATATCAAAGCTTAGAGGGTTGACTTTATGTCACAGCCCAATTTTCGGGCCATGACCGGTGCATGGACCCAATGGGCATAACCCACTAAGCCCAAGCTGGCCTATTTATATAACCTGTTATTCATCATTCTATCAAATGTTCTTAAAGTCACATTTCATAATTCCAACCTACAAGTACTTTAATAATGTGCTACAGCAATCAAATACTTGCATTTATGTTAACCCAAAATAATGTTAACCATTGCCAACTCATAGTGGCATTACTAATCAAAATATACATATATTATCTAAGACATATATCTTAGTAATTTACACTGCGTTTATCTATACACAACAAAAAGACACTCGACTTCCAGTGATGTGACCTTGGCAAAGGTACAACTATTGAATGTCGAGATACTTACTAAGGAGACAAATCTACGTGGACACCTCGACCTAGGTTCCAACTACCTCTTGATCTGAAAACATGAAGTTGAAAATAGTGAGTATAAACTTAGTGAGTGAACATAAGAAGGGAACAAGCAAACGATACGAAGAGATTTTGAAAACATGATGCACTTTAGTTACAAACAATGTAATTTAGTTTAATTTCTTGTAAAGCCTCTTAATTCAACCCTTGATTATTTAATTCATTAGCATTGAAAATCCTTGATAACCCATAAATTTGAAAAGAATGAAAATTTTTAGCAAATATCCATGTAAAACAAGCAAAACAGATGGTTTCTCCTTACGGCGGAAAGCCATTCTTGCTGCAGCGAAAATAGAGCCAGTGCACACCTTCCCCCAACTCGAGACTTTCTCGCTGCAGCGAAATTCATTTTCGCTACAGCAAGAATCTAGCCAGATAAAGTTAGGGGAAATTTTCACTGCTTTATAACTCCAATCCTATTGCAACGAAAATCAGCTTAAACACATTCGACAATAATCAAGTTTCAACAGTCAATGCAATCACATATTAATTCCAAACCTCTCTATATAGTAAATATATATATATAAGCATATACACCACCACTACCTTACCTAGCTCATGTGCACTCCCACACTGCACATAGCCGGAGTCATCGTGTGCATCCCCCACATCATGCATAGCTAATACCATCGTGTGCATCCCTCACATCGCGCATAGGAAATATCATCATCCACACTCCCGCACCCATCATCACCGGCATGTGCTACCCCATATCATGCACATGCATGGTTGTACTTATTACACAATATCACCTCTCAAAGCACAACACATATATGTTTATATCAACATTATAAAGAAGTGCATGGATTCATCACAGTCACATTTCACAACACAACACAAAAGAAAACATTTCATCAAGGGCTTGTTCCTGTGTGTATTTTGAAGAAAAATCAATTAAAATATTTCAAGTGATTCATTCAAACATATTTACATTTACCCAAAATATTTTAATGCAAGTTCACTCACTTGTTTTTGTTAATGCTTTTGGATAGACTCCAACTTCGATTAATGCTCCAAGTGAAGGTGTGGGGCCTCGTTGGAACCTATCACACACAATAATATCACAACCAACTCAATTTTCATAAATATAATTTTCAAAGTTATGTCCTAAATCAAGCTCTACTAGTTTTTCCTAACTAGTTTCCAATTGCTATTTGACTAGCCATTTATTTATATTACTCTAGTCACACTAGAAAAAAATAAACAACTTTCCACAATAAAACAGCCCACAAATCAAATTATTGACCTTCATTAACAAATTAGAAATAAAGCCTAACTCATTACTCACCTTAAGGTTTCTTTGTAGTTGAATTCCTTTCAAAAGCTTTCAAACTATTGTGAAAATTCTCTCTTTCTCTCTCTAGAATGTCCAACCAGTGAGAGAAAATATTAAGGAAAGGCTTTTAAGGGTTCTTGACGTGTAGAAGTGGAAGAGCATGAAAACCCTATGAAAAGGTGTAGAAAAACATGAGAAATGGAGCTAATTTGGGAAAGTTATAAAGGTTTCAAGGGAGGTTTACATGGAAGGTGCAAAGAAACATGAAATGTAGAGAATGATGGAAAGAGGAAGAAGAGCTGCTAGAAAAATGAGAAGAAGCTGTTGGAGAGTTAGATATTTATGCCTAAAGTTTATGCAATTTCTCACATAAATTACCAAAATGCCCTTAACAAGGTCACTTTGTCTTCCGTTTGCCCTTATAAAATCTTTTTACTTTTTTGACACTGAAACAAAGTCCATAATAGTCTAGAAATACTTGGATTCACGAAAATGTAAAAATTTAAACTCGAGATAAAAAATGACCATTTTGCGCCTATTATGGAAATTATTAGTATTCTATCTTCATCATTCATTTTACCATAATTCATCTATTCTTTAGGCCTACTTAGACCTTAATAACATTAGAAAGCTACTTCCAAGGGCTCACCATGAGAAATGATGAAATTATCCCTGATCCGTGTTATCGGCGTCTACTTTTAGTTACGGGTCTATAGAGGTCGACGTCTCACATTCTCCCCTACTAAAAGAAATTCAATCCCCGAATTTAAATCTAATTATAAGGTAGCGTACCTCTATGTATTAAAAAGGTACGAATACTTTTTTCGCATCTCCTCTTCAGCTTCCCACGTTACCTCTTCACTGGTGTGGTTTCGCCACAACACTTTCACTAAGGCTACATCCTTTGAACGGAGCTTTTGGACTTGCCTATCAAGGATAACCACTAGTTGCTCTTTATAGGTTAAGTCATCCCTCAACTAAATGGTTTCATACTGTATCACATGAAACAGATTCGGGTTATACTTCCTAAGCATCGACACATGAAATACTGAATGAATATTTGAAAGGTCTAGTGATAGTGCTAAACGATATGCCATGGCTCCAACCCTTTCTAAGTTCTTGATGGGTCTTATATACCGAGGGCTTAATTTTCCTTTCTTGTCGAACCTCATTACCCCTTTTGTTGGTGAGACCTTAAAAAATACATGATCCCTCACTTGAAAGTCTAAGTCTCTCTGCCTATTATCAGCATATGACTTTTATCTACTTTGTGCTGATAACATCCTCTAACGAATCGAGTGTATTTTCTCGGTGGCATCCTATACCAATTTTGGCCCCAAGAGTTTCCTTTCTCCCACCTCTAGCCATCCAATGGGTGACCTGCACCTCCATCCATATAATGCTTGAAATGGTGCCATTTGGATGCTAGCTTGGAAACTGTTGTTGTATGCAAACTCCACTAAGGGCAAATATTGACCCCATGAGACCCTAAAGTCCATTACACATGCCCTCAGCATATCTTCCAATATTTGTATTGTTTGTTCAGATTGCCCATCAGTTTGAGGGTGGAAAGCCGTGCTAAAATCTACCTTTAGTGTCCAGAGCTTCTTGCAATTTTCCCCATAACCTATTAGTGAACTGTGTCCTTCTGTTAGATACTATAGAAATGGGAATACCATGCAGTTGTACTATCTCATCCACATAAACTTGAGCGCACTGGGTAGCCCCGTAAGTAGTCTTAACAAAAAAAAAATGGGTTGACTTTGTTAACCAGTCTATTATGATCCAAATCGAGTCATAGCCCCCAATTTTTCGTGTCATAGCCCAATTTCTAGGACATGACTAGCGCATAGGCCCAATGGGCATAACTCATTAAGCCCAAGTAAGCCTTTTTATGCAATCCCGATCATCATTCCCAGCCATCATTTCTAAAACCACATATTGTAATTCTCAACTATAAATATTTCAGTAACATTTTATAGCAACCCAATATTCACATTTGTATTATGTTAAAATAATGTCACCCATTTGCCAACCTATAATGGCATCAGTAATCAAATATACATATTTAATTTTTGAAATGATTCTTAGTGGTCTACATTACTTATATGTATACACAAGCATAAGACTTTTGACAATCAGCGGAGTGATCGTGGGTGAAGGTACGGCTACTAAGATGCCATAGTACCTACCAATATGGCGAGCATACATGGACAACTCAATCTAGGTCCCAGCTGCCTCCGAATCTGAAAACATGAAGTTTAAAAGAGTGAGTATAAAACTCAGTGAGTGAACCTAAGAGGGGAACAAGCATACGGTACGGAAAGTTTTAAAATCATGATGCACTTTTGCTAAAACAATGCAATTTAACTTAATTTCTTGTTAAAACCCCCTATTTCAAAACTTTGATTAGTAATCTCTTAGTGTTGAAAAATCCTTGATCAACCATGAAGATAAATGAGTGAAAACCATAGCAAGATGTAAACAAGGTAAACATGACAAAAAGATTCTCGCTGAACCGAATAAGCGTTCTCGCTGTAGCGAAATTCAGAGCACAAGTTTCTGAACCAAACTCGAGAGTTTGTCGCTGCAGCGAAAATGAATCTCGTTGTAGCGAAAAACAAAGCAATTTAATTGAAGGGGTCTTGTTACATCAAAAAGCCATTTTCTTACTGAGATGAAAAGCAATTTGGGAGCAATTAACAATACCAACATACAACACATTCACAAATATTTTCATAAACTTTCTATAACATATATATATATATACATCATCATCATGCATACCATCCCACCACACTAAGCTCATGTGCACTCCCTACTCGCACATAGCCGGGTCATCATTTGCTCATGTGCACTCACACACCCATATAGCTGGGTCATCATCGGCTCATGTGCACTCCCTACTCGCACATAGCGAGTCATCATAAGCTCATGTGCATTCCCACCGCACATAGCTAGGTCATCATTGGCTTATGTGCACTCCTTACTCTCACATAGCCGGGTCATCATCAGCTCATGTGCACTCCCACCGCACATAGCTAGGTCATCATCGGCTCATGTGTACTCCTTACTCACACATAGCCTGGTCATCATCAGCTCATGTGCACTCCCAAAACGAACATAGTTGGGTCATCAACTCATGTGCACTCCCACACCGCACATAGCTGGGTCATCATTATTACACAAAAGGAGCATCCAACGCATAATACACAAGTCAATATAATGTGATAACGCATGAATTATTTATATTGCACATTTCACAAGATAGAAACATTTCATCAAGGGCTTATTCCCCAAGTATATTTTTAAAGCAAAAACAAATGAAACTTTCAAATGATTTATTTAAACATGTGGACACTTCCCAAAACATTTTGAAATGCAAGTTCACTCACCTTACGATAGTGGGATATTACATCGCTATTTGTTCGAAGGCATATCTAGCTATTCCTACTTGCCAGTTGCTCCTTATTTCCCCCAACACACCACCACAGTACGCTACCTTTACTGTTGCACTTCCTAGCAACAATCCCAATTCAATATCTTTAGCGTACATCATTTATAATTCCCTTTTTCATTCAATCGTGAATCCTTATTCAACTTAACTTATCTTGACACAATTTGTACCAAAGTTGCTTTTATCCCTTGCTTGCGTAATTCTTTAAATTATGATTACCGGTAACTTGTTTATGACTCTAACACATATATTAATCTTTTCTAAGGATATTTATCAAGTTCAACAATCCTTTCCACAACAACCACAATTTCTCACAATATGCCACTTAAAATGTCAACTACACAACAATACCCATTTTCTCAAGATTCCTCAACTACACTTAAAACATCATTTGTCTTTACCTTTATGGTTGCCTGACCCATACTTGCACTCCAATATTCCTTCAAAACATTAATCATCAAGCTGCTGAAATGATTCACACATGATTTCTCCAAAGATTTAACCAACCATGAGCTTAAAACACAAAAATCCTTACCTTAGCTTGTTTGAATTACAAAACTAAGCTTTTCTTCCTATTTTCCTTTTTCTTTCTTCCTCTCCTAGGGTTTAGATGTGCTGGAAATTGGGGTTAGAAGCTGCAGGTTTAGTGCCCAAGGAGTTTGGAGAAGAAAGAAGAAAAGAAAGGAAATGAAAAGAAAAAAGGGAAATCACATGAAAAAATTTGATTTTCATGAACTTGAAATGAAAATGGCGTTCGAAGCTTCAAGAAAAAGAAGAAAATATCTTGCTGGAGGAGATAAGGACGGTTATGGCTGATCAAGATGAGAGTCAAAGCTTCCTTTAGAAGCTTTGATGAAACTTTACATAAAATTATCATTTTACCTTACAAGTTTTTGCCCTTTTTAATTTAGTCCTCCCAACACTCTTTTAACTTTAATTTCCTTCTATTATCTTTTTTTACACATGTACAAATGAAATATAAAGCTTGTACTCTAACGCGGCATCTCCATAATATTTAAAATATATTTTTTTCCTGGGTTAGTTTTATTTAATAACGCGTGGGCCCCACTACTTCATTTTTCTCTAAATTTTTCTCATTCTTCCTGTCCCCCACTTAAATTAACAGTATACTCCTTCTTCATGAAAAATTTTGACACTGAATAAAATTTTAATATTTTAATATTATTTTATTAATAAAATATTTTTTTATTCTAAAATTTTTCACTTGTCTCCTTGGTACCCAAAATACCTTATTATGCCTCAATTCACTTCCAAATCACTTTTTTATCTCGTAAATTCTTTTTCGATAAAATATTATTATTTTTTTATTATTCCCTCGCGTGCAAAATATTTTATCTTAAAATACTCTTTTCACCTTTCCTCACCTTTAAACATTATAATTAACCTCATTTGGCATCCGATAAGCTTCATTAGCCACCATGTCAAAGTACGGGGTATTACAGTTCGAGGCAAGCCCATTACAAAATCCTTTGTAACATGCTCCCATTTCCATTCGAGCATTGGTAATGGTTGTAGTAGCCCTGCAAGCCTTTTGTGATCAGCCTTAACCTGTTGACAAACCAGGCACTTGAAGACAAACTCAGCTACATCTTTCTTAAGTCCTTCCCACCAATATACCTCTCTAAAATCTTGATACATCTTTGTAGCCCCTAGATGTACCACATAGGCTGCCATGTGCACCTCCTCTAATATTTCTCTCCTCAATCCATCACTATCGAGCACATAAAGTCTGGTTCCATACCTCAATACTCCATCTAAGCCTTTAGTAAACATTTTTCCTTTCCTTCCTTAAGGGTCCTCCAAGGCCTTAGTTACGAACTCATCTTTACCTTGGGCTTCTCTGATTCGGTCTATTAAGATAGGCCTAACTCTAAAATGTGCTAACAATGCATTTGCCTCTGAAACTTCAAAATGCACACCTATATCTCCTAAACCTTGTATCTCCCGAATCAAGGATCTCCTATTTACAGATATGAAATGCCCTATACTTTGATATGGTGACAAATAAAGCTTATCGGATGTGAATTGAGGCATAATAAGATATTTTGGGAACCAAAGAGACAAGATAAAATTTTTAGAATAAAATAATATTTTATTAATGAAATAATATTAAAATATTAATATTGAGTCGGATGTCAAAATCAGTCATGAAGAAGGATCATATGGTTGATCCAAGTGAGGGAGAAGATGTCAAGCCTGACTCTAAAAAATACTTGTCATGACATGCATGTGATTGATTGAATGTTTACATACTAGGAAAGCCCTGAAAAAAATTGACAAAAGTCAATATTGTACCTAAAGGTACAACAAAGTTGATTTAAGCCTCGAACTAGATCAAATAGAGATTTTAGAGTGCAATTGAAAATTTTAAAGTCTCAGAATGAGTTGGAATGGTGATTCGGAGTTCGAGGATTAATTTGGAGTCAAACTGAAAATTTCACTATATAAGGGTAAACTTTTCTCTAGTTGCTTTGTTTTCGCTGTAGCGAAATTCATTCTCGCTACAGCGAGAAACTCTCGAGTTTGAGAACCTTCACCAGAACTGGTTCTCGCTGCAGCGAGAATGTATTTCACTGTAACAAGATAGACACCGTAGATTCTCGCTGCAGAGAAAAAGGAATCTCGTTGCAACGAAAAACTCTCTGTTTCATCAGCGAAATTTCACTGTAGTGAGAAACTTTCTGTTTCTAGGTTAGTATTTCGCTGCAGCGAGATTCTTTCTTGCTGCAGCGAAAAACCTTCTGTCTTGGTCTGCTATCTTGTCCAATTGCTGCCCTATCTTTCATTTCTTTGCTACCATATCGAAGAATGCACTTCCAACATTAAGGATTAAATGAGTTAAGTTTAAAATGGGGAGGTTTAGTGAGAAACCCTCGGTCAGTTGAGAAACCCTTGTTCAGATAATAACTAAATCCCAACGTCGCTGTAGTGGAAAGGCATTCTCGCTGCATCGCTCTCTGCAATGTAGCTGCAGCGAGAATGCGTTTCCACTACAGCGAAGATTCGTTGTTGTATTTGACTTGCTTGTGTAATATTGAAGCTTTCATTCTTCAAATGGTTCGTTATGTATGGGTTCATGATTTTCAAATGGTTAATCATTTAAGGGCTTGATGAGGGGTTTTTAATAAGAATAGAAAAAAATTGCATTGTTTTGAAAAAGAATGCATCATGATATCATTAAAGATTCCTTATGGTTTGCTTGTTCCATTTCTTGTTCACTCACTGGGTTTATACTCACCATTTTTAACTTCATGTTTTCAGATCATGAGGCAGCCGGTAACTAGGACGAGGTGTCCTTGTAGACTTGTATCCATATTTTGGTAGGTGTCTCGGCATTCAGTAGCTGTACATTCGTCCGAGTCCCTCCGCTGGAAGTCGAGTATTCTTTTGTTGTGTATAGATGAACTTAATATAAATTATTAGAATACATGCTGTAGACAATGTATGTATATTTTAAATAAGTAATGCCAATACGAGTTGGCAATGTTTATCAACATTTTGATTTAAAGTTATAAATTGTGACTTAGCAATATATGATGGAATGATGAGCGGGATAGATAGATAAGCTTGCTCGGGCTTAATGGACTACGTCTATTGGGCCCTTGCACCGGTCGTGGTCCGGAATTTGGGTCGTGACATCTAGAATAGGGAATCTAAGTGGTCTCTTAGTTATAAAATGTGCCGCGATTCACAATTCACAACCGAAGTTTCCACATAAAGACCCGAGACTCCGCTGACTAATAATGAAAATCCTAGGACCTAGACAACCTATGGCTTTGATACCAAGTCTGTTACAGCCTAATTTTCGGGCCATGATCGGTGCATGGAACCAATGGGCATAGCCCACTAAGCCCAAGCAAGCCTATTTATATAACTTGTTCATCATTCTATCAAATGTTCCTAAAGTCACATTTCATAATTCCAATCTACAAGTACTTTAATAATGTGCTACAACAATCAAATACTTGCATTTATGTTAACCCAAAATAATGTTAACCATTGCCAACTCATAGTGGCATTACCAATCAAAATATACATATATTGTCTAAGACATATATCTTAGTAATTTACACCACATTTATCTATACATGACAAAAAGACACTCTACTTCCAGCGAAGTGACCTTGGCGAAGGTACAACTATTGAATGTCGAGATACCTACCAAGGAGATGAATCTATATGGACACCTTGACCTAGGTTCCAACTGTCTCTTGATCTGAAAACATGAAGTTAAAAATAGTGAGTATAAACTCAGTGAGTGAATATAAGAAGGGAACAAGCAAACGATACGAAGAGATTTTGAAAACATGATGCACTTTAGTTATAAACAATGTAATTTAGTTTAATTTCTTATAAAGCCTCTTAATTCAACTTTTGATTATTTAATTCCTTTGCATTGAAAATCCATGATAACCCATGAAGTTGAAAAGAACGAAAAATTTCAGCAAATATCCACGTAAGACAAGCAAAACAGAGGGTTTTTCGCTATGGCAAAAAAGCATTTTGCTGCAACGAAAACAAAACCAGTGCACACCCTCCCCTAACTCGAGACTTCCTCACTGCAGCGAGATTCATTTTCGCTACAGTGAGAATCTAGCCAAATAAAGTTAGGGGAAATTTTCACTGCTATATAACTCCAATCCTGTTGCAACGAAAATCAACTTAAACACATTCGACAATAATTAAGTTTCACTAGTTAATGCAATCACATATTAATTCCAAACCACTATATATAGTAAATATATATATATATATATATGCATATACACCACCACTGCCTCACCCAGCTCATGCGCACTCCCACACCACACATAGCCGGAGTCATCGTGTGCATCCCCCACATTGTGCACAGCTAATACCATCGTGTGCATTCCCCACATCACGCATAGGCAATATCATCATCCACACTCCCGCACTCGTCATCACCGGCATGTGCTTCCCCACATCGTGCACATGCACGACTATACTTATTACACAATATCACCTCTCAATGCATAACACATATTTGTTTTTATCAACATAATAAAGGAGTACATGGATTCATCACAGTCACATTTCACAACACAACACAAAAGAAAATGTTTCATCAAGGGCTTGTTCCCATGTTCATTTTGAAGAAAAATCAATTAAAATATTTCAAGTGATTCATTCAAGCATATATACATTTACCCAAAACATTTTAATGCAAGTTCACTCGTTTTTGTTAATGCTTTTGGATCTACTACAGCTTCAATTAATGCTTTGAATAAAGGTGTGGGGCCTCGTTGGAACCTATCACACATAATAATATGACAACCAACTCAATTTTCATAAATATAATTCTAAAAGCTATTTCCTAAATCAAGCTCTACTAGTTTTTTCTAACTAGTTTCCAATTGCTATTTGACTAGCTGTCAGTTAAAATTCTCCTACGCAAGTATACATATCGAATAGATAGTATATTAGCAAGTAGGGTATTGATCCCATAGGGAATTGATCTAAAACTTTACTAATTACTAAAATTAGACCAATTTAATTGTATCCAAATAATCAAAATTAATTAATTAACCAAAACTAATTAACTAAAATTAAAACCTACAAGAAAAATCAAAATAATAATAACTTGAAAAAATATCAAATCAATAAACCTAGGATTACAATATCCCTCACACTTCATCTAAATCTTACCTCTCTTCCTTAACTTATTTCAATGGGTTGAATTGCTAACCTAGAGTCCTAAATTATTTATAAGGGTCCCTCGACTCATCTTATAAAAATATTTATTTTAACCAAAACACTATATCCCTATGTGAATTGAAATTAAAAGAGACTCATTAAGTGTAAGCTCTAATCTGGCTACACATGGCCTATAAGTATATCCCTATCCTATACGCAAATCAATTAATATGATCATATGCTATCCCAATTTTAGTTTACTCTAAATTCCCTTTTCCAAGTTTGTTTAGGTTCCTAGATCAATTTAATTGGTGGCCAAGCAATTAAAAGCATTAAGAACAAATTGGAATAAACAATTCAAATCCCATTAAAAATAAGTAAGAAAGAGATTAAAAACTTAGACTACATGTGAGTTCAATTGCAATCCTAGAAAAAGAAAATTAGCTACTCATAATTGCAAAATAAAATAACATTGTATAAAATTCAACCATTGAAAGTATAAAGAAAGATAAAAGCTAAGGAAGAAAACAAAACAATATTTTCTGCCTTGATATCCAAGTTTTAGCCTCAACTTGTAACTTCTTGAGTCTCTCCAAAGTTGTGTACCCTAATGTTGTTAAATAGATCTATTTATACTAATAAACTTAACCTGAAGTTCCTTAAGCTGACTTAGGGTTTAATTGGGCTTAAAGGTGTAATAAGACGCGCAAAAATCAATTGTCAATTTTAACAAATTTCCATTCCCGACACAGTACGTCCAACCATTTTTCGATGCATTTTTCTCTATCTTCGAAGCAGAACTGGGCCAAGTGATCTTCAAGAAAGTTGTAGCTTTCCAATGATCCATGAATCGTATCATTTTGAGTCTTGTAACTCGAGATATGGCTAAAATACTGAAGTATATGCAAGCAGATTCTGGGTCTTTCAACATCTTACTTTCCAAAATTAAGCCCAATCACTTTTAATACTACAAAAGAAATATAAAAACTAATAAATCATAACCAAATTAAAAGGAATAACATAAAATTAAAATAACTAACTTAAAAGTAACCTAATTATAAAAACAACTAAAAAGAAGTAAATTATAATTAAAAATTTAAGACTTAGCTAATATTTAATAATAAAATTGGAATAAAATAATTCTATAAAACAGAATTATCACTAGCCATTTATTTGTATTACTCTAGTCACACTAGAAATAAATAAACAACTCTCCACAATAAAACAGCCCACAAATCAAATTATTGACTTTCATCAACAAATTAGAAATAAACCTTAACTCATTACTCACCTTAAGGTTTCTTTGTAGTGGAATTCCTTTTCAAAAGCTTTCAAACTATTGTGAAAATTCTCTTTTTCTCTCTCTATAATGTCCAACTAGTGAGAAAAAGTATTAAGGAAAGGCTTTTGAAGGTTCTTGAGGTGTAGAAGTGGAAGAACATGAAAACCCTATGAAAAGGTGTAGAAAAACATGAGAAATGGAACGAATTTGGGAAAGTTATAAAAGTTTCAAGGGAGGTTTCCATGGAAGGTGCAAAGAAACATGAAATGGAGAGGAGGATGGAAGAAGGAAGAAGAGCCACTGGAAAAATAAGAAGAAGCTACTGAAGAGTTTGATATTTATGCCTAAAGTTTATCCAAATTCTCACATAAATTACCAAAATGCCCTTAACAAGGTCACTTTGTCTTCCCCTTACCTTTATAAAATCTTTTTACTTCTTTGACACTAAACAAATTCCATAATAGTCTAGAACTACTTGGGTTCATGAAAATGTAAAAATTTAAACTCGAGATGAAAAATGACCATTTTGCCCCTATTATGGTAATTATCAGTATTTCTATCTTCTTCATTCATTTTACCATCATTCATCTATTCATTAGGCCTACATAGACCTTCATAACATTAGAAAGCTACTTCCAGGAGCTCACCATGAGAAATCATGAAATTACCCTTGGTCCCTGTTATCACGTCTACTTCTAGTTATCGGTCTAAAGAGGTCGAGGTTTCACACTCTAGTTTTGTCAAGGTTGACTATGGCTTTATTTCTTTACAGTTTTTCATCAGTCTTGCCATTGGGTCAACCATAGAATTCACAAGGTCCACTGTGGCTGTGTGTTTTTCAAGTTTCCTTGTTCGTTGTTGCCCATTTTGCCATAGGATCGACTTGCCTTACTTTAGGATCGATTAGAGCTTTGCTTATTCAAGATTCCTTGGCATTTTAGTATGTAACTTTGCCCATATCTTCCTTTTGATTAAATGCTTAGTGATGATCGAGTTTCTTGACTTAAAGCAAGCTTAGTGAAGATCAAACACCTTTCAATGTTTTAAGATAAACCCCACCATTAGTGAAACTAATTTGCACTTTCAGATATCTCAAGAGTAATTGTTAGGGAGATAATGAGGAGAACTCATTCAAGCATGCTTAACACTCATATTACTAAGTCATTCAAGCTTGTAGACATTTACGAAATGAGTGTGTGAAAGTTTAGTAACTTTAAGAATTAACATAACTAAAACAATCAAGCTTTTAATCATGCAAGAACAAATGTATGAGAGGTTATTGTTGGTCCCAAAGAGCGTGCTAGAGGGAGGGTGAATAGCACTTTTGGAATGACACTAAAATTCCTTACAAGTAAAAGGTTGATTAACGAAATTTGAAGATGGAAGTTTAAAGCTTGCAAGAGGAATGATTTAAGAGCTAAGAGTAAGAAGAAAATAAAAGAAGGTAAACAAAAACACAATGATTTATAGTGGTTCGGTCCCTTTGACCTACATCCACTACCTTGATCTCCCAATCAAGGATTTTCAAACCAATTCACTAAAGTCAGTGGAATTTCCAAGCTTCCACCCAGCTTTTACAATGGCTTTTCATAGGCTAAGCCACAACCTTTAGCAATGGTTTTTCTCGGGATCAACCAAAAAAATGGCTTTTCACATGCTCAACCACAACCTTTAACAATGGTTTTTCTCGGGATCAACCAAAATAAAAAACTAACTTTTCTAAGGCTAAGTTCAAACCTTCAACAACAACCAAGCTAACCCAAGCCTAATCAACCACTTAGAGTGCCTTGCACACTCTAAGTAATCACGAAATGAAGAAAAGATGAAGTACAATTGATCACCTAGCTAATCTAAGATGTACAAAGTTAAGCTCAAACACTTTTTCAAAGATGAGAGTGAAATACAAATGTAAAAAGAAGGTTTTTGGTCTTCTAAGCTCAAAATCACTTTGGATAACTTCTCTATCTTAGTTTTGATTGTTGGAGAGGCTTTAAATACATACAAAATCACTTCTGCCTGTTGGAGATAGAAACTAGCTATTTTTTACCATTATTTTGTCCTTTTGTGCTTAAATTCAAATTTTCTAACAGTATGCACTTAGTTGACTAACCATGCTTTTTAGTCGATTAAGTCTTCTTTGTCTTGTAATCAATTTCTCTAGTAGTGTGCTCTTAGTTGGCTAACAATACTTCTTAGTCAACTAAGTGTTCTCTATCTCACAATCTGCTTTACTCTCTTAGTCAATTAAGTAAGGCCTCAATCGACTAAAAGCTTACTATCCTTGAACAGGCCAACTTCACTTTTGAATTTTAGCTGACTAACTCCCTTGATTATCTGACTAAGAGGCTTCTGTTTTGTGGCTTATTTGTAACTTCTTATTCTTGTGAGTTTTGATATTTGCTTTTCAATGATTAATATATTATTAGCATACATTTTCATCCTGCACACTCAAGTAGTATAGTTAGAGATAAATGAGTGGGAATGTTTTATTATCATTAAAAGCTTATGGAGCCAACAATCTCTTTTTTTTTTATAATGACAAAACATTTTTTGATTAATAGAACAGTGTCTATTAGTTCTTTTTGTTCTGCACAAGATGACGAATTTCTCCCCATGAGTGTGTGCTCCCCCTTAATGTATGCATGATCTTTTCAAGTTATTTTGTTATCCATCTTAGCAGGCTAGCTAATTTTTATCTATTTATTAATGAAAATAACAAGCATTGATTCAGACATTTGACAGAGCATTTTCATGAATTGTCTTAAAAGCTTGCAGAGCTACTAGTTATAAGTAACAAGATATTATCAATATTATGACCATCTATACCATCATCAACATATCATCAACAAACCATATCCATTCTAGAATCAAATGTCATTAACAAGCCAACGATGATAACATAAAAGCATAACCAAAGTAAGTTATCAGCATCCAAATCTTAACCATAAGCAATTATCACAGCAGAATGTCAAATCCTAACCATCAGCAATATCATAGCAAAATGTCATAAGTAACTAAACATCATCAGAATTAGATTCCTAAATTACTATATTGTTACTTCTACTTTCTCCCCCTTAGTCAATGCATCTAGTTTTCTTTACATAACATTCAACAAAACCAAAACTAAGCATCACACACATAAATTAAACATGAAGACCTATCAAACTCTATTTAACTTAGTCTTCCTTTCCTCCTTTTTCTTTTTCATCATTAAACAAGATAGTCAAAACTCCCCCTTAATGAGGGCATCAAGATTTTCCTTTAATCTTTAAATCAAACTTTAATGAATGAGAATGATAAGCACTCATAAACTTAAGTTATACAAGCTTTAGATATAGTTCAATAACTTCAAGAGTCAAGCTTGTGTCTATGTAAGAACAAATGTATGAGAGTTAAAACATTTCAAGAATTTGTCAAGGATTACTCAAAATAATGTTCAAGAAAATTTGATCATTTTGTCATAATCAAAACTATAATAATTTTAAAGCTAACAATCTCCCCCTTTTTGATATGACAAAACTATGAGCATAATTTGCATTTGAAATGATTTTAAAATCTCCCCCTCAACATATGCATAAAATTAAATTTGCTCATAAACCTTCACCCCCTTTTTGTTATATCAAAAATGTAAAAAAGAATGATCATTAAACACTTAAGCTCGAGAAATAGTGGTTAACAAAATCCATCAGGAACATAAACATTAAGACTATGAATATGTTACCATAAAGTTACCAAGTCATCATATAATTGCACTTAATATCCTCAACCAAGTCATTAAGAAATATACCCATTAAGCATATTCAAGTATTAATTCATCAAGAGAATCATCAACAAGAAAGCCACACGTATATATATATATATATATATATATATATTTATTTATTTATAAGGGAAATGTGGACATAACAATTATGAAGTTCAAGAAAGATAATCATAAAGATGTTCAATAAGCACATAAGCCATATTTCAACTCCAATACCAAGTGTTAAAGCTCAATATACCAATTGATAGATATTAGTAAAATCTCCCTTTTTCTAAAAGCACAATATCAATTATGAGAGATGGAATTATTTTAAAGCTCATTATATCAATTGGTAAGGTACTAGTAAAGACTTCCTTTATCATTAAGAATTCCAAACATATCAACTTCAAGGCTCAAAACATTTAAGAATGATATGATGAATTTAAATCTTAAAAGAGAAGAGACAATTATAAAGCTTGATGCTAATGTTAAAGCTAGATCTTAATTAAGATAACTTAATACTTTAGACTAATTATGCATTTCAACATTCAAGTTTAAGTGAGAAGCAATATAAGGCAAAATATCTATTTTGGTGTTTAGAAAGATGTTACCTTAGCGAAGAACACGAATTGTTGAATTTTCACCAAACTTTGTTGTTGAAGATCTTAATTCCTTATGATATTAAGGACAATGATTGACTCCCCCTTAAGAAATCATAAGGTCAACACAAATTGTTAAAGATCCTCAATAGATCAAATATTAGCAGAGAAATCACGAGCCTAGAATAAATGAGCATTCAATTGGATATTCAATTTATTTCCCTGATACTCAAGTATTCATGGAACTAAAAAAGTATAAGCATTTGAATAGATGTTCAACATATGCACCAAATACTCATAATTTCAAGAAGTATTTGCAAAGTAGTTCCTAGGCATGTCTAAGGTATCATTAGGCTTCAAGCATCATTCTCAATTATCATCAAGTATTATCAATCTTCATCAAGCATTCGTTATTTATTTTCAATATCAATTAGCCAAGCAATATCAACCAAGCATTTCCAAGAAATTCCCTAATTCATTTATAAAAATAGCAACTCAAGGAGAAATTAAAAAAAAAATCATCATTAAGCATTTGTAATGAGTATGCTTCCAAATCATTTTCAAGCGGTCATTCATCCAAGTCATTTTGAAGCAAACATTACAAGATGTATTCTCCAAATTACATATGAAATTATCAATTTAAGGAGAACTTTCACAAAAGGCATATCATTATTAAAGACACATGACTAAAGCATTTTGCACTTATAGCAATCATGTATGAGAGTTACGATCAAATAAGCACAAAAGTGATAACAAGAAAAACATGGCTATCTTCCTTAATCGTGATTCCAATTTTGTTCATTAAAATGCAAGCATGAGTTCAATATAAACATATACCCATTGAAAAAATATGCAACCATTGAAGTTCAAGGTACATGCAATTTCTCAATAATTCATGATTCATGAGTGATATCAATTGTTATAAAATATTGAAAGTAAAGCACTTAACACATGAAAATATTCAAAGTGAACATTCAATCATCAATGAATACCAATTATCAAGATTCAAGAAAGAGATATTCAATCAAAGCACATTAGGCATTCATTGCTAACTAAAGCTATAGGCCATATTTTATTTGACATGTTAAGTTGTTTATGGTGACCTATAGGCTAAAGTTGGATGCACAAAAAATCTTTAGATCATGTAAACATTAAGGCTCAATGAAGACATAGGTAACATTTAAATGCATATTCAAAATAAATTTCAACTATGTCAACTAACAATATATGCCATGATCAAACTTGACAATTACATTCATGTTCAAATGCATAGCTCAAGTCAAGTTTTAGACTTTAAACCTTAAGGTCAAGCATAAAGAAAAATCATAAAAGCATGTCTTGACCAATATAGTAGATGATGCAAGAATATTTTCATTAAGTTCAATGAGTTCATCCTAATCGAATAAGTATGCATAATCAAGAAATCAATTTTGAAATAATCATTTGAGCACAAACTCTTGTTCAGGTTCTCCCACAAGACTCGGACGTCGGTAGTGATCAAGGAACGGGTCATTATAAAACCTCCCCCTAACTTAATTAGTCTCTATGCCTTTGAAAACATTTAAGGATCAATGAGAAGGAATTGAGTATGAACCTTTTAAAAGTTTTTCCCCTTCAATATATGCATGAAGGTAATGCCCCTAATTTCTGATGTAAATTAAGTTAATGGATGATATGTCATGCATGCCAAGTATTTTAGGATATATGTGGATAAATGGGCATTTAGGCAAATTTTGAGGAAATATGTGATAAATCCCATGGTTTGAGGTTTTGATCTAAGTTTGATGCTATGTTTATGAATATAAGTGTATGGGATCAAGTTAAATGATTGATTTTGAGGGTGTTAAACATGGATTTTTGGAAGTTTTGGAAGCTTAAAACTACCTACAAGGGAAAATGTATTGATACATCCCCTTATGTATCAATACTGCCACATCCCATCTTATGGTGGAACCTGATCGGCACATGAACCCAAATGGGTATAGCCCACTAGGCTCAAACAAGCCTCTTTATCATTCATCATCAAACATTAATCAATGCGAAATCATACATAGACATCCATAGGCATACAATATCAACTCATGCATACCATCGTATGCAACTTTACACATATATGGAACTTCTCAACATATTAGTATAAGTGCAACATTTCATATAACATTAGAGTGCCACATTTTCAGTATAGCATAATATTTCTATAATACCCCATACTACGATAAGATGGCTAATAAAGCTTATCGGATGCCAATTGAGGTTAATTAGAGTGTTTAAAAGTGATGAAAGGCGAAAGGAATAGTTTGGAGAAAATATTCTACACGTGAAGAAATAATAATAAAATAATAATATTTTTATCAGGGAAGAGTTAGTGAGATAAAAAGTGATTTGGAAGTGAATCGGGGCATAATAAGATGTTTTGGGTACTAAGGAGACAAGTGAAAAATTTTGGAATAAAATAATATTTGATTAATAAAATATTATTAAACTATTAATATTTTATTCAATGTCAAAATTTTTCATGAAGAAGGAGTATATGGTGAATCTAAGTGGGAGAGAAGAAGAACGAGGAAATTTCAGAGGAAAATGACGTTAATGGGGTCCGCGTGTCCTTATTAAATAAAGCTAGCGCGGGTAAGTAAATTTTTAAATATTATGGGGACACTTCGTTGGAGTACAAACTCTATATTTCGGTTGTACATGTGTAAAAGAAGATAATAGAAGGAAATTGGAATTTAAAAGATTATGGGAGGATACAATTAAAGAAGGTGAAAACCTTGGAGTGCAAAATGGTAATTTTACCATTAGTTTGGTCAAAGCTTCCAAAGGAAGCTTTGAATCTTTTCTTCCTTATCCATGACTGGTTCTTATCTTCTATAAAAGATATTTTCTTCTTCTCCTTCATGCTCCCATGTCATTTTCATGCTCCCATGCTATTTTCACCTTGCCACATTGCATTTGAAAAGAAAAATAGAGTGAATCGGCTAAGAAAAGAAAGGAAAGAGAAGTTGGAGGCTTGGGTAGTAAGTGATTCAAGAGTAATTGAAAAAATATCAAGTGGGTCTCAAGATTCAAGAAACATAAGGAAACGATTTTTGTGTTTTAAGCTCTCGGTTAGTTAAATCTTTGGAGGAATAATGTGTGAATCATTTTGTGGCAGCTATGGTGTTCATGGGTGTGAGGAAATTACGAATTTTGTTGGGTGAAATAAAAGCTAAAACGAAATGGTAAGCTTAATGCTACAATTTGAAGCTACGATTGGTTTAATATTGTGAGAATGATTGTGTGCAATATGTAGTGTTACTGTGATGTCATGGGTATGGTTGGAAGGCAATTATATTAATTGGAAGTTTGGATATGTGTGGATACGTGTTGTTAGGAAAAACTTACAAGGTTATGGGTGTTGGTGCGCATGACTGAATATTGATGTTATGCTTGGTGGCAACATGTAAATGAGAATGGTAGTACATGTAGACTTAGAAAATGTCTGATGGAAGTAAGTTTATAATTGCTGCCATATGCTAGGCTATTGGTGTGGGAATGATGGTTGAACTTGATAAATGTCCTTTGAAAAGATTAATATATGTGCTAAAGTCATAAATGAGATGCCGGTAATTATAATTTAAAGAATTATGCAAGCAAAGGATAAAGGCAACTTTGGGAAAAATGTGTCAAGATGTAAGTTAGTTCAATAAGGATTCACGATTGAATGAAAAAGAGAAGTGGAAATGATGCACACTAAAGATATTAAATTTAGATTGTTGCTAGGAGTTGCAAAAGTAAAGACAGTGTATTGTGGTGGCGTTTCGGAGGAAATAATGAACAACCGACAAGTAGAAATAGCTAGATACGCCTCAGAACTAATAACGACGTAGTATCCCGCAATCGTAAAGTGAGTGAACTTGCATTAAAATGTTTTGATATAAATGCATTCGTGTTTAATTAAATCACCTGAAATGTTTTGTTGGACTTTTCTTTAAAACGTGCATGGGAACTTGATGAAATGCTTTTATGTGGTAAAATATGTGATATAATGAAACCATGTGTTCTTATATTATGGGGATATGTGTGTTATGCTTTGAGTGATAATGCTGTATAATAGCTATAACCGTGCATGTGCGATGTGGGAGTGCACGTGATGGTGTTGGTGGTGTGCGGTGTGGGAGTGCACATGCCGGTAATGATGTGGGCGGGAGTACGTGTGATGATATTGAAATGTGAGTGTAGGGAGTGCACATGAGCTGAGTAAGGCGGCAGTGGTGTACATGTATATATATATATATGCTATAGAAAAGTTATGAAAATAAAAAAAAATGTGATTTTACTATATGCTATAGAATGCCTTTCCACTACAACGAGAAACCCTTTGTTTTGCTTGTCTTAATTGGATTTGCTATAGTTTTCACTCTTTTCAACTCCATTGTGGATTATAAATCCTTCACCTTAAGGGATTAAATAATCAAGGGTTGAATTAAGGGCTTTACAAGAAATTAAAGTAAATTGCATTGTTTTCAACATAAGTGCATCATGTTTTCTAAAACTTCCCGTATTGATGCTTGTTCCCTTCCTATGTTCACTCACTGGGTTTATACTCATCCTTTTTTTTCAACTTCGTGTTTTAGTTTTCAAGATCGAAGGTAGTTGGATCCTAAGTCAAGGCGTTCTCTCCTATTCATCTTTCGGTAGGTTCACTACAATTCTCAATGATAGTATCCCCACCAGAGTCACTTCGCTGATAGTCAACGTCTTTTGTATGTGTGTATGATTGTTTAATTATAATTCATGAGAGTTATTGTAAACAGTGTGTGTTTGGTTTGAATAATAGTGCCGCCACACGTTGGTAAGTGATAATATTATTTTGTGAATACTATATGCTCGGTTGCCATGATTTAACTCGTGAGAAGGAATTATTTTTGAAAATTATGAATTGAGAACCTTAGAGGTAAATGAGAGACAAGCGGTTTAATGAATAAGTTTTTACAGAAAAGCTTGCTTGAGTCCAATGGGCAATGCATATTAAGTCCATGCGCTGGTCATAGCCTGGGATTTGGGTTGTGACAATTTCATGTTTCAACACCCTTGGGTGTCCATATAGACTATTAAGCCACTTTATACATTAAACATAGCATTCGTAATGTAATATGCCCAAACATTTGGCTACATTATTGTAACATATTTATAGTCCATAAAACATGTCCATAGACTAAAACTGTAAAACCCGACCCTATAAACACATGTCATGACATACATGCACTGAGTAGCATGTTATTACGGTAGGAAAGTCCCTAAGAATAGACGAAACCAGGTATTGTACCTAACGGTACACTTGAGTTGATTTAACCTCGAACTAGTTCAAATAGGAATCGTATGATGAAATTTAATATTTTACAGTCCAAGAATGACTAAAAATGATTGTTCGGAGTTTGAGGGCTCATTTGGGGAAAAATTGAAAATTTTGATGTTTAGGGGCAAAATCATAATTTTGCCACCCATAAACAAAATTTGAGATTTTGAGAGAATTTAAATCAAATTTGAAAAATTGGAGAATGGTATGAGTATAAAAGATGAAAAATATGTCTATGGGCAATTTTTCAGTTTTTGGGGCAAAAATGTAAGTTTTGACTTTTACGGGGCAAAAGTGTAAATTTCAAAAATTACTCCACCAAGAATTTGGATAAGTCTAAGAATTTTATCTAAGCTATGGATATGTAGGACAAGTGTATGGTGAAAATTTGGAAACAAATGGATGGCTAGAATTTAAGAAATTAATATAACATTAAAAAAATTAATAAAATAATATTATATTATTTTAGCCTTTAAAAAGGTCAAAATTCCAGAATTCTCATCTTCTTCAAGCTGTCCAAACCAGGAGAGAAAAGGGGGAAAAGAAATAAGAACCCTAGCTGAAAAATTTGGGAAAAATCAAGAGAAATCAAGAAATCAAGCATCAAAAAGGAAAATTTCATTAATTTTCCTTATGATTTTTACTACCCATGCATTTTTTTCTCATTTCCATGCAAAATTAGAAAGTGGGTATGGACACCCATGCTGGCCAAACCTCCATGGATGAGTTTTGAGCTTGAGTTTTGGTTGATTTTAATTGAATTAAGTGATTTTAGTTAGGTTATATTGTAATATAGCAAAAATAAGCTAGAGAAATAAGTTTCTCCCATTGAAACCCATTATGCCAAATTTTCCAAGGAGAAAAGTGAGCTGATTTTGACGATTTTATAAGGTTATTGGCTGATATTTAATGGTTAGAAATGTTGGAGAGAAAATGGGACAATTCAAAGCTAAAATGGAGCGCGTTAGTAATTTATCGGGTAAAGTGCCAAAAATAGGTTAATACCGCATTTAAGCCTTTTTAGGCTATTGCATTTCATACCATGGATTAGTATAGGATTTAAGTCAGTTATATAGTGATTTAGCATCAATGTGGTGAATTGTGTAATTTTTACAATGTGTCTAGGAGGAGAGCCTTCCGGTAAAGGCAAGGAAGTTGTACCCGACGAATAGTGATCGGGGCACCTAGAAAGCATTTAATTTGTACAAATGGTGAGTAAACCTATTATTATTGTAAATTATCTAGAGTTTATTTTTAAAAGCTCTTTATGTATTTTATGAAACGAAAATGAGATTAAAATGAGACTTTTGATGTTTTATAAATAAATGTGACAAATAAATATATTGTGCTGATTATCTGAAATAAGAAACTGTTGATTATGAAATTGAGTAAATGGGAGGCTGCCAATTGTCTTAAAAAATATATTTTCCTATGAATGATATTATGATATATGAGTATATGTGGCTATATTTTATAATTGCATTGCGAATTTATGTAAGCTATCTTTTACTATGCAAGCTGGGTAAATAAATAAAAGCCATATTATACCACCGAAATTTTATTAAAATTGGTTGGTTTAGTTACTACAGTGACAAGTTTCTGTGGACTGCCTATTAGAGGGGCACGGTAAACTCGGTTATGTAGTTACTTCGGTTGTAGAGGCGAGGAGGGTAACTCTCGGTGTAGTGTTAGAGTTCACTTCACGTTGAACCCCCACATGAATGTGTAACTTGGCCAACGCCAAGGAACGGCTTGTTTTTAAAACTAACATGTGTTTAACATGTAAATATCTTAACAACTTTGGTGGACTCGGTTAGATGCCTCTGCCAAGGTATCCCCGAGGATTAGTTTTTGGCTTGAGCCCTGTTTCTAATAAAAGTCATAAGCCTTAACAACTGTTTTGGTAAATTACAAATATTTTATGGTTTAAGAAATAAATTGAAAACCTTATGAAATGGTTTGTGATTTGTCGTTTAAACTTGCCTCCATTTTACTCGCCTTTAGATATTTATAATAATGTCTACTTACTCATTGGGATTACAAAATCTCACCCACCTCCTTTCCAAATATTTTAGGCCTGTGCTAGCTTATAGATACCCGATTTTGTCGAGGATTCCAGTTGACCCCTCTATCTCACAGACAGTAGGTTACTATCACCAACACTTGGTGTATTTATGGGCCACTTGTCATTGTAATTATTATTATACATTATAACTTTGTAAATTATTGTATGTATGAATTTATTTTACTTACACGTGTTTCTATAAATATTGTTTTATATAAAAATGCTATATTTTAATCAATATTTTGAATAGTAATATTTGTCTATAAATCCTTTAAAAAATTTTTTTGTCTTTTGATTTACTTGAGCCGGAAACAACTGGTAATTGTTTAAAACGGAATGTTTAACAACGATTGCTCACAGGAAAGGCAAGAAACTGATACGTAAGCCTTACGGGGTTCCGATTGGCATTCCAAGTAATGAGTGTAAATCGGGGACGTCACGGCAGTTGTCATGGGCTCGATGGAGGTTCCGGGTCGTGATAGAAAACATAAACATAACATAGATTGACTCGTCAATGGAACATGACTCGACTCACTATGCATCAAGAGTCTACTAGACATCTACCAATGAGAAATGAATGGATCACGTGTCTGTGACATTAGTGGCTAGCAAAAGAGTTATTACTAATCTGTAACAAAAATAGTGAAGGAAAATAACGTGTGAGTCACAAAGACTCAGTGATTGGATACAAGGAAGGGGATAAGCCAGAGGATAAGAGTTTTTCATAACCATGCAATTATAAATACATATGATTCATAAATTCTACATCATTTCCATAATGATCATGAAACATAGCATTTAATCATCCTCTGAATAGCATTGCATGGAAAACATCTTTGCATAAATCATTAGAAACCGTATAATCATGAAAACCTATTTAAATCACTTGAGAAACCATTTCTACAACAATTCTATCGATACATTTTGGAATGTATCAATACAAGCAAGGAGTCTATAGATACCTTTGGGAAGGTATCAATACATTTCACATAGTATATCTCTTGTGGCATTCTATTGAAAATGTAGCGATACATACTTCATATGTATCAATACTTTTGCCACAAAATCCAATTTCTAAGCATTTTCCTGTATCTAAACCATTCATAAGTCTTTCCAGCATTGAGGGATCATTCATTAGGTTGAGGTTCTATCTAACCAAGCTAATATCACCACATTACAATGTGAATAACATCTTCAATACTCATTCATTCATTTCTCTAACCCATTAATCTCGTTCGTCATAACATTCTAACTATGAGTGGGTTTGTCCTATTTTGGTGACTAGTGGTTTAACCCTTACTACTTTGTGTTCCTAGTGCGCTCTCGTGAATGGCACATCGGCCTCATCCACGATCTATCGAGTGGTCCCACCCTACTTAAGCGGGTAGTGAACAAAGTCTTTGTCACGACCTAAATTCTGGGCCATGACAAGCACAAGGGCCTAATAGACGTAGTCCATTAAGCCCAAGCAAGCCTATATAATCTGACATGTTCATGATTCCATCATAAATTGCTAAGTCATATTTCATAACTTGGAATCAAAATAATATTAAGCATTACCACCTCATATTGGCATACCAAACAAGTGTATATACATTATCTACAACTTGTATCTTACTAATTTACATTAAGTTTGTCTATACACAACAAAAGAATACTCGACTTCCAACGGAGGGACTCGAACAAATGTTCAGCTACTGAATGCCAAGACACCTACCAAAAGATGGATACAAGTCTACAAGGACACCTCGTCCTAGTTAGCAGTTGCCTCATGATCAGAAAAGATGAAGTTGAAAACGGTGAGTATAAACTCAGTGAGTGAACAAGAAAGGGAACAAGTGTACCATAATAAATGTTTAACGAAATCATGATGCATTCATTTTCAAAACAATGCAATTTGTTTTTGACCATATTAAACTCCTCATGTAAACCCCACATGAGAAAAATCACTTATTGGAAGAAGTCCATGCTCAACAAAGGATTTGGAGAGTGAAAACTTTAATAGCATTCATGCGAATCAAGTCAATAGATGACAGGTCCTCGCTACAGCGGAAAGGCATTCTCACTGCAGCGACACTTGATTTAAATTATCAACTAATCAAGGGTTTCTTGACTAGCCCAGGGTTTCTTACCCAACCTCCTCATATTAAGCCTAATTCACTTATTCCTTAATGTTGGAAATGCATGTTCAAATATGGTAGCAAAGAAGTGGAAAATAGGGCAACAATTGATCAAAATGAGGTGAAAAACAGAAGGTTTTTCGCTGCAGCGAGATTTTGGTCAGAAAACAGAAAGTTTCTCGCTACAATGAGAAGCTACAGTACCTTTTTCGTTGTAGCGAGCTTTCGGCCAGCCTATCCCTCAAAACTCGAGAGTTTCTCGCTGCAGCGAGAATCAGAACATCAAGAAAAAGGTTCACTTTTCCCTTAAAACAAAAACATCCTGCTAAATAGCAAAAACAACATGTAACACATGCAAACTCCCAAATTTCAACAAATCAAATGCTCACATTTTTGTATTTACAACCATATACCATATATGTATATATATATAGATATCAATCATCATATACATCCTCCCATCATCATCATCTCATATGCAATGGCTTATGCGCACTCCCACTCGCACATAGCCGGGTCAACAATGGCTTATGTGCACTCCCATTTGCACATAGCCGGGTCAACAACGGCTTATGTGCACTCCTACTCGCATAGCCGGTTCCACATCAACATACAAAGAAGCACCCAATGCATATCATGCATACTATCATATTTTGATAACACATAGCACATTGTATAGCACATTTCCACAATATAATATCACTTCACCAAAGGCTTGTTCCCAAGGCACATTTTCAAAGTCAAGTTAGATAAAATCATTCACATTCCCTAAAACAAGTTTGAAATGCAAGTCCATTCACCGGTATATTGTTGAGCCTTTCGCCAACTCTAATTCCCCTAATTGTCCAAATGGAATGATGAGGCTTCCTTGGAACCTACCATCATATTAATATCACCATTATGTTAATTGACATACTATAAACCCTAAAAGCTATCTCTTAACTAGCTTTCAATTGTCACTTTAAATGGCTATCTATGTTCACTATCTTAATCACTATAAAAGGAATAAACATACTCAACAATAAAATAGCTCATATTCTAAATTACTAACCATTATTCACAGCTAAAATCAAGCTTAGTTCATCACTCACCCTAGGGTTATTTTGTAGTGAAATTCTCTTCCAATAGCTTCCACACAAATGGGGTAATTCTCTCTTTCTCTTTCTAGAATGCCCAACTAGTGAGAGAAAGTATAGAAATAAGATTTTTCAAGGGTTTTAAGGAGAGAGAGTGGAAGAATACAAGGGTTCTAGTCATAAGGGAACAAAGGTATGAAAATTAGAGCTAGAGAGAGAAAATCATGCAAGCTCCATATCAAGCTTCCATGGATGTTGGAAGCAACGTGAAAGAGAAGAAGGAGGAAGAAGAAGAAGCTATTGGAAAATGGGAGAAGAAGCTGCTAGAAGAAAGATATTTATAGCCAATCTTATCCATTCCATTTAAATTACCAAATGCCCCTCCACCAATTAACTTACTCTCCTCCAACCCTTTATGAAATCTTTTTACTCCTTTGACACTGGGACAAGGTCCATAATGGTCTAGACATACTCGAGTTCATGAAAACTTAAAATTTTAACTTGAGGTGAAAAATGACCATTTTGCCCCTACCTTGAAAATCATCAAATTTTTTGTTTCCTTTCCATTTTACCCCTAATTTCATCATCCATTTATGCCTTAGGCCTACTTAGGCCATAATATTGTTTAAAAATCTTTCTTTTATGGGCTTACTAAAGAAATGACAAAATTACCCCTGATCAGGGATATCGCGGATTCTATTAACTATGAATCTATAAAGGTCAAGGTCTCACAGTCTTGACCACTATCTGGTTCACCTCTTGTGAACAATCATCAGAGCTACATGAATGGCACATCGGCCTCACCCATTATCATCATAAGATCCCTTAAGCTTAGGATTGTTCTCATCCTTAGCTTGCATCATGAACATATAATATTTCCATAAAATATTATAATACTTAGCCTATAGTGTATGTGACTATCTGAACACATGCATCTCATGGCATACATTTCATAAGCTCATAATTCACTTATATGATTAGCCCATAGTGTATATGACTATCTCAACACATACATCTCATGGCATACATTCCTTAACCTTATAAATCACTTACATGCTTTGCCTATAGTGTATATGACTATCTCAACACATACCTCTCATTGCATACATTTTCATAACCTCATAAATCACTTACATGCTTAGCCCATAGTGCATATGATATGCTTAACATATACATCTCATGGCACACATGTTATAATCTCAAAAATGGAACTCAAGCATCCAACATTCTTATCATGCTACATCATATCTAACATGTGCATAATAACTTTCATACACTAACCATAAAATATCTCATACCTACACTAGCCTCAAGACTGAAGTAATCGAGTGGATTATAAACATAAAAGGGCTTGTCCCCCCTTGTTGAAAACTAATACATAGTAGCATATTTACATACATATTAGATTTGTAAACAAATTTGAAAATCATTGTGTCACGCATATCACAATCATTATGAAATCAAGTCATTTGAACACTTCCTGGAAAACTAAATGAAACCTTGTAGTTCAAATCCTTTAATAAAACATTTATGGAAATAAGTTTTCAACATGCTTAAACAACCATTTCCACAAAAATCATGCTAACTTTACATATTAAAATACTTGAAAAGTTGTATCTATTCACATAATTGGAGAGTCGATTCCTAGCTCCAATCACAACTCCATTTTGACGATATTTGTGGAGTTTTCAAGTGTTCCTATCATACAACAATGATCACAATCATTTCCTAGAGTAAAGATTTTGTAATAATCATTCTAGGTAATTTCAAAACTACTCGATTTAAGCCAAACTAATTTTTCTAGCTAAAAGCATGCTTAAAAACCCATAAATATGCCATTCTTACCTTAGGTGAGCTTAGATGCCTAAGGAAATCATAAAACCTTAAAATTTTAATCACCAATAGAAAATCTGGCCAATAAAACAATTATTGAAGTTGTAAAAATCCAAAGCCAGAAGGTTTAAAAGCTAAAAATGTCATATTTTTCCATAAAAACTTAAAACTAAGCTTTAGAATCATAAAATGGAATTTTGGGTTAAACATGAGTTAGAAGAGCTTAAGAATAGGTGTTTTACCTTGCAAATGTGATTGAGCGTTGCCAACCATCGAAAATGTAATATATTTATAAGCTAGGGTAAAAAAATACATTTTTGCCCCTTTTATTTTTCTAAAATTGATGAAATGTATTGATACATGGGCCAATGTATCGATACATTATGAGCATGTATCGAAACATGTTCATTAAAAACCCATTCTAGGCTAAATGTATCGATACATCGTAAACATGTATCAATACATTTGAGATAGAATGCATTTTTTTGAGACAGATTGCTTATAAAACCTGCCTAGCTAAGTAAATGTCTTCTTCACTTTTACTTTCCATTTACTTAAGATATTTAATGTAAATAAGCAAACAAGCCCTAATTGGATTCAATAAGAATATCAAAAAAATCAAAATTCAAAAGAATCAAAATCTAAATTTTGCTTTGAAGAACAAAATTGAAAAGTTTGATCGAAATTAAATTTGTGATTCCCATTTACCCTAGCAAACGTGCTTCAAAAACCATAGAAAACTCATTTTTGATCATCTAAAAATCAAAAGAATCATTATCGCCATTTTTTATTTCCAAAAGATTGTTCTATAAAAATCATAAATTTTGACTCATTTTAGATTTAGAAAATTTTTTGCTTCAAAAGTGACAGACCAGCCAAAGTGTCAACAAATTCTTTTGAAGGTTCAATCTAAGTTTGATGTTTAAAACATATAATCTAATGCTCACCTACGGATTTCCTAACTTATCCTCTAATTTAAGATGGGATTTCATAGATACATTCTTAGCAAGAAGAACAACATGAGGTGTTTTGGAGGACTATCGATACATTTAAGGTTGTATCGATAGATTTGACAAATGATGAACATATATCGATACATTGCCTCAATGTATTGATACATTTGAAGTAAAAAGTACCCATGACAATTCTGCTTGAAATGTATTGATACAGTACCTCAATGTATTGATACATTCATTCGAAATTAGGGCAAATATATTGATACATTGCTAGATTTATCGATACGTCACAAAGAAAAAGCAAAAATAAAAAGGGGTGTCAGGCCATTTTTGCCTAACCCTTTCTCTTAGCTCTTTCTTTCCATTTCTCTCTCTAAAAGCTCAAAACCCTAACCCCCAAAATAATTTTTAAAGCCATTTAAAGCCATTTGGAGTTTGGGAAACTATCTTGGAGGTAAGATTTAACATTTTTACTGATTATTTTTCAATTTAATCGGTTAATAACTTCAAATCTAACTTTTCTCTAGATTGGGAAATATTCCTCTGTGGCTTGGATTGGAGAATTTAGAGTTGAGATTCATGCAATCCAGCTTCTAAGGTATGGGTTTAATTCGTTAATAAAGGATTTGAGCTTAAATAGTTGGATTGCTAAGATTTGATCAATTGTACAAAAGCTAAGAATAAATTATATTTTGATGTTTTAATGTGTTTGAAGGAGGAAACAGAGTTAAATTGACTCGTTGGTGAGATGAAGGACAATTGGAAGCTAAGGATTGAAGTTTGGCTCGGATTACCTCCAATTTGTCATTGTGGGTTGGTTTGAATTAAAATACATGTGATGCATGATGCCTTGACGAAAACACTACCATGTTATTAAAATATGTGTATGTATATAAATATATGTATGATTGCCTAGATATAAGTGCCTAGGCTAGAGAACCAAATTGTGGATCAGGTGTTTGTTTGTTGTGATGTGAGCCACATGGGTGCCCTATACTGTGTGTGCCTAGACTAGGATGTCTAGAGGCTATGATAAACCTCTAAGAGTATATTACCCTAGGTGAATGATATGTTGAGATTATTTGATCTAGTGTTGCCTTGAAGATTTAGAGGTATATAAAACCTAACCGAGCATCAAGACCATTAAAGCTAGATAAATGTGAATTGATGTTTGATAAGAAAAATGTGAATGATAAAGGCATGATGGCCTTATTTATGGATTTGTGTCTCCGTCCGAGGGATGAATTCCAGATATCTATCTAATTTGTGGATGAGTGGAGTTCCACGCCTTGTGACTTTGTGTGCCCATAAGGATGGTGGTAAGTAGGGACGGTGGCATTAATCCCGCTTGTAATGCTTTGATGCCACCCGTTTGAAAATACTTTCGGTGATGTCAATGTTGAGAGATTACTCCAATCGATGATATGATTCTTCGCCAGTTGCTTTAGCTCTGCGCGTGATTTGTTCTCCACCCGTTGCTTCGGCACTTGTGTGATCTATTTCTCCCCCAACATCTTTGCCTTGAACATGATTTGATTCTCCACTTGTTGGCCACTGATTGTGATTTGACTATGTCTAGTGGAAGACTAATCGTATATTTGATTTGCATATGACTTGAGATAACCATGGAGAGGCTTAGATAAATGTGATATGAATGTGATGTGATACTCCGACAACTAGAGTGTGCTAAGGAAAATGATGTGAATAACTTTGATTGGCTTCGAGGGTAAGCCTAATGATATGTGTGATGATCTTTGGAGACATTGCAGATGATGATATGCCCTTATATTTGGATACGTTTGTTAGATTATGTGGTTGCACCGAGACTGCAATAATTATATATATATGATTTTGTTTATTTGCACCACTCACTGAGTATTATAGTACTCACCCATTTATGTACCATGTGTAGATAAATAGACCACAGAGTTGTGTGGCAAGGGTTGTCTGTAGACCAACCAATTTTTGGCATCCGGTAGGTTTTCATCCATTGTGTCACTCCACTGCGTCAGTCATGAGCTTCTACTCCATACTTAATTTATTGTGTATGTAGGCACAATGTGCCATATGAACTTATGTAAGGGTTGTTATGTATGAACCCATCTTGGATGACCAAGATATAACCCTATAAATGTTATGTAGGCACCGGTCACGGACCCTCAAATTTGGGTCGTGACAATGAAGTTTAAAAATGTTTTCAAAGTAACTCAGCTAATGTAAGAGCAATTCAATGTGCTCATAAATTTTCTCTCCCTTTTTGTTATATAAAAAAGGAATAGAAGTTTGAGCTTGAAGTATTTAAACTCAAAAGATAATGGTTAATGATAATCATCAATTATAGATAAGCAATAAGTTTAATAATAATCACTAATCAGCAAATGAAAACATTGAGATATATTTCTACTCAAATATTCAATTAATAGAACAAGAAATATATATAATCACCACATTATGAGTGCATTGAATCAAGATGTATTCCGAATTAATAGATATTCAAGCAAGGCATAGGGATTGTGTGACACCTAGTACCCTCATATAGAAGTCAATACGACCTTATCAATGAGACATAGGGTCAATGGTGCTAATTTAAGTGCCAAAGGATGGAGACGGGTGAAAAGAGTATGTTAAGATAAAATATTCGACATGCGAATAAATAATAAGAAAATAATAATAATATTTTTATCGAAAAAGAATTTATAAGATAAAAGGTGATTCGGATGTGAATCGGGGCAAAGTAAGATGTTTTGGAGCCCTTGAAGGTTGGTGAAAAATTTTAGAAAAAAATAATATTTTAATAATAAAATAATAATAAAATATTAATATTTGATTCGGTGTCGAAATTTTTCATGAAGGAGAAATATATGGTCAATCTAAGTAGGGGAGAAGAAGGACGAGAAAATTTTAGAGAAATATGACGTTAATGGGGCCCATGTGTCTTGATTAAATAAAGATAGTGCTGGTAAATAAATATTTTAAATATAGTGGGAACACCGCATTGGAGTACAAACTTTATATTTCATTTGTACATATGTAAAATAAGATAATAGAAGGAAATTGGAATTTAGAAGAGGGTTGGGAGGACTAAATTGAAAGAAGGGGAACCTAGGAGGGCAAAACGGTAATTTTCCTATCAAGTAGGAAGCTTTGACCCTTCATCCTTATCCCATGGCTGACCATCATGTTTAAGGCATCATCTTCCATCTTCTTCTCCTCCCAACGCCATTTTCATCCTTCACCAAAAGAAATCAAGCTTATTCATTTTCTTTTCCTTGTTTTCTTTTTTTTTTCTCTCTTTTTCTTGCTTCTTCCTTCTCCTAACTTCTTGGGCATCAAACTTACAGTTTCTAACCCCAATTTCTAGCACATATAAACCCTAGGAGAGAGGAAGAAAATTCTCTCTCCTTTTCTTTTGTTTTCTATTTCTACTCCACTTTCAACAACACTTGGATTTTTGGCTTGAAATCTTCATTTTTTAGACTAAGAGGTATACATTTTCAACCCTTGAATTTTTTAATTTATGGGTTTGTAATTTTTAGACTTTGTTTTCTAGGTTTCTTCAAATTTTCTTTCCTTGAAATTTGTTAGGTTTGGTTGATCTTTATACCTTTAAGCACCAAGGTAAAGAAACTTCAAACTTGAACAATTAATTTAATAGGTTTGTGAATTAGACTAGAATTCTAGGTTACAAGTTGGGTTATAGTGTAGCTTGTATAGTGATATTTATTAGAATTATTAACTTCAAATTATGACTTGATGGAGGTTGTTATGGCTTATTAGAAAATATAGGTTTTAATAGTATTTCGGGACTACCTGGATTACGACTTTGTGGGCAGTAATTTTTTAAGGGGGCATTAAGGTGAGTGAACTTGCATTAAAATGTTTTGGAGTAAATGATTATATGCTTGATTGAACCATTTGAAATATTTTGTTAGTTTTTCTTTAAAATTTGGATAAGAACAAGCCCTTGATGAAACTTTGTATGTTGTGAATGTGTAATATGATGAATCCTTGCGCTCCTATATTATGTTGATATATATATATTGTGTATTGATAGTGAATTTTGAGTGATAATTATAACCGCGCATCTGCGGATGTGGGGGTGCGCATGCTGGTGATGACGGGTGCTGGAGTGTGAATGATGATATTACTTGTGCGCGATGTGGGGGTGCACATGATGGCATTAACTGTGTGCGATGTGGGGTTGCACATGATGGCTTTGCTATGAGTGATGTTGGGGTGCACACGATGACTTCGGCTATGTGCGGTGTGGTTGCATTGACTGTTGAAACCTAATTATTGTCGAATGTGTTTAATCTGATTTTCGTTGCAATAGGATTGAATTTTTTTTAGCAGTGAAAAATTCCCTTAATTTCATCTGCTCGATTTTCGCTGCAGCGAAATTCATTCTCGCTGTAGCGAGAAACTCTTGGGTGAATGGCCTTAAGTCTTGCTTTGGATTTCGCTACAGCAAGAATGCATTCTCGCTGCAACGAAAGCTCTCGAGTGGTTGGCTCAAAATTTTGCTCTGAAGTTCGCTGTAGCGGAAATTCATTCTTGCTACAGCTGCCTTTCTCGTTGCAGCAAGATTTGCTTTGTTATGCTTGCCTTGCTTAAACTTCCTAAATGTTTAAAAATGAATTGAAAAATAGCATGGCATCAAGTTTTGTTCATAATATATAAATTGCATTGTTTTTAAACGAGTGCATCATGTTTTCGAAAAGCTCTCCATACCATTTGCTTGTTCCCTTCCTATGTTCACTCATTGGGTTTATACTCACTCTTTTTAACTTCATGTTTTCAGATTCGAAGATAGTTGGATCTTAGGTAGAGGCGCCTCCTCTTGCTCATCCTACGGTAGGTTTATCAAAACACTCTGTGATAGTATCCACGCTAGAGTCATTCTACTGATAGTCAAGGTTGTTTGGTATGTGTATACGGTGGTTTAAATGTAAATCATGATAAATGTTGTAAACATCATATGATTGAATTGAATGATAATGTTGCCACAGGTTGGCAAATGATAGTATTATTTTGTAAATAGTATTGTTCAAATGTCATGATTTATTTTCGAAAGGAAATTATTTTTGAAAATAAAGAATTAAGAATCTTAGAGGTAAAAGAGGGACAAGTGTTCAAAATAACAAGTTTTCATTTAAAAGCTTGCTTGGGCCAAGTGGGCCATGCCTATTGGGTCCTTGTGATGGTCATGGCCTGTGATTTGGGCTATGACAAATTGATATATCTATTCATTACTGGGCTATTCTATCACAGCCCAATTTTTGGGCCATAATCGGCGCAAGGGACCAATGGGCTGAGCCCACCAAGCCCAAGCAAGCCTATTTACATGATCTTATACGCTAATCAATATTCCTTTAGAATCTGAAATTCATAATACTCAATTACAATTCCTTTGAAAACAACTCATAAAACCCAGTCATGTATTCATAATGGCATCATCAACCATTATATACATACCTAGAATTTGACAAGTAAATCTCAGCATTTCACAACCAGTAGTCATATACATGTAATTAGAACTTGACCGTCAGTGGAGTGACTCTGGGCACAGTTGCTAACATTTAATGTCTCGGTAAACCTATTGAGCAATGGATAGGGAGGAGCACCTCGTCCTAGGGTCTAATCACCTTTGACTCAGAAAAACCTAAATCATGAATTTTAAAAACATGAGTACAAACTCAGTGAGTGAACATAGGAAAGGAACAAGCAACGTTAAGGAAGGTTTAGAAAGCATTATGCACTTAAGTTCAAAACAATGCAATTTAATTTATCTCTATTCAAAAACCCCTCATTCAAACCCTTGGTCGTTTAGTTACTTGATGACAAAAGACTCATGAACAACAAGGAAGTTGAGAAGTGAAAACTTTAGTAGATTTCAAGCAAGTCAAGCATAATAGATTGACTCTCACCGCAGCGAAAAGGCATTCTCGCTGCAACGAAATTCTGGCTAGATAAAAATCCAAGGGCTTTCACTGCCACCGGAAAAATCCACTCATGCCACGTTGCACATTAAATTGAACACATTGACAATACTCAGGTTTTCAACAGTCAATGCAATCACATTTTAAATCCAAACATCTCTATATAGTAAATATGTATATATATAAGCACTTACACCACTATCACCTCACCCAGCTGATGTGCATCATTACCGACATGTGAACTGCCCACTCCGCACATGTACGATTATAAATATCACTACAGCATCATTACCGGCATGTGCATTGCCCACTCTGCACATGCACAGTTGGGCTCCACTTATAGGGGACGACCTTCGCTACAAGCAGCCCTTTACTCCTTCAGCGGTGGCAACAAACAGTACCTATCAAAGCACTCGTAAGGGACAACCCTCTCTACAAGACCCTAGGCGGAGAGTCACGCTTAGCCACTGTTCACATGCGAGAGTTCCCAGGGATCGGGTTAAACCTTTTGCTCTGATACCAACATTGTCACTCAACCAGCATGTGCACTGCCCACTCCGCACATGCACGGTTACATAAATTATACAAAATTACTTAACAATATATATATATATATATATATCATATATCTTTATATACATATCAACATCATATAAAAAGTACATAGATTCATCACAATCATGTTCCACATCACAAAAACATTTCACTAAAGGCTTGTTCCCATGCATTTTGAAGAAACGATAATTTAAACAGTTCAAGTGGTTCGCTCAAACGTATGTACATCTACCTAAAACATTTTAGTGGAGGTTCACTCACCGATATTTGTTGATTCTTTACTCGACTCCAACCTCCACTACTGGTCCAAATGGAATTGTGGGGCCTCGTTGGGACCTATCATCACAACAACATCACAACCAATCCGATTTGCATAATTATAGTTCCAAAAGCTATCCACTAAATCATTTTCTGCTAGTTATTTTTAACTAGCTTCCATCTACCATTAAGTGACTATATATTTCACTATTCTAGTCACACTACAATGAATAACCCACCTCAACTACAAAACACTCACCGATCTAGCCACTAGCCATTCTCAACAACGAAAAAGAAATTAACTCTATTTCACTACTCACCTTGGTAGCTTTACAATTGAATTTCTTTTCCAAAAGCTTTCAAACTATCATGAAAATCTCACTGTCTCTCTCTAAAACGTTTAGCTAGTGAGAAAGTGTAATAAGGAAAGGTTTTTGAGGGTTTTATGGTGAAAAAATAGAAGAGCACAAAGAACTCTGTGAAAGGGTACACAAAAACATGAAAAATCGAGGTTAATTCAAGGAACTATATGGAAATTCAAGGCAAGCTTCCATGGGGGGGGTGAGAGTGTGGGAGAGGAAAGAGAAGAAGAAGAAGTGCTGGAAATTTGAAGAACATCCTAGAAACTTAGATTTTTAAGGCTTAAGTTTATCCATTTCTAGCAAAATTACCAAAATGCCCTTAACTATGTCATTTTGTTTTTCCATTGCCTTTATACAATATTTTTACTTCTTTGACACTAAGACAAGGTCCATAAGGGTTTAGAAATGCTTGGGTTCATGAAAACTTAAAAATTTTAACTCGAGATGCAAAATGATCGTTTTACCCTTTTTTGTTTCCTTCCATTTTAATTTAGTCCTCCTAACATTCATTTAACTCCAATTTCCTTCTATTACCTTCTTTTACACATGTACAAACAAAGTATGAAGCTTGTACTCTAACGTAGTGTCCTCATAATATTTAAAATATTTATTTACCCTCGCTATCTTTACTTAATAAAGACACGTGCCCCATTAACGTCTTTTTTCTCCAAAATTCGCTCATTCTTCTTCTCCCCCACTTAGATTGACCATATACTTCTTCATGAAAAATTTTGACACTGAATAAAATATTAATATTTTAATATTATTTTATTAATAATATATTATTTTATTCCAAAAATTTCCTCTTGTCTCCTCTTGTCCCCTTGGTACCCAAAATACCTTATTAGACCTCAATTGATTTTCGAATCACTTTTTAGCTCACAAATTCTTCTTTGATAAAAATATCATTATTTTATTATTATTTCCTCGTGTGTGGAATATTTTATCCCAAACTATTGCTTTCATCTTTCATCATTTCTAAACATCATAATTAACCTCAATTGGCATCTAGTAAGTTTTTATTAGTTACCATATCAAAGTACGGGGTATTACATATTCCAACTCATTTAGCACATCCAAAAATCATAACATATTTCTTCTCAAGATATTCAAGTAAAGTGTGAAGAAATAAATTCAACCATTTCAATCAAGGTTCGCAGACACACACACACACACACACACACACACACACACTCACACACACACAGATATATTCTTAACCAAGATATATTTCCATATAAGATATTTAATCAAGACATTATATAATATATCATAAATTGATCAACCAAGGATGCCACAAATAGATTTCTTTTTATAAGCAAAGCATGGACATTTTATCTTTTCAAGTTCAATTTTAGATATGCAAAATCAAATATAAAGCATTTATAAGTCTACAGATAATGTGGATATGATTTACTTCTATGTGTGAAACTTTATATACCACTATGTTCACACATTCATTCAACTAAGTAATTAAGTAATAATGTAATTATCTAAAAACAAACAAATTGAATACATAACCAATCATGCAAATATATTCACAAATTTATATACAAGCAATCATCTTTTAACCACTAATATGAGACATTATTAATCATAAATTTAATGTGTTGTTTAAGAGATATTATCAATAGAGATGAACATCACTTGTTGAGATTTTACCAAGATCATTGTCAAGTATATTAAGTGCTTAAGAATCGTAAGACAATGTCAAAGGTCATCTCCCACTTTAAGCATTCACTAAATCAATTCCATCAAGGAAAAAGGGATTAAATAGTTAATCATATTAAGCACAATCTTACCTTCCCTTAGATGGATTATGAGATAAATATAGGGATATCTTATGGCCATATGATAGATAAGCATTACAATGAACATTCAATATGTCAATCTTATACCCATATTTTTAAAGAACTAGTAAAGTATGAGAATTTAAATAGATATTCAATATATGCTTCAAATACTCATAATTTCAAGTAGTGTAAGTACATTAGTCCCAATGCATGTCCAAGCACTATCAATTAACCATTTTTAAGGATTTCTTTTAATTATATAAGAATGACAATTTAAAAGCGAATTTCCTCAACAATGGCATATCATCATGAACATAGCATCACTTAGCCCTTTTTGATAAACTGTTTTCCACAATACTTTCAAGCAAGTAATTCAATAAAAGTTCTCCTAATTGAGTACAAAGCTATCAAATTAAGGAGAAGTGTTCTCATCAAAGCAATATCATTATCAATGAAGCTTTGCCAAAGCATTTAGCATATATTGCAATCAAATAAAGAAGTGACATGATCAAGTAGGCATAGGCATAATTGCAGGAAAGGTTTTGGCTATATTCATTGATCGTGATTTCAATTCATTCAATGAAATGTATGCATGATTAAAACAAATGGGCAAATGCAAAAAGAATTATTAATAAGGTTCAAGTTACACATATTCCTTAATGTTTCATAATTCTTGAGTGATACTACTTGTCATTAGATATTGAAAATATAGCACTCAACTCATGAATATGTCTAAAGTAAGCATGCTGTGAGACCTTGACCTTTATAGACTCGTAGATAGAAGTACACGCGATATCCCTAATCAAAGGTAATTTCATCATTTCCTTAGTAAGAACATAAAGTAAGATTTTAAATAATATTATGGCCTAAGTAGGCCTAAGGCATAAATGAATGATGAAAATATGGGTAAAATGACAAGGAAACAAAAATTTTGATGATTTTCACGATAGGGGCAAAATGGTAATTTTTCACCTTGGGTTAGAATTTTTAAGTTTTCATGAACTCGAGCATTTCTAGACCATTATGGACCTTGTCCAAGTGTCAAAAGAGTAAAAAGATTACACTAAGGATTGGAAGAGAACAAGCTAATTTGTGGAGGGGCATTTTCATAATTTAAGTGAAGTGGATAAGCATGGGATATAAATATCTTGTTCTTCTAGCAGCTTCTTCATTCTCTGGCAGCTTTTCTCCTTTTTCTTCCTCTCATCTCACGTTGCTTTCATCCCCCATGAAAGCTTGATAAGAAAGCTCCACAACCTTCCTCAAATAGCTCCAAATTTCATGCTTTTGGTGCACCCTTTCCATAAACCCTTGTGCTATTCCACTCTCTTTCCTTAAAACCTTGAAAAAAAATCTTATGTCCATACTCTCTCTCACTAGTTAGGTATTTTAGAGAGAGAAAGAGGAAGCTTCAAAAATAGCTTGAAAGTTTTGGAAAGAATTTCAAGTACAAGCTACCAAGGTGAATAGTACACTAGAATTGAGTTTTGGTGTTGAGAATGATTAGTGTTTAGATTTGGGGGTGAATTGGTAGTTGGGGTTGTTCATTCATTTTAGAGTGATAAGGGTAGTGAGAATAGATAGCCATTTAAATGGCTATTGAAAGCTAGCTAAGATAAAGCTTTTATAATTTATAAGTATGTAGCTTGAATTAATGGTGATGTTAATGTGATAATAGGTTCCAACGAAGCTTTATCGCCTCATTTGGACCATTAGGGAAGCTAGAGTCGATTAAAGGCCAAACAACATACCGGTGAGTGGACTTGCATTTCAAAATTTGTTTTGGGAATGTGAATGCAATTGTACAAACATTTGAAAGATTTTATCCAGTTTTTCTTTGAAAATGTACCTTGGGAACAAGCCTTTGGTGAAGTGATTTTATATTGTGAAAATGTGCTATACAATGGTTTATGTGTTATCACAATATGATAATATGCATGATATGCATTGGGTGCTTCTTTGTATGTTGATGTGGACTCGACTATGTGCGAGTAGGAGTGTACATAAGCCGATGATGACCCGGCTATGTGCGAGTAGGAGTGCGCATTAGCCGATGATGACCCAGCCATGTGCTAGTAGGGAGTGCACATGAGATGATGACGATGGGAGAGTGTGCATGATGATGAATAGATATATACATGTATAGATATGTGTGCTATAGAAAGTTCATGAATATGAAAATGGTTGAAATGCATGTGAAATTTGACATGTTAAACTTTGGGAAATTGTATGAGTTTCATGTTGTGTTGGTCATGTGAACAAGGTGGCCTTCACTTGAGGGAATTGGGAATTTTTGCTAGTGCCCTGTTTCTCGCTATAGCGAGATTGAATCTTACTGCAGCGAAAAACTCTCAGGTTGAAGGGGTAAGGTTGGCCGAAAATCTCGCTGCAGCAAGAAACTTTCTGTTTTGTGACAAAAAATTTCACTGTAGCGAGATTCAATCTCGTTGCAGCGAAAAACTTTCTGTTTTGGTCCTCATTTGGTTTGGTTGCTACCCTATTTTCCATTTCTTTGATACCATAGTTGAGCATGGACTTCGAGCATTAAGGAATAAATGAATTGAGTTTAAAATGAGAAGGTTTGGTGAGAAACCTTCGGCTAGTTGATAATTTAAGTCAATTGTCGCTGCAGCAAAAAAATTCATTCTCGCTGTAGAGAGAATGCCTTTCCGCTGTAGTGAGGACCCATCATTTATTTGACCTGATTCGCATGAATGCTATTAAAGTTTTCACTCTCCAAATCCTTTGTTGAGCATGGACCCTTTTCATAAAGTGATTTACTCATGTGGGGTTTACATGAAGGGTTTTAATAAGAACTAAAACAAATTGCATTGTTTTGAAAAATGAATGCATCATGATTTCGTTAAACATTCCTTAATGTTTGCTTGTTCCCTTTCTTGTTCACTCACTAGGTTTATGCTCACCGTTTTCAACTTCATGTTTTCATATTAAGAGGCAGCCAGTAACTAGGACGAGGTGTCCTCGTAGACTTATATCCATCTTTTGGTAGGTATCAATGGCATTTAGTAGTTGCATCTTAGCTATAGTCACTCCGCTGGAAATCGAGTCTTCTTTTTGAGATGTATAGACAACCTTAATGTAAATTATTAAGATAGATGTTACAGACAATGTATATATATATACTTGATCGATATGCCACTATGAGTTGGCAATGTTTAGTATTATTTTGATTCAAGGTTATGAAATATGACTTTAGTAATTTTGATGGAGTAATGAACAGATCATGTAAATAGGCTTGCTTGGGTTTAGTGGGCTATGTCCATTGGGCTCATATGTCAGTCATGACTCTAAATTTAGGTCGTGATAGACTTGGTATCAAAGCCCTAGGTTGTTTAGGCTTTATGACTTTATTTTTGTTGGTTTAGTGGAGTGTCGGTTTTTATATGGAAACTTCAGTTGTAAAGTGTGAACTGCGGCACATTTTACAACCAAGGGACCGCATAGATTCCCTATCTTATAAACCACCCTTTTCCCATATATATATGATTATAGAAAAATGTGTTTAGTAACAAATGTTTGCTCTTATCTAGGTAAGAATGCCGCCTAAGCCATGAGCTACCTCAAGATGTATGGGGGAGCAAGATACTCTTGATGAGTTGACAGATAGGCCACTAGCATCTACCCTTAGGGGGGCAAGGTAGACGTGGTAGGGCCACTAGGCCGGTAAGGGCATATACGCTTGTAAATAGGCCAGAGGAAGGACAGTCTTTGCGTGATGTAGATAGACAACCAATCGGGGGTTTTACCATTGAGCATTTAGGGGCATGCCTACAAGGAGTCAACCGAGTTGTAGAAATGATGGCAACTCGTATGGAGGATATATAGAGGGTAGTAGAGGGGAGACCTACAGTACAAGAATCCCTTAGCTCCCAAGGACAGGCCGATCACCAACATCATGAGTTGAGAGGGGACATTTAGATATTTCTCTTCCTAATTTTCTCAATCTTAAGCCTCTATCATTTTCAGGGTCTGATGCATCGGAGAAACCCTAGGTTTTCTTAGATAAGATGGAGAAGATTTGTAAAGCCTTGGGATGTTCTAGTATCTGATCTGTAAATTTAGCCGCCTTTCTATTAGAGGATATGGCGCAAGAGTGGTATAGTTCTCTATGTAGAGGCAAACCAACGGATGCAGCACCGTTGACTTTGAGTGAGTTCAGTGTAGCCTTTTTAGATCGATTTTTACCACTTAGTGTACGTAATGCTTGAGCTAAGGAGTTTGAGACTTTGGTACAGACCTAGAGTATGACGGTGTCAGAGTATGACATCAAATTCACGCAGCTAGCCCGGTATGCTCCCTACCTCATTTCTACTAAGGAGATGAAGATTCAGAGGTTTGTGGATGGGTTAGTGGAGCCGTTGTTTAGAACTGTGGCATCCCAAGATTTTAATACCTACTCCGTAGCGGTATATTGTGCTCAGCGAATTGAGATGAGGACCAGTGAGAGTAGGGCTGCGAAGGATAGAGCAAAAAGGCCCAAGACAGAGGGTTATCAAAGTTGCAGAGATTTCAGCAATGGTATTTCATCTTTTAGCCATCAGGGTCCACAAAAGGACTCACGATTACCCTAGCAAGGGAGTGACTCGACTAGTGCTAGTATTGCGACGGGACAATGAACCTTCAGTGCTAGAAGGCAGCAAGATTCGAGGCAAGGAAGTCAACTTATCGGTCCTTGCCATACTTGTGAGGGATGACATAGGGGAAGATGCCTCTGTGCTACGAGAGTTTGTATATCATGCGGTCAGCCTGGACATATTAAGAAGAATTGCCCGACGGCTCATCAATCGTAAGGTTATGCTCGCGGCTCCACCTAGCCAGCTTCATCTACTCCTTCAGTCCCTGCCTCGTCTGATAGGGAAGCTAGTGGATCCTGAGCTAGAGGTGCTGGTACTTCCTCTTAGGGCAGGCCATCTGGGTCCAGACGTCAGAGTTCTGTTGGTAGGGGCCAAGCAAGGGTTTATGCTTTAACACCCCAAGAGGCCCAGACATTCAATGCAGTGGTCTCAGGTATTCTTTCAATTTGTAATATGAATGCTCGAGTCTTATTTGCTTCTCGTTGTACCCACTCCTTTATTTCTCCATGCTTTGCATCTCGTTTGGATAAAGATCATGTTAGAAGAGAAGAACAATTAGTAGTGTCTACTCTTTTAAAGGAAGTATTTATGGATGAATGGGAATATGAGTCCTGTGTAGTTCGAGTTAGGGACAAGGATACTTTGGTGAATTTAGTGGTGTTAGACACCTTGGATTTTGATGTGATCTTGGGGATGGATTGGTTATCACCCTGCCATGCTAGTGTGGACTGTTATCATAAATTGGTTAGATTTGATTTCCCCGGTGAACCATTATTTAGTATTTAGGGAGATAGAAGTAATGTTCCAACAAATTTGATATCGGTTATGTCATTCGAAATTTATTGAGACAGGGTTGTATAGGTTACTTGGCTGTGGTAAGGGATACTTAGGCGAAGGTTGAAGATATAAGCCAAGTGTTGGTGGTGAATGAGTTCATGGACATATTTCCTAAGGAACTGCAAGGTTTTCCTCTCGAGCGGGAGATTGAATTTTGCATAGATTTGATTCCCGACACTAGACCTATATCCATACCTCTATATAGAATGGCATCTACAAAGCTTAAAGAGCTTAAGGATCAGTTAGAAGATTTGTTGGATAAAGGTTTCATTTGTCCTAGCGTCTCACCATGGGGAGCACCTGTGCTATTTGTGAAGAAGAAAGATGGGTCACTTAGATTGTGCATTGACTATCGACAGCTTAATAAAGTGACAGTAAAGAATAATTATCCTCTTCCAAGAGTAAATGATTTATTTGATCAACTACAAGGAACATAATGTTTCTCTAAGATAAATCTACGATCTGGGTACCATCAATTGAGGATCCTAAATGAAGACATACCCAATACTGCATTTCGAACAAGATATGGGCAGTATGAGTTCTTGGTGATGTCATTTTGGATCACGAATGCTCCTACAGCCTTTATGGATTTGATGAACCGAGTGGTCAAGCCTTATTTGGACAAGTTCATGGTAGTGTTTATTGATGATATCTTGATATACTCGAGGAGTAGGGAGGAGCATGAGCAGTATCTTAAGATAGTGCTCCAGATTTTGAAGGAACACCGATTATATGCCAAGTTCTCTAAGTGTGAGTTTTGGCTCGAAAGTGTTGCATTCTAGGGACATGTGGTATCCAAGGATGGGGTACAGGTCGATCCAAGGAAAGTTGAGGTAGTGGAAAAGTGGCCAAGGCCAACATCAGTTACGAAGATTAGAAGCTTTTTGGGTTTGGCTGGCTATTATCGTCGATTTGTGAAGGACTTCTCCAAAATAGTCACCCCTCTGACTAAGCTAATACGTAAGGATATAAAATTTGAGTGGTCTGATGCTTGTGAGGATAGCTTTGAGAAGCTTAAGGCATGTCTCACCATAGCTCTAGTATTAAGCCTACCGCAAGGCACAGGGGGTTATACGGTATTCTGTGATGCTTCGCGGGTTACTTTAGGGTGTGTATTAATGCAGCATGGGAAGGTGATTACGTATGCATCAAGGCAACTTAAAAAGCATGAGCAAAATTACCCCGCACATGATTTAGAAATGGCAACAATCGTGTTTGCCTTAAAGATTTCGAGACATTATTTGTATGGTGAGACTTGTGAGATATATACGGACCACAAAAGTTTGAAGTATATATTTCAGCAGAGGGTTCTTAACTTGCGGCAACATAGGTGGATGGAGTTGCTAAAAGATTATGATTGTACTATTCTTTACCATCCTAGTAAGGCAAATGTAGTGGTGGATGCCTTGAGCCAAAAATAGATGGGGAGCTTGGCACATATTTTTACAGATAGGAGATCCTTGATTAGGGAGATCATAGCTTGGGAGACATGAGTGTGCATTTGGAAGTTTTGGAGGCAAATGCATTGCTAGCACATTTTAGAGTGAGGCCTATCTTAATAGACTAGATTATGGAAGCACAAAATAAAGATGAGTTTGTAGCTAAGGCCTTAAAAGATCCTCAAGGAAGGAAAGGGAAGATATTTACCAAAGGCACAGATGGAGTGTTGAGGTATGGAACTAGACTTTATGTGCCGGACAGGGATGGACTGAGGAGAAAAATATTAGAAGAGGCTCACATGGCAGCTTATGTGGTACATCCAAGGGCTATAAAGATGTATCAAGATTTGAAACAGGTATATTGGTGGGAATGACTTAAAAGAGATGTAGTTGAGTTCATCTTCAAATGCCTAGTTTGTTAGCAGGTTAAGGCTAAACATCAAAGGCCTGCAGGGCTACTACAGACGTTACTAGTAACCAAGTGGAAGTGGGAGCATATTGCCATGGACATTGCAACCAATTTGCCTCGTACTAGTGGGGGTTACGACTCGATCTGGGACATAGTAGATCGGTTAACGAAATCAGCTCACTTTCTTCCTGTTAAAACTACATACGGGGCCACCTAATACGCCCAACTTTATGTAGATGAAGTAATACGACTGCATGGCATTCCTATTTCTATAGTATCTGACAGAGGAGCACAATTCACTAGTAGGTTCTGGGAAAAGTTATAGGAAGCATTGAGCACTAAGTTGGATTTTAGCATGGCTTTCCACCTGCAAACTGATGGCCAGTCTGAATGGACCTTACAGACATTGGAGGATATGTTGAGGGCCTGTGTGATAGACCTTGGGGTCAGGTGGAATCGATATCTACCTTTAGTAAAATTTGCTTACAACAACAGTTTCCAAGCTAGCATCCAAATGGCACCATTTGAGGCATTATATGGATAAAGGTGCAGGTCACCTATTGGATGGCTAGAGGTGGGAGAAAGGAAACTTTTGAGGCTTGAGTTGATGCAGGACGCCATTGAGAAGATACACATGATTTGACAGAGGATGTTGTCAGCACAAAGTAGGCAAAAGTCTTATGATGATAATCACGTATTCCTGAAGGTTTCACCAACTAAAGGGGTAATGAGGTTCGGCAAGAAAGGGAAATTAAGTCCTCGATATATAGGGCTTTTCGAGATCTTAGAAAGGGTTAGAGTGGTGGCTTATCGTTTGGCGCTACCACCAGACCTCTCAAACATTCACATCATATTCCATGTATCAATGCTTAAAAAATATAACCCCGATCCATCTCATGTAATACGGTATGAAACCATCCAATTGCAAGATGATCTAACTTATGAGGAGAAACCAGTAGCTATCCTTGATAGGCAAGTTAAAAAACTCTGTTCAAAGGATGTAGCCTCAGTGAAAGTATTGTGGCAAAACCACAATAGTGAAGAGGTAACGTGGGAAGCCAAAGAGAAAATGCGAACCAAATATCCACACCTATTGGAAACTTAGAGATACGTTATCTTATAGCTGAATTGAAATTCGGGGACCGAATTTCTTTAAGTGGGGGAGAATGTGAGACCTTGACCTTATATGCTCGTAGATAGAAGTACATGCGATATCACTAATTAGGGGTGATTTCGTCATTTCCTTAGTAAGCCCATAAAAGTATGATTTTAAACAATATTATGGTCTAAGTAGGCCTAAGGCATAAATGAATGATGAAAGTATGGGTAAAATGACAAGGAAACAAAAATTTTGATGATTTTCATGATAGGGGCAAAATGGTCATTTTTCACCTCGGGTTAGAATTTTTAAGTTTTCATGAACTCGAGCTTTTCTAGACCATTATGAACCTTGTCCCAGTGTCAAAAGAGTAAAAAGATTGCATAAAGGATTGGAAGAGAACAAGCTAATTTGTGGAGAAGCATTTTCGTAATTTAAGTGAAGTGGATAAGCATAGGTTATAAATATCTTGTTCTTCCAGCAGCTTCTTCATTCTCCAGCAGCTTTTCTCCTTCTTCTTCCTCTCATCTCATGTTGCTTTCATCCCCTATGAAAGCTTGATAAGAAAGCTCCACAACCTTCCTTAAATAGCTCCAAATTTCATGCTTTTGGTGCACCCTTTCCATAAACCCTTGTGCTTTTCCACTATCTCTCCTTAAAACCCTTGAAAAAAAAATCTTATTTCCATACTCTCTCTCACTAGTTAGGTGTTTTAGAGAGAGAAAGAGGAAGCTTTAAAAATAGCTTGAAAGTGTTGGAAAGAATTTAAAGTATAAGGTACCAAGGTGAGTAGTACACTAGAATTGAGTTTTGGTGTTGAGAATGATTAGTGTTTAGATTTGGGGGTCAATTGGTAGTTGGGGTTGTTTATTCATTTTAAAGTGATAAGGGTAGTGAAAAAAGATAGCCATTTAAATGGCCATTGAAAGCTAGCTAAGAGAAAGCTTTTAGAATTTATAAGTATGTAGCTTGAATTAATGGTGATGCTAATGTGATAATAGGTTCCAACGAAGCTCTATCACCCCATTTGGACCATTAGGGAAGTTAGAGTCGATTAAAGTCCCAACAACATACCGGTGAGTGGACTTACATTTCAAAATTTGTTTTGGGAATGTGAATGCAATTGTACAAGCATATGAAAGATTTTATTTAGTTTTTTTTGAAAATGTACCTTGGGAATAAGCCTTTGGTGAAGTGATTTTATATTTGAAAATGTGTTATACAATGGTTTATGTGTTATCACAATATGATAATATGCATGATATTCATTGGGTGCTTCTTTGTATGTTGATGTGGACTCGGCTATGTGGGAGTAGGAGTGTACATAAGCAGATGATGACCCGGCTATGTGCGAGTAGGAGTGCGTGTTAGCCAATGATGATCCGGCTATGTGCGAGTGGGAGTGCACGTAAACCGATGATGATGACCCAGCCATGTGCTAGTGGGGAGTGCACATGAGCTGATGACAATGGGAGAGTGTGCATGATGATGGATATATATATATATACATGTATAGAGATATGTGTTATAGAAAGTTCATGAATATGAAAATGGTTGAAATGCATGTGAAATTTGATGTGTTAAACTTTGGGAAATTATATGAGTTTCATGTTGTGTTGGTCATGTGAATAGGGTAGACTTTGCTTGAGGGAATGGGGAATTATTTCTAGTGCCCTGTTTCTCGCTGCAGCGAGAAACTCTTGGGTTGAAGAGGTAAGTGTAACGACCCCTCCTCAGTCGCTACTGGCGTCCAAGACCTTCGGGGGATCCCGTCAAGTCCCGAACAAGCCTGGAAGAAATTTCTCAATAACTCATTGTACACTTTTACTAAACTGTATTAATGTTTGATCCATATATATTTATAACATGAATTCAATAATAAGCATAGCCATTAAATTTTGACTTTAAGTCATGACATCACAATTAATTACATTGAGTTCAAAAATCCCAAATCTTCGTTTATATCAAAACTAATATTTGTTTACATAGTAAAACCAAAGTACTACAACTTAACCTCTAACAGCAGAGCGACTCGGGATAAAATGCTATGAGATGCCTTTTCTTATCTACTGTGGACCGTACGCGCCAATGATTACGCACTAGGTTGATTACTGTCTGCAAAAAGGGAAATAAAAAGGGGTGTGAGTCTCACAGACTTAGTGATCATCGGCTCCGTGAGTAGGGCATAGATGGGAAACAAGCAAACAACAGATCAGTTGATATTAAAAATGCAAGATTATAAAAACAATTTATTTCAAATGGACGTTTGTGCCTTATATGAAAAACAAAGAATTTCTTAGGCATTGTAATCATTTCAAGTGGTAAATCAACCAAGTAAATAAAAGTTTCCCCTCAAAAACAAATCAATAACCTTTTTCAAGACAATCATTTGAAATATTGTTTTAAAACAATCGTACATAAAAGGATTTCTACCATCGAAATCAATTGACATTTTACTCAAATCAAACCAATAAAGTTGGTCAAGCTCCCGCGAAACCAGATAGTAACTAGGTTTATACACAGTTCGTAAATCACCTCGCACGCAAGGGTAAAATTCATATAACAATAAATACGAGGGAGCTGCAGGAAACTGTATAATTTTGTTTCACCATGCCGGAAATAAGAGTCTAAAAACCCAAAGAGATTTTTGTCTCGAGTAGGAAATCAAATAAAATTCGTTGTCCCGCTACCACGTAATAACCTCCAGGAGCCTCTCTCCACTAGATCCCATATGCCATGGCAGTCTCAACGATGTTGGCCGACATCAGAGAATCAAGCGGTCGCAACCGCATAATCATCTAGTGGCCTAGCCATGCATACATTTATCATAAGACGCGGTCCCCGCCAAGCCTAACCTCCTGTCGGTGACCCAAAGCTTCTCTAGCTAGAGCTCACTCGTGCACGAGGGTCACACTTAACCGAAGTGACAACTGGCCTACTCTCGAATCTCTTGGTTTATAAAGCCATTTTAGAAATTATGTTATGTCCTTAAAAGCTTATCTCAAAATTATTTCCAAAGCATTCAACACAGGGTATGATAAAATCTATCATTTTTCTCAAAATATATTTATGCATGAATTTCAAAACAATATTTTGCATGGTGAATAAGCAATATAACCTTGAATGAATACTGCACAAATATAAGGCACAAATTTTGAGGCAAAACAGTGTGAAGGGCTTGTTTCCCGATTTTCAAAACACTTTACATATAATTTATACATATATATTCAAAATGACTTTTAAACATAATTTGCAACCACAATTTCCTAAGATTGCTACCAGCACATGTTATCTACAATTTTCGCGTTTAAAATAAATCATACGTATAGGTATATATTTACAAACATTTTAAAATTGACACCCTCTACTCACCTCACAATAGCGAGATGTTACGTCGCTATTAATTCGTAAACGTATCTAGTTATTCCTTGCTACCAGTCGCTTGTTATTTTTCTTCGGCCTTTCTTTCTCTTTTCTTTCTTGATTCTTTCTCTCTTCTGCTCCTCTTCCCCCGTCAGTCGGTGGCACCTTCGTTCTCTCTCTTTTTCCTTTCTTTTCTTTCCTTACACTCACAAACCAACTACACTTCCTTTCTCTCTCTCTCTCTCACCGCTAGCAACACCCCAAAACTCAACTTCTTTTTTTTTTTCCTCGACTGTTTTTCTTCTTTTCTTTCCTTTATTCTTTAGCTTTCCCCAAAACTCAACTTCTTTTCTTCTCTCTCTTTGTCTTGTTCACTTTTTTTTTCTTTTTGGCCGGCATCACCGCTCTCCCTTTTTCTCGGGTTCCTCACTCTCCAGATTTTTTTTTCTTTTTCTCTTTTTCTTTATTCTCTTTTAGTTCTCTTTGGCCGACCCCTCAATCATTTCTTCTCTTTCTTTCTTCATTGTTCCTTTAGGCCGGCCCCTACCTCATTCACTTAATTAAAAATGAATTTAGAACCCTTTTTTAATGCAGACATGGGCGGCTGCCCATCCACTTTACCATTTTTTTTATTTGCCCGGCCCCCATCATTCTTTTCTATTCTTATTTTTTTTTTCTGCATATTGATCACATGGGCAGCTGCCCTTTCTTCCCATAAATTTATATTATTATATTTTCTATTAACTTCAATTAGCACATTTGTACTTAATCCTTGATTTTATTTTATTTGCCACATAACCCTCGAACTTTCATATTTTAAAACTCGATCCTTTCGACGCATTTAAAAATTCTATTTTTCTTCTATTTTTACTCTTTTATACGTATACAATCAAAATATCAAAATTGCATTTCAACGCGGTGTCACCATAACATTTTAAATATTTACTTAACCGTGCTAACTCGATTTAATAAAACACGCGGTTCTCACTTATGTCATTTATCTCCAAAATTCATTCGTGCTTCTTCTCCCCCACTTGTATTGATCATATAATCTTTCATCCAAACTAATTCCCGTAATTAATAAAATATTAATATTTTAATATTATTTTATTCATGAATTAATATTTTATTCTGAAATATTCTTTTCACCCGTAACTGTTCTTCGACACTTAAATTTACATCAATTGACCCTTTGTCATATCGATAGGGTTTTATTGACGATTAAACGAGTGTACGAGGTGTTACAATAAGGTTGGCCGAAAATCTTGCTACAGCGAAAAACTTTCTGTTTTGCTCGTCATTTGGTTCGGTTGCTACCCTATTTTCCATTTCTTTGATACCATAGTTGAGCATGGACTTCCAACATTAAGGAGTAAATGAGTTAATTTTAAAATGAGGAGGTTTGGTGAGAAACTTTCAGCTAGTTGATAATTTAAGTCAATTGTCACTACAGCAAAAAAATTCATTCTCGCTGTAGCGACAATGCCTTTTCGCTACAGCGAGGACCCGTCGTTTATTTGACCTGATTTGGATGAATGCTATTAAAGTTTTCACTCTCTAAATCCTTTGTTGAGCATGGACCTTTTTCATAAAGTGATTTACTCATGTGGGGTTTACATGAGGGGTTTTAATAAGAACTAAAACAAATTGCATTGTTTTGAAAAATGAATACATCATGATTTCGTTAAACATTCCTTAATGTTTGCTTGTTCTCTTTCTTGTTCACTCATTGGGTTTATACTCACCGTTTTCAATTTCATATTTTTAGATCAAGAGGCAGCCGGTAACTAAGACGAGGTGTCCTCATAGACTTGTATCCATCTTCTGGTAGGTATCAATGGCATTTAGTAGCTGCACCTTCGCTATGGTTACTCCGCTGGAAATCGAGTCTTCTTTTCGAGATGTATGGACAACCCTGATGTAAATTATTAAGATACATGTTATAGATAATGTATATATATATATATATATATATATATATATATATATATATATATATATATATATATATATATACTTGATCGATATGCCACTATGAGTTTGCAGTGTTTAGTATTATTTTGACTCAAAGTTATGAAATATGACTTCAGAAATTTTGATGGAGTACTGAATAGATCATGTAAATAGGCTCGCTTGGGCTTAGTGGGCTATGTCCATTGGGCCCATGCACCGGTTGTGAGACCTTGTCAAGCTCGATTAAAAAACGGTATTGTACTGAGTGGTACAACTAAGTTAAATCGATCCTTGAACTAGTTCAAATAGGAATTCTAAGAGGAATTTGAAAATTTTAAAACCAACAGAATGGCTTAGAATAGTGATTTGGAGTTCAAGGTCCAATTTGGAGTCCATCAGAAAATTGACCAATTAGGGACAAACGGTCATTTTACCATCTGATGATAAAATGGAGATTTTTAGCCAAGATTTGATCACATTTGACCAAGAATAATTATATGAAATATAATTATGATTATTGGAGTATAAAATGATGTTTAGTAGTGAAAAATTGTGATTCTCGATTTTTATGGAGCACAAGGGTGAAATGGTAATTTTGCCACTAGAGGACTAAACAGAAATTTTTTAAAAATAATTTTTGCCCCATTTGGTTAATATTGATCAATATTAGTGTTATTTTAGGTTGAAAAGTAGAAATAATGAGATTTCGGTACATTTCGGAGTATAGGGGCAAAATCGTAATTTTTTCGTCTCGGGGGCAAATCAGTAAAATTTTCGTCCCAGCACTTCTCAAGACCAAGGGATTTTAATTATGATAGGATTGGATAAATACCAGAATACTTTTGGTGGAAAATTAAGAAGAAAAAGTCAAAAAGTTAAAAATTGGGCCAATAAGCATGTGACACATGGCATGCTTGATTATTTTATTATTTTCTATAGAAATCAGCCCATTAAATCCCCAATTCCCTCACCATATTCGGCCTAGGCATCCAAAAACAAGACAAAAGGAAGAACAAAAGGAAAAACAAGAAAACCTAGGTGGAAATTCAAAGAAAAAGTGAAGAAATCAAGGAAACAAGCTAGGTAAGTTAAAATTTCTTTAATTCTCCTTGATACCTAGCTTACCCATACTTTTGTTCTTGATTTTGATGGTTGAATATTGAGTTATCATGATGAATTCAATTCTGAAAAATGGGTATGGAAGAGGAATCGTTGTTGGAATAATTTGATTTTAGACTATGTTAGTGTTTAGGGATAGTTAAGCATGGTTATGAACAAAAACACAAAAGAAATATTCAAATTCTCTAGGGTTCCTTGTTGGCCAAACCATGAGGGCTGAATATCAATGGGGGATTGTTTTTATTTCGAGGAAAATGGCATGAAAAATGATGAATTAAGGTGAAATGGTTATGTAGAAAAAAATTTGATGCTAGTGCACCAAATGACCAAATTTTTCTATAAGGAACTGTGAGGCTTCTAATGTTGAATTTGGCTTTATTTAAATGTATGTGGTAAATTAAGGTATTAGAGGAGAAATGAATTAACTTGGAGGTGATTTGAACACAATCGTCGATTAATCGGGTGATCGGTCGAATTTAATCGATACCTTGATTAAGCGGTAATCGGACATATTTTTGCATTTACATATCAATCATTAGTAATTTAAATTAATTTATATCAATTTAGGGACAACATAGTAAATTCCTCGACTTTGTTATTTGTCAAGGTGGTGAGACGTCTGGAAAAGGCAAAGGAATTGCGCCTGAGGACTATTAGTCTGAGTTCACCCGGAATTTGAATTTTCGACACCTATGAGTGGACTGCCTATCAAAATTGTTTTGGCAATATAACTGTTTTGAACAAAGTGTTTGAATGATTTTATGCAATTTTTCATGAAAATGAATGCCTTGGGAACAAGCTTTTGAGAAAAGGTTTATGTTATGAAATGTGGTTATTATGGATTTCTATATGGCTGCTTTATGTTGATATACATATATGCTTGAATATAATGTTGTGTAATTATGTTGACTAGGCTATGTGCGAGTAGGGAGTGCGCATAAGCCGAGGATGACCCGATTATGTGCGAGTAGGGAGTGCGCATAACCCGGTGATGACCCAACCATGTGTGAGTAGGGAGTGCGCATGAGCTGGTGATGATGATGATGGGTTGGTGAGATGATGATGATGGATATATACGTATATATGTATATATACATATGTAAATATGTGTGATATAAAAAATTGATGGACAATGATTTATGGTTGTAATGTACATGAAAGTTGACACATTATACTTTGAGAATTTTCATGAATTTTGGGTTGATTTTATTAGTTTAGCAAGATGGCTTTTTGTTGAGTGAGGAAAAATGTTTCTCTTGTTGCTCTGTTTTCACTGCAGCGAAATTCATACTCGCTGTAACGAAAAACTCTCAGGTTTGGAGGGGTTTTAAATAGGAATAAACTAAATTGCATTGTTTTGAAACAAGTGCTTCATGATTTTAAATTCTCCCTAATTGTTGCTTGTTCCCTTCCTTGTTCACTCACTGAGTATTGTACTCACATTTTATAAAAATTCACATTTTCAGATCAGGTGACTGTTAGACCCTAGATCGAGGAGTCCCCGTAGTGCATCTCCTGGGTATGTGTCTGGCATTCGATAGTAATCCCTTTTATTGTAAATGTCTCCACTGGAAGTCATGGGTCCTTTTGTATTATGAATACAATCTAACAATGTGAATATGTGTATGCAATGTAAATTGCTAAATACATGACTGGTATAGTGTATGTATATTATCATCGATAATGCCATTGTGTTTTGGCTATGTTCACACCCAAAAAAAAAGTGTGTGTGTATGCATGATATGATAAATTTGTTAAGCAAAGGTAAATGGATAGGCTTGCTTGAGCTTAGTGAGCTATGCTCATTGAGCTCATGCGCCAGTCATGGCCCGGGAAATTGGGTCATGACACCAGTCATGGCCCGAAATTTGGGTCATGACACATCCAAACATCAATGAATACCAGTTGTCAGAATTCAAGAATTTAACATTCAATTGGTAGCCAATAAGCTCAAGTTAGATGTGCACAAAGCCTTTGGATCATTTAGTCATTTTGGCTCATAGAAGACATAGCTAACATTTAAGTGCATGTTCAAAAACATTTCAGCTACATCACCATAATATATTATGATCTAACTTGACCATTTATGATTCTTATTCAAAATCATAACTCAAGTTAAGTTATATGCTTCAAATCATACGGTCAAGCAAGATGAGATATCATGTAATCATGTGACTTCACCACAATGATAGGTGAACTAAAAATATTTTCATGAAGTTCAATTTCTTCATTACGATCCATTTCATATGCTTGGGCAATAAAACAATCTTGAAGCAATCATTTGAGAGCAAACTTTAAGCATATTTCAAGAATTGATTCTAGACTAAGCATTTGAATATTTCAATTCTCAAGGAATGATAATTCAATGTAGGCACAAAAGATCAATGAATTTTAAACATTTACTCATGTAGTCATTTTTATCAAGAACAAGTAATAATAGCACTTTCAACAAGTGACAACTTGTTCAAGCTATTAATCAATGTAAGCCCATATTGAAGAATTCAATTCAAGAAGTCAAACAATTTTATACTCAAGTTTAACCATTTTGAACTTATACATTTAATTTCAAAACAAAGTTGTTCAAAAGGTTAACACATTTTATACAGAATGAGATTAAAAATATTAATTTTTAAGCTTAATTTCCTTATTTAGACTACAAGAATGAGTGTGAAGGCAAGTTGCCAAATATGCTTATGTCATTATCATATCATCCTTATCAAATCATTTGTGTTCAAGTTTGAATTCATCTCATGCTCACATACTTGGCAATCAATGATTTTATAAAATCAATACTCAATCATAAATGTTTTCAAGCAAACGTAACATGAATAACACTCAATGTTCAAACAAGCAATTCACAACCAATCAAACTTCATCAATCAAGCATTCGTTAAAAAATTAAGAGAAAAAGGAAGTAAATATCACCCATTTTTCATTTGATATTCAACCTTAAGTTTGTTGTTCTTTTGGTTTGATACCTACAAAACTTATTTTCACTTAACATATGGTATCCAAATTGCTTTGGATCTTTGAGGGTTTGTCTCAACAAACCTATGTCAAAATAATAAGTTAAATAGGAATGCAATAGGTATTTATTTGTTCAAAAGAGTTCCTATACCTAACCTTTTATCATTCCTTTCCTTTAACAATACTTTTCAATTGCCTATTTTTTCTTCTAATTGATCATAATATCTTTGTAGTATTTCAAAATTAATTCTTAATTGATCATTTTCTTCTATCAATAAATCATTTTCAAGTTTAAGGTTTGAAATTTTCTCTTTTTGACTTAAACTTCAATTTTGATATGTAAGAGTTAAGTTTTCAAACATATTTGCCAATTCACTATCTGTAAAAATATGTGGTTCATGAGAAAAAGAATCTACCTTATAGTTTGGTCTTGAAGTCTGAAATTTGATATTCTCTTCATCATCACTTGATGAGCTTTTTTCCAAGAGATCTTCCTCTTCTAGTTCTCTCTCAATTGGTTATCATATAGCTTGTCTAGCTTGTCCCATATCTCCTTAGCATTTCCATAATTTTGAACTTGATTGTATTGCTTTTCTCCAAGAGCACTAAAGATGGTAAGCATGGCTTTAGCATTGAGTTCGATCAAATCAAGATCATGTGAATTCCAATTTACCATATCTTTCTCTATCTTGTGTGGACCATCTTCAATTTGCTTCCATGTTTGATAATCATTTGCAAAGTAGTAGTGCCTCATTCTATATCTCCAAAGATGAAAGTCTTCACCATTGAAAGGTGGAGGCTCAAGATGTGATGATCGTTCTTGGGTCTTGCAATCATCAAATGCCATGATACAAAGATTTGCAACTTCATCATCTTCTTCATCTTAGGAGTCATCTCTATCGCTCCAAGTTGCAATCATCCCTTTGTTCTTGAATCTTCTTAAAGTATTTCTCATATTGTTGTTGTTAGGACATTCACATTTTGTGTGACCAAGCCTTTTGTAATCAAAACATATCAAGTGATCTCTTGTATGTTCTTCTTTAGGCACATCCCTTATTGTAGGTTTCGTAACTTTACAAATTTTCTTCATATACTTATTAAATTTCCTAGCTAGCATTGCTATGTCCTCTTCATTTGCATTTTCATTCCTAGTGCTTTTTTCTTCTTCCTTAACTATAAATTGAAGGGCCATTCCCTTTTCTTTGACCTTTTCTTTCTTAGGTTATTCTATCTCATTCTCATGCCTAATTGTCATTCCATAAGTGAGAAGGAAACCTATGAGCTCATTTTACTTAAAGTCATTTAGGTTTTTAACCTCTTATATAGCCGTGACTTTAGGTCTCCATAATTTTGGTAGCCTATAAAGGATTTTCTTTACAAGTTGTGCATTTGGGAAATTCTTTCCTAAGGCTTTTAGACCTCCTACAATATTAGTAAATCTTTCAAATATATCATTAATTGACTCACCCTCTTTCATTCTAAAAAGCTCCTAGTCATGTATAAGTAATCTAATTTTGGATTCCTTGACTTGATTGGTTCCTTCATAAGCAGTCTCTAGTGTGTCTTAAATTTCTTTTGTATGTTCACACATAAACACTTTATTAAACTCACTAGCTCCTAAGGCATAAAGAAGAGTGTTATGAGCCTTATAGTTTATTTGAATTAATATCTTTTTTTTGTCATTTCACTCTTGCCTATTCTCAACGACTACTTTACCATCTACCTACTTACTTTGAACAAGTAGACCATCTAATATGGCATTCCAAACATCTAAGTACCTAGATTAAACAAACATTTTCATACAGTTTTTTCAATAAGAATAGTTAATACCTACAAAAAAGGGTGGCCTTTGGATTGATTGCCCTTCATCTAGTACGATTATTGTCACCTCAATTTTGTTGACTAAGCTTCTACAAAGGATCTCTCAAAGACAATTAGACCTATAAAATTGAGACCAAGCTTTGATACTAATTGTTAGTGTAAAAGTCTCAATCTGTAATCTATCAAGAAGAGAGGTGAATTGATATATAAAAAATTTATTTAAAAAATCTATTTATCAAAGTCAAAACTTTTTCACCAAAATTATTTTTTAGTGTCAAAACAATTTTTCAACAATAACTTAGTAAATATAAAAATAATGTATCTAAGAAAAATAATTACCTAAGTATAAAATAATAAATCAATGTAAAGCTAATTTCCTAATGCAAATGCAAGCAATAAATACTAGTATGGAAAATTAAAAGAGACACAAGAAATTTATAACGGTTTGGCTTTTTTGATGCTTACATCCACTCCCTTGGAAACTAAGGAATTTCAATCCACTATTAAGGATTCTTGCTTTTTAATAAGAAGCAATAATCGTTGCACAATCCATAGCGAAATTCTTCCCTTTTCACGAGATCAAGTGGTAACCCTTACAATCCATAATGGGATTCTTACTTTTTATGGGATCAAGTGGTAGCCCACATAATCCATGTTGACTCCATTAGTTTTTGATGGTAATAAAACATTCCCATTCATTTGTGTCTAATGCCTTTACTTGAGTGTGTAGGAAAATTAATAAATCAAAATTTCAAAGTGTATATCAAAAGAAAAACAGTGATAAAAATAATAAGACATGACTGCTAAACAAGGAGGAACCTTATTAGTTGAATAAGGAAGAATGTTGGTTGGCCAAAGATTCAAATTGGAGAAATGGCGGGTTGAAGAATATTGAGAAATAGAACCAACTTAGTCGACCAAGAAATAGGCTAGTCGACTAAGTGCTTACTGCCAGAACTGCTAGAGACAGGGAGCAGAAAACAGAGACAACTTAGTCGACTAAAAGCATTCTGGCTGCAAATATGAAATTTAAACTAAAAGATAGAGTAACGGCTAAAATCAACTCCCAACTGTCTCCAACGGCTAGAAAACTGTCAAACTACCATAAGAGATGTTTCTCCAAGTATAAAAAGGTCTTCCAACAGTTAGAAAACAAATTTTGAGAAGTGTTAGAGAGATTTGAGCCACATAAGAGCTGAAAAACCAAAAAATCTTACTTGTACCCTGCTGCACCTTAACACCTATTCTTTGTACTTGTATTCTTCACTCAACCGTGTACCATTTAGATCAACTTGTGATCATAGGTACTTTCTTTTACTTCTCTTCTTGTATTCTTAGAGTGAGGGATTCATTCTAAGTGGTTGTTTCAAGCAAGGTTTGCTTGAAGGTGTTAAGGCTCTAACTTAACCTTGAAAAGTTAGGTGTTTGGTTTTAGTTTAGCCCGTGAAAAACTAGTGTAAAAGGTTTTGGCTGAGCCTGCTAAAAGCCATTGTAAAGCTTGGTGAAAGCTTGTGAATTTCACTGGTTCTTAGTGGATTTGTTAGAAAAATCCTTGGTTAGATAATCAAGGTAGTGGATATAGGTCTTGGACCGAACCACTCTAAATTCTGCTATCATCTTTACTCTGTTTTTGTTTCATTTTCATTCCTTCACTTGTCTCGCCTTTGTCTACACTTAGAGACAATTTTTGAAAGAGCCAAATTATGCTATTCAGCCCCCCTTTAGCACATATTATTGGGACTAACAATCCACAAAGGATTCTTGCTTTTCAATAGAAAGTAATAACCTTTACAAGATAGCTTTTCAAGGTTAAGCTAGAACCTTTACAATAAAGTATAAATTTCAACAAGAAAATTCCTCTACAAAGGTTAGGTGTTGAGACTTTAAGCTTGTTTGTAGTGGAAGAAGAAATTTTAGCTTGAATGAAGTAAGGATTCGACTTTGAAAGCTTGATGGAAGACTAAACTATACTAGAGAGTGAGGATGAGCTTGTGGGTTGTCTCTCTCGATTTTGAAGCTTTATCTCAAGTCTTCTCCTACTTTAAAATGGCTTAAATGCGTTTTTTTTATAGTTAGAGCAAGATTTAGAGCTGTTAGACACATGTTTGAATCAAATCTGGCCGTTGCTGAAGCTAAAAGGTCAACTATAATGCTTTTAGGGTTGACTATGTTTTTTAAATTTTCTCAATTAGGGCTTCCATAGTCAAACATATATGTCTTCTGGTCAATCCACCTCCAGAGATTGTGTATTCTTCAAATTTAGCCTTCGATAATCGACAATGCCTATCTTATAATCGACTATGCTTCTTAACATTAACTTTTTCTGGCCTCTAACTTGTTAGGGTCGACTATATCTCTTCCATAGTCGACTATGGTTGTTCTTCAACTTGATTATCTTAGTCTTTCTAGAATAAGGTTGACTAAGCTTCCTCTCTAGTCGACTAAGGCTTTATGATCTTCAACTTTTGAACTCTTTTAACATTCATATCGACTTGAGCTTCTCTATGATGGACTCTTGACTTGTGTCTTTAAGTTTCTTTAGCTTTTTAATGCTTATCTCTAACTATTTTCTCATTACCTTGTACCTATTTTCAAATAAACAATTCAAGTCCTATTTGCTCTTGATTTCTTAGCTGAAAATACATTATTGAAAGTTTGTAACATGTTTTCTAAGGATGTATGGCTTTTCAAACAATTTTGCAACCTTAGGGGACTAAAAATGTGTGAAACCGTACCTTAATGTGAGATTTGCTAAGTTAGAAATCCTTAGATAAAAAAGTTAAATCATGTTTTGAAAACTTGAAATTTAGTTTTGTGAATGGAAAATTTCATGGTGTAATGTTTAGAGATGATTTTGAGTTTTGAATGTTAAAAATAAGTTTTAGCCTTAGGAAAATTCATGTTTTCATGCATTAAGGTGATTTACAAAGTTTATTGTTAAAAAGAGTTCAATTGGACATGTTTCCATGGTTTATTTTTTCTTTTCGGACCCAATCTATTGATAGATGCTCTTCATCTCTCCATAGATACAACACAAAAAAGGGATAATCAAATTTGCCCCAAAGAACATGTATGGATTGATGAGTAGATCTATCCATAGATGGCTAGATCTATCGATAGATGGCTCCCAACTATTGATAGATGGCCATTAGAAAGCTTCTAGAAAGGGTTTTAAAGCTCATCTATCGATAGCTAGCCTCGATCTATCGATCTATCGATAGATGACACTGTTTTTAAATAAATAAAAGGGGTAAAAGTGTATTTTCACTTTCCAAACTATAAAAATGACTCAATAACCAAGGGTTTCTCAACCCTCACGGTTTTCTAAAAGTTAAAACCTCTCTAAAACCCTTCCAACCCCCTTTTAATGAAAAATCTTTGATTTTGATGATTTTGATATTAGTTTTGAAGTTTAAAGCTACAAAATGACATTTTTATGTTTTAAAATCTTCAAAGCTCACACTTTTAATGCTAGAAATTTATTAATTTTCCCCAAAAATTTCTATTGAGGATTAATACTCAGGTTTTTGTGATTTCCTTCAACATCTAAGCTTTTTTAAGGTAAGTTTAGAGGATTTATGCATTTCTAGCTTAGTCTTGAGAGAGAAAGTGGCTATAATCAAAAGCTAATAGGTTTCAAAAGTTGTTAGATTAATTATTCCAAGATTATTAGTTTAGAAATTAATTGTTATGAATATTATGCAATAGGAATGCTTGAAAACACATCGGATTACACAAAATCGAAGTGGTAATCGAGCTTCTTATAAGGTGAGTGGACACACCACTTTTAAAACTATTGTAATATGTAAAGTTGAAGCATGATTTGAGGTTTATTGGTGAATATGATTTTTTGCAATTATTTATGAACTAAAAAATTTATTTGTGGATGAGGAAAATATTTTAAAATCCATTTTCAACCTACTATGTACATAAATATGATATTATGTATTAAGTTTTCAATAAGAAGGAACAAGCACCTTCTGTTTAAGTCCACTTGATTACTCCAGTCTTCGGACTAGTGTAGATACGAGATATGATTTATGATTAACACATGAATGTATGAAATATATGCTAGAAATTGTAACGACCCGTTCCTTGATTTCGCTACCTGCCAAGTCTCGAACAATTCTTATTTGAAACTCTTATTAATACGTTATATTCATCCACTAATTTATGTAATCGCTTTGAACCAGATAACTCTTTGCAATATACTTAGAACGGAAAGCCAGACAAATCAATTAAACTTTTATTCACATTAATTGTTTAAATACATTAAAGTTTATAATCTCCAACTGTACATTTACTGTTGGGTGAGTGCTAATCATGCATTAAATACAAATAAAATGCAATGAAAATAAATTTAAAATTAAATTATGCCTCATCTTCCTAGAATCTCTTTTATGCCAAATTGAGTACATAATTAAATTAAAAATAAATTATATAAGATCATATTGTTGGTATATGCCCTTGAGCCAATTGGATTGATCAAGAAATATATATATTATCATTTAATGCATACTTAATAGCATAACTATGTGTGATAGAGGTTTTCCTTCATGTTGTGCAATAATAAGGAGTTATTAAGTACTAACTGGATGAAACCCATGGAACATAAAGACCTTGTAAGAGAATTGTAAAGTTGTTACAATTATGAGATCAGTATGCATCAAAGCCGTGTTCCTAAAATTGTTCCTAGTCATTGTATTGTCAAGACAGGGCATTGACAATGCTCAAAGACTAGTACATGTTAAGCTTCCTTACTTAGGAAGTAAGCAATCGATCTCATAGATTGAAGTATATGAGATAATTGAGGATAACGTGTAGGTGCTTGTTAAAGAACAAGTTAACTGAACATGACCCACTATGAGAACTCCATTTGGTATTTCACACAAGTATCTAGGAAAATTTTCTCATGTGATAGTCGTGCAACTAGTCCTTAGACTTGAGACACCAAGTCATCTTGTATGGGGAATGACATACTGTGATTTCACCCTTACAGGTTCGGAGGGAACCAAATGCCTAAACGGGGTGTTTTGGGGTGTGCCATGAAGCATGCGAAGGTGAGTGAGTGGTCAAGAATGGATTCATCACCCCAAGTGATATGAAGGGATTTATCTCACTTGTTCTCAATTCTTAATTAACTTGTATAAAGTCTTTGGTCAAAACATGATGAATTTGAGGAAAATTAGTTTCCCACATTCATAAGGTTAGTCATGAATAATGAGAACTAATATGGAATGTCATTAGTAGACACCGAGCCATGCTTAATGACATATTCGAGATATTTGATGAAAGGACCGTATTGCACTGAGAGACTTATCATTGAAGGGCATGGTCAAATTCTTTAATTGACTCTCTAACATTTTGGTGGTCATGATGTATTGCTAAATGCTACTCATGATCTATAAATATAAATTAATTATCAAATTGATATTTGATTATGATTTATATTTATTGCCAACATGTTAGAAGCCTAATGGGTCACACACATTAAATGACATGATTGGGATTAAATAAGGATAATTAATTAAGTTGGACTTAATTAAAAGAGACCAAAAAAAAGTGAGAAATTAATTGAGTTATCAAAGACTTAATTAAATTAAAATACAACTATTGTATTTAGAGTTAGAAATTAGTTTGGCTATATAAATATGTTATATTAGCAAACTAAAAACCTGAAGCTTAAAAACCACTCCTCAACCGTTTCACAAAATAAGAAAAGAAAAATAATTTTCTTTGTCTGACAAAAAAATAAGATTCGACAACAATTTTGGTCCTTTTTTTTTAGAAACAAAACTTTCTAGCACAAGTAAAATCCTACCTTTTGATAAGGTCCTATTCAGTCACTATGTGGATTACTGTTAGAGGTCAAACACTTGGGTGGCTAAAGATTTGAAAAATCCTAAAGGTGAAGAAGCAAAGATTTGGATTTAATTGGCTCTTGATTATGATATCCATAGCAAGGTATGTAACTCTTAAACTTATGAGTGTTCATTATTAATTTAAAAGTGACATGAAAAATACAAACATTCATCCTATAAGATTCGATTGTTTCTCTGATTCAATATTATTTTATTTTTCCGCTGTGTTACTATTTTAATAATTGATTATTTTCATGTTTGAGCATGAGGTCGAATCCTAGCAGTGGTATCAGAGCCTTTGTTTAATGTTTTTCATGTAATAAGTATGCTTGATTCTTGGTGATAATCAATAGGACTGATTTGTGTGTTGATTTGGTATATATCAATTTTAAAGGCTTTCTTAAAAATTTGTTTTTCTATTTTAATTCAAATCTGGACAGCATGTAATTAATTCATTAAAACATGTTTTAAAAGGTTTAAGATCATGTTTAGTTAAAGAATTAATGAATGGATTAAAAGGCTTGCGAAGCCAAGTTAAAACCAAATAGTTTTGAGGTGTTTGGGGAACTAATGTACCAATTATTTTTACTAACATTGGGTAAGTGTTTTGAGCAGCTTTTAATTGTTAAAAATTAGTTTTATCAAATTAAATTGCTGCATGTTTCAGCTAGACTTAATTTAGTATGAAAAAGGTTCATAAAAATCATGTTTCCGAGTTCTAAAACAATAAAGATTCAATGTAGAAATTTTTGGACAGCTATGATCAGTTTTGGTGGCTTAATTCTTCATGAATTTTGTGTTTAATTGTTAAACACACTCGCTGGAAATTTCTAGCAACTTTTTCATGAGTTTGACTCATGATTTATGAAGTTTTAAGAGCACTTAAATACCATATATTTTAATTTTGGGTGATTTATAAAAATAGGAAACTGTTTCCTACTTTAAAAAAAGTACCTAAAATTAAGGATAGAATTTTGATTTGGGAAATTCATAGGAAATAGTTTCCTACTTTAAAAGAAATTCCTAAAGTTATGTGATAGCATTCAACTTTCCTTAAAATTTTGGTTTGACTAGAAGTTTCCAAAATTTCTTAAGTCACCATTTAGGTAACTTCAATAACATACAATTTAGGAAACTAATCCATGTTCTAAATGTTAGAAATTAATATGTTGCCTTAGATATAGTTTAGAAAGTTTACCTAAAATAAAGTGGTTTCCAAATTAAAAGGAGTTTTAATTATGGAAAGAATTAAAATGGAAAGTCTTAAAATTGAAAGTTTTATTTCAATGAATTGCTATTAAGAAATAAGAAGTAAAAGGTTCACTTTAAGTGTTTTGAAATTGGGAATTTCTTAAACACTAAATTGAAATAAAACAATACCAAATAATTAGAGTCTTGCACTTTAAGTGAATTAATTGATGCTTTTCTCAAATAACACACAAGATCACCAAGTAATATTGAGCTTGCATTTATTTCTATACTTTTGATTGTGATTATAAAGCATGAGGATGATTATGGATTTAGACCTTAGAAGATTAGATCATGGATGGTTAAATTTATTTCTCTTGGTATTTATTTTAAAATAGGGTCTACGCACCCTATCTTATCTCTATTTTCTCTAGGTTGTAAAATTCTTTTCTCACCTAACTCCCCTCGAATGTAACTTAAGGTTTCTTGATTATAAAATGGAATTAGTTACATCAAAGTGTAAAACTAGGGTTAGATAGAAAATTTTTTGTAATTTGAAGATGGAGATCCAAAGACGCCATGGAGATTTAATGAGAATACAAGCAAAGCTTGAAGATGATGTTTGTGTCAATCCCCTAGGAATTTGGCCAACTAATTCCTTAATGGCTCAAGGAAATTAGAATTAGTAAAGTCCATAATCATCCTAGTAGTTGCCATGAGATAGATGTCACGACCCAAATTTCGGGCCATGATCGGCACAAGGGCCAATTAGACGTAGTCCACTAAGCCCAAGCAAGCCTAATAATCTGACATGTTCATCATTCTACCAAAAACTACTAAGTCTCATTTCATAGCTTTGAATCAAAATAATGGTAGACATCGCCAACTCGTACTTGCATTACTCATTTAAAATATACATACATTGTCTACAACACTTATTCTAATAATTTACATTAAGTTGTCTATACATATTAAAAGGAGACTCAATGTCCAGTGGAGAAACTCAACGAATGTACAGCTACTGAATGCTGAGGCACCTACCAAAATATGGATACAAGTCTACAAGGACACCTCGTCCTAGTTACCGGCTATCTCGTGATCTGAAAACATGAAGTTGAAAATGGTGAGAATAAACCGAGTGAGTGAACAAGAAAGGGAACAAGCAACAACAAGGGATAATTTAAAATCATGATGCACTTGTTTCAAAACAATGCAATTTAGTTCCATTCATATTAAAAACCCCTCATCATGCCCTTAAATGATTAATCATTTGAAAATCATGAAGCCATACATAATGAACCATTTGAAAAATGAAAGCTTCAATGATACGCAAGCAAGTCAAATATGACAACGAATCTTCGCTGCAGCGAAAAGGGATTTCGCTACAACGACATTGGAATTAAGTTATTAACCGAAAGAGGGTTTCTCAATTGGCCGAGGGTTTCCCACTAAATTTCCTCATTTTAAACTTAACTCATTTAATCCTAAATGTTAGAAGTCCATGCTTAGATATGGTAGCAAAGAAGTGAAAAATAGGGCAGCAAATGGACAAGATAGGAGACAAAAACAGAAAGGTTTTCGCTGCAGCGAGAATGAATTTAGCTACAGCGAGAAGCTATAGTGTCATCTCGCTGCAACAAAAATGCATCTTCACTGAAGCGAGTTTTCGACCAGTCTACTCCTCCAAAACCCGACAATTTCTTGCTGCAGGGAGAATCAAAACATCAAGAAAAAGGTCTCCTTTTCCCTTAAAACAAAGCCATCCTACTAAATAACAAAAGCAACATATAACACATGCAAACTCCCAAATTTCAACAAATCAAATGTTCACATTTTCGCATTTACAACCATATACTTTATATGCATATATATATATATATATATCAATCATCTTGTACACCTTCCCATCATCATCATCTCATATGGAATGGCTTATGCACACTCATTCGCACATAGCCGGGTCAGCAACGGCTTATGTGCACTTCTACTCACACATAGCTGGGTCCACATCAACATAAGCACCCAATGCATATCATGCATATTATCATATTTTGATAACACATAATCCATTGTATATCACAATTTCACAATATAAAATCACTTCACCAAAGGCTTGTTCCCAAGATACATTTTCAAAGACAAGTTGAATAAAATCATTCATATTCCCCAAAACAAGTTTGAAATGCAAGTCCATTCACCGGTATGTTATTGAGCCTTTCACTAACTCTAATTTCCCCTAATTGTCCAAATGGGATGATGGGGCTTCCTTGGAACCTACCATCACATTTATATCACCATTATGTTAATTCACAAACTATAAACCCTAAAGGCTATCTCTTAGCTAGCTTTCACTTGCCACTTCAAATGGCTATCTATGTTCATTATCAAAATCACTATAAAATGAATAAACATCCTCAACAATAAAACTACTCATAATATAAATTTCTAGCCATTATCCACAGCTAAAAACCAAGTTTAGTTCATCACTCACCCTAGGGTTCCTTTGTAGTGGAATTCTCCTCCAACAGCTTCTACACCAATGGGGTAATTATCTCTTTCTCTCTCTAGAATGCCCAACTAGTGAGAGAAAGTATAAAAATAAGACTTTTCAAGGGTTTTAAGGAGAAAGAGTGGAAGAATACAAGGGTTCTAGTCATAAGGGCACAAAGGTATGAAAACTAGAGCTAGAGAGAGAAAATCATGCAAGTTCCACATCAAGCTTCCATGGAGGTTTTAAAGAAACGTGAGAGGGAAGAAGAAGAAGAAGACATGCTGCTGGAAAATGGGAGAAAAAGTTGCTAAAGGAAAGATATTTATAGCCAATCTTATCCATTCCCTTGAAATTACCAAATTACCCCTCCATAATTTAGCTTATTCTCCTACAATCTTTTATACAATCTTTTTGCTCTTTTGACACTGGGACAAGGTCCATAATGGTCTAGACATGCTCGAGTTCATGAAAACTTAAAATTTTAACCTGAGGTGAAAAATAACCATTTTGCCCCTACTGTGAAAATCATCAAAATTTTGGTTTCTTGTCCATTTCACCCCTAATTTCACCATCCATTTATGCCTTAGGCCTACTTAGGCCTTAATATTGTTTAAAACTTACTTTTATGGGTTTGGTAAGGAAATGATGAAATTACCCCTGATCAGGGATATCGCGTATACTTCCCTTTACGAGCCTATAAAGGTCAAGGTCTCACAATAGATTTATTTTAAGTATATATTTGATATATATGAAATGCGATAAATGCTATGTATGTCAACAATGCCAAATCAATGAGACCTTAATAATTAATGAATTAATAAATAAAAATCCCTCATTAATATATTGAGTCAAAAAGTTACCTTCCACCATATAACAAGACAACCAAGCTACTATCTTAATTGGAGGCTTGTTAAGTCACTCAAGGCCAAACTTTGACACAAGTACGTTTGAGTTATTGGTGGGTGTTACTCAACTAGTACCATGTTGTTCAGATGTGTCACACATGACCGCATAGTTTTAGAGGCATAGTTAGTCAAAATATATATGATATATTTAGACAAAGAGTTGTCACCTAACTGATCTAAGAGTTGTATAAGATACAATTGATAAGCTAAGTTATCTACCTAATTAGTTTCATTATGGCTTGTTGAGTCATTCAAGGTCATGGTGGGATGAAAAGGGTCCTAGCTTAATGAGAAGTTTAAAAGTTAAATTTCTCCAAATAGTAAAGAAGGGCTATTATTTTGATAAAATATTGAGAATAATCATATAAGATTCTAAAACCTTGTCTTTATGATTATATAGTTTGCATTAATGACTAATAATCATATATGTTGATTTATATGGGATATAAATCTATCATGGCGAATAGTTTGTCACTTAGAAGCATACTTGCTGCAAACAAGTTGACAGGCCCAAATTTCATTGACTAGTTTTGCAAGGCTTATGTCCTAGATGATCCTATTCTCGAGGTACCTAGCGATGATGCTACCAATGAGGAAAATGAGATCTATAGAGTTTCTATGGATGATCTCGATCAACCCACATGTGTGATGTTGGCTAGTATGGCTCTAGATCTTCAAAAGCAACATGAAGCTATGAATGCTCAGAATATTATCCTAAACCTTAGAGAATTGTTCGATAAGGAAAGTCACACAAAGAGATTTGACATTTAAAAGGAATTGTTCTGATGTAAGATGTCTGAGGGAAGCCTAGTAAGGCCTCATGTGCTTAAGATGATAGGATATATCACTCGACTTGAGCAGTTAGGTTGGGTTATGGATCATGATTAGAGCATAGAACTTATACTTTCTTCGCTACCAGAAAGCTATTCACAGTTTGTGTTGAACTTCAACATGAATAAGATTGAGGTAACCCTTTCAAGATTATTGAATATGCTTACACAGGTTGAGAACACCATTGCGAAAGAGAAGCCTTCAGTTCATCTTGTCTCTTTTAAGAAAAATAAAAAAAAGAAAAGAAATTTTTCTAAGAAAGCCAAAGACGAAATGGCATCAACTTCAAAAGGTATAAAGCCTACTGGAGGAGTGAAAAAGGACAAGGACAATGACAAATGCCATTTTTGAGAAAAACTAGGGCATTAAAGGTGCAATTACAAGGATTATCTTGAATCCATCAAAAGGAAGCTTCCACATCAGGTATGAATCATATGATGATTTATTTTTCACTACTTGGTATATGATACATTACTCTTTGTTAATGGTTTTAATATGTATGACATATTGAAGGAACTAATGACAAGGAGAAGTGAAGAATAGGATCATGAAGGGGACAACCTTAATTTATGGTAATCAAGCTTGTCGACCTAGATTAGATTGTGGAACAATAAATAATTTTAGAACATTGAATGTTTTCATGGCATGATTGTCAAGATGATATGTTTTTGGTTTTGGACCTATGGCTAAATATTTATTTTATGTTTAGGAAACATAGATTTATATTTTGGTAGCATGAGATGCTTAGCTTATGTATATATTTATATATTTATATTACATCTCATTTTATTTTGGAATTGTTCTAAATTTTTTATTCTTAAAGTATAACCTTGCATATATGATAATCAATACTAAGTCATAATGATAAGATTATTGTGATATTATTTTTTTCTTTTGATTATGAATAAAAAAAAGGAAATTAATGAGTTGAGTTAGACATAATTGAGTCATAACTCAATGAATTCATAATAGGATTATGAAAATATTTAGTCAAAGAGCATTCTTAATGAAATCTTGGATCTAAATTAAGATTGCTTAGAACTAAATAGCAATTGATTATCGTATTGAATTCATAAGAGATGAATTACAAAGCATTGCATACCCAATTAATCGCATAAACTAACCTTTTAGAGGATTTCATCGCATAACCAATGACATGTAAGTATACATAAAAGTTATGGATATAACACCCCAAAGGAAAGTAAATAAGTTTACTTGGCAAGATTTCTATACATGATAGAAATAGTGAGAGCTAATGACACTTTAAAAGTCAAAAGTTATGAAATTATCAAATCCAATAGATAAGATCTATGCACAAAAATTGATTTAATGGGATGCATAAAGATGCATAATTCATGAGATGAATCCATTAAATAAAAACCATTAGTAGGATGCATATTGATGCACTACTCATGTAAGATGAGTCTACTAAATAATCCAACATGAATGATTGGATAATAATCTCTATTCAATGTAATAAATTCAAAATAGTTGAATACATTGAATAAGATAAACATATTTTGTGCGCATCATAATGTTAGTGGGAGAAAGATAAGTTACTCATTAAAAGTGTATAGGATACATTTACCCATCTAAGAAAAACAAAATGGGACTAAAGAGTTAGAGCCTAAAAAGGGATTCAACAAAATAATTTTGGATTACATGTTAAAAGTGTTTAACATAGATAGAATCCTAAATATTAAAAGTGATATGAAGTCATGATTGAGCAGTTATATTGGATTGGCTCCAAAACAAGAGATAACTGCGTGATTATATCTATAAATGGATACAAATATTTTGTTTAGGATACAAAGGAGGAGATATTTGAATCATTGGTTTAATGAACCAATAAATGATTTTGAGTTGTTAAAGTAACAACAAGAGTGTCACAGCCTAATTTTCGAGCCATGACCTACTCAAGGGCCCAATGGGCTCAGCCCACAAAGCCCAAGCAAGCCTACTTAATTGATCTTATACATTAATCCTTATTCCTTTAAAATCTAAAGCTCAAAATGTTCAAATACCGTTTCTTTGAAAATGATTCATAAAACCCAATCATACGTTCATAATGGCATCATCCACCAATATATTCATAAATAGATTAACAAATGATTCTTATGTTCCACGTTAAATATTCATATACACATAATTAGACCTTGACCGTCAGCGGAGTGACTCTGGGCACGATTGATAACACTTAGTGTCACGTTAAACCTATCGAGCAATGTATAAGGCGGAGCACCTCGTCCTAGGATCTAATCACCTTTAACTCAGGAAACCTAAAACATGAATTTTAAAAACGTAAGTACAAACTCAATGAGTGAACATAGGAAGGGAACAAGCATCAATACAAGAAGTTTTAAAAAAAATATGATGCACTTATGTTGAAAACAATTAAATTTAGCTCAATTTCTTGTCCCAATGAAAATCTGTTTTTACTGCAATGAAAATCAAGTGGAAACCATTTCTTAAGTTTTAACATTCAAAACTCGATGCAACCACAATATAATTTCCAAAACCTGTATATATATATAACATATATAAACATACATATGATCTCCAGCCTCACCCCAACTCTCTCTCAACTTATGTGCACTCCCACACTGCACACAGCTGGGTCATCATCAGCTCATGTGCACTCCCTATCGCACATAGCTAGGTCATCATCAGCTCATGTGTACTCTTTCACACATGGTTGGGTCATCATCAGCTCATGTGAACTCCCTACTCGCACATAGTTAGGTCATCATCAGCTCATGTGTACTCCTCCACACATGGTTGGGTCATCATCAGCTCATGTGCACTCCCTACTCGCACATAACTGGGTCATCATAAACTCATGTGTACTCCTCCACACATGGCTGGGTCATCATTAGCTCATGTGCACTCCCTACTCGCACATAGCTGGGTCATCATCAGCTCATGTGCACTCCTGCACACATGGCTGGGTCATCATCAACTCATGTCCACTCTCTACTCGCACATAGCTGGGTCATCATCAGCTGATGTACACTCCCGCACCGCACATGACCAGGTCATAATTATCACACAAAAGTATCATTTAATGTATAATATACACATCAACATAATGTAAAAACTCATGAATTCATCACGTTCATATTTCACAATATCAAAACATTTCATCAAGGGCTTGTTCCCATGCAATTTTTTAAGAAAAACCAATAAAATATTTCAAGTGGCTCAATCAAGCATATAATCATTTATTCCAAAACATTTTAATGCAAGTTCACTCTCCTGGCAATAATGAGATATTAAATCGCTATATGTTCAGAGGTGTCTCTAACTATTTTCACTAGCCAGTCGCTCGTTATTTACTCTGGCATGCCACCATAGTACTTTAACCTTATCTTTGCACTTCTTAGCAATAATATGAAGACAATATATTTAATTACATACGTATACGGGTAGCACTTCAATCAATTAATCCTTACTCAAATTTATATTTTTCATCCTATCATGAAACCATCTTCAATTAACTCTTAATACATTTTTACTAAAATTACTTATATCCATTGCTTACATAATTCCTTAGATTATATCACCGTTAACTTATTTATGATGTCACGTGCCTACTTCAACCTTTTTAAATAATTTTTGCCCAAATCCATCTTATATTTCCAGACATAATCCACATATATGGCAACAACAATCATTCTCACTTTCACTCGATTATTTCCTAGTTTATATGCGTCGATATCTATCTAACTTTCAATACTTTGTTTCTCAATCCTCCATCCACAATATTCCTTTTTCATTTCTTTCAAACAACATGCCATACAATCTTAATAATTTTCAACTAGCTTAGGCAAATAGATCTTTCAACAATCATAATTCCTCACAATATTCAACTAATTGTAGGCTTTAAAACATAGTGTTAAGCTTACCGTTTTCCTTTTCCACTTTGAGTCCTTCATGTACCCATGGGTTTATTGGCTTACATGTTATCAAGTTTTCTCCAATCAAGCCAATCTTTGCTGCCACAAGACATTTCTCTAAGTCACTAACTCATTTCCAAAGACTACTTAAGCCAAAAACAAGAATTCTTACCGTTCATTACTTGAATCACCAAAACCAACCTTTTTCTTCCTTTCTCTCTTTTTCTTTCTTCTCCTCCTAGGGTTTAGATGTGCTGGAAATTGGGGTTAAAGGTTGTAAATTTAGTGCTCAAGAAGTTTGGAGAAGAAAGGAAATGAAAACATGGAAATGAAAGTGAAGAAAACTTGATTTCATGGTGGATAAAGAGAAAATGGCATGGAAACTTCAAAAATGGAGTGGAGCCTTCAAAAATGGAGTGGAGCATGGATGAAGAAAAAGAAAAATCTGGTGGCGGAAAGGACAAGGTCGGTCTTGGCCTAAAAAAATCAGAGTCAAAGCTTGCTTTGGAAGCTTTGACCAAACTTCACATAAAATTACCGTTTTGCCCTTTTTGTTTCCTTCCATTTTAATTTAGTCCTCCCAACACTCATTTAACTCCAATTTTCTTCTATTACCTTCTTCTACACATGTACAAACAAAGTATGAAGTTTGTACTCCAACGCGGTGTCCCTATAATATTTAAAATATTTATTTGCCCACACTATCTTTACTTAATATAGACACGCAGCCCCATTAACGTCATTTTTCTCCAAAATTCTCTCATTCTTCTTCTCCCCCACTTAGATTAACCATATACTCATTCTTCATGGAAAATTTTGACACTGAATAAAATATTAATATTTTAATATTATTTTATTAATAAAATATTATTTTATTCTAAAAATTTTCTCTTGTCTCCTCTTATCCCTTTGGTACCCAAAATACCTTATTATGCCTCAATTGACTTCTAAATCACTTTTTATCTCGCAAATTCTTCTTCGATAAAATATTATTATTTCCTCGTGTGCGGAATATTTTATCCCAAACTATTTTTTTCATCTTTCATCATTTCTAAACATTATAATTAACCTCAATTAGCATCCAATAAGCTTTATTAGTCACCATATCAAAGTACGGGGTATTATAAAAAGCCATAATAATGGAATCAAGGTCTTGATGTGATCTAAATTAGTATTTCAATTATGACAATGGAGATTGTCAAACATATAAATTAACATACTCTCAAATATTGCAATTTGAGTTGTCCTAGTAGAGACACAATTGCTTAGAGAAAGAGTTTGATATTGGATACGTTAAAAATTGACTCAAGTGCAAGTGGGAGATTATTGGTATATGCCCTTGAGCCAATTGGATTGATCAAGGAATATATATATATTGTCATTTAATGCAAACTTAATCGCATAACTATATGTGATAGAGGTTTTCCTTCATGTTAGAGCAATAATAAGGAGTTATTAAGCACTAATTGGATAAGGCCCATGGAACATAAAGGCCTTGCAAGAGAATTGTAAAGTTGTTACAGTTATGAGATCACTATGCATCAATGCCATGTTCCCAAAATTGTTCCTAGTCATTGTATTGTCAAGACAGGTGTGAGACATCAACCCCTATAAGCTCATAATGAGGCATAGGCGTAAAAACCCGAGGTAGGGGTAGTTTCGTCATTTCATCTACTAAGTTCCCAGAAGGAAGTTTTCTGATATTTAAGGTCTAAATAAGCATAAAGACCAAATAAATGATCTATAATGATGAAAACATGAAGAAACTAGATGTGGCAATGATTTTCGTAAAAGGGGCTAAATGGTCATTTTGCACCCAGAGTCAAAATTTTTAAGTTTTTGTAAACCCGAGTATATTTAGACCATTCTGGACTTGGCCTCAGTGTCAAAAGAGTAAAAAGATTTCACAGAGGATTGGAGAAGAACAAGCTAACTTGCTAAGGGCATTTTCGTAATTTCAAGGAAAATGGATAAGATTGAGCTGTAAATATCTTCTTCTTCCAACAGCTTCTTTTCCTTCTTCTTCTTCCATCTCATGTTGCTTCCATCCTCCATGGAAGCTTGATATGAAACTTTCACAACTTTCTCTCTCTAGCTCTAATTTTCATACCTTTGTGCCCTTTTGACTAGAACCCTTATGCTTTTTCACTCTCTCACTTTAAAACCCTCAAAAAGTCCTTGTTCAACACTTTCTCTCACTAGTTGGAGGTTTTAGAGAGAGAGAGAGAGAGATTTTCCACATTTGTTTGGAAGCTATTGGAGGAGAATTCAACTACAAAGAAACCCTAAGGTGAGTGATGAACTAGACTTGGTTTTAAGTTGTTGATAATGGCTAGTAATTGGGATTATGAGCTATTTTATTGTTGAGTTGTTTACTCATTTTTAGTGTGATTAGAGTAGTGCAAGGAATAGCCATTTGATATAGTTAGAAGCCAATTAGGAATGACTAGTAGAATTTGAATTAGAAACTAGCTTTTGGAGTGATATTAATGTAAATTGGATTGGTTGTGATGTTGTGTGTGTATAGGTTCCAAAAGGCCTCACATGTCCATTTGGAGTATTAGTTGAGGCTAGAGTCAAGCAAAAGAAACAATAAGACCGGTGAGTAAACTTGCATTTCAAAGTATTTTTTGGAATGTGAATGTGTTTGCACAAGACATTAAATGATTTTAACAAACTTTTCTTAAGAATGGGTGCCTTGGGAACAAGCCCTTGATAAATTATCTTTGTGTTATGATATGTGGCTATTATGGATTCATTTACTGCTACATTATGTTGATAGATATATACGTATGAATATATTGTTGTGTAATGATATTGACTCGGCTATGTGTGAGTAGGGAGTGCGCATAAGCCGATGATGACCCGGTTATGTGCAAGTAGGGAGTATGCATAAATCGGTGACGACCTAGCCATGTGCGAGTAGGGAGTGCACATGAGCTGATGATGATGGGATGGTATGCATGATGATGATGGGATGGTGTGCATGATGATGATGGGTATCTATATATATATATATACATATGTAAATATGTGTGTTATAGGAAGTTTATGAGTAACGGTATATGGTTGTAATGCATGTGAAATTTGGCATGATGAATCTTGAGAAATTCCCATTTTCTTGCAAATTGATCTTTATTGTAGCACTAAATGGATTTTTTGTGCAAAAGAGGCCCATTTTTCACTTAGGTGCCCTACTTCTCGCTGCAGCGAGAAACATTGTTTTTTGGCAACAGAAAACTCGCTGCAGCGAAAATAAATCTCTCTGCAGCAAGAACTCTCAAGTTCTAATGAAGTATTTTCACTTTAATGAAGATTTTGACCCCTTTCCCGTCTGAATTGGGAAAAATGGTAAACATAAAAGTTGTATCCCTGCCTCTTAGCTTTCTAATGGTATAAAAATCATTTCAATTGGACTTCTTTATCGGGAGATATGATAGAAAAACTGAAACACATACAAACTGCCACTGTTTCTCGCTGCAGCGAGAAACTTTCTATTTTGGCCACCCGAATCTCACTGCAACGGGGATGAACTTCACTATAGTGAGAAACTTGCTGCCATGCTTGCTACCTTTCTTGATTTTGACCTACTTTTACCCATTTAACTTAATGGATTGGTCATGGGTTTGTGAAACACTATGAGGGTATTAATCAAAGTTTGAAATGAGGGGTTTTTAGTAAGAAATTAAATCAATTGCATTGTTTTTGAAACAAGTGCATCATGATTTCCAAATTCTTCCTATTGATTGCTTGTTCTCTTCTTATGTTCACTCACTGAGTTTCATACTGACGTTTCTAAAATTCATGTTTTCATATTTTGAGGCAGTTGGGACCTAGATTGAGTTGCACACATATGCTCGCTTTCTTGGTAGGTATTATGGCATCTTAGTAGCTGCATCTTCACTGTGGTTAGTTCGTTGGATGTCAAGAGTAATTTTATTTTATAAGTACGTTCATGCGATGTAAAATACTAAGATACATGTCTTAGACAAAATATGTATATTTTAACTGTTAATGCCACCATGAGTTGAAATGTTAACATCATTTTGGGTTTATATTAATGAAATTCTTAATTGCTATAGCCCATTATTAAAGTGATTATAAGTTGGAATAATAAAAGGTAACTTGAGAATAGTTGATGGGATGTTAAGCAAGATTACATAATAGGCTTGCTTGGCCTTGGTGGGCTATGCCCATTGGGCCCATGCGTTGGTGATGGCTCAAGAATTTGGGCTGTGACAAAGGGGGTATCAGAGATCTAGGTTTATCCAAGTCCTAGGGATTCTTGTGCCAGTCAGCGGAGTTGTCGGAGTTAATGTAGAGTCTTGTTTATGGTTTGTGACTGCAGCACAGATCATAGACAAGAGGCTATATGAACTCCTATTCCTAGTAACCTACCCTTATGCTAACATTATGTAAAGGTCATAAGTAGTGCCGTTGTCCGGGTTTGAGATGCCACCTGAGACACAAACCATTATTGGAAAGATTTTTAAGCAAATGCTCATAATGAAAGGTCAATATAATGATATATTCCTCTTACTAAGGATGGAGGAAGGTGGAGCTAAATTGTTAGGTCCGTAATAATTTATTCATTTGGTGGAATTATGATTTGAACCCATGGTTAAAAAAAATTAAAAAAATTAAAATTAAAATTTTGGAGACTATGGATTGTATTTGAGGTCAATATAGGGAGGACGTATGATAATGGGAATAAGAGCTATATTTTGTCTAGAATGAATAGTGATTGTTATGACTCACTTGAGGTTTATAAATTTAAGTATCGAGGAAAAATGTAAACCAATGTTTATGTGCATGGAGTTAAGTGCATTGTGTTAATTGAGCTTGACATGCCCCTATAGAAATGGTGTGGGCTTTTGAAATATTTTATAAACGTATAAGTGTTGAATATGTGTGTAGTAGCTTAAATGGAGTTGGTTTTGATTTGAACTAAGTGATTGCGAGATTCCAAGGCTTGAATTGAATTATTGCAGTTTTTGGTTATAATTGTATGAATTAGCTCAAGGGTGTAAACCCCGGATTATTATAATTGATGTATGGTCATGAAGTAAAAGGCTAGTAAATGATCTACTCTAAGGATGAGCTTGAATTTTGCTATGCTTAGTGTGGAGCCAAAGGATTAAAGGACTAGATATGGATTTAGCAGTTTGAAATTAAATGACATGGAAATGACAAATTTAGTGTAAGTGCCATATGGAGCTTTATATGAAGATCGATATATGAATTGCTTTGAAGGTCAATTTAAAAATATATTTGGTTCAGTATGCAACCTATGATGTAAATGATTTGTCTTGAATATGACTTCTCAAAAGCTAAGGGACTTAAAACATGTGGATTTTCAGATATGCTCTAAGAGGAAGTTTCTGCATCCCAAGCTTAAGAAATTTTGATCTTAGACTGCAAAGGCAAGATACAAAAAATTATGTGAATTGTTTATCTTATGGATGTAATTGGTTAAGAATTGATGAGTAAAGTCAAGATCTCAACACTAAGCGATGTACAATTTGATATATGTGTATCTAAGAGTAAATTTAGAGATCATTGCTTAATCAATTTGCACTGAATGTTATGCTAAAGGTATGTGAATGCTAGTAGTGAAGTATGCCCAAAGTGAGATATGTTAGAGACTAATGTTCCGATTGCAAACTTGTTATAGAAAGCTAGTTTTACAAATTGTGGTTTTTATGACCATGAAAAATATGGAGGTTATCAATATGTAGGCATACACTTGGAGTTGTACATCTTGTGATCCCCATGCATCATATGGAAGGAGATATCCCATAGGGGAGTTTATCTTGATTTATGGTTACATGACTATAGGCTTGGCATGAGACTGAGAATGCCCTGGCATAAATGTGGAATGTAATGTGAAAGGTTAAAAAGCCACATATACCTTAACAAGGTCAATAACATGAATGAGGGGGAAAAATGGATGTTGATATGTTGAGCATAAAGAGCATAAGGATAATTAATGCAATTATACTAAGTTAGATGGTATGATCCGAACCAAGAACACAGACACCTTGGGAGATTTTAAAATAATGTCCAGTGTGGTCAATGAGCTAAAGTGTTATCAGACATACAATGAACGATTAAAGTTATGAGTGGCTTTGAAGATAAGCCTTTGATTGATTAAGTTCTCAATGGAACCCTATTAAAGGAAGTGTTCAAGTGTTATGGAAGTGTATGGAAAAGCATAAGAGAATATATTAGCTTGACTTGCTATAAGAGGTCGAAATTGGATGGCCATGAGTGGCTTGTGAACAATCAAGAAGTGTAAAGTATGTGCTCATAAAGGGAGCTATGATTGGTAGATAAAGGTGGAACTTTAGAATTTCATTGTCATAGTTATTAGATTATATTTTGTATTATACGATATAATGTAGAACATCAATGATGAGGTTGTGTTCAATGCTTTAGGCCTTGAACTATAAGATATGACATGTATCCACCTTGTGAATACCCTGATGAGATAAATTCGAAAGACTTTTCACAATGAGAAAACATTAAAGCTCAAAGAGCAAATGGCTATACAGTCAAGTTGGGCTCGTGATTGACATGTCACATAAGTACAAAGATATGACACAAGCATAAGTATACTTGGGAATACTGGTTTGAGGCAATGTTTATCCTACCGTTTTGTGGACTCGATGAGGTTCTGGTCTTGACATAATTGTAGACATAAATCATATATTGTGAAATGTGCTTTCCACACAAGTTTCAATTTATTTTGAGTAATTATCAAGGTAAAGTGCTTGGTAAGGGTAGGCAAAGGTTGAATTGTCTTTCAAATGTTTAGAGAACAAGGGTGACACGAGTTGATTAAATGATACTACTACTGGTGAAAGAATAGAAATACGCTATGGGAATGGCAAAGCTCTACTTAGAAAAAAGATGATGATTTAAGAATTCAAGTATTCGTATATGAGTAAAGATTTGGTAATGAGACATGACCTAAAGTTGGAATACTAAAATATGAATTTTGACTAAGAAAATCGACTTATAAAACACTTGGTGTTTGGAGATGGTGCCAATTAGTGGTTGACTCTTGTATGAGAATGGAATATTGAAATCAGCTTTATGTATTCACCACAAATGATGAGCATGATCTAACCAACCAAGAGAAGAAATGATTCTAAACTTGATTGTTGGTTATTTTGGTTTTACAGATGGCCTATTGAGCTTGATATGCCTAAGGCTATTCGAAGTTAAAATTTTTGGAAATATATCTATATTGATATATATGTTGCATATTGGTATAAAAGCTCATGCGGAGTTAGTTATAATTTGATTCGATGATGATATTCTATCAATGGTTATAGTGTTAGACAATGATTAAGATAATTTATCACTGATTTTGGCAGTGAACAAGTTGATTATAATTCTGCTAGCTTAAAAGTAAGTGTTTATACTTTTGGTATGAGTTCATCAAATTCTATTATATCATGATAAAACTTAGTGTTTTGATATAGCCTGAGAGGCTTGGTATATGACCTAGCTTAACTATGAGCTAGAAATTGTTAGGCTATTATGAAGTACACATTTAGAGATGTATGACATGAATTTAATATCCTAAGGGGCAATGGAAAATGATGTATCAGTTTTGGTATAACTTCAATACATATAGTTTTGAGATATAAAGGTGTGGGGAGAAGTTTATAGCTTATGCGTAAAGGTGTGCATTTGGATTCGTATAATTACAAGTGTAAAATCTATCTTGATTGATATAAAGCTCATGATTTAAAATGAAGGATTATGGAGTTAATTTTCTAAGGTAAAAGGGACTAAAAGAAGTTAATATCAAAAAGGCCTTAATAGATGATTCTTAAATTTTAAAGTGCACTTAAGGAGAGACAAATGTTTAATTTGATCTTCCAATTGATAAAATAATGAGGCCATGAGATCTGATGTTTGGAGTAAATTTGAGAAATATCAAGTTAGATATGTTGTGGGTGATTGATGACAAACAAATTAGCTATGACATCGAAAATGTAGAAATAATTAGTAATCAAAATGAAACTTGGAAAGGAACTTTAAAAGGAAAATTTTGAGCAACTTTAATCTTGAGAGGTTGAGTTATTGATTAAAGAGATTGATTAAGATTATAAGGGGGTATGCAGAATGTCATGATTTATTGAAATGCCTTATGGTATAACTTAAGATTTATCTAGTGAGCACTCGAACATGAAGGTATTGGAGTTTGTTTTTGGGAAGATGGTTACTAATGGTTACCGGATTTGAATTATCCATGATGTTAAACATATATGAATAAATAAAGAGTGTTTGATCCTTATGTATTATGAAATGCTTGAATGGAATTTGTATAGAGGTATGTGAAATGGAATAAAGGTTGGTTGACCATTTAGACCCATAGTCAATGGTGGAATAAATACTTGAATGTTGGAAGGTTTGATAAAAGATCAAATTAGAGGAATTGTGAATGGTTAAGTAAACATGCATGATTGATGATTTAAGGATGATTTGATTGAGGTGTGACCAAAATTAATAGCATATTTGAATTCTCTTCATAAGATAAAGAATGATATTATTTTGATCCAACAAGAGTAGTACACATAATTATATATTATGACATCGTTGACTTTTCTATAAAGATTGGAAGTTGATATAATGCATAAACCAAGATTCTATGTTAAGAATGCTCGACGAGAGTGATGTGGCAGAACTTGAGAACTTTGATTATTCGCCCTACATTGATTTGAATTCTATGAGGTAACATGGGAGGCCGAGGAGGAGATGCGAACAAAGTATCCCCACCTCTTTGATGCTTAGTGGTACGTTACCTTATAGTTAAATTTAAATTCGGGGACCGAATTTTTATTAGTGGGGGAGAATGTGAGATCTCAACCCCTATAGTCTCATAACGAGGCATAGGCATAATAACCCGTGGTAGTGGTAGTTTCATCATTTCCTCTAATAAGTTCCCAAAAGGAAGTTTTCTAATATTTAAGGTCTAAATAAGCATAAAGACCAAATAAATGATGTATAATGATGAAAACATGAAGAAAACTAGATGTGGCAATAATTTTCGTAATAGGGGCAAAATGGTCATTTTGCACCTCGAGTAAAAATTTTTAAGTTTTCGTAAACCCGAGTATATTTAGACCATTGTGGACTTAGCCTCAATGTCAAAAGAGTAAAAAGATTTCACAAAGGATTGGAGAAGAACAAGGTAACTTGCTAAGGGCATTTTCATAATTTCAAGTGGAATGGATAAGCTTGAGCTATAAATATCTTTTTCTTCTAGCAGCTTCCTCATTCTCCAGTAGCTTCTTCTCCTTTTTCTTCTTCCATCTCACTTTGTTTCCATCCTCCATGGAAGCTTGATATGAAACTTTCACAACTTTCTCTCTCTAGCTTTAATTTTCATACCTTTGTGCCCTTTTGACTAGAACCCTTGTGCTCTTTCACTCTCTCACTTTAAAACCCTCAAAAAGTCCTTGTTCAACACTTTCTCTCACTAGTTGGTGGTTTTAGAGAGAGAAAAAGAGATTTTCCACATTTCTTTGGAAGCTATTGGAAAAGGATTCAACTACGAAGAAACCCTAAGGTGAGTGATGAACTAGGCTTGGTTTTAAGTTATTGATAATGCCTAGTAATTGGATTATGAGCTGTTTTATTGTTGAGTTGTTTACTCATTTTTATTGTGATTAGAGTAGTGCAAGGAATAACCATTTGATATAGTTGGAAGCCAATTAGGAATGACTAGTAGAATTTGAATTAGAAACTAGCTTTTGGAGTGATATTAATGTAAATTGGATTGGTTGTGATGTTGTGTGTGTACAGGTTCCAAAAAGGCCTCACATGTCCATTTGGAGTATTAGTTGAGGTTAGAGTCAAGCAAAAGAAACAACAAGACCGGTTAGTGAACTTGCATTTCAATGTATTTTTGGGAATGTGAATGTGTTTGCACAAGACATTAAATGATTTTATCAAACTTTTCTTAAGAATGGGTGCCTTGGGAACAAGCCCTTGATAAATTATCTTTGTGTTGTGATATGTGGCTATTATGGATTCATTTACTGCTACATTATGTTGATATATATATATATATACGTATGAATATATTGTTGTGTAATGATATTTACTCGGCTATGTTCAAGTAGGGAGTGTGCATAAGCCGATAATGACCCTGTTATGTGCGAGTAGGGAGTGTGCATAAAACGGTGATGACCCAGCCATGTGCGAGTAGGGTGTGCACATGAGCTGATGATGATGGGATGGTATGCATGATGATGATGAGATGGTGTGCATGATGATGATGGGTATATATGTCATGACCTGGAACCTCCATCGGGCCCATGACAACCGCCGCGACGTCTCGATTGACACTCATTACCCAGAATGCCAATCGGAACCTCGCAAGGCTTACGTATCAGTTTCTTGCCTTTCTTCTGAGTAATCGTTGTTAAACATTCCATTTTAAACAATTACCAGTCGTTTCCGACCCAAGTAAATCGAAAGACCAAAAGTTATTTTATTTTATTATTTTTTTTTTTGAAAAAAGATTTATAGACAAATATTACTATTCAAAATACTGATTAAAATATAGCATTTTTATATAAAATAATATTTATAGACACACGTGTAAGTAATCTTTTGTAACATGGAAGTAAAATATATTTATACATACAATAATTAACAAAGTTATAATGTACAATAATAATTACAATGACAAGTGGCCCATAAATACACCAAGTGTTGGTGATAGTAATCTACTGTCTGTGAGATAGAGGGGTCAACTGGAATCCTCGATAAAATCAAGTATCTACAAGCTACCACAGGCCTGAAATATTTGGAAAGGAGGTGGGTGAGATTTTGCAATCCTAATGAGTAAATAGACATTATTATAAATATCTAAAGACGAGTAAAATGGAGGCAAGTTTAAACAACAAATCACAAACCATTTCATAAGGTTTTCAATTTATTTCTTAAACCATAAAATATTTGTAATTTACCAAAACAATTGTTAAGGCTTATGACTTTTATTAGAAACAGGGCTCAAGCCAAAAACTAGTCCTCGGGGATACCTTGGCTGAGGCATCTAACCAAGTCCGCCAAGGTTGTTAAGATATTTACATGTTAAACACATGTTAGTTTTGAAAACAAGTCGTTCCTTGGCGTTGGCCGAGTTACACATTCACGTGGGGGTTCGACGTGAAGTGAGCTCTAACACTACCCCGGGAGTTACGCTCCTCACCTCTACAACCGGAGTAACTATGCAACCGGGTTTACCGTACCCCTCTAATAGGCAGTCCACGGAAACCCATCACTGCAGTGACTAAACCCACCAATTTTAATAAAATTTCGACAGTATAACATGGCTTTTATTTATTTATCCAGCCTGCTAGTAAAAGACAGCTTACATAAATTCCCAATGAAATTATAAAATATAGCCACATATACTCATGTATCATAAGCCATTCATAGGAAAATATATTTTTCAAGACAATTGGCAGCCTCCAATTACTCAATTTCATGATCAAAAGTTTCTTATTTCAGATAATCAACACAATATATTTATTTGTCACATTTATTTCTAAAACAACAAAAGTCCTATTTTAATCTCATTTTCATTTCATAAGATACATAAAGAGTATTTAAAAATAAACTCTAGATAATTTACAATAATAATAGGTTTACTAACAGTTTGTACAAATTAAATGCTTTCTAGGTGCCCTAATCACTGTTCGTCGGGTATGACTTCTTTGCCTTTATCGGAAAGCTCTCCTCCTAGACACATTGCAAAAATTACACAATTCACCACATTGATGCTAAATCACTATATGATTGACTTAAATCCTATACTAATGCATGGTATGAAATGCAATAGCCTAAAATGACTTAAACGCGGTATTAACCTATTTTTGGCACTTTACCCGATAAATTGCTAACGTGCTCCATTTTAGCTCTAAATTGTCCCATTTTCTCTCCAACATTTCTAACCATTAAATATCAGCCAATAACCCTCTAAAATCACCAAAATCAGTTCACTTTCCTCCTTGAAAAATTCGGTCAAAAATGGGACATTAACTCGGTTAATTTTCCACTTTGTTTTTCTATCACATTTAACCACTTTTCATCATTTTCTCTTCATTTCTCTTAGAATAAAAATCAGTTCATCATCATTGTACATCACTGAATATTCGGCCAAGGGTGGGTTTTGCGAGAATTTCATGTTTTCTTGCCCTATTTGATTTCTATACACATTTAACTAACTAAAACTACCAATTCAACTAAGAATCAAAACATAAAAATTTCAAAATCCTTCCCCTTGAAATTCGGCCAGCTCTTGGCATCACTTTTTGATCTCTCTCCTCAAGCATGCTAAATGGGAACAAAGGCATAGGAAAGGTAGAAATCAAGCTAAAGTCAAAAAATCTTACCGCTAGACGCGTAAACGGACGACAAACGCGAATTCCCTTTTGAATTTTCTAGTTTTCCTTTGGTTTTTCTCTTTTCTTCCTTTCCTCTCTATTTTCTCTCTTATTTTTTCCTTATGGCCGACCATCACCTGATGTGGGGTTTAAATGGGCTGATTTTCCTTTAAAATAATATTAAATCATTAAAAAGTGCCATGTATCACTTTCCATTGGCTCGTTTTTTAAATTTCATCCTTTAAACTTCATTTTTTTCACCACTTAAAATACCATAGTTATTCATACCAAAAATAAATAAATCCTATGATTTTGATAAGTTTTGGGTGGTGAAAATTATAGTTTTACCCCGAGGCGACAAAATTATCATTTTGCCCTTATGATTTTGAAAATTGTCAGAATTGAAAATTTTCACTTCCTATCATTAAATTCTACTCCAAATAGTTAATCTTAGTCAAAAAGTTCACTCCATGATCAAATTATTATCTTAGGTGGCAAAATGACGATTTTGCCCCTAAACATCAAAATTTTCAATTTTTTCGCAAATGAACCTTCGAACTCCGAACAATCATTTTTAGTCATTCCTAGACTATAAAATATTAAATTTCATCCTATGATTCCTATTTGAACTAGTTCGAGGTTAAATCAACTCAAGTGTATTGTTAGGTACAATATCGGGTTTCGTCTATTCTTAGGGGCTTTCCTAGCGTAATAACATGCTACTCAGTGCATATATGTCATGACATGTGTTTATAGGGTCAGGTTTTACAATATATATATACATATGTAAATATGTGTGTTATAGGAAGTTTATGAGTAACGGTATATGGTTGTAATGCATGTGAAATTTGGCATGATGAATCTTGAGAAATTCCCATTTTCTTACAAATTGATCTTTATTACAGAACTAAATGGATTTTTTGTGCAAAGGAGGCCCCTTTTTCACTTAGGTGCCCTGCTTCTCGCTGCAGCGAGAAACATTCTGTATTGGCAGTTAAAAACTCGCTGCAGCGAAAATAAATCTCGCTGCAACGAGAAACTCTCAGGTTCTGATTTAGTGCTTTCACTTTGATGAAGATTTTGACCCTCTTTCCTTCCGAAATGGGAAATGTTGTAAACATTAAAGTTGTATCCCTGCCTCTTAGCTTTCCAATGGTTAAAAAATGAGGTCAATTGAACTTCTGTAACGGGAGATATGATAGAAAAACTCAAACATATGCAAACTACCACTATTTATCGCTGCAGCTAGAAACTTGCCGCCATGCTTGCTACCTTTCTTGATTGTGATTTACTTTTCACCCATTTAACTTCATGGATTGATCATGGGTTTGTGAAACACTATGAAGGTATTAATCAAAGTTTGAAATGAGGGGTTTTTAGTAAGAAATTAAATCAATTGCATTGTTATTGAAACAAGTGCATCATGATTTCAAAATTCTTCCTATTGATTGCTTGTTCCCTTCTTATGTTCACTCATTGAGTTTTATACTCACGTTTTTAAAATTCATGTTTTCAGATTTGAAGGCAGTTGGGACCTAGATTAAGTTGCACACATATGCTCGCTTTCTTGGTAGGTACTATGGCATCTCAATAGCCGCATCTTCACTATGGTCACTCCGCTAGAAGTCAAGAGTCATTTTATTTTATGAGTACGTTCATGTGATGTAAAATGCTAACATATGTGTCTTAGACGAAATATGTATATTTTAACTGTTAATGCCACCATGAGTTGAAATGTTAACATCATTTTGGGTTTATAGTAATGAAATTCTTGATTGTTATAGCCTATTATTAAAGTGATTATAGGTTGGAATTATGAAAGGTGACTTGAGAATAGTTAATGGGATGTTGAGCAAGATTACCTAATAGGCTTTCTTGGGTTTGGTGGGCTATGCCCATTGGGCCCATTACTTCGGTCATGACCCGAGAATTTGGGCTGTGACAACAGGGCATTGACAATGCTCAAAGACTGGTACATGTTAAGCCTCCTTACTTGGGAAGTAAGCAATCGATCTCATAGATTGAAGTATATGGGATAATTGAGGATAACGTGTAGGTCCTTGTTAAAGAACAAGTTCACTGAACATGACCCGCTATGAGAACTCCATTATGTATTTCACTCAAGTGTCTATGGAAAATGTTCTCATGTGATAGTTGTGCAATTAGTTCTTAGACTTCAGACACTAAGTCATCTTGTATGGGGAATGACATACTTTGATTTCACCCCTACGGGTTTGGAGGCGACCAAATGCCTGAACACAGTGTTTTCGGGTATGCCATGAAGCATGCGAAGGTGAATGTGTGATCAAGAGAGGATTCACCACCCCAAGTGATATGAGGGGATGTATCTCACTTGTTCTCAATTCTTGATTAACTTGTATAAAGTCTTTGGCCAAAGCATGATGAATTTGAGGAAAATTAGTTTCCCAAATTCATAAAGTTAGTCATGAATAATGAAAACTAATATTCAATGTCATAAGTAGACACCGAGCCATGCTTAATGACATATCCGAGATATTTGATGAAAAGACCGTATTGCACTGAGAGGCTTATCACTGAAGGGCTTTGTCAAATTCTTTAATTGACTCTCTAACATTTGGATGGTTATGATGTATTGCTAGATGCCATTCATGATCTATAAATATAAATTAATTATCAAATTGATATTTGATTATGATTTATATTTATTGCCAACATGTTAGAAGCCTAATGGGTCACACAAATTAAGTGACATGATTGAGATTAAATAAGGATAATTAATTAAGTTGGACTTAATTAAAAGAAACCGAAATAAAATGGGAAATTAATTGAGTTCTTAGAGATCTAATTAAATTAAAATACAACTGTTGTATTTAGAGTTACGAATTAGTTTGGCTATATAAATATGTTATATTAGCAAACTAAAAACCTGAAGCCTAAAAACCACTCCTCAGCCGTTTAACAAAATAAGAAAAGAAAAATAGTTTTCTTGTCTGACAAAAAAAAATAAGATTCGGCAAGAATTTTGGTCCTTTTGTTTTAGAAACAAACCTTGCTAGCACAAGTAAAACCCTACCTTTTGATAAGGTCCTATTTAGTCACTTTGTGGATTACTGTTAGAGGCCAAACACTTGAGTGGCTAAAGATTTGACAAACCTAAAGGTGAAGAAGCAGAGATTTGGATTTAATTGGCTCTTGATTACGATATCCAAAGCAAGGTCTGTAACTCTTAAACTTATGAGTGTTCATTATTAATTTATAAGTTACATGAAAAATACAAACATTGATCCTGTAGGATTAGACTATTTCTCTGATTAAATATTATTTTATTTTTTCACTGCGTTACTATTTTAATTATTGATTATTTTCATATTTGAGCATGAGGTCGAATCTCAGCACATATCAAATTTACCTAAATAACAAAAGTTGATGAATCCTTTGTTAAACCACCAAATCAGCCTTCAAAAAGCATAACCACCTCAGACTGGTTGTTGCAAACCAAAGCTGTCCAAGGAATCCTTATGTAGCCTCTAATGGTGATCCACACTAATGAATTAGAAAATCCTTCTTTAAGGATTGAGAGTGTTATGCCTTGACAATGTGCTCGAAAAGATGAGTTTCATAAACTCATAATCCACAAAAAATTATGGGGCTGAACACACAAAAGAGATCAAGTGAATGAAAAATTATTTTTCTTCACACAAGGAACGACAAGAGAAAAAGAATTTCTAATGTGCCGTTCTCTCGCATTTTGTTTGGAGGCTATGGTAAGGTATTTATACCTTGGATTAATTTTAAACCCCAATTACAAAGCTACTTTGTAATTGCCAATTAATCCAATAATTTCAATAAACAATTTAATAAAGTCCTTAAGAAGCCTAATTAACTTAATTGTTTAATTTAATCAATTAGGCCTAATAACTTAATTAAATAATTTAATTAATTACGCCAAATGATTTAATTAATTAGACCCAATGATTTAATTAAACAATTTAATTAATTATGCACAACTTGATTAAATAATTTTAATCTAGTGCTTCAGAAGCTCATAACTTTTAATTTGATTAAGTCCAACTTAATCACCTCTCCCATTTTATTTTCAACATTTATTTTAGGTGTGTGACCCATTAGGCTTTCAACATGTTGGCAATGAACTCAACATATAATTCTTAAGTTAAACTTAGAATTAAAAAAATTTAAACTACTTTAAATTCATCATTAATCAAGTTAACTACCTAGAGTTCATAGACCAAGATTGGGATCTAGCAATCCATCATGGCCTTCCAAATGTTAAAGAGTCAAGATGGTTTGACTAAACCTTTCAGTGATCAGCCTTTCAGTGTAATTCATTCCCTCATCATATATCCCAGAGATGATAAGAGCATGGTGTAGTGTCTACTCTTACTAATTTCCATATTTGTTTTTAAAGTTTGATCATCAACTTTATAAAAACTTATGAAACTCCTTTCATAATCTTCAAGTCATGTTGGCCAAAGACTTTAATAAGCTAATATCAACCAAGAATAGTTAAGATATGTCCCCTGCATCACTTGGGGTGATGATTCCTATCTTGACCACCCATTTGCCTTAACATGCTTCATGCTATACCTAAAAGCATCCTGTTTTGGCATCCTTGGTTAGGCATCCATAGGGATGAAATCAGAACATAGCACTCCACACATAAGATAACCTGGTGTCTTAAGTCTAGGGAGTATTTACACAATTGACACATGAGAAGTATTGCATACACAGTTGAGTGAAATACCAAATGCACTTCTCATGGCAAGTCATGTTCAGTGAACTTGCTCTCCTAAGCAAGCACCTATATTCTAGTTCCAAGTGTCTCTATACTTCAACTTATGAGATTAGTTGCTTACTTTTCAAGTAAGGAACATAGAATGTACTAGTTTCTAGGTATCATTGATGTCCAATCTCAATGATACATTGACTAGGAACTTTTTGAGATTATGCTTTGATGCATAAGGATCTCATAACTGCAACCCATTACAGTTCCCTTGCAAGGCATATTAATCTCATGGACTTCATCCAATTAGACTTATAACTTGTTATAATTGATGTCTTATTGATGAAGGAAAACCTTTAATCATTCAACATGAATGATGTTATTGCATGATTGGAATCAAGCCTTAACCAATCCTAATTGGCTGTAGGGCTCATCCTAACATTTTACATTAAGACTAGTGCCTATTTACAACGAAATATACTAAGAATGACTTGACCTTTAGCAGTGGAGCGACTCAGGATAAAAATGCTATGAGATGCCTTTACCTATCCGTGGTGGACAATAAGTGTCGATGAATGGATGCTAAGCTGATCACTATTTGTAAAAAGGGAGATAAGGGGGTGAGTTTCACAGACTTAGTGATCATCGACTCCATGAACAGGACGTAGATAAGAAATAAGCTTAGAGCAGATAATTTGAAGGATAAAACTAGAGTATGAAATGATAATCTTATAAAACTAAATAACAGGTAAGGTATTTGTGTCTTGTAAAAATAATGTCGTAAAAATCATAGTGCAATACTTTCCTTGGCATACAATGCCGAAATCAACACGTAGTAAAATAAAATTTCAATCATCAAAATCATCTATTTCCTTCTAAATACAAATAGCCATATAAAACATGCACGCTCCCAAAATGTGTGGCATGTAAAAATAATCATTTACATCAACATATATCAACTCATGATCAATATATAAAGCACTGAAAGCTTTTAATTAAATAAGTGAGATGTGGAAAAACAATATCTCTCCACCATGCAAAAGAGTACGAGTCTAAAAACTCTCAAGACTCTCGACTAGGTAATCATAAATAATCAACCAGTGGACCCTTTTCCACATAATAAGGCCCTTCCACCGGATTCCCATAGCAATGGTAGTCTCGACGATGTTGGCCGACATCGGAGAAATCATGTGGTCACAACCATATATCTCAACTTGTAGCCTTGCCAAGTATAACAACCCGTGGCCTTGCCACGTATAATCACAGACTGTGGCCTAGCCACGTCTAACAACCTGTTAGCGACCTAAAAGATTCTCTAGCTAACGCTCACTTGTGCACAAGGGTCACACTATCCTAATGTGACATTTAGCCTACTCTCGATGCTCTCGGTTTGTCAAAATTGTTTTCAAAACTAAATCAAGGTTTTCAAGAGTTGTCTTTAAATCCTTTGAAACCAAGGTTTGATAACCTTTCAAAATTGCTTTTCACATTAAAATGCATGGTGTAAACATTTGCATAAAGTTTGGATTAAAATCGGCTCACAAGAAATCAAATTTAGGCCACTTATCAAGTGCAATCAACTATGCACACTTTGTAAAGATTCAAGGCACAGTTTTGATGCAAAACATTGCAAAAGGGCTTGTTTCCCGATTTCTAAAACATTTTACATATATGTATATATATAGTCTACACAAACAACTTTCAAATTAATTTGCATCCATAATTACCTATGGTTTCTACCAGCTCATGCTTTCCATAAAAGTAGCGTATAAATTGTTCCAAACCATGTATTCAAATCGCTTATCATTTCCTAGTAACTCATGCTTTCCACAAAGGCATTGAATAAATCATTGACAAGTTACTATACATATAACATTATGTAGTATGGAATCTTTTGAAATAGACACCCCCTATTCACCTTACAATGGCAAGATATTACTTCGCCACTTATCCAATTCCATTTCAAATTAAATTAGCTTACCAGTCACCCGTTTCCTCCTCTAGTTAATCACCACGATAATCCATTTTCACTTGCACACTTCCTAGCAATAAATCAAGCTTGATATACTTAGTATTTATCATTCCAATTCAACTCACATTTGCTGCCTTATGTACCACATTCTTAGTTCCTTTCATTTTCAAGAACTCTTCACATTTCAAATAATTATTTTTCACTATAACTGACCTCATGCATTATTTCCAATTTCATGCACATACACAATTATATATGGGCAGCATCTTAACCAAGAATCCTTAATCAACATCCACATTGTTCATCTTTATTCTTATAAATACTCTAAAACACAACCACCAATTTTCAACTAGCCAAACCTAATATGCCATAACATACCCACATTGCATGCTTACCTTCCTAATCACCTTACTCTACGTCCAATTCAATATCTCCTCATAACATTGTTCACCATTGCTGCCACAACATAAATCATCAACAAATGTTCTATCTTTCTTTCCATTCATGAAATTCAAGGTTAAGAACACTAAGCCATAATTTTTTGTCTCAAATCACCATATACTCGTGTACAATCAACATGCATGCATCCAGCCCTTTGATTCTTTAAATATCTTGCTACCATAAAACATTTCTTATGGTTACCATCTGTTTGTCAAAACATAATCAAACCAAAACCACAATGCTTACCTTTATTTCTCTTGAAACTTTGGAACCAAGCTTTCCTCTTTCCTCAAGCTCAACAAATTAGTTCCTTTCTTGCATGTTGAAGATTCCTTTTTATGTGATGAGATGCTAAACTCAACAATGAAGAGCAAGGAACTCACGGTTTCCTTGAACCCTCACAACCCAAGACTTCCCCACTTTCCTCTCTTTTCTTTCTCTTTTCTTCCTCCCTGGTGGAGCTCTCAAAAACACTTTCTTCTTTCTTTTCCTCTTTCAATGGCCAGTTCTCTCAAGAGTCACCACTGCCAATTCTCATTTCTTTTACACTTTGAAATTTTGCTATTTATTTGGCCACCCACTTAGCCAATCAAATTGCATGCACACATTTTCCTTTTATTCTATCTGGCCACCTTGCCAACCTATAAGATTTCATGCATCCAATTTCCATCTCTTTTAATTGGTTGAATATCCACTTCCATTATCCATCCATTAGTTAATCTATCTTCATGCATTCTTAATGCATTTCCATTTCATCCACCTTACTTATGTCCAATAGCTTTACATGCATTCTCCCACATTGTTTCTCATTAGGCCTCCCACTTAGCCAATAACATTACTGATAACTCTATGATATAGAGTTTATTTGAGCTTAGTTTTGATAATAATTTGGCTTGGTTTTTGTAGTAATGCATAAAAATTAGTAGATTTTATTTAATTATTTTAAATTAGTTAGTTTAGGTGAGTCAATCTAATCATGGTTAATTTTATGTTTAATTTGGTTTTAATGTGGTTAAGATAGGTTGTTATTGATTTATTGGTGCTTTTGTAGGTGTTTGATGAAAGAAGAATTTCAGTAAAAGACGGAGAGCAATTTCAAAGTGCAAACTTGCACTGCACATGTTTCGGTATTTTGGCCATAACTTTCTCTACAAAGCTTCAAATGAAGCGATTCTTAGACCATTAGAAAGATAAAAGAAAAATATACAACTGTCATGTTTAATACTTTACCAAGTTTGGCTTTTAGGATGATCAAGAATCTTGTCAAAGTTGACGAACTACAGTAGTCCAAGAGCAATTATGATTTCTATTAATTAATTAGACAAGGCTACGACTCACATAGTCTGATTAGGAAATCCTACTTTGAACTGATTTCTTTCTCCATCCAACTTGGCCAAACTTCAAAGCCTATAAAAACAACCTTTCGGAGGACATAAAAGGAATAAAGAAAACACTAGATTAATAGCTGAGAGTCAAGCCACAAAATCATTGATGCTGAAAAGATTTTGAAGGATTCACGAAGACTTGGAAGATCAAGATTATAATTCTTGAGTTTTATCATTTTGATTTTTTTTTATTTTCTTAGTTTGTTTTTATTGTTTAAACTTTATTTGATGATGATGTGTGACTTGATGGGGAACTAAATTGTTAATTTAAATTATGATTGAACTCAATATGTAGTTTAATTTATTTATCTCTTTTTTGCTTATGTTTGATAGATTTAGGTTGTTTATTTTATTCTGTTCTTAATGCTTTTAATTGCCTGATCACCAATTAGATTGAGTTCGAAACCTAGGTTAAACCTTGACGAAGGAGATTTAGGTAGACCTTGAATAGAATAGTGTATGATCGAATGCACGTAGTTGATTAGGTGGTTTGATTTGCATATAGGGTAGACATACACCTATAAGCCATACGTAGCCAGAATTAGAGCATAAACTTAATGAATCTTTCTTCAATTTAATATGGATAGACATAAAGTTATTAATTGAGAAAGGTCTTTTTATGAGAAACTCGAGAGAGACTTGTAAATAATTTAGGACTCTACGTTAGTAACTTAATTCATTAACTGAGTTAAGAGAAAGAGACAATAATCAGATAAGGTATTGAGGGATATTATAATCTTAGGTCTGGTAGTTAAGTGAGTTTTATTTACTTTTTAATTTTAGTTTCAGTTTAGCAATTTTAATTTTTCTTTTTGATAATTTTAAAATTTAGTTGTTTGATTAAAATTAGGGTGTGTTAATTTTAGTAGTTAATAGTAGGAATTAAAACAATTCTCCTTGGGAACGATACTCCATTTCATCATTATATTATTTGTTAACGATATATGTACTTGCGTTAGAAATCAACAACAATTACATGCATATTTCACCTTGTGCATTTGTCTCCTTCCTTTTTATTTGTCACATGGCGGGGGTCCTACATGTTCCCCACTAAAATAACACCTTTATATGCCATCTTTTACATGTAATAGTATTGTCACATGCATACGCTAATCTTCCACATAACCTCATTTTTTATGACTAATTATTTTCTTTTCATCCAATTTTGCATGTGACCAATAATTTCTTTATATAAATATTATAATATATTATATATGAATAAATATTATTTTATTCATGTTATCAAAAAATTCTATTATTGGTCTCCCCCACTTAGACTTAATCTATTTCTCGCAAGATGCGACTCGTTTCGGCATCGAATTATTTTAGTAATAAAATATTATTTTATGTCAAAATTCTCCACTTGTCTTTTCGGGTCTCAAAGTGTCCCACTTTGTCCCAACTCACTTCCAAATTGCCTTTTAACTCGCTAATTCATCCTCGATAAAATATTATTATTATTTTCTCATGTGCAAAATATTTTATTCTAAAATATGCCTTCCACCCTTCACTGCTCTTTAGCACTTAAATTTACATCAATCGACCTTTCATCTTGTCGATAAGATCTTATTGACTTCTATAGGAGGGTACAAAGTGTTACAAATATGTTGCGGCATGAAATGTGTGATGGCTTGTATGATGATTTTCATCTAAGATATTATGTTTTGTATATGATGTGTTATCCATATACTACATGAAATGTTTGATGAAGCATGACGAATGCTATGAGATTACGTATGTAATGCATGTTTTACATACGATATGATGTAAGAGTAGGCTTAAGGAAATGTCATGGATGTGCATTTGATGTGAAATTCGATATACCCTATGACATGAGTAAGCATGTATGTGATAAACATTCCACATATTAAATGCTATAAGCACAAAAGTTTAACGAGTGCGATTGATTCCACTCACACGGGTTGTAGTGATGATTTCACTCCTGTGATGCATCATAAACACCCAAGATGCAATGGGGTTGTACATTATTGACCCAAGGTTGATGGGGGTTGTACCATCACAATGTATGAGTTTAATGTTAATGGAATGATTATGGTTGTTATCTTTATGATGTGTTGCATGTTAAGTTCATCTTGAATAACGTTTATGATCTATACTTGATGTTGGCATGAGTTTGTGATTAAAGAAATGAAATGAGTTGTAGAGATAGTCCTAAAAGGTAAGAGGATTTAAGGAATGGAAAAAATACACAATTTTGCCTTGAAAACAGAGGTTCAAAGGCTATCTATTGATACATGTAGAACATCTACTTATAGATAAAATACAAAATGCCACATGAAGCATTTTGCTTCCAATCTATCGATAAATGTTCATCATCTATCGATAGATGAGTTCTAGAATTGTATGTGTTGGCTTGTTTAATGTTCACACTTGTTTTATCTAGAGGTTATTCACACTTGTTTACATCATATATGCTTTTAAATGTGTTTAAACACCATGTTTCATGACATTAAAGTTTAAATTTATAATAAATTGCATGAGATTATAAATACATGATTACGAAACGCTTTTATCCCCTAGCTTGTCCCCTTCCCGTATCATTCATGGAGTCTTTGTGACTTACATGTTATTTTGCCCATTTATTTTGTTGTAGATCAAGGATGGCATTTTGATAGTAGCTAGTGATGTGGATACCAGTGTTTGGTCTTCATTCTTTAGTAGGTGTCTAGTAGCCATTTGATGCTTAAAGGGTTGGTCACATTCTGCTGATGAGTCGGTCATATGATTAATTTGATTATGTTTATGGATTACAATCATGTTATGTTATTGTAGCCTATGTTTAGCATTTTACATGACTAATGTTATGTATGATAATATGATAATGGCTCGATAGCCTATATGAACACTTGAGGGTGTTGTTGATGATAATGATATTGTGCATTGTGACAGTGGCACATGTTTATATACATATATCAAATGCTTGAGCTTATACAATTAAATTGAGAAGTTCCTTAATTGTATAATGAGTATTATGGGTGCATGCATGATGCTTTTGTATGTAAATAAATGTTATAAGACACTTTTCACATGTAAGGGTGAATGTTTAATGATGTTATGGTAAGAGGCTTGCTTGGGCCTAGCGGGTTTTGCTCATTTGGCTCCATGCCCAAATCATGATTCTTCTAAAAAATAGGATGTGACAAAGTTGGTATCAGAGCTTTAGGTTCATAGATTTCTAGTATTTCTTTGGTTGTTAGCAAAATTGTGAAACCTCGACCTCTATAGGCTAGTAACTAAGTGTAAACACGATAACCTAGGCTAGGGGTAACTTCGTCATTTTCTTAGCGAGCCCCTAGAAGTAGGCTTTCAAACAATATTAAGGCCTAAGTAGGCCTAAGGCATAGATGAATGATGAAAATAAGGGTAAAATGACGAAGGAAATAAAAATTATGATGATTTCCAAGTAGGGGCAAAATGGTCATTTTTCATCTAGAGTAAAAAATTTTTAAGTTTTCGTAAACCCGAGCATTTCTAGACCATTGTGGACTTTGTTTCAGTGTCAAAGACTAAAAAAGATTGCACAAAGGATTGAAGGAGAGCAAGCTAACTTGTTGAGGGCATTTTCGTAATTTAAGTAGAGATTGGATAAGCTTTAGCTATAAATAACATTTTCTTCCAGCAGCTTCTTCTTCTTCTTCTTCTTCCTTCCATCTCACGTTGCTTTCAACCTCCATGGAAGCTTGTTTGAAACCTCCATAATTTCTCACAAGCTAGCTTCAATTTTCATGCTTTTGTGCACCCTTTCATAGAACCTCTTGTGCTCTTTCACTCTCTCACTTTAAAACCCTTGAAAGGTCTTACTTTCATACTTTCTCTCATTAGCTAGGTGTTTTAGAGAAAGAATGAGGGAGCTTGTATAATAGCTTGGAAGAATTTTGAAAAGAAATTCAATTACAACCCACCAAGGTGAGTGAACTTGCAGTAAAATGTTTTGGGATTTGGGCATATGTGTTTGATGAAATCCATTGAAATATATTATCTGTTTTTCTCTAAATTATGCATGGGAACAAGCTTTTAATGAAACGTTTTGCGTGGTGGAATGCAACTGTGATGAAGCCATGTGCCCTGTGTTATGTTGATGTATATGTATATCTAAATGTATATGATGTGTATTGATAGTAATGTTGTTTGTAATTATAACCGAGCCTGTGCGCGATGTGGGGGAGCACATGCCGGTAATGATGGGTGAGGGAGTGTGGATGGTGATATTGCTTGTGCACGATGTGGGGGGATGCACACGGTGGTAATAGCTGTGCACGATGTGGGGGGATGCACACGATGGTATTAGCTGTGCACGATGTGGGGGGATGCACACGATGACTCCAGCTGCACACGATGTGGGGGGATGCGCATGAGTTAGGTGAGACGGTGGTGGTATTGGTGTTTATATATGTAAAACATATGTATATATGTTTATGCAATAAAAAGTCATGAATATGGTATATGGTTGTAATGCATGTAAAATCTTGCATGTGGAACCTTGGAAATTGCTAAGTGTTTCAAGTTGATTTTGTCATTGCAGCAAAATGGCCTTTCTTTGAGATGATGAAAATTTTTCCTTGGTGTCCTGTTTCTTGCTGCAGTGAAAAACTCTCGAGTTTGAAAGGTTATACTAGCCTGGTTCTCGCTGCAGCGACAAAGTTGCTAATGCTTCTCGCTGCAGCGAGAAACATTCTATTTGGTTTCTAACCCTTTTTACATTTCTTTAGCACCATAATTAATCATGGACTCCCAACATTAAGGAATTTATTTAATTTAAGTTTGAATGAGGGGTTTTAGTGAAAAACCCTCGACCAGTTGAGAAGCCCTCGGCCAACGAGAATGCCTTTTCGCTGCAACGAGGACCCGTCGTTTCGCTTGACCTGTTTGAATGTTATTAAAGTTTTTACTCTTCAAATCTTTTGTTGTGCATGGATCCTTTATCGTTAAGTATTAAATCATTAACGGTTTAATGAGGGGTTTTAATAAGACTAAACTAAATTGCATTGTTTTTTAAAATAAGTGCATCATGATTTCTTTAAAGATTCCTTATCGTTTGCTTGTTCCCTTCCTTGTTCACTCACTGGGTTTATACTCACCGTTTTCAACTTCTTATTTTCAGATCAGGAGGCAGTCAATAACTAGGTCGAGGTGTCTTTGTAGATTCGTTTCCTTGGTACGTATGTTGCCATTCAATAGCTAAACTTTCACCCGGGTCTCTCTATTGAAAGTCGAGTATTCCTTTTGTTATGTATAGATAAACCCGATGTAAATTTTTAAAATGTATGTTTTAGTCAATATAAGTATATTTGACTGGAATTGCCATTATGAATTGGAAACGGTTAGCATTATTTTGATTTGAAATTATGAAATGTGACTTTAGCAACTCTTGCTGGAATGATGAACAAGTCATATAAATAGGCTTGCTTTGGCTTAGTGGGCTACGCCCATTGGGCCCATACGCTGGTCATGGCCCAGAAATTGGGTCGTGATAAGAATGTTGGAGTCTTATATAGGAATCTTGTTTTTTTATTTTTTTGTGTACCCAAGCACAAATTGAGAACGGAAGGCCTGCATATAATTCCTTGTATGTTTAATGCTTAAAAGATATGTCTAAAATTGTCATAAGTCTATAGTGTTAAGTCTTACAGTGTATGTTGCTCTTGTATAGGTGAGATATGTTGCCTAGGACACAGGCAAGTGTTAAAGACATGATAGAGCACAAGGCTCTCATAGATACTACTATTAGACCATGCACTCGTACAACAAGATGCCGTGGCTGGCACGACAGGGCCGTTAGCTTGAGGAGGACTAATACTCCTACTAGTCCACAAATAGAGGGATAAGGTCCCGATATAGTAGTTAAGGGATAGGCTCCCGAGATTATAGCACCATTTATATAGGCTATGACCTTAGAAGATCTAGTTGCTAGCTTATAGGGAATCAATCAAACTATGGAGTTACTAGCTCAGGAGATGCTAGATCAAAGGAGACGAGGGGAAGGCCACCCCACCGTACACACCTCCCTCAGAGCATAGAGTCATAAGGACCACCAAGAGTTTAAGATGGCTAGAGTTGCATCTAAGGTTCCACTATCAAAGTTTATGAGGTTGAGACATCTACGATTTTTGGGATCTGATACGACTGAGGATGCTTAAGAGTTCTTAGATGAGATATTAATGATATGTAATGCTCTTATTTGCACTAGCATCAAATCAATTTAGTTTGCTATTTTTAGGCTGGGCAAGGTAGCTCGACAGTGGTATGAGATATTGCACATTGATGGAGCCGTTGATGCTACTCTGATGACTTCAGAGGAGTTCAACATAGCACTATTTTCCAAATAGTGTGTGAAAGGCTTAAGCATGCGAGTTTGAGACTTTAGTGCAGACACTGGGCATGTCAATGGTGGAGTACAGTGTGAGATTCACTAAGTTAGCTAGGTATGCCTCATACTTGACCGTTACGAAAAAGATGCCAACCTCAAGGTTCATGAATGGATTGTTACGCCCACTATATAAAGGCGTAGCATCATAAGAGTTTACTAGCTATTCTAAAGTGATGAATTGTGCTCATAGGTTAGAGCTTAAGGATGTGGAGGGTCGATCAGATAGACCCAAGCCTAAGAAGGCCAAGATTTGAGGCCTTTAGGGCCATAGAGATCCCTCAAGCCAAGAAGGCCAACATGGACGTTTACAAAGATCTCATCAGGGGAATGTTGGTTAGAATTCTACTACATAAGTATACATATCGAATAGATAATATATAAGCAAGTAGAGTATCGATCCCATAGAGAATTGATCTAAAATTTTACTAAGTACTAAAATTATAACAATTTAATTGTGTCTAAACAATCAAAATTAATTAATTAACTAAAACTAATTAACCAAAATTTAAACTAAAAAGAAAAAAATCAAAGTATTAATAACTTGGGTAAAAATCAAATCAAGCAAGCCTAGGATTACAATATCCCTCATGCTTCATCTAAATCTTAACTCTCTTCCTTAACTTATTTCAATAGGTTGACTTGCGAACCTAGAGTCCTCAATTATTTATAAGGGTCTTCCAACTCATCTTATAAAAATATCTATTTTAACCAAGACACTATATCTCTATGTGAATTGAAATTAAAACAGATTTATTAAGTTCAGGCTCTAATCTGGCTACATATGGCCTATAGGTATATCCCTATCCTATACTTAAATCAATTAATATGATCATATGTTATCTTAATTTTAGTCTTCACTAAACTCCCTTTCCTAAGTTTGTTTAGGTTCCTAACTCAATTTAATTAGTGATCGGGCAATTAAAAGCATTAAGAACAAATTGAAATAAACAATTCAAATCCCATTAAAGATAAGCAAGAAAGAGACTAAAAGTTTAGATTACATGTGAGTTCAATTGCAATCCTAGGAAACAAAAATTAGCTACTCATAGTTGCAAAGATAAATAAAATTATATATAATTAAACCATTGAGAGTAACAAGAAAAATAAAGGCTAAGGAAGAAACAAAACAAATATTTGTAGCCTTGCTCTCCAAAATTCAACCTCCATTTCTAGCTTCTTCAGTCCCTAAAAGTTGTCTCTCCTAATGACTCTTAAAAATGTCTTATTTATACTAACAATGTTAACCTAAAATCCATAAGTGAATCTACTAATTCTAATTATTGGGCTTAATAGTGTAATGAGAGGCCCAAACATCAATTATTAGTCTTAAAATTGCCATTCCCACAATAGTACGCCTAACCATATTTTTATGCCATTTTTTCAATCTTTAAAGCCAAAGTGAGCAAAGTAGTTTTCATGAAAGTTTATCTCTATCTCTTAGCTTTCCAATGGTCCAAGAATCGCAGCATTTGGAGCTTTGTAGTGCGAGTTATAATCAAAACACTGAAGCATATGCAAGCAGACTTCTGGGTCTTTCAACACCTTACTTTCAAAAATTAAGCTCAATTCCCTTAGTTCCTACAAAAATATAAAAACTAATAAATAATAACAAAATTAAAGGAAATAAACATAAAATTAAAATAACTCACTTAAGAATAAACCAATTATAAAAATAACTAAAAATAACTAAATTATAATTGAAAATTAAAGAAATAGTTAATTTTTAATAACAAAATTAGACTAAAATAATTCTATAAAATAAATTATCACAACCCCAAACTTAAGATTTTGTTAGTCCTTGAGCAAAAGAAAATCACAAAAAGAAAATTGAACATAAAATCCTTGAACGGGTGATAGAAGTACCAAATCATGATTTCCCAATTTGTCCCTTAGAAATAAACTCAAATTCCCACTTAAAGTAACATACAACTAATCCGTAAAGTCATGCATCAATTCAAGTGAAAACTTATTTTTCGAATAGACTTCCTATGTGTGTGTAAATGATCTCTTATAAAGAATATCATACAATTCGAATTGGTTTATGGCAAATCTAAGCATAGATTAGTACTAAGACTCCATAAGTTTGCTTTTCAACCTTTTCTCCACTAATGTAGATTAACATTTATTCAAGGATCAATAGGTCTTTATCAAGCTTGTAATGTAAGGCTAGGATTTAGGTATGATAAAGTATATATTTATGCTTAAATTCACCCTAAACACTTAATCAATCTAGGACCTATAAAGAGCTAAAAAAAACAAAATTTATAGCACTCCTAAACTTAAAGTGCACTTTCCTTTGTACAACACACTTTATTTCTCTTTTTTTTTTAATCTCCGAACTTATTTTTGACAATTATAAACCAAGAGTAATTTTCCTAACAACCATCACTTTTTTTTTCTTTCACCTTTCTCCCTTAATTTATCTTTAAGCTTAAATCATTCCCTAGAAAGATCAAAATACTTAAAGGGAGAAAAGTTCAAATTGTTGGATTTAAATAGACAGGTTAAGGCTAATACAATTGTGCAATTACAAAGAAAAAGTAAATTAGGCTCAAAAAGGATGACTAAGGATAATTATAACAAGGTAAGCTCAAAAAGGTTCAAACGATCCAAAGATGGCGTAATCACTTTCTATCCTAAGTGTTATCTAAGATTTCACATCGAGAGAGAATCAAACAAATTCTAAAATTCTTGACTTCACTATACTTTTTTATTAGCACAAACTTTCTCTAAATCACATAAAATTCTAAGTAAAGGAGTATAGTACTCAAATTATTGAAAGTCACATTATAAAATAAAGTTAACACAAGAACATCACATAAAATTAAATCATAACTATATGTTTCCCAAAATCTAAGAATTACAAGAGAATCAAAACATCATCGTAGGATTGGGACAATCATGAATGAGGTGCAACTATAAAAAAAAAAAATTTTGAACACAAATAAAGCATGCAAAACATAAATAAAACATGCAAACATAACCTAAAATAAAACTTACTAAACCTAACATAATGAAAAGAATAAACCAACAAAATTCTAAAATACTTCCCTTAACTTTGAACAAAACATTGTCCTCAATGTGATAAAAGAAAATTAGAGAAAAAGGACAAGAATACTCCCCTAACTTTGAAATTACAGTCTACAGGTCCTCTTCATCATCACTACCAAAATAGTCCTCAAAGTCTAAATTCGTAGGCAACGAAGGAAAAGTAGTCATATCCATCCCAATGTGCTATGCATAGGCTCTCATCATTTGTTCAATTGCTTGATTTTGCCTTTCGTTATAGTCCAAATGATGATCAATGCGCTCCATCCATTGGGAAACACTATGTGTAGAAGCCGACTGTGGAGGTTGTGGAACAGCTTGCGAGGAATTACCAACTACCGATACAGATTCTTCCAATCATTTAATAATGCCCATAGTAATGGGAATTTTTTATTGTTGCAGCTCCTCCTTATCACTCCAATGCATACCAACTCTCACACATAAGGCAGAGATCAAGGAAGGAAAATTGAAACTGTCTCGTTTAGTGTGGCCAGTATGTAAGATGGCATGAGAGATAACCTTACCAATGTTAATGGATTTATGCATGGCAATGGCATAAATTAGAACTGCGTGATCTCTCGTGACATCGCTAATATGAGTGGACGAAAATAATTGTGCCGCTGTAAACTGTAACCAAACTTTTATCTCCTTTTTCATGGCACTTCGTTTAAATGAAACAAGTTCACCATGTGATGTCTTCCATTGGTCTCCCTCAACACAAAGCATTGATATAAACTCATTACAATACTAATGATCACCTAAGTACTGCCCATATTCATCATTCTCAATATTGGGAGTTTCAAAGAAGGCGTTGATTGCTTCATTGTGAAATGGGACTTGTTTGCCACAAACAAAAGCAACGCCATCAACATTCTCAACCGCATTTGCTTAAAACTCCCGAACTACTGGTACAATTGCAACTTCCTCTTGTTTACTAAATAGCTGCCAATGTTTGTCTCAAAGCATCTGATGAATTTCCTCATAAGGGAGGATAGGGATATCTATCCTTCATTCAGGAATTGGCACTTTGTTGATAAATGACGTATGATATCTCGCAGAGGTAGCGGTAGAGATGAACTTTTATCTATCAAAGGTCCCACTTCAGCCTGGTTTGGATCGTTTGGGTGCCATTCCTACAAAAGAATTTCAATTATCAAAATAAATCCAGAGTAAAAGTGTCATAGCCCAGTTTTCGGGCCATGACCGACGCATGGGCCTGATGGGCATAGCCCACCAAGCCTAAGCAAGCCTATTTCTATGACCTGTTCATCATTTCATCAAAAGTTCCTATAGTCACATTTCATAAATCCAATTCAAAATAATGCTAACCATTGCCAACTCATAGTTGCATTACCAATCAAAATATACATATATTGTCTAAAACATACAACTTGATAATTTACATCGGGTTTGTCTATACACAACAAAATGGATACTTGACTTCTAGCAGAGAAACCCGGGCAAAAGTACAACTATTGAATGCTAAGATACCTACCAAAGGGACGAATCTACGAGAACACCTTGACCTAGTTACCAACTGCCTCCTGATCTTAAAACATGAAGTTGAAAACAGTGACTATAAACCTAGTGAGTGAACAAAGGAAGGGAACAAGCAAGCGATACTAAAAGTTTAAAGAAATCATGATGCATTTATTTTCAAAAATAATGCAATTTAGTTTAGTTTTTATTAAAACACCTCATCAAACCCTTAATTGGTTAATCACTCGATGATGAACGATCCATGCACAACAAAAAATTTGAAGAATGAAAACTTTAGTAGCATTCAAGCAAATCGAATGAAATGACTGATCATTGCTGTAGCGAAATTTGGGCTCAAATTATCAACTGGTCGAGGGTTCTCATTAAAACCCCTCATTCCAAACTTAAATAATTAATTCCTTAATGTTGGAAGTCCATGATCAACTATGGTGCTAAAAAAGTGGAAAATGGGGTAGCAACCAAACAAGGTAGCAAGCACAACAGAAGGTTTCTCGCTGCAACGAGTTACAGGGTTGCAGCCAGCCTCCCAACTTGAGAGTTTCTCGTTGCAGCGAGAAACAAAACACCAAGAAAAATTTCTCATTTTATCAAGAAAAGGCCATTCTACCGCAATGACAAAATCAACTTGAAAATACTTAGCAATTTCCAAGATTCAACATGCAAGATTTCACATACATTATGTCACAGCCCAATATTCAGGCCATGATTGGCACAAGGGACCAATGGGCTCAGCCCACCAAGCCCAAGCAAGCCTACTTACATGATCTTATACGCTAATCCATATTCCTTTAGAATCCGAAATTCATAATGCTCAATTACAATTACTTTGAAAAAAACTCATAAAACCCAGTCATGTGTTCATAATGGCATCATCAACCATTATATACATACACATAATTTGACAAATAAATCTCACTATTTCACAACAAGTAGTTATATACATGTAATTAGAACTTGACCGTCAGCGGAGTGACTCTAGGCACGGTTGCTAACATTTAATGTCACGGTAAACCTACCGAGAATGGATAAGGAGGAGCAACTCGTCCTAGGGTCAAATCACCTTTGACTCAGAAAAACCTAAAACATGAATTTTAAAAACGTGAGTATAAACTCAGTGAGTGAACATAGGAAGGGAGCAAGCAATGTTAAGGAAGGTTTAGAAAGCATGATGCACTTAAGTTCAAAACAATGCAAATTAATTTATATCTATTTAAAAACCCCTCATTCAAATCCTTGGTCATTTAGTTACTTGATGACAAAAGACTCATGAACAACAAGGGAGTTGATAAGTGAAAACTTTAGTAGATTTCAAGCAAGTCAAGCCTAATAGATTGGCTTTCATCGCAGCGAAAAGGCATTCTCGCTGCAACAAAATTCTGGCCAGATAAAAATCCAAGGGGCTTTCACTGCCATCAAAAAAATCCACTCATGCCATATTGCACATTAAATCGAACACATTGACAATACTCAAGTTTTCAATAGTTAATGCAATCACATTTTAAATCCAAACATCTCTATACAGTAAATATGTATATATATAAGCACTTACACCACCATCACCTCACCCGGCTAATGTGCATCATTTTTTGCATGTGCACTACCCACTCCGCACATGCACGGTTATAAATATCATGACAGCATCATTATTGGCATGTGCACTACCCACTCACCACATGCATGGTTGGGCTCCACTCATAAGGGAAGACCCTTGCTACAAGCAGCTCTTTCCTCCTTTAGCGGTGGCAAGAAACGATACCTACCAGAGCACTCATAGGGGACATCTCTCTCTACAAGCCCCTGGTCGAAAAGTTTCCAGGGATCGGGTTAAACCCTTTGCTCTAATACTAACATTGTCACTCAACTGGCATGTGCACTACCCACTCCGCACATGCACGGTTACATCAATTATACAAAATTACTTAACAATATATATATCATATATCTTTATATACATATCAGCATCATATAAAAGTACATAGATTCATCGCAATCATGTTCCACATCACAAAAACATTTCACTAAAGGCTTGTTCCCATGCATTTTGAAGAAAATATAATTTAAACAGTTCAAGTGGTTCGCTCAAACGTATGTACATCTACACAAAACATTTTAGTGCAGGTTCACTCACTGATATTTGTTGAATCTTTACTAAACTCCAACCTCCACTAATGGTCCAAATGGAACTGTGGGGCCTTGTTGTGACCTATCATCATAACAACATCACAACCAATCCGATTTGCATAATTATAGTTCTAAAAGCTATCCACTAAATCATGTTCTGCTAGTTATTTTTAACTAGCTTCCATCTACCATTAAGTGACTATATAGTTTCCCTATTCTAGTCACACTATAATGAATAACCCACCTCAACTACAAAACACTCACTGATCTAGCCACTAGCCATTCTCAACAACTAAAAAGAAATTAACTCTATTTCGTTACTCACCTTGGTAGCTTCACAATTGAATTTCTTTTCCAAAAGCTTTCAAACTATCATGAAAATCTCACTTTCTATCTCTAGAACATTCAGCTAGTGAGAGAGTGTAATAAGGAACGGTTTTTGAGGGTTTTATGGTGAAAAAATAGAAGAGCACAAAGAACTCTGTGAAAGGGTATACAAAAACATGAAAAATCTGGCTTAATTCAAGGAAATATATGAAAATTCAAGGCAAGCTTCCATGGAGGGGTGAGAAAACTTGGGAGAGGAAGAGAAGAAGAAGAAGTGTTGAAAATTTGAAGAACATCCTAGAAACTTAGATTTTTATGGCTTAAGTTTATCCATTTCTAGCATAATTACCAAAATGCCCTTAACTATGTCATTTTGATTTTCCATTGCCTTTATACAATCTTTTTACTTCTTTAACACTGAGACAAGGTCCATAAGGGTCTAGAAATGCTTGGGTTCATGAAAACTTAAAAATTTTAACTCGAGATGCAAAATGACCATTTTACCCTTTTTGTTTCCTTCCATTTTAATTTAGTCCTCCCAACATTCATTTAACTCCAATTTCCTTCTATTCCCTTCTTTTACACATGCACAAACAAAGTATGAAGTTTGCACTCAAAATCAGTGTCTCCATAATATTTAAATTATTTATTTACCCGTGCTATCTTTACTTAATAAAGACACGCAGCCCCATTAAAGTCATTTTTCTCCAAAATTCTATCATTCTTCTTCTCCCCCACTTAGATTGACCATATACTCCTTGATAAAATTTTTTACACTGAATAAAATATTAATATTTTAATATTATTTTATTAATAAAATATTATTTTATTTCAAAAATTTCCTCTTGTCTCCTCTTGTCCTTTTGGTACCCAAAATACCTTATTAGGCCTCAATTGACTTTCGAATCACTTTTTATCTCACAAATTCTTCTCTGATAAAAATATCATTATTTTATTATTATTTCCTCGTGTGCGAAATATTTTATCCCAAACTATTCCTTTCATCTTTCATCATTTCTAAAAATCATAATTAACCTCAATTGGCTTCCAGTAATTTTTTATTAGTCACCATATCAAAGTATGGGGTATTATACATTACAACCATATACCATATTCATGAACTTTCTATTACATAAATATATATATATATATATATATATAAACACCAAGACCACAACCATCTCACTTAGCTCATGTGCAACCCCCACATCGTGCACATAGTTTGAGTCATCATGGACATCCCCCGCATCGTGCATAACTAATATTGTCATGTGCATCCCCCACATCGCGCACAGGCAATATCATCATCCACACTCCCGCACCCGTCATCATCGGCATATGCATCCCCCACATCACGCACACACACGGTTATATTTATTACACAATATTAACTATCGATACACAACATATATATATATATACATATATCAACATTCTATAGGAGCACAAGGATTCATCATATTGCACACTGACCACATAAAAGATTTTAATAAAGGCTTGTTCCCATGCATAATTTTTTAGGAAAAATCAAATGGAAATCATTCACATACTTCATCCAAATACCAATACATTTCCCAAAATATTTTAAATGCAAGTGCACTCACAAGTCTTTGTTGATGGTTTGGTGGGCTCTATCTTCGACTAATGTTCCGAATGGAGGTCTGGGGTTTCGTTGGAACCTTAATAGTCTTTGTAGTTGAATTCTCTTTCAAAATTCTTCAAGCTAATAAGGGAAATCACTCACTCTCTCTCTCTCTCTCTCTCTCTCTCTCTCTACACGTCTAGCTAGTGAGTGAATGTACTAAATAAAGACTTTTGAAGGCTACTGAGGTGTAAAAGTGGAAGAGCATGAAAAACCCTATGAGGGAGTGGGCAAAAGCATGAAATTTAAGGCTAACTTTAAAAGGTGATGGAAGCTTTGAGAGAAACTTTCAAGGAGGATGAAAGAAATGTGAGATGGGAGGAAGAAGAAGAAGAAGCTGCTGGAAAAATGAGAAAGCTGTTGGAGGAATGAGATATTTATGTTTAAAGTTTATCCAAGTTTCATGCAACTTACCAAAATGCCTTCAACAAGGTGACTTTGTCTTCCTCCTATCCTTTGTGCAATCTTCTTACTTCTTTGACATTAAGACAAAGTCCATAATAGTCTAGAAATACTCGAGTTCATGAAAACGTAAAACTTTTAACCCGAGATGCAAAATGATCGTTTTACCCTTATTATGAAAATTATCAATATTTTTATTTTCTTCGTTTATTTATCATGATATACATCATTTATTTATTCCTTAGGCCTACTTAGGCCTTAATAATATTAGGAAATCTATTTCCAGGAGCTCACCATGAAAAATGATGAAATTACCCTTGGTCTGTGTTATCGCGTCTACTTCTAGTTACGTGTCTACGGAGGTCGAGGTTTCACAAAAAGTATGCAATTAGTGTTGCATGCACAAACATGAAAGTATGAAAAAGCCAAAGGCAATAATTTAATAAACGTATATCCAATTCAACAAACCAAACTCAACAATTCCACAGCAGCTTCGTAAAAATTTACAATCTCACCCCGCCATATGCAACATAAATTTTATATTCCTTACAACATGCATATGGTATTATCATAACCATAAATTTCACAACTCAACAGTCCATAAAAAAATTTCTAAGAAATTGCACTCATCCAAAATTACCACGTACTGCATGTTTTTGCACCAACAATTCCAAAATTTATTTCTACTTGCCCAATCAATCATCAAAAATTAAACAAACCCATCATTTACTCAAATCAACAAGACATTTAACAATTATATTTACAGCAAACAGAAAATTTATAAATCCATTCGATAGGCAAGAAGAATTTGTCACTAATCATAAAAATTAATTACACTCTAAACATAATCCATGAGAGAATAGTAAAACCCATTAACAAACATGCACAATGGACTCATTCAATGTGCAAAAAATCATAAAATTTACTGTCAACACCAACCTCATTCTCTCTATGCATAAAATAATTGAAAACCAAGTATTTGGAAGACAGAAGAAGTCGTACTTACCTTAGGAGTGAAATGAGTGCAGGATTTCAAAGCGAAAATAAAAAATCCAAATAGAGAAAATATGTAGAAATTTGGAATGAAAAAAGAAAGAGGAAGGCAAGAGAGTTGAAGCAAGATGATGGAGGGGAAATGGGAGTGCCGGCTGAAAAGTGAAAAGAGAGTAAAAAATTTTGAATTTTAAAACTGCATGCAGGGTTGGGCCCATTCATGCGAGAGCTGCGGCTTTCACCTATTTAGAACTCAAAGCATTACGCTTTGGGTTTCAGCACCGGAATGCTCAATCATTCTACTTCGACCCCCATTTCTTACTTTCGTGAGAGCCGTGGCCCTCAAACCTTCTATGTTTGGCCATTCATGAGTATTCTTTCACTTTGGAACATGCTATCTTGAGCCATACCTTGCCTCCTTTCAAGGCCACAACGCTCAAAGTGAGGGCTATGGATTTGACCTTCTATTTTAATTTTTTAATTTTTTAATTTTTTATTATTATTATTTTTGAAACCAAACACTTGCCAAAATGTACCATAAAATTAATTAAAATAATAATAAAATTAAATCAGAAGAATTTAATTGTAATTAAAAAATTAATTAAAATCAAGACTAAAATGAGTGAAATTGAAGAGCTTGGTTGCCTCTCAATAAGCGTTTCATTTATAGTCTTCGGTTGGATTGACTTTGACTCTAGGCCATGTCAAGCAAGTGTATTGATGACTTTTGATGATTAATTTTGCCTCCCCAATAATACTTCAATCTTTGTCCATTGACTTTAAATTTTCGACCATCTATCCCCCTAACTTCGATTGCTTCATGTGAAAATACCTCATTGATAATGAAAGGACAAGACCACCTTGACTTAAGCTTCCTGGAAATAATTTCAAGCGAGAATTATAAAGCAACACTGATTGTCCTAGCTCAAAGCTTCATTCCACTATCTTCTTATCATGCCATTGCTTTGTTTTCTCTTTATAAAGTTTGGCATTCTCATAAGCTTGAAGGCGAAATTCATTAGTTCATTTAATTGCAATAACCTTTGCTTACCTGCTGCTTGTAAATCAAAATTTAACTTCATCACGACCTATTAAGTGTTGTGCACAAGTTCCACCAGTAAGTGACAAGCTTCGCCAAAGACCAACTTGAATGGAGACATGCCAATTAGGGTCTTAGAAGCAGTCCGATATGCCCACAATGCATCCTCCAATCTTCTTGCCCAATCTTTTCTTATGGCAAACATTATTTTCTCCAAAATCCTCTTGATTTCTCTATTTGACACTTCCACTTGTTCACTAGTTTAAGGATGGTATGTAGTTGCAACTTTGTGTTTAACTCCATATTTTGCAAGAAGTGCATCAAAATATTTGTTGCAAAAGTGACTTCCCTCATCACTAATAATTGCCCTTGGAGTACCAAATCGAGTGAAAATGTTCTTCTTAATGAAATTCATCACTACCTTGGAATCATTATGAGGAAAGGCTATCGCTTCAACCCATTTTGAGACATAATCTACGGCAAGCAAGATGTATTTCTTGTTGTATGAAGAAATGAATGGACCCATGAAGTCAATACCCCATACATCAAAAATTTCTATCTCAAGGATGTTCTTGAGAGGCATTTCATGTTGCCTTGAGATATTACCCACTCTTTGGCACCTGTCACAATGCAAAACAAAATTGTGAGCATCCTTAAATAATGTAGGCCAATACAAACCTGATTGGAGGATTTCGACAGCAGTTCTTGCTCCTCTAAAGTGTCCTTCATAATATGAAGAATGGCAATGGTGAAGCATGCTTTGAATTTCTTCTTTTGGGACACATTTTCGAAAGATCTGGTCTTTACACTGCATAAACAAGTAAGGCTCATCCCAAAAATAAAATTTAACTTCATACAAAAATTTTTTTTCTGATTAAAATTTAAATTAAGAGGAATAATATTGCTTAACAAATAATTCATGAAATCAGCATAGCGAGGAAGTGATTTCTTACCAACTTGAAGGATTTGTTCATGAAGAAAAGTCTCCTTGATTAAGGTTGAATCCTTATCGTGAGCTTTAATCTCCAATCTTGAGAGGTGGTATGCTAGTTAATTTTCTGTTCCTTTTCTATCACAAATCTTTAGATCAAATTCTTGAAGCAAAAGAATCCACCTTAACAATCCTGGTTTAGCATCCTTCTTGGCAATCAATTATTTGATAGCTAAATGGTCATTGTATACTATCACCTTTGTCCCAACTAGATAGGAGCAAAATTTGTCAAAAGCAAAAACTACAGCCAAAATCTCACTTTTTGTTGTGGTATAATTTTTCTGGGCTTCATTCAAAGTCTTGCTAGCATAATAGATGGAATGAAAGATTTTATCCTTCCTTTGTCCCTAAACAGCTGCCACCGTATAATCACTTGCATCACACATTAGTTCTAAAGGGAGAGTCCAATTAGGACAAATTATGGTAGGTGCAAAAATTAATCTTTTCTTCAGTTCATCAAAAGCAATAAGACATTCATTATCAAACGTAAATGGCACATCTTTTTCCAACAAATTGCAAAGTGGTTTAGAAATTTTTGAAAAGTCTTTAATAAATCTTCTATAAAAACCAACATGATCAAGAAAACTTCTAATACTTTTGACATTTATTGGAGGTGGTAACTTATCAATTGTTTCAATTTTTACTTTATCTACCTCAATGCCATCAGTAGAGATCTTGTGCCCAAGACCAATACCTTCTTGCACCATGAAGTGACATTTCTCCCAATTAAGCACCAAATTTGTTTCTTCACATTTCTTGGGCACCCTAGCAAGATTTAAAAGACAATCATCAAAATTATTTCCAAAGAAAAATCATCCATAAATACCTCCAAACATTTCTCCACCATGTTTGTGAATATGGCCATCATACATCTCTGAAAGGTGGCATGTGCGTTACATAATCCAAATGGCATTCTTCTAAAAGCAAAAGTGCCATAAAGACATGTAAATGTAGTCTTTTCTTGATCTTCAGGGGCAATAGCAATTTGGTTATAACCAGAATAACCATATAGAAAATAATAATATTCTTTACCAGCCAGGCGATCCAACATTTGATCAATGAATGAAAGAGGGAAGTGATCTTTCCTTGTAGCTTTATTGAGCTTACGGTAGTCCATGCACACTCTCCATCCAGTCACAGTTCTTGTTGGAATGAGCTTATTATTGTCATTGACAACCATAGTCATTCCCTTTTTCTTAAGAACACATTGAACTGGACTTACCTATGAGCTATCAGAAATAGGATAAATTTTTCCCGCATCCAACCACTTGATGATTTCTTTCTTGACCACTTCTTTCATGATGGGATTCAATCTTCTTTGCTATTCAATTGTGGCTTTGTCATTTTCCTTAAGGAGAATTTTGTGCATCCAAAAAGAAGGGCTAATTCCTTTAATATCAGCTATGGTCCACCCTATTGCTTTCTTGAATTCCCTAAGTGTCCTCAATAACTTCTCCTCTTGCATGTTGTAAGACAAGCAAATGTAACGACCACTCCTCGATCGCTACCAGTGTTTGAGTCTCGCGGGAGAACCCGTCATGTCCCGAACAAGCCTTAATTGAAACTTTAGTTACTACTTCATATTCATGGCATCAATCTATGAAATTACTTTGAATTGTATAACTCTCTGAAATAAAATTTGAGCAAAAGTCGTAATATATCATCTTAACCTTTATTCACCATAATCGTGAGAATACATTATAGTCATAATGTCCAACTGCACATTTACATTGACACTATTTACAAATGAATTATGCTATGAATGACTCGACCTTTAGTAGCGGAGTGACTCAGAATGAACTGCTATGAGATACCTTTACCTATCTGCGGTGGATAACAAATGTCAATGAATGAATGCTAGGCCGATCACTATTTGCAAAGGGAATATAAGGGGGTGAGTCTCACAGACTTAGTGATCATCAGCTCCTTGAGCAAGGCGCAGATGGGAAAGACGATTAAAGCGGATAATTTGGAAGATAAAATTAGAATATAAAATGGCAAGCTCATAAAACCATATAACAAATAAGGTATTTGTGCCTTGAAAAAAAAATAGTACTGTAAAATCATAATGCAATACTTCCCTTGGTAAGCAATGCCGAAAACAAACGTAGCATATTAAATTTCAATCATCAAAATCATCTTTTTCCATCAAAAATACAAATAATTGTATAAAAGTACGCACGCTCCCAAAATGTGTGGCATGTAAAAATCAGTGTGCACATCCGCATAAATCAAGTCATGATCAAATATAAGCATTGAAAGCTTTCATTCAAATAAGGGAGCTGTGGAAAAACATTAACTCTCCACCATGCAAAAGAGTACGAGTCTAAAAACTCTCAAGACTCTCGAGTAGGTAATTATAGATAATCAATCCGTGGACTCTTTTCCACGTAATAATAATCCGGGAGGCCCTTCTCCACCGGATTCCCACAGCCATGGCCATCTCAACAATGTTAGTCGACATCAGAGAAATCAAGTGGCCACAACCACATATATCAACTTGTGGCCTAGCCATATGTATCAACCCGTGGCCTAGCCACATCTAACAGCTCGTTGGTGACACAAAGGTTCTCTAGCAAGAGCTCACTTATGCATAGGGTTACACTATTTTGATGTGACATTCGACCTACTATCGATGCTCTCTATTTGTCAAAACTGTTTTTAAAACCAAATCGAGGTATCCAGAACTTTTGCTTTAATCATTTGAAAACAAGGTTCGATAAGCTTTGAAATTGCTTTTCACATTAAAATGCACAGTGTAAACATTTGTGTAAAGTTTGGACTAAAATTGGCTTTCAAAAATTTGTATTTAAACCACTTAACAAATGCATTTATGTCACGACCCGGTATTTCCCTCAAGCCCGTGACAACCGCCGTGACGTCCCGATAGACATTCATTGCCCGGAATGCCAACCGGAACCTTGCAAGGCTTTAATATCAATTTTCACACCTCCCCTATGAGCAACAGTTGTTAAGTATCATGTTTTGAGAGACTATAAACTATTTCCAAATCAAAACAATAGAAAAATAATTTTTTTCTCACAGGGCATTTTGGTAATTTTTCTTAGAAAATCTCAAAACCAGCTAAAAATGTAGTATGTTAGTGGAAAACACATATTTCATAATCAAAAATAAGTTTAGATATCTAAAACATTCATTGAAAGTGAAATGATAGCGATTAGAATAAAATAAAATATTCTATTTTCTTATAAAACAATTTTTATAGAGATATCCGTCAGTAATTTTTGTAGCATAAAAGCAAAATAAATTCGTACATACAGTAACACAGATAGTCAAGGTATGTAATTAAATTTACAATGACATGTAGGCCCCCAAATGACAAAAGTGAACGAAGGTTGTGAACCTACAGTTTTTGAAGAAGTAATGCCAACTGTAGCCTTCGACGATATCAGCTATCTACAAACTATCTTGAGCCTGAAATGGGTGGAAAGGAGGGTGGTGAGATTATATAATCCCAGTGAGTAAACAAATACCATCTAAAATATCTAAAACTGAGTAAATGGAGACAGATAAAATAGATTAGCATAAAAATGATCCACAGCATTTCGAACTCATTTGAATAAGATAAAATAGATTCATTTCACCAAAATAAACAACGAGGCTTATGATTTCCTAAAAAAATTGGCTCGTGCCAAAATCATTCTCATACTCAGTTATCAGGGATACCTTGGCCTAGGGCTATCCCAATCGAGTCTGCTAAGGTTGTTAAAAAAACCATGTACGCATAAATCATGTTTTTATTTTGAAAACATAGCCGTTCCTTGGCATTGGCTGAGTTCACCCTCACGTGGTGGTTTGGCGTGAAGTGAACTTTAAAGTTGTACCTCGGGAGTTATCCTACGCACCTCTCCAATCGAGGTAAGAATATAACGGGGATTCCATGCCCCTCAAAAAGGCTTGTCCATAAAACCCGCCCACTAAAACAAGCTAAACCCACCGTACAATAAAATTTGCAATAGCATGACATGGCAATTATTTTATTTTACAGCCTCTCAAGGCAAATCAACAGTTCATACATATTCAGCACATTTACCAATTCAACCATTCATGCCAATATTATCATAAGCCATTCAATTCAAACCATGATTTATAACACAGCAATTAGTCTCCAATTACTCCATTTTCAAAACCATCTTTCAATTTCAACACAATTTTATAAAATCATTTCATTTAATCACATTTTGCTTATAAAACATAAAGATTTACCATTTAAACTCATTTTTTATCAAATTACAAAAATGAATAAAAACTACTTTAGATAATTAAGAGGATAATATGGTTACTCACTATTTCGGGAGTCGAATTTCAAGTACTTCGATTCTTGATCCTCGGGTACTATCTCTTTACTTTTGCCAGAAAGCTCACCACCTTGACATAATGCACAATAAGCCATTTACTACATTTGTGCTAAACCGTTGTAAATCCAATTCAGGCTTTATACTAATGCATGAAATGGAATGCAAATTGTTCAGATTATCGTCTAAAACACAGTGTTTTGCACAAATTCAATTATGTACCTAAATAAAACGGTATTGGCCTAATTCGATCTATCACTCGATTAATTGGCCCATATGTCCAATTTAACTCCAAATAATTCCATTTTTCTCCCAATACTCCAAATCATCAAACAGAAATTAAATAACTTGAAATATGGCAAAATCATCCTCACATTTTCTCTTGGAAAATTCTGCCATGGAGGGTTCACTAACAATATAATTTTTCAAGCTTGATTCTCACACCACAAATCACTAATTCCTAACCAAATCACTTGAAATAAAATCAAAATCATCATCAATATTCCACATGAAGAATTCGACCAAAGAGGGTTATGGAAGAACATGAATTTTTCTTACTTGATTTTCATGCTACACATCACTAACTAACTAAAAACACTAAAATACATTGAAATCTAACCAAATCAAGCATCAAAATCTCTCTCTAAGTGTTCGGCCAGCAAGTGACCCATCATGATTTCATGTGATTCAACCACGAAAAATAAGAAAAAATGCTTAAGAAAGAGAGATCTCAAGCTTAATTGAAAAATCTTACCTTTCTTTCACTTGTTTCCTTGAATTTTCACACTTTTTCCTTGAATTTTTCCACCTAGGGTTTTGTTCTTCCTTTTTCTTGCTTCTCCTTGGTGAGGCCGACCATATGAAGAGAAATGGGCTGGTTTTGTGCTAATTTATAAGGAAAATAATAAAGAAATACAAGCTTGACACTTGTCACCTTACCGTTGGTCCATTTTTCAATTCTTAACTATTAAGCTTTCTTTCTCCATCACATAAAATCCTTCAATTATCCATGATAATAATGGGAGAAATTCATGTGCTGGACAAGTTTTGGGTGGTGTAAAATTACAATTTTGCCTTGAGGTGGCAAAATGGCTATTTTGCCTTTTTCCTCGAAAAAATGCAAAAATTAAAATTCTTCACTTCTCAAACTCAAATTATACACCAAATGATCAATCTTAGTAAAAAATTTCATCCAACACTCACATCTTAACCTCGGGTAGCAAAATGACCATTTTGCCCTAGGTCATGAAAATTCCAATTTGACTCCAAATCGGTCTTTGAACTTTGAATCACCATTTTAAGTCATTATCGGGTTTTAAAATTCTCAATTTCAACTTAAAATCTCTATTTGGACTAGTTCGAGGCTAATTCAACTTAAATGTACCATTTGGTACAATACCATCCTTAACGATTTTTAAGGTACCCAAGTAAGCAAACATACATTCCTATGTAGGAATGGCATAATAAACATATTATAGAGCTGGGCTTGAAAATTTAACTATGCATGTCACACAAAAATACAAGGCACAGATTTGATGCAAAACATTGCAAAAAGGCTTGTTTCCTGATTTCTACAACACTTTACATATATGTATATAGATAGTATACACAAACAACTTCTAAATCAATTTGCATCCACAATTGCCTATCGTTTCTACCAGCTCATGTGTTCCATGATAGTAGTGTATAAATCATTGTAAACTATGTATTCAAATCACTTATCAGTTTTGTAGCAACTCAAGCTTTCAACAAAAATAGTATAATTAATTACAAATCCATTTAAAAATCGCCTACCGAGGCTAACAACTCATGCTATCCATAATTGCATGTAAAGGAAATCGACAACGTTTATTAAACATATATCAATATATTGTTAATGGAACTTTTGAAATAGACACCCCATACTCACCTTACAATGGCGGGATATTACTTTACCACCAATATTTCCTAGAATGCTTACTTTATGTTGGCAGCAATAATCCTTGCTTTGTCAACTTCCTAACATCATTTCAATCCAATACCGTTAATAAGCCTGCTGCCAATATATTCCACATTTTCTATTCGCATTTAATTCTATATTCCCATATTTTATTCTTAAAAGATAACCATTTACACTTAATCCTTAGCATAAACTATGAATTACACAAACCCAACATCTTGTTTATGACTTCAAATGCCCACATCAATCTTTCTAATAATATTTATTGTCAAGCCCAACTTTATAAAATACTTGCCATGTCATTCATGTAATTGACAATATGCTTGCATACTAGAAAAGCCCTAAAAAATTGTAAAAAGTCGATAGTGTACTTAATAGTACAACTAAGTTGAATTAAGCCTTGAACTAGATCAAATGATGATTTTAAGGTGAAATTTAAAATTTTAAATTTCCAGAATAACTTAAAATGGTTATTCGGAGTTCGAGGATCTATTTTGAGTCAAATTGAAATTTTCATGATATGGGGGTAAAATGGTCATTTAACCACCCGAAGTTAAGATGTGAGAGTTAGATGAATGTTTTTACTAAGATTTACTATTTAGAACATAATTTGAGTTTGAGAAGTAAAAAAATTTAATTTCGACATTTTTTAAGCATAGGGGTAAAATAGTCATTTTGCCACCTCGGGGGGAAAATTATAATTTTACACCACCTAGCACTTGTCCAGCACATGGATTTTACCCAATATTATCATGGATAATTGAGGAAGTTTAAGTGGTGGAGAGAGATTTCTTAATGGGTAAGTATGACACATTGACCAATGGAATGGTGACATGTGTCAAGTTTATATCCATTAAATATTTGGCTTAAAAATCAGCACATAAATCAGCCCATTTCTCTTCATATGGCCGGCCAAAGGAAGAACAAAGAAAGAAAAGAAAGAACAAACCCTAGGTGGAGAATTTCAAGAGAAAAAGTGTGGAAAATAAAGGAAAACGAGTGAAAAAGGTAGGATTTCTCAATTTAAACTTGAAATCTATTTTCCTTAAGCGTTTCTCCTTATTTTCCATGGTTAAATTTCATGTTTTCATGGTGAATTCATGGATAGCCGATTGGGTATGGAGAAAGAATGATGTTGGATTGATTTGATTTCAAGTTATGTTAGTGTTTTTAGTTAGTTTACCATGTCTAGAAGCAAAACAACAAGAAAAGAATTCATTTTCCCCATCACCCATCAATGGTCGAACCTATCTTGTATTAAGTGAGGATGAATTTGATTTTTTATTTTAAGAGAATTGGTTAGAAAATGATGAATTATGGTGTGGAAAAGTAGTAGGAAAAATCACGGTGTTAATGCACCATTATTGACCGAAAATTCTAAGAAGAAAAGTGAAGATGGTTTTGCCAAATTTTAGGTTATTTGACTTGTGTTTGGTGAATTAAGGTATTGGAAAAGAAATGGAGCAATTTGGAGCTAAATTGGATGCGTTGGCCAATTAATCGGGTGATAAAACAAATTAGGCCAATACCGGGTTTAGATGGTCACCCGTGCGTTTTGCATTCCATATCATGCATTAATAGTCTAAATTAGTTTAATTTCAATTTAGTACCAATGTAGTAAGTTTCTCAATTTTGTGTTATGTCAAGGTGGTGAATCCTTTGATAAAGGCAAAGAAATTGTACTCGAGGATCAATAGTCGGAGTACTCTAAAAAATTCGACTTCTGAAATAGTGAGTAACCTTATCATCATTTTAATTACATAAATTGGTCTTTTTATTCCATTTTTTGTGAATTTTATGGAAAATGAGTTTAAATGGTTAACTTTTAGGTTTTATGAACAAAATGCGTTTAAATGAAATGATTTTATAAATTGTCTTGAAATTGAATGATGGCTTTGAAAATAAAGTAACTGGATACCACTTGATGTGTTGTAATTTATGGTTCTAATTGATGGCTTATGATAATGTGTTCGCATGACTGGCTGGAATTGTGGTTTGTAAACTGTATGAATTGTTCTGTTTTACATTTACAGGCTGGGTAGTCTAATATTAGTCATGTCATGCTGTCAAAATTTTATTATATGGTGGGTTTAGCTTGCTGTAGTGGGCGGGTTCTGTGCACCAGCCTATTAGAGGGGCACGAAATTCGATTATATATGTACCTCGGTCAGAGAGGCACGTAGGGTATCTCCTGAGGTATGGTTAGAGTTCACGTCACGTCGAACCACCTTGTGATGATGAACTTCGCTAACGCCAAGGAACGACTGTGTTTTTCAAACTAAAAATATGTTTATGTGTATACAAAATTATTTAACAGCCTTGGCAGACTTGGTTAAATGCCTCGGCCAAGGTATTCTCAAGAATGATTTTGGCAGGAGCCAAACTTTTAAGATACTCATAAGCCATGTTGATTATTTAAATGAAATGAATATTTATGTTATGAATTACATATTGAGATGGAATATTTTAATCGTCTCCATTTACTCGACTTTAGATATTTTGAATGGTGTTTGTTTACTCACTGGGATTTATAATCTCACCACCCTTATTTCCACCCATTTCAGGCTCAGTATAGGTTGTAGATAGCTGATATCGTCGAACGCTACAGTTGGTTTTACTTCCTCAAAAGCTGTAGGTTTGCAACCTTCGTTCATTTTTGTCAATTGGGGATCCACGTGTCAGTGTAAATTAAATTTTATACTTTGGTTATCTGTATTACAGTATGTATGAATTTATTTAGCTTTTACGCTACAAAAATTATTTACCGATAACTTTATAAATATTGTTTTATAAGAAAATAGAATATTTTGTTTAATATTTTTATTTTATTCTAACAGTCATAATTTCACTTTAAACGAATGTTTTAGACATCTAAATTTATTTTTGATTTTGAAATATGTGTTCTGCACTTATATACCACATTATTAGCTGGTATCGAATTTTTCTGAAAAAATGACCAAAATACCCCTGTGAGACAGAAATCAACTTTTTATTGTTTTAAGTTGGAAATAGCTTAAAATCTTTTAGAACATGATATTGGCAATGATTACTCATAGGGAAAAATGAGAAACTGATATTAAAGCCTTACGGGGTCTCGATTGGCATTTCGGGTAATGAGTGTCTATCGGGACATCACGATGGTTGTCACGGGCTCGAGGGGAGTACCGGGTTGTGACATTTATCATATTCAAACATTATTTTAATACTATTAATCATATATATGGTAGCAACTATAAATCCAATTTCACCTAGTAATTTCTAAGCTTACATGCACCATGATTTACATTTAACATGCTGCCACTAAGCACAATATCAATTCCATTCATGTTACACCAACATTCTTAACCTTTCAAATCTTTCACAACAACATATGTCCACAAATTTCACTTTTTAAGCTTTCAACTAGCATAATTGTTTCCTAACCATACTTAAGGCATCATACAATCATTTCACATTGCACGCCTTACCTTTGTGATGGATGGGATCTTGCATGCAACCTTAATATTCTTCCAATGCTCCAATCACCAAGCTGCCAACATTATGCACAATTATTTTCTTAATGATCTTAGCAACCGTAAGCCTTAAAATATAATATTATGCTTACCGTTTCTCTTTCACTTTGAATCTATCATGCCTCCACGAGTTTGGTGGCTTGCTGTCACTAAATCCTCTCCAATCAAGCCAATCTTTGTTGCCACAAAACATTTCTTATAGTTACCAACCCATTTTCAAAGAACATTCAAGCTAAAACCACAATCCTTACCTTGTTTCTTTTATATCTTGAAACCAAGCTTTACACCTCCATCAACACTCCACGATTTCTCTTTTGAATGTTAAAGATTCTTTGGGTGGTAAAATGTCCAGACTCTATAAGATAAAGGAAGGAAACCTCACGGTTTCTTTGGATCTTCCCCTAAAATCGAACCCTCCATTGGTTTCTCTCTTTTCTTTCTCTTTTTCTTTCTCTCAAGTAGAGTTTCTCAAAGCTTTCTCTTCTTCTTTTTCTTCTCACAATACATGCACACCTTCACCTTTTATTTTCATTTGGCCATTTCGCCAACCAATGGGTTTTCATGCACCAATTTCCATTCCTCCACATTGGTCCATTATCTATCCTCTCTTTGCTTCTCCATCTGCCACCTTCACTATCCATCTTTTCTTCCTTTATTATTTATTTCATGCACCACCTTATTCCTCTAATCCTATTTCATGCACCACCTTTACCCTATATTTTATTTGGTCATTCATTAATCTATTCAAGTCATATGCATCCCACATTTTGCTTTCCTTATTTAGCCACCCAATGCACCAATCTCATTACATGCAAATAAATTTAGTCTTATTCTTCTTTTTACTATACATGGTGGGGGTCCCACATGTTCCCCACTAACTTTCTCTTTTTTGCATGCTATAATTTGCATGTAATAGTGAATTCACATGCACATCTCATTATCCCACATAATCTAACTTTCCTTGGTTAGTTAATTTCCATGTAACTCCAAATGTTGAAACTGCACATAAGTCCTCAAACTTTTCCCTTTTTACCATTCAACCTTCCAAACTTTTTGTTCTTTACAATTTGGCCCTTCAAACATTTCTTTAATTCCAATTTCCTTCTATTTTCCTTCCTTAACACTTGTACAAACAAAATATAAAATTTGCACTTCTCCAAGGTGTCACCATAAAATTTAAATATATACTTACTCGTTCTTGCTTTATTTAATAAGGGCATGCTGGCCCCACTTATGTTATTTTTCTTCAAAATTCTTTCTTACTTCCTCTCCCTTACTTAGATTAGCCATATAGTCCTCCTTCATGACTAATTTCAACAGTAAATAAAATATTAATATTTTAAAATTATTTTATTAATAAAATATTATTTTATTTTAAAATTCTTCACTTGTTTCCTCGGGCCCCAAAGTGTCTTAGTTTGTCCCGATTCACTTCCAAGTCACATTTTAACTCACTATATCATCATTGATCAAAATATTATTATTTAAATATTATTTTCTTGCGTACAAAATATTTTACTCCAAAATATTCCTTTCACCCATCATTGCTTTTTGGCACTTAAATTTACGTCAATTGACCCTTCGTCTTGTCGATAAGGTCTTATTGGCTTTTATACGAGGGCACGAAATGTTATAGCAAAAATAATAACTGGAAGAGTAGAAGATTTTCAAGTGTATAGGCAGAGGTTTGAGTTTCAAAGTAGGTTGTTCCCCAATGAAGGGTTTAGAAGCCGACATCAAAGAAGCTAAAACATCTAGAGACTCAAATTGATGATTAGTTCTAAGTATGGAATGAGCATTTAACAAATTAAAGTATTCAATAAATTCAACATCATCTCTATCAGAATTAACAACTAAAAATGCTTCAAGATGATCATTGAGATATTCTTTTAAGAAAACACCTTGTGTAAAGTCATTTACCGCACTCACAGAAAAGCAATCTTCAGATGTCACATGCAATTTTAAAGATTTGAAAATATTAAATGTTACCTGTTGGTCTTGAACTCTCAAAGTGAGCTAACCTTTTTCAACATCAATCAAGGCTCTAGTAGTTGAATGGCCTCCCAAAGATGATTGGAATTTGCCTATCTTCTCCCATGTCAAGAATTATAAAGTCAATTGGAAAAATAAATTTATCTACCTTGATAAGAACATATTCAATAATTCCCCTTGGGTACAGATAAGAGCGATCAGCTAGTTGTAAAGTAACAGAGGTGGGTTTGCATTCCCCCAAACCAAGTTTCTCAAAAATTGAGAAAGGCATTAAATTGATACTTGCACCTAAAGCCTCAAAGCTTTTGCAAAAAATAAATTACCAATAGTTCAAGGGATTGTGAAACTACCTAGATCTTTGAATTTTAGTGGCAGTTTATTTTGGAGAATTGCATTACATTCTTCTGCAAAGAAGACAGTTTCAAAATCACCTAGCTTTCTTTTTTTGGAGAAGATGTCCTTAAGAACTTGACATAGTTGTGTATTTGCTGCAAAGCTTTAGCAAAAAGAATATTTATGTGTAATTTCTTGAAGACATTTATGAACTTCTGAAATTGCTTTTCAAGCTTTGGTTTTGGAGCCTTTGGGGAAAAGGTGGTGAAGGATGAATGACTTAAGGAGTTCCTTGATTGTCAACCTTTTCATCTTCTTTCTATTCCACTTCAATTTCTTTCTCACACAATCCTTCCTTATCAACATGTTCATTTGCAGATTCAATTGCTTTTTCATTCACCCCCTCAATTTCTTTTCCACTCTTTAAAGTGATTGCTTGGCATCGTTCCTTACCTTTAGGATTGATTTGTGTGTCACTAGGTAAAGAACCTTAAGGTCTATTGTTGATGGAATTTGCAAGCTATCCCATTTGGGTCTCAAGATTTCTCAAAGAGGCTCCCTGACTTTGAATTATAGCATCAGTCTTTGATATATATTGCAAGAAAAGTTCTTCCACATGGGACTTCTTTTTAGGAATTGGTGGTCTAGCTTGTTGTTGAAAACTAGGAGGCATGATGGGTTTTGGATTTGAAGGCCGTTGTAACACCCCGTGACCTAAAACGATAGTTAATATGACTTTAAGGACAAGATTAAGCCCAATTGAGGTTAATTAAGGAGTTTATGAGGGTAAAGAATGATAAGATTAAGCCCATGTCATCGTTATGGAGTAAAAAGGAGCGACGGAGCTAAACTAGGACAAATTAAAATGTTTTCGAACCTCGAAAGCCAGATGAAAAATTTTAGAATTAAATAATAATTTATTAGTAAAATATTATTAAAATAATATTGAGATATTTCTATTGTGAGTGATGGACAAACTCACATAATTTGAGCATTTAACTTAAGTGGGGGAGTTATAATATAATTTTGATGATTTGATGAATAAAATATTATTTTATTGATTCTAGAATATTAATTTAATGAGTATAAATTTTAGTGATATAAGTATTAATAATAGTATATGTGAGTTTGGAAAGAATGGGGACATGGAGAATTAATGGAGATAATAAGGATATGTGAGATAATGAAATGTGCATGTGGATTCACTATTACATGCAAATTATGTCATGTAAAAAGGAGAAAGTTAGTGGGAACATGTGGGACCCCCACCATGTGAAGTAAAAAGAAGAATAAGAATAAATCCTATTGCATGTAATAAGATCGGTGTATTAGGTGGCGAAATAAGGAAAGAAAAAGGTGGGATGCATGTGACTTGAATAGTTTAATGAATGACCAAATGAAATATAAAGTAAAGGTTGTGCATGAATTATGATTTGATGAATAAGGTGGTGCATGAAATAAAGAATGAAGAAAGAAAGGATGAGGTAGTGAAGGTGGTGGATGGAGAAGATAAATATTGGGCCACTGAACAAGGGAGAAAATTGGTGCATGAAAATTGAGTGGGTGATGAATTGGTCTAATGAGAAGTGAGGAATAAAATAAAGAAGAAAAAGGTAGGGAAAAGCTTGGGGAACCTGTGCCTTGGAGAGGAAAAAGAAAGAAGGGATTGGCCTTGAGGGCTCCACCCGAAAGGAAAGCAAAGAGAAATAAGAAAAGAGAAAGGAAAGGAGAAAAAGAGAGAGGGGTCGGCTTGGAGAAATAGGAGAAAAATCGAAAGGTTTCCTCCCACACACCATTGTTGAAGCTTGAATGAAAAAAAAAGTTCGTGGCTCGATCTAGTGATTCAAGGACAAGGAAGGTAAAAGTTGTCATTTTGCTTGAATGCATGCCTTGTGAGCTAGTTGTGATGTGAGATTGTGCTTGTGGTAGCAAGGATCTTTAAGGATTCAAAGAACTGGGTGCATGCATGTTGGTTAATCTTAGAAGTATGGTGATTTAAACCAAGACAAATGATGGGTAAGTGTTTTAAACCTTGAGATTATAAGTGGCAAGGAAAAAAATGAAATGTGTATTGATTATTTATGCTTGTGGCAGCAATGGTGACTGAGGTTGTGCGGAGTTATTTAGTTGCATGTGGAATTCAAGGTAAATCGGAAGGTAAGCGTGTAATGTGGGTATGTTATGTTATATTCGATTAGTTATTTGAAAGTTTATAAATTGCATGTTAGATTATTGTGAATGATAAGGGTGAAAAATGTGAAATTAGATTAAAGATTCATTGATTAAAGTGCTACCCATATATGTATACAATTGAATAAAAACATGAAAGTAGACATAATGAGAGAGGTTGGCTATTGTGAGAGATTCTTGAAAATAAAGAGAACTAAGAATATGGTATATAGGGCAGCAAATATGAGCTGAATTGTGGTGACATTTACCAAGTATATTAAGTTTAATTTGCTGCTAGAAAGTGTATAAGTGAGGAAGGATTGCTATGGTGGTGTACTGGTGGAAGTGATGGGTGACCGGCAAGTAAAATTAGCTAGAAACGCACCCAATCAATGGCGAAATAACATCCCGCCACTGTGAGGTGAGTAGGGGTTGTTTATTTTTAAAAGTTCCATAAATTATAAAGATATACGCATAATAAATGTTGTCGGTTTTCTTCAAATGCAATTTTGAGTAGCATGAGTTGTAAGTTCCGGTAGGCGATTTCTAAATTGATTTTCAATTGGATTTTACTCACAATTGTGGGTAGCATATGTTGGCAGAATGCTAGGCACTTGTGGATTCCATGTTTTTAAATGTTTTTTATATATATAAGCCATATATGTAAAGTGTTTTAGAAATTGAGAAACGAGCTCTTTACCCCAATTTATGTCAAAACATGTTGTACTTGTCTTTACGATGTGCATTCATGAATAAGCTTTATGTTCACCATGCTTGATTTAATACTTAAACCTCATGCAAAGGTTTTACATGGTGAATTCTTACAAACGGATTTATAACATTGCCATGGTTTGTTTTTGAAATGGGTTAGTAATAAGCTTTTAAAAACCCAAATTTGGTTATAAATGGTTTTGTCAAACCAAGAAATTTAAGACTAGGTCGAATGTCACATCAGAATAGTGTGACCTTTGTACACAAGTGAGCTCTAGCTAAAGAACCTTTAGGTCATCGATGGGCTATTAGATGTGGCTAGACCTTGGTCTGTGATATATACGTGGCAAGGCCATGGGTTGATATATGTGGCTAGGCCATGAGTTGATATACGTGGTTGAAACCACATGACTTCTTCGATGTTGGCCAACATCGTCAAGACTGCCATGGCTGTGGGAATCTGGTGGAAGAGAGCCTCCCGGATGTTATTACGTGGAAGCGGGTCCACGGGTTGATTATTTATGATTACCTACTCGAGAGTGATATCTCTTTGGGTTTTCAAATATGTATTATTTCACATGGTGATAAATACCGATTTTCTGCAACTCCCTTATTTATATGATGGTTTTGTGTTTAATACCTCAAGTATGAGTTCATTCATATTCTTGTATATAAGCATTGACATTGCTTGATTTTACGGGAGCATGCGTGCTTATGTTAGTTTGATTTTAAGTAAAGGACATTAAATGATTTCATCAGTAGAAATCTTTTAATTGCACCAATTTTAATATATTACATGAAATGGTTACTTTGTGTCACAATTCTTTGGTATTTTATGTAAGGCACAAATGTTCCATTTGAGTTTAAATTGCTTATATATTTGTATGTTTTTAATAGTCCAATTTTGTATCCCTAGCTTGTTTCCCATCTACGCCCTGCTCATGGAGCCGATGATCACTAAATCTGTGAGACTCACTGTCACAACCTGGAACCTCCCTCTGGCCCATGACAACCGCCGCGACGTCCCGATTGACATTCATTATCCGAAATACCAATCGAAACCCCGCAAGGCTAACGAATCAGTTTCTTGCCTTTCCTGTGAGCAATCGTTGTTAAATATCGAGTGTTAAGAAAATATACACTATTTTAGATCGAAAACAATCAAAATAAAATTTTCTCCACATAGGGGTATTTTGGTCATTTTTACTAGAAAATTTCGAAACCTGATAAAGATACAACGTATGGTAGAAAAATATCCACTACCGATTAAAAATAAATTTTTGTAATCTAAATCATTCATTTAGAGTGAAAAGTTGGCTAATTAAACTAAATAAAAATATTTGATAATATATTTCATTTTCTTATAAAACAATTTTTATAGAACTATACATAAATAATTTTTGTAGCATGAGAATAAAATAAATTCATACATACAATAATTTACAAAGTTATAATGTACAATAATAATTACAATGACAAGTGGCCCATAAATACACCCAGTATTGGTGATAGTAACCTACTATCTGTGGGATAGAGGGGTCAACTGGAATCCTCGATAAAATCGGATATCTACAAGCTACCACAGGCCTGAAATGTTTGGAAAAGAGGTGGGTGAGATTTTGCAATCCCAATGAGTAAACAGACATTATCATAAATATCTAAAGACGAGTAAAATGGAGGCAAGTTTAAACAACAAATCACAAACCATTTCATAGGGTTTTCAATTTCTTTCTTAAACCATAAAACATTTGTAAGTTACCAAAACAGTTGTCAAGGCTTATAACCTTTATTAAAAACATGGCTCAAGCCAAAATCTAGTCCTCAGGGATACATTGGCCGAGGCATCTAACCGAGTCTGCCAAGGTTGTTAAGATATTTACATGTTAAACACATTCTAGTTTTGAAAACAAGCCGTTCTTTGGCGTTGGCCGAGTTACACATTAACGTGGGGGTTTGACGTGAAGTGAACTCTAACACTACCCCGGGAGTTACCCTCCTCGCCTCTACAACTGGAGTAACTATGAAACTGGGTTTACCGTGCCCTTCTAATAGGCAGTCCACGGAAACCCATCACTGTAGTGACTAACCCACCAATTTTAATAAAATTTCGACAGTATAACGTGGTTTTATTTATTTACCCAGCCTGCATAGTAAAAACAACTTACATTTATTCCCAAGGCAATTATAAAATATAGCCACATATACTCATATATCATAAGCCATTCATAGTAAAATATATATATTTCAAAATAATTGACAGCCTCCAATTACTCAATTTCATAATCAACACAATATATTTTTATTTGTCACATTTATTTCTAAAACATCAAAAATCTCATTTTAATCTCATTTTTATTTCATAAAATCCATGAAGAGCATTTAAAAATAAACTCTAGATAATTTACAATAATAATAGGTTTACTCACCGTTTGTACAGATGAAATGCTTCCTAGGTGCCCCGATCACTGTTGGTCGGGTACGACTTCCTTGCCTTTACTGGAAGGCTCTCCTCCTAGACACATTGCAAAATTTACCCAATTCACCACATCGATGCTAAATCACTATATAATTGACTTAAATCCTATACTAATGCATGGTATGAAATGCAATAGCCTAAAACGGCTTAAACGCGATATTAACCTATTTTTGGCACTTTACTCGATAAATTGCTAACGCGCTCCATTTTAGCTCTAAATCATCCCATTCTCTCTCCAACATTTCTAACCATTAAATATCAGCCAATAACCTTCTAGAATCACCAAAATCAGTTCATTTTTCTCCTTGAAAAATTCGGCCAAAAATGGGACATTAACTCGGTAAATTTTTTACTTTGTTTTTCTATCACATTTAACCATTTTTCATCATTTTCTCTTCATTTATCTTAGAATAGAAATCAGATCATCATCATTGTACCTCATTGCAGATTCGGCCAAGGGTGGGTATTGTGAAAATTTAATGCTTTCTTGCCCAATTTAATTTCTAAACACATTTAAGTAATTAAAACTATCAATTTAACTAAAAATCAAAACCTAAAAATTTCAATTTTTCCCCCCTTGATATTCGGCCAGCCCTTGATGTCACTTTTAGATCTCTCTCCTCAAGCATGCTAAATGGAAACAAAGGCATAGGAAAGGTAGAAATCAAGCTAAAGTCGAAAAATCTTGCCGTTAGACTCGTAAACGGGCGAAAAACGCGAATTCCCTTTAGAATTTTCTTGTTTCTCTTTGGTTTTTCTTTTTTTCTTCCTTTCCTCTCTATTTTCTCTCTTGTTCTCCCTTATGGCCGGCCATCACTTAAAATGGGGTTTAAATAGGCTGACTTTTCATGAAAATAATATTAAATTTCATCCTACAATTCCTATTTGAACTAGTTCGAGGTTAAATCAACTCAGGTGTACCGTTAGGTACGATATCGGGTTTCGTCTATTCTTAGGTGCTTTCTTAGCATAATAACATGCTACTTAGTGCATGTATGTCATGACATGTGTTTATAGGATCGGGTTTTACACTCACCCCCTTATCTTCCCTTTTTTGTAGATAAATGATCAGGTCGCGTGTACTGCCTCAGTATATTTTCACTCGTTGCTATGTAGGTAATGGCATCTCTTAGACTTCCACTCCGAGTTGCTCCACTGCATAGAGGTCATGTTTGTGTAGGATGGTCGATTGTGTAAAAAAAAATTAGTTTATCAGAATTGTATCACCGAACAACCTTGATGTTGTGTATCGAATGCTAAGTGTGATGTTTGAATGTGTTTTGAAATTTGTTAGATTTGGAAATTGATATCTATTTGCCGATTTTAATTGAAGTTTCCTATGTGGTTTAAGTAAACAATCATATTTATACAAGTGAGTAGAATTTTTAATAGTTGTCACAAAGCGGATTGTTATAAGGAAATCTAAGTTGATTAATTTATGCATTAAAATGTTCGATTTAATTAACAAGAATCTCAACTAAGGCTTGTTTGGGATTTGGGGGGTTTTCCCGCAAGTCTCGAACGGTGGTATCGATCGAGAATAAGGCCGTTATAGCCCTGCATTGTTGTTCCATGAAAAGTTGGAGTGGTTTCTCCAACCAGGATTATAGGTATTGGAATATGGGTTATTCTAGTGTCTATTGAAGTTCCCCATAAATTGGACTGATTCAAAATTGTATGGACATTGATCATTCGAATGGCCATCTCCACACATCTCATAGATTACAAATGAATTTTGAAATCCATGACCTCTTAGTGTGTCAAACTTCTTGGACAGTGCAGCCACTTTTGTTGCCACTTGAGAAGTTAAGGTGCTAAGTGCATCAATTTCATAAGCTTTAATAGCTTTTCTTGGACTAGACCTCTCTGAAGGTTATTGATAATTATTTAAGGCCATCTTTTCCAACAAATTATAATCATCTTCAGCATTCTTACTCATTAATGCCCCACCAGCAACAACATCAATTGTGGTTTTTGTTGAACCAATCAGCCCATTGTAGAATGTCTGCACTTGCAACCAATCAGGAATCCCATGATGTGGACAGCTTCTCAATAGTTCTTTAAATCTCTCCCATGCTTCATACAAGGATTCACCTTTAAATTGTGTGAATGAAGTGATATCATTCCTCATCTTTGTAATGTTGGTAAGCAGGAAGAACTTTGCTAGAAACTTTTGAGCAAAGTCCTCCCAAGTAGTAATAGATCCATTGGCAGTGAACTAAGCCAGCTCTTCGCTGTATCCCTTAGAGACAGTGAAAACAATCTCAATTTAATGGCATCATCAATTACTCCATTGTATTTAAAGATATTGCAAATCTCTAAGAAATTCACCAAATGAGAATTAGGAACATCATTGGGTAACCCACCAAACTGGACTGAAGACTGAATCATATGAATGTAAGCTGGTTTAATTTCAAAATTATTTACATTGATAGAATGTCTCCTAATGCTTTGGTGCAAACCTTGCAAGCGAGGAACAACATAATCTTGTAGTGCTCTATTTGCTTTTGGAACCAGATTGATGGCATTATTGCCATTGTTGTTGCTATCCTCAACCATTGTCTGATTTAAAGATGTAACTTGAAAATTTTCCCTTCGATGTTTTCTGAAAGTTCTTTCGATCTCAAGATCAAAAGGAACAAAATTCAAGTTGCTTCTTCTTTGCATACAATGGCCATTGATATCGGCAAGCAAACAAAATCTAATATTAAAACAATAAAAATAAAATTTGAAGTAAATTTCTTGGTACTAATATTAGTAAAAATTATAGAAACAATTCCATAGCAATGATGCCAAAAACTTGTCAGTTAAAATTCTACTACGCTAGTATACATATGAATAGACAGTATATAAGCAAGTAGAGTATCAATCCCATAGAGAATTGATCAAAAATTTTACTAAGTACTAAAATTATAACAATTTATTTGTATCCAACCAATCAAAATTAATTAATTAACTAAAACTAATTAACCAAAATTTAAACTAAAAAGAAAAAAATCAAAGTAATAGTAATTTGGGTAAAAATTAAATCAAGCAAGCCTAGGATTACAATAACCCTCACACTTCATCTAAATCTTAACTCTCTTGTCAAGACCCAAATTTCGAGCCATGACTGGCGCATGGGCCCAATAGGTATAGCCCACTAAGCCCAAGCAAGCCTATTTATATGACTTGTACATTTTTCCATCAAAAGTTCCTAATGTCACATTTCATAATTCCAATTCAAAATAATGCTAACCATTGCCAACTCATAGTGGCATTACCAATCAAAATATGCATCTTAATAATTTAGAAAGGGTTTGTTTTTACACAACAAAAAGGATACTCGACTTCCAGCGGAGAGACCTGGGTGAAAGTATAGCTACTGAATGCCGAGATACCTACCAAGGAGACGAATCTACAAGGACACCTCGACCTAGTTACCGATTGCCTTCTAATCTGAAAACATAAAGCTGAAAATAGTGAGTATAAACCCAGTGAGTGAACAAAGGAAGAGAACAAGCAAAAGATAAGAAAAGTTTAAAGAAATCATGATGCACTTATTTTAAAAAACAATAAAATTTAGTTTAGTTCTTATTAAAACCCCTCATTAAACCCTTAATTGGTTAATCACTTGATGATGAAGGATCCATGCATAACAAAGAATTTGAAGAGTGAAAACTTTAGTAGCATTCAAGCAAGTCAAGTGAAATGACTGATCCTCACTGTAGTGGAAAGGCATTCTCACTAAAACATCTCATTTCAAACTTAATTAATTAATTCCTTGATGTTGGAAGTCCATGATCAACTATGATGTTAAAGAAGTGGAAAATATGGTAGAAACCAAACAAGGTAGCAAGCACGAGATAAGGTTTCTCGCTACAGCGAAACCATTCGTAGATATCTCGCTGCAACGAGATAATATTCTCGCTACAACGAGTTATAGGACTACAGCCAGCCACCCAACTCAAGAGTTTCTCACTACAGCGAGAAACAGAACACCAAGAAGAAAGTTCTCATTTTATTAAGAAAAGGCCATTCAACTGCAATGACAAAATCAACTTGAAAATACTTAACAATTTCAAAGGTTCAACAAGCAAGATTTCACATACATTACAACCATGTACCATATTCATGAACTTTGTATTGCATAAATATATATATAAATATATACATATATAAACACCAATACCACAACTGCCTCACCCAACTCATGTGCAACCCCCACATCGCGCACATAGCTAGAGTCATCATGTGCATCCACCACATCGTGCATAACTAATACCGCCGTGTGCATCCCCCATATTGCGTACAGGCAATATCATCATCCACACTCCTACACCCGTCATCACCGGCATGTGCATCCCCCACATCGTGCACACGCACGGTTGTATTTATTACACAATATTAACTATTGATACACAATATATATATATTAGTAGCCTATAGGAGCACAAGGATTCATCATATTGCACACTCACCACATAAAACGTTTTAATAAAAGCTTGTTCGCATGCATAATCTTTAAGGAAAAATCAAATAAAAATCATTCACATGTTTCATCCAAATACCAATACATTTCCCAAAATATTTTAAATGCAAGTTCACTCACCTTGGTGGATTTGTAATTGAATTTCTTTACAAAATTCTTCCAAGCTAATAAGGGAAATCACTCCTTCTCTCTCCACACCTCCAACTAGTGAGTGAATGTACTTAAGAAAGACTTTTGAAGGCTGTTGAGGTGTAAAAGTGGAAGAGCATGAAAAACCCTAAGAAAGGGTGTAGAATAACATGAGAAATAAAGTTAATTTGGGGAAGTTTTAAAGGTTTCAAAGGATACTTCCATGAAAGGTGCAAAGAAACATGAATGGAGAGGAGGATAGGAGAAAGAAAAAGAAGATAAGCTACTAGAAAACTGAAGAAAAGCTGGTAGAGATTAGATATTTATAGTTAAAGTTTATCCAAACTCCACTTCAATTACGAAAATGCCCTTAACAAGTAGGCTTTGTCTTCCTCCAATACTTTGTACAATCTTTTTACTCTTTTAACACTGAGACAAAGTCCATAATAGTCTAGAAATACTCGCGTTCATGAAAACTTAAATATTTTGACCTAAGATGAAAAATGACCATTTCACCCCTACCTTGGAAATCATCATTATTTCTATTTCTTTAATCATTTTATCCTTATTTTAATCATTCATTGATGCCTTAGGCCTACTTAGGCCTTAATAATGTTTGAAAGCGTACTTTTAGGGGATCACTAAGAAAATGACCAAATTACCCCTAGTTCGTGATATCGCTTCAACTTCTAGCTACGAGTTTATAAAGATCAAGGTCTCACATCTCTTCCTTGACTTATTTCAATGGGTTGACTTGAGAACTTAGAGCCCTTAATTATTTATAAGGGCCTCCCGACTCATCTTATAAAAATATCTATTTTAACCAAGATGCTATATCCCTATGTAAATTGAAATTAAAACAGATTTATTAAGTTCAGGCTCTAATCTAGCTACATATGGCCTATAGATATATCTCTATCCTATACGCCAATCAATTAATATGATCATATACTATCTCAATTTTAGTCTACGTTAAACTCCCTTTCCCAAGTTTGTTTAGGTTCCTAAGTCAATTTAATTAGTGATCAGGCAATTAAAAGCATTAAGAACAAATTGGAATAAACAATTCAAATCCTATTAAAGATAAGCAAGAAAGAGATTAAAAATTTAGATTACATATGAGTTCGATTGCAATCCCAAAAAAAGAAAAGTAGCTACTCATAATTGCAAAGATAAATAACATTATATATAATTAAACCATTCAGAGTAACAGAAAAAATAAAGGCTAAGGAAGAAACAAAACAAATATTTGTGGCTTTGCTTTGCAAGTTTCAGCCTTCACTTTGTTGGTCCCAAGTAAATGTTCTAGAGGGGGGTGAATATCACTTTTTTGGCTCTTACTGAAATTGACTTCTAGTTGGGGACAAATGCAAGATAAAAGAAAGATTTAAAGATGAATGAAAAACTAAAAATAGAGTAGATAATCACACAAGAATTTATAGTGGTTTGGTCCAAAACCTACATCCACTACCTTGATTTTTCAACCAAGGATTTTCCAAACCAATCACTATGAACGGTGAAATTCTTAAGCTTTCACCAAGCTTTTATAATGGCTTTTACCAAACTCAGCCAAAACCTTTCACAATGGTCTTTACCAAGATCAACCACAACCCAACAACTAACTTTTCTAGGCTAAGTTAGAACCTATACACTCAATCAAGCAATTGAAGCTTGAATAAATTCCCTTAGAGTGTCTCGCACACTATAAGAATACAAGGAGAATAGAAATAAAGGTGTACTATGATCATTGACTTGATCTAAGTGGTACAAAGTGAAATGCTTGAATCTTTTACAAGGATAGGAGTGAAGTACATAAAGTATGCTGAAGGTTTTGCAATTTTTAAGCTCTTTTTGGACTTGAAAGTCTTAATTACATTTTTGGCAGTTGAGAGCCTCTTAAATATTTGAAGAATCAGCTCTAATAGGTATTAGGAAGTTTTTGACCGTTGGAAACAGTTTGGTGGCAATTTTGGCCCGTTAATCTGTCTTTTAGTGCTCGATTCAAATTTTTTGATAGAATTATCTTAGTTGACTAACTGCGCTCTTAGTCAATTAAGTTGTCTCTGTCTTCTGATTCTAGTTTTTGGCTACGAGCATTTAGTCGACTGACTTCCTTCTTAGTCTATTAAGTTGCTTTTGTCTTGTATTCTAGATTTTTAATAGTAGGCTCTTAGTCGACTAACCTACTTCTTGGTTGACTAAGTCTTCTCTGTCTCTTAATCCTCTTGAGCCCACCAATCTTCTAATTTGAATTTTAGTTAACTAATACCCTTCATTATTCAACTAAGAGGATTCTGTTTTGTTAATCAATTGTGGCTCCTTATTCATATGATTTTTGATATGTGCCTTTGAATGATTGATTTATTCTTGGCATACAGTTTTTGTCGTGCACACTCAAGTAGAGATATTAGACACAAATGAATGGGAATGTTTTATTATTATCAAAAACTAATGGAGCCAACAATCTCCCCTTTTTTGATGATGACAAAACATTCTTGGATTAACAACATAGTGTCTATTGGTTCTTATTTGTTTTACAGAAAATAGAGGTTTTCCTCCCGCTAAGTGTGTGCCCCCCCTTAATGTGTGCATATTTTATTATTCATTTCACCAAGTTTTTTATTTATGTCATACAGCTAATGATATTATATATTCAGAATATATTTATGCAGACATATAGAGTGATCAACAATAAGTGGCTGGTTGACAGAATATCATCAATATTTCAACTAACTGTCTGTCATCAACATATTGTTATCAGATTTTATTTATGCCATTGATCATCCAATAGATATAGCATAATCAACATCCAAATACATTTTCAACAAAATTCCACTCACAATATCATGACAAAAATTAATTATCAGCACAACAGCCCAATATCAGCACCAAATCTTTAAACAACAGTAATCAAAATACCATAAACATCAATAACAAATTTAAATGTTTAACCTTTAGAAACAAATTCATATAAGTAGCTTAACAGCATCCCATTTTCAACACAATAACATAAACAACAAAGTTAAATTCAGATGTTGAACTGTCAATAGAACAAAAAATAACAAAAAAATAAAAACATTATCATTATTTTGTTCTTAAGTGGCCTCTAGATCATTTCTACTTTCTTTCTCCCTTAGACTTTTCTATAGTTACTCCCCTTTTTTGTCAACATCAAAACCAAAGGGTGTTCAATCAGATTCTGAAGAGGTTGAAGGGGTGGACTCATTAGTGCCATAGAAGACATTAAGGGGTTTAGGTGGTGGTATTTTGGGTCAAGCTTCAGGGGATTGGTCTCAAATTTACAGTGTATCTTCTGCAAAGGAAATGGCTGAGGGTTCGGCTTTTTTTGCTATCCTAAAGGACTTTTTTCTCTTGAGGAATTTTGTTTCTATGGCCATGGTCTTCCTTCATTTACTAAGTGGTTTAGGTTGCTCTTGTGTTGGTGTTGCAGCTTTTCCTTTGTCTTTTTTAGATTGGGCAGTTTGCTCTACAGTGTGCATTAACTTAAATGCTTGCTTCTAAGCTTTAGCCTTTGCTGCCTTGTTCTCTACTTGTTCTTTTTGAACCATTTGATGAAAAACATCCATTATTGATACTTCCTCAAAGTTAGGGGGTGATGTCTGTTCTGGTTGAGGTTCATGATGGGATGGAGAATTTTTAAATGAGCCAAGCACTTCAGTGCCTTGATCGGGTTCATCTTTGTTCTGAGGCTCAAGAGTGAAAGATTTTCTTGGTTGATCAACTTCTGGTTCAAGACCCTCGGCTTGAATGATAGGACTTATAGCCTGAAAAATGGAACCTTCTGTGAGACCCCAACCTTTATAGGCTTGTAACTAAGCATAGATGTAATAATACGAGCCAAGGGTAGTTTTGTCATTTTCTCTAATAAGCTCCCAAAGTAAGTTTTGAACAATATTATGGCCTAAGTAGGCTTAAGGCATAAATGGATGGTGAAATTAGGGGTACAATGGAAAGAAAACCAAAATTTCGACTATTTTCACTATAGGGGCAAAATGGTCATTTTTCACCTCGGGTTACAAATTTATGTTTTCGTGAACCTGAGTATGTCTAGACCATTATGGACCTTGTCTCAGTGTAAAAGAACAAAAAGATTGCAAAAAAGATTGGAGGAGAATAAGTTAATTGGCGGAAGGGCATTTTTGTAATTTTAAGGGAATGGATAAGATTGGCTATAAATATCTTGAATTTCCAGCAGCTTCTAGAGATTTTCTAGTAGCTGGTCTTCTTCTTCCCTTCTCCTCTATCACATTTTTTCAATTCCTCCATGGGAGTTTTCTTCAAGCTTCCATAACTTTCTTTCTCTAGCTTCAATTTTTATACTTTTGGTGCACCCTTCCATAAACCCTTGTGCTATTTCATCCTCTCACTTTAAAACCCTTGATAAATCTCATTTCTAGACTTTTTCTCACTAGCTGAATGTTCTAGAGAGAGAAAAGAGAATTACCCCATTGATTTGGAAGCAATTGGAAGAGAATTTGAGTACAAATGAGCCCTAGGGTAAGTAATGAATTAAGCTTGGTTTTTAGTTGCAGAAAATGGCTAGTAATTAGGATTTATGAACTGTTTTATTGTTGACTATGTTCATTACTTTTTAGTGGTTAAGATAGTGAACATAGATAGCCATTTAACGTGGCAATTGAAAGCTAGTTAAGAGATAGCTTTTAGGGTTCATAGTGTGTAAATTGACCTATTGCTTATGCTAATGTGATCCTAGGTTCTAAGGAAGCCCCATCATCTCATTTGGACAATTAGGGGAGTTGGAGTCATTTAAAGGCTCTACAATCAATTGGTGAGTGGATTGCCTTCAAAACTTGTTTTGGGAAATATAATGTATTTGCCACCGATTTGAATGAATTATCAAGTTTTTCATAAAGACAAGTGCCTTGGGAACAAGCTTTTGCAAAATGGTTTTATATGGTGATATGTGAATGCTATGGATTCATGCACTATTGTAGTATGATGATATATAAATGTGTGTATTGTGCATGATGAATGATATTGTGTATAATGACTGTAATCGTGTGTGTGCACGATGTGGGGGGATGCACATGCCGGTTAGGATGGTGGCGTGAGAGATGGATGACGATAGTGCCCGTGTGCACGATGTGAGGGGATGTACACGATGGCACTGATTGTGCATGATGTGAGGGGATGTACATGAGCCGAGTGTGTTTATGATGATGTTGATGTTTATCTATGTAATTATGCATATCTAGACTTATGAAATGAAAACTTATGAATGTGATATATGATTGACATATATGAGAAATTTGATACATTGTACTTTGGGAATTTTCATGTGTTGTATGTTGGTTTTGTTGGTTTAGCAGGATGGCCTTTTTGTTGAGTGAGGGGAAACTTTTCTCTTGTTGCTCTGAATTTCGCTGCAGTGAGAAACTCTGGGGTTTGAGAACCTTCACCAGAACTGGTTCTCGTTGTAGCGAGAATGTATTTTGCTGTAGCGAGATAGTCACCGTAGCTTCTCGCTGTAGCGAAAAAAGGAATCTCGCTGCAGCGAAAAACTCTCTGTTTCATCAGCGAAATTTTGCTGCAGTGAGAAACCTTTTGTTTCTGGGTTAGTATTTCGCTGTAGCGAAAAACCTTCTATTTTGGTCTCTTATCTTGTCCAATTGCTGCCCTATCTTTCACTTCTTTGCTACCATATCGGAGCATGGACTTCCAACATTAAGGATTAAATGAGTTAAGTTTAAAATGGGGAGGTTTAGTGAGAAACCCTCGGCCAGTTGAGAAACGCTCGTTCTGCTAATAACTAAATCCCAACATCGCTGCAGCGAATATTCGTTGTTGTATTTGACTTGCTTGTGTAATATTGAAGTTTCATTCTTCAAATGGTTCGTTATGTATGGGTCCATGATTTTCAAATGATTAATCATTTAAGGGCTTGATGAAGGGTTTTTAATAAGAATAGAAACAAATTGCATTGTTTTGAAAAGAGTGCATCATGATTTCATTAAAGATTCCTTATGGTATGCTTGTTCCCTTTCTTGTTCACTCACTGGGTTTATACTCACCATTTTCAACTTCATGTTTTCAGATCACGAGGTAGCCGGTAACTAGGACAAGGTGTCCTTGTAGACTTGTATCCATATTTTGGTAGGTGTCTCGGCATTCAGTAGCTGTACATTCGTCCGAGTCCCTCCGTTGGAAGTCGAGTATTCTTTTGTTGTGTATAGACGAACCAAATGTAAATTATTAGAATACATGCTGTAGACAATATATGTATATTTTAAATAAGTAATGCCAATACAAGTTGGCAATGTCTATCACCATTTTGATTTAAAGTTATAAATTATTACTTAGCAAAATTTGATGGAATGATGAGTAGGATAAATAGATAGGCTTGCTCGGGCTTAATGGACTACGTCTATTGGGACCTTGCGCCTGTGATGGCTTGAAATTTGGGTCATGACACATTCTGCATGGAAGGCAGGACCTTTAGCAGCCTGTCTTGCTGGTGCTTGGCTTGGAGTAGCAGAGGTGTCTGCAACAGCAGGTTCATAAGTCGATTTCTCTTTTCCTTTCATCACATTTTCAAGTTCTTCCAACTTTTCTTCAATTTTCTGCATCCTCACAACTTGGTCTATGAGCTTTCTATCAATTCGCATCAGCAGATTCAAAACCATTTCATTTGAGAATTGGGAGGGGGCTGTTTCTAATTGAGCAGGGAGAGAAGATTCTTCTCCTAGAGTCACCTTGGGAGTTTTAACAAACTTTTCTCCATCAAGTTTGTACCCCATCTTAGGCAAACTTCCAAGATAGATAGCTTGGTCCCTACTTTTTACTTGATCATTCTGATACCTAGAACTCCATATTCCCTTCTTCCTAATGAGTCAGGTGATCACATTTCCATATGGAAGATTTATTTTATCAATTTGACAGGTTTTCCTCATCCTCTCAATCATAAATCTACCTAAGTTGAGTGAAACACCGCTAAAGGCATGCTCGATCAACCACATGTCTTGAAGGCTGACATAGCTAAAGCTTCGACTTCTTCCATGAATATTTGTAGCAATGAAAGAATGAAGAATTTTAATTTGAGGGCTCTTGATTAGACCGGTATTACTTTTGGATGAATTTTTTCTTTCTTCCATTTGATTATCTCCCACAAAGATGAAGGGTCATAATTCTTAGGGATTTCATAATCACCCTCCTCACGTTTAATTTTAAGCAGATTTCCTAAATCTGCAACAGTCACCGCAAACTCTTTCCTATTTAAGAAGACATTCAAACCATCATTCAGGAAATCATTAGGATCCTTAACCACAAAGGCAAACACAATGTTTTTCTTCTTTTTTTGAATTTCTACTTGAGGACTCTCTTCCATTGGTCGTTTGCCCTTATTCTTTTCTAGAATTTCTTTAGACAGGGAGGATTTTGCCATTTGGTTTTGAGATGTTTTCTAGCTTGGGGTTTTGTGGGTTTGAGAGGAAGGAGTTTCAGTTTAGAAAGGGTCGGTTTTTGATGAGACAAAATGAAGGGAAAATGAGCTAAGAGAGCTTAATTCTTCTCAAAACCATCTGACTCCCTCTCTTTAAATGTGGTTGGTAACCTGCCCTTTTCAAAATTCAAAAATTTGCCTCTCAATTTTATTTTCCAGTTCGGCGATTTTTCTCCTCTTTTTCTTCACCCGGTAGACTGTTTCTTTTCCTATTTTATTCATTCATTCTTTTTCTGACTGAGTCTTATTTTTTAAAGAGACAGAATACTCTTAGTTGATTAAGAGATTCTTAATTGACTAAGTCCCTATTGTTTTGTGAATGGAAAACTCAAAAATTTTCTTACAGCTTCTGCATATTAACCATACCTAAATTTCTTCTAATCTCACAGAATCTTTATTCATTTAGGGACTTGGTAAATATATTTGCTAATTGTTTCATGGTGCTAACAAACTTAATTTTAATGTCTCCTTTAATTACATGATTTCTAATAAAGTGATGCCTAATTTCAATATGTTTAGTCCTAGAGTGTTGAACAGAATTCTTTGAGATGTTGATGGCACTTGTGTTATCACAAAATATTGGTATATTATGCAAGATTATTCCAAAGTCTTTTAATTGTTGTTTGATCCATAAAATCTGAGCATAGCAACTACCTAAAGAAATATATTCAGCTTCAGCTTTGGAGAGTGCAACTGAGTTTGTTTTTTACTCGACCAAGATACAAGCTTATCTCCTAGAAATTGACATGTTCCACTAGTGCTTTTTTTTATCTATTTTGCTTTCAGCAAAGTTTGCATCTGAATATCCAATAAGATTGAAGGATGTTCCTCTAAGATACCATAATCCTATATTTCGTGTGTCTATAAGATACCTAAAGATTCTTTTTACTGCAGTCAAGTATGACTCTTTAGGTTGTGATTGAAACCGTGCACACAAACACACATTAAATTGAATATCAAGTCTACTAGCAGTTAAGTACAGCAACGATCCAATCATACCTCTATAAAGCTTTTGATCAACACTTTTTCCTTTTTCATCAGCATCAAGTTTGGTGGATGGACTCATTGGTGTGCTAACTGATTTTAGCTTCAGCATGTCAAACTTTTTTAGCATGTCTTGAATGTATCTTTCTTGGCTGATGAAGATTCCATCCTCACTTTGTTTGATTTGAAGGCCAAGAAAGAATTTCAGCTCACCCTTCATGCTCATTTCGAATTCACCCTGCATCTCTTCAGCAAAGTTCTTGCACAAAGCCTCATTAGTTGCACCAAACACAATATCATCCACATAGATTTGAACAACAATTAAATCATTCAAGCATTTTTTGACAAAAAATGTTGTATCAATGCTTCCTCTACTATATCCTTTCACAACTAAAAACCTAGAGAGTCTTTCATACCAAGCTCTTGGAGCTTGTTTTAGTCTATACAAGGCCTTATGAAGTTTGAACACATAATCTGGTTTTTCATAGTCCTCAAATCCGGGGGGTTGCTCAACATAGACTTTCTCTTGAATGAAACCATTTAAAAATGCACTTTTGACATCCATTTGAAATAATTTAAAGTTCATGAAACAAGCAAATGCAAGCAACAATCTTATAGCTTCTGTCACGACCCGAAACTCCCATCGAGCCCGTGACAACCGTCGCGACGTCCCGATAGGCACTCATTACCCCGAATGCCGATCGAAACCCTACAAGGCTTAGCATCAGCTTCCGCATCTCCCCAGTGAGCGACAGTTATTAAATCTCACATTTCAAAAAAATCATAAGTCATTTCCAAATCAAAACAATAGAATATTACTTTCTGGCTCACAGGGGCATTTTCATCATTTTTCTTCGAAAATACCGAAACTCGTCAAAAACATGGTGTAAAAGCTAAATATATTCATACATACTTTAAATCAAATAACTGAAGAATAAAATTACTTTTACAGTGACACGTGGGCCCCCAACTGACTAAGAAGATGTAGGGCTATGAACCCTTACTTTCTAGGATGCAACTCCGAGATTAATTCTCGTCTTAATCAACTATCAACAAATTGTCCTGAGCCTGAAAAATGGATAAGAAGAGGGGTGAGATTATGATTACATAGTCCCAGTGAGTGGACAGACATCATCAAAATAATCTAAAGCCGAGTAATAGGAGACAATTAAAATAATTCATCCCAACCCATATAAATAATTGGATTTCATTCAATTACTCAACATGGCTTATGCACTTTTCAAAAACTTGGCCCTTGCCAAAAATTCATTCTTGGGGATACCCCACGGAGGCATCTTACCGAGACCGCCAAGGCTGTTTATTGTCACACACACAAACACATTTCACCTCTGACAACACAGTCGTTCCTTGGCGTTGGCTGAGTCTCACTCTCACGTGGTGGCCCGAACGTGAGGTGCACTCAAATCCTACCTCGGGAGTTATCCTACGCGCCTCTCCAATCGAGGTAAGCTCAATAATTGGGAACTGTGCCCCTCTAATTAGGCTAGCCCACGAAACCCCTGTCTCTGTAGTGCCCACTTTATAATCCACCAACCAATAAAATCACAATAGTATGACATGGCTCACTTAACACATTCAAGGCAAATTAAAGCAATTCACATATTCTTTAAATCATAAAAATAACAAGTCATACCCACATGTCTCATAAGCCATTTAATGTAAAATCATGGATAAACAACACAATCATAGTGTAGGTCTCCAATTACTCTATTTTTGAAATCATTATTAAATTTGTAAAAATTTTATAAAATTATTTTATAAAATCTCATTTTCCCATAAAACATAATAATTTTCCAATTAAACAATTTTTCCATAAAATCACACAATTAAATAAATCTACTCTAGATAATTAAGACGATAGTAAGTTTACTCACAGTTCTAGGAGTCGATATACTCCTATTTTCAGTCTACGGGTACAGTCTTTTACCCGTATCTAATGGCTCACCACCTAGCCATAATCCATGGCACATATTTCAATTAAATTGTGTCTAACAGTCATAAGCTATTTCAGGCTCGATATATATGCATGATATGAAATGAAAAATGCACGGGTGGCCATCTAGACCTAGTATTGGCCTAAGTCGATTTTTCATCCAATAAATTGGCCAATGCGTCCAATTTCACTCCAACTTTCTCAATTTCTTTTCCAATCCCTCAATTCACCAAGCACAACTAATTAACACATAATTAGGCAAATTTATCTTCACTTTTCTTCTTGGAACTTTCGGCCAACAATGGTACACTAACTCCGTGATTTTTCCTACTTAGTTTTCTCTCCATAATTCATTAATTCCTACATAAAAAACTATTATTTCTTAATCAAATCACCTAGAATAATATCCCATTCTTCCTCTTTATTCACTTAGAGAATTCGGCTATTGATGGGCACCAAACCTTTGGTGGTTTTCTTCACTTGTTTTCATGCTACACATCATTAATCACCTAAAAACACTAACATACCTAAAAATCAAACCAATCCAAGATCATTCTCTCTCCATACCCATTTTTATCAGCCATGAATTCATCATGAAAACATGTAATTTAACCATGGAAATTAAGGGAAAATGCATGGGTAAGGTAAATCACTAGCAAAATCAAAGAAATTTTACCTTTGCTTAATCAAATCCTTGAATTCCAACACTTTCTCTTTGATTTATCCCACCTAGGGTTTGCTTTTCCTTGGTTTGTCTTCTCTTCTGGTTTGGCTGATCACTATGGGAGAAATAGGCTGATTTTTTTGCCTTTTTATAAAGAAATAATAAAATAATAAAAACATGACACATGGCATTTCCTTATTGGTTCAAATTTTAAATATTTAACTTTTAATTCTTTAATTCTCCACCACACATTTCTCATCTTTATCCATTTCCATGATGAATAAAATCCCTTGGTCTTGACAAGTGTCGAGGTGAAAATTTACCGATTTGCCCCCGAGGTGACAAAATTACCATTTCACCCTTATACTCCAAATTATATCGGAATTAAAATTTTTCACTTCTAAACTTCAAATCATACTCAAATAAGTCAAATGGGGCCAAAAAATCTTTTCTTAAAATTCTCATTTTGTCCCCAAGTGGCAAATGACCATTTTGCCCTTGAATAGTGAAAATTCTGGTTTGACTCCAATTTGATCCTCGAACTCCGAATTACCATTTTGAGTCATCCATGAACTGTGAAACTCTTAATTTCACCTTAAAATTCCTATTTGAACTAGTTCGAGGCTTAATCGACTTAATGGTACCATTAGGGGCAATATCGTCTTTTAACGATTTCTCAAACTTTCTAAATATGTAAGCATTCTATTTAGCATGTAAATGACGTCGTAATTATTTTATAGAACAGGGTTTGACAGCTTCTATCCTAGCAACAAGTGCAAAGGATTCATGCAACACCTCGTACTTTGCTATGTTAACTAATAGAACTTATCGGATACCAATTAAGGTTAATTAGAGTGTTTAAGAGTGATGAAGGGTGGAGGGAATATTCTAGAGTAAAATATTTCGCACGCGAAGCAATAGTAATTAAATAATAATTTTTTTATTAAGGATGAATTAACGATATAAAAAGTAATTTGGAAGTGAATCAGGGCATAATAAGATATTTTGGGTGCCAAGGAGACAAGTGAAAAATTTTGAAATAAAATAATATTTTATTAATAAAATAATATTAAAATTGAATTTATTATATTCAATGTCGAAATTTTCCATGAAGAAGGAGTATATGGCCAATCTAAGTGGGGGAGAAGAAGAATAAGAAAATTTTGAAGAAAAATGATGTTAATGGGGACCGCATGTTTTTATTAAATAAAGCTAGAGTGGATAAGTAAATAGTTAAATATTGTGGTGATACCGCATTAAAGCATGAACTTGATATTTTATTGATACAAGTATTAAGGAAGAAAAATAGAAAGAAATTGTAATTAAAAGATTGTGGGAGGATACAATTAAAAGGGTGAAAACCTTGGAGGGCAAAATCATAATTTTGTCATTAGTTTGGTCAAAGCTTCCAAAAAAAGCTTTGACTCTTATTCTTATCTTTTGGTCTATTCTTATCTCCACCCACAAGATATTTTCATCTTCTCCTTCAAGCTCCCACGCCATTTTCAAGCTTCCATGCCATTTTCACCTTGCCACCATGCATTTGAAAAGAAAAATAGAGAGAATCGGCCAAGGAAAGAAAGGAAAGGAAAGTCAAAGGCTTGGGTAGTGAGTGATTCAATAGCAATTGAAGGAATATCAAGTGGGTTTCAAGATTCAAGAGACACAAGGTACGGATTTTTATTTTTAGCTTGAGATATTTTTGGAAATGAGTTGATAATTGTGTAAGTATTTTTGTGGCAGCTATGGTGGTCATGGGTGTGAGGAAATTGTGAATTTTGTTGGGTGAAATCCAAGCTAAAACTAAGTGGTAAGCTTAATGCTACAATTTGAAGTCTATGATTAGTTTAATATTGTGAGAATGATTGTGTGCGATATGTAGTGTTATGGTGATGTCATAGGTATGGTTGGAAAGCAATTATATTAATTGGAAGCTTGGAAAAAAAATGGATTGTGTGGATATGTGTTGTTAGGAAAGGCTTAAAAGGTCATGGATGCTAGTGTGTATGAATGAATATTAATGTTATACTTAGTGGCAACATGTAAATGAGAATGGTAGTACATGTAGACTTAGAAAATGCTTGATGGAAGTGAAATTATAATTATTGCCATATACTAGGTTATTGTTATGGAAATGATGGTTGAACTTGATAAATATCCTTAGAAAGGATTAATATATGTATTAGAGTCATAAATAAGTTACCGATAATTATAATTTGAAGAATTACGCAATCAAAGGATAAAGGCAACTTTGGTAAAAATGTGTCAAGATGTATATGAATATGCAAGGTTAAGTGAGGAAAAGTGGTGATTCTAACATAGTATGAGTTATGAACATGATGGTAATGTTTGAATAAAGAGGAAAATGGGAATGATAACGAGTGACCGGCAAGAAGAAATAATGAGATATGCACCCGAATCAATAGTGACGAAGCGTCCCACTATTGTAAGGTGAGTAAGGGGTGCCTATTTCAAAAATTTCCATAGCTATATAATGTTGTACGTTTTGTAAACATTGCCGTATTTCATTAAATGAAATTGTGGAAAGCATGAGCTGTTAGCTTTGATAGCCGATTTCTAAATGGATTTATAATGATTTATGTACTATTATTATGGAAAGCATGAGATGGTAGAACTTGTAGGAAATTGTGGATGCAAGTTGTTTTGAAAATTGTTTTGGATATATCTATAGATGAGTTATATACGTAAAGTGTTTCAAAAACCAGGAAACAAGCCTTTTATACTGTTTTGCATTCAAAATCTATGCCTTGTATTTATGGGTGATATGCAAAGTTTAAATGAAATAGTTAAATGATTTAAAGGGCAAGTGTTGAGTACCAATTTTAGTCTGATCTTTGTATAAGAGAATACACCATGCCTTTTTATGTGAAAAGTAATTTGAAAGGTTATTGAACCTAGTTTTCAAATGGTTTTAGGCAAAAGACTTGGAAACCTCGATTTGATTTTTGAAAATGGTTTTGACAAACCAAGTGCATTGAGAGTAAGTCGACTGTCACTTCTGTTATGTGTGACCCTCGTGCACTAGTGAGCTCTAGCTAAAGAACCTTTGGGTCGCTGATGGGTGGTTAGGCATGGCGGGGGCCACGACTTGTGATATGTCTACTTTGCTAGGCCCCAAGTGGTCTGGTGGAGTGAGACTCCCAGATGTGCGTGATTGTGACTTCTTGATTCTTTGATGTTGGCCACCATCGTGAAAACTGCCTTGGCAATGGGAATTCGGTCCACGTGTTGATATTATGCTTTCCTAGACGAGAGCCTTGTGAGTTTTCAACGCATACTCTCTTGCATGGTGGATAGTTTAGATTTTCTCGACAACACCCATTGTTTAAATAAAAGCTTTCAGTGCTTACTTGACAAACATGAGCTGATTTAAGTGGTCGTGCACTTTGATTTCTTTACATGCCACACTTTGGGAGTGTGGTTACCTTTATACTGTATTGCATAATTTGATGGCAATGATGTTTCAGTGATTGAAACTCTTTCTGTTACACTTATTTTCAACGTTGTTTCACCAAAGAAAGCATTGTATCATGATTTTACGATATTATTTTTAAAAAGCATAAATATCCTTCTTATGGTTCAGTTTGTAAGATTATCATTTTATATTCTGGTTTTATCATTCAAATGATTTGCTTATTTCTTGTTTCCCATCTACTCCCTACTCACAAAGTCGATGATCACTAAGTCTATGATACTCACCCCTTTATTTCCTTTTTACAGATAGTGATCGACCTAGCGTGCAATCATCAGCACTTACGGTCCATTGCAGATAGGTAAAGGCATCTCATAGCTTTTCATTCCAAGTCACTCCACTGCTAGAGGTCGAGTCGTAGCACTTTGTTCATTTAATTGTAAATGAATAGTGGCCTTGGTATAACTATTAAATTGGAGATTTTAGACTTCATTGTATATACTTATGATTATATGTTTTAAAGATTGAATTGATTATTATAATTATGGTTCAAGTTATGATATGAAAGAATATGGTTTAAGCACTAATATGGATAGGTGAACGAGTATAGTGCATTATCGGGAATCTCTAATAAGGCTTGCTTGGGTCTGGTGGGCTACGCCTATTAGGCCCATGCGTCGGTCATGGCCTAGGATTTGGGTTGTGACATTTCATCACAGTCAATTCCTTCCTCTTGGTTACACCCTTAAGCCACTGACCTAGCTTTATTCCTAATAACATTTCCTTGCTCATCTACCTTGTTTCTAAAGACCCATTTTGTGCCAACAATGGGATGATTTAATGGTCTAGAGACTAGAGTCTATACTCGGTTTCTCTCAAATTGATAAAGCTCTTCTTGAATGGCCAATATCCAGCTTTCTTTTTTTTCTACCTCTTCAAAGCTTTTAGGCTCAATTTGTGAGATGAAAGCTGTGAATTCACATGTTTGTCTAGTTCCTATCCTAGTCTTGACTCCTTGAGAGATATCACTTATGATTTGCTCTTGTGGATGATCCTTGATATAACTTCAACTATTTGGAAGATCATTGTGTTAATTTTCAGTCCTTTGCAAAGTTTCTAAGGATGGAGGTTCTGTTTCTCTTCCTAGGGAATTTTCTTCACTGTTTTTCTTGTCATCTAGAATCATTTCTTTTATTTGTCTTTCAAGGTCATCCGTATGATCTTCATCAGCAGGAATTTCCTTTTTCAAGGCATTGGATTCATCAAAAACTACATGGATAGACTCCTCAACAGTTGAAGACCTTTTGTTAAAGACTCTATAAGCTTTTGAGTTCAATGCATATCCCAGAAATATAGCCTCATCACTTTTAGCATCAAACTTTCCTAGAGGATGTTTTCAATTGTTCAACACAAAGCATTTATAGCCAAAGCTTCTAAGGTGAGAGATATTTGGTTTTCTACATTTGTATAGTTCATATGGGGTCTTTGATATCATGGCTCTTATTGACACTCTATTAAGGATGTAAGCTGCTGTGTTTACAACTTCTGCCCAAAAGTACTTAGGTAAATTATTTCACAAAGCATAGTTCGAGCCATCTATTTTAAGGTTCGGTTTTTCCTTTCTACAACTCCATTTTGTTGGGGTGTTCTAGGTGCAAAAAAATTATGATCAACCCTTTTTCATTACAAAAGTTTTCAAACTCATCTCCTTCAAACTCATCTCCATGATCACTCCTAATACTAACTATGACAAGTCGTTTTTCATTTTCAACCTTCCTACAATGATTTCTAAATGCTGGTAGTGCATCATTCTTATGAGCAAGGAAGTAGACTTAAGTATACCTAGAGTAGTCATCAACTATCACAAAGTTATATGATTTTCCTCCTAGACTAGTTGTGCTAATTGGCCCAAATGGATCAATGTGCAGCAATTCAAGTGGTCTAAAGGTTTACACATTCTTCTTACTTTTGAAAGATGTTCTAACTTGTTTTCCTAGTTGACATGCATCACAAATTTGATCATATTCAAATTTAAGCTCAAGCAATCTATAACTAGATTTTTTCTTATCAATTTTGAAATGGCATGCATGCTCACATGCCCAAGTCTCCTATGCCATAACCGGCCATTATTTTCAATATTTGCCATAAGACATGCTTCACAATTCACCTCAAGATCTTCTAGAAATATAGCATACATATTCTTAATTCTTTTTCCTATAAATGAAACTTTGTTAGTACTTATGTCTATCACTTCACATTTATTTGAGTCAAAGCATACCTTAAATCCTTTATCACACAATTGGCTAATACTTAACAAATTATGTTTCAAACCTTTAACCAACAACACATGACTAATTCGAGCTTGAGAGTTTTTACCAATGGTTTTTATACCATAAAGTCTACCTTTTGAATCGTCACTAAAGGAAACGGTACCTCCCTTTTTCTTGTCAAGCTGAACAAATAGCATTTCATTTCCAGTCATGTGCCTTGAGCAACCACTGTCCATATACCAAGGCTGCTTCTCCCTTAGTTGAGCTTTTGAACATGTGCCTTTTAGGTTCAGCTCAACTTGCAAAACAAATTTTTAGTTTTTCTTAATAGGTACCCATACCTTGATGGGTCCTCGAAGGTTAGCTAGAACATAGGATCCTTTTGGAACCCAAATTTTTATAGTTTTCTACATGCTTTTATTATTATAACAGTCATAAGATAAATGTCTAAGTTTTCCACAATTATAACATCTAGATGAAGCATTATCATAATTTTTATTAAATTATGCGTTCCTCCTTGATGTTCCTTTCCTTAAACTTTTAATAGTAGCATTTTCTTCAACTGTTTTTTGTAAAGGTCCTGTTCTGTTTTCTAATTCCAATTTCAGAGTTTCAAAATTTGTTTTTGAATTCTTTAATTCAATTTGCAAAAAATTTCTTTGCTCAAAAACAGAATTGAAGTCATGTTTTATCTTTTGTAAATCCATCTCAAGAGATGCAGTTTTTCTTTTCAAAGTTTTATATTTTGATGCAAGTTTCTCAAACTCATCATAAAGACATTCATACTCCTCTTGTAGTTCATCAACTGAAATATCACAAGGGGATGAAAATACCTCGGATTCATCATCCCTTACCATCAGACATAGATTAGTTCTTTCTTCCACCTTTTCTTTTTCATCATTAGAACTTGAGGTATCACTATTTGACCAGGTTGCAGCCACCATTGCTTTCTTCAATTTTCTATTTTTCTTGGGAGTTTCCTGACCTGAAGTGTCCTGGCTTCTTATATTCAAAGCATATAAGCTCTTCCTTCTTGTTGGACTCTTTTTTATTTTTGGTTCTCCATAAAGAGCCTTGATCTCTTCTATACCCTCTCTTAGCCAATCTTCGGTTTCTTTAGCCCATAAGCTTTTTGAACCGTCTTGCAATCATAGCCAATTTCTCATCATCATCACAAAATAGACTATCCAATTCTTCTTCAAAGATGCTTGCTTTTAAGGTAATACTTTTCTTCTTTGCCTTTGCTTTTCTTTTGTCTTCCTCTTCCTCTTCCATAAGTTCCATCTCGTGAGTGATAAGAGAACACAAATTTTATCCAGAGTTATAACATTTTAGTCCTTGTCTTCATGGATGGCAGTCACCTTTGGCTTCTAATTTTTAGGTAAGCTTCTAAGAAGTCTTTTAACAATTTCATGTTTGGAATTGGTTTGCCTAACTGACTGAGTTTGTTTTTGATGTTTGTGAATCTATCTAGCATGCTAGTGAAGAATCTATCTAGCATGCTGGTGATATCTTCACCAGATTCCATCTTAAACATCTCATAGTTGTGGGCTAAGAGGGCTATTTTGGACTCCTTAACCTGTGAAGTCCCTTCATGGATAATCCTAAGCTTGTCCCACACTTGTTTTGCTGTTGTACAGCTTGACAGTTTGTTGAATTCAGTGGGAGTTAAAGCACAATGCAATGTACTGATTGCCTTCAAGTTTGTCTGGACCTTTTTGGTTTCAGCCTCAGTCCATTCAGACCTTGGCTTGGGAATCATTTCATTGGTCACTACATTGAAGGTTGAAGGAATAAAGAGACCATCAGTGATGACATTCCACATCTCATAATCTATTGCCCTAATGTATATTGACATCCTAGTACTCTAATATGGGTAATTTGAGCCATCAAACAGAGGTGGTCTATTTGTTGATTGTCCCTTAGCAACTACTGACTTTTGAAGAGCCATAAAGATCTCCTTAAGGATGTTAAGCCTTAACAAAGAAGGATTGGCTCTGATACCACTTGTTGGTCCCAAGTAAATGTGCTAGAGTGGGGGTGAATAGCACTTTTTTTGCTCTTATTGAAATTGACTTCTAGTTAAGGACAGATGCAAGATAAAAAAAGACTTAAAGATGAATGAAAAACTAAAAATAGAGCAGACAATCACACAAGAATTTATAGTGGTTAGGTCCAAGACCTACATCCACTACCTTGATTTTTCAACCAAGGATTTTCCAAACCAATCACTATGAACGATGAAATTCTTAAGCTTTCCCCAAGCTTTGACAACGGCTTTTACCAAGCTCAGCCAAAACCTTTCACAATGGTTTTTAACGAGATCAACCAAAACCCAACAACTAACTTTTCTAGGCTAAGTTAGAAACTATACACTCAATCAAGCAATTCAAGCTTGAATAAATTCCCTTAGAGTGTCTCGCACACTATAAAAATACAAGGAGAAGAGAAATAAAGGTGTACCTATGAACACTGACTTGATCTAAGTGGTACAAAGTGAAGTGCTTGAATCTTTTACAAGGATAGGAGTGAAGTGTGGAAAGTATGCTGAAGGTTTTTGCAATTTTTGAGCTCTTTTTGGACTAGGAAGCCTTCATTACATTTTCTAGCTGTTGGAAGCCTCTTAAATACTTAAAAAATCAGCTCTGATAGGTATTAGGCAGTTTTTGACCGTTGGAAACAGTTTGGTTGCAATTTTGGCAATTAATTTGTCTTCTAGTGCTCAATTCAAATTTTCTAATAGAATGATCTTAGTTGACTAACTGAGCTCTTACTTGACTAAGTTGTCTTTGTCTTTTGATCCTAGTTTTTGGCAATGAGCACTTAGTCGACTAACTTCATTCTTAGTCGATTAAAGTTGTTTCTATCTTGAAGTCCAAATTTTTGGCAATAGGCTCTTAGTCGACTAACCTACTTTTTGGTTGACTAAGTCTTCTCTGTCTCTCAATCCTCTTGAGCCTGCCAATCTTTTAATTTGAATTTTAGCTGACTAATACCCTTCATTATTAACCTAAGAGGCTTTTGTTTTGTTAATCAATTGTGACTCCTTACTTATATGATTTTTGATATGTGCCTTTGAATGATTTATTTATTCTTGGCATACAATTTTTGTCCTGCACACTCAAGTAGAGATATTAGACATAAATGAATGGGAATGTTTTATTATCATCAAAAACTAATGGAGCCAACACACTTCTAGCTTCTTGAATTCCCAAAAGTTGTCTCGCCTAATGTCTCTTAAAAATATCTTATTTATACTAACAATCTTAACCTAAAATCTCATAAGTTAACCTACTGATTCTAATTATTGGGCTTAATAATGTAATGAGTGGCCCAAACATCAATTGTCAGTCTTAAAATTGCCATTCTTGTAATAGTACGCTTAGTCATTTTTTAATGCAATTTTCTCTATATCCAAAGCAGAACTGGGCAAATTGATCTGCATAAAAGTTTTAGCTCAATCTCTTATCTTTCCAATGGTTTAAGAATTGTATCATTTGGAGTTTTGTAACGTGATTTATGATCAAAATACTAAAGCATATGCAAGGAGATTTTTGGATCTTTCAACACCTTACTTTCCAAAATTAAGCCCAATTCCTTTAGTTCCTAAAAAAATGTAAAAACTAATAAATATTAACCAAATTAAAGGAAATAAACATAAAATTAAAATAACACATTTAAAAATAAACTAATTATAAAAATAACTAAATTATAATTAAAAGTTAAGGACTTAGCTAATTATCAGGGGAAAATATTAAGATAGATGGAGTCAATACAAATCATCAAGTGACTTTACCTCATGGTCAACGAGGTGCTAGACAAAGTCATCCTTTTCTCTCTCCATGTTCCACTTGCAATAAGAAGCATAGAAGACAATGCATGCAAGGTTCTACCTCATGTTACACTTGTGGATAGTCAAGGCATTTTGACAAAGTGCCTTACTAGTCATTCTTCTCAAGGAGATACATAGGGGCATACACAGGCAACTTTACCACCCTTGCTTATTGTTGCACAACCTATAAAAGTTATTGGAGGAGGTAGAGTTAGAGGCACTAGTACATCTGGATCTAGAGCTCAGGGTACCATTGGTGGTGGACAGGCTAGAGTTTATGCTTCGATTAGAAGGATGCACAAGCATCTAATGTAGTGGTTACAGGTATACTACCCATTTGTTCTATTGATGCACATGTATTGTATGATCCTAGTGTTACACATTTTTTTGTATCTCCATACTTTGCATTTAGATTAGGTATTGAGAGCTCTAAAAGGGAGCAAGACTTGGTAGTTTCCATACCCTTTGAAGGAGGTGTTTTTGGAAAAACATGAGTATAGAGATTACGTAGTTTGAGTTAAGGAGAAAGACACTTGAGTAAATCTAGTGTTGATGGACTGTCACAACCCAAATTCTAGGCTATGACCGGCGCATCGACCCAATGAGCATATCCCACTAAGCCCAAGCAAGCTTATTTATGCAATCTCGAACATTAATCCCAACCATCATTTCTAAAACTACATATTTTAGTTCTCAATGATGAATGTTTCAGTAATAATTTATAGCGATCGAATATTCATATTCGTATTATCTCAAAGTATTGCCATTCATTGCCATCTCATAAGGCATCATCATCAATCCAACATATACATACTTCATTTATAACATGACTCCTAATAGTTTACATTCCATATACATGTACACAGATAAAAGACTCTCAACCGTCAGCGGAGTTATCACGACCAAAATTTCTGGGCCATGATTGACGCAAGGGCCCAATAAAAATAGTCTATTAAGCCCAAGCAAGCCTATCGATTTATCCTACTAATCATTCCATCAAATATCGCTAAGTCATATTTCATACTTTTGAATCAAAATAGTGATATACATTGCCAACTCGTACTGGCATTACTCCTTAAAAAATTACATACAATGTCTACAACATGTATTCTAATAATTTACATTAAGTTTGTCTATACAAAACAAAATAACACTCGACTTCCAGCAGAGGGACTCGAATGAATGTATAGCTACTAAATGATGAGACACCTACCAAAAGATGGACACAGGTCTACAATGACACCTCGTCTTAGTTACCGACTACCTCGTGATTTGAAAACATGAATTTGAAAATAGTGAGTATAAACCTAGTGAGTGAACAAGGAAGGGAACAAGCATACCATAAGGAATCTTTAATGAAATCATGATGCATTCCTTTTCAAAACAATGCAATTTGTTTCTATTCTTATTAAAAACCCCTCATCAAGCCTTTAAATGATTAATCATTTGAAAATCATTAACCCATACATAACGAACCATTTGAAGAATAAAAGCTTCAATATTACACAAGTAAGTCAAATACTTGAGAATGCCTTTCCACTACAGCGACATTGGGATTTAGTTATTAACCGAACGAGGGTTTCTCAATTGGCCGAGGGTTTCTCACTAAACCTCCTCATTTTAAACTTAACTCATTTGATCCTTAACGTTGGAAGTCCATGCTCTGATATGGTAGCAAAGAAGTGAAAGATAGAACAGCAATTGAACAAGATAGGAGACCAAAACAGAAAGTTTTTCGTTGCAGCGAAATTGTAACCCAGAAACAGAATGTTTCTTGTTGCAGCAAAATTCAATCTCGCTGCAGCGAAATTGCAACCCAGAAACAGAAAGTTTGTCGTTGCAGCGAGAAGCTACAGTGTCATTCTCGCTGCAGTGAAAATGCATCCTCGCTGTAGCGAGTTTCCGACCAACCTACCCTTTCATAACCCGAGAGTTTCTTGCTATAGCGAGAATGATTCTCACTGCAGCAAAATACAGGGCATCAAATGAAAATTTCCCTTTCTCCCAAAGAAAACCACCCTGCTTGAAATGTTCAAAACCAATATGAAACACATAACAATTTCTCAAGGTTTACCATGTCAAGTTTCACATGCATTACAACCATAAACCATTGTCCATCAATTTCCTATAACACACATATTTACATATATATATATATATATACGCATATACCCATCATCATCATCACACCATCCTATCATTATCATCACCAGCTCATGCGCATTCCCTACTCGCACATGGCTGGATCATCACCGGGTTATGCGCACTCCCTACTCGCACATAACCGGGTCATCCTCGGCTTATGCGCACTCCCTACTCGCACATAGCCGAGTCAATATAATTACACAGCATTATATTCAAGCATATATGTATATCAACATAATGCAACCACATAGAAATCCATAATAACCACATATCATAACATAAATCATTTCTCAAGAGCTTGTTCCCAAGGCATTCATTTTCATGAAAAATCGTATAAAATCATTCAAACGTTTATCAAATACATTATATTCCCAAAATAAGTTTTCAAGGCAGTCCACTCACCAAATGATTATAAAGCCTTTAGATGACTCCAATTCCCCTAATTGTCCAAATGGGATGATGGGGCTTCCTTAAAACCTAGGATCACATTAACATAAACAATAGATCAATTTACACACTATAAACTCTAAAAACTATCTCTTAGCTAGTTTTCAATTGCCACATTAAATGGCCATCTATGTTCACAATCTTAATCACTAAAAGTAATGAACATACTCAATAATAAAACAGCTCATAAATCCCAATTACTAGCCATTTTCTGTAGCTAAAAATCGAGCTTCGTTCATCACTTACCCTAGGGCTCATTTGTAGTCAAATTCCCTTCCAATTACTTCCAAATCAATGGGGTAATTCTCTCTTTCTCTCTTTAGAACGCTCAACTAGTGAGAGAAAGTCTGGGAATAAGCTTTATCAAGGGTTTTGAAGTGAGAGGATGAAAGAATTCAAAGGTTATAGTTAAAAGGGTTCAAAGGTGTGAAAACTAGAGCTAGAGAGAGAAAATCATTCAAGCTTCAAATCAAGCTTTAATGGAGTTTTGAAGAAACATGAGATAGGAGAAGAAGAAGAAGACCAGCTACTGGAAAATCTCTAGAAGCTGCTGGAAATTCAAGATATTTTTAGGCAATCTTATCCATTCCCTTAAAATTACGAAAATGCCCCTCCACCAATTAACTTATTCTCTTCCAATCTTTTACGCAATCTTTTTGCTCTTTTAACACTGGGACAAGATCCATAATGGTCTAGACATGTTTGGGTTCATAAAATTTAAAATTTTAACTTGAGGTGAAAAATGACCATTTTGCCCCTGTTATGAAAATTATTGAAACTTCTAGTTTTCTTCATGTTTTCATCAACACACATCATTTATGTAGTCTTATACCCATTTAAGCCTTAAAATATCATAAAACTTTCTTCTAGAAGCTTATTAGAGAAAATGACAAAACTGCCCCTAGCTCGTAGTATTACATCTATACTTAGTTACAAGCCTATAGAGGTCGAAGTCTCACAGGAGTGACTTTAAGTGAAGGTACCATTACTGAGATGCCATATTACCTACCAAGAAGGTGAGCATATGTTTGCGACTCAATCTAGGTCCCAACTGCTTTTGAATTTGAAAACATGAAGTTTAAGAACGTGAGTATAAACTCAGTGAGTGAACATAAGAAGGGAACAAGCAATCGATAGGAAGAATTTGAAAATTATGATGCACTTGTTTCAAAAACAACGCACTTGATTTAATTTCTTACTAAAAACCCCTTATTTTAAACCTTGATTAATACCCTTATAGTGTTTCACAAACCCATGATCAATCCATGAAGTTAAATGGGTGAAAAGTAGGTCAAAATCAAGCAAGGTAGAAAGCATGGAAGCAAGTTTCTCGCTGCAGCAAGATTCAGTGGTCAAAACAAAAAGTTTCTCGCTGCAGCGAGAAATAGTGTCAATTTGCATGTGTTTCAGTCATTCTAACATATCTCTCGGCAAAAAAGTCCAATTGACCTGATTATTAGACCATTAGAAATCTAAGAGACAGGGCTACAACTTTTATGTTTACCACTTTTCCCAGTTCGGATGGGAATGTGGTCAAAATCTTCATCAAAGTGAAGGCACTTTATCAAAACCCGAGAGTTTCTCGCTGCAGCGAGTTTTTGGCTGCCAAAACAGAATGTTTCTCGCTGCTCGCTACAGTGAGAAGCAAGGCACATAAGTGTAAAAGGACCTCCTTTCCACTAAAAATCCATTTGGTGTTGCAACAAAAATCAATTTTCAAGAAAATGGGAAATTCTTAAGATTCATCATGCCAAATTTCACATGCATTACAACCATATACCATATTCATGAACTTTTATTTCATAAACATATATATACATATATACATAAATAAACACCAATACCACCATCATCTCACCCAGCTCATGTGCATCCCCCGACATCGTGCACATAACCAGAGTCATCGGCATTATCGGCTTATGCCCACTCCCTAGTCGCACATAGCTAAGTCATCATCATCATCGGCTTATGCGCACTCCCTACTCACACATAGGCGGGTCATCATCATCATCGGCTTATGCACACTCCCTACTCGCACATAGCCAGGTCAATATTATCACACAACATTATTCATCAATGCACAAAATATATTCATATATATATACATACCAACATAATATAGGAGCACATGGATTCATCCTTTAGCACTTTTCACATTTTAGCAACATCAAAACATTTATCAAGGGCTTGTTCCCAAGCACCCATTTTTAATGAAAAGTTGGATAAAATCGTGCAAATAATTCATCTCAACACAATTCTATTTTCTAAAACAATTTTCAAATGCAAGTTCACTCACCGGGATTGTTAAACCTTTAATCGACTCTAACTTCGATTATTACTTCAAACGAACATGTGAGGCCTTGTTGGAACCTATCACCCACAATATAACTATCAAAAATATAACAACCCATAAATCAAATTTCTAGCCATCTCTAACACCTTAAAATCAAATTCTAACTCATTTCTCACCTTGGTGGTTTTTTTTTTAGTTGAATTCCTTTTCAAAAGCTTCCAAGCTACTATGGCAATTCTCTCCTTCTCTTTCTAAAACTTTCAAATAGTGAGAGAAAGTGCTGAACAAAGACTTTTTGAGGGTTTTAAGGTGTAAAAGTGGAAGGGCATGAAAAACCATATAAAGGATTGGGCAAAAGCATGAAATTTGGACTTTCCATGAGGGATTTATGGAGGATTCAAGGTTTTTCTCCCATGGAGAATGAAGAAAACGTGAAATGAAGAGACGGGCTAGGATGAAGAAGGAGAAGCTGCTGGAGCATAGATATTTATGCTTCAAGTAAATCCAAATTTCCACTAAAATTACCAAAATGCCCTTAACATAGTGGCTTTGTCTTCCTCCCATCCTTTGTGCAACCTTTTTGCTCTTTTGACACTGAAACAAAGTCCATAATAGTCTAAAGGTACTTGGGTTCACGAAACAAAAAAATTTAGACCCGAGATGCAAAATGACCATTTTGCCCCTACCATGGAAATTATCGTTATTTTTATTTTCCTCATTTAATTAACATCATAAACATCATTTATTCTTTAGTTAGGCCTATTTAGACTTTAATAACATAAAAAAAACCCACTCGTAGGAGCCTACCAAGCAAAATTACAAAATTAACCCTAGTCAGCATTATCACGTCTACTTCTAGTTATGTGCTTATGGAGACCGAGATTTCACAGGTTCACTTCTGAATTATCCTTTTAACTTAGTAATCAAACTCAATTGGCATCCATAAACTCTATTAGCCACCATATAAAAATACAAGGTACTACATGGACATGATGGAGTTTGATGTGATTCTTGAGATGGATTGGTTATCTGCCAACTACGCTAGTGTGGATTATCACCACAAGAGTTTCAAGTTCGACTATCTTGGAAAGAAATCCTTTTATATATAGGGAGATCACAACATGGCTTCAAGTAGCATGATATCGCCTATGATTGTTAGTCACTTGATGAGAAATGGATGTCGAGGATTCTTGGCGGTGGTGATAGATATCTAAGTGGAGGCAGGTAATGTGGTAAATGTACTTCTTGTAGGGAGTTCATAGATGTATTCTTGAAGGAGTTACTTGGTGCAAGACACCAGTTCGATTTCAATACCATAATACCAGATGACACCAATCGAGCTTAAAGAGCTCAAGGATCAATTGGTGGATTTATTAGACTAGGGCTTCATTCGCCCTATCATCTCACCATGGGTTGCATCAGTATTGTTTATGAAAAGAAAGATGGTTTGATAAGGCTTTGTATCGACTACATGCAATTGAATAAAGTTACCATCAAGAACAAGTATCCCCTTCCATGTATCAATGATTTGTTTGTTCAGTTGCAAAGGGCCAAGTGCTTTTCTAAGATTGATAGGCGATCGGGGTGCCATCAGTTGAGGATTAGAAAAGCCGACATACCCAAGACTGGTTTTTGCACAAGGTATGGTTATTATGAGTTTTTAGTTATGTCATTTGGATTGACTAATGCCCCTACAGTTTTTATGGATATGGTGAACAGGGTATTTAGACCATACTTGGATAAGTTTGTGGTCATGTTCGTTAACGATATCTTAGTGTGTTCAAAGAGTCAAGAGGAACATAAGCAACACTTAAAGATTATTTTATAGACATTGAGGGAGCACCAACTATATGCCAAGTTCTCCAAGTGTGAGTTTTGCCTTGACAGTGTTAACTTTTTAGGGCACATAGTATCTAAGGATAAGATGATGGGGGACCCAAAGAAGATTGAGGCAGTAGAGAAATGGCAAAAGCCTACTTCAGCAATTAAGATACGGAGTTTTCTAGGGCTGGCCAGATACTATAGGAGACTCGTTAAGGATTTCTCCAAGATTGATGCTCTTATGACTAAGTTGACGAAGAAGGACTTCAAGTTTTTATGGACAGATGAATGTGACTAAAGCTTTGAGAAGCTCAAGACTTTACTTATCATAGCACTAGTGTTAAGTTTACCATATGGTTCAGGGGGTTATGTAGTCTATTATGACGCATTAGGAGTAGAACTTGGATATGTGTTCATGTAGCATGGTAAAGTGATCACATATCTGTCTAGACAACTCAAAAGGCATAAGCAAAATTACCCCACACATGATTTGGAGATGGCTACCATAGTCTTTGCCTTAAAGATTTGTAGGCATTATCTATTTGGTGAGACTTGTGAGGTTTATACAGATCATAAGAGTCTCAAGTATATTTTTGAACAAAGGGATCTCAACCTTAGGCGACTTCGATGGATGAAGTTGCTTAAGGATTATGGCTGCTTGATATTGTATCATCTCAGTAAAGCCAATGTGGTGGCAGATGCCTTGAATCGAAAATCTATGGGGAGTATAGCCCACATCTCAATTGAAAGGAGATTATTGGTGCAGTCTATGCATGAGTTGGAGTTGCATCTAAGTGGATTGATGTGATTGTGTAAAGCATGGATTTCAAAAATTTTCTTTTATAAAGGAAGCAAGCAATCAAATTACACAAGCGGAAACACACATCATTATTATTACAAGTAACATAATCACATCTTAAAAATAATAATCTATTAAGTAAAAAAAAAAGTACCGTTCTTGAGATTCTTATTTTTGGACACCACCACACCAACAATTGATTTCTCGACCAAACAAGTTTACCAGTTACTCTTCAAGAATGCTTTCAACTTGAACTTTAAGTGGATAAGGTGTGGAATGCTAGACTACAAGATGGCAATTGATTTTGTCTCTCTTTTCTTCCTAAAAATTAAAGGTTATTCTTCTTTCAAAAAATTTAGCTAAGAATGGGAGAGAGGAAAAGAGATACAACAAAGTTAGGAGGCGGAGAAAAGTGACGGCTAAAACCTTTTCAAGAAAAGTACATACATTTCTTTTCTTCCAATCTTTTCTTTTTTTATTAAAACTCTTACCTCAAAGGTTTAACCAATATCAAATACCTTTGAATCAATCTTGACCATCCATTTAGAGTTATGTAAGTATCAAACATGCTCCATAGTTATCAAAATTAAAATTAAAGAAGAAATAATTTAATTCTTTAATTATCATTTAGAGTTCTTGATAAAATAAAACTCCTTACTGAATAATAACTCTTATTTTATTATTATCCATCTTTATTTTAAAATAATTAATAATAAATAAAAGAGTGATAGTCAAACATGAAGTATACTTTTATCAACATGGGTGTCTAGATTCATTTTGCAAGAATCCTCCTAGCATTATCTTAATTTAAGACAACTCTTGTCTTTAATTATAACAAAAATATTTTATCTTGTCTAAATTAAGACAATATGTTTCCTTGTCTAGATTAAGACAAAAAATATTTTTCTTATCTTAAATTCAGACAAACATATTTTCTTGTCTAAATTAAGACCGAATATGATATCTTATCTAAATTAAGACAAACATGTTTTCTTGTCTAAATTAAGACATAACATGTTTTCTTGTCTAAATTAAGGCAAACATGTTAAAGCTATTATTTTTGTACACAATTTAATTCATCAAATATAACATGCATTCCAACTTAAACAAGTTGAATTTTATGAAGCTAAGTGGGGAATTTATTTGGACATAGATATTCCAAGCTCCAACAAACTTATAATTATTCATAATCTCATTAAAAATAATTCAAGCTTATTAACCATAAAATCACTCCACCATGAATCATGGTTGCACTCTTGGATTAACTATAATTACATGAAATAATTCATTACTTGATATTAATTATTAGTTGTCCAATTGCAAACCTTATATTGAGAACCCTTATAGCCATCCAAGGATAAAAAGTGAATTTATCGTTTTACCCTTTATGTCAATTTTGTCCCTTAGTCTCAAATTTCATCCAATTAGCGATTCAATACTCTAGATGTAATCTTTTAAGTATCTAGATATGATGAGTAGCTAATTCATTAATTTACCAGCCCTAGATTAATTACCAATATTCTTGAAATCACTCGAAGTGATGTTAATGCTATGAACTCCATTAATTGGATATATGTTCCCAAATGTTCATCTCAATTATAATCCCAACATACAGAGTCTAAATCAATGCTTTATGATGATCATGCTCATGATATATGATTATAAAGAGATTAAACATGAGTCCACTATCCATCAGGATTTTGGTTCTACTATAAGCAAATGCATAAGTGTAAGATCATGATTTAAGTAATGGTTCAACTTTAATTTGATTCTCACATGATTCTAGTTCATGTTATAGTGTCATTACTCAAAATTCTTAACAATCTCCCACTTGCCCTAAAGCAAGTATGGCATATCCTTCATTCGAAGCCCTTCGAAGTAACCATCGAAACTCTTTTCTGTTAGAGTCTTTGTGAATGGATCGATGAGGTTTTACTCTATTGGAATTTTCTTCACAAGTACTTCTCCACATTGTATGATCTTTCGAATGAGATGATACTTCCTTTCAATATGCTTTGCTGTTTTATGATTTCACGATTCTTTTAAGTTAGCCACTAGTCCACTGTTATCACAATAAAGTGTAATAAGCTTGTCCATGTCATGACCCAAATTTCGGGCCATGACCAGTGCATGGGCCCAATGGACATAGCCCACTAAGCCCAAGCAAGCCTATCTATATGACATGTTCATTATTTCCATCAAAAGTTGCTAAGATCACATTTCATAATTTCAATTCGAAATAATGCTAAACATTTCCAACCCATAGTGGCATTGCCAAACAAAATATATATATGTTGTCCAAAACATATATCTTAATAATTTACAACAGGTTTGTCTATACACCAAAAAGGGATACTCGCCTTCCAACGGAGAGACTCGGGCGAAAGTTCAGCTATTGAATGCCGAGATACCTACCAAGGATATGAATCTATGAGGACACCTCGACCTAGTTACCGGTTGCCTCTTGCTCTGAAAACATGAAGTTGGAAACAGTGAGTACAAACCCAGTGAGTGAATAAAGGAATTGAACAAGCAAACGATAAGGAAAGTTTACAGAAATCATGATGTATTTATCTTCGAAAATAATGCAATTTAGTTTAGTTCTTATTAAAACTCCTCATTAAACTCTTAATGAGTTAATCACTTGACGATAAAGGGTCCATGCACAACAAAGGATTTGAAGAGTGAAAACTTTAATAGCATTCAAGCAAGTCAAGTCAAGTAAAATGACGAGTGCCACAACAATGAATTTTCACTGCAGCGAAATTTAGCTCAAATTATCAACTAGCTGAGGGTTTCTCAACTGGCCAAGGGTTTCTCACCAAACCCCTTCATTTCAAACTTAATCAATTAATTCCTTGATGTTGGAAGTCCATGATCAATTATGGTGCCAAAGAAGTGGAAAATAGGGTAGCAATCGAACAAGATAAAAACCAAGATAGAAAGTTTCTCTAAATCACAGAAAAATTCTAAGTAAGAGAGTATAATGCTCAAAATATTGGAAGTCATATTCTAAAATAAAGTTAACACAAAAATATCACATAAAAATAAATCATAACTATATGCTTCCCAAAAGCTAAGAATAAAAAAATAATTAAAATATCATCCTAGGATTGGAACAATCATGAATGAGGTACAACTATCTCAAAATATTATTATTATTATTATTTTCTTTTCAAAAACACAACAAAACATGCAAATAAAAGCAAGCAACAAAAAATAAACTAACAAAAGTCTAAACTACTTCCCCAAACTTGGAATGGACATTGCCCTCAATGTGATAACAAAAATAAAAGACAAGGGACAAGAATACTCTTCTCACTTCGAATCAGTAGTCTACAAGTCTGCCACATCAGCACCACGAAAATCATCTTTAGAGTCAGAATTTGTAGGTAACGAAGGAAAAGTAGACATATCCATCCCAACGTGTGTAGCATTGGCTCGCATCATCTGTTCAATTGCCCGATTCTACCTTTCTTAACGATCTAAACGACGATCGATGCGCTCCATCCATTAAGCAACACTACATGTGGAGGTGGGAGAGCGGCTTGGGAAGAACTACCAACAACTTGTGTAGATTCCTCTAATCTCTAGAGAATGCCCATAATGATAGGAAGTTTTGGTTGTTGAAGCTCTTCTTTATCACTCCATTGCACACTAGCTCACGCACATAAGGCAGTGATGAGGGAAAGAAAATCGATACCATCTCGTTTAGTGCGACCCGTATGTAGGATGGCATGAGAGATAACCTTACCAACATCAATGGATTTATGTGTGACAATGGCATAAATAAGCACTGCATGATCCTTCATGACATCACTGATATGAGTGGAAGGGAGTAACGGTGCCGCTACAGAATGTAACCAAACTTTCAACTCCTTTTTCATGACACTCCATTTGAATGAAACTGGCTTACCATGCGATGTCTTCCTTTGGGCTCCTTCAACGCACAACATTGATATAATCTCATTGCAATCTTGATGATCACCCAAATACTGCCTATATTCATCATTTTTAATATTTGAAGTTCTAAAAAATTTGTTGATAACTTGGCTATGAAAAGGAACACGTTTACCACGAACAAATGCCAGACCATAAACATGCTCAACCACATTCGCATAAAACTCTCGTACTACAGGAACCATTGTTGCATCAGGTTGGTGACAAAATTGACGCCAATATCTGCCACGAATCATGTCATTAATTTCCTTGAAAGGCAGAATGGGGATCTCTATTCCTCGTTCGAGAATGGGCACTTTGTTGATCAAGGACGTATGATAGCGCGCAGAGGCTTCGGCAAATATAAACTTCGATCTATCAAAAGATCCACTGGAACTTGGCTTGGATCATTTTGGTGCCATTCCTACAAAAGAAAGTTAATTATAAAAACAAATTCGAAGGAAAAATATGCAAGTAGTATTGAATCAACAAGCATGAAAATATGAAAGATTTATATGCATGAACTTAATTAGTGCTTGTCCAATGTAACAAATCAAATTCAAGATTTCCATTGACAATCTTACTTCTTGAGATGCAGCCTAAAGTCCCTATGCCTCACAATATTAAGATAGCCTTCTCATAATCATAGTTTTCACAATGCCACAATTCACAAAAGAAATTCAAAAATTATATCTATGACAATGTACTCATCCAACATTATAAATATGGCATGTGTTGCACCACAAGTCTAAAATTTAATTCTACTGGCTCAACCAAGCATAAGAATGTAAACAAACCCATCATATACTTTCAACAATCAAGTATTTATCAAATAATTTTGCAACAACCAAAAATCTATGAATTTATTATATGGGTATCACAAAAATGGCAGCAAACGTCAAAATTGTCTTCAATTTAAACGTTAATCACGAAGAAGTGTGAGAAACCCATTAACCAACATGCACAATAGACTCATTCAAGAAGCAAAAATTAAGAAAAGTTAACACTAACCTCATCCTTACTCTACACAAAATAATTGCAATCCAAGTGTTTGTAGGAAGGAAGGAGGATGCTTACTTTGAGAATGCAAGAAGTGCAAAAAAATGCTTTTACAGAAAATGCTGAATTTTAAGTGAAAAAGAAAAAAAATCTAGTAGAAATATATGCAGAAATTTTGAGTGCAATAGAAAGAAAGATGCAAGAGAGTTGAAAGGGGTTGAGGAATGGGGAGAGTGGTTTGGCGACAAGAGAAAAAGAAAGCAAGAAACAAAACAAAAAAGTAAAGGGTTTTTAAAGGGTTGGGGATGGGCCCTGACCCAGCACTACGACTTGCACTTGTGAGGGTTGCGACGCTCAATGACATTGTCCTGAAGCATCACGCTTCAGGTTTGAGGGCCGCGGCACTTAACCTTTCTGCCAGTTTTTTAATTTGTTCAGTGCTGCGGCGCTCAAGGTGAGGGTCGCGATGCTGAAACATTTTGTTTCAACAAATATGAATTGCTTCCTCCAGAGCCGCAGTGCTCAATTTGAGGGCTGCGGTGCTGAACTCTATGTTTCAACCCTTTTTAGCACATTTCATTGTCGTGGCTCTGACCCCTTTTTTTTTTTAAATCCAATGACCTGCAAAAAAAATTAACATAATAATAATAATAATGATAATAAACAAATTAAAATAAAATAAAATAAAAACGAGTAAGGTTAAGAAGCTTGGGTTGTCTCCCAAAAAGCGTGTCATTTATAGTCTTCAGCTGGACTGACTTAGACTTTAGGTCGTATCAAGCAAGCGAATTGAGGACTTTTAATGATTAATTTCGCCTCCCTAATAATGCTTTAATCTTTTTCCATTGACTTTAAATTTTTGACCGTTTGTCCCTCTGAGTTCGATCGCTCCATGTAGGAATACCTCATTGACAATAAAAGGACCAGACCACCTTGATTTGAGCTTTCCCAAAAATAATTTTAAATGAGAATTATAGAGCAACACTGATTGTCCTGGCTCAAAGCTTCTTGCTAATATCTTCTTGTCATGCCATTGCTTCGTTTTCTCTTTGTAGAGTTTGGCATTCTCATAAGCTTAAAGGCGAAATTCATCAAGTTCATTTAATTGCAACAACCTTTGCTCACCTACTGCTTGTAGATCAAAATTTAACTTCTTCACAGCCCAATAAGCATTGTGTTCAAGTTCCACCGGTAAGTGACAAGTTTTGCCAAAGACCAAATTATATGGAGACATACCAATCAGGTTCTTGTAAGCAGTCCTAGGTGCCCACAATGCATCATCCAATCTCTTTGACCAATCTTTTCTTGTGGGACACACAGGTTTCTCCAAAATCCTCTTGATTTCGCGATTCGATACTTTCGCTTGGCCACTAGTCTGAGGATGGTATGTAGTGGCAACGTTATGTTTAACTCCATATTTTGCTAGAAGTGCATCAAAGTACTTGTTGCCAAAGTGACTTCCCCCATCGCTAATGATTGCCCTTGGAGTGCCGAATCGAGTGAAAATATTCTTCTTGATGAAATTCATTACCACCTTCGAATCATTATGAGGAAAGGTTGCCGCTTCAACCCACTTTGAGACATAATCCACAGCAAGCAAAATGTATTTATTGTTATATGAGGATATGAATGGACCCATGAAGTCAATACCCAATACATCAAAAATTTTTATCTCCATTATGTTGTTGAGAGGCATCTCATGTCTCCTGGAGATGTTTCCCACTCTTTGGCACTTGTCACAATGCAAAACAAAATTGTAAGCATCCTTAAATAATGTATGCCAATACAAACCTGATTAGAGGACTTTAGCAGTAGTCCTTGTTCCTCCAAAATGTCCTCCATAATCTGAAGAATGGCAATGGTGAATCATACTTTGAATCTCTTCCTCTGGGACACATTTTCTGAACATCTGGTCTTTACACTGTTTGAACAAGTAAGGCTTATCCCAAAAATAAAATTTAACATCATGCAAAAATTTCTTTTTCTAATGAAAATTTAAATCAGTGGGAATAATATTGCTTACCAAATAGTTTACAAAATCAGCATACCAAGGAAGTGATTTCTTACCAACTTGAAGGATTTGTTCATCAGGAAACGTCTCTTTGATTAAGGTCGAATCCTTACCTTGAGCTTCAATTTGTAATCTTGAGAGGTGGTCTGCAACTTGATTTTCTATTCCTTTTCTATCACGAATCTCAAGATCAAATTCTTGAAGTAAGAAGATCCACCTTATCAATCTTGGCTTAGCATCTTTCTTGGCAATCAAATACTTGATGGCTGAGTGATTAGTGTACACTATCACCTTTGTCCCCACGAGATAGGAGCGAAATTTGTCAAAAGAAAAAAACCACAGCCAATAGCTCATTTTCTGTCATGGTATAATTTTTCTAAGCCTCGTTCAAAGTCTTGCTAGCATAATAGATGGAATGGAAGATTTTATCCTTTCTTTGTCCCAAAACAGCTCCCACCGCCTAATCACTCGCATCACATATTAGCTCAAAAAGAAGAGTCCAATCGGGACTAATTATGATAAGTGCAGATATTAATCTTTTCTTCAATTCATCAAAAGCAACAAGACATTCATTATCAACCTTAAATGACACATCTTTCTCAAGTAAATTGCAGAGTGGTTTAGAAATTTTTGAAAAGTCCTTAATAAATCTTCTATAAAAACCAGCATGACCAAGAAAACTTCTAATTCATTTGACATTTATTGAAGGTGGTAATTTCTCGATTGCTTCACTTTTTGCTTTATCTACCTCAATGCCATCACTAGAGATCTTGTCCCCAAGGACAATACCTTCTCCCACCATGAAGTGACATTTTTCCCAATTGAGCACCAAATTTGTCTCTTCACACCTCTTGAGTACCTTAGCAAGATTTAAAAGACAATCATCAAATTTTTTTCCAAAGCCTGAGAAATCATCCATAAATACCTCCAAGCATTTTTCCACCATGTCTGTGAATATAGCCATCATGCATCATTTTAGCTAGAATAACGATTTAGAAAGTGCCATTCTTCTAAAAGCAAATGGCATTCTTCTAAAAGCAAAAGTGCCATAAGGACATGTAAATGTAGTCTTTTCCTGATCTTCAAGAGTAATAACAATTTGGTTATAACTAGAATAACCATTTAGAAAACAATAATATTCCTTACCAACCAAACGATCTAACATTTGATCAACGAATGGAAGAGGGAAGTGATCTTTCCTTGTAGCTTTGTTGAGCTTGCGGTAGTCCATGCACACTTTCCATCCAATCACCGTTCTTGTTGGAATGAGCCCATTATTGTCATTGGCCACCATAGTCATTCCTCCTTTCTTAGGAACACATTGAACTGGACTTACCCATAAGCTATCAGAGATAGGGCAAATTATTTCGGCATCCAACCACTTGATGATTTCCTTCTTGACCTCTTCCTTCATGATGGGATTCAATTTTCTTTGTTGTTCAATTGTGGCTTTGTGATCTTCATCAAAAAGAATTTTAGGCATGCAAATAGATGGGCTAATTCCCTTAATATTAGCTATGGTCCACCATATTGCTTTCTTGAATTCTCTAAGTGTTCTCAATAAGTTCTCCTTTTGCAACATAGTAAGAGCATTAGAAATAATAACCAGAAGAGTGAAAGATTTTCCAAGAAAAGCATACCTTAAGTGTGTTGGCAGAGGTTTGAGTTTCAAAGTAGGTGGCTCCTCAATGGAAGGCTTAGAAGTTGGCACCAAAGAAGCTGAAATATCTAAAGACTCAAATTGATGATTAGTTCTAAGTCTGGAGTAAGCATTCAACAAATTTGAATATTCAATAAACTCATCATCATCCCTATCAGAGTTAGCAACTAAACATGCTTCAAGAGGATCATTGGGATTTTCTTCTAAGAAAACATCATGTGTCAAATTGTTCACTACACTCACAGAAAAACAGTCTTCAGATGTCATAGGCAATTTTAAAGCTTTGAAAATATTAAATGTTACCTATTGGTCTTGAACTCTCAAATTGAGCTCACCTTTTTCAACATCAATCAAAGCTCTAGCAGTTGCTAAGAATGGCCTCCCAAGAATGATTGGAATTTGCCTATCTTTTTCCATGTCAAGAATTATAAAATTAACTGGAAAAATAAATTTATCTACCTTGACAAGAACATCTTCAATAATTCCCCTTGGGTACACATAAGAACGATCAGCCAGTTGCATAGTTATAGAAGTGGGTTTGCATTCCCCTAAACCAAGTTTCTCAAAAATTGACTAAGGCATTAAATTGATAGTTGCACCTAAATCACTCAAAGTTTTTGCAAAAAAGAAATTACTAATAGTACAAGGGATTGTGAAACTACCTGGATCTTTGAGTTTTGGTGGCAGCTTGTTTTGGAGAATTGCACTACACTCTTCTGTAAGGGAGACAGTTTCAAACTCATCTAGCTTTCTCTTTTTGGAGAGGATGTCCTTCAAGAACTTGACATAACTGGGCATTTGTTCCAAAGCTTCAGCAAAAGGAATATTTATGTGTAATTTCTTGAAGACATCAATGAACTTCTGAAATTGCTTCTCAAGCTTTTGCTTTTGGAGCCTTTAGGGAAAAGGTGGTGGAGGATGGATGACTTGAGAAGTTCCATGATTTTCAGCCTTGACATCTTCTTTCTGTTCAACTTCACCCTCTTTTTCACACATTCCTTCCCTATCAACAACTTCATTCTCAGGTTCATCTACTTTTTCATTCACCTTTTCAATCTCTTTTCCACTCCTTAAAGTGATTGCTTGGCATTGTTCCTTACCTTTAGGATTGATTTGTGTGTCACTAGGTAAAGAACCTTGAGGTCTATTGTTGATGGAATTTGCAAGCTATCCTATTTGGATTTCAAGATTTCTCAAGGATGCTCTAAAGCTTTGAATTATCGCATCATTCTTGGATATATACTGTAACAGAAGTTCTTCCACTTGGAGCTTCTTTTTAGGAACTGGTGGTCTAACTTGTTGTTGAAATTTCAGAGGCATGTTGGGTTTTGGATTGGAAGGCCCTGCATTGTTATTCCATGAAAAATTAGGATGGTTTCTCCAACGAGGATTATAAGTATTGGAATATGGGTTGTTCTGCTATCTGTTAAAGTTCCCCACAAACTGGACTGATTTAGAATTGTATGGACATTGATCATTTGAATGGCTATCCCCACACATCTCACAAATTGAATTTTGAACTGCATGAACTCCCATTGTGTCAATCTTCTGGGACAGTGCAACCACTTGCGCAGCTAAGTTGCTCATTGCATCAATTTCATAGACTCCAACAGCTTGTCTCAAACCCGACCTTTCTGAAGGCCATTGATAATTATTTGAAGCCATTTCTTCCAACAAAGTATAAGCATCTGCCGCATTCATACTCATTAATGCCCCACCAGCAGCAGCATCAATTGTGGTTTTAATTGACCCAATCAACCCATTGTAGAATGTCTGAACTTGCAGCCAATCAGGAAGCCCATGATGTGGACATCTTCGCATTAATTCTTTAAACCTCTCCCAAGCTTCATACAAGGACTCACCATCAAATTGTGTGAATGAGGTGATATCGTTCCTCAACTTTGCAGTCTTTGCAGGTGGAAAGAACTTTGCGATAAACTTTTGAGCCAATTCCTCCCATGTAGTGATAGACCCATTAGGCTATGAATTAAGCCAACTTTTTGCTTTATCATTCAGAGAGAATGGAAACAGTCTCAATTTAATAGCATCATCAGTTACTCCGTTGTATTTAAAGGTATCGCAAATCTCCAAAAAATTTACTAAATGAGCATTAGGATCATCACTGGGTAACCTACGAAACTGGACTGAAGACTGAATCATCTTAATATAGCCTGGTTTAATTTCAAAATTATTCGCATTGATGAAAGGTCTCCTAATGCTTTGGTGCAAACCTTGCAACAGAAGAACTGCATAATCTCGCAATGATCTATTTGCTTCGGGAACCACATTAATGGCATTATTACCATTATTAATGTTATCTTCGGCCATTGTCTGATTTAAAGCTGCAACTTGTAAATTCTCCCTTTGACGTCTTCTAAAAGTTCTTTCTATTTCAGGATCAAAAGGAACAAGATTCAAGTTGTCTTTTCTTTGCATACAATGACCAAAGATATCTGCAAGAAAACAAAAGCTAAAATTAAAACAAGGAAAATAAAATTTGAAGTAAGACTAAATTTCTTGGTATTAGTATTAGTAATAAATCTAAAAAAAAAAATTCCCCGGCAACGGCGCTAAAAACTTGTCAGTTAAAATCCTACTACGCAAGTATACGTATCGAATAGATAGTATATTAGCAAGCAGGGTATCGATCCCAGAGGGAATTGATCTAAAACTTTACTAATTACTAAAATTTGAATAATTCAATCTTATCCAAACAATCAAAATTTATTAATTAACTAAAACTAATTAACTAAAAATAAAACCAACAAGAAAAATCAACGTAATAATAACTTGAGAAAATATCAAATCAAACAAGCCTAGAATCACAATATCCTTCACACTTCATCTAAATCTTACCTCTCTTACTTAAGTTATTTCGATGGGTTGAATTACTAACCTAGTCTCCTAAATTATTTATAAGGGTCTCCGGACTCAACCTAGAAAAATATCTATTTTAACCAAAACACTATATCCTTATGTGATTTGAAATTGAAATAGACTCATTAAGTTTAGGCACTAATCTGGCTACATATGGCCTATAGGTATATCCTTATCCTATACGCAAATCAAATAATTTGATCATATGCTATCCTAATTTTAGTCTACTCTAAACTCCCTTTCCCAAGTTTGTTTAGGTTCCTATATCAATTTAATTAGTGATCAGGCAATTAAAAGCAGTAAGAACAAATTGGAATAAACAATTCAAATCCCATTAAAATAAGTAAGAAAGATATTTAAAAATTTAGACTACATGTGAGTTCAATTGCAATCCTAGAAAAAGAAAACTTAGCCACTCATAATTGCAAAAACAAATAACATTATAATAAATTTAACCATTGAAAGTAACAAGAAAATTAAAAGTAAGGAAGAACACAAAACAATTATTGCCAATTTGATCTCCAAGTTTCAGCCTCAACTTCTAGTTTCTTGAATCTCTCAAAGGTTGCCTCTAATGTTGTTAAACTTATCTTATTTATACTAATAGAATAAACCTAAAGTTTCTTAAGCTGACCTAGAGTTTAATTGGGCTTAAACTGTAATAAAAGGCCCAAAAATCAATTATCAATCTTTACAAATTTTCATTCCCGGCACAGTACAGCCAGCCATTTTCCAACGCGATTTTCTCTATCTTTGAAGTAGAAATGGGAAAATTAATCTGCATAAAAGTTGTATCTCTATCTCTTATCTTTCCACTGGTCCAAAAATCGTATCATTTAAAGTTCCGTAGCTTGATATATGGCCAAAAGACCAAAGTATATGCAAGCAGATTTTGGGTCTGTCTACACCTTACTTTCCAAAATTAAGCCCAATCACCTTTAATCCTACAAAAGAAATAAAAACCAATAAATAATAACCAAATTAACAAGAAAAACATAAAATTAAAATAACTAACTTAAAGTACCCTAATTATAAAAACTAATAAAAATAAATAAAATAACAATTGAAAATTGAGGACTTAGCTAATATTAAATAACAAAATTAGAGTAAAATAATTCTATAAAATAGAATTATCAATGACTGAGGATGTGAGGAGTTATTGAGTTGCATGTGGAATTCAAGGTAAAATTGAGAGGTAAGCATGCAATGTGGGTATGCTATGTTATAGTGAATTTGGTTGGTTGAAAGTTTATGGATTACATGTTAGATTATTGTGAACACTAAGGATGAATAATATGAATTTAGATTACATATTCTTTGGTTAAGGTGCTGCCCATATATGTGTACAATTGAATATATACACAGAAGTAGAGATATTGAGAGAGGTTGGCTATAGTGAGGAATTCTTCAAAATAAAAAGAGCCAAGAATATGGTAAATAGAGCAACAAATATGAGCCGAATTGTGATGACATTTACTAAATATATTAAGTTTAATTTGCTGCTAAAAAGTTTATAAGTGAGGAAAGGTTACTGTGGAGGTGCACCGGAGGAGGTGACTGGGTGACCGACAAGCAAAAGTTAGCTAAAGACACACCCGAATCAGTGGCAAAGTAGCATCCCACCATTGTGAGGTGGGTAGGGGGTGTCTATTTCAAAAGTTTCATAAATTATATAATGATATACGTATGATAAACTTTGCCAGTTTTTTTGAAATGTAATTGTGGATAGCATGAGTTGTTAGCTCCGGTAGGTGATTTTTAAATTGATTTGCAATCGGATTGTACTCGTAATTGTGGATAGCATGTACCGGTAGAATGCTAGGCACTTGTGAATGCTACACATTTGTGAATGCCATGTTTTTAGAAACTTTTGTATATATATAAGCTATATATGTAAAGGGTTTTAGAAATTGAGGAACAAGCTCTTTACCACAGTTTACATCAAAACGTGCCTTACTTGTTTTTGTGATGTGCATTTATGAATAAGCTTTATGTTCACCATGCTTTGATTTAATATTTAAACCTCATGCAAAGGTTTTCCATCATGAATTCTTACAAATGGATTTATAATGTTGTCGTGATTTGTTTCAAAATGGATTTAAAATAAGCTTTTGAAAACCTAATTTGGTTATAAATAGTTTTGTCAAACGGAGAGATTCGAGAGTAGGTTGAATGTCACATCATAATAGTGTGACCCTTGTGCATAAGTGAGCTTTCGCTAAAGAACCTTTGGGTCGTTGACGGGCTATTAAACATGCCTAAGCCATGGTCTGTGATATATACGTGGCAAGGCCACCGGATGATATACGTGGCTAGGCCACGAGTTGATACATGGTTACGACCACATGATTTCTTTGATGTTGGCCAACATCTTTGAGATTACCATGGCTATAGGAAACTAGTGGAATGGGGCCTCCTAGATGTTATTTTGTGGAAATGGGTCCATGGGTTGATTACCTACTCGAGAGTGATATCTCTTTGGGTTTTCAAATACGTATTCTTTCGCATGGTGAGAAATATTGATTTTTTCACAGCACATTTATACGATGGTTTTGTGTTTAACACCTCGAGTATGAATTCGTTTATATGCTTGTGTATAAGCATTGGCATTGCGTAATTTTACGAGAGCGTGCGTGCTTATGTTAGTCTGATTTCGAGTAAAGGACATCAATGATTTCAATGGTAGAAATCTTTTAATTGTACCAGTTTAATAAATTACTTGAAATGGTTGCTTGCATCACAATTTTTTGGTATATATATGTAAGGCACAAATGCTCCATTTGAGTTTAAATGGTTTATATATTCATATGTTTTTAAATATTCAAATTTTCTATCCCTAGCTTGTTTCTCATCTATGTCTTGCTCACGGAGCCGATGATCACTGAGTCGGTGAGACTCAGCCCCTTTATATTCCCCTTTTTGCAAATAAGTGATCAGCCTGCGTGTATTGCCTCAGCACATTTTGACTCGTTGCGATGTAGGTAATGGCATCTCTTAGACTTCCACTCCGTGTTGCTCCACTACCTAGAGGTCATGTTTATGCAAGATGGTCGCATGTATTAAAATTAGTTTATTGGAATTATATCACCGAACAACTTTGATGTCATGCAATGAATTCTAAGTGTGATGTTTGAATGTATTTTGAAATTTGCTAGATTTGGATATTGATATCTAATTGTCGATTTTAATTAAAGTTTCTTATTCAATTTAAGTAGACGATCATATTTATACAAGTCGACAAAATTTTTAATAGTCATCACAAAACAGAATGTTATAAGGAAATTCGAGTCGTTTAATATACGCATTAAAATGTTCGGCTTGGTTAACAAGAATTTTAACTAAGGCTTATTCAGGATTTGGCAAGTTCTCCCAGAAGTCTCAGATGCCGATAACGATCAGAAAGTGATTGTTACAACGTCCATAGTAGAGTTTGCAATACAAGAATGCTTTACACTCTTCCCAACTATGGCTCCTCCTCTAATGGTGAAAAACAGATCCTGATGTCAATTTCCTATAATGAACATCAGATTGAAAATCTAAATCAGTGTACCCTGTTGCTGCAAGGTCACTTTCAAAAAATACACGCATGTAATTCTTCTACGAAGATATTTAAAAATGCATTAAACTGTAGTTTAGTGTTCCATGCCTAGGTTTGACTAAAATCTGCTAACTAATCCAACTGCATAGCAAATATCTGGCCTAGTGCACGGCATAGCATACATGAGACTTCTAATAGCAGATGCATATGGAATTCATCTCATGTTTTCAACTTCCTCTAGAGTTTTAGGTGACATCTCATTAAAAGGATTGATTCCATATCTAGAGGGCTTAAAACCTTCTTGGAATCTTGCATAGCAAACTTGGCCAAAATCTTCTCTATGTAGGATGCTTGACTTAATGCTATCTGCTTGTTCCTACGATCCTTTATAAGTTTGATCCCAGAACATAGCTAGCTTCTCCCAAATCCTTCAGATTGAATTGTTGGTTCAACCAACCTTTAACTGTTGATAACATTCCTACAGCATTCCTAATGAGTAGAATGTCATCAACATAAAGGACTAGGAAAATAACCTTTTTAACCTATATCCTTTTACAGACACAAGGTTTGTCAACATTTTGTTAGAACCATATGATTTGATAGTAGTATAAAATCTTATGTTCCAAGACCTAGATGTTTGCTTAAGTCCATAAATGGACCTATGCAATTCACATACCTTATGCTCATGGCCCTTTTTAATGAAACCTTCTAGTTGAGCCATATAAATGCGCTATTTAAGATCCCTATTTAAAAATGTGATCATATCATCCATTTGCCATATCTCATAATCAAGATGTGTAGTTATGGATAGGATGATCCTGATGGATTTAAGCATAGCAACTAGCGAGAAAGTTTCCTCATAGTCAATCCTTTCTTTTTAGGTAAAACCCTTGGCCACTAGTTTAGCCTCGAAGGTCTCTACCTTCCCATCACTTCCACTTTTTCTTTTGTAAATCCATTCGCACCATATGGGTTTTATCCTTTCAGGTGGATCTACTAGAGTCCAAACTTTGCTAGAATCTAAAGAGTCCAACTAAGATTTCATTGCCTTATGCCACTTTTTAGCATGTACATCGTTAATAGCTTATTTATATGTAATAAGGTCAAATTCATGTTCATCTAAGAGTGCAATAATGTTTTCTCCCAAAACCATGTATCTCTTGGTTGTCTCACAACCTTTTTATTATGTCGAGGCACCATTATTTGATGTTCAGGTTATGTTTTTGTTTCAATCCTTGAATTAGACTGTGTTATGACATCTTTAAAATTAACTCTTAAATATGATATATCAGATAATTCTTTTGAGATAATTTTACTTCTAGGTTTGTGATTTCTCACAAACTCTTCCTCTAAGAAAATGGCATTTGCGCTTACTAAAACTTTCTTATCTTGAGGATTATAGAAGTAATAACCTCTTGTTCTTTTAGATATCTTACAAACAAGCACACCTCGGTCTTTGGTTCCATCTGTTTGGACTTAAAATTTAAAACATGTGCAGGACACCCCCAAGTTCGCAGATGATGTACAGACAATTTACGCCCTGTCCATAGCTCCCTTGCTGTCTTAGGCACAGCCTTACATGGAGTAAAATTGAACAAGTACTTAGCAATTTGCATGCAATATCCCTAGAACAAGATTGGAAAGTTAGCATAGTACATCATTAACCTAACCATTTCTAAAAGAGTCTTATTTCTTCTTTTAGCTACACCATTATGTTAAGGTGTTCTTGTCATTAACAAATATGAAATTATCCCACTGTCAATGAGATATTGCTGAAATTCATGTAATGAATTCTCACTTCCTCGATCTAATCGATGTTGTTTCAATGGCTTGTCTAGTTGCTTTTCAACTTCAGCTTTGAATTCTCTGAACTTTTCAAAGGATTCACTTTTTTGTATGCATTAAATACACAGAGCCATGTCTCAAGTAGTCATCAATAAAAGTTATGAAATATTCATAACCTCCACTAGCTTGTACATTCATTGGTCCACAAACATTTGTGTGCACCAAGTCTAAAACGTTTGGCATTCTGTTACCTGCCTAGAAATACCCTTTAGTCATTTTTGCTTCAATACAAGGCTCACATACTGGCAAAGGACCCTCAACCATGTCTGGTAAAGTACCATCCTTTATAAGCCTACTGAGTCTATTTTGATTGATATGACCTAAACGTAGATGCCAAAGATAATTTTGATTTATGCTAGGTTTTTTTACTCTTTCAGTTTTAAATCATATTGCTTTTACATTATTTGTTGAATAAGTAATAGGCTCAAGGAAATAAAGATTATATCCTACAATTCCAGAACAAATAAAATCCTTATTCGAATAAATAGTGAGTGTCTCACTAAAATAAACTAAATATCCAGACTTTACTAAACAAAAGACATAAATCAAATTTTTATAAATCTCTAGAATGTAATAAACATTTTCCAAAACTAAGCTACAGCCATAAGGAAATTGAAGAATAATGGCTTCCACTGCTAATGTTGAAACGAATGTGCCATTTGCCATCCTCATTTGAAATTACCATTTACTCAGTTTTCTCCTTTGTTGAAACCCCTGTAAATAATTACAAATATGGTTAGTGGCTCTAAAATCTACTATCATGCATTTGTTGAATCAACCACTAAACAAGTTTTTAACATATTTAGAAAACCCATACCTTGTTTACTCTTCTAGATTTCCTAAAGGTAAACCTTGCAATTTCGCTTCCATTGTACTTTCACACCACAATGGAAACATTTTCCTTTGGTGTTGTCTTTTGAAGCAGTATTTTTCTTCATGGGCTTTTTCTTTGCTTCCACTAAGCCTTTAGAAATCTTTTTATTCCCATTTATCTTCCTTTTACCTTTAGGTTTAGGCTTAGAAGTGGAAAGTGCATGTGCTTTGGGCTACTTTTTTAAATCAGGAACCTTTTCCACATTTTGGAGATCATTCATTAGCCTACTTAAGGTGTAATCCTTAGTCTGCAATTCATAATCCAATTTGAACTATGAAAATGACAGATTCAAGCTATGAATGATCATGGATATTTACGTTCATTTATCTCAGCACCATTTCATTATGCCTCATTGAGACAAGAGATCACTTTCAGCATGTAATCTTTAACTGGCTCTCCAAGTTTCTACATAAGATCCATAAAAGCATTGATTGCTTTCACCTTACAAACCTAGTTTTTGTACCAAACATCTCATGTAAGTGCAACATTATGTCAGCAACTTTACCCATGCCTTCGTGTTGCTTTTGCAATGTACTGTTCATAGAGGCTAATATATAGCATTTAGCCAGCTCGTTTGCATCATGCCACTTATTATGATATTTAATATCTTGTGGAATTGATTGGGAAGTCAGTTCTTTAGGCTCATGGTCAAAAAGAACCTATTTGATCTTGTCATAATTAAGGACGATATTAAGGTTTCTTTTCTATTCAGAGTATTTATCACCATTCATAGTGTATTTGTTCAGCAAAATTGAAAGTGGATTCATATTTGTGATGCGGATATGTTTCTGAAAATGCATTTGAAATTATCTAAGCATACTAGTTATTTATGGACTTTGAACATTTCATGATGCATGTATGCATGATGACAATATATAAAACCGTATAAATTGTATTATTAGTTCAAGTTCAATAGTCATTTACCTTTCTGTAATAAATTAACTAACTGTGGGCTGTGAGAATTTACTACCAGGGAAATTGAGACCCTCCCACTTAACTATGTTACCCTGTATCATCATACTTAACATGGTTAAAGAGCACCTTCATTTGATCCACAAAGTTTACTAACAAAGCTACTGTAGGCAAGTTAATAGTAAATTCATGTTGGGTGTAACAACCATTGTTTCATTCTTTAAAGCTCCTTACTTAGTGAGCCTCTATGGGAGATCTTACTTCATAATCTACCTAAAAGGATTTATCTTTTCGGAGGCCTAATCCGTCATGATCTAGATTCATGCTCGCTTATAAGGAGTGACATGTTTCACATACCAATGGGCCAACAATTGAGACCAGGGACTCTAGGATTACTAGCATCCTCCCCTATTCAATATTTTTATACTTAGGGTTTTGATTGACTTTTTGCCAGATTTTCTATATGCATATTTAGAATATCCTAAGTCAAATTATGTGCTTGGTTATGTTTCCAACTAAACGCTTTTAGTATATAACTAAGTCCATATTACCATCTTGTCTAGCTATAATTTATTTTCCTATACTCATTATGTATCTCATAGCATAAAGCTCCTTTTAAACTAAAATAATAATGTATGCATGGCATTTTTTAAGAGAAGTTGGCACCTTAATTTTAGATGATATGTTTTCAAGCATACAAATAATATCTAATATTATTCATATTGATACACATGAATATATAATAATAAGCCATATTAATGTCCATTCAAGAAAAATAAAAAAAAATTACAACTTGTAATTCTCTTAAATCTTGCTTGCTTTTGCTGCTTGCTAGGATCACATCCATTTGGCACTCCTTTGAATTTTATGACTATTTAAAATCTCTAATTTTAATTTTAACCCAATTTGAGAAAATAATTTTATTTTGTCCAATTAATTAATCTCATTAATTAATAACAAAATAAAATAATTTTCAATCCAAGGCTAAAACAAATTAATTTTTCAAAAATAAAAAAAATAATAAAAAATTTTTAAGAATATATATGTTTAAAAAATTATTTATTAAAAAAATTGGAATAAGGCCTACCCCAATGGGTTGTTGCCTAACAACCCAAGGGTGGGTTGCACATAGGAAATCAACACCTGCTGTTGCCTTGCGATAGCATTTGCTATAGCAATTGGCGGTAGCTTGCTACCGCACTTGGCAGGAACTTGTGCTGCTGTCTAGTAGCAACTTGTGCTGCTGTCTAGTAGCAACTTGTGCTGCTTCCCACTAGCACACCCCACCTCTCCTTTTTTATTTTAATCACAAAAATATTTTAATAGAAAAAAATATTTTTTATATTAACAGAATTTTAATGTAAGAAAAACTTTTTTTCCTTTTAAAAAATTAACACAAGAAAAACTCCTTTTTCTTAAAAAAATATTAATAGCCATAGAAAAAGTAAAGAGACCAAATATTGCCTAATTACTTTTTTCCTTTTGGCTTTCATCTTCCTTCTCCATGCATGCACCAAATATATCAAGTAATATTAAAATTACATGGCTTTTCCTAGTTACATAAATTTAAGGAAAAATAAAAAAATCAAGAAGGAAACACGGCGATGATAGGCCGCCCTTCTTGTTATATAGCCAAAAGGAAAGGTTACATGCAAAATTTTCTACGACAATTAATGTGGCAAAAACCTTGAACCATGCATCATAACATACAGGCATACATTGATCACATCAAGATAGTTAAATATATCGAAAGGTGCCAACCATGCAAAATAGATATAAAAAACAAAACTTGTAATAATCCTTGCTCTGATACCAATTGTTGGAGTTGGATCTAAGTGGATTGATATGATTGTAAAACATGGATTTCAAAAATTTTCTTTTATAAAGGAAGCAAGCAATCTAATTACACAAGCCAAAACACACATCATTCTTATTGCAAGTAAGATAATCACATCTTAAAAATGAGAATCTATTAAGTAAAAAAAAGTACCTTTTTTCGAGATTCTTACTTTTGGACACCACCACACCAATGATTGATTTCCCTTCCAAACAAGTTTGCCACTTATTCTTCAACAACACTTTTGTGAGACCTCAACCTCTATAGGCTTGTAACTAGGCATAGACGCCATAACATGGGCTAGGGGTAGTTTCGTTATTTCATCTAATAAGCTCCAAGAAGAAATTTTTATTATATTTTAAGGTCTAAATAGGCATAAGACCGCATAAATGATGTGTAATGATGAAAACACACAGAAAACTAGAAGTTTCAATAATTTTCACAACAGGGGCAAGATGGCCATTTTTCACCTCGGGTAAAAATTTTTAAGTTTTCATGAACCCAAGAATTTTTAGACCATTATGGACCTTGTCCCAGTGTCAAAAGAGTAAAAGATTGCATAAAGGATTTGAAGAGAACAAGCAATTTATGGAGGGGCATTTTCGTAATTTCAAGTGGAATGGATAAGCTTGAGCTATAAATATCTTTTTCTTCCAGCAGCTTCTTCTCCTTCTTCTTCTTCCATCTCACGTTGCTTCCATCCTCCATGGAAACTTGATATGAAACTTTCATAACTTTCTCTCTTTAGCTCTAATTTTCATACCTTTGTGCCCTTTTGACTAGAACCCTTGTGCTCTTTCACTTTCTCACTTTAAAACCCCTGAAAAATCCCAATTCCATACTTTCTCTCACTAGCTAGGTGTATAGAGAGAGAAAGAGAAAGAAAGCCCCTATAATAGCTTGGAAAAGTATTGGAAAGAATTTCAAAATTTCAAGGTTATCAAGGTGAGCAGTAAATTAAAGTTGATTTTAAATGTTGAGGGTGGCTAATGATTAGGCTTGTGAATGTTTTATAGTAGGATGTTTATTCATTTTAGAGTGGTTAAGGTAGTGAATATAGATAGCAATTTAAATGGCAATTGGAAGCTAGCCAAGAAATAGCTTTTAGAATCTATAAGTATGTGAATTCACATAATGGTGATGCTAATGTAGTGGTAGGTTCCAACGAAGCTCTATCGCCCCATTTGGACCATTAGGGAAGTTAGAGTCGATTAAAGGCCTAACAACATACCAGTGAGTGGACTTGCATTTCAAAACTTGTTTTGGGAATCTGAATGCAACTGTACAAACATTTGAAAGATTTTATCCAGTTTTCCTTTGAAAATGTGCCTTGGGAGCAAGCCTTTGGTGAAGTGATTTTATATTGTGAAAATGTACTATATAATGGTTTATGCATTATCACAATATGATAATATGCATGATATGCATTGGGTGCTTCTTTGTATGTTGATGTGGACTAGGCTATGTGCGAGTAGGAGTGTACATAAACCGATGATGACCCGGCTATGTGCTAGTGGGAGTGCACATAAGCCGATGATGACTTAGCCATGTGCTAGTGGGGAGTGCACATGAGTTGATGACGATGGGAGAGTGTGCATGATGATGAATATATATATGTATAGATATGTGTGTTATAGAAAGTTCATGACTATCAAAATGGTTGAAATGCATGTGAAATTTGACATGTTAAAACTTTGGGAAGTTATATGAGTTTCATGTTGTGTTGGTCATGTGAATAGGATGGCCTTTGCTTGAAGGAAATGGGGAATTTTTGCTGGTGCCCTGTTTCTCGCTACAGCGAGAAACTCTCGGGTTGGAAAGGTAAGGCTAGCTGAAAATCTCGCTGCAAATGAGAATGCATTCTCACTGCAGCGAGAATGTTACTGTAGCTTCTTGCTGCAACGAGAATGTTACTGCAGCTTCTTGCTGCAACAAGAAACTTTCTGTTTGTGACCAAAAATTTCATTGCAGCGAGACTGAATCTCGCTGCAGCAAAAAACTTTCTATTTTGCTCTTTATTTGGTTCGGTTGCTACCCTATTTTCCATTTCTTTGATACCATAGTTGAGCATGAACTTCCAACATTAAGGAATAAATGAATTAAGTTTAAAATGAGGAGGTTTGGTGAGAAACCCTTTGCTAGTTGATAATTTAAGTCAAGTGTCATTGCAGCGAGAATGCCTTTCTGCTGCAGCGAGAACCCGTCGTTTATTTGACCTGATTCACATGAATGCTATTAAAGTTTTCACTCTCCAAATCCTTTGTTGAGCATGGACCCTTTTCATAAAGTGATTTACTCATGTGGGGTTTACATGAGGGGTTTTAATAAGAACTAAAACAAATTGCATTGTTTTGAAAAATGAATGCATCATGATTTCGTTAAACATTCCTTAATGTTTGCTTGTTCCTTTTCTTGTTCACTCACTGGGTTATACTCACCATTTTCAACTTCATGTTTTCAGATTAAGAGGTAGCCGGTAACTAGGACAAGGTGTCCTCGTAGACTTGTATCCATCTTTTGGTAGATATCAATGGCATTCAGTAGCTGCACCTTCGCTATGGTTACTCCGCTGGAAATCGAGTCTTCTTTTTTAGATGTATAGACAACTTTGATGTAAATTATTAAGATACATGTTATAGACAATGTATATATATATACTTGATCGATATACCACTATGAGTTCGCAATGTTTAGTATTATTTTGATTCAAAGTTATGAAATATGACTTCAGTAATTTTGATGGAGTAATGAACAGATCATGTAAATAGGCTTGCTTGGGCTTAGTGGGCTATGTCTATTGGGCCTTTACGCCGATCATGGCCAGGAATTTGGGTCATGACAACTTTCAACTTGAACCTTGAGTAGACAAGGTGTAGAATGATAGACTACAATATGGCAATTGATTTTGTCTCTCTTTTCTTCCTAAAAATTAATGGCAATTTTTCTTTCAAAAAATTCAGCCAAAAATGAGAAAGAGGAAAAGAGATACGGCAAAGTTAGGAGAAGGAGCGAAGTGATGGCTAAAACTTTTTCAAGAAAAGTATGTACATTTTTTTTCTTCCAATCTCTTCTCTTTTTCTTAAAACTCTTACCTCAAAAGTTTAATCAATATCAAATACTTTGAATCAATCTTAACCATCCATTTAGAGTTATGGAAGCATCAAACATGCTCCATAATTATCAAAATTAAAATTAATCAATAAATAATTTAATTCTTTAATTATCATTTAGAGTTCTTGATAAAATAAAACTCCTTATTGATTAATAACTCTTATTTTATTATAATCCATCTTTATTTAAAAAGAATTAATAATAAATAAAAGAGTGATAGTCAAACATGGAGTCTCCTTTTCAACATTGATGTCTAGATTCATTTTGGAAGAATCCTCCTAGCATCATCTTAATTCAAGACAACTCTTGTCTTTAATTAAGACAAAAATATTTTATCTTCTCTAAATTAAGACAATATGTTTTCTTGTCTTGATTAAGACGAAAAATATTTTTCTTGTCTTAAATTAAGACAAACATATTTTATTGTCTAAATTAAGACCAAACATGACTTATTGTCTAAATTAAGACAAACATAGTTTCTTGTCTAAATTAAGACATGACATGGTTTTTTGTCGAAATTAAGACAAACATGTTAAAGCTGCCTTTTTTGTACACAATTTAATTAATCAAATAAAATATACATTCCAGTGTAAACAAGTGGAATTCTACAAAGCTAAGTGGGGAATCTATTTGGACATAGATATTCCAAGCTCTAATAAACTTAAAATTATTCATAATCTCATTAAAAATAACTAAAGCTTATTAACCATGAAATCACTCCACCATAGATTCATGGTTGCATTTTTAGATTAACTATAATTACAAGAAATAATTCAATACTTGATATTAATTATTAGCTGTCCAATTTCAAACCTTATATTGTGAACCCTCATAACCATCCAATGACAAAATGTGAATTTACCATTTTACCTTTTATGGCAATTTTGTTCCTTAGTCTGAAATTTCATCCAATTAGTGAGTCAAGACTCTAGATCAAATCTTTTGAGTATCTAGATGTGATGAGTAGCTAATTCATCAATTCACCGGGCTCAAATTAATGACCAACTCTTCCTCAAGTCACTCGAAGTGATGTTAATGTTATGAACTCCATTATTTGAATATATGTTCCCAAATGTTCATCTCAATCTAGATCAATGCTTTATGATGATCATGCTCATGGTATATCAAAGATTTTAAAGAGATTAAACACGAGTCCACTATCCATCAAAATTTTAGTTCTTCTATAAGTAAATGCATAAGTGGGAGATCATGATTTAAGTAACGGTTGAACTTAAATTTGATTCTTACATGCTTCCAGTTCATGTTATAGTGTCATTACTCAAAGTCAACCATTTCAATGATTTGAGACTTATCATTCCCTTGATATGAATCACATTTGTTTCATTGGAAGTAATATGGACACTACAGCCTTGACACAATAAAGTGACCAACTGCACTATATGGTTGTGAGCAATTTTTAAATTCAACTAAAATACATGTCTCGTATATGTGACTCTTCATACAAATGTATTTTAATATCTTAATAGAATCATGGTATTTTAACAACTAGATAATGAATGCTTAAATAAAACTCTTCGTCTGATTATCAAAATGTATATTAATTACAAATAAATTAAATGAAATTAAACATGAGAATTTACTTGCTTTTCAAAGCACCATATTCTTAAAATTCCTAATAATTGGGGGATATGGGCATTCAATTTAAGGTTATTGATACTAAGGCATTATTACCCCTTTTTAAGGTTAGACCAATGTTGATGGATCGGATCAAGGAAGCTCAGGATAAGCATGATTTTATAACTCAAGTTTTAAAGGATCCTTAAGGGAGGAAAGGGCAGATGTCTACCAGAGGCACCGATGGATTAGTCACATATGGATCTAAAGTGCATGTGCTAGATATTGATGATTTGAGACAAGAGATCCTAGAGCAAGCACATGTGGTTGCATATGTTGTTCATCTAGGCACCACTAAGATGTACCATTGTTGGCTCTATTAGTTTTTGATGATAATAAAACATTCCCACTCATTTGTATCTAATATCTCTACTTGACTGTGCAGGATAAAATTGTATACCAAGAATAAATCAATCATTCAAAGGCACATATCAAAAATCATATCAATAAGGAGCCATAATTGATCAACAAAACAGAAGCGTCTTAGTTGGATAATAAAGGGTATTAATCAGCTGAAATTCAAATTAGAAGTTGGCGGGCTCAAGAGGATTGAGAAACAGAGAAAACTTAGTCAACCAAGAAGTAAGTTAGTCGACTAAGAATCTACTGCTAGAAATCTGGACTTCAAGACAAAAATAAGTTAATCAACTAAGAAGGAAGTCAGTCGACTAAATGCTCACTGTCAAAAACTAGGATCAGAAGACAAAGACAACTTGGTTGACTAAGAGCGCATTTAGTTGACTAAGATCATTCTATCAGAAAATTTGAATTGAGCACTAGAAAATATATTAACGGCTAGAACTTCCACCAAACTATTTCCAATGGTCAAAAACTACCTAACACCTATCAGAGCTGATTTTTCAAGTATTTAAGAGCCTCATAACGGCTAGAAAATGTTATTAAGGCTTCCAAGTCCAAAAAGAGGTCAAAATATGACAAAAACCTTCAACATACTTTCTACACTTCACTCCTATTCTTGCAAAAAATTCAAGCACTTCACTTTGTACCACTTAGATAAAGTTAGAGATCATAGGTACATGTCACGACCCAATTTTCCATCCATGACTGGCGCATGGACTCAATGGACATAGCCCACTAAGCCCAAGCAAGCCTACTTACGTAATCCTGCTCATCATCCCATCAACTACTTTTAAAGTTAAATCTCACAATTCTAACCTTCAAGTACTTTACTAATAAGCTATAGCAATCAAAACTGCATTTATATTAACCCAAAATAATACTAACCATTACCACTTATGGTGGCTTACCAATCAAAATATACTTATATGGTCTAAGGCATGCACCTTAGTTCTTTACATCACATGTACATATTTACAAACAAAATGACTCTTTGCTTCCAGCAGAATGACCAAGGTGAAGGGACGGTTACTGAATGCCAACATACCTACCAAAGGGACGAAACTACGTGGACACCTAGGCCTAGGTTCCAATTGCCTCATAATCTGAAAACATGAAGTTGAAAACAGTGAGTACAAACTCAATGAGTGAACATAAGAAGGGAACAAGCAACGATAAGGAAAGTTGATAATCATGATGCACTTATTTGAAAATAATGCAACTTAGTTCAAGTTCTTATTAAAATCCCTCCATTAAACCCTTGGTTATCAAATCATTTAATGATGAAGGAACCATATTTAGTATGAAATTAGAAAGAGAGGAAATTTTCAGCAATTATCCAAGCAAGGCAGTATAAACAGAAAGTTTCTCGTTGCAATAAAATCAATTTCCAAATAAACAGTAAATTTTCAAGATTCATTATGTGTATCTCACCTAGCTCATGTGCATCCCACCACGTTGTGCAAATGGCCGGACATCCCATATCACCCAACTCATGTGCATCCCACCACATCGTGCACATAGTTGGACATCCCATCCATCTCCCTCACCACCGTCATCACTGGCAAGTGCACACTCACCCCGCACATGCATGGTTACATTTATCACACAATGGTACCATTTATGACATAGTATATATTATATCAACATTATACAAAAACATATAGATTCATCCTTTTACACATTTCACTTTTCACAACATCAAACATTTTATCAAGGGCTTATTCCCAGGAAATTTTAAAGCAGAAATCGATGAAATTTCCAAATGATTCATTGAAACACATAAACATTTCCCTAAAACATTTTGAAATGCAAGTTCACTCACTAGTATTTGTTGAACCTTTAATCGACTCTAACTTCCCTAATGGTTCAAATGGGGCTGAGGGCCTCATTAGAACCTATCACACACAAAAACATCACAGCCAATCCAATTTACATTAATATTACTTTGAAAGCTATTTTCCAAAATCAAGCTTCACTAACCCTTCCTATTTATCTTGTTTTACCATTTGATTGGCTATTCAATTCTCTACTTTAGTAACACTAGAAATAGATAAACAACTTCAGCAATACACAATTCATAACTCTAATTATTAGCCTTTATCAACAACTTAAAACCAATCTTAATTTGTCACTCACCTTGGTGGATTGTAATGAAATTTCTTCCCAAGAGTCCTCAGGCTATCATGAAACCTTTCTTTCTCTCTCTACAAAGTTCAGCTGGTGAGAGAAAGTATTGAAGAAAGACTTTTAAGGGTTTGTTTAAGGTGAGGGAGTAAAAGAGTATGAAAGACCCTACAACAGGGTGTGTAGAGCACAAAATTAAGGTTAGTTTGGGAGAGTGATGGAAGCTTGAGAGAAGCTTTCATGGAAGAGGAGATAAACGTGAGATGGGAGGAAGGAGAATAAGAAGTTGCTAGAGAAATGAAGAAGCTACTAGAAGAATGAGATTTTTATAGTTAAAGCTTATCTAAATCTTCATGCAATTACAATAATGCCCTTAACAAGATCACTTGTCACGACTCGAAACTCTCCTCGAGCTAGTGACAACAGCCGCGTGTCCCGATAGACATTCATCACTCGAAATGCCGATCGGAACCTCATAAAGCTTTAATATTAATTTTCTCACCTCCCTTGTGATCAACAGTTGTAAAATAACATGTTTTGAGAGGTTATAAACTATTTTCAAATCAAAACAATAGAAAAATAATTTTTGTCTCACAGGGGCTTTTTGGTCATTTTTCCACACTAATCTCGAAACCAGTTAAAAATGTACTATACGAGTGGAAAACACATATTTCATAATCAAAAATAAATTTAGATGTCTAAAACATTCATTTTAAACGAAACTATATCTATTTGAATATAACAAAAATATTCAATAAAATATTCTATTTTCTTATAAAACAATATTTATAGAGTTATCGGTAAATAATTATTGTAGCTAAAAGCTAAATAAATTCATACATACTGTAATACAGATAACGAAAGTATAAAATTTAATTTACAGTGGCATGTGGGCCCACGAATGACCAAAAGTATCAAAAGAAATGAACCTACAGTTTTTGGATGATGCAAATCTAACTGTAGTCCTCAACGATATTAGCTATCTATAGTCTGTTCTAAGCCTAAAATGGGTGGAAAATAGGGTGATGAGATTATAAAATCCCAGTGAGTAAACAAACATCATTTAAATTAGCTAAAGCCGAGTAAAAGGAGACAATCAAAATATCCCATCACATTACGTATTTCACAACTTGAAAATTCATCCCAGCCCATACAAACGGTTATATTTTATTTAATTTCTCATTAAGGCTTATGACTTTCATAAACATTTGGCTCATGCCATCAAATAGTACTCGATGACACCTTGATCAAAGGCATACACTCGAGTCCGCCAAGGCTGTTAAAAATTTCGTATACACGTAAAACGTATTTTTATTTCATTTTGAAAACATAGTCGTTCCTTGGCGTTAGCGAAGTTCATCATCATGAGGTGGTTCGGCGTGACGTGAACTCTAACCATACCTCAGGAGATACCCTACGTGTCTCTCCGATCGAGATATGAATATAACCGGATTTTGTGCCTCTCTAATAGGCTGGTCCACAAAACCCGCCCACTGCAGCAAACTAAACCCAGCATATAATAAAATTTGCAATAGCATGACATGGCAATTACTTTATTTTACAGCCTCTCAAGGCAAATCAATAATTCATGCATTTTCAGCACATTTAGTAATTCAACCATTCATGCCAATGTTGCCATAAGCCAATCAATTAAAACCATAAATTTACAATATATCAAGTGGTCTCCAATTACTCTATTTTCAAAGTCATCATTCAATTTCAAGACAATTTATAAATTCATTTCATTTAAACACATTTTCCATAAAATTCACAAAATTGAATAAAAAGACCACTTTAGATAATTAAAATGATGATAAGGTTACTCACTTCACAATAGCGGGATTTCTGCATCGCTATTGATTCGTACACGTATAATTATTCCTATTTGCCAGTCACATACTTCGTTCGGCACACTTCCACAGTAAACTTTCCTAGCAACAATTTTAAACCCAATGTACTTAGTGCATCAATTCCACTTCTCTTTCTCATTCTATCATAAATCCATTCACTTAATCCACTTATTAATATATTTTTACTAAAATTTATTTGCATCCTTCGCTTACGTAATTTTTTAGATTATTAACACTAGTAACTTATTTATGGTATTAAGTGCCTATTTCAACCTTCTAAGCAACTTAAATTTTTACTTCATATCACTAAATAATCAATGTATAATTAAATAAAATGATCTAGCCTCCAAACAGTCCAACTTCACAATAAGCCATGGAGAAGAGTAAAGCAATTTTACCAAATTAGGCTAGGTTAGCCCAAGTCTCCACCTTCCTTCTCTTTTGGACTTTTCTTCCTTTGTCATTTTTGGACCCTTTTTCATGGACTCTTTCCATCTCTTTCTAATTGGGCCATGCCCATTCTTTCCTTATTGGGTCATGTCCACTTTTATGCATATATGTAGATATATATATATATATATATATTTTTCTTTTCTTTTTCTTTTTCTCTTCATCTTTTCTCCAGTCGACTAGCAGCTTCTTGCTTGTCTTTCTTTTTCCTTTCTCACATACAAGAGCTGTCCATAATTTCCTCCTCTCTCTCATTCTCACCGCCGGCCACAACTTCTTGTTTGTCAACCAAGAAATTTTTAACAGCTAGAGCTGCTCATATACATATCAAAATCAGCAGTTAAGCTGCTCTATTTTTCTTCAAAATCAGTAGCTAAGCTGCTCTATTTTCCTTTCAAAAATCAGTAGCCAAAGCTACAAAGATTAGTAACCAAAACCATACCATTTAACCCTCAAAATCAGTAGCAAAAATTACACTTTTCAGCCTTCAAAATCAGCAGTTAAAGCCTCAAAAATCAGTAGCCGAAGCTTCTCCTTCCTTTCTCAAAATTAGTTCTTTCCTCCTCTAAAATTTGCAGTAAAACTCCCCCTCAAGTTAGCTCTTTCTCCTCTCAGTTTCTTTCTCAAGCTTGGCTTTCTCTTCTTTTTTTTTTTCTCTTTTCTCTTGGCTGTTTCTTTCTTTCCTTTGTTCTTTTGTTTCTCTTTTATTCTCCCTCACAACCAACTTCTCTCCCTTCTTCTTTACTTTGTTATTTACTTTTTTTTTTTGTTTTCATGAATCTTCCAATTTGTTTTCTTCCAATATGGCCGCCCCCCCCCCCCCATTTTTCTTTCCTTCTCCATTTTATTCCACATGGTCGGCCTCCCTCCATCAAACAAATCAAAGAGTCTTTTGACTCTTTTTATTGACCACATGGGCGGCTGCCCATGTTCGTCTATCTTTATCTATATTTTTATATATATATATATATACTATTATTATTTTGTTATATGTTCATTTTATTTCTCTCATTAATTCCACTACATATCTTTCAATCTCTATATTTCAAATTCGATCTTTTTGATATGCCTAAATGTCACGACCCAATTTCTCGGGCCATGACCGGCGCATGAGCTCAATGAGCATAGCTCACTAAGCCCAAGCAAGCCTATCCATTTACCTTTGCTTAAGAAATTTATCATATCATGCATACACACACTCTTTTTTTTTTTTCGGGTGTGAACATAGCCAAAACACAATGGCATTATAGATAATAATATACATGCACTATACCAGTCATGTATTTAGCAATTTACATTGCATACACATATTCACATTGTTAGATTGTATTCATAACACAAAAGGACCCATGACTTCCAGCGGAGACATTTACAATAAAAGGGATTACTATCGAATGCCAGACACATACCCAGGAGATGAACTACAAGGACTCCTCAATCTAGGGTCCAACAGTCACCTGATCTGAAAACATCAATTTTTATAAAACGTGAGTACAATACTCAGTGAGTGAACAAGGAAGGGAACAAGCAACAATTAGGGAGAATTTAAAATCATGATGCACTTGTTTCAAAACAATACAATTTAGTTCATTCCTATTTAAAACCCCTCCAAACCCGAGAGTTTCTCACTACAGCGAGCATGAATTTCGCTGTAGTGAAAACAGAGCAACAAGAGAAACATTTTTTCTCACTCAACAAAAAGCCATCCTGCTAAACTAATAAAATCAACCTAAAATTCATGAAAATTCTCAAAGTACAATGTGTCAACTTTCATGTACATTACAACCATAAATCATTGTCCATCAATTTGCTATATCACACATATTTACATATGTATATATATATATATATATATGTATATGCCCATCATCATCATCTCACCAACCCATTACCATCATCACCGACTCATCATCATCATCACCAGCTCATGCGCACTCCCTACTCGCACATAACCGGGTCATCACCGGGTTATGCGCACTCCCTACTCGCACATAACCAGGTCATCCTCGGCTTATGTGCACTCTCTACTCGCACATAGCCGAGTCAACATAATTACACAACGTTATATTCAAGCATATATGTATATCAACATAATGCAGCCACATAGAAATCCATAATAACCACATTTCATAACATAAACTTTTTTTCAAAAGCTTGTTCCCAAGGCATTCATTTTCATGAAAAATTACATAAAATCATTCAAACACTTTGTTCAAAACGGTCATATTCCCAAAACAATTTTGATAGGCAATCCACTCACAAGTGTCGAAAATCCGGATTCTGGGTGAACTCTGACTAATAGTTCTCAAGCGTATTTCCTTTGCCTTTTCCGGACGTCTCACCACCTTGACAAATAACAAAGTCGAGGAATTTACTATATTGTCCCTAAATTGATATAAATTAATTTAAACTACTAATGCTTGATATGTAAATGCAAAAATATGTCCGATTACCGCTTAATCACGGTATCGATTAAATTCGACCGATCACCCGATTAATCGGCGATTGTGTCCAAATCACCTCCAAATTAATTCATTTCTCCTCTAATACCTTAATTTACCACATACATTTAAATAAAGCCAAATTCAGCATGAGAACCCTCACAATTCCTTATAGAAAAAAATTTGGTCATTTGGTGTACTAGCATCAAATTTTTTTCTATATAACCGTTTCACCTTACTTCATCATTTTCCATGCCATTTTCCTTGAAATAAAAACAATCCCCCATTGATATTCAGCCCTCATGGTTCGCCCAACAAGGAACCCTAGAGAAATTGAATATTTCTTTTGTGTTTTTGTTCATAACCATGCTTAACTATCCCTAAACACTAACATAGTCTAAAATCAAATTATTCCAACAACAATTCCTCTTCCATACCCATTTTTCAGAATTGAATTCATCATGATAACTCAATATTCAACCATGGAAATCAAGAACAAAAGCATGGGTAAGCTAGGTATCAAGGAGAATTAAAGAAATTTTAACTTACCTAGCTTGTTTCCTTGATTTCTTCACTTTTTCTTTGAATTTCCACCTAGGTTTTCTTGTTTTTCCTTTTGTTCTTCCTTTTTTTCTTGTTGCTGGATGTCTAGGCCGAATATGGTGAGGGAATTGGGGATTTAATGGGCTGATTTCTATAGAAAATAATAAAATAATCAAGCATGCCATGTGTCACATGCTTATTGGCCTAAATTTTTAACTTTTTGACTTTTTCTTCTTAATTTTCCACCACAAATATTCTGGTATTTATCCAATCCTACCACAATTAAAATCCCTTGGTCTTGACAGGTACTGGGGCGAGAAATTTACCGATTTGGCCCCGAGATGAAAAAATTACGATTTTGCCCCTATACTCCGAAATGTACCGGAATCTCATTATTTCTACTTTTGAACCTAAAATAACACTAATATTGATCAATATTAATCAAATGGGGCAAAAAAATGTTATATAAAAATTCCCGTTTAGTCCTCTAGTGGTAAAATTACCATTTTGCCCTTGTGCTCCAAAAATACCGGGAATCAAAATTTTTCATTGCTAAACATCATTTATACTCCAATAATCATAATTATATTTCATATAATTATTCTTGGTCAAATGTGATCAAATCTTGGCTAGAAATCTCCATTAAATCATCAAATGGTAAAATAACCATTTTGTCCCTAATCAAACAATTTTCCTGATGGACTTCAAATTGGACTTTGAACTCCGAATCACTATTCTAAGTCGTTCTGTGGGTTTCAAAATTTTCAATTTCCTCTTAGAATTTCTATTTGAACTAGTTCAAGGCTCGATTTAACTTAGTCGTACCACTCGGTACAATACCGTGTTTTAATCGAGTTTGACAGGGTCTCACTAAAAATTTCAAATTTCATCTATCTTCCTTCCTCTGTACGTGTACTACCACATTATCAAAATTATACTTCAACACGGAATTACCATAATATTTAAATATTCACTTATTCGCGTTGGCTCGACTTAGCAAAACACGCATATTTCACTTTCGTCGCTCATTTCCAAAAATTTGTTTGTATTTCTTTTCCCCCACTTGGATCAACCATATGATCCTTTTTCATGATTGATTTTGATTTCGACATCCGGTAAATATTAATATTTTAATATTATTTTATTCTAAAAATTTCCTCTTGTCTCCTTGGTACCTAAAATACCTTATTATGCCTCAATTGACTTCCGAATCAACTTTTATCTCACAAATTCTCTTTCGATAAAAATATTATTATTTTATTATTATTTCCTCGCGTGCGGAATATTTTATCTTAAACTATTTCTTTTATCTTTTATCACTTTTAAACATTATAATTGACCTAAATTTGCATCCAATCAACTTTATTAATCACTGTTTCAAAATATGGGGTATCACACCACTTGTCTTCCTCATTTTCTTGTGTAATCTTTTTACTCTTTTGACATTTGAAAAAGGTCCAAAATCCTCTGAAAGAGGTCCCTTAAGTAGCCCCCAAAAGTCCTAGCTTCAAAAATCCCCCAAACTTGTTATTTGTGGATATTACGATGAGGGCTACGGCTTTTAATTTCCAGCACCGCGGGGCTCAAATGTTCTGTTTGAACTTGTTCTTCTAGTGTAGTACTTCCACTTCAACAAAAATGTTGACTACCTTCCCATCAAAACTGGGCAAAGTTGTAGCCCTACTTCTTAGCTTTCTAATGGTCCAAAAATCATGTCATTTGGACTTATTTAGTGGGACATATGCTTGAAAAACCGAAACATATATAAATAGAGCAATAGCCCATTATGCACCTTTCTTCACCAATTGAAATTAGTTTTTAATCCTACTCCTATAACGACATAAAATAATTAGAAGTAATGTAAAACTAACATCATTAGCTCAAATTAAACCTTTAAAAATATGTTCTACCTTGACTTACATGGTTATGAAGGTCAAGGTTTCACAGTTCACTTTTATTTTCTTTTCCTTGTATATTTAGAGTGTGCGGGACACTCTAAGGGAATTTATTCAAGCTTAGACTGCTCGATTGGGTGTATAGGTTCTAACTTAATCTAGAAAAGTTAGTTTGGGTATTGGTTGATCTCGAGAAAATCAATTGTAAAAGGTTGTGGCTGAGCCTACTAAAAGCCACTGTAAAGCTTGGTGGGAGCTTGAGAATTCCACCGTTTTTAGTGAGTTCATTTGGAAAATCCTTGGTTGAACAATCAAGGTAGTGGATGTAGGTCCTTAATTGAACCACTCTAAATTATGGTGTATTGTCTACTCTGATTATGTTTTTAGTTTTTTATTCATTTTTAAATCTTTCTTTTATCTTGCATTTGTCCCAAATTAGAAGTCAATTTTAGTAAGAGCCAAAAAGTGCTATCCACCCCCCTCTAGCACATTTACTTGGGACCAACAAGTGGTATCAGAGCCTATCCCTCTTTGTCCAGGCTTAATATTCTTAGGGAGATCTTTATGGCTCTTAAAAAATTAGTAGTTGCTGAGGGACAATCAACAAACAAATAGACCACCTCTGTTTCATGGCTCAAATTACCCATATTGGAGTACTAGGATGTCAATATATATTAGGGCAATAGATTATGAGATGTGGGATGTTATCACTGATGGTCCCTTTATTCCTTCAACCTTAAATGTTGTAACTAACGAGATGATTCCTATGCCAAGGTCCGAATGGACCAAAGCTGAAACCAAAAGAGTCCAAACAAACTTTAAGGCAATCAATACACTGCATTGTGCTTTAACTCCCACTGAATTCAACAAAGTGTCAAGCTACACCACAGCTAAACAAGTGTGGGATAAACTTAGGATTATTAATGAAGGGACTTCACAAGTCAAAGAGTCCAAGATAGCTCTCTTAACCCACAATTATGAGATGTTTAAGATGGAACCAGGTCAAGATATCACCAGCATGCTAGATAGGTTCACAAACATCACAAATAAACTCAATCAACTAGGCAAACCAATTCCAGAACATGAAATTGTGAAAAGACTTCTTAAAAGCCTGCCTAAAAATTGAAAGCCAAAAGTGATTGCCATTCATGAAGCCAAGGGCCTAAATATCATAACCCTTGATGAAATTTATGGGTCGCTTCTCACTCACGAGCTGGAACTCAAGGAAGAGGAAGAAGAAGACAAAAGAGAAGCTAAAGAAAAGAAAACATTACCTTAAAAGTGAGCATCCTTGAAGAAGAATTAGATAGTTTATCTGGTGAAGATGATAAGGAACTAGTTATGGTTGCAAGAAGGTTCAGAAAGCTTATGGGACAAAAAAACCAAAGATTGGCTAAAAGAGGGTATAGAAGAGATCAAGGCTCTTCATGGAGAGCCAAAAATAAAAATGAGTCCAACAAAAAGGAAGAGCTTATATGCTTTGAATGCAAAAAGCCAGGACACTTCAAGTTAGAATGCCCCTTACTAAAGGAAGAAACGCCAAAGAAAAATGAAAAATCAAAGAAAGCAATGGTGGCTACAACTTGGTCAGATAATGATACTTCAAGTTTTAGTGATGAAGAAGAAAAAGCTGAAAAAAGAGCAAATTTAAGTCTGATGAAAAGAATGATTAATCTGAGGTATCTTCAACCCCTTGTGATATTTTTATTGATGAACTTCAAGAGCAGTATGAATGTCTTTATGATGAATTTGAAAAACTTGCTTCAAAATACAAAGCTTTAAAGAAAAAGACCGCATCTCTTGAAACAGATTTAGAAGAGATTAAACATGACTTCAAATCTGTTTTTGAACAAAGAAACATTCTTCAAACATAACTAGAGCATTCAAAAACTAATTTTGAAACTCAAAAATTGGAATTAGAAAATAAAACTGAAGCTTTAGAAAAAGCAATTGAAGAAAGTGTTGCTTTTAAGAATATAAGAAAAGAAACTTCAAGAAGAAATACATACTTCAAGAAAAATTCTGATAAGGTATCATCTAGAGGTTACATTTGTGATAGAGTTGGTCATTTATCTTATGATTGCATAGAAAACAAAAGCATGCAGAAAACAAGAAAAATTTGGGTTCCAAAAGGATCCTATGTTGTAGCTAACCTTCAAGGACCCATCAAAGTATGGGTACCTATTAAGAAAAACTGAAAATTTGTTTTGCAGGTTGAGCTGAACCTAAAAGACACATGTTCAAGAGCTCAACTAAGGGAGAAGTAGCCTTGGTACATAGACAATGGCTGCTTAAGGCACATGACTGGAAATAAAATGCTATTTGCTCAGCTAGACCAAAAAAAGGGAGGTACCGTTTCCTTTGGTGATGATTTAAAAGGTAGAATTTATGGTATAGAAACCATTGGTAAAAACTCTCAAGCTCGAATTAGTCATGTCTTGCTGGTTAAAGGTTTGAAACACAATTTATTAAGTATCAGCCAATTGTGTGATAAAGGATTTAAGGTATGCTTTGACTCAAATAAATGTGAAGTGATAGATATAAATACTAACAAAGTTTCATTTATAGGAAAAAGAATTAAGAATATGTATGTTATATTTCTTGAAGATCTTGAAGTGAATTGTGAAACATGTCTTATGGCAAATGTTCAAAATGAAGGCTAGTTATGGCAAAGAAGACTTGGACATGTGAGCATGCATACCATCTCAAAATTGATAAGAAAATATCTAGTTATAGGATTTCCTGAACTTAAATTTGAATATGATGAAATTTGTGATGCATGTCAACTAAGTAAACAAATTAGAACATCTTTCAAAACCAAGAAGGTTGTCTCCACCTCTAAACCTCTTGAACTACTGCATATTGATTTATTTGGACCTATTAGCACAATTAGCCTAGGAGGTAAATCATATGGCTTTGTAATAGCTGATGACTACTCAAGGTATACTTGGGTCTATTTTCTTGCTCATAAGTGTCAAGACCCAAATTTCGGGCCATGACCGGTGTAAGGGCCAATAGACGTAGTCCATTAAGCTCGAGCAAGCCTATCTATCTATCCCACTCATCATTCCATCAAATATTGCTAAGTCACAATTTATAACTTTAAATCAAAATGTTGATAGACATTGCCAACTCGTATTGGCATTACTCATTTAAAATATCATACATTGTCTATAGCATGTATTCTAATAATTTACATTAGGTTCGTCTATACACAACAAAAGAATACTCGACTTCCAAAGAAGGAACTCGGATGAATGTACAACTACTGAATGCCAAGACACCTACCAAAATATGGATACAAGTCTACAAGGACACCTCGTCCTAATTACCGGCTGCCTCGTGATCTGAAAACATGAAGTTGAAAATGGTGAGTATAGACCTAGTGAGTGCACAAGAAAGGGAACAAGCATACCATAAGGAATCTTTAATGAAATCATGATGCATTATTTTTCAAAACAATGCAATTTGTTTATATTCTTATTAAAAACCCCTCATCAAGCTCTTAAATGATTAATCGTTTGAAAATCACGAACACATACATAACGAACCATTTGAAGAATGAAAGCTTCAATATTACACAAACAAGTCAGATACGACAGCGAATCTTCGCTGTAGTGGAAAGGTAATTCTGCAGCGAGAATGAATTTTCGCTGCAGCGACGTTGGGATTTAGTTATTAGCTAAACGAGGGTTTCTCAATTGGCCGAGGGTTTCTCACTAAACCTCCCCATTTTAAACTTAACTCATTTAATCCTTAATGTTGGAAGTCCATGCTCCGATATGGTAGCAAAGAAGTGAAAGACAGGGCAGCAATTGGACAAGATAGGAGACCAAAACAGAAGGTTTTTCACTGCAGCGAGATTCTCTCTCGCTACAGTGAAATACTAACCCAGAAATAGAAGGTTTGTCGCTGCAACGAAATTTCACTGATGAAACAGAGAATTTTTCTCTGCAGCGAGATTCCTTTTTTGCTGCAGTGAGAAGCTACGGTGACTATCTCGCTGCAGCAAAATACATTTTCGTAGCAGCGAGAACCAGTTCTGGTGAAGGTTCTTAAACCCGAGAGTTTCTCGCTGCAGCGAGAATGAATTTCGCTGCAGAAAAAATAGAGCAACAAGAAAAAAGTTTCCCCTCACTCAACAAAAAGGCCATCCTGCTAAACCAACAAAATAAACATACAGCACATGAAAATTCCCAAAGTGCAATGTATCAAATTTCTCATATATATATCAATCATATATCACATTCATAAGTTTTCATTTCATAAGTCTAGATGTGCATAATTACATAGATAAACATCAACATCATCATAAACACACCCGGCTCATGTACATCCCCCCACATCGTGCACATAGCAGGCACCATCGTGTGCATCCCCCCACATCGTGCACAATCAACGCCATCGTGTACATCCGCCCACATCGTGCACACGGGCACTATCATCATCCATCTCTCACGCCACCATCATCACCGGCATGTGCATTCCCCAACATCGTGCACACACACGATTACAGTCATTATACACAATATCATTCATCATGCACAACACACACATTTATATATCATCATACTACAATAGTGCATGAATCCATAGCATTCACATATCACAATATAAAACCATTTTGCAAAAGCTTGCTCCCAAGGCACTTGTCTTTATGAAAAACTTGATAATTCATTCAAATGGGTGGCAAATACATTATATTTCCCAAAACAAGTTTTGAAGGCAGTCCACTCACCAATTGATTGTAGAGCCTTTAGATGACTCCAATTCCCCTAATTGTCCAAATGAGATGATGGGGCTTCCTTAGAACCTAGGATCACATTAGCATAAGCAATAGGTCGATTTAAACACTATGAACCCTAAAAGCTATCTCTTAACTAGCTTTCAATTGCCACATTAAATGGCTATCTATGTTCACTATCTTAATTACTAAAAAGTAATGAACATAGTCAACAACAAAACAGCTCATAAATGCTAATTACTAGCCATTTTCTGCAGCTAAAAACCAAGCTTAATTCATCACTTACCCTAGTGCTCCTTTGTAGTCAAATTCTCTTCCAATTGCTTCCAAATCAATGAGGTAATTCTCTCTTTCTCTTTCTAGAACGTCCAACTAGTGAGAGAAAGTGCAGAAATGAGATTTATCAAGGGTTTTAAAGTGAGAGCATGAAATAGCACAAGGGTTTTTGGAAGGGTGCACCAAAAGCATGAAAATTGAAGCTAGAGAGAGAAAGTTATGGAAGCTTGAAGAAAACTCCCATGGAGGAATTGAAGAAACGTGAGAGAGGAGAGGGAAGAAAACGACCAGCTGCTATAAAATCTCTAGAAGCTACTGGAAATTCAAGATATTTATAGCCAATCTTATCCATTCCCTTAAAATTACGAAAATGCCCTTCCACCAATTAACTTATTCTCCTCCAATCTTTTATGAAATCTTTTTGTTCTTTTGACACTAGGACAAGGTCCATAATGGTCTAGACATACTCGGGTTCACAAAAACATAAAATTGTAACCCGAGGTGAAAAATGACCATTTTGCCCTTATCGTGAAAATCGTCGAAATTTTGGTTTCCTTTCCATTTCACCCCTAATTTCACCATCCATTTATGCCTTAAGCCTACTTAGGCCATAATATTGTTTAAAACTTACTTTGGGAGCTTATTAGAGAAAATGACAAAACTACCTTTGGCTCGTATTATTACCTCTATGCTTAGTTACAAGCCTATAGAGGTTGTGGTCTCACAGCAAGAATGATGCTCTAACTACATTTATAAATCATTGTAGGAAGGTTGAAAATGATAAAAGACTTGTCATAGTTAGTATTAAGAGTGATCATGGAGGTGAGTTTGAGGGAGATGAGTTTGAAAACTTTTGTAATGAATAGGGGTTGGATCATAATTTTTCTACACCTAGAACACCCTAGCAAAATGGAGTTGTAGAAAGGAAAAATCGAACCTTAAAGGAGATGGCTCTAACAATGCTTTGTGAAAACAATTTACCAAAGTACTTTTAGGTAGAAGTTGTAAACACTGCAGCTTACATCCTTAATAGAGTGTCAATGAGAGCCATGATATCAAAAAACCCATATGAATTATACAAGGTAGAAAACCAAACATCTCTTACCTTAGAAGCTTTGGCTGTAAATGCTTTGTGTTGAACAATGGAAAACATCCTCTAGGAAAGTTTGATGCTAAGAGTGATGAGGCTATATTTCTAGGATATGCATTGAACTCCAAAGCTTATAGAGTTTTTAACAAAAGATCTTTAACCGTTGAGGAGTCAATCGATGTAGTTTTTGATGAATCCAATGCCTTACAAAAGGAAATTCCTGTTGATGAAGATGACACGGATGACCTTGAAAGACAAATGAAAGAAATGAGTTTAGCTGACAAGAAAAACAGTGAAGAAAATTCCCTAGGAAGAGAAACAGAACCTCGACCTTTAGAAACTTTGCAAAGGACTAAAAATCAACACAATGATCTTTCAAAGAGTTGGAGGTATATCAAGGATCATCCACAAGAGTAAATCATAGGTGATATCTTTCAAAGAGTCAAGACTAGGAAAATAACTAGAGAAACATGTGAATTCACAACTTTCATCTCACAAATTGAGCCTAAAAGCTTTGTAGAGGTAGAAAAAGAAGAAAGTTGGACATTGGCCATGCAAGAAGAGCTTGATCAATTTGAGAGAAACCGAGTATGGACTCTAGTCTCTAAGCCATTAAATCATCCCACTGTTGGCACAAAATGGGTTTTTAGAAATAAGGTAGATGAGCAAGGAAATGTTATTAGGAACAAAGCTAGGTTAGTGGCTTAAGGGTATAACCAAGAGGAAGGAATTGACTATGATGAAACCTTTGCACTTATTGCTAGGACAAAAGCTATTAGATTGTTGCTTGCATTTGCTTTTTTTCATGAACTTTAAACTATTTCAAATGGATGTAAAAGGTGCATTTTTATATGGTTCATTCAAGAGGAAATCTATGTTGAGCAACCCCTCGAATTTGAGGACTATGAAAAACCAAATTATGTGTTCAAACTTCATAAGGCCTTGTATGGACTAAAACAAGCTCCAAGAGCTTGGTATGAAAGACTCTCTAGATTTTTAGTTGAAAAAAGATATAATAGAGGAAGCATTGATACAACACTTTTTGTCAAAAAATGCTTGAATGATTTAATTGTTGTTCAAATCTATGTGAATGATATTGTGTTTGGTGCAACTAATGAGGCTTTTTGTAAGAAATTTCCTGAAGAGATGTAGGGTGAATTTGAAATGAGCATGATGGGTGAGCTGAAATTCTTTCTTAGCCTTCAAATCAAACAAAGTAAGGAAGGAATCTTCATCAGCCAAAAAATATTCATTCAAGACATGCTGAAGCTGAAATCAATTAGCACACCAATGAGTCCATCCACCAAACTTGATGCTTATGAAAAAGGAAAAAATGTTAATCAAAAGCTTTATAGAGGTATGATTGGATCCCTACTGTACTTAACTGCTAGTAGGCATGATATTCAATATAGTGTATGTTTGTGTGCACGGTTTCAATCACAACCTAAAGACTCACACTTGACTGAAGTAAAAAGAATCTTTAGATACCTTATAGATACACAAAATTTAGGATTGTGTTATACTAGAGGAACATCCTTCAATCTTGTTGGATATTCAAATGCAGACTTTGTTGGAAGCAAAATAGATAGAAAGAGCACTAGTGGAACATGTCAGTTCTTAGAAGATAAGCTTGTATCCTGGTCGAGTAAAAAAAGAACTCAATTGCACTCTCCACAGCTGAAGCTGAATATATTTCTTTAGGTAGTTGCTGTGCTCAGATTTTGTGGATTAAACAATAATTAAAAGACTTTGGAATAATCTTGCATAATGTACCAATATTCTATGATAACACAAGTGCCATCAACATCTCAAAGAATCCTGTCCAGCACTTTAGAACCAAACATATTGAAATTACGCATCACTTTTTTAGAGACCATGTAATTAAAAGAGACATTAAAATTGAGTTTGTTAGCACCATCAAACAAATAGCTGATATATTCACCAAGCCCTTAAATGAGGAAAGATTCTGTGAGATTAGAAGAAATTTAGGCATGGTTAATATGCAGGAGCTGTAAGAAAATTTTTTAGTTTCCTATTTACAAAATAGTAAGGACTTAGTTGATTAAGAATCTCTTAATCAACTAAAACTATTCTGTCTCTTTAAATAATAAGACTCAGTCAGATAAAGGGAGAATGAATAACATAGTAAAAAGAAACAGTTTACCAGGTGAAGAAAAAGAAAAAAAAAACTGCCTAACTAGAAAATAAAATTGAGAGGTAAATTTTTGAATTTTGAAAAAAGGAGGTTACCAACCACATTTAAAGAAGGGGAGTCAAACGGTTTTGAGAAGAATTAACCTGTCTTAACTCATTCTCCCGTCATTTTCTCTCATCTAAAATTGACCCTTCCTAAACTGAAACTCTTTCCTTTCAAACCCATCAAACCCCAAGTCAGAAACATCTCAAAACCAAATGGCAAAATTCTCCATACCCAAAGAAATTCTAGAAAAGAAGAACGGCAAACGGCAAATGGAAGAGAGTCCACAAGCAGAAATTCAGAAGAAGAAGATTTTGTCCACTTCTGTGGTTGAGAAAACTAGGAAAAAACAGATAGATAAGGAATGCAAAGCAGAGAAATAGAAAGAGAAAGGAAAATCCTACAAGAAAGGTAAGATTCTGTCCTCAAAGTTTAGAAATAAAGCCCATGAGGATAGGTTCAAGAAAATTGAAAATGTTTCGATTACATGTGGCAAATTTATTGATTGGGAAAGCTTCGATGAAGCCCTTGAAATCCAAGTAGGATTATCCGATTATTTTGAGGAAATGAAACTGAAGAAATTTAGCACTTTTAAGAACAGAACATATAGTGTTATTCTGGTAAAAGAATTTTATGCAAGCAAGCTTTAGATAAGGATGAACTTAAGGATCCTGATGATTTCATTAATGATGGTCTGAATGTCTTCTTAAATGGAAAATAGTTTGTGGTGACTACTACAGATTTAGGAAATTTGCTTAAAATTGAATGTGAGGAGGGTGACTATGAAATTCCTGAGAATTATGACCCTTCATCTCTGTGGGAGATAATTACAAGGAAGAAAGAAAAATATTCAGCCAAAAGTAATGTCGGTTTTATGAAAAGTCCTCATATTAGAATTCTTCATTATTTCATTACTATAAATATTCATGGAGGAAGTGGAAGTTTCAGCTATGTCAGCCTTCAGGACATGTGGTTGATGGAGCATGCCTTTAGTGGTGCTTTACTCAGCTTAGGCCGATTTATGGTTGAGAGGATAAGGAAAACCTATCAAATTGATAAAATAAATCTGCCATATGGAAATGTGATCACCTCACTGTTAGGAAAAAGGGAATATGGAGTTCTACGTATGAATTGGAGCAAGGAAAAAGTAAGGACCAAGCTATCTATCTTGGAAGTCTGCCTAAGATAGGGTACAAACTTGATGGAGAAAAGTTTGTTAAAACCCCCAAGGTTACTCTAGAAGGAGAATCTTCTCTCCCTGCTCAATCAGAAGCAGCCCATTTCTAGTTCTCAAATGAAATGTTTCTGAATCTGCTGATGTGAATTGATGGAAAGCTCACAGACTAGGCTGTGAGGTTGCAAAAAATTGAAAAAAAGTTGGAAGAACTTAAAAAAGTGATGAAAGGAAAAGGGAAATCGATTTCTGAACCTGCTGTTGTAGACACCTCTACTACTCTAAGCCTAGCACCAGCAGGATAGGCTACTGAAGGTCCTACCTTCTAGGTAGAAGGTTCCACTTTTTAGGCTACAAGTCCTGTCATTCAAGCCGAGGGACCTGCACCAAAAGTTGATCAGCCAAGAAAATCTCCAAATCTTGAGCCTCAAAATAAAGATGAATCCAATCAAGGTACTAAAGTGCTTGGCTCATTTGAAAATGCTCCATCCCATCATGAACCTCAGCCAGAACAGCCATCACCCCTTAACTCTGAGGAAGTATCAATAATGGATGTTTTTCATCAAATGGTTCAAGACGAACAAGCAGAGAAAGAGGCAATAAAGGCTAAAGCTTAGAAGCAAGCACCTGAGTCAATGAACACTGCAGAGTAGATTGCCCAACCTAAGAAAGACAAAGGAAAAGCTGTAGCACAAACACAAGAGAAACCTAAACCACCTGTTAAAGGAAGGAAGATTATGGCCACAAAAATGAAATTCTTTAAGAGAAGAAAGTCATCTAGGATAGTAGAAAAAGCCAAACCCTCATCCATTTCCTTTGCAGAAGATCCATTGTAAATTTTAGACCAATCCCCTAAAGCTTCACCCAAAAGACCATCACTTGAACCCTCACCTGAACCCTTTAATGTTTACTATGGCACTGATGAGTCCACCCTTTCAGCCTCTTCAGAAACTAATTGAACATCCCTTAGTTTTGATGATGACAAAATTATGGAGAAGTTATAGAAAATCTAGGGGAGAAAAAAAGTAGGAATGATCTAGGGGCAATTTAAGAACATTGACTCTATTCTTGTTTTTCTTCTATTTCTTGTTTTGTTGAGAGTTGAACATCTGAAGTTAACTTTGTTGTTATGTTATTGTGTTGAAAATGGGATGTTGTTAAGTTGCTTATATTATTTTGTTACTGATGGTTAAACATTTAAATATGTTATTGATGTTTATGGTACTTTGATTGCTGCTGTTTAAAGATGTGGTGCTGATAATTAATTTTTGTTATGATATTGTGAATGGAATTTGGTTGAAAATATATATGAATGCTGTTATTTTTGTTGGATAATTTATGGTGTTTATTTTTGGAATAGATCAGGTTTAACAACAATATACTGGTGATAGATAGTTAGCTTAAATAGTGATATTCTATCATCCTGTCACCTATTATTGATTGTTCCATAAGTCTGTATAAATATATTTTGTCAAAATTTTAAATCCATACATGTCATTTTCTGTATGACATGAACAAAAACCTGCTGAAATGAATAATAAAATATGCACACATTAAGGGGGAGCACACACTTAGGAGGAAGAAAACCTCCATTTTTTGCAGAACAAAAGGGAACCAATAGACATTATGCTATTAATCAAGCAATGCTTTGTCATCATTAAAAAGGAAGAGATTGCTGGCTCCATTAGTTTTTGATGATAATAAAACATTGCCACTCATTTGTGTCTAATATCTCTACTTGAGTGTGCAAGACAAAAATTGTATACCAAGAATAAATCAATCATTCAAAGGCACATGTTAAAATCCATATGAATAAGGAGCCATAATTGATCAACAAAACAGAAGCCTCTTAGTTGGATAATGAAAGGTATTAATCAGTTAAAATTCAAATTAAAAGTTGGCGAGCTCAAGAGGATTGAGAAACAGAGAAGGCTTAGTCGACCAAGAAGTAAGGTAGTTGACTAAGAACCTACTGCTAGAAATCTGGACTTCAAGACAGAAACAACTTAATCGACTAAGAAGGAAGTCAGTCGACTAAATGCTCACTGCCAAAAACTAGGATCAGAAGACAGAAACAACTTAGTCGACTAAGAGCGCAGTTAGTCGACTAAGATCATTCTGTCAAAAACTTTGAATTAAGCACTAGAAGATAGATTATGGCCAGAATTGCCACCAAACTGTTTCCAACGGTCAAAAACTACCTAACACCTATCAGAGCTAATTTTTAAAGTATTTAAAAGGCTCTCAATCACTAGAAAATGTAATTAAGGCTTCCAAGTCCAAAAAAAGCTTAAAAAATTACAAAAACCTTCAACATATTTTCTGCACTTCACTCCTATTCTTGTAAAAGATTCAAGCACTTCACTTTGTCTAACTTAGATCAAGTCAGTGATCATAGGTACACTTTTATTTCTCTTCTCCTTATATACTTAGAGTGTGCAAGACACTCTAAGGGAATTTATTCAAGCTTGATTGCTCGATTGGGTGTATAGGTTCTAACTTAACTTAGAAAAGTTAGTTTGGGTTTTGGTTGATCTCGGGAAAAACCATTGTAAAAGGTTGTGGCTAAGCTTGCTAAAAGCCATTGTAAAACTTGGTGGGAGCTTGGGAATTCCACCATTTTTAGTGAGTTCATTTGGAAAATCTTTGGTTGAACGTTCAATGTAGTGGATATAGGTCCTTGACTGAACCACTCTAAATTCTGGTGCATTGTCTACTCTGTTTCTATTTTTAGTTTTCCATTCATCTTTAAATCTTTCTTTTATCATGCATTTGTCGCCAATTAGAAGTCAATTTTAGTAAAAGCCAAAAATTGCTATTCACCCCTTCTTTAGCACTTTTACTTGGGACCAACAACCATGACTTGAGGGAGATGTATTGGTGGGAAGGCCTTAAAAAAGATGTGGCTAAGTTTGTAGCTAAGTGTCTAGTGTGCCAACAGGTTAACGTAAAGCATTAAAGACTTGCTGGATTGTTACAACCTTTTCTTGTTCTCGAGTGGAAGTGAAAGCATATTTCTATAGACTTTGTGACTAGACTACCTTGTACGAGTAAGGGTATGATTCTATTTAGGTGATTATGGATACACTAACAAAGTCCACTCATTTCCTACTATTGAGGACCACTTATGGAGCAGCACAGTTTGTTAGGCTGTATATTGATGAGGTAGTGCGATTGCACAGAGTCCCAATCACTATAATATCAAATAGAGGCACATAGTTGACTAGTAGATTTTGGCGAAAAGCATAGGAGGCTTTAAGGATAAAATTGAATTTTAGCACTACTTTTCACCTGCAGATAGATAAATAGTCTAAGAGGACCATTCATACACTAGAGGATATGTTAAAGGCATGTGTAATAGATTTCGGAGTCACTTGGGACTAACACATGCCATAAATTAAATTTGCCCATAATAATAGTTTTGAAGCTAGAATTAAGATGGCACCTTATGAGGCTTTATACGGGAGGAGATGTAGGTCGCCTATATGTTGGTTTGAAGTCAATGAGAAAAAGTTACTTGTACTGAAATTAGTTTAAGAAAGCCTTACCAAAAAGAGGATGTTGGCAACAGAAAGTTACCAAAAGTCATATGCTGACCATAGATATCGAGAGTTGGAGTTTGAGGTTGGTGACCATGCGTTCTTGCAAGTTTCTCCAACCAAAGGCATTATGAGGTTCAATAAGAAAGGCAATTTGAGTCCAAGGTATATTAGACCATTTGAAATATTAGAGAGGGTTGGTGCGGTAGCATATCGATCACCATTTCTACTGGATCTTGCTAGTGTTCATCTAATGTTTCATGTTTTGGTACTATAGAAATACCAACCGAATCTTTCTCACGTGATTCAACATGAGTCTTTGCAACTAGAGGATGATTTAAGCTTTGAGGAAGTGTCGATAGCCATTTTGGATAGGCAATGAAAAAGTTACGCTCTAAATAGGTAGCCTTAGTCAATGTGCAATGGCGCATCCACACAAATGAATAGGTCACTTGGGAAGTCGAACATGACATGCGAATGTGATACCAGAATTTATTTAGTGAATGTTAATGCCTTAGTTAAATTCAACGATGAATTTTTCTTAAAAGGGGAGAATGTGAAACCCACCCTAATGTGAGATTTGGTAGGTTAGAAATCCTTAGATAAGCAAGTTAAATTCTATTTTGAAAACTTGAAATTTAGTTTTGTGAATGAAAATTTTCATGGTGTAATGTTTTGAGATGATTTTTGTGTTTGGAATGTTAAAAAATAAGTTTTGATCTTAGAAAAATTCATGTTTTGATGCATTAAGATGATTTACAAAGTTTGGTGTTAAAAAAAGTTCAATTGGACAGGTTTCTAAGCTTTATTTTTGCTTTTTGGATCCAATCTATCGATAGATGTTCTTTTATCTATCAATAGATACAACCCAGGAAAGGTTTATCAAAGTTGCCCTAAAGAACATTTATGAATGGATGAGAAGATCTATCCATAGATCGCTAGATCTATTGATAAATGGCAATCAAAAAGCTTCCAACAAGGGTTCTATAGCTAATTTATCGATAAATGGTGTTGTTTTCACAAAAATAAAAGGGGTAAAAGTGTATTTTCACTTCTCAAACCATGAATATGACACAATAACCGAGGCTTTCTTAACCCTCAGTCATTTTTTGAAAAGTAAAACCTCTCTAAAACCCTATCAACCCATTTTTAATGAAAAATCATTGATTTTGATGATTTGGATCTTAGTTTTGATGTTTAAAGCTAAAAATGACATTTCTATTTTATAAAACCTTTAAAGCTAACACTTTTAATGTTGTAAATTTATTATTTTTGCCCAAAAATTTCTATTAAGGATTAATGCTAAGGTTTTTGTGATTTTCTTCAACATCTAAGCTCATTTAAGGTAAGTTTAAAGGATTTATGCATTTCTAGCTTAGTTTAGACAGAGAAAGTGGCTATAGTAAAAAACGAATAGATTTTGAAAGTTGCTAGATTAATTATTCCGAGATTATTAGTTTAGAAATTGGTTGTTATGAATATTGTAAAGTTGAAGCATGATTTGAGGATTATTGGTGAATATGATTTTCTGTAAATATTTATGAACTAAAAAATTTATTTACAGATGAGGAAAATATTTTAAAATTCATTTTCAACCTACTATATACATAAATATGATATTATGTATTAGTTTTCAACAAAAGGGATAAGCACCTTATATTTGAGTCCACTCGATTACTTTGGTCTTCGGACTAGTATGGGTACAAGATATGACTTATGATTAATGCATGAATGTGTGAAAATGTATGCTAGATATGTTAAGGCATGAAATGTGTGATGGCTTGTATGATGATTTTCATCTAGGATATTCAATTATGTACATGATGTGTTATCCTTATACTACATGAAATTTTTAAGGAAACATGATGAATGCTATGAGATTATGTATGTAATGCATGTTTTACATATGATATGATGTAAGAGTAAGCACGAAGAAATGCCATAAGATGTGTATATGATGTGAAATTTCATATACCTTATGGAAGGAGTAAGCATGAATGTGATGGGCATTCCACATACTAAATGCTATGAGCATTAGAGTTTAACAAGTGCGACTGATTCCACTCACATGGGGTGTAGTGATCACTTCACTCCTACGATGCATCATAAACGCCCAAGGTGCATTGGGGTTGTACATTGCCAGCCTATGGTTGATGACAGTTGTACCATCACAATGTGTGAGTTTAATGTTAATGGAATGATTATGATTGTTATCTTTATGATATGTTGCATGTTAAGTTCATCTTGAATAATGTTTATGATCTATACTCGATGTTGGCATGAGTATGTGATTAAAGAAATGAAATGAGCCATCAAGATAGTCCCAAGAGGTAAGGGATCTTGAGGAATGGCAAAAATACATAATATTACCCAAAAAATAGAGTTTCAGAGGCTATCGATCGATACATGTAGAACATCTATTGATAGATAACATACAAAATGCAATAGGAAACATTTTGCTTTCAATCTATCGATAAATGTTCATCATTTATCGATAAATGAGTTCCAAAATTGTATATATTGGCTTGTTTGAAAGCTTTTCAAAGGTAATAAGGTTTTTCAGCAGTTATTCACTTTGTTTACATCATAAATGCTATTTAAATGTGTTTAAACACCACGTTTCTTGAGGTTAAAATTTAAATTGTTTATAAATGGCATGAGATTATAAGTACATGATTATGAGACGCTCTTATCCCCTAGATTGTCGCCTTCCCATATCCACCCATGGAGTCTTTGTGACTGACACACTATTTTCCCTATTTATTTTGTTTCAGATTATTGACAGCATTTTTATAGTAGCTGGTGTAGCTGATACCAGTGTCTAGTCTTCATTCGTTAGTAGGTGTCTAGCAGCCATTTGATGCTTAAAGGGTCAATCACATTCCGCTAACAAGTCAGTCTTATGTTTATAATTATGGATTTCATTATGTGTATGGATTACAAACATGTTATGCTGATGTAGCCTAAGTTTTTCATTTTACATGAATAATGTTGTGTAGGATAATATGACGATGGCTCGATAATTTATATGAACACCCGAGGGTGTTGTTGATGACGATGATATTGTGCACTATGATAGTGGCACATATTGATATACATACATCAAATGCTTGAGCTTATACTATTAAGTTGAGAAGTTCCTTGACTATATAATGAACATTATGATAACTCTATTATATAGAGTTATTTTGACACATTTTGGAGGCTTAAGTAGTTAAATCTTTGTGATTTTAGATTCGAATAGTAGCAATTTAGGTGTTTTTCTAGTTTAAGTTTGATTACATGTTGACAAGCTAATTTAAATTATTTTAGTTCAAATTTTATGTTATTTTGTTTTAAATTACTTTAAGGGTAGTTATTGCTAATTTCTCGTATTGCTTTTGTAGGAAATTTGATGAAAAAGTCTCATTTGATGAAAATCAGTGCAAGTATGGTGATGACTTTATTCATATATGTTTTAGTATTTTGACCATATATCTCTCTAAAAAACTCCAAATGAGGTGATTTTTAGACCACTAGAATTCTAAAAAGAAGGATTGCAACGTTTATGTTAACCAATTGACCTAGTTCTGATGGGATCGTGGTCAACATATTTTTCTAAGTTGGAGCATTACAGTAGTATTCATGGACTGAATATGATGCAGTATTTGGAGCATATCTTTCAATCCAGAAGTCCAATTGATGTGATTCTTTAGCCATTGGAAGTTAAGAGACAAGGTTAAAACTTTTATGCTTACCACTTTGCCCATTTGGGAGTAAATCAGGGTGAAAATCACATTCGAAGCTGATAGATCGCTGCATTAGTGGGAGAACAAGGCTGCAACACTGGTGAAAGGTAGCTCACCATACTATTTTCCCGAGAGCTCAGTGCTACAGCATTGGATAAGTTTCACTGCAGTGCTACTGTAGCAAGAATCCAGCACTGTGGCACTAAGAAATCAAGGCTGCAGCGTTGGGCATTTTTCAAAAATAAAAATTTGATGGGATTTTGGAAATTGGGTTACTTGGAACCTATTTAAAAGACCTTTTTCAGAGGTTTTAACGGGGAGCCAACAAGCAATTAGTATGGAGATTTGGAGCCAAGAACAAAGCAAGAAAACAAGAGAAATGGAAGGAGAATCAAGATCACAAAGCTCCAACTATTAGTTTTCTCTCTTTACTTTTGTGTTTTTCTTATTTTCTTTGACTTGGATGAATGGCTAATTTTCTTTGGATGAAGTTTTTATTAGATATTATGAGCTAAATTTATTTTTCTAGGATTGCAATTGAACTCATATGTAATCTAAACTTTTAATCTCTTTTTGGCTTATCTTTATTGGGATTTGAATTATTTATTCCAATTTGTTCTTAATGCTTTTCATTGCTTGATCACCAATTAAATTGATTTAGGAACCTAAACAAACTTAGGAAAGGGAGTTTAGTATGGACTAAAATTGGGATAGCATACGATCATATTAATTGATTTACATATAGGATAGGGATATACCAATAGGCATTATGTAGCCAGATTAAAGCTTGAACTTAATGAGTCTATTTTAATTTCAATTCACATAAGGATATAGTGTTTTGGTTAAAATAGATATTTTTATAAGATGAGTTGGCAGACCCTAATAAATAATTGAGGACTCTAAGTTAGCAATTTAACCCATTGAAATAAGTTAAGGAAGAGAGTTAAGATTTAGATGAAGTGTGAGGGATATTGTAATCCTAGGCTTGTTTGATTTGATTTTTACCCAATTATCTTGTTGCTTTGATTTTTCTTTTTAGTATAAATTTTGGTTAATTAGTTTTAGTTAATTAATTTAGTTATTTGAATTTGATTGTTTGGATAAGATTAAATTGTTCTAATTTTAATACTTAGTAAAATTTTAGATCAATTCTTTGTGGGATCAATATTGTACTTGCTTATATATTATCTATTCGATATGCATACTTGCGTAGTGGAATTTTAACTAACATATTTTGAGTGCATGCATAATGATTTTATATATAAAAGGATGTTATAAGGCACTTTCTGTAAAACTCGACTCTATAAACACATGTCATGACATACATGCATTGAGTAGCATGTTATTATGCTAGGAAAGCACCTAAGAATAAACGAAACCTGGTACCTACCTAACGATATACTTGAGTTGATTTAAGCTCGAACTAGTTCAAATAGGAATTGTAGGATGAAATTTAATATTTTATAGTCCAGGAATGACTAAAAATGATTGTTCGGAGTTCGAGGGTTCATTAGGGGTAAAATTGAAAATTTTGATGTTTAGAGCCAAAAATCGTCATTTTGCCACCTAAGATAATAATTTGATCATAGAGTGAAATTTTTGACCAAGATTAACTTTTTGGAGTATAATTTAATGATAGGAAGTGAAAATTTTCAATTCCGGCAATTTTCTGAACATAGGGGCAAAACGGTAATTTTGTCATCTCGGGGTAAAAATCGTAATTTTCACCACCCAAAACTTGTCAAAATCATAGGATTTATTTATTTTTGGTATGAACAACTATGGTATGTTAAGTGGTGAAAAATTGAAGTTTAAAAGACGAAATTTTAAAAATGGGCCAATGGGAAAGTGACACATGGCACTTTTTAATGATTTAATATTATTTTAATGAAAAGTCAGCCCATTTAAACCCCATTTTAAGTGATGGCCGGCCATAAGGGAGAACAAGAGAGAAAATAGAGAGGAAAGGAAGAAAAAAAGAAAAACCAAAGAGAAACAAGAAAATTCAAAGGGGAATTCGCGTTTTTCGCCCGTTTACGCGTGTAACGGTAAGATTTTTCGACTTTAGCTTGATTTCTACCTTTCCTATGCCTTTGTTTCCATTTAGCATGCTTGCGGAGAGATCTAAAAGTGACATCAAGGGCTGGCCGAATTTCAAGGGGGGAGAAGTTGAAATTTTTAGTTTTTGATTTTTAGTTAAATTGATAGTTTTAGTTAGTTAAATGTGTTTAGAAATTAAATTGGGCAAGAAAGCATTAAATTTTCACAATACCGACCCTTGGCCGAATCTGCAATGAGGTACAATGATGATGATCTGATTTTTATTCTAAGAGAAATGAAGAGAAAATGATGAAAAATGGTTAAATGTTATAGAAAAACAAAGTAGAAAATTTACAGAGTTAATGTCCCATTTTTGGCCAAATTTTCCAAGGAGGAAAGTGAACTGATTTTGGTGATTTTAGAAGGTTATTGTCTGATATTTAATGGTTAGAAATGTTGGAGAGAGAATGGGATGATTTAGAGCTAAAATGGAGCACGTTAGCAATTTATCGGGTAAAGTGCCAAAAATAGATTAATACCGCGTTTAAGCCATTTTAGGCTATTGCATTTCATACCATGCATTAGTATAGGATTTAAGTCAATTATATAGTGATTTAGCATCAATGTGGTGAATTGGGTAAATTTTGCAATGTGTCTAGGAGGAGAGCCTTCCGGTAAAGGCAAGGAAGTCGTACCCGACCAACAGTGATCGGGGCACCAAGGAAGCATTTCATCTGTACAGACGGTGAGTAAACCTATTATTATTGTAAATTATCTAGAGTTATTTTTAAATGCTCTTTATGTATTTTATGAAACGAAAATGAGATTAAAAGGGGTTTTTGATGTTTTAGAAATAAATGTGACAAATAAAAATATTTTGTGTTGATTATGAAATTGAGTAATTTGAGGCTACCAATTGTCTTGAAAAATATATTTTCTTACGAATGGCTTATGATATATGAGTATATGTGGCTATAGTTTATAATTGCATTGGGAATAGAATGTAAGCTGTCTTTTACTATGCAGGTTAGATAAATAAATAAAAGTCACGTTATACGGTCAAAATTTTATTAAAATTGGTGGGTTTAGTCACTACAGTGACGGGTTTCCGTGGACTGCCTATTAGAAGGGCACGATAAACCCGATTTCATAGTTACTCCGATTGTAGAGGTGAGGTGGATTACTCCCGGGGTAGTGTTAGAGTTCACTTCACGTCGAACTCCCACGTGAATGTGTAACTCGACCAACGCCAAGGAACGGCTTGTTTTCAAAACTAGAATGTGTTTAACATGTAAATATCTTAACAACCTTGGCAGACTCGGTTAGATGCCTCTGCCAAGGTATCCCCAAGGACTAGATTTTGGCTTGAGCCATGTTTTAATAAAGGTTCTAAGCCTTGACAACTGTTTTGGTAAATTACAAATGTTTTATGGTTTAAGAAAGAAATTGAAAAGCTTATGAAATGGTTTATGATTTGTTGTTTAAACTTGCCTCCATTTTGCTCACCTTTAGATATTTATGATAATGTCTGTTTACTCATTGGGATTGCAAAATCTCACCCACCTCCTTTCCAAACATTTCAGGCTTGTGGTAGCTTGTAGATATCCGATTTTGTCGAGGATTCCAATTGACCCCTCTATCCCACAGACAGTAGGCTACTATCACCAATACTTGGTGTAATTATGGACCACTTGTCATTGTAATTATTATTGTACATTATAACTTGGTAAATTATTATATGTATGAATTTATTTTATTCTCCCTACAAAAATTATTTATGTATAGTTCTATAAAAATTGTTTTATAAGAAAATAAAATATATTATCAAATATTTTTATTTAGTTTAATTAGCCAACTTTTCACTCTAAATGAATGATTTAGATTACAAAAATTTATTTTTAATCGGCAGTGGATATTTTTCCACCATACGTTGTATCTTCATCAAGTTTCGAAATATTTTGGTAAAAATGACCAAAATACCCCTATGTGGCGAAAATTTTATTTTGATTGTTTTCGATCTAAAATATTTTATATTTTCTTGAAACTTGATATTTAACAACGATTGCTCACAGGAAAGGCAAGAAACCGATTCGTTAGCCTTGCGGGGTTCTGATTGGCATTCTAGATAATGAGTGTAAATCAGGACATCGCGGCGATTGTCATGGGCCCGAGGGAGGTTCCGGGTCGTGACACTTTCGCTTATAAGGATGAACGTTTAATGATGTTTTGGTAAAAGGCTTGCTTGGGCCTAACGAGTTATGCTTGTCTGGGTCCATGTGCTGGTCATGATCCCTCCAAGAAATGGGATGTGACAAAATGTAATTAAGACAATTTCAAATGCTTGACATTAGATTCAAGAAGACATGTGATTTTTGTCAAATCAAAACATGATGTAATTCAAGTCTAACAAAAAGCATCATTGATCAAAAATCAAATCATATGAAGAAAACGAAGAAAATGAGAGAGAAACCAAGCTATTGCTGTGAGACCTCGACCTTCACAAACATGTAGCGGAGGTAGACCTTATGATGTTGAGTAGGGGTAGTTTGGTCATTTTCTTGACGAGCTTCTAGAAGTGGGTATTCTAATATTATTAAGGCTTAAGTAGGCTTAAGGCATAAATGAATGATGAAAATGAGGATAAAATGACGAAGGAAATAGAAATAATGATGATTTCCAAGGTAGGGGCAAAATGGTCATTTTCCATCTAGAGTCTAAATTTTTAAGTTTTTGTGAACTTGAGTATTTATAGACTATTATGGACTTTATCACAGTGTCAAAAGAGTAAAAAGATTGCATAAAGGATTGGAGGACGACAAAGCCAACTCTTAAGGGCATTTTCGTAATTTAATTGAAGTTTGGATAAGCTTAGGCTAGAAATATCTCATTTCTGCAGTAGCTTCCTCATTTTTCCAGTAGCTTCTTGTTCTTTTTCCTCCCATCTCACGTTTCTTCATCTTCCATGGAATCCTCCCTTAAAGCTTCCATAACTTTTTCTCTCTAACTTCAATTTTCACGCTTTTGAGCACTTTTTCATAGAACCTTTTATGCCTTTTCACTCTCTCACCTTAAGACCCTCAAAAGTCTTTGTTCAGCACTTTCTCTCACTAGTTGGAAGTTTTACAGAGAGAAAGAGAGACTTGCCATAGTAGCTTGAAAACTCTTGAAAAGGAGTTTAACTGTAAGTCCACTAAGGTGAGAGATGAGTTGGGTTGATTTTAGGTGGTTAGAGATGGCTAATAATTAGAATTGTGGGCTATTATATTTTTTACGATTATATTGTGTGTGATAGGTTCCAACGAGGCCACACATGTTCGTTTGAAGCAATAATCGAAGTAATAGTGAATTAAAGATTCAACAAATATCGATGAGTGAACTTGCATCAAAGTGTTTTTGGGAAATACATATGTGTTAGGATGAAGCATTTAAATGATTTTACTTGGCTTTTCATTAAATTATGCATGGGAAAAAGCCTTTGATAAAATGTTTTGATTTTGTGAAAATGTGAAATGTGTAAAAGGATGAATCCATGTACTCCTATATTATGTTGGTATGTATATATATGAATATATATTGTGCATTGATGAATAATGTTGCTTGATGATGTTGAAGTGTGCGAGTAAGGAGTGCACACATGATGATGTTGAAATGTGCAAGTAGGGAGTGCACGTGACGATGGATGAAGTGGGGTGGTGCACGTGCTTATATATGTTTATATATGTATATGTGATAGAAAGCTTATGATTACAATATGTGATTGAAATGAATAATGAGAAACTTTATTATTGTCAATGTGTTCACTTTGATGTTCAATATGGTAGGAATGGATTTTGTGGCATGTGAAAATCTTTTAATTATCATCTGCCCTGAATCTCGTTGCAGTGAGAAACTTTCAGGTGGTGGGGGCACAAACCAGCCCTATTTCTTGCTATAGCAAAAAACAATTCTCGCTGCAGCGAAAATAAATTCTCGCTGCAGCGGGAAACTCTCGGGTGGTTCCAAAATCCTAGTGTTGTTCTTTCACTTTGACAATGATTTTGACCACATTTCGGTCAGAACTGGGCAAAGTGGTAAACATCAAAGTTGTATTCCAATCTCTTAGATTTCTAATGGTCCAAAAATCATGTCAATTGGACTTTTGTAGTGGTAGATATGCTTGAAAAGTCAAAAGATATGCAAATTGAGAATGTTTCTTATTGCAGCGAAAAACTTGTTGTCATGCTTGCTACCTTGCTTGATTTTGACATATTTTTCACCCATTTAAGTTCATGGATTGGTCATGGGTTTTTGCAACACTATGAGGTTATTAATCAAAGTTTGAAATGAGAGGTTTTTAGTAAAAAATTAAATCGATTGCATTATTTTTGAAACAAGTACATCATGATTTCCAAGTTCTCCTCATCGATTGCTTGTTCCCTTCTTATGTTCACTCACTGAGTTTTATACTCACATTTTTAAACTTCATGTTTTCAGATTTGGAGGCAGTTGGGACCTAGATTGAGTGTCCATGTATGCTCGTCTTCTTCGTAGTTATTATGGCATCTCAGTAGCAGTACCTTCACCCATGGTCACTCCGCTGATGGTCAAGAGTCTGTTACCTGTGAATGCATATATGTAATGTAATCTACTAGGATCTGTGTTATAAGTCAAATATTTATATTTGATTACCGATTGCCCTATGAGTTGGCAAACAGGTGACATTATTTTGACAAAATAAAATGGTGAGTATTGGGTCACTATAAAATGTTACTGAAATATTTTTAGTAGAAAATTGCAATATGTGGTTTAGAAATGATGGTTGGGAATGATGATCGGGATTACAAAAAAAAAAAAGGCTTGCTTGGGCTTAGTGGGCTATGCCCATTTTGCCCATGCGCAAGTCATGGCTCGGGATTTGGGCTGTGACAAAGGTGATATCAAAGGTCTAGGTCTAGTTAAGTTTTAGGGATTCTTGTGTCAGTCAGTAAAGTTGTTGGAGTTAATGTACAATCTTATTTATGGGTTGTGACTGTAGCATAATTCATAGACAGTGGTGCTGTTGTCCGAGTTTATGATGCCGCCCGAGACACGAGCTGTTGTTGGAAAGATTTTAAGCAAATGCTCCTAATGAATGGTTAATGTAATAACAAATCCCTTCGATTAAAGATGGAGGAAATTAGAGTTGGACTAATAGGTCTGTAATAACCTTTTCATTCAATGGAGTTATAATTTAAGCCCATAATTGTTGATGGGAAGAAATTGGATGACATTGGATCATTATTGAGGTTTATATAAAGGAACATGTACGATAATGGTAATAAAAGGTGCACTTTGACTGGAGTGAATAGTGATGGTTGTAATTTACTTGGAGTTTATAGATCTAAGTATTGAGGAAGGTGTAAACTGATGTTTATGTGCACAAAGGTAAGTGAACTATGTTAAATGAGCTTGTCATGCCCCTATAGAAATGGTGTGGGCTTTTGAAATATTTTGTAAGTGTATAAGTGTCGACTATGTGCATAGTAGCTTAGATGGAGCTGGTTTTGATTTCAATTAAGTAATTGTAAGATCTCGAGGCTCGATTTGAACTATTATGGTTTATAGTTGTAAGTACATGAATTATCTTAAGGGTCAAATTCAGTGACTACTATAATTGATGTGTGGTCATCAAGTGAAAGGTTGGTAAACAAATTTTCTTTGAGAAGGAGCATGAACTTTGTTATGTTGTGCATGAGGTCAAAGAATTTAAGGACTAGTTGTGGATTTGATAGCTTAAAGTTAAATGACAGAGAGATGTCGAAGCTAGTCTAAATGCCATATGGAGTTCTATATTTGAGCTTGATATACGAATTGTTTAACGATCAATTTAAAAGTCTATTGGGTTTAGTATGCAATCTATGATAAAAAACGATTAGTTCCAAATGTGATCTTCACAAAAGTAAAGGATTTAGGAAATATCAATTATTGGATAAGTTTTAAGAGGGAGTTTCTACATCTTAAGTTTAAGAAATTTTGATTTTTATAGCCGCAGGGCCGAAATGCAATAGTTAAGTAAATCATATACTTTATAAATATCATTGGTTAAGGATTGGTGAGTAAAGTTAAGATCTTAACAGTAAGTGGTGTACAACTTGATGTTTAAGTATTTAAGAGTTATTTGGAAACAATTGTCTAATCAAGTTGCATTAAAATGTTATGGTAAAGGTATACGATCGTTAGTAGTGGAATATGCCTAAAAGATGATCTTGGCATACCACAAAAGGGTGCAATGTGGAGTAGACATGTCGAAATTGAGGAAAGTAAGAAAGGGGTTCTTACACGTGGTAATGGATGTTGACATTTAAATGGATGTGTATATGTATATGTGGAGTTACTCATGTCATTGGTGGAAACAAAGAATTGTTCTTAGCGATTTGAGATTTGAACACAATATGCTTGGTGGGTTGCATAGGTGGTATTATAAGATACTAAATTGACATAATATATGCTATTGGAAATAATTATGAAAATGGGGCAAGAATAAATTCTAGAATTTTAAAGTAATAATGTGAGCATAAGTAGAATGATCAAGATAGACCAAATTCATGATGATACTAAGTTGAAGTGGTTAAACTATTTGAGTTATAAGTTAAGAGAGACAACTAGTTGTGAATACTAAGGAATTATGGAACACTAGAAGTAGTGAATAATTATGTTTGTGGTGTTATACGTACACTGTGAATTCATTATACAATATGGAAAAGATGTCCTAAGGTGGGATTTATTGATTGGTGACAAGTGTTAAGGGATGAGATGAATTTGAAAATATTGGCTTCGCCTATTATGTAACACCCCGTACCCTCGTTTAATCGTCAATAAGACCTTATCGATATGACAAAGGGTCAATTGATGTAAATTTAAGTGTCGAAAAGCGGTTATGGGTGAGAAGAATATTTTAAAATAAAATATTATTTTATGAATAAAATAATATTAAAATATTAATATTTTATCTATTATTGGAATTAGTCATGAAAAAGGATTATATGACTAATCTAAGTGGGGGAGGAGAAATAAGAAGAATTTCGAAGAAAAACGACATTAATTGTGCCCACGTGATTTTATGAAATCGAGTTAGCGCGGGTAAGTAAATATTTAAAATATTATGATGACATCACGTTTAAGTGCAATTTCGATATTCTGGTTGTACGTGTGTAAAGGAAGAGAGATAGATGAAAATTAGTATTTTTAAATGCATCGAAAAGATCAAATTTTTAAATACGAAAGTTGAAGGGTTGTGTAGTAAATAAAATGAAATTGAGAATTTACATGCAAATTGTAATAATTAAAGGGAATGAAATAAATACTAACAATAAAAAAAAATTATTATCATAAAGGATCACATGGGCAACCGCCCATGTGTGGGATAAGGAGGCCAAAAATATAATAATGTTTTTAAGTTAAATGATGGTAGGGGCCGGCCAAGTGAGATACAAGAGATGAAAGAGAGAAAGGCAAAGAAAAGTCAAAGCTATTTAAAGGAGAAGTAACCGGACTTTAGAGAGAAAGAAAGAAAAAGAAAGGAAAAAGGAGTGGGGGAACATTGACAAGAAACTTGTCATTGTCGGCCCCACCATGAAGTCATATCAAATACAACTTTTCTTTGTCTCTTTCATTTTATCCTTAGCCATTTAGGGAGAAAAAGAGAAAGGGAGAAAGAGCCGAAATGTGAGAGAGAAAGGAAGAAGTGCCTCAGGTTGAAGGTAGAATTTATTGGGTCGTTGTAGCCAGTCTTGAGGGGAGAAATAGAGCATAGAGGAAGCCATTTATGGAGCAAAATAAAAAGGGGAAAGAAACTGATTTTTCAGAGAGGAAAGAGAGGCCTTGTGCTGTCGATTTTTGAGAGGAAAGAGAGGCCTTGTGCTGCTGGATTTTTGGGAAGGAAAAGAGAGGAAGTTGGGTTGTTACGGTGACCGACGGTGAGAGTGAAAGTAGAGAGCTTACTGCCGGCGTAGGTAGTGAAAGAGGAAGGATGGAGGCTGCAGCAAAAAGGATGAGAAAGAGATCGGGTGAATGAAAGGTAATGGGGGCATAAAGGGGAGAAAAAAAACATAATAATAATAAAATAAAAATAATAAAAATATAAAATAAAATAAAATAATATATATTAAGTGGGTTTCAATATTTAAGAAAAATAAAGTAAAGTATAATATATATATATATATATATTAGTGGGTTTTAATATATAGGAGAAATAAGTAACGGTGGAACACTGTGGTGGTAGGCCGAAGAAAAATAACGAACGGTTGGAAGGAAGGAATAACTAGATACGTCTAAGAACTAATAGCGACGTAACATCCCGCTATTGCGAGGTGAGTAGGGGGTGTCAATTTTAAAATTTTCGTAAATATATACTTATATGTATGACTTATTTTAAACGTGAAAATTGTGGATAGCATGTGCTGGTAGAAATATAAGGAAATTATGGTTTCAAATTATGTTTAGAAATCGTTTTGAATATATATATGTATAAATTATATGTAAAGAGTTTTAAAAATTGGGAAACAAGCCCTTCACACTGTTTTGCCTCAAAATCTATGCCTTATATTTGTGCAGTGTGCATTCACGGTTATATTGCTTATTCACCATGCAAATTATTGTTTTGAAATCCATGCATAGATATATTTGATAAAATGATAGATTTTATCATACCTTGTGTTGATAGCTTTGGAAATAATTTTGAGACGAGCTTTTAAGGACATAACACAAATTCAAAATACTTTTACAGACCAAGAGATTCAAGAGTAGGCCAGTTGTCACTTCGATTAAGTGTGACCCTCGTGCACGAGTGAGCTCTGGCTAGAGAACCTTTGGGTCGTCGACGGGCGGTTAGGCATGGCAAGGACCACAACTTGTGATATATGTATGCGTGGCTAGGCCACCAGATGATTACGCGGTTGCAACCGCTTGATTCTCCGATGTTAGCCAACATCGTTGAGACTACCATGGCATGTGGGATCCGGTGGAGCGAGGCTCTTGGAGGTTATTACGTGGTAGCGAGACCACAGATTTTATTTGATTTCCTACTCGAGACAAAAATCTCTTTGGTTTTTTAAACTCTTATTTCTGGCATGGTGAAACAAAATTATACAGTTTCCTGCAGCTCCCTCGCATTTATTATTATATGAATTTTACCCTCGCATGCGAGGTGATTTGCGAACTGTGTATAAACCTGGTTACTATCTGGTTTCACGGGAGCTTGACCAACTTTATTGGTTTGATTTGAGTAAAATGTCAATTGATTTCGATGACGGAAATCCTTTTATGTACGATTGTTTTAAAACAATATTTCAAATGATTGTCTTGAAAAAGGTTATTGATTTGTTTCTGAGGGGAAACTTTTATTTACTTGGTTGATTTACCACTTGAAATGATTACAATGCCTAAGAAATTCTTTGTTTTCTTATATAAGGCACAAACGTCCATTTGAAATAAATTGTTTTTATAATCTTGCATTTTTAATATCAACTGATCTGTTGTTTGCTTGTTTCCCATCTACGCCCTACTCATGGAGCCGATGATCACTGAGTTTGTGATACTCACACCCCTTTTTATTTCCCTTTTTGTAGACAATGATCAGCCTAGTGCGTAATCATCTGCCCGTACGGTCCACCGTAGATAGGTAAAGGCATCTCATAGCATTTTATCCCGAGTCGCTCCGCTGTTAGAGGTTAAGTTGTAGTACTCTTGTTTTACTATGTAAACAAATATTAGTTTTGATATAAACTTGAAATTTGAGATTTTTGAACTGAATGTATTTAATTGTGCTCTCATGACTTAAAGTCAAAATTTAATGGCTATGGTTATTGTTGAATTCATGTTTTAAATATTTATGGTTCAAACATGAATACGGTTTAGTAGAAATATACAATAAGTTATTGAGAAATTTCTTTAAGGCTTGTTCGAGACTTGACGGGATCTCCTAGAGGTCTCGGATGCCGGTAGCAACCGAGGAGGGGTCGTTACATATTATATGTGATAAACCTACGGGAATATAAATGGCTATGGAAATTGTGATGTAAGCTTGGAAGAAAACCAAACGGTCAAGGATGATCAATGTAGTAACCTTAAATGTAGACGAATAACAATGATTAGGTAAACCCCAACAACCACCGCACCATAGTGCTAGGAGCACCTCATGTCTAGTGTGCATGAATAAGATGTAAAGGGCATGAAGTTGAATTTACAAGTTGAATTATGGTCCTTGGACTTGATATTAAGCTTCGTTGATTAAAGTTTTAAGGTTTTGGAAAAGCATTTATATGAATGAATTGGAAAGTTTCTTTATTGCCTTATATATTGACATGTAGGTAAATGAGACAAGAGATTAAGCCTTGTTCAAGGCTAAGGAAACAACGAATGAAAAGTAAGGTAAACAATGGGAGAAATATGGATGTTGCAATGATGAACATAAGAAGCTTAAGAATAATCGATGCAAATATACTAAGATAGTTGTGTGGTCCAAATTAAGGACAAGGACGCCTTGGGAGATTTGAAGATAATGTTTGTTGGAACTGATGAGGTTAAATGTCATTGAGCATACATTGGATTGTTAAAGTTATGAGTGGTTTTGAAGGTAAGCTTTTGATTGTTTAAGTCCTCAACTGAATTCCACCAAAGGATGTGTTTAAGTGTTTTAGAAGTGTATTGAAAAGCATAAGAGAATTTATTAGTTAACTTGCCATAAAAGATCAAAATGGCATGGCCATGAGAGGCTCGTGAGCAACCAAGCAATGCATAAGTAAATGTTTGAGGAAGTTATGATTGATAGATAAGGGTAGAACTTTAATGATGGGACAATGTTCATTACTTTTGATATTGAACCATAAGTGAGGGGCTTGTATCCACTTTGTGAATACGTTGGTGAAATAATTCGAAAGAGTTCTCACAATGTGACACATTAAAGCTCAAGAAGCTAATAGTTGTATAGCGACGTTGGTGCTCATGATTGATATGTCCCATAATACAAAGGTACGTTGTAAGTCTAAGAATATTTGGAAATGTTGGTTTGAGACAATGATTGTCTTGCCATTATGTAGACTCGATAATGTTATGGTCTTAATACGCTTGTGGAGGCAAAGAATACCATGGTAAAAAGTGTTTCCCTCACATGTTTTATTTCATTTTTAGTAATTATCAAAGTAGAGTACCTGATAAAGGTAAGCAAGGATTTAACTATGCTTTAAATGCTTAGTGAATAATGGCGATATGCTCTAGTTAATTGATATTACCCTTGGTGAGGAAATAATAATACTCAACGGGATTCGTAGAGATCTACTTGGGAAAGAGATGATGATTTGGTATTTCAAGTAAGCATGTACAAGTAAAGATTTTGGTAATAAGCGATGATTTAGAGTCAGGATACAAGAATATGAATTTAGACCCAGCAATATCGAGATGACGTAAGAATATAACATATATGTTGGAAGTATGAAAGACAATTAAGAAGTGAAGATGACTTTTAAGAATTATGGTATTGTATAAATGCGATGATCAAGTAAAGATAAATTTTGGAAAGATCAACAAAATAGTAACGCATACACAGATATTGGATGGTAATTTGATGAAAATGATAATTGGTGATTGTGACATGTTTATGACAATGTGATGCAAGGATGCATGGTATGATAGAGCCTATACATAGGATTGAAAATGATAAGAAAAGAGTATAATCACATAAATTATATGAAGTTATGCATATGCACAATGAGCATTGTGTGGATTACATAAGAACCAGTTTATGGTAGGATGTGAAGTGAATGGTAATTTAATCATTCGAAGGGGTAATCTGGAGTTGATTATACCTTAATATTCATGGATTATGCTTGACCTATGGGAATGAAATAGAAAAGTAAAAAGAGAAACATGAGCTATGAGAATGTGATATTGAACCTTGGTTATGGATTAGAAGGAATAGAGGAAATTACTTCAAAGTAATTAATGAAGGTTTCTACATATAGTGATGGATGATGATTCTTAAATGTGTATATACATACATATATATATATATATGGAGATGATTATGTGATTAATTAAAGTGAAGAATTATTTATGGTGATTTAAGTTTTGAATTTGACATGCTTAATGAGTTGTATAGATGACACGATGATGAGAGTTACCATTAAAAATTGAGCTATATGAATAAAGGAGAATTCAGGAGCAAAAGATAAGGAAAGGATATTAAAGAATTGGAATCTATGTCATGGTTGAGCCATACCAATGGATTAATATGATTAAGATATAAGGATTAACGAAGTGTTATATCATAGTTAAATTAGACTTCCACGAAGCACTAGTGCCATGGATGGAGAATAAACGATGATAGTACCCTAATGCGAGTAATTGGAGGAATTGATTCAGAAAATGAAACTTAACTTTGTTAATAATGATTCAACATATGAGGAGCAACTAGTTGCTATTCTTAATAGACAAGTCAAAAGCTCCACTCAAAGGATGTAGCCTTAGTGAAAGCATTATGGTGAAACCACAGCAGTGAAGAGGTAATGGGGAAGGCTGAAGAGGAGTTGCGGACAAGTATCCACACCTCTTCAATGCATAGATGTGCTATCTTATAGTTCAATTCAAATTCAGGGACCGAATTTCTTTTAGTGGGGGGAGAATGTGAGACCTCGACCTTCATAGACATGTAGCGGAGGTAAACCCTATGATGTGGAGTAGGGGTAGTTTGGTCATTTTCCTGACGAGCTCTTAGAAGTGGGTTTTCTAATATTATTAAGGCCTAAGTAGGCCTAAGGCATAAATGAATGATGAAAATGAGGATAAATTGATGAAAGAAATAGAAATAATGATAATTTCCAAGGTAAGGGCAAAATGGTCATTTTTCATCTTGAATCGAAATTTTTAAGTTTTCGTGAACCTGAGCATTTTTAGAAAATTATGGACTTTATCATAGTGTCAAAAGAGTAAAAAGATTGCATAAAGGATTATTGGATGACAAAGCCAACTCGTTAAGGGCATTTTCATAATTTAAGTGATGTTTGGATAAGCTTAGGCTATAAATATCTCATTTCTCCAGCAGCTTCCTCATTTTTCCAATAGCTTCTTGTTCTTGTTCCTCCCATCTCACGTTTCTTCATCTTCCATGGAAGCTTCCCTTAAAGCTTCCATAACTCTCTCTCTCTAGCTTCAATTTTCATGCTTTTGAGCACTTTTTCATAGAACATTTTGTGCCTTTTCCCTCTCTCACCTTAAAACCCTCAAAAGTCTTTGTTCAGCACTTTCTCTCACTAGTTGGAAGTTTTAGAGAGAGAAAGAGAGACTTGTCATAGTAGCTTGAAAACTTTTGAAAAGGAGTTCAACTATAATTCCACCAAGGTGAAAGATGAGTTAGGGTTGATTTTAGGTGGTTAGAGATGGCTAATAATTAGAATTATGAGATGTTATATTTTTTATGGTTATATTGTGTGTGATAGGTTCCAACGAGGCCACACATGTCCGTTTGAAGCAATGATCACAGTTATAGTGAATTAAAGATTCAACAAATATCGGTGAGTGAACTTGCATCAAAGTATTTTTGGGAAATACCTATGTGTTGGGATGAAGCATTTAAATGATTTTACTGAGCTTTTCATTAAATTATGCATGGGAACAAGCCCTTGATAAAATGTTTTGATGTTGTGAAAATGTTAAATGTGTAAAAAGATGAATCCATGTGCTCCTATATTATGTTGGTACGTATATATATGAATATATGTTGTGCATTGATGAATAATGTTGTGTGATGATGTTGAAGTGTGCGAGTAGGGAGTGCACACATGATGATGTTGAAGTGTGCGAGTAGGGAGTGCACATATGTGATGATAGAATGTGCAAGTATGGAGTGCACATGACGATGAATGAAGTGGGGTGGTGTACGTGTTATATATGTTTATATATGTATATGTGATAGAAAGTTTATGATTATAATATGTTATTGAAATGAATAATGAGAAACTTGATTATTGTCAATGTGTTCACTTTGATGTGCAATATGGTAGGAATGGATTTTGTGGCATGTGAAAATCCTTTAATTGTCATCTACCCTGAATCTCGTTGCAGCGAGAAACTCTTGGGTGGTGGGGGCACAAACCAGCCTTATTTCTCGGTGCAGCGAGAAAGAATTCTAGCTGCAACGAAGAATTTCGCTACAACGAAAATGGATTCTCTTTGCAGCGAGAAACTCTCGGGTGGTTCAAAAATCCTAGTGTAGTTCTTTCACTTTGACAATGATTTTGACCACATTTCGCTCAAAACTGGGCAAAGTTGTAGCCCAGTCTCTTAGATTTCTAATGGTTTAAAAATCATATCAATTAGACTTCTGTAGTGGGAGATGTGCTTGAAAATCTGAAACATATGCAAACCAAGAATGTTTTTCGCTGCAACGAGAAACTTGCTGTCATGCTTGCTACCTTGCTTGATTTTGACATATTTTTCACCCATTTAACTTCATGGATTGATCATGGGTTTTTGCAACACTATGAGGTTATTAATCAAATTTTGAAATGAGGGGTTTTTAGTAAGAAATTAAATCCATTACATTGTTTTTGAAACAAGTGCATCATGATTTCCAAGTTCTCCTTATCGATTGCTTATTCCATTCTTATGTTCACTAACTGAGTTTTATACACATGTTTTTAAACTTCATGTTTTCAGATTTGTAGGCAGTTGGGACCTAGATTGAGTGTCCACGTATGCTCGTCTTCTTGGTATGTACTATGGCATCTCAGTAGCGGTACCTTCACCCACGGTCACTCCGCTGATGGTCAAGAGTCTGTTACCTCTGAACAAGTATATGTAATGTAATCTGCTAGGATCTGTGTTATAAGTCAAATATGTATATTTGATTACCGATTCCACTATGAGTTGACAAACGGGTGACATTAGTTTGACATAATAAAATGGTGAGTATTGGGTCACTATTAAATGTTACTGAAATGTTTTTAGTTGAAAATTACAATATGTGGTTTAGAAATGATGGTTGGGAATGATGATCGGGATTGCAAAAAAAAAAGCTTGCTTGGGCTTAGTGGGCTATGCCCATTGGGCCCATGTGTCAGTCATGGCCCTAGATTTGGGCTGTGACAAGAGCAATCAATTCATAGTCTTCCACCAAGCTTTTAAGCTTTTTTGTGCTATCATTTATTTGTGCCTTCACTCCTATCTTTCGTAATCATTTTTTTCACTATCTTTTATAATCATATTTTTCACTATCATACTCTTCTATCATTGTACTTACTTGTCAAAATCCACCTTCTAGAGGTATATTTGCTTTAATCTTGTAAGAGAGAAAAAGGCTATAACTTAGCCCTCAAAATATAGTATTTAAAGGTTGTGCTTGATCGTTGAAAGGCATAAAGGTTATACCTTAGCCCTCAAAAGGTATTGTTTAAAGGTGGTGCTTGAACCTTGAAAAGGTAATGGTTATGCTTGGTCCTTGAAAGGGCAAGAGTTATACTTGAACCTTTAAAAGGCATTGTATTGAATTTATTCAATAGTGGATTTAAACTCTTTAGCTTCCATAAGGACAGGACATAGCCACTTATAGAGAGGGCTAAATCTCTATAAATTCTTTATGTATTTTCTCTCTACCTTTTACTCTTTAAACTTGTGTATTTTACTTTGAAGAGTTTGAAGGTTTGTTTACAACTTGCTTATTCATTATTTTGTTTATCAAATTACTTTTGGCATGTTTTAAACTGAAAACTGTTGGGGATTTAAATCATGCTAAGACAACTCATACGTAATGGAATATTATTAAAATTTTAATCCCCCAAGCCATGGATCACTTTAATTGAAACTAATCTAGAAAAACCACAAAAGAAATTTTGACATACCTGAAAGTCTGCTTTCTTTGGTGGAGTCCTCCTTGGCTTTTTGTTTTAACTTTTGTACACCAACTAGGACTTATCAAACCATAGCAGCACAGTTGTCCTGCCTCTAATGGTGCTCCACACAATGATTTGCAGAAATCTCTTCACTAAGAGTGTGTAAATCCCTAAACCGAAGTTTTTGCTAGCAAACTCTCAACTTTGAGATCCCTTGTGTTTCTCTCTTTTGGCTATGATTTTATCTCAACGCATGAGAAAATAAAATAGAGCTCTTCTATATATTCAACAGGCGGCTAAGGAATTCTTTTATAGAGTTAATTAACCTAATTTATAACCAATAAGGATTATAAAATGTCTTGGGCTAATTGGGCCTTTATTTAATACTCCATCAAATCATATTTGATTTAGCCCAATACTTAATTGGATTAAGCCTCTATAAAATCAATTAGATCACATCCAACTGAACTCAAATTAATTTTGACAATTCACCTTATATGTGTGACCCATTAGGTTCCCAACATGTTGGCAATAAATATAAATTAATTTAATTAAGAATTTATATTTTTATTTATAGATCATGAGCGGTATCTAGCAATACATCACGACCACTCAAATGTTAGGAAAGTCAATATGATTTGACTAACTTTTCAGTGTACAGTATCTCAGTGTAATTCAATCCTTTCATCATATATCCTAGATAGATAGAAAGCCTGGCCCGGTGTCTACTTTTTAACTTATCCATATTAGTCTTGTAGCTTCTATATTGACCTATCAAGATTGCTTTGGCCAAGGACTTTTAATCAATATAAGCCAAGAGCAAATGAGATATGTCCCCTTCAAATCACTTGGGGTGATGAATCCTCTCTAGACTACTCATTCATCTTCGCATGCTTCATGCCATACCCAAAAGCCCTCTGTTTAAGCATCTGGTCATCTTTAGACACGTAGAGGTGAAATCAAAGCATAACAATTCACATACAAGATGACCTAGTATCACAAGTCTAAGGATTACTTATACTACTGACACATGAGAGTATTTCCATAGACACTTGAATGAAATACCAAATAGAGCTCTCATAACGGGTCATGTTCAGTGAACTTGTTCCTTAACAAGCACCCACATACTATCCCCAAGTATCTCACACACTTCAACTTATGAGATCAATTGGTCACTTCTAAAGTAAAGAGGCTTATCATGTACTAGCCTTTGAGCATTGTCAATGCCCTTATTCTTGACAATATAATGACTAGGAACATATTTAGGAACAAGGCTTTGATGCATAAGAATCTCATAATTATAACCTTTATAATTTCTTTGCAAGGCCATTATGTTCTAAGGACTTTATCTACATAAGTCTCTCATAACTCTTTATAAATAAACTCATGGATAAAGAAATACCTCATACATTATAAAATATCCATAATGCATTTAACATGAAATATGACTAATTAATATAGTGTTTTACAAGCACAAAATCGATTGGCTTGTAGGGCTTACTTTAACAATCTTCTACTAGCATTAAAGCCAATCGCCCATGTACCTAATACCAAAGCCCTCCAAGTAGCGATCATGTTTCTACTAGGACAAAGCTTTAGTGAGAGGGTCAGCTAAGTTGTCCTCGTGGGTACTCTCTCTATGTTAATATCACCTCTTCTAATGATCTCTCTGATCAAGTGATAATGCCGCAATACATGTTTGGATCGTTGATGAGATCTTGGTTCCTTTGCTTATGCAATGGCTCCATTGTTGTCACAGTACAAAGTTACAGAATCAATAATGCTAGGAACCACACCAAGTTTAGTTACGAACTTCTTGATCCAAACTCCCTCATTCGCTAACTCAGACGCGGAGATGTATTCAGCCTCGGTTGTAGAATCTACAGTTGTTGCTTGCTTGGAACTTTTCCAGCTAATAGCACCGCCATTTAAGGTAAATATAAATCCACTTTGCAAATTGTTGTCATCCTTATCAGATTGGAATGCAACATCTCCATATCCTTTCACTTGGAGTTCAGCCCCTTCATAGACCAAGAAAACATCCTTAGTTCTTCGTAAGTACTTAAGGATATTTGTCACTGCAATCCAGTGATTCTCACCTGGATTTGATTGGTATTTGCTCATGACACTTAAAGCATATGCTACATCTGGTCTAGTACATACATGGCATACATGATGGATCCTATAGCCGATGCATATGGTATCCTATCCATCCTCATCCTCTCATCTTGTGTCTTTGGACACATATCCTTTAAGAGATGAATGCCATGTGACATAGGCAAGTGTCCCTTTTTGGACTCGATCATGCTAAACCTCTTTAGTACCTTGTCTATATAAGTGGATTGGGACAATCCTAACAGCCTCTTTTATCTATCTCTATAGATCCTTATTCCCAGAACGTAGGTTGCTTCTCCCAAATCCTTCATGAAGAATTGTTTGGATAGCCAGATTTTGACAGTCTATAGCATCGGTATATCGTTTCCTATTAATAGTATATCATCAACATAAAGTACTAAAAATACAACTGCTTGTTCATTTACCCTTTTGTAAACACATGGATCATCAAGATTCTTGACGAAATCATATTCTTTAATAGTTACATCAAATCTGATGTTCTAACTCCTAGATGCTTGCTTCAGCCCGTAAATGGACTTTTGTAGTTTGCATACTTTATGCTGATTCTCCTTGGATATTAAACCTTCAGATTGTGTCATATACACTTCCTTTTGCAAATTCCCATTAAGGAATGCTATCTTTACATCCATTTGCCATATCTCATAATCATAATATGCAGTAATAGCAAGCAAAATCCTAATGGATTTAATCATAGCCAAAGGTGAGAAGGTTTCCTCATAATCGATTCCTTCAACTCAGTTGTAACCTTTAGTAACCAACCTAGCCTTTTACGTTTGTACATTACCATCCATGTCAGTTTTTCTCTTAAAGACCCATTTGCATCCTATGGGTTTTACCCTTTCAGATGTATCAACCAAAGTCCATACTTGGTTGACATGCATGGCATCCATCTCAGATTTCATGGCCTCTAGCCACTTATTAGAATCAATATCAGATATTACTTCCTCATAAGTAGTAGGCTCTTTGTCAATTGGCAGAGCATCTTTTTCCATCACAAATCTATATCTCTTTGGAAGTTATCTTTGTCTCATAGATCTACGGAGCACTTGTGTTTCTTGAGTATTGGTTTGAGCGTCCAATGCTTCAACCGTTGCCTTAGGTTCCAAAGGGATGTCAGTTTGTGATTTTTGACCTCTTCAAGAATTATTTTACTCCCACTAATCCCTTCAAGTTAAAACTCTATTTCTAATAAAGTGGCATGTTTCAAGACAATCACCTTTTGCTCAGTGGGATTATAAAAATAGTATCCTACAGTTTGTTTAGGATACCCTACAAACTTGCATTTGTCTGATCTAGCTCTAAGCTTATCAGATGATGCACGCTTCACATAAGCTGTACATTCCCAAATCCTTGCATAAGACAAGTATGGCCTTTGCCATACCACATCTCATATGGTGTTTTATCAACAGATTTGGTTGGCACCTTGTTAAGAAGGTCAGCAGCAATCTTTAAGGCATATCCCCAAAAGGATATTGGAAGGTCTACCCTGCTCATCATGGAACGAACCATGTCCAACAAGGTTCGGTTTCTCCTCTTAAACACTCGATTGTGTTGTGGAGTTCCAAGTGGAGTCCATTGTGATAGAATCCCATGTTCCATTAGATAATCCAGAAACTCTTGACTAAGATATTCTCTTCCTCGATCCGATATAAGGGTGAGAATACTCTTCCTAATTTGTTTCTCAACTTTAGCCTTAAACTCTTTGAACTTTTCAAAAGCTTTAGACTTGTACTTCATTAGGTACACATAACCAAATATAGAATGGTCATCTGTAAACGTAATGAAATACGAATAACCTCCTCTAGCTGGTGTGTTTAAGGGTCCACATACATCTGAATGTATTAGTCCTAGGAGCACACCTGCTCTTTCAACCTTTCCAATGAAAGGAGTCTTAGTCATCTTACCAAGGAAACAACACTCACAAGCTGCATATGAGTCATAATCAAATGGATCTAGTTAACCTTATTTATATAACTTAGCTATCTTTGTCTCATTGATATGACCAAGTCTACAATGCCAGATGTAGGTTTGATTTGGATTATCTTTTCTAGCTTTCTTGACATCTATATTAAGCATTAGGCTATCAAGATCCACAACATAAAGTCCTCCATGACATGTTGCAGATCCATAAAATACATCTTTTAGAATGACAGTGCAACAATTACCTTTCATACTAAATTTGAAATCATCATTCTTAGCTAGGAATGAAACCGAAATGATGTTTCTAGTTAATGTTGGTACACAATAGCACTCTTTTGCTCCAGCACTAAGCTTGGTGGAAAAATAAAATCACAAGTCCTAACGAGAACTGCTGCAATTTTTGAACCATTGCCTACTTTTAGGACTACTTCATTTTTACCAAGCTTTCTACTATCCTTTAAAGCCTTTATGCCAGTACATAAATGTGATCGACATCCTAAATCTATTATCCAAGATTTCGGATTGACAATAGAAAGATTAAGCTCAATTATATTTAAAGTTATCTCTTTACTTGTCAAGATTTCACTCTTCTATTTATTGAGAACTTTTCACAAAGTGATATACCAGTTTAAACATTTTAGGCTAATGGCATCAAGTATGCCAAGCAAAGTAGCAATTATTATACCCATTCTAGCAACCTATAAATATAGAAAAAGTATTTGTATTAGCCTTTCATGTTATAAATCAATTTAAGATGAGGTCATAAATCTTCCATTGATTCTCTGTCTAATTTTTCGTAACAATAGCCCTCACTATTATACGAAAATCTCTGCTAGGTATTTCTAGTGGGCTGGGACCCCTTACGAATTATTGCAACCTTGACTGACTCAACAAATCACAATAAGCCCAATTGGGGAGATAACGTAGCTTATCAATTGCATCCACATGCAACTCCCATACTAGTTAGGTGACAACTCATTGTCTAAATGCATCATATGCATTTTGCCTAACCCTGCCTCTAAGACCATGAGGTCAAGTGTGACACATCCCAACCACATAGTTTTAGTTAAGTAAGACCCACCAATAACTCAAACGTGCCCGTGTAAAAGTTTGACCTTGAGTGACTCAATAAGTCTTCAATTAAAAGGGTAGCCTGGTTATCTTGTTATATGGTGGAAGGCAACTTAATCATGCAAAGCATGTGACTCAATATTTTAATGAAGGATTTTTGTTGTTGCTTTTATCTTGTTATTTAGGTCTCATCGAATTTGGCATGCATAGCATTTATAATATTGCATAAAATAAATCTATCACATGCATACTACTACGATGATTATGGACTTTTATCTAATTTAATTTCCTTGAGCCATCGAAGGAAATTAGTTGGTCAATCCTATAGGATTACATACAAATATCACCATATCTTGTAGTCTTGTAATCTTCATGTCTCCTTGGAGCCTTCGTCCTTTATTCTTGGAATTACAAAATTTTCTTCCTAATCTAATCCTAGGAATTCTAATTACATATATGTAAAGAAATCTCAAGTTACATTTGAGGGGAGTAAGATGAGAAGAGAATTTTACAACTTCTAAATAAAATAGAGGAAAGGCAAGGCACACACTCCCTATTTATAAAATAAATACCAAATACATTCAACCATAACCATGCATAACACATTATAGTGGTCTAAGTCCATAATCATCCTCAACATTCATAATCATATAATGAACATATAAAACTTATGTTTAATTCAAATTGAAGATCTCATATGTCATTTGGCAATAATATTACTCAACCTTTAAAGATATTAATCCAAATAATTTGATGTCCAAGTCCCATTAAATGTCTTGCGCCAATTTAGAAGTCTTAGTCTTACTAGGAATTAAATTAAGTATAGACTTTGTAATCCTAAACCTTTTAGGACTATGAATTTAAATCTGACCCTTATTCTCAATAGGAGTTCTAATCATATTAGAAATTTAAAATTCAAAGGAATCCTAATCCAATTAGGCTTTCTAATCTTATTAGAAAATTTAATCCTTGTTGTCCTCAATTTTTACAATTCTAGTCCAACTAGAATTAGATCTTTATGGACAAGAGTCCTATTTCTTTGCCAATTTGATTTTAGAATCTTATTTGGCCCTATCCTAAACTCTTTAGGATATATTCCATTACAATTAGGACTCAAATTCAGGTCACAACCAAATTAGTGCAACTCTTAATTATATAGAGAAGAAATAGCACAAGCTAGTGTAATTTTATTGGGTTTGCATCACCTATGCTGTCCCAAATCCTTTGAAGCTCCATACTCCATTGTTTGCTGTGATTTTGGCACTAATTCAAAGACATCCCATGCCCCAAACATCATGCCAAAAAGCTCTCAAAACCTCAGTAAATTCATAATACAAATAGCCATGATTTTGCAAGTCCTTGTCACACAAGAATACAATTCCAGCAAACTGTTTGTCCAGAAATATCATCAGATCACCACCCAAACAAGGTAATTAAATGCTGTAAATTTTCAGAGGTTGAGATCATCCTCTTGACCTTCTACCCTCCAACAATCACGTTCAAAATCCTTCTCTAAGTCCCTCAAAACAATTTCGAAATCAGATCACATTATGCTGCCAGACTTTTCAGATTTGGATTCTCTTAAAACAAATCTATAAAATCCTTAAGGACTTATTAAATCTAGATTTTAAATCCATAAATCAAGAATTTAAAGGTCTTTTGAAATATAAATTAGTTTTGAAAAAATCCATTCAGAATTATTCTAAATAATTTTTTCAAACTTTGCATCAAATCAACATATAAACAAAACAGTTTTTGTAATCTTCAACAACTAAACATAAAACTAGATTAAATCAATTAAAGGAGGCTCTGATACCACTATTGAGGATTTAAATCATACTAAGACAACTCACATGCAGTGAAATATTATTAAAATTTTAATCCCCCAAGCCATGGATCACTTTAATTGAAACTAATCTAAAAAAACCACAAAAGAAATTTTGACATACCTGAAAGTTTGCTTTCTTTGGTGGAGTCCTCCTTGGCTTTTCATTTTAACTTTTGTACACCAACTAGGACTTATCAAACCACAGCAGCACAGTTGCTTTGCCTCTGATGGTGATCCACATAGTGATTTGCCAAAATCTCTTCACTAAAAGTGTGTGAATCCCTAAACAGAAGTTTGTGCTAGCAAACTCTCAACTTTGAGCTCCCTTGTGTTTCTCTCTTTTGGCTATGATCCTATCTCAACACATGAGAAAATAAAATAGAACTTTTCTATATATTAAAGAGGCCGCTAAGGGATTCTTTTATAGAGTTAATTGACTTACTTTATAACCAATAAGGATTATAAAATGTCTTGGGCTAATTGGGCCTTTATTTAATACTCCATCAAACCATATTTGATTTAGCCCAATACTTAATTGGATTAAGCCTCTATAAAATCAATTAGATCACATCCAATTGAACTCAAATTAATTTTGACAATTCAGCTTATGTGTGTGACCCATTAGGTTTCCAACATGTTGGCAATAAATATAAATTAGTTCAATTAATAATTTATATTTATATTTATAGATCATGAGCGGCATCTAGCAATACATCATGACCAGCCAAATGTCAGGAGAGTTAATATGATTTGACTAACCTTTCAGTGTATAGTATCTCAGTGTAATTAGATCATTTCATCATATATCTCAGATAGATAAAAAGCCTGGCTCGATGTCTACTTTCTAACTTATCCATATTAGTCCTGTAGCTTCTATATTGACCTATCAAGATTGCCTTGGCTAAGGACTTTTAATCAATATAAGCTAGAAGCAAATGAGATATGTCCCCTTCAAATCACTTAAGGTGATGAATCCTCTCTAGACTACTCATTCATCTTCGCATGCTTCATGCCATACCCAAAAGCCCCCTGTTTAAGCATCTAGTCATCGCCAGACCCATAGAGGTGAAATCAAAGCATGACAATTCACATACAAAATGACATGGTATCACAACTCTAAGGATTACTTACACTACTAACACATGAGAGTATTTCTATAGACACTCGAGTGAAATACCAAATGTACCTTTCATAGCGGGTCATGTTCAGTGAACTTGTTCCTTAACAAGCACCAACATATTATCCCAAAGTATCTCACATACTTCAACTTATGAGATCAATTGCTTACTTCCAAAGTAAGGAAGCTTAGCATGTACTAGCCTTTGAGCATTGTCAATACCCTTATTCTTGACAATACAATGACCAGGAACATATTTAGGAACAAGGCTTTGATACATAAGAATCTTATAATTATAACCTTTATAATTTCTTTGCAAGGCCATTATGTTCCAAGGACTTTATCTACATAAGTCTCTCATAACTCTTTATAAATAAGCTCATGGATAAAGAAATACCTCATACATTATAAATATCCATAATGTACTTAACATGAAATATGAATAATTAATATAGTGTTTTACAAGCACAAAATCGATTGGCTTGCAAGCTTACACTAACAATAACAAATTTGAGAAACTTGTATTTAAGCTTGGCTTCATAAAAAAGCTAAACTTGTGGCAACTTGATTTGTATTCAAACTTGATTGGTTTACAACTTGCTTATTCCTCTCTTACTTCTCACTTTTCACATTTAAGGATTGTCCTTTACCTTGAAGCTTTTGCAAAATTAATTTTCATATTGTTTAATTATTGATTTATTCATTAATTTATTCTTGGCACAATTTGATTGAAAACCACAAATTGTGAAAATTGCTTTTAACTTGTCTTTATTTAAAAAGTTTTTAGATTGCCTTCATGAGAAATTTAATTTAAGGGAAAAAGTTTTTTGAAATCCAATTCAACCCCCCTCTTAGATATTTCCACATTATTATTAAGCTAACATGTCTAACAATATAGATACTGTGAGATCTCGACCTTTAGAGACCTGTAACTAGAAGTAGACGCGATAAAATTGAACAAGGGTAATTTCGTCATTTCTCCTAGAGAGCCCCTGAAAGTAGTTTTCTAATGTTATTAAGGTCCAAGTAGGCCTAAGGAATGAACGAATGAGGGTAAAATAATGAAGAAGATAGAAATAACGATAATTTTCACGGTAAGGGTGAAATAGTCATTTTGCATCTTGAGTTGAAATTTTTAAGTTTTCAGGAACCCAAGCATTTCTAGACCCTTATGGACCTTGTCTCAGTGTCAAAGAAGTAAAACGATTGTATATAGGCAATGGAAAGACAAAATGACCTTGTTAAGGGCATTTTGGTAATTTCATGAGAAAATGGATAAACATAAAGCATAAATATCTAAGTTTATGAAGGTTCTTCAAATTTCCAGCACTTAATCTTCTTCTTCTTCCTTTCCCAAGTTTTTGCACCCCCCATGGAAGCTTGCTTTGAAACTTCCATATATTTCCTAGAGTTAACCTCGATTTTCATGTTTTTGAGCACCCTTTCAAAAAGTTCTTTGTGCTCTTTTACTTTTTCACCATCAGACCCTCAAAAACCTTTCCTTATTACACTCTCTCACTAGCTGGACGTTCTAGAGAGAGAGAGAGAGACTTTCCACATTTGTGCGAAAGCTATTGGAAGAGAATTCAGCTATAAAGAAACCCTAAGGTGAGTGATGAACTAGGCTTGGTTTTAAGTTGTTGATAATGGCTAGTAATTGGGATTATCAGCTAATTTATTATTGAGGTTGTTTATTCATTTTTCGTGTGATTAGAGTAGTGCAAGGAAATAGCTATTTGTTATAGTTAGAAGCCAATTAGGAATGACTAGTAGAACTTGAATTAGAAACTAGCTTTTGGAATGATATTAATGTAAATTGGATTGGTTGTGATGTTTTTATGTATGATAGGTTCCAACGAGGCCCCACAACCCCATTTGAACCATTAGTGGAGGTCAGAGTCGATTAAAGGTTCAACAATACCGGTAAGTGAACTTGCATTTTAAAATTATTTTGGAAAATATAATTGTATTGAGATGAATTATTTGCATGATTTTATCCAACTTTTCATTAAAAATGGGTGCCTGGGAACAAGCCCTTGATAAATGATTTGATGTTGTAAAAGGTGTGAAATGTGTAAAGAAGATGAATTCATGTGCTCCTATATTGTGTTGGTATACATATTTGAATGTATGTTGTGCAATGATAAATAATGTTGTATGATGATAATGAGGTGTGCGAGTAGGGAGTGCACACATGATGACATTGAAATGTGCGAGTAAAGAGTGAACATATGGTGGTATTGCCTTGTGCATGTAGGGAGTCCACAAGAGCTGAGGAAGGCGGGGTGGTGTAGGTGTTATATATGATTATATCTATAGATATGTGATAGAATGTGTGTGATTGTATGGCATGTTGAAATCGGCATGATGAACCTTGAGAATTTCCCATTTTCTTGCAAATTGATTTTATTGCATCACCAAATGAATTTTTAGTGCAAAGGAAGTCCTTTTTACATTTAGGTGCCCTGCTTCTTGCTGTAGGGAGAAACATTCTGTTTTGGCTACAGTAACTCGCTGCAGCGAGAATAAATCTCACTATAGTGAGAATTTCTCGAGTTCTGGTGCAGTACTTTCACTTCGATGAAGATTTTGACCACTTTCCCATATGACTTGGGAAAAGTGGTAAACATAAAAGTTGCAGCCTGCCTATTATCTTTCTAATGGTCCAAAAATCAAGTCAATTGGACTTCTGTAGTAGGAGATATAGTATAAAAACTAAAACACATGCAAACTGACAATGTTTATCGCTGCAGCAAGAAACTTGGTGCCATGCTTGCTACCTTGCTTGATTTTGACATATTTTTCACCCATTTAACTTCATGGATTGATCATGGGTTTTTGCAACACTATGAGGTTATTAATCAAAGTTTAAAAGGAGGGGTTTTTAGTAAGAAATTAAATCAATTACATTGTTTTTGAAACAAGTGCATCATGATTTTCAAATTCTTCCTATCGATTGCTTGCTCCCTTTTTATGTTCACTCACTAAGTTTGTACTCACTGTTTTCAATTTCATGTTTTCAGATCAGGGGGCAGTTGCATCCCAGGTCGAGGTGTCCACGTAGTTTCATCTCCTTGGTAGGTATTTTTGCATTCAGTAGCCGCACCTTCACTATGGTCACTTCGCTAGAAGTCAAGAGTCATTTTGTTTTATGAATACGTTCATGTGATGTAAAGTACTAAGATATGTGTCTTAGACAAAATATGTATATTTTAACGATTAATGCCACCATGAGTTGAAATGTTAACATCATTTTGGGTTTATATTAATGAAATTCTTGATTACTATAACCCATTATTAAAGTGATTATAAGTTGGACTTATGAAAGGTGACTTGAGAATAGTTGATGGAATGTTGAGCAAGATTATATAATAGGCTTGCTTGGGCTTGGTGGGCTGTGCTCCTTGGGCCCATGCGCAGGTCATGGCTTAGAAATTGGATTGTGACAGACTTGGTATCAAAGCCCTAGGTTATTTAGATCCTAGGACTTCCATTTTGTTGGTCTAGCGGAGTGTCGGGTCTTTATGTGGAAATGTCGGTTGTAAAGTGTGAACCACGACACATTTTACAATCATGGGATCGCATATATTCCCTATCTTAGAAACCACCTTTTCCTTTATGAATGATTATAAAAAAATATGTTTAATAATAGGTGTTTGCTTTTGTGTAGGTAAGAATGCTGCCTAAGGCACGAGCTGCCTCAAGACGGATGGGAGAGTAAGATGCTCCTAATGAGATGACAGATAAGCCACAAGCATCCACCCTTAGGGGGCGAGGTGAATGTGGTAGGGCCACTATGTCGGTGAGGGCAGATACACCTGTGAGTAGACGAAATGAGGGACAATCATCGAGTGATGTGGATAGATAACCAATTGGGAGCATTACCATCGAGGACTTGGCAGCAGGCCTGCAGGGAGTTAATCGGGTTGTAGAGATGATGGCAGCCCATACGGATGATATACAGAGAGTAGTGGAGGGGAGACCTACAGTACAAGAATTCCCTAGTTCCCAAGGGCAGGCCGAACACCAACATCTTGAGGTCGAGAGGGGTCATTTAGAGATTTCTCTTCCTGATTTTCACAAGCTTAAGCCTCCGTCATTTTCAGGGTCTGATGCATCAGAGAAACCCTAGATTTTCTCAGATAAGATGGAAAAGATTTGTAAAGCCTTGGGATGTTGTAATGTCTGATCAGTCGAGCTAGCAGCCTTTCAATTAAAGGGCGTGGCGTAAGAGTGGTATAGTTCCTTATGTAAAGGCAGACCAACGGATGCAGCACCATTGACTTGGAGTGAGTTTAGTATAGCCTTTTTAAATCAATTTTTACCACTTAGTGTATGTAATGCCAGAGCTAGGGAGTTTGAGACTTTGGTACAGACCTCGAGTATGACGGTGTTTGATTACGGCATAAAATTCACACAATTGTCTCGGTATGCTCCTTATTTAGTTTCTACAGAGGAGATGAAGATACAAAGGTTTGTGGATGGGCTAGTGGAGCCATTGTTTAGGGCTGTGGCATCCTAAGATTTTAGTACTTACTCCGCAGTAGTGGATTGCACTCAGCGGATTGAGATGAGGACCGGTGAGAGTAGGGTTATGAGGGATAGAGCAAAAAGGGCCAAGATAGAGGGCTATCAAGGTCACAGGGATTTCAACAATGGTATTTCATCTTATAGCCGTCAAGGCCCATAAAAGGAATCACGGTTACCCCAACAGGGGAGTGATATGGCTAGTGCCAGCGTTGGATCAGGGCAGAAAACCTTTGGTGGGGGAAAGTAACAAGATTCAAGGCAAAATATTCAAGTTATCAACCCTTGTAGTATTTGTGGGGTATGACATAAGGGACAATGTTTTCTCACTACAAGAGTTTGTTTTGGGTGTGGTCAACCTAGACATATTAGGAGGAATTGCCCGATGACTCATCAATCACAAGGTTCTACTCGTGGCTCCACCCAGCCAACTTCGTCTACTCCTTCAATTGTCACCCCATATGATCGAGAGGCTAGCAGATCAAGAGGTAGAGGTGCTGTCACTTCATCTCGGGGCAGGCCTTCTAGGTTTGGACCTCAGAGTTCCGCTGGTAAAGGTCAAGCGAGGGTATATGCTTTAACACCCCAGAAGGCTTAGACATCTAATGCAATGGTCTGATATACTCTTTCCATTTGTAATATGAATGCTCGAGTATTATTTAATCCTGGTGCTACCCATTCTTTTATTTCTCCATGCTTTGCATCTTGTTTGGGTAAGGATTATGTTAAGAGAGAAGAACAATTAGTGGTGCCTACTCCTTTAAAGGAGGTATTTGTGGTCGGATGGGAATATGAGTCCTATGTAGTTTGAGTCAAGGATAAGGACACTTTGGTGAATCTAGTGGTGTTAGAAACCTTAGACTTTGATGTGATCTTGGGAATGGATTGGCTATCACCCTGCCATGCTAGTGTGGATTGTTATCACAAATTGGTTAGATTTGATTTTCCCCGTGAACCATTATTTAGTATTCAGGGGGATAGGAGTAATGCTCCAACCAATTTGGTATCGATCATGTCTACCAGAAGGTTGTTAAGACATGGTTGTTTAGGTTACTTGGCTGTGGTAAGGGATACTCAAGCGAAGGTTGGAGATATAAGCCAATTGTCGGTGGTGAATGAGTTCATGGATGTATTTCCTAAGGAACTACCAAGTTTGCCTCCGGAACGAGAGATTGAATTTTGCATAGATTTGATTCCCGACACTAAACCTATATCTATACCCCCATATAGAATGGCACCGACGGAGCTTAAGGAACTTAAGGATCAATTGGAGGATTTGTTAGATAAAGGCTTCATTCGCCCCAGCGTCTAACCATGAGGAGCACTGGTGCTATTTGTAAAGAAGAAAGATGGGTCACTTAGATTATGTATTGACTACCAACAACTTAATAAGGTAACAGTGAAGAATAAATACCCCCTTCCAAGAATAGATGATTTATTTTATCAACTATAAGAAGCACAATGTTTCTCTAAGATAGATCTGCCATCTGGGTACCATCTGTTAAGGATCCGAAATGACGATATACCCAAGACCTCATTTCGAACAAGATATGGGCACTACGAGTTCTTAGTGATGTCATTTTGGCTTACGAATGCAACTGAGGCCTTTATGGATTTGATAAATTGAGTGTTCAAACCCTATTTGGACAAGTTCGTGGTAGTGTTTATTGACAACATCTTGATTTACTCAAGGAGCAGAGAGGAACACGAGCAGCATCTTAAGATAGTGCTCCAAACTTTGAGAGAACATAGATTGTATGCCAAGTTCTCCAAGTGTGAGTTCTGGCTTAAAAGCATTTCATTCTTGGGACATGTGGTATCCAAAGATGGGGTATAAGTCGATCCAAAGAAAGTTGAAGCAGTGGAAAAGTGACCAAGGCAACATCAGTTACGGAGATTAGAAGATTTTTGGGTTTGGCCGCCTATTATCGTCGTTTTGTGAAGGACTTCTCCAAAATAGTCAGCCCTCTGACTAAGCTGACACGTAAAGATACAAAATTTGAGTGGTCAAATGCTTGTGAGGATAGCTTTGAGAAGCTTAAGGCATGTCTCACCACAGCTCCAGTATTAAGCCTACTGCAAGGCACAAGGGGTTATATAGTATTTTGTGATGCATCATGAGTTGGTTTAGGGTGTGTATTAATGCAGCATGGGAAGGTGATTGCATATGCATCAAGACAACTTAAAAGGCATGAGCAAAATTACCCCGCATACAATTTGGAGATGGCAGCAATCGTGTTTGCCTTAAAGATTTGGAGACATTACTTGTATGGTGAGACTTGCGAGATATATACGGATCACAAAAGCTTGAAGTATATATTTCAGCAGAGGGATCTTAACTTGTGGCAACGTAGGTGGATGGAGTTGCTAAAGGATTATGATTGTACTATTCGTTACCATTCTGATAAGGCAAATTTGGTGGCGGATACCTTGAGTCGAAAATCAATGGGGAGTCTGGCACATATCTCTACAGACAAGAGACCTTTGATTAAGGAGATGCATAGCTTAAGAGACATGGGTGTTCATTTAGAAGTTTCAGAGGCAAATGCTGTGAAACATTGACCTTTATAAACTCGTAGATAGAAGTACACGCGATATCCCTCATCAGGGGTAATTTTGTCATTTTCTTAGTAAGCCCCTAAAAGTAAGTTTGAAACAATATTAAGGCCTAAGTAGGCCTAAGGCATAAATGAATGATGAAAATATGGGTAAAATGACAAAGGAAATAAAAATGGTGATGATTTTCACGGTAGGGGTAAAATTGTCATTTTTCACCTCAGGTCAAAATTTTTAAGTTTTCATGAGCTTGAACATTTCTAGACCATTATGGACCTTGTCCCAGTGTCAAAGGAGTAAAAAGATTGCATAAAGGATTGGAGGAGAACAAGCTAATTTGTGGAGAGGCATTTTGGTAATTTAAGTGGAGTGGATAAGCATGGGCTATAAATATCTCTTTCTTCCAGTAGCTTCTTCATTCTCCAGCAGCTTTTCTTTTTCTTCTTCTTCTTCTCTTTCACGTTACTTCCAACCTCCATGGGAGCTTGATATGAACCTTCATAACCTCCCTCGAATAGCTCCATTTTTCATGCTTTTGGTGCACCCTTTCATAAATCCTTGTGCTTTTCCACTCTCTCTCTTTAAAACCCTTGAAAAATCTTATTTTCATACTCTCTCTCAGTAGTTAAGTGTTTTAGAGAGAGAAAGAGGAAGTTTTATTAATAACTTGAAAGTTTTTGGAAAGAATTTCAAGCACAAAGCTACCAAGGTGAGTAGTGAACTAGAATTGATTTTTAGTGTTGAAAATGATTAGTGTTTAGACTTCTGGGTGTTTTGGTAGTTGAGGTTGGAAATTCACTTTGGAGTGATTAGGATAGTGAAAATGGATAGCCATTTAATGGCACTTGAAAACTAGTAGGTGATAGCTTGTAGAACTTGTAATTATGAGAATTGAGTTAATTGCGATGTTAATGTGATGATAGGTTAAAACGAAGCCCCACCATCCCAGTTGGACCATTAGGGAAGTTAGAATCAACTAAACGTTCAACGAAATACCGGTGAGTGGACTTGCATTTCAAACTTATTTTGGGAATGCGAATGTGTTTGCACAAGATATTTGAATGATTTTATCCAACTTTTCTTTGTAAATGTGTGCCAGGGAACAAGCCTTGATTAAATGTTTTTGATATTGTGAAATGTGAGATGTGTATAAGGATGAATCCGTATGCTTTATATTATGTTGGTAGGTGTGTATATATCTTATGAATATGTGCTATGTATTGATGAATGATGTTGGGTGGTGATGTTAAAGTGTGCGAGTAGGGAGTACACACATGATGATGATGAAGTGTACGAGTAGGGAGTGCACACATGATGATAATAGAGTGTGTGAGTGGGGAGTGCACAAATGATGAAGATGTATGTATATATAATTGTGTGTGTTATAGAAAGCTCATGAATATGGTTTATGGTTGTGATGCACGTTAAATTTGGCATGATGAATCTTGAGAATTTCCCATTTTCTTGCAAATTGATTTTTATGGCAACACCAAATGGATTTTTAGTGCAAAAGAGGTCCTTTTTACACTTAGGTGCCTTGCTTCTCGCTATAGTGAGAAACATTCTATTTTGGCAGCCAATAACTCGCTGTAGCGAGAAACTCTCAGGTTTTGGTGCAGTGCTTTCACTTTGATGAAGATTTTGACCACATTGTTGTCCAAACTAGGAAAATGGGTAAACAAAAAGTTGTAGCCCTACCTCTTAGTTTTCTAATGGTCTAAAAATCAGGTCAATTGGACTTCTGTAGCAGGAGATATGATAGAAAAACTGAAACATATGCAAACTGACACTATTTTCTCATTGCAATGAGAAACTTTCTGTTTTGGCCACCCGAATCTCGCTGCAGCGAGAATGAACTTCGCTGCAGCAAGAAACTTGCTGCCATGCTTGCTACCTTGCTTGATTTTGACATACTTTTCACCCATTTAACTTCATGGATGATTATGGGTTTTTGCAACACTATGAGGTTATTAATCAGAGTTTGAAATGAGGGTTTTTGGTAAGAAAGTAAATCAATTGCATTGTTTTTTAAACTAGTACATCATGATTTCCAAATTCTTCCTATTGATTGCTTGTTCCCTTCTTATGTTCACTCACTGGGTTTATACTCACCGTTTTCAACTTCATGTTTTCAGATCAAGAGGCAGCCAGTAACTAGGTCGAGGTGCCCTTGTAAATTCATTTTCTTGGTAGGTATCTCAGCATTAAGTAGTCGTACGTAACTTGGGTCTCTCCGCTGGAAATCGAGTCTCCTTTTTTATATGTATAGATAAACATGATGTAAATTATTTAGACACATGTTTTAGACGATACATGTATACTTGATTGGTAATGCCACTACAAGTTGGCAATGTTTAGTATTAATTTGATTTGAAGTTATGAAATGTGACTTAGCGACCTTTGATGGAATGATGAATAGGTCATATTAATAGGCTTACTTGGGCTTAGTGGACTACGTCCATTGGGCCCATGCGCTGGTCATGGCCAGAAATTTGGGTCGTGACAAATGCATTGCTAGCACATTTTAGAGTGAGGCCTATCTTAATAGACCGGATCAAAGAAGCATAAAGTAAAGATGAGTTCATAGCTAAGGCCTTAGAGAACCTTCAAGGAAGAAAATAAAAGATGTTTACTAAAGGCACAGATGGAGTATTGAGGTATGGAACCAGACTTTATGTGCCCATTAGTGATGGATTTAGGAGAGAAATATTGGAAGAAGCGCACATGACAGCCTATGTAGTACATCTATGGGCTACAAAGATGTATCAAGATTTGAAGAAGGTGTATTAGTGGGAAGGACTCAAGAAAGATGTAGTTGAGTTTGTCTCCAAGTGCCTAGTTTGTCAACAACTGAAGGCAAAACATCAAAGGCTCGCGGGACTACTACAGCCGTTACTAGTGCCAGAATGAAAGTAGGAGCATATTGCAATGGACTTTGTAACAGGTTTGCCTCGAACTAGTGAAGGCTATGACTTGATCCAGGTCATATTGGATCGGTTAACAAAATCAGCTCATTTTCTTCCAGTTAAAACTACATACAGGGCTGCCCAATACACCCAGCTTTATGTAGACGAGATAATCCGTACAACTCAAGTGGAATCGATATCTACCCTTAGTGGAGTTTGCCTACAATAACAGTTTCCAAACTAGTATCGAAATGGCACCATTTGAAGCATTATATGGACGGAGAGGTAGGTCACCCATTGGATGCCTAGAGGTGGGAGAAAAGAAACTCTTGGGGCCTGAGTTGGTGCAGGACACCACCGAAAAGATACATATGATTCGACAGAAGATGTTGTCAGCACAAAGTAGACAGAAATCATATGCTGATAACAGACGGAGAGACTTGGAGTTTCAGGTGGGGGATCATGTATTTCTGAAGGTCTCACTAACAAAAGGGGTAATGAGGTTCAACAAGTAAGGAAAATTGAGCCCTCGGTATATAAGACCCTTTGAGATCTTAGAAAGGGTTGGAGCAGTAGCATATCGGTTGGCATTACTGCCAGACCTTTCGAATATTCACCCCGTGTTTCATGCGTCAATGCTTATGAAGTATAACTCAAATCCATCTCATGTAATATGATATGAGACCATCCAGCTGAAAGATGATTTGACCTATGAGGAGCAATCGGTAACTATCCTTGATCAGCAAGTCAAAAAGCTCCATTCAAAGTATGTAGCCTTAGTGAAAGTGTTATAGGAAAACCACACCAGTGAGGAGGTAACGTGGGAAACCGAAGAAGAGATGCGGACAAAGTATCCACACCTCTTTAATGTATAGAGGTAAGCTACCTTATAGTTGGATTTAAATTCGAGGACCAAATTTCTTTTAGTGGGGGAGAATGTGAGATCTCGACCTCTAGAGACCCGTAACTAGAAGTAGACATGATAACACAAACCAAGGGTAATTTCGTCATTTCTCCTGGTGAGCCCCTGAAAGTAGTTTTCTAATGTTGTTAAGGTCCAAGTAGGACTAAAGAATGAATGAATGAGGGTAAGATAATGAAGAAGATAGAAATAACGATAATTTTCACGATAGGGGTAAAACGGTCATTTTGCATCTCGAGTTGAAATTTTTAAGTTTTCATGAACCCGAGCATTTCTAGACCCTTATGGACCTTGTCTCAGTGTTAAAGAAGTAAAAAGATTGTATATAGGCAATGGAAAGACAAAATAACCTTGTTAAGGGCATTTTCATAATTTCATGAGAAAATGGATAAACATAAAGCATAAATATCTAAGTTTCTAGGAGGTTCTTCAAATTTCCAACACTTCTTCTTCTTCTTCTTCCTTTCCCACATTTTTGCACCCCCCATGGAAGCTTGCTTTGAAACTTCCATATATTAACTTGACTTAACCCCGATTTTCATGTTTTTGTGCACCTTTTCACAAAGTTCTTTGTGCTCTTTTACTTTTTCACCATAAAACCCTCAAAAACCTTTCCTTATTACACTCTCTCACTAGCTGGACATTCTAGGGAGAGAGAGAAAGACTTTCCACATTTGTTTGGAAGCTATTAAAAGAGAATTCAGCTACAAAGAAACCCTAAGGTGAGTGATGAACTAGGCTTGGTTTTAAGTTGTTGATAATGGCTAGTAATTGGGATTATGAGTTGTTTTATTGTTGAGGTTGTTTATTCATTTTTAGTGTGATTAGAGTACTGCAAGGAAATTGTCACGACCCAATTTCTGGGCCATGACCTGCGCTTGGGCTTAATGGGCGTAGCACACCAAGCCCAAGCAATCTTATTATATAATCTTGCTCAGCATTCCATCAACTATTCTCAAGTCACCTTTCATAAGTCCAACTTATAATCACTTTAATAATGGGTTATAGCAATCAAGAATTTCATTGATATAAACCCAAAATGATGTTAAAATTTCAACTCATGGTGGCATTAACAATTAAACTATACATATTTTGTCTAAGACATGTATCTTAGTACTTTACATCACATGACTGTATTCATAAAACAAAATGACTTCTGACTTCCAGCGGAGTGAACACAGTGAAAGTGCAGCTACTGAATGCCAAAATACCAACCAAGGAGATAAAACTACGTGGACACTTCAACCTAGGTTCCAACTGCCTCCTGATCTGAAAACATGAAATTGAAAATAGTGAGTACAAACTCAATGAGTGAACATAAGAAGGGAGCAAGCAATCGATAGGAAGAATTTGGAAATCATGATACACTTCTTTCAAAAACAATGCAATTGATTTAATTTCTTACTAAAAACACTTCCTTTCAAACTTTGATTAATAACCTCATAGTGTTGCAAAAACCCATGATTAATCTATGAAGTTAAATGGGTGAAAAATATGTCAAAATCAAGCAAGGTAGCAAGCACGGTAGCAAGTTTGTCGTTACAGCGAGAAATAGTGTCAGTTTGCATTTGTTTTAGTTTTTCTATCCTATCTTCCACTAAAGAAATTCAATTGACCTGATTTTTAAACCATTAGAAAGCTAAGAGGAAGGGCTAAAACTTTTATGTTTACCACTTTTCCCAGTTCGAAAAGAAAGGTGGTCAAAATCTTCATCAAAGTGAAAGAACTGCACCAAAACTTAAGAGTTTCTCATTGCATCGAGTTGTTGGCTACCAAAACAGAATGTTTCTCCCTATAGCGAGAATGCTTTCTTACTGTAGAGAGAAGCAAGGCACCTAAGTGTAAAAAGGACCTCCTTTGCACTAAAAATCCATTTGGTGTTGTAATAAAAATTAATTTGTAAGAAAATGGGAAATTCTCAAGGTTCATCATGCTAATTTCAACATGCCATACAATCACATTTTACAATCACACACATTCTATCACATATCTAAAGATATAATCATATATAACACCTACACCACCCCGCCTTCCTCAGCTCTTGTGCACTCCCTACACGCACAAGGCAATACCACCATATCTGCACTCCCTACTCACACATTTCAATGTCATCATGTGTGCACTCTCTACTCGCACACCTCATTATCATCATACAACATTATTTATCATTGCACAACATACATGCAAATATGTATACTAACACAATATAGGAGCACATGAATTCATCCTCTTTACACATTTCACACCTTTTACAACATCAAAGCATTTATCAAGTGCTTGTTCCTAAGCACCCACTTTTAATGAAAAGTTGGATAAAATCATGCAAATAATTCATCTCATCACAATTCTATTTTCCAAAACAATTTTGAAATGCAAGTTCACTCACCAGTATTGTTGAACCTCTAATCAACTCTAACCTCCACTAATGGTTCAAATGGGGCTTTGGGGCCTCGTTGGAACCTATCACGCACTAAAACATCACAACTAATCCAATTTACATTAATATCACTCCAAAGGCTAGTTTCTAATTCAAGTTCTATTAGTCATTCCTAATTGGCTTCTAACTACATCAAATGGTTATTCCTTGCACTACTCTAATCACACTAAAAATGAATAAACAACCTCAATAATAAAACAACTCATAATCCCAATTGCTAGCCATTATCAACAACTTAAAACTAAGCCTAGTTCATCACTCACCTTAAGGTTTTTTTTGTAGCTTAATTATCTTCCAATAGCTTCCAAACAAATGTGAAAAGTCTCCCTCTCTCTCTCTTTCTCTCTCTCTAAAATGTATAGCTAGTGAGCGAGTGTAATAAGGAAAGGTTTTTGAGGGTTTTATGGTGAAAAAGTAAAAGAGCACAAAGAACTTTGTGAAAGGGTGCACAAAAACATGAAAATCGAGGTTAACTCGAAGAAATATATGGAAGTTTCAAAGCAAGCTTCCAAGGGGGTGCAAAAACGTGGGAAAGGAAGAAAAAGAAGAAAAAGTGCTAGAAATTTCAAAAACCTCCTAGAAACTTAGATATTTATGCTTTATGTTTATCCATTTCTCATGAAATTACCAAAATGCCCTTAACAAGGTCATTTTGTCATTCCATTGCCTTTATACAATCTTTTTACTTCTTTGACACTGAGACAAGGTCCATAAGGGTCTCGAAATGCTCGGGTTCATGAAAAATTAAAAATTTCAACTCGAGATGCAAAATGACCGTTTTACCCCTACCGTGAAAATTATCGTTATTTCTATCTTCTTCATTATCTTACCCTTATTCATTCCTTCGGTCTACTTGGACCTTAATAACATTAGAAAACTACTTTCAAGGGCTGACCAAGAGAAATGAAGAAATTACCCCTGATCCGTGTTGTCGCGTCTACTTTTAGTTACTGGTCTCTAGAGGTCGAGATCTCACAGAAATAGCCATTTGATATAGTTGGAATCCAATTAGGAAGGACTAGTAAAACTTGAATAGAAACTAGCTTTTGGAGTGATATTAATGTAAATTGGATTGGTTGTGATGTTTTTATGCATGATAGGTTCCAACGAGGCCCTACAGCTCCATTTGAACCATTAGTGGAGGTTCGAGTCAATTATAGGTTCAACAATACTGGTGAGTGAACTTGCATTTCAAAATTGTTTTGGAAAATAGAATTGTGTTGAGATGAATTATTTGCATGATTTTATCCAACTTTTCATTAAAAATGGGTGCTTGGGAACAAGCCCTTGATAAATGGTTTGATGTTGTAAAAGGTGTGAAATGTGTAAAGAGGATGAATTCATGTGCTCCTATATTGTGTTGGAATACATATTTGAATGTATGTTGTGCAATGATAAATAATGTTGTATGATGATAATGAGGTGTGCGAGTAGGGAGTGCACACATGATGACATTGAAATGTGCGAGTAGGGAGTGCACATATGGTGGTATTGCCTTATGCGTGTAGGGAGTGCAAAAGAGCTGAGGAAAGTGGGTTTGTGTAGGTGTTATATATGAATATATCTATAGATATGTGATAGAATGTGTGTGACTGTAAAATGTGATTGTATGGCATGTTGAAATTAGCATGATGAACCTTGAGAATTTCCCATTTTCTTGCAAATTCATTTTATTGCAACACCAAATGGATTTTTAGTGCAAAAGAGGTTCTTTTTACATTTAGGTGCCCTGCTTCTTACTGCAGCGAGAAACATTTTGTTTTGGCATCCAGCAACTCGCTGCCGAAAGAATAAATCTCGCTGTAGCGAGAAACTCTCAAGTTCTAATGTAGCGCTTTCACTTTAATGAAGATTTTGACCACCTTCCTATACGAATTGGGAAAAGTGATAAACACAAAAGTTGTATCCTTACCTCTTAGCTTTCTAATGGTTTAAAAATTAGGTCAATTTGATTTCTGTAGTGTGAGATATAATAGAAAAACTAAAACACATGCAAACTGACATTGTTTCTTGCTGCAGCGAGAAACTTGCTACCATGCTTGCTACCTTGATTGATTTTGACATATTTTTCACCCATTTAACTTCATGGATTGATCATGGGTTTTTACAACACTATAAGGTTATTAATAAAAGCTTGAAATAAGGGGTTTTTATTAAGAAATTAAATCAATTGCATTGTTTTTGAAGCAAGTGCATCATGATTTCCAAATTCTTCCTATCGATTGCTTGTTCCCTTCTTATGTTCACTCACTGAGTTTGTACTCACTGTTTTCAATTTCATGTTTTCAAATTAGGAGGCAGTTGGAACATAGGTCAAGGTGTCCACAGAGTTTCGTCTCCTTGGTAGGTATTTTGCCATTCAGTAGCCGCACCTTCACTATGGTCTCTCCGCTGGAAGTCAAGAGTCATTTTGTTTTATGAATACATTCATGTGATGTAAAGTACTAAGATACGTGTCTTAGACAAAATATGTATATTTTAATTGTTAATGCCACCATGAGTTGAAATGTTAATATCATTTTGGGTTTATATTAATGAAATTCTTGATTGTTATAGCCTATTATTAAAGTGATTATAAGTTGGACTTATGAAAGGTGACTTGAGAATAGTTGATGGAATGTTGAACGAGATTATATAATAGGCTTGCTTGGGCTTGGTGGGCTATGCCCATCTGGCCCATGCACCGATCATGGCTCGAAAATTAGGTCGTGACAAATACTTTCAAAGAAAGTATTGATACTTGAAAGCTAGAAAGCATTTTGTGTTGTGGGTATCAATATTTAAGGGATGAGTATCGATACCTTGTGTCTAGAAAGTCTTGAAAGCATTCTGTGTGAGAAAATATCAATACCCTAAAAGGAAATATCGGCACTTTGAGAATTTTTCACTCTTTAAAAGAGATTTTAAGATACATTTAGCTTGGTATATTCAATTATTCTTCTTAAAGGTTTTATTGACACGTGAAAACTTCTAAGTTAGTTTGATTATGCTTAGAAAGCAAAACTTGAAAAGGTTTGAAACCTACTTTGTTTACATTTTTTATTAAAAATGTATTTTCGTAAACATTTTTCCCTTTAACTTGTTCCTTTTCCCCATATCTGTTCATAGAGTCATTTATAACTTACAGATGCAAGATGCATTTGTTATTTTAGATCAGTAGATTATTTGGCTCATCGTCCTTTGGATGGAGTTACTTCTATTTTGTGGAAGGAGGTCGATAAGGCATCCAGTAGACATCAACATTTTTTCTTTGAGGTGTTCTTTGTTGGTCTTTGTCTATCTTTCGATGGATTATTGAACTTTGTTTTATACTTCTAATAAATAAATATACTTTGATTTTTGCCATAAAATGGCTTATGCTCTGATGGTTTGAAAAGTATTTATGTTTCTGAATATTGAGCACAAGATGGTGTATATAGATTTTCTAAAATTGAATGTATATATATATGTGTATATTATAATACCCTTAATTTTTGACATGGCCTATATGTGGTAGGGGCTAAGTTATTAAAGAGTAAATTTGAACCTCGATATGTATGCTTGTGGAGTATGCATATGAACTATTATGCGTAGAGAGAATGATCTTGAAATTTGTTGTATATTTAGAGACTTCTTTTATGATATATGGATGTGTTAAGTGTAGTATGCATGCCTTACAATATTTAGGCAAAACTTTTATGAAGCTATTTGAGGAATCCAAAGGTTCGATGCTTGTATTAGAGTTTTGATCTTAGGTTTGAGTATTTGAGTAAAGATTTGAGTCATATATGAATGGTTTGAGGTTGTGGAAGTGATTTAGAATGGGTTTAGGCTTTAAAAGGAACAATTCTTACAAATCTGAACTAAAGAAGTCGATTGTAATGCATAGAGGGTCAATTCTGATAAGTAAAAAGCAGGAGAAGTCATGCATTCCAGTTCAAGATCAACTATAGGCCCTTTATAGTCAATCTTAGGATGGAAAATGGAAAAATGCAAACATTTTGGTTCAAAATCGACTATAAACCCTTCATAGTCGATCTTGTGAAGCAAAATCGAATAAAAATGAACATTCTGGTCCAAGATCAACTATAGACCCTCCATAGTCAATCTTGTGAAGGAAACATGGGTGTAATCTTCTGATCTAGGATTGAATGTAGACTTTTCATAGTCAATCCTAGGCTGCCCCATCAACTTAAAACGAGCTTAAAAGCCTTAAAATCGAGAATTCTTCATTTTTCTCCCAACATCTCATTCTTTCAACTATTTTATCTCAAATTTCATACCCTTCAAAACCTTCAAACTCCAACAACAAATCTTGGATTCTAAGTGCCAGAGGTAAGGATTTTCACTCCCAAAAGCTTGATTTTTATGGTTTTGTTTTCTGTCTCTACCCATTTGAAACCCTAAGCCAAAAATGGATTCTTGGAGCTATTTAGAGTGAATTTGGAGCAAAGAATCATGCAATCCAACATCTAAGGTATGGGTTTAGCTTATTATTGAAAGATTTGAGCTCATATGTTGTATTGCTAACGATTTAGTTAATTTTAGAAAAGTTGGCATCTTTCGAAAGCTAAGATTTAATTAACTTTGTGATGTTTTGATTTGTATAAGGGAAGATTGAGCAATTTGGGCACATTTGTGAGCTTAAAGATGGTTAGAGGCTAAGTATCGAAACTTGGCTAAGTATCGAAACTTGGCTAAAGAGCCCTTTCAACTTGTCACTATGAATGGGTTAATTTAAATGCATGTGAAGCATGACGCATGGAAGATGTGCTGCATTAATACTAGATTTTGTATGTAGGTTTAGATGAGCAAGCCTAGGCTAGAGAACAAATGATTTATGTGTAAGTATGTATATATATTTGTGTGAATGGTATATGTTGAGATCGTGTGCCTTGTGTAAGCCATATGATGGTTTATGTTGTGTAAACCTAGACTAGGATGTTTAGAGGTTATGATGAATCCCTAAGAGTAGATTACCCTAGGTGAATAATATGATAAAATGATTTGATCGAATGATGCATTGGAGAAATAAATGCATGTAGAACCTTAAATAAGCTTATAGACGATTGAAGCTTAACAAATATGATTTGTCATATGTTGTGGACATATGGAAAGATAAAGGCATGATGGCCTTATTGTGGGTTTGTGTTCCATCATAGGGATGAATTCTAGCAATTGATCTAACTTGTGAATGAGTGGAGCTCCATCCCCTTATGACTATGCGTGTGCCTGCAAAGATAATGGTAAGCAAGGACAGTGGTATTAGTCTCGCTTGTAACGTTTTGATGCCACCCATTTGAGAATACTCTAAGTGATGTCGACCTTTGAGAGACTACTTTGTTGATGATTTGATTCTTCTCCTAGTGCAATGACTATGTGTGTGATTTGTTCTCCGCCCGTTGCTTCGGCATACTTATTATTTGTTCTTTGCCAATGACTTTGCCTTATGCGTGATTTGTTTCTCCACCAGTTGGCCACCAAGCATGATTTGATTATGTTTAGAGGAGGACCGCTCGATGATTTGACTTGAATTGGGTATGATATGCGATGGCCTTAGGAAGGCTTAGACTAGTTTGATTTGAAAATGACATGATACTCTAGAGACTAAAGTGTAACTTTGAATGGCTTTGATGTTAAGCCTAATGATTGAGTGATGATATCCGGAGACATTGGGGATAATGGCATGCCCCTATATTTGAAGATGTTTGTTAGAATATGTGATTTATATTTTATTGGGATGAGCTTTGCAGCCAATTGGGATTGGTTAAGGTTTGATTCCAATCATGCAACAACATCATTCATGTTGATTGATTAAAGGTTTTCCTTCATTAATAAGACATAAATTATAACAAGTTATAAGTCTAATTGGATGAAATCCATGAGATTGATATGCCTTGCAAGGGAACTGTAATGGGTTGCAGTTATGAGATCCTTACGAATCAAAGCGTAATCTCAAAATGTTTCTGGTCAATGTATCATTGAGACTAGACATCAATGATACCTAGAGACTGGTACATTCTATGTTCCTTACTTGAGAAGTAAGTATTCGATCTCATAGGTTGAAGTATAGAGATACTTGAAACTATAATGTAGGTGCTTACGTAGGAGAGCAAGTTCATTGAACATGACCCGCCGTGAGAAGTGCATTTGGTATTTCACTCAAATGTCTATGCAATACTTCTCATGTGTCAGTTGTGTAAATACTCCCTATACTTGAGACACCAGGTTGTCTTATGTGTGGAGTGCTATGCTTTGATTTCATCCCTACAGGTGTCTTACAAAGGATGCCACAATAAGATGCTTTTGGGCATAACATGAAGCATGTGAAGGAAAATGAGTGGTCAAGATAGGAATCATCACCCCAAGTGATGCAGGGGACATATCCTAACTACTCTGGGTTGATATTAGCTTATTGAAGTCCTTGGCCAAGGCGACTTGAAAATTATGAAAGGAGTTTCATAAGTCTCCATAAAGCTAATGATCTAACTGTAAGAACAAATATGAAGATCAATAAGAGTAGTTACTGCACCAAGCTCTTATCATCTTCGAGATATATGATGAGGGAATGAATTACACTAATAAACTGTATACTCAAAGGTTGTAAAAGAATCCTTTGACTCTCTTAACAATTGGGTGGTCATGATGTATTGCTAGATGCCAATCATGGTCTATGAAATTAAATTAGTTAATTTAAAATTGAATATGATTCATTTAAATTAATTAATTAATAATATTATAATTCAATTCCATTGCCAATATGTTAAGAACTTAATGGGTCACACACAAAGGTTGCAATTTGGATTAAATTGAAAGTGTGATTATTTAAGTTAGACTTAAATCAAATTCTAGGTTTTAACTACTAAGAACCTAATTAAATCAGTTTAATTAGGTATTGGTTAAATATTATAATTGTTATAATATTAAGGAATTATTTTGTAAGTTTTAATAAGTTAAACGTGGATATAAATATCACATAATAGCTGCTCTTTTTGGGGGGGGGGGGGGGGAGAAGAAAAAAAAAAGGTTTTTCTTTTGAGTGCTTTCACTCTTGAGAAGTTTATTTATTTATTTTATTGAAAACTTCTCCTTTGATTCTTTGTTGGAAATCAAAGAAGAAAAGAGGACAAATTGTTGTCCACTTGCTAGCACAATCCCGTGGCATAAAGCTCTCTCCTTGAGAAGGATGCGTTGCAATCATGTGTGCATCATTGAAGGCCAAGTGATTGAGTGGCTGGGATTCTTTCACACAAAAGGTGTTCACATTTTGTCACCAAAAGGAATCCATTTGATTATGATATCACTTGGAAACGTAAAATTTTTTCTGATTTTATGTGGTGCTTAACTTTGCATTAAACCACCAAGGTAATCTAAAGGTGGGAGGCATGGTTTTTATTTTATTTCAATTTCTATTATTTCACTGCGTTGATGTTCTAACCATGCCGTTCCTAGCATATTTATGTATGATTTTGTTATTTGCACCACTCACTGAGTGTTAGAGTGCTCACCCATTTATGTACCATGTGCAGATAAATAAACCACAAAGCCACGTGGTAAAGGTCGTCCAATGACGAACTGATTTTGGCATCCGGTAGGTTCCCAGCCTCCATGTCACTTTGTTGCGTTAGTCACGAGTTTTCGCTCTATGCTTAGTTGTTGTATATGGAGGCACATTGTGCCATATGAACTTGTATAAGGGTTTTTATGTACAAACCCACCTTGAATGGTCAATGTATGGCATTTACGGATATTTGTATGAATTTATGTGCTAGATATCATGTTTTATGTTTGAACTTAAAATTTAGTTATCAATATTTGGCTATGAACTCCCTTGGCTATGTGTTATATGATTTTGAATTCTAAGGCTTGCTCAGGTCTTGTGAGTTTTGCCTGTTGGGCTTCTATGCCAATCATGAACCCCCAAGTTTGGGTTGTAACACACACACACACAAATATATATATTATGTATGTATGTATGTATACATGGTGATGCATCCCATGGTTTTTTTAGGGATATCTGAATTTTGTCTGTTGTTTAAGGCTTGCTCAGGCCAAGTGGGTTTTTCCCATTAGATTTTTTATGCTGATCAAGATCTCGAATTAGAATGTGACAGTTCTACATTGAACACTTAGCACTAAAAATTAATGTAATTACGAATTCAAAATCAATTCAAAATTTAGTCACTTGCTCAATTTTCTACAAGAACCACTAGCATTAGGACCAATAGCAAGAAGCAAATTATATTTTTCAAACACAATCTATATATATTAAAAGTTGTCCCTAACTAGGTTAATTAGTTGACACTTGTATAACCTAATTATTTGACACATGATGGCTTGATTTGGGTTGAATTCAGGTTGATGAAGAAATTCAAGCTGATTTTGGACTTTTTGAGTTTATGTTCCTTACAGCTTGAACCTTCAATGTTCTTGAGTTGTTTTTGCAGTTTTAGACTTTCTTTCACTTTAAGCTGGTTAGGCTAGCAGCATTACGCGTTCTCTAGTAGATAAAAAAGCAATCATTTACCAATAATCAATAACTATATTAACAAAATAGCAAGCAATGTTTTAGAGATCTTGAATGGCTATAGTCATTCTTATGACAGTAGTGGAATCATCTATAATAATAGCTTCAAGTTTACTAATTTGAACCAACATTTTCAATGACTTTTCGATTATTGTTGAAATGAACCATCAAGTCATGCATGCAACCACTTAACAAAAACAAAATGTCATGCATGCAACCTTGAACTCGCCTTCAATAGCTATTAAACAAAATATTCTTGTTTTAAAGTACGCAAATACTCTATTTTACAATGCAATAGTTCTTATTATAAAATTGTAAAGAATTATTCAATTAGCATTTGAAAAGTGTATCCCCATTAGGATCGGATTTGACTTACCACAACAGACGAAACTTATGACTATTTTCTTTAATTTTTTTTATTCCACAAGACATTTTGTTCAAAATTTCGTCATTTTTTTCACTCTTTTCCCTTTAAATGAAATTTCCACCTTCATTAAACTAATCGAGGTGATTAATTTTGGGAAAAACATGGAAGTACGGTTTACAATGATTAACTATGTCTGAAATAACATAAAACCAAATACAAATGTAATCATGCGTTAGGGTTTGGGTTATGGATGATGACGAAGATGATGAAAGAGATCGTGTAATTCGGCTGTGTAATCTAGGTTCAAAATCTAGATTGTTGAGGGTTTTAGTGTTTACTGTCATGGATAGTTTAGTAATTGTCTAATTTCTTTAAACAACGTTTATGGTTTTAGGATGAATTTTTCAAATCCCAAATTAATGGATTCAATCTAAATTATATCCAAAATTTAAGGGTATGGGTGAAACTTACAATTTTTTTAATAAAAGATTTAACAAAAATTAAAAATGCATTATAAATCTCATGCTCTAGTGTTTTTTTTTTTTCTTGACTTAAATTCTTAACTGGGTTCTATAAAAAAATAGACTGTAATTGGATTTTATTAAAAGGGAAATTTTCTACTTGGGTCATGCGCCCAACTTCAAATTTCAGGATAATTTCAGATTTCGTCCATGATAACGATAAACAATCTTTTGACCACCACATCCGATTTGGGGTGGTTGAAAGCTTCTAGTTATTTCTTTCATCTACGACTGCCCGATGTCATGGTTTTAGAGAATATGCAAGGCAATGACTTCCAAATTTTATTATCAAAAGTCGTCACCTGAAATCAACATATTTTTTAAATAAATAATAGTTAACTTTTATATTGGAGATTTTTACAATGAATTATGAAGATTGTAATATTATAGAAAATGATTAATTAACAATGAATTGAATTTCACCATTACTCAATCTGTGATGGATCATATCAATAATAGTATAATAGTGATTTAAAGCCCTTAAATTATTTAAAAAATTTTAAATAAATTTTTATTCTTCTATTGAAATCAATAAAATTCATATATTTTTTTTATTTTAGACCAAATAAACTCTTATAATTAACGGTTAACTAACTTTTATTAACTAAAATATCACTTATCATTAATTTTTATGCTCACGTGATGCTAACACGGAAAGCGAAAATGTTATGTGATTATGTTACCATGTCATATAAGCCTGCCATATTACTATTCATTATAACATGTCAGCATACTACATTAGTATCAGATGACATAAAAATAACAATTAACATTTTGACTAATGACAATTATAAAGAATTGTTACTTATAAAAGCTTTTTTATTTCAAAATAAAAATATAATAATTTGATCGAATGTAATAAAAAATAAAATTTTATTTAAATTTTCTCTACATAGTTAAACAGTTTTTTTAGATTTTTATACCAAATATAAATAGTTTTTCCTTTTCCTTTGATTGTAAAATTATAAGGGCTTTGGTTAGTTTCAGTTTGCACTTTATTATTTTCCCATGATTACACGAGCAATTTCAAATTGTTTAAAACTAGCATTGTTATGTTGAAAGAGCAAAGTACTCGTTTTTAGCCTATACTTTTGGCAACTAAGTGATACTCCATTAGTAGTTTGTTCAAGGCATATGACAATAAGCGTGGTAGACATCTGCGGTAACTAAGAGGTGGTAATATCTATCTCCCAGATAGAAAGAACAATATAAATTCAATTCTATCTCTGGGAAATGAAGAAAGGGAAGGATAAGAGACAGAGACGAGAAGGTTTCTGGTTGGAAATTAAGAATAGGAGTGAGTTGATAAGGCAACACATAGATATGTACGTGTCAAGCTTGATGCGACAACATCTTCCAGGTGTCCCACATAAGTCCAAGTCCTCTCTGTCTAATTTAAGCTAATCCACTTCCACTTCTCAGCCATGCACACACTCCGGGCACAGCAATTTTCTCCTTTTGGGACCTTCCCCCGCTTCTTCTTTTTCATCGTTTGCAACGTGAAGGAAGTCGCAGTGCAGCTAGTAAAGTTTTCACAATCTAAAGCTGATTTAAATAAGCTGAAAAGATCGATCCTATAAAGACAGTGATAAGAATTAAGGGAGGTGGAGGTAGAGGGTAAACATGCCACCTCGCAGATACGCATTTGGGAGGTCTGATGAGGCCACTCATCCAGACTCTATGAGAGCCACCTTGGCTGAATTTCTCTCCACTCTCATTTTCGTCTTTGCCGGCGAAGGCTCAATTCTTGCTCTTGGTATATTATGTCTTTAACTACTCTAAACCTTATTAAGTTTGCTTTATTAACTTGACTACTTTTGGAGTGATACTGATTATTAGTTTCATCTGTTTCTTACAGACAAGATGTACAAGGATGCCAGTACAACGCCTGCAGGACTGGTGATGGTGGCACTTGCGCACGCCCTGTCGCTGTTTTCAGGGGTGGCAGTCAGCTTTAACGTTTCCGGTGGCCACGTCAACCCAGCAGTCACCTTTGGTGCGCTTCTGGGAGGAAGGATCTCGTTTATCCGTGCTGTTTACTACTGGGTTGCTCAGCTCTTAGGTGCTATTGTGGCTTGTCTCTTGCTGCTGGTCACTGCTGGAATGGTAGTACATTAAGTTTAAATATATCATGAAGTACTGTCTTTTAATTTTGAGGTCTCCTCATATATTGAGTGTGTGTGGATTTTTGGTTTTCAGCGGCCGGCGGGGTTCACTGTGGCGTCTGGAGTTGGGGAGTTACGTGGTCTTGTACTAGAGATAGTGCTCACATATGGTTTGGTGTACACTGTATATGCAACAGCAATTGATCCCAAGAGAGGAAGCCTGGGGACAATAGCACCGCTGGCCATAGGCTTAATCGTTGGAGCTAACATCCTGGTAGGCGGGCCATTTGATGGAGCAGCCATGAACCCGGCCAGGGCCTTTGGTCCTGCCTTGGTAGGATGGAGGTGGAACAATCACTGGATCTACTGGGTGGGTCCGTTGCTTGGGGGAGGTTTAGCTGGTCTCATATACGAGTACATGATCATCCCCGCAGAGCCTCCACACCACACTCACCAGCCCTTGGCCCCTGAAGATTACTAGTCATTTTCATTAAATATCTTGTGCTTCGGGAGGTTTTGAATTTGCTTTTTTTAATTTTCTGTGTATGGTACCTCTTGCATCTTTCTTCTTAATTTGTCAGTGCTTTTCTGCTCTGTTTGTGTATCAATTTCTTAGATGTTTGTATGCATTTTCATGACAAGAATAAAAAGGGTGTAGTGCTGTAGTCTTTGTTAAAAACATTGCCTCTCAAATCTCAATCTTCATAGATCCAAAATCTCAATCTTAATAGGTATAAGCATCCGAGCATTTTGTTCATTGATTGGTACATAATTTTCTTGGGTTTGAATCTTCTCTCTCCCAATTATCTCCCAATTATTAAAAAAGAAAAATCTTAATAGATCTCAAGAATATTAAAGAATCTCTTGCTTAATTATTACTAATTTTTTTAAAAAATTTGTTTTTATTTACTACACAACTGCATATAAGTAACATGTTGATGTCTTGTTAAATATTCAGTTTTTATTTATATTGAGTAAAGATACATTAATATTTTTTTCACAATTAAAAATACAATTTAATCAATAATAGATAAAAAATTATTACTTTTGCATTTTGATGAAGAAAACAGTTATTTATTGATTGTAAATTTGAATGACTTTGGAAAATTTGAGTCACTTTGGTCGTTCTGGTGCAAGACTCGAATCACTTTGCTTATTTTAGTTCAATCATTCGTGTCGCACATGCTCCTGAAATTTGGTTACACGTGTAGTTAAAATCTCGAATCATCAATTCCTCACTTATGCCGTTTGTTTTTAAATTTAAATTGAATTGAATTTGAACAAAGCATTTTGGTCAAGTCACATTTTACCAATTTGTGACATATCTCTAATTTTACTCTTTTTTTTAAAATAATAAAAGTAAAATCCTTTTGAAAAGCATAAAGATATATATATATATATATATATAACAAACAAAACTTTACTGTGAAATTATCAAGCAACAATAAAGAAAAAACTCACAAAGATCAAAGAAACAAAAAATATAAAAATGTATGTAGTTTAGTTGTATAGAACGTACGAAGTAGAATGGAGGTAGAAATCAAGGTGCAAATGAGTTCAAGAAGGTGATCACAATACAAGGTATTGCAACGCCATCGCTTCAGCTAGAAGAAGGACTAATTTTATTGAGAAAATCAAATGGGGGGATGATTTATATGATAAACCGTAGGATATTAGAGGTGTCATTGTAAGTCATTTCGAAAATCATTTTGTTGAGCGGGAAGTTCTTGAACTGCGAGACATGGAATGTCAGTTTAAGTCACTTAAAGTGGAATCAATGAGGCTGCTCGAAAGACCTTTCTCAAAGGAGGAAGTGTGGGATACAATCCTTAGTTGCGATGGTGAGAAAGCACAGGGACCAGATGGATATAGCATGGAATTTTTTAAGAAGCAGTGGGTGTAGTTAGGAAAGATGTGATGAATTACATGGCGGAATTTCACGAGAAATGAAGGTTGGGAAAGGCAGTCAACTCTTCTTTTATTACTCTGATTCCTAAAGTCCAAAGTCCTATAGATTTAAATGAATACTGACTAATAAGCTTGGTTGGATGTGTGTATAAAATTGTGACAAAAACACTGGCTAACAGAGTGAGAGGGTTGTTGGAAGAAATCATTAGTAGGAACCAGTTTGCTTTCATACAAGGTCGACAGATTTTGGACTGCTTGCTTATTGCGAATGAGGTGGTTGATGCGCTCAAAAAAGGGAACAGAGGACTGATGTTGAAGATTGATTTTGAAAAAGCGTATGATTGTGTTAATTGGAATTTCCTTGATTTAATCATGAGGAAAATGGGGTTTGGTGATCAATGGAGGCTCTGGGTGAAAGAATATATCAGCTCAGTTATGGTATCGGTCCTTGTCAATGGATCCCTTACGAAACAATTTAAAATTAAAAGAGGTCTACGTCAAGGATGCCCCCTATCTGCTTTCTTATTCACAACCACTGTGGAGGCACTAAACTGCATGCTCAAGAGGGCTGAGACAAAGGGACTATGTAGGGGTGTGAAAATTGGGAAACGAGGTTTAAGAGAATTCGAAGAGTTGAGAGCTATGAAGAGAATTTTGAAATGTTTTCAAAGTGTTTCTGGTCTGAAAATTAACTACCAAAAAAGTCAGTTGTTGGGTATCAGAATAAAAGAGCAGTTGATCAACAAGTGGACAAGAATCATAAAATGCAGATTGGGGAGTCTCCCATCTACCTATCTTGGATTACCATTAGGCGTTAATCACAACACAATGGGCTTCTAGAATCCAGTCATCGAAAAGGTCAGGAGCAAACTATCGAGCTGGAAGGTAGAGTCCTTGTCCATGGGAGGTCGGATAACTCTACTAAGATCAATCTTGGCAAATTACCCAATTACTATATGTCTCTCTTTCATCTACCAAGCGGTGTTAAGAACAAAATTGAACAATTGCAGAGAAAGTTTATGTGGGGTGACACGGAGGAAGAAAAGATAGTACATTATATTAAGTGGGAAATGATCAACAACTACAGGGACTATGGAGGGATCGAAATTGGAGATTTGAGCATTCGAAATAGAGCCCTCCTCAATAAATGGATTTAGAGGTATGGTAACGAAAGAGGGAGTTTATGGAGAGAACTGATTGCTGATAAGACTAATAGTGATTCATCCATCCTAATGCCAAACATGAGAGTTAATAGAAACTTTTCATGCCACTAGAAAAAAATTACTTGTCCTCTGATTATATCTAACAAATTCATCTTGCAGGTAACCTCTAATGTTGGTTTATCTATAGGTAACGAAGAAAACATAATGTTTTTGATGGATGAGTGGATCGAAGGTCACATTCTTGCTGAAAAGTTTCCTAGGATTTTTGCACTATCGACAAATAAAGCTGGTAAAGTGGCTGATTTTGGTAGATGGTCTGGGAATGTATGGATATGGGATATCCCTCTACGCAGGTGCCTCTTTGATTAGGAGAGGAGTCAATGGTACAGTCTCGAGGACATTTTGAAAGAGATTCAACTCAGCAAGGAAATGAAGGATGGCCTTGTCTGAAAAGGTGAATCTAGTGACAGGTACTCGACTAAATCGTTCTGTCGAATGCTTTCCAACGATGACAACAAGGAAAGAAAGATATGGAAAGATGTATGGGCTAGTATGGCACCGCACCGAATAGAAGCGTTTGTTTGGCAACTTCTCCATGGAAAGATTGGTGTCAAAGTGGAATTGGCAGTTAGAGGGATATTTCATGAATCCTCTAACTTATGCATTCTGTGCATCGTGGATAAGGAAACGTGCTGCCACCTCCTCACCAAATGCAATGAAACTTGGAAGATATGGGGTATGTGGTGTAAATTGTTTAACATCAGTTGGATAACCCCAGGGTTTGTTGTAACTTTCTTTGAGGCCTGGAACAATTGTCATGTTGGAAAGCACAATAGTAGACTATGGAAACTTGCTTATTTCACAATTGTTTGGACAATTTGGAAGAGCAGAAGCGAGGTGGTCTTTAAAAGGAAAAAGTGGGATGACAAGGAATGTTGGGAGCTTGTCAAGTTCAGAATCGCCTCATGGGCCAATGCAAAATGGCCAAAGGATTATGGATCTATTTTTGATATATTCTTTAACCCCTCTGTAGGAAGCTATGTAAGAATGAAGCAAAAATAGGTAAGGAAAGAAGTTAAATGGTCTGCTCCAAAAAAGGGCTTTATGAAGTTCAATGTGGATAGCTCGGCAAAGGGTTATTTGGGACCAGCGGGGATTGTAGGAATAATGAAGAATGAGCTCGAGAAGGTGAAGATCAGCTTCTTTAAACTGATTGGCATCACTGACTCCTCTCAAGCTGAAATTATGGCTGTGAAAGAGGCTGTTCAGATTTTTTTTGCTTCTAAATAGAAAGATAGCTGTCACCTGATTGTTGAAAGTAATGTGATCAATGTTGTTAACTGGATTCCAAAACGGGCTTTGGTGCCATGGAGATTGCGAAAATGGGTAATTTTAATTGAAAGGATCAAGGAACAGTTAGGGCCTTGGAAGATAACTCACACTTTGCGAGAAACAAACCAGGAGGCTGATACACTTTCCAAAAATGCAACGAATTTTGGCTCTAGAACATTGTGTATGTTTTAAATTGATGGTGGGGCGGGATGAAGTTAGGCAGAACTTTGATGATATGTGAGGATTGTCATGAATTTGTGCCCCCCTCTGTTTCTTCTTTTTTTCCATCTTAGAGGGCTGGAGTCTGGGAATAGGTTCTGGGGTTCTGCTATTCGGAGTAGGGGAGGTTGTGCTCTTATTTTTAGGGGAGTGTACATCTTCTTTTTTACTTTCTTGGGGAGCTTGGTAGTTCTTTTGTTTTGGATGATGCTCCAATTACTCAGGGGATTGAGTCTTGAATTGGGTACTCTGAGAAACAGAGATTTATCAGTCAAATCTCTGTTTCCTTTGTTACCTGGCTGTTTTGTTCTTTCTCAAGGTTGTGATGATTTGTCACACCCAGTTAATAATACTCATTATTATTAAAAAAAATAGTTTTTTTATTATTAAAAAATTAAATTATAATAAAATCTCTCTTTGATTTTTCAAACCAATTCAAAGACTTCTCTCACTAACCTTACGAGAACACTTGCTCACAACCTTCTAGTTTTAGTTAAGGTAAAACACAAATTTACAAGAACACTTGCTCAAGCCCATTCTAATTTTTGTTAAAGTAAAACACAAATATACAAAGTGTTTCCCTCTTTAATGCTCTTAAAACATACTCAATTTCTAAAACTTACAACAACACTTTTATAATGAGATTAAAACTTGACATGAGACAAGGAATTTCTAAAAATCAATAATTCTAAAACCCCTAACTTTTATTACTTGGATAGTTAAATAGGTAATTTGGTGAACTTAGGAAATACTTGATTTAGCTTGAATTCCCTAATTTCTAACTTTAGGAAACCATAAGTAAAAGATTTGAAGGGTTGTGAGAGGAATGGTATTGAATGGAGTCTTAAAAAGTTCATTTTATACAACTCTGGATGAAAAGGGTCGATCCTTTAGCTTGAACGGTCAATTTCGAGTAGCCAAAATGAGCAATTTGCTCTCTAGAAGTTATGGGAATTGACCTTTTGTTTAAGGTGTCGACCCTAGAGCAATAGGGCAATATATGGGTGTTCTGTTTGGAGTTGGAATCGACCCCTATGCTTTAGGTGTTGATCCTAAAGCTATAGGGCAACAAAAGAGTATTCTGTTTAGGGTTGGGATCAACCCTTTTTGCTCCAGGTGTCGATCCTAGGCCATGTCAGAAAAAAATTCAACCTTAGACCCCCCAAACTGTTGGGATTCGACCTCGTGTTCAAACATGAAATTAATCATTATATTAAAATTATAAGATAGCAAAAAAATAAAATTAGCATTTTATCAAAGAAACAGTCAAATCCCACAAGATCAATGTTTGTGTTTTTTCATGTAATTTTCAAATTAATTATAAACATTTATAAGTTTAAGTATAACATGCGTCACGACCCAAATTTCTGGGCCATGACCGGCGCAAAGGCCCAATAAACGTAGTTTATTAAGCCCAAGCAAGCCTATCGATTTATCCTACTCATCATTCCATCAAATATCGCTAAGTCATATTTCATACTTTTGAATCAAAATAGTTATATACATTGCCAACTCGTACTGGCATTACTCCTTGAAAATTTACATACAATGTCTACAACATGTATTCTAATAATTTACATTAAGTTCGTCTATACATAACAAAATAACACTCGACTTCCAACGGAAGGACTCGGATGAATGTACAGCTACTGAATGCCGAGACACCTACCAAAAGATGGACACAGGTCTACAAAGACACCTCGTCCTAGTTACCGGCTGCCTCGTGATATGAAAACATGAATTTGAAAATGGTGAGTATAAACCCAGTGAGTGAACAAGGAAGGGAACAAGCATACCATAAGGAATCTTTAATGAAATCATAATGCATTTTTTTTCAAAACAATGCAATTTGTTTATATTCTTATTAAAACCCTTCATCAAGCCCTTATATGATTAATCATTTGAAAATCATTAACCCATACATAGCGAATCATTTGAAGAATGAAAGCTTTAATATTGCACCAGCAAGTCAAATACGACAACGAATCTTTCCTGCAGCTACGCTGCAGCGAGAATGAATTTTCATTGCAACGACGTTGGGATTTAGTTATTAACCGAACAAAGGTTTCTCAACTGGCCGAGGATTTCTCACTAAACCTCCTCCTTTTAAAGTTAACTCATTTAATCCTTAATGTTGGAAGTCCATGCTTTGATATGGTAGCAAAGAAGTGAAAGATAGGACAGCAATTGAACAAGATAAGAGACCAAAACATAAAGTTTTTCGCTACAGCGAGATTCTTTCTCTCTGCGGTGAAATTGTAACCTAGAAACAGAAGGTTTCTCGCTGCAGCAAAATTGTAACCCAAAAACAAAAAGTTTCTCGCTACAGCGAGAATGTATTTCGCTGCAGCGAGAAGCTACAGTGTCATTCTCGCTACAGCGAAAATGCATCCTCGCTGCAGCGAGTTTTTGGTCGGCCTACCCTTTCAATACCCGAGAGCTTTTCGCTGTAGCGAAATACAGGGCATCAAATGAAAATTTCCCTTTCTCCCAAAGAAAACCACCCTGCTTGAAATGTTCAAAACCAATATGAAACACATAACAATTTCTCAAGGTTTAACATGTCAAGTTTCACATGCATTACAACCATAAACCATTATCCATCAATTTCCTATAACACACATATTTACATATGTATATATATATATATATATATATCTATATACGCATATACACATCATCATCATCACACCATCCCATCATCATCATCACCAGCTCATGCGCACTCCCTACTCGCACATGGCTGGGTCATCACCGAGTTATGCGCACTCCCTACTTGCACATAACCGGGTCATCCTCGACTTATGCGCACTCCCTACTCGTACATAGCCGAGTTAATATAATTACACAACATTATATTCAAGCATATATGTATATCAACATAATGCAGCCACATAGAAATCCATAATAACCACATATCATAACATAAATCATTTCTCAAGAGCTTGTTCCCAAGGCATTCATTTTCATGAAAAATCGTATAAAATCATTCAAACGTTTGTCAAATATATTATATTCCCAAAATAAGTTTTAAAGGCAGTCCACTCACCAAATAATTGTAGAGCCTTTAGATGACTCCAATTCTCCTAATTGTCCAAATGGGATGATAGGGCTTCCTTAAAACCTAGGATCACGTTAACATAAAAAATAGATCAATTTGCACACTATGAACTCTAAAAGCTATCTCTTAGCTAGTTTTCAATTGCCACATTAAATGGCCATCTATGTTCACTATCTAAATCACTAAAAGTAATGAACATACTCAACAATAAAACAGCTCATAAATCCCAATTACTGGCCATTTTTTGCAGCTAAAATCGAGCTTAGTTCATCACGTACCCTAGGGCTCCTTTGTAGTCAAATTCTCTTCCAATTGCTTCCAAATCAATGATGTAATTTTTTCTTTCTCTCTCTAAAACGTCCAACTAGTGAGAGAAAGTGCAGAATTGAGATTTATCAAGGGTTTTAAAGTGAGAGGATGAAATAGCACAAGGGTTTGTGGAAGAGTACACCAAAAGCATGAAAATTGGAGCTAGAGGGAGAAAGTTATGGAAGCTTGAAGAAAACTCCCAAGGAAAATTGAAGAAACATGAAAGAGCAGAAAGGAAGAAGAAGACTAGCTATTGGAAATTCAAGAAGGTGCTGGAAATTTCAAGATATTTATAGCCAATCTTATCCTTTCCCTTAAAATTACGAAAATGCCCCTCCACCAATTTGCTTATTCTCCTCCAATCTTTTATGCAATCTTTTTGCTCTTTTAATACTAGGACAAGGTCCATAATGGTCTAGACATGTTCGGGTTCATAAAAACTTAAAATTTTAACTCGAGGTGAAAAATGACCATTTTACCCTTGTTATGAAAATTGTTGAAACTTCTAGTTTTCTTCGTGTTTTCACCAGCACACATCATTTATGCAGTCTTATACCTATCTTGACCTTAAAATATCATAAAACTTTCTTCTGGGAGCTTATTAGAGAAAATGACAAAACTACCCCTGGCTTGTATTATTACATCTATGCTTAGCTACAAACCTATAGAGGTTGGGGTCTCACAACATGCCTTACTCTAAATATTGTAATCAATAGCTAATTAAATCCAAAAGGCTTGTGATGAAGCAAGAAACTTGAAAAGAGAATAAGACAATTTAAAATCTTGCAACTGAAATCTTTGCTTCTTCACTTTTAGGATATGTCAAATCTTCAGTCCCCCAAGTGTTTGGCCTCTAATAGTAATCCATACAGTGACCGAATAAGACCTTCTCAAAGGTAAAATTTTTACTTGTGCTAGCAAGTTTTGGTTTTAGAAAACAAAATAGATCAAAACAAGCTTAGCCAAATCTTATTTCTATCAAACAATGAAAACTATTGTTTTTTCTTGTTTTTATGAAACGGCTAAAAAGTGGGTGAAGGCTTAGAGTTTTAGTTGGCTAACATAGCATATTTATATCGCTACACTAAGTTGTAACCCTAGATCAAACATTTGTATTTTTTTTCAATTAACTCCATATGAACTTAATTAATTTTCCACTTTATTTTGGTCTATTTCAATTAAATCTAACTTAATTAATTATCCTTATTTAATCTTAATCATGTCAATTAATGTGCATGACCCATTAGGCTTCAACATGTTGGTAATAAATATAAATCATAATCAAATATCAATTTAATAATTGATTTATATTTATAGATCATGAGCAACATCTAGCAATACATCATTACCACCCAAATGTTAGAGAGTCAATTAAAAAATTAGACGAAGCCCTTTAGTTATAAGCCTCTCAGTGCAATACAGTCCTTCCATCAAATATCATGGATATATCATAAAGCATGGCTTAGTGTCTACTTATGACATTCCATATTAGTTCTCATAATTCATGACTAACTTTATGAATTTAGGAAACTAACTTTCCTCAAATTCATCATGCTTTGGCCAAAGACTTTATACAAGTTAATCTAAAATGGAGAACAAGTTAGATACATCCCCTCATATCAGTTAGGGTGATGAATCCTCTCTTTATAATTCATCCACCTTCGTATACTTCATCGCATATCCAAAAACACCCTATTTAGGTATCTAGTCACCTCCAAACCCATAAGTGTGAAATCAAAGTATGTCATTCCCCATAAAAGATGACTTAGTGTCTCAAGTTCGAGGACTAGTTGCATGATTATCACATGAGAACATATTCCATATACACTTGAGTGAAATACCAAATGGAGTTCTCATAGTAGGTTATGTTTAGTGAACTTATTCTTTAACAGGCACCCACATGTTATCCTCAAGTATCCCATATACTTCAATCTATGAGATCAATTGCTTACTTCCTAAGTAAGGAAGCTTAACATGTATTAGTCTTTAAGCATTGTCAATGCCCTGCCTTGACAATACAATGACCAAAAATAATTTTAGAAACATGGCTTTGATACATAGTGATCTCATAATTGTAACAACTTTACGATTCTCTTGCAAGGCTTTTATGTTCCATGGGCTTCATCCAATTAGTACTTAATAACTCTTTGTTATTGCATTAACATGAAGACAACTTTATCACATTTAGTTCTGTGATTAAATATGCATTAAATGACAATATGTATTCCTTGACTAATCCAATTGGCTCAAGGGCATATATCAATAATCTCTCACTTGCACTTGAGTCAATTGCTAATGTATTCAATATCGAACTCTTTCGCTTAGTGATTATGTCTTTACTAAGAAAACTCAAGTTGCAATATTTGGGAATATGTTAATTTATATGTTTGACAATCTCCATTGCCATAATCGAAATACTAATTTAGATCACAATGAGACCTTGATTCCATTATTATGGCTCTTGTTGTTACTTTAAAAATTCAAAAGCATTTATTGGTTTATTAAACTAATGATCCAAATATCTCTCATTTTGCAATCTAAATAAAGGGATTTGTATACTATTATAGATATAATCATGCAGTTAGCCTTTGTTTTGGAACCATTCCAATGCAATTTCCCAATCATAAGTCATTCATGATTGGTTATGGGATGAAATCCTTTCGAAGATTAGTTGATGCGATTAACTAGATTTGGAATGCTTTGTAATTCATCTCTTATGAATTCAATATGATAATCAATTGTTATTTAATTCTAAGCAATCTTAATTTAGATCTAAGATTTCAATAAGAATGCTCATTGGCTAAATGTGTTCATAATCCTATTATGAATTCATTAAGTTAGGACTCAATTTGATTCAAGTCATCTTATTAATTTTCTCTTTGATTCATAATCAAAAGAAAAATAATCTCACAATGATCCTATCACTATGACTTAGTATTGATTATCATATACGCAAGGTTATACTTAAGGATAAATAATTTAGAACAATTCCAAAATAAAATGAGATGTAATGTGAATATATAAATATATATAATCTAAGCATCTCATGGTAGCAAAATATAAATCTATGTTTCCTAAACATAAAATAAAATATTTAGCCATAGGTCCAAAGCTAAAAACATCTCATCTTGGCAATCATGCCATGAAAACATTCAATGTTCTAAAATTATTTATTGTTCCATAATCTAATCTAAGCGGACAAGCTTAACCACCATCAACTAAGGTTGTTGCATTCATGGTCTTATTCTTCACTATTCATTGTCGTTAGTTCCTACAATATGTCATACATATCAGAACATTAATAAAGAGTAAGGTATCATATACCAAGTAGTGAAAAATAAATCATCATATGATTCATACCTAAAGTGGAAGCTTCCTTTGGTTTCTTCCTTTTGATCGATTCAAGATAATCTTTGCAATTACACCTTCGATGCCCTAATTTGCTGCAGAAATGGCATTTGTCATTATCCTTATCCTTCTTCACTCTTTTTGTAGGTTTCATAAATTTTGAAATTGATGCCTTTTCACCCTTGTCTTTCTTAAAAAGTTTTTTTTCTTATTTTATATTTTTCTTAAAAGAGATAAGATGAACTAAAGGCTTTTCTTTCGCAATGGTGTTCTCAGCTTGTGTAAGCATATTCTATTAGCCCGATAAGGCTACATCAATCTTGTTCATGTTGAAATTCAACACAAACTATGAATAGTTCTTTGACAGTGAAGAGAGTATAAGGTCTATGCTCAAATCATGATCCATAACCCAACCTAACTGCTCAAGTCGAGTGATATATCGTATCATCTTATGCACATGAGGCCTTACTAGACTTCCCTCAAACATCTTACATCGAAACAATTCCCTTAAAATGTTGAGTATCTCTATGTGACTTTCCTTATCGATCATTTCTTCAAAGTTTAGGATAATATCCAAGGCATTCATAGCTTCACGTTGCTTTTAAAGATCTAGAGCCATACTAGCCAACATCACACATGTGGCTTGATCGAGATCATCCATATAAACTCTATAAGCCTCATTTTCCTCATTTGTAGCATCATCACTAGGTTCCTTAAGAATAGGGCCATTTAGAACATAAGCATTTTTCTCTTGTTTCAAGACAACCTTGATATTGCAAAACTAGTCAATAAAATTTGAACTTGTCAACTTGTTTTCATCGAGTATGCTTCTAAGTGACAAACTGTTTGCCATGATCAATTTATATCCTATATAAACCAACATATATAATGTCAAGCCTAGCTCTATAATATACTTGCCATGTCATTCATGTACTTCATAGCATGTCTGCATACTTAGATGCCTCGAAAAATCGTTAAAAGTCAGTATCGTACCTAGTGGTACAATTAAGTTGATTAAAGCCTCGAACTAATCCAAATAGAGATTTTAGGATGTATTTGAGGGTTATTGAACCTTATAATGTCTTAATATGGTGATTTGGAGTTCGAGGATTGATTTGGAATCCAATCAAAAAATTTTATAACGTAGGGCTAAAATGGTCATTTTCCCACCCGAGGGTAAAATTTGAATGTTGGAAGAGATTTTTTACCAAGTTTGACTAGTTGGAACATAATTTGAATTTGAGGAGTGAAAAAAAATTTCAATTCGGAGCATAAGGACAAAGAGGTCATTTCACGTGTCCACGAGGACGTAATTGGAATTTTTGAAATTTTGCACCACCATGGCACTTGTCAAGCCCATGAATTTCACCTATTATCATTTTTATATCTTGGATAATTAAGGAATTATATGTGGTGGTAAGAGAATGCTTAATTGTTAAGTTTTAACCATGGACTAATCAAGTGGCGACACGTGTCAAGTTTTTATTATTTTATAATTTCCTTTATAAACTCAACATAAACTCTCCCATTCACTCTCTCATTGCTGTCCAAGCTAAAGAACAAAGGGGGAAAGAATAGAAAAACTCTGAGGAAAAATTCAATAGAAATTCATTTGATTTCCAAAAAATGAAGCCATCGGAGGTAAGATTTCGAGATTTAGCTTAAGATCTATCTTACCCATGCTTTCTTTTTCATTTCTTATGCTTGAAACTCAAGTTTTCATGATGAAAGCATGCTGGCCGAATCAAGGGGGGAAGGTTTTGAGGATGGGTTTTGATAGATCTCATGTTATCTAGGAGTTTTTAGTTGTTTGTGATATTCGGTGTGAAATACAAGCAAGAAAACAACATGTCCTTTATCAAACCCTAATTGGCCGAATTCTATAGGGAATATTTTGAAGATGAATTTGTCATATTTAATGTTATCTAGCTCATATTTGATGATTCGTGATGTCAGATATCGAAAACGATTATCAAAAAGTATAATTCCTTTAGTAAACGACTTGAACGATAATGAGAAAATTATAGTAAATGGACTTAGAATTGATTTCTAATGAGGTATACGGACTTATTGGAGTATCGAAAGTGCAATGAATCTATTTGGAGTTGAATTGGATGTTTTGGCTAATTAAATAGTGTATAGTGCAAGTTAGGTCGAATACCATTTCAGTCCAACCACAATTGAACCTACGTAGAACACCATCTTTAAGTGATTATTTGAACACTTCTCATTCAATTTCATACATTCATAAAGAGCCTAAAATAGTCTTATAACAGTTTGGCATAAGTGTATTGAATTACTTGTTATGTATTATGTATAAGTGGTGAGCCCTCTAGTAAGAGTAAGGATATCGTACTTGAGGACCAGGAGTAGGAGTTCTCCCGTTATAGTGAGTAACAGACTTTCATCTTAACTATCTAAAGTTATTTTTACTCATTTTTATGTTTTAAAGAATAATGAGTTTAAATTATAAATTATTATGTTTTAAAATTGAAGTGTTGGTTAAACGAAATGAGATTTATAACTTGTTTTGAAATAGAATACTCGTTTTGGAAATTGAGTAAGTGGAGACTATATACTCGTGTTTGATATATGATTTGAATTGATGGCTTATGACAATGCAACGACATGAATGGCTGGATTTGTGTTTATGTGGAATATATGAACTGTTTTGATTTACCTTGACAGGCTAGGTAATATCATATTAGCCATGTCATACTACCGAAATTTTATTGATATGGTGGGGTAATTGATTAGCTTACTGTAGTGGGCGAGTTTTTGTGGACCAGCCTATTAGAGGGGCATGGTAAACCCCGTTATATTTTACCTTAGTAGGAGAGGAGCGAAAGGTATCTCTTAAGGTAGTTTAGAGTTCACTTCACGTCAAACCACCACGTAAGGGTGAAACTCAGCCAACGCCAAGGAACGGCTACGTTTTTAAACGTAAAAACATGTTTTGTGTGTATATGTTAATTTAACAGCCTTGGCGGACTCGGTTGGATGCCCAGCATAAGGTGTCATCGAGTACAAGTTTTGGCACAAACCAAGTTTTAAGAGAGTCATAAGCCTTACTGATTATTTTTGATGAAATGTAATTGATTTATATGGTTGAAATGAGTTTTAATGGTATGAATCATATTATGAAGAGATGTTTTAATTGTCTCCATTTACTCAGCTTTAGATGTTATAGATGAACTTTGCTTACTCACTGGGTTTATAAAAACTCACCCCTTTCTTTTCACCCATTTCAAGCTAAGGGCAGTCTGTAGATTGCCAATTTTGTCGAGGGTTTGCTTTTGGATTCATACCCTTAGAAATCGTAGGTTTACAGTCGTGTTTATTTTTGTTATTTTGGGGCTCACATGGCATTGTAAAATGTTTTTGTATACCTTGGCGCTGTGTGCTATTATGTATATGGATTTATTTTGTTATTACACTATAGTAATTGTTTACGTAGAATTTTATAAATATTGTTTTATATGAAAATGAAATATTTTATTTAGTTCTATTAGTTATAAATTCACTTTAAAAAGATGATTTAGACACCTAGATTTATTTTTTTATATGAAATGTATATTTTTCATTCATATACTGTGTTTTTAGCAGGTTTCAAAATTTTTAGGTAAAATGACCAAAATACCCCTGTGCTGTAGAAATTATTTTTTGATTGTCTTTGATTTGAAAATCATCTATAGTCCTTCAAAACATGATATTTAGTAACTGTTGCTCACATGGGAAGTGAAAAACTGATGCTAGAGCCTTACGAGGTTTCGATTGACATTCCGGGTAAGGTATGTCTATGGGGACATCGCAGCAGTTGTCACGGGCTCGAAGAGAGTACCGGATCATGACAATTCGATTGGTATCAGAGCCATTGATTTTAAAGTTATTCGAAAACTACAGTGTCAGTGTGACCCCAAGATTGAGTTGAATGCATGCATTTGCATATAGGACCTGAAGTTGTCTAAAAACGTTCTGTTTTTTCTTATAGATCATTATGCCTCCTCGATGTAGCCGCCCACCTCTCGTTAGATCAGTCGGGAAGGGAAGAGACTATTCTCGGCATCTTCAGCCAAATCCTGTAGAGGGGGAATCGGCTACGTCTACTTTTCAGGTAGCACCTGCTACTGAACAGACTAAGACTCCTCTACATCCTCCACATCCTCCACCACCTACCAGTATTCCTAGTATTTTTGCCATGTCTCCTGAGGCAGTTCAAGCATTAGCTGCTTTCCTTACTACTATTATTGGCCAAGCTTAGGCTGGTCAAGCTCCTCTTGCTGTTCCTCCAGTCGCACCTCTAGTGCCACCGCCACCAACTCCTGTTCCATTACAAGTACCTGATGTATCCATTTCTAAGAAACTTAAGGAGGCTAGACAGCTCGATTGCATTTCTTTTAAGGGTGATTTGGATGTAATCGTAGCTAAGGACTGGATCGTTCAGGTTTTTGAGACACTTAATGATATGAGACTAGATGATGATATGAAACTGATGGTGGCCACTAAATTGCTTGAGAAGAGGGCTCGTACTTGGTGAAACTTAGTGAAATCTCATTCTACCGTTCCTTCGACCTAGTCAGATTTTCTATGAGAGTTCGACGGCCAGTATTATATTTATTTTCATCAAAAGGAAAAAAAAAAAGGGAATTCTTGAGTTTGAAATAGAGGAGTTTAACAGTAGAGGAGTATGAGGCTCGTTTTAACGAGCTAATGTCTTATGAGTCCGATCTAGTGAAAACTGAGTAGGATCAGGCTAATTACTTCTAGGAAGGGCTCCGAAATGAAATCAAAGATAGTATGATAGTGACGGGTAGGGAGCCGTATAAGGAGGTTGTGCAGATGGCTTTGCGGGCTGAGAAACTTGCGACTGAGAACAGGAGAATTCGGGTCGAGTTTGCCAAGAGGATTAATCTGAATACATTTTTCAGTCAACCATCGAAAAAGGGGAAGGATTCATCTGCTTCAAGGAGTGATACCACTACTTTAGTAGCATCTACTCGACCCCTATTTCAACAGCGGTAGCAGAAGTCTTCTAGATTCAGTAGATCAGTGACGAGTGCTTTTGGGAAAAGTTTTGGGAGTTTTGACAGATGCCGAAACTGTGGAAGATCTCATGCTAGGCTGTGTAAAGAGCCTGTGCGATGTTTTTAGTGTGGTCAGCAAAGCTACATGAAGAGTGCTTGAGTGCAATTAGGACGAGCTACTGCAGCTGCTTCATCTCCCCAAGCTCGCACAAATATTCAGAGAATAGCTTTTTCTGGGTCACAGTCGAGACAGGGTGTAGCGATGCGGTCCAGTGTGGGGAGTAATACCCTGGTGCATCCACCTTCTAGACCGCAGACTCATACCCAGACGAGAGTTTTTTCTATGACAGAGGAAGGGGCATGAGTCCGACCCAGCGCAGTGGCAGGTACCATATTTGCGTTTAACAAAGATGCTTATGTCTTAATTAATTCTGGTTCGGATAGATCATATGTGAGCACAACATTCGCATCCTTTTTTTATTGAAACATATCACCTTTATAGGAGGAAATTGTAGTTCATAGCCCTCTAGGAGAGTAGTTGGTTAGAAATACCTATTATAAAGACTATGGAATAAGGGTTCGTGAGGAAAAATTCAGGATTGACTTAATTCCCCTATAAATTTGGGAATTTGATTTGATATTGGGTATGGATTGGTTGACTACACATCAGGCGAATGTGGATTGTTTTAGGAAGGATGTTGTAATTTAGAATTCTGAAGGAGTAGAAGTTGTATTTGTAGGGGAACGTCGAGTGTTACCATCCTGTGTAATCTCAGCTATCAAAGCTTTGAAACTAGTGCAGAAAAGGTATCCGGCTTATCTAGCACATGTGATTGATACCTTAAAGGGGGAACCTAAGTTAGAGGATGTCCCAATAGTAAATGAGTTCTCTGATGTCTTTTCGAATGAATTACCGGGACTACCTCCTGATTGAGAGCTTGAGTTCTCTATTGATTTACTTTCGGGTACCGTACCTATTTCCCTTCCTCCGTATCGGATGGCTCCAGTGAAATTAAAGGAGTTGAAAGTCTAACTGCAAGACTTGGTAGATAAGGGTCTTATTCACCCTAGTACTTCTCCCTAGGGTTCACCAATCTTGTTTGTAAAGAAGAAGGATGGCACTCTTTGGCTATGTATTGACTACCGTCAGCTGAACCGAGTGACCATTAAGAATAAATACCCTCTACCACGGATTGATGATCTTTTTGATCAGCTACAAGGTGCTACGGTGTTTGTTAAGATTGCTAAGAGGTTTGGGTATCATCAGTTGAAGATCAAGGAGCAGGATGTACCCAAGACTGCTTTCAGAACTAGTTACAGGCATTATGAGTTTCTGGTTATGCCTTTTGGTCTAACTAATGCCCCGACAGTTTTTATGGACCTCATGAATAGGGTGTTCCACTCATACTTGGATAAGTTCGTGAGAGTGTTTATAGATGACATCTTGGTGTATTCGAAGGATTATGATGAATATGCTGTCCATTTGTGCATTGTGCTACAAACCTTGCGCGATAGACAACTCTATGCCAAGTTTTCAAAATGTGAGTCCTGGTTAAAAGAAGTGGTTTTCTTGGGACATGTTGTGTCTGGAGCTGGAATTTATGTCAATCCCAAGAAGATTGAGGCAATCTTACAGTGGGAGCAACAAAAAACGGTGACAAAGATTCGGAGTTTCCTCTGTTTAGCAAGTTATTATAGGAGGTTCGTTCAGGGGTTGTCATTGATAGCTGCTCCTCTGACTCGTCTGATTCGTAAAGGAATCAAGTTTGAGTGGGATGATGTCTGCGAGAGTCGATTTCAGGAACTAAAGAATTGGTTGACCTCCGCTTCAGTTTTGACACTTCCTGTTAGTGGGAAAAAATTTATGGTATATAGTGATGCCTCTAAATTGGGATTAGGGTGCATGTTAATGCAGGATGAGAAAGTAGTAGCTTATGCTTCTTGACAATTGAAGAAACATGAGATGAATTACCCTACCCACAATTTGGAGTTGGTAGCAGTAGTCTTTGCATTGAAGATCTGGAGGCATTACTTATATGGTGAGCATTGTCGGATCTTTACCGACCACAAAAGCTTGAAATATTTGCTCACCCAGAAAGAACTCTGTAAAACCCGACCCTATAAACACATGTCATGACATACATGCACTGAGTAGCATGTTATTACGCTAGGAAAGTTCCTAAGAATAGACGAAACCCGATATTGTACCTAACGGTACACTTGAGTTGATTTAACCTCGAACTAGTTCAAATAGAAATCGTAGGATGAAATCTAATATTTTACAATCCAGGAATGACTAAAAATGATTGTTCGGAGTTCGAGGGTTCATCTGGGAAAAATTTGAAAATTTTGATGTTTAGGGGCAAAATCGTCATTTTACCACCTAAGATAATAATTTGATCATGGAGTGAAATTTTTGATCAAGATTAACTATTTGGAGTATAATTTAATGATAGGAAGTGAAAAATTTCAATTCTGGAAATTTTCAGAACATAGGGGCAAAACGGTAATTTTGTCATCTCGGGGTAAAAACTGTAATTTTCACCACCCAAAACTTGTCAAAATCTTAGGATTTACTTATTTTTGGTATGAATAACTATGGTATGTTAAGTGGTGAAAAATTGAAGTTTAAAGGATGAAATTTTAAAAACGGGCCAATGGAAAAGTGACACATGGCACTTTTTAATTGTTTAATATTATTTTAAAGGAAAATCAGCCCATTTAAACCCCACATCAGGTGATGGCTGGCCATAAGGAGAAAAGAAGAGAGAAAATAGAGAGGAAAGGAAGAAAAGAGAAAAGCAAAGGAAAACTAGAAAATTCAAAGGGGAATTCACGTTTTTTGTCCGTTTACGCGTCTAATGGTAAGATTTTTCGACTTTAGCTTTATTTCTACCTTTCCTATGCCTTGTTTTCATTTAGCATGCTTGAGGGGAGAGATCAAAAAGTGATACCAAGGGCTGGCCGAATTTCAAGGGGGAGGATTTTGAATTTTTTAAGTTTTGATTCTTAGTTAAATTGGTAGTTTTAGTTAGTTAAATGTGTATAGAAATCAAATTGGGCAAGAAAGCATGAAATTCTCACAATACCCACCCTTGGCCAAATATTCAATGATGTACAATGATGATGAACTGATTTTTATTCTAAGTGAAATGAAGAGAAAATGATGAAAAATGGTTAAATGTGATAGAAAAATAAAGTGGAAAATTTACCAAGTTAATGTCCCATTTTTGATCGAATTTTTCAATGAGGAAAGTGAGCTGATTTTGGTGATTTTAAAGGGTTATTGACTGATATTTAATGGTTAGAAATGTTAGAGAGAAAATGGGACAATTTAGAGCTAAAATGAAGCGCGTTAGCAATTTATCGAATAAAGTGCCAAAAATAGGTTAATACCGCGTTTAAGCCGTTTTAGGCTATTGCATTTCATACCATGCACTAGTATAGGATTTAAGTCAATTATATAGTGATTTAGCATTAATGTTGTGAATTGTGCAATTTTTGCAATGTGTATAGGAGGAGAGCCTTCCGGTAAAGGCAAGGAAGTTGTACCCGACGAATAGTGATCGGGGCACCTAGAAAGCATTTAATTTGTACAAACGGTGAGTAAACCTATTATTATTGTAAATTATCTAGAGTTCATTTTTAAGTGCTCTTTATGTATTTTACGAAACGAAAACGAGATTAAAATGGGACTTTTGATGTTTTAGAAATAAATGTGACAAATAAATATATTGTGTTGATTATCTGAAGTAAGAAACTTTTGATTATGAAATTGAGTAAATGGGAGGCTACCAATTGTCTTGAAAAATATATTTTTCTATGAATGCCTTATGATATATGAGTATATGTGGCTATATTTTATAATTGCATTGGCAATTTATGTAAGTTGTCTTTTACTATGCAGGCTGGGTAAATAAATAAAAGCCACGTTATACTGTCGAAATTTTATTAAAATTAGTGGGTTTAGTCACTGCAGTGACGGGTTTTCGGGGACTGCCTATTAAAGAGGCACGGTAAACCTAGTTATATAGTTACTCCGGTTGTAGAGGCGAGGAGGGTAACTCCCGGGGTAGTGTTAAAGCTCACTTCACGTCAAACCCCCACGTGAATGTGTAACTCGGCCAACGCCAAGGAACGACTTGTTTTCAAAACTAACATGTGTTTAACATGTAAATATCTTAACAACCTTGGTGGACTCGGTTAGATGCCTCGACCAAGGTATCCCCAAGGACTAATTTTTGGCTTGAGCCCTATTTATAATAAAAGTCGTGATCCTTAACAACTGTTTTGGTAAATTACAAGTATTTTATGGTTTAAGAAATAAATTGAAAACCTTATGAAATGATTTGTGATTTGTTGTTTAAACTAGCCTCCATTTTACTCGCCTTTAGATATTTATAATAATTTGTGTTTACTCATTAGGATTGCAAAATCTCACCCACCTCCTTTCCAAATATTTCAAGCCTATGGTAGCTTGTAGATACCCGATTTTATCAAAGATTCCAATTGACCCCTCTATCTCACAAACAGTAGGCTACTATCACCAACACTTGGTGTATTTACGGGCCACTTGTCATTGTAATTATTATTGTACATTATAACTTTGTAAATTATTGTATGTATGAATTTATTTTACTTCCACGTTACAAAAGATTACTTACACATGTTTCTATAAATATTGTTTTATATAAAAATGCTATATTTTAATCAATATTTTGAATAGTAATATTTGTCTATAAATCCTTTTAAAAAAAATTTTGTCTTTTGATTTACTTGAGCTGGAAACGACTGGTAATTGTTTAAAACGGAATGTTTAACAATGATTGCTCACAGGAAATGCAAGAAACTAATACGTAAGCCTTGCGGGGTTCCAATTGGCATTTCAAGTAATGAGTGTAAATCGAGACGTCGTGGCGGTTGTCATGGGCCAGAGGGAGGTTCCGGGTCGTGACGAACTCAACCTAAGACAGAGACGCTGGTTAGAGTTGATTAAGGAGTACAATTTAATGATTAATTATCATCTGGGGAAGGCAAATGTTGTAGCAGATATCTTGAGTTGTAAATTCTCATCTTCATTAGCATCACTGCAAAATTCTTATCTTCCGATTCTACTTGAGATGAAATCTCTAGGGATCTAGTTGAGTAATGGCGAGGATGGAACCCTACTTGCTAGTTTTGTTGTGAGACCTTCACTGTTGAATCAAATCAGGGAATTGCAGAAGTCTGATGATGAGTTGAAACGGGAAGTTCAAAAGTTATGAGATGGAGAAACTAATGAGTTCAGACTCGGTGATGATGGTATCTTGATGCTTGGGGACAGAGTTTTTGTCCCTAAGGATAATCAGCTGAGACGGGCTATTTTGGAGGAAGCTCATTCTTTCGCCTATGCTTTACATCCCGAAAGCACAAAAATGTATAAGACTATCAAGGAAAGTTACTAGTGGCTGAGTATCAAATGAGACATAGCCGAGTTTCTGACAAAATGTCTCACATGCCAACAGATGAAGGCGGAACATAAGAAACCATCGGGTACTCTTCAACCTCTACCTATCCCTGGATGGAAGTGGGAGCACGTGACTATGGGCTTTATATTGGGTTTACCGCGAACGCAAAGTGGGAAAGATGCTATTTGGGTGATTGTGGATAGATTGACTAAGTCCGCCTATTTCTTGGCTATCCATAGCACGTATTCCATTGAGAAACTAGCTAAGCTTTATATAGATGAGATAGTGAGACTACATGGAGTCCCAGTTTTGATCGTGTCAGATTGAGACCCCCGGTTCACTTCTCGATTCTGGCCAAAATTCTCTCGAAACTAATTTGAGATTTAGCACTACCTTTCATCCACAGGCAGATGGTCACTCTGAAAGGACCATTCAGACTTTGGAGGATATGATACGGGCTTGTGTCATTGACTTTACTAGGAGTTGGGACAAACACTTGCCGTTGGTGGAGTTCGCATATAACAACAGTTTTCAATCTAGTATTGGGATGGCACCATATGAGGCTCTGTATGGGAGAAAGTGCCGAACTCCACTTTGTTGGGATGAAGTAGGTGAAAGGAAATTATTTAATATAAAGTTGATTGATCTAACTAATGACAAGATCAAGGTTATCCGAGAATGATTAAAGACAGCTCAAGACAGATAGAAAAGTTACTCTGATAGACGGAGAAAAAATTTAGAATTTGAAGTTGATGATAGAGTTTTTCTTAAGGTTTCTCCTTGGAAAAGTGATGATTTGAATACAATGAGGTATTAAGTCTTATTTGATTATACTATTGTAGTAAATTGTGGTATCTTGTTGGATAATAAAAGGTGTGATTTGGTTTGCAAAGTGGGGAAAACTCAATTTGAGATACATTGGACCCTTTCGTGTCATTGAAAGAATTGGGCCAGTGGCATATAGACTAGAATTACCCCTAGAGTTGGATTGGACTCAAAATGTCTTCCACGTCTCAATGTTGAAAAAGTATGTACTTTATCCCTCCCATATCCTCGTGACAACTTGTACGTATTCTAGATCAAAAGGATCAAGTGTTGAAGAATAAGAGCATCCCAATGGTTAAGGTATTGTGGAAGAATGCTCGAATAGAGGAGATGACGTGGGAAGTTGAGCACCAGATGAGAAGCCAATATCCCCATCTTTTTTCCAAGCCCGATAAGTGAAATTTTGAGGTCAAAATTTTATTTTAAGGGGGGTAGTGCTGTCAAGCTTAGCTCAATAATATATTTGCCATGTCATTCATGTACTTTATAGCATGTTTGCAAACTTGGATGCCTCGAAAAATCGTTAAAAGTCGGTATGATACCTAGTAGTACAATTAAGTTAATTAAAGCCTCAAACTAGTCCAAATAGAGATTTTAGGATGTTTTTGAGGGTTATTGAACCTTAAAATGTCTTAATATGGTGATTTGGAGTTCGAGGATTGATTTTGAGTCTAATTGGGAATTTTTATAACGTAGGGGGAAAATGGTCATTTTAGCACCTAAGGGTAAAATTTGAATGTTGGAAGAGATTTTTGACCAAGTTTGACTAGTTGGAACATAATTTGAATTTGAATTTGACCGAGGGTAAAATCTGCAGTTGGCGAGTTTTTGTGGACTAGCCTATTAGAGGGGTACGGTAAACCCCGTTATATTTTACGTTAGTAGGAGAGGTGCGAAGGGTATCTCCTAAGGTAGTTTAGAGTTCGCTTCATGCCGAACCACCACGTGAGGGTGAAACTCAGCCAACTCCAAGGAACGACTACGTTTTTAAACATAAAAACATGTTTTATGTGTATATGTTAGTTTAACAGCCTTGACGGACTCGGTTGGATGCCCGGCGCAAGGTGTCATCGAGTACGAGTTTTGGTACGAGCCAAGTTTTAAGAGAGTCATAAGCCTTACTGATTATTTTTGATGAAATGTAATTGATTTATATGGTTGAAATGAGTTTTAATGTTATGAATCATATTATGAAGAGATGTTTTAATTGTCTCCATTTACTCGACTTTAGATATTATAGATGAACTTTGCTTACTCACTGGGTTTATAAAAACTCACCCCCTTCTTTTCACCCATTTCAGGCTCAAGACAATCTATAGACTGTCGATTTTGTCGAGGGTTTGCTTTTCAATTCGCACCCTTAGAAATCGTAGGTTTACAATCGTGTTTATTTTTGTTATTTTGGGGCTCACATGGCATTGTAAAATATTTTTGTATACCCTGGCGCTGTGTGCTATTATGTATATGAATTTATTTTGTTATTAAGCTACAGTAATTGTTTACGTAGAATTTTATAAATATTATTTTATATGAAAATAGAATATTTGATTCAATATTTTTATTTAGTTCTATTAGTTATAAATTCATTTTAAAAAGATTATTTAGACACCTAGATTTATTTTTTTATATGAAATGTATATTTTTCATTCATATACTGTATTTTTAGCAGGTTTCGAAATTTTTGGGTAAAATGACCAAAATACCCTTATGCTGTAGAAATTACTTTTTGATTGTCTTTGATTTGAAAACCGTCTATATTCCTTCAAAACATGATTTTAGTAACTGTTGCTCACAGGGGAGGCAGAAAACTAATGCTAGAGCCTTACGAGATTTCGGTTGACATTTCGGGTAAGGTATGTCTATCGGGATATTGCGACGGTTGTCACGGGCTCGAAGGGGGTACCGGGTCGTGAGATATAAAGTTTAGTCTTTAATGAAAATTATGTAATTATAAAGACATGGTTTTAGAATTTTATATGAATATTCTCAATATTTTATCAAAATAATAACTCTCCTCTAATATTTCGAGAAATTTAACCTTGAAACTTCTTATTCAGTTAAGACCTTTTTCATCCCACCATGACTTTAAGTGACTCAACAAGCCATAATGAAACTAAGTAGGTAGGTAACTTGGCTTACCAATTGTATTTTATACAACTCCTAGATCAATTAAGTGACAACTTCTTGTCAAAACACATCATATACATTGTGCCTAACTATGCCTCTAATACTATGTGGTCATGTGTGACACATCCAAACAAGATGGTACTAGTTGAGTAAGACCCACCTACAACTCAAAAATATTTATGTAAAAGTTTGGCCTTGAGTGATTTAATAAGCCTTCAATTAAAAAAGAAGCCTGGTTATCTTGTTATATGGTTAAAGGCAACCTTTTTGACTCAATATATTAATGAGGGATTTTATTTATTAATTCGTTAAGTAAGGTCTCATTGATTTGACATTGTTGACATTCATAAAACATATCGTATTTCACATGTCATATCTATATACTGAAAAATATATCTGTCACATGTCAACTACTAGGATGATTATGTACTTTAATAATTCTAATTTCCTCGGGCCATTAAGGAAATTAGTTGGTCAAATTCTTAGGGGATTTTACAAACATCGTCTTCAAGCTTTGCTTGTAATCTCCTTGAATCTCCATGGTGCCTTTAGATCTCCATCTTCAAGTTACAAAAATTTTTCTATCTAACCCTAGTTTTACACTTTGATGTAACTAATTACATTCTATAATCAAGGAACCTCAAGTTACATTCGAGGGGAGTTAGGTGAGAAATGAATTTTACAACCCCAGAGAAAATAAGAGTAAGGCAAGGTGCGTAAACCTTATTTCAAAAAAAATACCATAAGAAATAAATTTAACCATCCATGACCTAATCTTCTAAGGTCTAAGTCCATAATCATCCTCATGCTTCATAATCACAATCAAAAGCATAGAAATAAATGCAAGCTCAATATCACTTGGTGATCTTGTATGTTATTTGAGAAAATCATCAATTATCTTACTTAAAGCACTTGACTCAAATTATTTGGTATTGTTTTATTTCAATTTTGTCACGACCTAAATTTCGGGCCATGAACGATGCATGGGCCCAATGGACATAGTCCACTAAGCCCAAGCAAGCCTATTAATCTAACATGTTTATCATTCCATCATAAACTACTAAGTCATATTTCATAACTTAGAATTCAAAATAATACTACACATTGCCATCTCATACTGGCATACCAAACAAGTGTATATACATTGTCTACAACATGTATCTTAACAATTTACATTAGGTTCATCTATACACAACAAAATAATACTCGACTTCCAGCGGAGGGACTCGGACGAATGTACAGCTACTGAATGCCGAGACACCTAACAAAAGATGAATACAAGTCTACAAGGACACCTCGTCCTAGTTACCGGCTGCCTCGTGATCTGAAAACATGAAGTTGAAAACGGTGAGTATAAACCCAGTGAGTGAACAAGGAAGGGAACAAGCAACAACAAGGGAAAATTTAAAATCATGATGTACTTGTTTTAAAACAATGCAATTTAATTTCATTCATATTAAAAACCCCTCATTTCAACCCTTATATGATTAATCAATTGGTAATGAAGAAACAAACATAACAAATAATTTGAAAAAAATGAAGGCTCTAGTGATACACCAACAAGACAAATGCAACGACGAATCTTTGCTGCAACAGGAAGGCATTCTCGTTGTAGTGATGTTGGAATTAAGTTATTAGCCAAATGTGGGTTTCTCAACTGGCCGAGGGTTTCTTACTAAACCTCCTCATTTTAAACTTAACTCATTTAGTCCTTAATGTTGAAAGTTCATGCTCATATATGGTAGCAAAGAAGTTAAAAATAGGGTAACAATTGGACAAGATAGGAGACAGAAATAAAAGGTTTTTTACTGCAGTGAGAATGAATCTCGCTGCAGTGAAATTGTAACCCAGAAACAAAAAGTTTCTCGCTGCAGCGAGGATGAATTTCGCTGCAGCGAGTTTTCGACCAGTCTGCCCCTCCAAACCCGAGAGTTTCTCGCTGCAGCGAGATTCATTTTCGCTGCAGCGAGAAGCTACAGTGACTATCTCACTGCTGCGAGACTCATTTTCGCTGCAGCGAGAACCAATTCTGGTGAAAGGTCCTGAAACCCGAGAGTTTCTCGCTGCAGCGAGAATAGAACAATAAGAGAAAAGTTTCCCTTCAGTCAACAAAAAAGCCATCTTGCTAAACCCACAAAATCCACATACAACACATGAAAATTCTCAAAGTACAATGTATCAAATTTCTCATATATGTCAATCATATATCACATTCATAAGTTTTCATTTCATAAGTCTAGATATGCATAATTACATAGATAAACATCAACATCATCATAATCACACCCGGCTCATGTACATCCCCCCACATCGTGCACATAGTGGACACCATCGTGTGCATCCCCCCCCACATCGTGCACAATTAGTGCCATCATGTACATCCCCCCACATCGTGCACACGGGCACTATCATCATCCATCTCTCATGCCACCATCATCGCCGACATGTGCATTCCCCCACATCGTGCACACACACGGTTACAATTATTATACACAATATCATTCATCACGCACAACACACAAACATATATATATATATATATATATATATATATATATCATCATAATGCAATAGTGCACGAATCCATAGCAATAATATATCACAACATAAAACCATTTGACAAAAGCTTGTTCCCAAGGCACTTGTTTTTATGAAAACTTGATAATTCATTTAAATGGGTGGGAAATACATTATATCTCCCAAACAAGCTTTGAAGGTAGTCCACTCACCGATTTATTATTGAGCCTTTAGTTGACTCTAATTCCCCTAATGATCCAATTGGAAGGATGGGACTTCATTAGAACCTAGGATCACATTAGCATAAGCAATAGGTCAATTCACACACTATGAACCCTCAAAGCTATCTCTTAGCTAGCTTTCAATTGCCACATTAAATGGCTATTTATGTTCACTATCTCAATCACTAAAAGTAATGAACATACTCAATAATAAAACAGCTCATAAATCCCAATTACTAGCCATTTTCTGCAGCTAAAAATTGAGCTTAGTTCATCACTTACCCTAGGGCTCCTTTGTAGTCAAATTCTCTTCCAATAGCTTCCAAATAAATGGTGTAATTTTCTCTTTCTCTCTCTAGAACGTCCAACTAGTGAGAAAAAGTATAGAAATGATATTTATCAAGGGTTTTGAAGTGAAAGAGTGAAAGAATACTAGGGTTCTAGTCAAAAGGGCTCAAAAGTATGAAAACTAGAGCTAGAGAGAGAAAATCATGCAAGCTCCATATCAAGCTTCCATGGAGGTTTTGAAGAAACGTGAGAGAGAAGAAGAAGAAGAAGACAAGCTGTTGGAAAATGGGAGAATAAGCTGCTGGAAGAAAGTATTTATAGGCCAAACTTATCCACTCCCTTAAAATTACCAAATTACCCCTCCACCAATTAACTTACTCTCCTCCAATCTTTTGTGAAATCTTTTTGTTCTTTTGACACTGGGACAAGGTCCATAATGGTCTAAACATACTCGAATTCATGAAAACATAAAATTTTAACCCGATGTGAAAAATGACCATTTTGCCCCTACCATGAAAATTACTATCATTTCTAGTTTTTTCGTGTTTTCATCATACTCGTCATTTATGCAGTCTTATGCCTATTTAGACCTTAAAATATCATAAAACATTTTTTAGGAGCTTATTAGAGAAAATGACGAAACTACCCTTGGCTCGTATTATTACATCTATGCTTAGTTACAAGCCTATAGAGGTTGGGGTCTCACAAATTTAGTGTTTAAGAAATTCCCATTTTTAAAACACTTAAAGTAAACCTTTCATTCTTTTTGCTTAAATTGAAATCCATTGAAATAAAACTTTCCATTTTAAGACTTTCTATTTTAATTCTTCCATAATTAAAACTTTTTTTAATTTTGGAAACCTCTTTATTTTAGGTAAGCTTCCTAAAATGTATCTAAGACAACATTTTAATTTCTATTATTTAGAACATCAACTAGTTTCCTAAATTGTATCTTGTTCAAGTTATCTAAATGGTGACTTAACAAATTTTGAAAATTTGTAGTCAAACAAAAATTTTAAGGAAAGTTCAATGCTATCATATAATTTTTGGAATTTCTTTTAAAGTTAGGAAACAATTTCCTATTCTTTATGAATGACCTAAAATTAAAATTCTATCCTTAATTTTAGGAATTTCTTTTAAAGTAGAAAATAATTTTCTATTCTTTGCAAATCATCCAAAACTAAAATTCTATCCTTAATTTTAGGAATTACTTTTAAAGTAGGAAACAATTTCCTATTCTTGATGAATCAACCAAAAATTAAATTTCTATCTCTAATTTTTGGAATTGCTTTTAAAGTAAGAAACAATTTCCTAATTTTTATGAATCACCCTAAATTAAAATAGATGACAATTAAGTGCTTTTAAAACTCCATAAATCATGAGTCAAACTCATGAAAAATGTTTCTAGAAATTTCCAGCAAGTGTGCTTAACAATTAGACACAAAATTCATGGAGAATTAAGCCACCAAAACCGATCATAATTGCCCAACATTTTCTACATTGAATCTTTGTTGTTTTGGATCTCACAATCATGATTTTATGAACATTTTTCATACAAAATCAAGTTTGCCTATGACATACAGTAATTTAATTTGATAAAACTAATCAAAATCTTTGTGTTAGCTTTGTTAGTTTTTTATGATAATAAAACATTCCCACTCATTTATGTCTAATTTGTTACTTGAGTGCGCAGGATGAAAAATGTATGCTAATAATAAATCAATCACTAAAAAGGGAATATCAAATTCCATAAGAATGAAGAGCTACATTTGAGCTAGAAAACAGAAGCCATTTAGTCAGATAATCAAGAGAGTAAGTCAACTAAACTCAAAAGTGAAGATGGCCAGTTTAGAAATAGAACCAACTTAATCAACTAAGAGATATTGTTAGTCGACTAAGTGCTTACTGCTAGAAGTCGAGTTCACAAACAGAACTGACTTAATCGACTAAGAGGAATCGTTAGTCGACTAAGAGCTTATTGCCTGAAACTAGGATCAAAAGACAGAACCAACTTAATCGACTAAGAAGTATGTTAGTTGACTAAGAGCTCTCTATCTGAAAATTTGAATATAAAGTTAGAAGACAGATTAATGGCTAAAACCACCTTCAAACTATTTCCAATGGTCAAAATCTGTCAAACATCCATCAAAGTTGTTTCTGAAAGTATAAAAACCCCTCGCAATGGCTAAGAACAAGATTTGGTGCTTTCAAGAACAAAAAGAGCTCAAAAATAGCAAAAATCCTCTGCATACTTTCAGCACTTCACTCATATCCTTATAACAAATTTAAGCACTTTACTTTGTACCACTCAGATCAGGTTAGTGATCATAGGTACACTTTTATTTATCTTCTCCTTGTATACTTAAAGTGAGCGAGTCACTCTAAGGAGTTAATTCAAGCTTGGATTGCTTGATTGGGTGTATATGTTCTAACTTAGCCTAGAAAAGTTAGTTTTGGGTTTTGGTTGATTTCGAGAAAAACCATTGTTAAAGGTTGTGGCTGAGCTTGTGAAAAGCCATTGTAAAAGCTTGGTGGGAGCTTGGGAATTCCATTGTTTTTAGTGGTTTGATTTAGAAAATCCTTAGTTGAATAATCAAGGTAGTGGATGTAGGTCTTAGATTAAACTACTATAAATTGTTGAGTATTGTCTGCTCAGTTTTATTTTTCTTTTTCATTCCTCCATACATCATTCTCTCATCTTGCATCGAACAAGTCATTATTGATGTTCAAGTTGCCCTCAATTTATAGCCAATTTTAGTAAGAGCCAAAAAGTGTTATTCACCCCCCCCCCCTCTAGCACATTTACTTGGGACCAATATGTGGTATCAGAGCCTATCCCTCTTTCTCAAGGCTTAACATCCTAAGGAAGATCCTAATGGCTCTTCAAAAATCAGTAGTTGCTGAGGGACAGTCCACAAACAGACCACCTCTGTTTGATGGCTCAAATTACCCCTATTGAAGTACTAGAATGTCAATCTATATAAGGGTAATAGACTATGAGATGTGGGATGTCATCACTGCTAGACCCTTCATTCCCTCAACCTTAAACATAGTGACCAATGAAATGATTCCCAAACCAAGGTTTGAATGGACTAAGGTTGAAACCAAAAAGGACCAGACAAATTTCAAGGCAATAAACACTTTACCTTGTGCTTTAAGTCTTATTGAATTTAATAAAGGGTCAAACTATACAACAGCTAAACAAGTGTGGGACAAACTTAGGATTATTCATGAAGGGACTTCACAAGTTAAGGAGTCCAAAATAGCCCTCCTAACCCACAATTATGAGATGTTTAAGATGGAACCTAGTGAAGATATCACCAGCATGCTAGATAGGTTCACAAACATCACAAATAAACTCAGTCAACTAGGTAAACCAATTTCGGAACATGACATTGTTAAAAGACTTCTCAGAAGCCTACCCAAAAATTAAAAGCCAAAGGTGACTACCATTCGTGAAGCCAAGGACTTAAATGTTATCACCCTTGATGAAAGTTGTAGATCACATCTTACTCACGAGCTAAAACTTAAGGAAGAGGAAAAAGAAGATAAGAGAGAAGTAAAAGAAAAGAAGAAAAGTATTACCTTAAAAGCGAGCATCCTTGAAGAAGAACTAAACAATCTATCTTGTGATGATGATGAAGAATTGGCAATGGTTGCAAGAAGATTCAGAAAGCTCATGGGACAAAGACACAGGAGATTGGCTAAAAAAGGTTATAGAAGTTATCAAGGTTCTTCATGGAGAACCAGAAATAAAAATGAGTTGAACAGAAAGAAAAAAGTTATATGCTTCGAATGCAAGAAGCCTAGACATTTCAGGTCAGAGTGCCCCTTGCTGAAGGATGAAACTTCAAAGAAAAACAGAAAACCAAAGAAGGCAACGGTGGCTGCAACTTGGTTCGATAGTGATGTCTTAAGTTCTGATGCTGAAGAGGAAAAGGTGGAAGAAAGAGCAAATTTATGTCTGATGGCAAGGGATGATGAATCCGAGGTATCTTCAACCCCTTGTGTTGTTTCTATTGATGAACTTTGAGAAGAGTATGAATGTCTTTATGATGAATTCGAAAAATTTGCTTTAAAGTATAGGACTTTAAGGAAAAAGACTGCATCTCTTGAAACAGACTTAGAAAAGATTAGACATGATTTTAATTCTGTTTTTCAACAAAGAAACATTCTTCAAACGAAACTAGAGCATTCAAAAACAAATTATGAAATTTTGATAGTGGAATTGGAAAACAGAACTGAAGCTTTACAAAAAGCAGTTAAAGAAAATGTTGCTATTAAAAGTTTGAGGAAAAAAGCATCAGGAAAAAACACATACTTTAGAAAAAATACTGATAATGTTTCATCTAGATGTTATATTTGTGGTAAACTTGGACATGTTGGTCCCAATAATATGTGCTAGAGGGGGGGGTGAATAACACAAATCGGCTCTTGACAAGATGAGGAACTAATTTCTAGCACAAAGAAAATAAAAACAGAGTAGACAATGCACAATAATTTATAGTGGTTCGATCTAAGACCTACATCCACTGTCTTGATTATCCAACCAAGGATTTTCTCAACAATTCCACTAATAATCGGTGAAATTCACAAGCTTTCACCAAGCTTTACAATGGCTTTTACAAGGCTCAGCCAAAACCTTTTACACTAGTTTTTCACGGGCTAAACTAAAACCCAAAGTGGTTTTTTAAAGGCTCAACCACAACCTTTCAAAATGGTTTTTCACGGGCTTAACCAAAACCTAAAGTGGCTTTCCAAAGGCTGAACCACAACTTACAACAATGGATTTTACCGGGATCAACCAAAACCCCACAACTAACTTTTCTAGACTAAGTTGGAACCTTTACACTCAATCAAGATATCTAAGCTTGAATAAATCCCTTAGAGTGACTCCCTCACTCTAAGTGTACAAGAAGAGAAGAAATAAAGAAGTACCTATGATCACTTACTTGATCTAGATGGTACAAGATGAAGTGTTGAACACTATTACAAAGATTGACGTGTAAGTGTAGTAAGGTGTAGAGAAGATTTTCTGGTTTTTCAGCTTTATATAACTTGGAAGCCTTTAATTCTCTTAAAAACTAATTTCTAACCATTGGAAAACCCTTTTATACTTGGAGAAATAACTCTGATGGCAATTTGATAGTTTATGACCGTTGGAAACAGTTGAGGATGAGTTTTAGCCATTAATCTACATTGTAGTGCTCTGGTTCAATTTGCAGACAGAGAGCTCTTAGTCGATTGACTTGGTCAACTAAGTTGGTTTTGTTTCAGGTTGCAAATTCTGGCAGATAGCACTTAGTCGATTGACTTGATCGACTAAGTTGGTTCTGTTTCTCAAACTCTTCAGCCCGCCATTCCTCAAATTTGAAACTTGGTCAACCAACATTCTTCCTTATTTCTCCAATAAGCTTCCTCCTTGTTAGACAGTTACATCTTGTTATTTTTATCCCTCTTTTTCTTTTGATATACTTTTTGAAAGATTGATTTATTAATTTCATACATTAATTTTCCTGCACACTCAAGTAAAGGCATTAGACACAAATGAATGGGAATATTTTGCTATCATCAAAAACATATAGAGTTAACATTCTCTTTCTCTTATTTTTGATGATGACAAAACACTCCTAGATTAAAAGTGCAATGTCTATGTTCAATATGAATGCTTCAAATCTTTATGTATAATGAGTTGCTCCCCCTTAGTCAATGCATCTAGTTTTCTTTAAAGATTTGCAATAAACTATTTATCATATCCATAACAGCTAAACAAGATAACAATGCCCATGGTAGCTAAGCAAAATATATTGAATATCCATAATAACTAGCACATAATATTCAATAAAATCCTAACTAAGCATCACACACATAAATTAAACATGGAAACCTATCACACTCAATTTAACTTACTTTTCCTTCTCTCTTTTTTTGCCATTAAAAAAGATATTCAAATCTCCCCCTTAATGAGTGCATCTAGATTTTCCTTTAATCTTTAAATCAAGCTTTAATGAATAGGAATCATAAGCACTCATATACTTAAGTCATATAAGCTTATAGATATAGTTCAATAACTTCAAGAGTTAAGCTTGTGTCTATGTAAGAACAAATGTATGGGAGTTAAATCATTTCAAGAATTTCTCAAAGATTACTCAGATAATATTCAAGCAAATTTCATCATTTTGTCATAATCAAAACTATAATAATTTTAAAGCTAACAATCTCCCCTTTTCTGATATGACAAAACTATGAGCATAATTTGCATTTGAAATGATTTTAAAATCTCCCCCTCAACAAATGCATAAAATTAAATTTGCTCATAAAATTTCTCCCCTTTTTTGTTATATCAAAAAGGTTAAGAAGAGTAAGCATTAAATACTTAAGCTCAAGAAACAATGGTTAGGAATGTCCATCAAGAATATAAGCGTTAAGACTATGGATATGTAACCACAAAGTCATCAAGTCATCATATATATACACTTAATATCCTCAACCATGTCACTAAGAAAAATAACATTTATGAAGTTCAAGAAAGATAAGCTTAAAGATGTTCAATAAGCACATAAGCAATATTTCAACTCCAATACCAAGTGTTAAAGCTCAATAAACCAATTGATAGATGTAAGTAAAATCTCCTCCTTTGTAAAAGCATAATATCAATTATGAGAAATGGAATCACTTTAAAGCTTATTATATCAATTGGTAAAGCACTAGTAAAGACTTTCCATATCACTAAGCATTTCAAGCATATCAACTTCAAGGCTCAAAACATTTAATAAAGATAGGATCATTTTAAAGCTCAAGAGAGAAGAGACAATTATAAAGCTTGATGCTAATTTTAAAGCTAGATACTAATTGAAAAAACTTAAGGCTTGATACCAATTATGCATTTCAACATTCAAGTTTAAGTGAGAGGCGATATAAGGCACAATATCTATTTTGGTGTTTAGAAAGATGTTACCGGTAGCGAAGAACACCAAATGTTGAATTCTCACCAAACCTTGTTGTTGAAGATCTTAATTCGTTATGATATCAATGACAATGATTGACTCCCCCTTAAGAAATAATAAGCTCAAGAAAAATTGTTAGAGATCCTCAATAGATCAAATATTAGGAGAAAAATCATGAGCCTAGAATAAATGAGCATTCATATGGATATTCAATTTATTTCCCTAATACTCAAGTATTCATGGAACCAAAAAAAAAGTATGAGCATTTGAATAGATGTTCAACATATTCATCACATACTTATGTTTTCAAGAAGTATTTGCCAAGTAGTTCCTAGGCATGTCTAAGGTATCATTAGTCTTCAAGCACTATTCTCAATTATCATCAAGTATTATCAATCATCATCAAACATTCATTATTTATTCTCAATATCAATAAGCCAAGTAGTATTAATCAAGCATTTCTAGGAAATTCCTTAAAAAATAGCAACTCAAGGAGAAATTAAAAAATATCATCATTAAGCATTTTTGGTGAGTATTCTTTCAAATTATTTTCAAGCAGTCATTCATCCAAGTCATTTTAAAGCAAGCATTACAAGATGTATTGTCAAACTCTACTTTGTAAAATAATTATAATGTCATTCACATGCTCGATAGAATGTTTGAATATTTAGAAAGTTCGAGAAATCGTTAAAAGACGATATTACTCCTAATGGTACCATTAAGTCGATTAAGCCTCGAACTAGTTCAAATAGGACTTTTAAGGTGAAATTAAGAGTTTCACAGTTCAGGGATGACTCAAAATGGTAATTCGGAGTTCGAGGATCAATTCGGAGTGCAATCAAAATTTTCACTATCTAGGGGTAAAATCGTAATTTTTTCACTCGCGGATAAATTTTGAGATTTTGAGAGAATTTAGATCACATTTGAAAAATTGGAGAATGGTATGAGTATAAGGGATGAAAAATATGTCTATGGGAAATTTTTCAGTTTTTGGGGTAAAAATGTAATTTTTCACTTTACAAGGGTAAAAGTGTAATTTTTAAAAATTTACTCCACCAAAACTTTGGAAAAGTCTAGAAATTTCATGGAAGACATGGATAAGTGAAGAGGATTGAGTGGTGCAAAAAGAAATCAAAAAGATGGCTAGAAAAAAAATAAAATAATAAAATATTCAAAAGGTAAATAAAATAATAATATTTTATTAAGCCTATTAAAAGGCTTGAAAATTTCAGAATTATTCATTGGGAGGGTCAGCCAAAACCATCAGGAGAGAGAGAGAAATAAGAACAAACCCTAGAGTGAGAAAATTCAAAGAAAAAGTGTGATTTTTCAAGGAATCAAGTGTTTAAAGGTATGATTTTTCAAGCTTAGCTTAAGATTTATCATTTCCATGCATTTCTCCTTATTTTCCATGGTTAAATTATGTGTTTTGATGATGGATTCAAATCTTATCATATGGGTTTAGAGAGAGAAAGTTGTTAGATTAATTTGATTTTGAACTATGTTAGTGTTTAGTGTTAGTTTAGCATATTTATGAGTAAAACAACAAGAAAAATATTCATTTTCTCCATGAATTTCTCTAGGCCGAAACTAGCCAATGGTGTGTGAGGATGAGGTTGACTTTATTTTAAGAGAATTAGATGGAAAAATGATGAATTATGAGGTTGGAAATTAAATGGGACTTTTTGGTGTAAAAAAATTGAAATTTTTACCCACTAGGGTTAAAGCGTAATTTGTGATCCGAACTGATAAATTGGACCACATTCACAGTTATTGAGGTATTGTGGATATAATTGGATAATTGAATATGAAATGGATGGAATTGGAGTTGAATTGGAGATTTTAGAAAATTTACACCGTGTATAGGCGAGTTAGGTCAGATACTGTGATTAAGGGATTGTCCAAATATTTCACACCCTATCTAGTGCATACGCATGGATAAGAGCCTGAAATAATATATATTGATTTGACATAAATTATTGAATTTTTTGTGTCATGTATTGTGGATAGGTGGTGAGCTATCTAATACAGGTAAAAGACTACACCCGAGGATCGAGTATAAGAGTATATCTACTCCTAGTACAGTGAGTAAACTTACTATCGTCTTAATTATCTAGAGTAGATTTATTTAATTGTGTGATTTTATGAAAAAATGGTTTAATTGGAAAATTATTGTGTTTTATAGGAAAATGAGATTTTATAAAATAATTTTATAAAATTTTTGAAAATTTAATAATGATTTCAAAAATGGAGTAATTGGAGACCTATACTATGATTGTGTTGTTTATCCATGATTTTACATTAAATGGCTTATAATAAATGTGGGTATGACTGGTTATTTTTATGATTTAAAGAATATGTGAATTGCTTTGATTTGCCTTCAATGTGTTAAGTGAGCCATGTCATACTATTGTGATTTTATTGGTTGGTGGATTATAAAGTGGGCACTGCAGTGATGGGGGTTCCATTGGCCAGCCTAATTAGAGGGGCACGGTTCCCAATTATTGAGTTTACCTCGATTAGAGAGGCGCGTAGGATAACTCCCGAGGTAGGATTTGAGTACACTTCACGCTGCCCACCACGTGAAATTGGGAATCAACCAATGCCAAGGAACGGCTGTGTTGTCAGAGGTGAAATGTGTTTGTGTGTGTGACAATAAACAGCCTTGGTGGTCTTGGTAATATGCCTTCGCAGGGTATCCCCGAGAATGGATTTTTGGCAAGGGCCAAGTTTTTGAAAAGTGCATAAGCCATGTTGAGTAATTGGATGAAATCCAATTATTTATATGGATTGGGATGAATTATTTTAATTGTCTCCTATTACTCGGCTTTAGATTATTTTGATGATGTTTGTCTACTCACTGGGATTTTATAATCTCACCCCTTCTTCCTATGCATTTTTCAGGCTCAGAATAGGCAATAGATTATCAATTGCATTGAGAAGTAAATTTCGGAGTTGCATCCTAGAAAGTAAGGTTATAGACTTAAACATTCTTAGTTATTTGAGGGCCCATGTGTTATTGTAATTTAAATTGCATACTCCAGTTTTCTATATTACAGTATGTATAAATTTATTTTGTTTTTATGTGCAGAAAATTAATTTTTGATGTTTCAAAAATATACATATATATATATATATATTGTTTTACATTAAAATAGATTATTTTGATTAATATTTTTAGTTTATTTTATTATTCAGAAAAAAAAGAAAATAAAAAAAAAGATAGAAATGGAAAAATTGGTACAAAAGCCTTGCGAGGTCTCGAAGGGCATTCGAGGGAAGAATGTTTGTCGAGGCTTCGCGGCGGTTGTCACGGGCTCGATGGGAGTTTTGGGTCGTGACAATTCGGTTGGTATAAGAGCAAAGGGAAAGATAACCCTATTCTTGGGAACTCTCGCATATGATCTATGGCGAAGTAGGACTCTCCGCCCAAGAGCTTGGAAAATGAGGGAAGGGACTGCTCCGCAATTCCCTAAGTGGTAGCCAGAGTGAAGTGCACCTCTTGTCGAGTACTCTGATAGGTACCATTGGATGCCATTATGCCCTGAGGGGTTGAGTCGAATTCGATTGGCATCAGAGAATGGTTTAAAGATCAAAGATTTTGGTTTTAAAGATATGGATTTTAAAGTTTTTGGTTTTAAAGTTGTTTTAAGAAATCCACACTGACACTGCGTGGCCCCGGATTAAGTTAAATTAAGTCGAATAGAATGCATGAGTCTGCATATAAAGACCTATTTGTTTTCAGGGTGTGTAAGAGACTAAGTGATTGTCGTTAGACATTCTCCCTCAGGCTATGGGAGCAATGTAAGTAAATGGCAAGAGAAGAAAAAGGGAGAACTTGAAACGGACTCGAAAAAGGATCAAGATGATAATGATCCTAAAGATGTTTAGTGCTTTGTTGGAGCTTGTAATAATGTAATCCTAGGCAGATGCAGTATAAGAAGGATAATAACCCTCTGTATAAAAGGCTTAAGAGTTGACTTTTGTCTTGTATAATATAAACAGATGATGGAGTAGTTGTTTAAAGGACAGAAGGAGTATAAAAATCTTTTAGTATGACAAAGGTAGATTAGTAATATAAGTATTAAGGATGAATAATTATCTTAGTGGCAAGATCGATTATTTTAAATAAGTACTGAAGGTTGAATTAGAAAGCCATTAATGGTTCCAGCAATTATTAGATTTAATAACGATTAAACCTTGCAGTACTATGAATTGATCACCAGTTAATGGGGTTAAGTAAAGGATTATAAATTTGAGTATGGAGGGAATTAGAAGGTGATATCGGAAAATTTTAAGATGAGGAATATAATCGATTACTAGTATGAGAATAGTGAGATACTATCAATAATGAATCATTAGGCATGTGATGAAGTTGTGATCTATTGAACCATATGGGAAGACTGTCCCAAGGTGAGACATAGAACATGAGGATTTTTGGAGATGCTTATAGAGGGAGATATAAATTGTAAAGTATGTTTTCCCCCATAAGTTTTAATTTATTTGAGAAATTATCATGGTAAAGATATGTGAATATTGGTAATGAAATATGCCCTAAGGGATGACGGTGGCATATCACATAGATAATATAGATATGTTGGGGTCAGTATCCCGATCATGCATTTGTGATAGAAAATTTACTTTACTAATTGTGGTATAGACTTAAAAAGGAGCCAAGCCGTTGAGAATGACTAAGGTAGTAACTCCAAAAGTAAAAGATTTGTTTTAATTAAGTAGATTCTAACGGCTACATTGAAATAAATTACCTTGTGGAGTATTAAGATCAATAATGTATTGATCAAAGTCAAATCTTAAGAAATAAAGAGGATGAGAGATTAATGAGAATGGACATCAATGTTAAGTAACGAATTTGTGAATAAAGGATTACGACGGTGGCATAGAAAATGAGTACTATAGAGGATTACTATGAGGATTTATAATTCTTGTATTAACTCAGTTGAATGAAAAGTGATTAAATGAAGCAACTCTTGTGGTAAACAGCGAAATAGTGGAGTTGACGTAGAGTCTTGTTTATAGTCAGTGATTGTAGCACCGATTATAGACAGGAGGCTACGTAGACTCTTTATCTTAGGGAACAACTTAGTATAATCCTAAATGACATAAAGACTCATGATCGAGAGGATTATTGTTGATCAAATTCTAAAGGGTAATAGTAGATATTAGTGAAGTATTCAAGTTGAGTTGGAAATAAATGCGAGGAGAAACTCAAGATTCCCTATAAAGAAGATAGCAGGAGAAGTTGAGCATCGAATAAAAGATAATACCTCGCCTTTTCTTTGAGTTGATAAGTGAAATTTTGACAACAAAATTTTATTTTAAGGGGGGTAGTGTTGTCAAACTCTGCTTTGTAAAATAATTATAATGTCATTCACATGCTCGATAGAATGTTTGTATATTTAGGAAGTTCGAGAAATCGCCAAAAGACGATATTACCCCTAATGGTACCATTAAGTCGATTAAGCCTCGAACTAGTTGAAATAGGACTTTTAAGGTGAAATTAAGAGTTTCACGGTTCAAGGATGACTCAAAATGGTAATTCGAAGTTCGAGGATCAATTCGGAGTCAAATCAGAATTTTCACTATCTAGGGGCAAAATCGTAATTTTTTCACTCGCGGATAGAATTTGAGATTTTGAGAGAATTTAGATCACATTTGACAAATTGGAGAATGGTATGAGTATAAGGGATGAAAAATATGTCTATGGGAAATTTTTCAGTTTTTGGGGTAAAAATGTAATTTTTCACTTTACGGGGGTAAAAGTGTAATTTTTAAAAATTTACTCCACCAAAACTTTGGAAAAGTCTAGAAATTTCATGGAAGACATGGATAAGTGAAGAAGATTGAGTGATACAAAAAGAAAGTCAAGAAGATGGCTAGAAAAAAATAAAATAATAAAATATTCAAAAGGTAAATAAAATAATAATATTTTATTAAGCCTATTAAAAGGCTTGAAAATTCCAGAATTATTCATTGGGAGGGTCAGCCAAAACCAGCAGGAGAGAGAGAGAAATAAGAACAAACCCTAGAGTGAGAAAATTCAAAGAAAAAGTGTGATTTTTGAAGGAATCAAGTGTTTAAAGGTATGATTTTTCAAGCTTAGCTTAAGATTTATCATTTCCATGCATTTCTCCTTATTTTCCATGGTTAAATTATGTGTTTTGATGATGGATTCAAATCTGATCATATGGGTTTAGAGAGAGAAAGTTGTTAGATTAATTTGATTTTGAACTATGTTAGTGTTTAGTGTTAGATTAGCAAGTTTATGAGTAAAACAACAAGAAAAATATTCATTTTCTCCATGAATTTCTCTAGGCCGAATCTAGCCAATGGTGTGTGAGGATGAGGTTGACTTTATTTTAAGAGAATTAGATGGAAAAATGATGAATTATGAGGTTGGAAATTAAATGGGAATTTTTGGTGCAAAAAAATTGAAAATTTTACCCACTAGGGGTAAAAGCGTAATTTGTGATCCGAACTGATAAATTGGACCACATTCACAGTCATTGAGGTATTGTGGATATAATTGGATAATTGAATATGAAATGGATGGAATTGGAGTTGAATTGGAGATTTTAGAAAATTTACACCGTGTATAGGCGAGTTAGGTCGAATACTGTGATTAAGCGATTGTCCAAACATTTCACACCCTATCTAGTGCATACGCATGGATAAAAGCTTGGAATAATATATATTGATTTGACACAAATTATTGAATTTTTTGTGTCATGTATTGTGCATAGGTGGTGAGCTATCTGATACGGGTAAAAGACTACACCCGAGGATCGAGAATAGGAGTATATCTACTCCTAGTACAGTGAGTAAACTTACTATCATCTTAATTATCTAGAGTAGATTTATTTAATTGTGTGATTTTATGAAAAAATGGTTTAATTGGAAAATTATTGTGTTTTATGGGAAAATGAGATTTTATAAAATAATTTTATAAAATTTTTGAAAATTTAATAATGATTTAAAAAATAGAGTAATTGGAGACCTATACTATGATTGTGTTGTTTATCCATGATTTTACATTAAATGGCTTATGATAAATATGGGTATGACTGGTTATTTTTATGATTTAAAGAATATGTGAACTGCTTTGATTTGAATGTGTTAAGTGAGACATGTCATACTATTGTGATTTTATTGGTTGGTGGATTATAAAGTGGGCACTGCAGTGACGGGGGTTCCATAGGCCAGCCTAATTAGAGGGGCACGGTTCCCAATTATTGAGCTTGCCTCGATTGGAGAGGCGTGTAGGATAACTCCCGAGGTAGGATTTGAGTACACTTCACGTTGGCCACCACGTGAAATTGGGACTCAGCCAACGCTAAGGAACGGCTGTGTTGTCAGAGGTGAAATGTGTTTGTGTGTGTGACAATAAACAGCCTTGGCGGTCTCGGTAAGATGCCTTTGCGGGGTATCCCCGAGAATGGATTTTTGGCAAGGGCCAAGTTTTTGAAAAGTGCATAAGCCTTGTTGAGTAATTGGATGAAATCCAATTATTTATATAGGTTGGGATGAATTATTTTAATTGTCTCTTATTACTCGGCTTTAGATTATTTTGATGATGTCTGTCTACTCACTGGGATTTTATAATCTCACCTCTTCTTCCTATGCATTTTTCAGGCTCAGAATAGGCAATAGGCTGTCAATTGCATCGAGAAGTAAATTTCAGAGTTGCGTCCTAGAAACCAAGGTTATAGACTTAAACATTCTCAGTTATTTGAGGGCCCACGTGTTATTGTAGTTTAAATTGCATACTCCAGTTTTCTATATTACAGTATGTATAAATTTATTTTGTTTTTATGTGCAGAAAATTAATTTTTGATGTTTCAAAAATATACATATATATATATTGTTTTACATTAAAATAGATTATTTTAATTAATATTTTTAGTTTATTTTATTATTCAAAAAAAAAAAGAAAAGAAAAAAAGAGAGAGAAATGGAAAAACTGGTATGAAAGCCTTGCGAGGTCTCGAAGGGCATTCAGGGGAAGAATGTCTGTCGAGGCTTCGCGGCAGTTGTCACGGGCTCGATGGGAGTTTCGGGTCGTGACATGTATTCTCCAAGTTATATATGAAATTGTAAATTCAAGGAGAACTTTCACAAAAGGCATATCATTATTAATGAAACCTGACTAAAGCATTTTGCATTTATTACAATCATGTTTGAAAGTTATGATCAAATAAGCACAAACATGATTAGAAGAAACAACATGGCTATCTTCCTTAACCATGATTCCAATTTTGTTCATCAAAATGCAAGCATGAGTTCAATAGAGACATATACCTATTCAAAAAAATGCAACCATTGAAGTTCAAGGTACATGCAATTTCTCAATAATTCATGATTCATGAGTGATATCAATTGTTATAGAATATTGAAAGTAAAGCACTCAACTGATGAATATATTCAAAGTGAACATTCAATCATCAATGAATACCAATTATTAAGATTCAAGAAAGAGATATTTAATCAAAGCACATTAGGTATTCATTGCTAACTAAAGTGATAGGTCATATTTTATTTGACATGTTGATTTGTTAAGCTAAAGTTGGATGCACAAAAAATCTTTAGATCATGTAAACGTTAAGGCTTAATGAAGACATAGTTAACATTTAAATGCATATTCAAAATAAATTTCAACTATGTCAACTCACAATATATGCCATGATCAAACTTGACAATTACATTCAAACCTTAAGGTCAAGCATAAAGAAAAATCATGTAAGCATGTGTCTTGACCAATATAGTAGATGAACCAAGAATACTTTCGTTAAGTTCAATGAGTTCATCCTAATGTAGTTTGTATGCATAATCATGAAATCAATTTTGAAACAATTATTTAAGCACAAACGTAAAATATATTTCAAGATTTGTTCCTAGTCAAGCATTTGAACATTTCAATTTTCATGAAAGGATATTTTCTATATATGCACATGAAAATCAATCAGATTAACAAATTCAAGCATTGATGAACAATTTCTCATATTTAAATTTTGCCATTGTAAATACATGAGAATTTATGGAATCAATATGAGTGTCATGCTTGGGAATAGATAGATTTATGTCATCAAAAAGGATTTCCCATTTTTCAGCAAGTTTTGCAATTTCAAGAACATGTACTTGCACCAAATGATCATGAGAGTATTCATAATGCATGTTTTTAAGAGTCAAGAATCATCTTTGAAAAGGAAATTCAGAGAAGAGAATATCGTAATGGACAAAAAGTAGAGTAAAAAGATATTTTGGAACACAAAACCTATCCATTTTTGCTTTAAAGCACTCAAGAGTCGACTATTTATCCCTTGGGTCTACTTTTTATCATTCCAACAGCATTTGCATTTTGTTCTTCAATAGTCGACTAGTTATGTTAAGGAGTCAATTGTGCTAGATTCCTGCACATTGAAAAGCCAGAAAAAGGTACAAAACATGCAATGTTCCAAGGTATAATGATCTCAAAACATGGATTAGTGTGAGAACAATTTAGAATTTCATTTCAACCATGTTAAAACATCATTTTAGACATGTATGATCAAAGATTCTTCAAGAAAAGCATGTGACCTCAAATTTTGGCTTTTATTGCTCATTGTTCACAAGTGCTAAAAAGTTGAAATGCTCATTTGAAGAATCATGCCTTTAATATGCTCAAACATATTCAATTTACATCATGATGCGTGATTATGACTTATAACATGTATAACAAGTATTTCAACAATGTTTAAGCATAATAAGCATCAAATTTAGCATTTTCTACAATTTTTTAGCATATGGACAAAAATACCCTTGAGGTTATTCAAGCAACATTTGTAACAAGAACAAGATATAATGGCATTTTCAACACAAGGTATGCTTGTTCAAGTTATATATCATTGAAATCATTATAATCTCAAGGATGCCAAACATTGCAAATAGATATGTTCTTTTGCTTGAAAAATTCCATCAATGTCAAATTATCACACTCAAAATCATGCTTAAGAAATCACTTTCAATCAATTTCACCAATCATAAGAGAAATACCAAGCAACATCGAATTTGTGCAATTTATATAAATATATCAAATCAAGTTTGCTCAATCATGCTATGTCATTAAAAGTAAAGAATTAATTTCAATAAAAGAGAATAAAAAGATTTCGCAAGAAAATCAATTGATAAATATTTAATCTTTCTTTGTAAAATTTTTAACTTGAAACATTCAAGATTAGACTTGCTTTGTCAAAAATCATGAACTCAATGTCACTCAATTTTGTTTTATTATGCTTTAAATGATTTTATGAAATATGTAATGGGCATAATAAATCATCTATATGCATGTCAAGGGTCATTTGCGAATTTCTCACAATTATGTTCCAAAAAGGCCCTTATGACCATTCAAGCTAACAAGCAAGAAGTCATGAGTATTTTCATTATGAAACACACTTGTTCAATTCATAAATTGTTCTAAACTTAAAGGATGGGAACCCTTTTTTTTTTATTTAAGCTCATTTTGCTTTAAAAGTACCAATCAAAGTAGTTAAAACTTTCAAGCTCATTGTCAACCATCTTGAACTATTCAAGCAAGTTCTAGAATATAAATCAAGATTGTTCAAATGGTCAACTTATGTTAAGCACAAGGAAATAAAAAAAAAAATTTTAACTCAATTTTTCTTGTCTTAGGCTACTTGAATAGGTGTGAGTGTAAGTCATCAAGTATGCTCATATTTCTATCACATTATCTAACCTTTCATGTTTCAAAATTATCCACAAAAATCATTTTTCCTCAAAGAAGTAGTATAGAAACAATGCCATAAATCATGAGAAAATTTTATAGAAACAATTCTCCATAATCAATAAAACAATTTTCTCAAAATAAGAATGATAATATATTCAAGATCAAATATAAGTACATACTCAATCATTAGATTTTTACTTCCTTGCAACTTATAGTATGCATCATATCAAATCAAGTTGCATAGCCAAGATTTATCAATAAAGCTCAACGAATTATGCACTTAATATTCAAGCAAGAATAGGCAACCAAAGTTTTCAATTCAGAAAAGCAAACAATTTTAGAAATCAAGCTAAATCAATGAAACATTCAATAAATAAGCAATCAAAATTCTCATTTAAACAAGTTTTAGCATAGAAATCACCCATTTTCTTTTATGTGAGACTAGAGAGCATTTATTCTTCAAAAGTTGTTCCTCCTTGCTCTAGCACACCTACAAGAGACATTTTTCATTTGATTTTTGGTATCCAAATTGCTCTGGATCCTTGAAAGTTAGTCTCGTTCCATAAAGCTCCTTTTAGAACCCAAATTTTTCTAATTTTCTGCACATTTCTTTTTTAAAAGCAATCATAGGATAAATGTCCAGTTCTATCACATACAAAGCATCTAGGGGAGAAATCATTATCAATTCTTATGAAATTTGTGCTCTTTCTTGATGATTCTTTTCTTAAATTCTTCAGAGCAGTATTTTTAGCAACTGCAGCTTGTAAAGCATCTGTTCTGTTTTTCAACTCCAATTGTACATTTTCAAAATCTGTTTTTGAATGTTCTAATTCAATTTGCAGAAAATTTCTTTGCTCAAAAACAGAGTTGAAATCATGTCTTATCTTTTCCAAATCATTTTCAATAGATGTAGCTTTTCTTTTCAAAGTTTTATATTTTGATGCAAGCTTTTCAAACTCATCATAGAGACATTCATATTCATCTTGTAGCTCATCAATTGAAATATCACAAGAAGCATAAGACACCTCGGATTCATCATCTCTGGCCATCAAGCACAAGTTTGATCTTTCTTCCACTTTCTCATTTAACAAATCTTCAAATTTTATTTTCAAGTCAAAATTTCCTTGTTCCAAAAGATCAATTTGCCCTTGGTAAGCTTTAAAATCATTTTCCAAATTTTCATTTTCTTTTTCCAAATCAAATTTTGTTTTCATCAAAAATTCATTTTCAACATCGAGTGTGGAAATGATTTTCTTGTTCTTTATATTCATTTTCTCAAACTCAAAAGCTAAATCCTCAAAAGCATCATGTAATTCATTGAAAGCACATGAACTAAGGTCACATGATGAATAAGTTACCTTTAAGTCTTCAAGAGCCATGAAGCATAATTTAATTCAATTTGAGGATTCATCTTCACTTGATTCCTTGTCTCCATTTGCCATGTTGCTTGTTGAGCATTGATCATCACAAGAGTTGTCTTCTAATTCCTTTTCCATATTTGTTTCTCCATATAACTCTTTTAATTTTTGCCAAATTTCCTTGGCACTTTTGCACATGAACACTCTAGCGTATTCTCTATAATCAAGTGCACAAATGATAGTATGCATGGCCTTAGAGTTGATTTGAACTTTCCTTATTTCAGCTTCTGTCTACCTACGTCTATGTTTGGGAGTTTTCTCACCATTTATCGAATTTCTAATCATTAGAATGAAAGGACCATCGGTAATGCATCCCATATCTCATAGCCAATTGCCCTAATGTATATTGATATCCTAGTACTCCAATATGAGTAATTTGAGCCATTAAATAGAGGAGGCATATTTATACATTGACCCTCAACATCAACAAAATTTTCTAGAGCCATTAGGATCTACCCTAAGGATGTTAAGCCTTAAAAATAAGGGTTAGGCTCTGATACCACTTGTTGGTCCTAATAATATGTGCTAGAGGGGGGGTGAATAGCACAAATCAGCTCTTGACAAGATGAGGAATCATTTCCAGCACAAAGTAAATAAAAACAGAGTAGACAATGCACAGTAATTTATAGTGGCTCGGTCCAAGACCTACATCCACTACCTTGATTATCCAACCAAGGATTTTCCTAACAATTCCACTAATAATCGGTGAAATTCACAAGCTTTCACCAAGCTTTACAATAGCTTTTGCAAGGCTCAGCCAAAACCTTTTACACTAGTTTTTCACGGGCTAAACTAAAACCCAAAGTGGTTTTTCAACGGCTCAACCACAACCTTTCACAATCATTTTTCAAGGGCTCAACAAAAACCTAAAGTGGTTTTTTAAAGGCTCAACCACAACCTACAACAATGATTTTTACCGGGATCAACCAAAACCCAACAACCAACTTTTCTAGGCCAAGTTGGAACCTTTACACTCAATCAAGCAATCCAAGCTTGAATAAATCCCTTAGAGTGACTCGCTCACTCAAAGAGTACAAAAAGAGAAGAAATAAAAAAGTACCTATGATCACTTACTTGATCTAAATGGTACAAGATGAAGTGCTGAACACTATTACAAAGATTGGCATTTAAGTGCAGTAAGGTGCAGAGAAGATTTTCCAGTTTTTCAGCTTTATATCACTTGAAAGCCTTTAATTCTCTTAAAAATTGATTTCTAACCATTGGAAGACCCTTTTATACTTAGAGAAACAACTTTGATGGCAATTTGATAATTTATGCCCGTTGGAAATAGTTGAGGATGAGTTCTAGCTGTTAATCTGTCTTGTAGTGCTCTGGTTCAATTTGCAGACAGAGAGCTCTTAGTCGACTGACTTGGTCAACTAAGTTGGTTCTGTTTCAAGTTGCAAATTTTGGCAAAGAGCACTTACTCAATTGACTTGTTCGACTAAGTTGGTTCTATTTCTCAAACTCTTCAGCCCTCCATTCCTCCAATTTGAAAGTTGGTCAACCAACATTCTTCCTTATTTCACAAATAAGCTTCCTCTTTGTTAGACAGTTACATCTTGTTATTTTTATCCCTCTTTTTCTTTTGATACACCCTTTGAAAGATTGATTTATTAATTTCATACATTAATTTTCCTGCACACTCAAGTAAAGGCATTAGACATAAATGAATGAGAATATTTTGCTATGATAAAAAACATATAGAGTCAACATTCTCTTTCTCTTATTTTTGATGATGACAAAACATTCCTAGATTAAAAGTGCAATGTCTATGTTCAATATGAATGCTTCAAATCTTCATGCATAATGAGTTACTCCCCCTTAGTCAATGCATCTAGTTTTCTTTAAAGATTTGCAATAAACTACTTATCATATCCATAATAGCTAAACAAGATATACAATGCCCACAGTAGCTAAGCAGGATATATTGAATATCCATAATAACTAGCACATAATATTCAATAAAATCCTAACTAAGCATCACATACATAAATTAAACATGGAAATATATCACACTCAATTTAACTTACTTTTCCTTCTCTCTTTTTTTGCCATTAAAAAAAGATATTCAAAACTCCCCCTTAATGAGTGCATCTAGATTTTCCTTCAATCTTTAAATCAAACTTTAATGAATAGGAATCATAAGCACTCATATACTTAAGTCATACAAGCTTATAGATATAGTTCAATAACTTCAAGAGTCAAGCTTGTGTATATGCAAGAACAAATGTGTGGGGGTTAAATCATTTCAAGAATTTCTCAAAGATTACTCAAATAATATTCAAGCAAATTTCATCATTTTGTCAAAATCAACACTATAATAATTTTAAAGCTAACAGGACATTTATCTTATAACTGTTGTAGAAAAAGAAGCATGCAAAAAACAAGAAAAATTTAGGTTCCAAAAGGATCCTATGTAGCTGCTAACCTTCAAGGACCCATCAAGGTATGGGTACCTATTAAGAAAAACTAAAAATCTATTTTGTAGGTTGAGCCAAACCTAAGAGACCCATGTTCAAGAGCTCAATGAAAGAGAAGCAGCCTTGGTACATAGACAGTAGCTGCTTAAGGCACATGACTGGAAACGAAATACTGTTTGCTTAGCTAGACAATAAAAAGGGAGGTATTGTATCCTTTGGTGATGATTCAAAAGGTAGAATTCATGGCATAGGAGTTGTTGGTAAGAACTCCCAAGCTTAAATAAGTCATATGTTGCTCATTAAAGGTTTGAAACACAATTTATTAAGCATCAACCAATTGTGTGACAAAGGTCTTAAAGTATGCTTTGATTCAAATAAATGTGAAGTGATAGACATTAGCACTAACAAAACCTCATTCAAAAGAAAAAGAATGAAAAATATGTATGTTATTTTCCTTAAAGACCTTGAGCTTAATTGTGAAACATGTCTTATAGCAAATGATGAAAATGATAGCTGGTTATGGCATAGGAGGCTTGCTCATGTGAGCATGCATACCATTTGAAAATTGATAAGAAAAAATCTAGTTGTTGGATGACTTGAACTTAAATTTGAGAATGATCAAATTTGTGATGCATGCCAACTAGGTAAACAAGTTAGAACATCTTTCAAAACCAATAAGGTTGTCTCCACCTCTAGACCTCTTGAGCTGCTGCACATTAATTTATTTGGACCAATTAGCATAATTAGCCTAGGAGGAAAATAATATGCATTAATTCCCAAGATTTTCCTTCTTGCCTTCATGCCTTTTTTTGCATTTCATTTCACATACATTTCCATGCATTTCATTTACATTTGCATTGAACATGCATCCAACTTGAATTTCATCTTGCTTTCCAAAACACAAATATATCCATAAAATATTCTCTTAACTTAAAATGGTGAAATTGCACGTAGATCCTCTAACTTGTTCTTATTTACCATTTGACCCTCTAAATTTTTCATCCTTTCTAAATTGATCCTTCAACTTTTGATAATTACAACTTCACCCCTTAACTTCCCATTATTTACAATTCCACCCTTCAACATCTTATCCCTTTCAATTAGGCCCTCCCATCATTCTTTTAATTTCAATTCTCTTCTATCTTTCTTCCTTTACACTTATACAAATAAAGTGTCAAATTTATACTCCACCAAAGTGTCACTATAATATTTAAATATATATTTACTCTTTCTCACTTAATTTAATGAAGGCACACGAGCCCCACTAAAGCTTCCTTTCTTTGAAACTTTTCTTACTTCCACTCCTCCACTTATACAAATTGTACAAATCACACGTTCTTCATGTAATATAACCAATTTGACATTGGTATTATTTTAATATTATTTTATCCAACAATTATTATTTTATCTAAAAATTTTCCTTCAGCCTTATAAGGCTCCAAAACATCTTACTTTGCCTCGATTTAGCTCTATAGCACCTTTTAACTCCACAACTTTGACCTGAATAACATATTATTATTTTATTATTATTTTATCGCATATGAAATATTTTATTCGAAAATATTCCCTTCACCCTTCAACACTCTTAATCACTTTAATTAACCTAAATTGGTATCCAATAAGCTTTATTAGCCACCATATCAAAGTACGAGCTGTTACAGAGCGATGCGTTTGTGTGATACAAAAAAGGATGTTAATGGCTCAAAGTCGATAGAAATCTTATGTCGATAATAGGTGGAAACCTTTGGAATTCTAGTTTGGTGACTATGTGTTTTTGAAATCTTTCCAACCAATGGAGTTAAGCAACTCAGTACACCCAAATTTATATTCATGAGATTATAAGGCTACATGGTGTTCCAGTAACTATAATGTCTGACAAAGGACTACAATTCATGAGTCAGTTTTGGAGGAAATTGTAAGAGGCCTTATGCACAAGATTGGATTTTAGTATAACCTTCCACCCATAGATGAATGGTCAATCCGAGTGTACTATTCAAATGCTCGAGGATATGTTGAGAGAGACTACTTGATTTTAGGGTTTCATGGAACCATTATTTGCCTTTGGCCAAGTTTGCTTATAACAATAGCTACCAAGCCTCAATCGGTATGGCCTCGTATGAGGCTTTACATGGGTGAAGATGTAAGTCACCTGTAGGTTGGCTTGAAGTTGAGGAACGAAAACTTTTAGGACTGGAGATGGTCCAAGAAGCTGAGCGATGCGTCCGTGTGATACAAAACAAGATGCTAATGGCTCAAAGTCGCTAGAAATCTTATGTTGATAATAGGTGGAAGCCTTTGGAATTTAAGGTTGGTGACTATGTGTTTTTGAAAATCTTTCTAACCAGTGGGGTTAAGAGACCCGAAAGGAAGGGTAAGTTGAGCTCTAGGTACATCACACCGTTTGAAGTGTTAAAGCACATTGGTGCAGTTGTTTATCACATGGCGTTACCACCAAATTTCTTCAATGTTCATTCGATTTTTCATGTATCCATGCTTAAGAAGTATGTTCCTGACCATTCGCATGTGACATAATATGATGGAGTCCATTTGCAAAATGCACTTAATTATGAGTAGCAGCCCATCACCATTTTTCAAAAAATAAAACAACTTCACTCCAAGAATATTATAACACCCCATACTTGGATACGTTGGCTAATAAGGCTTATCAGATGCCAATTGAGGTTAATTAGAGTGTTCAAAAGTGACAAAGGGTGAAAGGCATAGTTTGGAACAAAATATTTCGCATGCGAGAAAATAGTAATTAAGTAATAATATTTTTATCGAGGATGAATTAGTGAGATAAAAAGTGATTCGAGAGTGAATCGGGGCATAATAAGACATTTGGGTGCCAAGGAGACAAGTGGAAAATTTTAAAATAAAATAAAATTTTATTAATAAAATATTATTAAAATATTAATATTTTATTCAGGGTCGAAATTTTCCATGAAGAAAGAGTATATGGTCAATCTAAGTAAGGGAGAAGAAGAACAAGAAAATTTTAGAGAAAAAAGACGTTAATGGGGCTCGCGTGTCTTTATTAAATAAAGCTAGCACAAGGAAGTAAATATTTAAATATTATGGTGATACCGCATTGAAGCATAAACTTGATATTTTATTGATACAAGTGTTAAGGAGGAAAAATAGAAAGAAATTGGAATCAAAAGATTGTGGGAGGATACAATTAAAAAGGGTGAAAACCTTGGAGGCCAAAATGGTAATTTTGCCATTAGTTGGTCAAGCTTCTAAGGGAAGCTTTGACTCTTCATCCTTATCCCATGGCTAGTTCTTATCTCCACCCAAAGGATAGTTTCTTCTTCACCTTCATGCTCCCATGCCATTTTCATGCTCCCATGCCATTTTCACCTTACCACCATGCATTTGAAAAGAAAAATAGAGAAAATTAGCCAAGGAAAGAAATGAGAGGACAATGAAAGGTTTGGGTAGTGAGTGATTCAAGAGCAATTGAAGGAATATCAAGTGGTTTTCAAGATTCAAGAGACATAAGGTAAGGATTTTGATTTTTAGCTTGAGAAATTTTTGGAAATGAGTTGGTAATTGTGTAAGTATTTTTGTGGCAGCTATGGTAGCCATGGGTGTGAGGAAATTATGAATTTTGTTGGGTGAAATCCAAGCTAAAACCAAGTGGTAAGCTTAATGCTACAATTTGAAGTCTATGATTAGTCTAATATTATGAGAATGATTGTGTGCAATATGTAGTGTTATTGTGATGTCATGGGTATGGTTGGAAAGCAATTATATTAATTGGAAGCTTGAAAAAAAAATGGATTGTGTGGATATGTGTTGTTAGGAAAGGCTTAAAAGGTTATGGACGTTGGTGCGTATGAATGAATATTGATGTTATACTTGGTGGCAACATGTAAATGAGAATGGTAGTACATGTGGACTTAGAAAATGTTTGATGGAAGTAAATTTATAGTTGCTGCCATATGGTAGGTTATTGTTGTGGAAATGATGGTTGAACTTGATAAATATCCTTAGAAAGGATTAATATATGTATTAGAGTCATGAATAAGTTACCGATAATTATAATTTAAAGAATTACGCAAGCAAAGGATAAAGGCAACTTTGGTAAAAATGTGTCAAGATGTATATGAATATGTAAGGTTAAGTGAGAAAAAGTGGTGATTCTAGCATAGTATGAGTTATTAACATGATGGTAATGTTTGAATAAGGAGGAAAATGGGAATAATAACCACTAAGATTATTGAATTTAGATTGTTGCTAGGAATTATATAAGTAGAAAAGTTTACTGTGGTGGCGTGCCGGGTAAAGTAACAAGTGACCGACAAGAAGAAATAGCGAGATACGCACCCGAATCAATAGCGACGAAGCATCCCGCTATTGTAAGGTGAGTAGGGGGTGCCTATTTCAAAAATTTCCATAGTTATAGAATGTTATATGTTTTGTGAACATTGTTGTATTTCATTAAATGTAATGGTGGAAAGCATGAGCTGTTAGCTTCGATAGGTGATTTCTAAATGGATTTATAATTATTTATACACTATTATTGTGGAAAGCATGAGCTGGTAGAACTCATAGGAAATTGTGGATGCAAGTTGTTTTGCAAATTGTTTTGGATATATCTATAGATGAGCCATATACATAAAGTGTTTTAGAAACCTGTAAACAAGCCTTTTGTACTATTTTGCATTCAAAATTTGTGCCTTGTATTTATGGGTGATATGCATAGTTTAAATGAAATAGTTAAATGATTTAAAATGCAAGTTTAAAGCACCGGTTTTAGTCCAATTTTTGAATAAGAGAATACACCATGCCTTTTTCTATGAAAAGTAAATTGAAAGGTTATTGAACCTTGTTTTTAAATGGTTTTAAGCAAAAGACTTGGAAACCTCGATTTGATTTTTGAAAATGGTTTTGACAAATCAAGTGCGTCAGGAGTAGGCTGACTGTCACTTCGGTTAAATGTGACCCTTGTGCACGAGTGAGCTCTAGCTAGAGAACCTTTAGGTCACAGACTGGCAATTAGGCATGGCGGGGACCACAACCTATGATATGTATACGTGGCTAGGCCACAAGTGATTCAGTAGAGTGAGACTCCCGAATGTTCGCGGTAGCGACTGTTTGATTCTTTAATGTCGACCAACATCGTGAGACTACCATGGCTATGGGAATCCGGTGGAGTAAGACTCCCAGATTATTATTACGTGGAAGTGGGTCCACATGTTGATATTATACTTTCCTACTCGAGAGCCTTGTGAGTTTTCGACGCATACTCTTTTGCATGGTGGAGGGTTTATGTGAGACCTCTACCTCTATAGGCTAGTAACTAGATGTAGACGCGATATCACGAAAAATGGGTAATTTTGTCATTTCTTTAGTGAGCCCCTAGAAGTATGCTTTCAAACATTATTAAGGCCTAAGTAAGCCTAAGGCATAAATGAATGATGAAAATAAGGATAAAATGATGAAGAAAATAGAAATAATGATGATTTCCTAGGTAAAGGTAAAATGGTCATTTTTAATCTCAAGTTGAAATTTTTAAGTTTTCGTGAACTCGAGTACTTTTAGACTATTATGGATTTTGTCTCAGTGTTAAAGGAGTAAAAAGAGTGCATAAAGGAAAGGAGGAAGACAAGTGGCCTTATTAAGGGCATTATTGTAAATTGTATAAAATTAGATAAACTTTAGCTATAAATATCTAATCTCTTGCAGCTTTTCTTCAGTTTTCCAGCAGCTTCTCTTCTTCTTCTTCCTCCTATCCTCCTTTCTATTCCATGTTTCTTTGCACCTTTCATGGAAGTATCCTTTGAAACCTTTAAAACTTCCCCAAATTAGCTTTATTTCTCATGTTTTTCTACACCCTTTCATAGGGTTTTTCATGTGCTTCCACTTTTACACCTCAACAGCCTTCAAAAGTCTTTCTTAAGTACATTCACTCACTAGTTGGACGTGTAGAGAGAGAGGGAGTGATTTCCCTTATTAGCTTGGAAGAATTTTAAAAAGAAATTCAATTACAAATCCACCAAAGTGGGTGAACTTGCATTTAAAATATTTTGGGAAATGTATTGGCATTTGGATAAAGCATGTGAATGATTTTTATTTGATTTTTCCCTAAAGATTATGCATGGGAACAAGCCTTTATTAAAACATTTTATGTGGTGAGTGTGCAATATGATGAATCCTTGTGCTCATATAGGATGCTGATATATATATATATATATATATATGTTGTGTATTGATAGTTAATATTGTGTAATAAATATAACCATGCATGTGCGCAATGTGGGGGATGCACATGCCGGTGATGACAAGTGCGGGACTGTGGATGATGATATTGCCTTTGCGCGATGTGGGGGATGTACACGGCGGTATTAGTTGTGCACAATGTGGGGGATGCACACAATGACTCCAGCTATGTACGTGATGTGGGGGTTGCACATGAGTTGGGTGAAGCGGTGGTGGTATTAGTATTTATATATGTATATTTATGTAATAGAAAGTTCATGAATATGGTATATGGTTGTAATGTATGTGAAATCTTGCATGTTGAACCTTGGAAATTGCTAAGTATTTTCAAGTTGATTTTGTCATTACAGCAAAATGGCTTTTTCTTGATATAATGAGAATTTTTTTTCTTGGTGTTCTATTTCTCGTTGATTCTCGCTGCAGCGAGAAACTCTCGGGTTGGGAGGCTGGCTGCAGCCCTATAACTCACTGCAATGAGGTGTCTACAAGTGGTTTCGCTGAATTCTCGCTGCAGTAAGAATCTTCTGTCGTGCTTGCTACCTTGTTCAATTTCTGCCATATTTTCCACTTCTTTAACATCATAGTTGATCATGGACTTCCAACATCAAGGAATTAATTAATTAAGTTTGAAATGAGGGGTTTTAGAGAGAAACCCTCAGCTAGCTAATGATTTGAGCCCAAATTTTGCTGCAACGAAAATTCATTCTCTTTGTAGCCAGAATGCCTTTCTGCTGCAACGAGGATCAGTCATTTCGCTTGACTTGCTTGAATGCTACTAAAGTTTTCACTCTTCAAATTCTTTGTTGTGCATGGATCTTTCATCATTAAGTGATTAACCAATTAAGGGTTTAATGAGGGGTTTTAATAGAAACTAAACTAAATTGCATTGTTTTTAAAGTAACTGCATCATGATTTCTTTTAACTTTTCTTATCCTTTGCTTATTCCTTTCCTTTGTTCACTCACTAGGTTTATACTCACTGTTTTCAACTTCATGTTTTCAGATCAGGAGGAAATCGATAACTAGGTCGAGGTGTCCTTATAGATTCGTCTCCTTGGTAGGTATCTCGGCATTCAATAGTTGTACTTTAGCCCAGGTCTCTCCACTGGAAGTCGAGTATCCCTTTTATTGTGTATAGACAAACCCGATATAAATTATTAAGATGTATGTTTTAGATAATATATATATATATTTTGATTATTAATGCCACCATGAGTTGGCAATGGTTAGCATTATTTTGAATTGGAATTATAAACTGTGACCTTAGGAACTTTTGATGGAATGATGAACAAGTCATATAAATAGGCTTGCTTGGGCTTAGTGGGCTATGCCCATTGGGCCCATGAGCCGGTCATGGCCCAAAATTTGGGTCGTGACAGTTTAGATTTTCTTTGCAGCTCCTCTGGTTTAAATAAAAGTTTTTTGTGCTTACTTGACAATCATGAGTTGGTTTATGTGGCTATATATTTTAATTTCTTTACATGCCACACATTTTGGGAGCATGCATACATTTATACTGTATTTCATATTTTGATGGCAAATGATATTTTTGGTAATTGAAACTTTTCTGTTACACTTATTTTCAGCACTGTTTTACAAAAGAAAGCATTGTATTATGATTTTACAATATTATTTTTACAAGGCACAAATATCCTTCTTATGGTTTGGTTTATAAGATTAGCATTTTGTATTATGGTTTTATCATTCAAATGGTTTGCTTATTGCTTGTTTCCCATCTACTGCCTACTCAATGAGCCGATGATCATTGAGTCTGTGAGAGTCATCCCCTTATTTCCTTTTTGCAGATAGTGATCAGCCTAGCGTGCAATCATTGGCACTTATGGTCCATCGCAGATAGGTAAAGGCATCTCATAGCATTTCATTCCAAGTCACTTCGTTGCAAGAGGTTGAGTCGTAGCACTTTGTTTATTTAATTGTAAATGAATAGTGGCCTAGGTATAAGTATTAAATTAGAGATTTTAGACTTCATTGTATATACTTATGATTATATGTTTTAAAGAGTGAATTGATTATTATAATTATGGTTCAAGTTATGATACGAAAGAATATCGTTTAAGCACTAATATGGATTGGTGAACAAGTATAATGCATTATCGAGAATCTCTAATAAGGCTTGTTTAGGTCTGGTGGGCTATGCCTATTAGGCCCATGAGCGTGCCATGGCCCATGATTTGGGCTGTGACAGATATCTCTACAATGAAAGTGTTGTTGCAAAGCCACTCGGTTGAGGAAGCCGCATGGGAACTTAAGGAGAAAATGTGAAACAAATATCCCCATCTATTTGAGGTTTAAGATATTTGTAAAATGTGGTATATGATTTGAATTTAGAGGATAAATTTCTTATAAAAAGGGGAGAATGTAACCCCTCAATTTTGGGTGAAAACTAAGTTAGCTAAGGATGATTTATGAGATATATTATACCTTGAGGGATTTGATGACATGTTGTATGTAACACCCCTGATTTTTTTGACATGGCCTATACGTGATAGGTGCTAAGTTATTAAAGAGTAAATTTGAACCCCGATGTGTTAGCTTGTGGACTATGTATATGGACTATCATGTGTGGAAAGAATGATGTAAAACCTGACCCTATAAACATATGTCAGGGCATACATGCACTGAGTAGCATGTTATTACGCTAGGAGAGTCCCTAATAATAGACGAAATCCGGTATTGTACCTAACGGTACACTTGAGTTGATTTAACCTCGAACTAGTTCAAATAGGAATCATAGGGTGAAATTTAATATTTTACAGTCTAGGAATGACTAAAAATGATTGTTCGGAGTTCGAGGGTTCATTTGGGGAAAAATTGAAAATTTTGATGTTTAGGGGCAAAATCGTCATTTTGCCACCTAAGATAATAATTTGATCATGGAGTGAAATTTTTGACCAAGATTAACTATTTGGAGTATAATTTAATGATAGGAAGTGAAAAAGTTTAATTTCGGTGATTTCTGAAATGTAGGGGCAAAATCGTAATTTTGCCACCCGCGGACAAAATTTGAGATTTTGAGAGAATTTAGATCAAATTTGACAAATTGGAGAATGGTATGAGTATAATGGATGAAAAATATGTCTATGGGCAATTTTTCAGTTTTTGGGACAAAAATGTATTTGACTTTTACGAGGGCAAAAGTGTAAATTTCAAAAATTACTCCACTAAGACTTTGGATAAGTCTGAGAATTTTATCTAAGCTATGGATATGTGGGACAAGTGTATGGTGAAAATTTGGAAATAAATGGATAGTTAGAATTTAAGGAATTAATAAAACATTAAAAAAATAAATAAAATAATATTATATTATTTTAGCCTTTAAAAAGGTCAAAATTCCAGAATTCTCATCTTCTTCAAGCTGTCCAAACCAGGAGAGAAAAGGGGGAAAAGAAATAAGAAACCTAGCTGAAAAATTTGGGGAAAATCAAGAGAAATCAAGAAATCAAGCATTAAAAAGGTAAATTTCATTGATTTTCCTTGTGATTTTCACTACCCATGCATTTTTTCTCATTTCCATGCAAAATTAGAAAGTGGGTATGGACACCCATGCTGGCCAAACCTCCATGGATGAGTTTTGAGCTTGAGTTTTGGTTGATTTTAATTGAATTAAGTGATTTTAGTTAGGTTATATTGTAATATAGCAAAAATAAGCTAGAGAAATAATTTTCTCCCATTGAAACCCATTATGCCGAATTTTCTAGGAGAATATTGGCTGCTGATCTTGATGTTTATTTGAGGAATTATGATGAATAATGATGAATTAAGAGCTTAGAAAAATAATGGGAATTTTTGGAGCAAAAATATGAATTTTTACCCACTAGGGGTATTTTCGTAATTTGCTATTGGGACTGATAATTTGCACCACACTGAGGGTCATTTAGTCAATTTGGGTGCAATTGATGTATAGAAACTAAAAAAAATTAATTTGGAGTTTAAACGGACACGTATATCGATTTATCAGGTAAAATACCAAAATAGGCTAACACTGCGTTTAGGAAAAATTTAGACATTTTGCACTTCATATCATGCATTAGTAGTATAAATTAATTTATTTTGGTTTAGTACCAAAGTAGTAAACCTCTTAATTGTGCAATTTGTCAAGGTGGGGAATCCTCTGGCAAGGGCAAAGAAATGTCACCCGAGGAGTAATAGTTAGAGTACCCGAATTTAGTTTTCGAAAATTGTGAGTAAACCTATTATTATTGTAAATTATCTAGAGTTTATTTTTAAATGCTCTTTATGTATTTTATGAAACAAAAATGAGATTAAAATGAGACTTTTGATGTTTTAGAAATAAATGTGACAAATAAATATATTGTGTTGATTATCTGAAATAAGAAACTTTTGATTATGAAATTGAGTAAATGAGAGGCTTCCAATTCTCTTGAAAAAATATATTTTCCTATGAATGGCTTATGATATATGAGTATGTGTGGCTATATTTTATAATTGCATTGAGAATTTATGTAAGCTGTCTTTTACTATACAGGCTGGGTAAATAAATAAAAGCCACGTTATACTGTCGAAATTTTATTAAAGTTGGTGGGTTTAGTCACTACAGTGACAGGTTTCCATCGATTGCCTATTAGAGGGGCACGGTAAATCCGGTTATATAGTTACTCCGAATGTAGAGGCGAGGAAGGTAACTCCCAGGGTAGTGTTAGAGCTCACTTCACATCGAAACCCCACGTGAATGTGTAACTCAGCCAATGCCAAGGAACGGCTTGTTTTCAAAACTAACATGTGTTTAACATGTAAATATCTTAACAACCTTGGCGGACTTGGTTAGATGCCTCGGCCAAGGTATCCTTGAGGACTAGTTTTTGGCTTGAGCCCTGTTTCTAATAAAAGTCATAAGCCTTAACAGCTGTTTTGGTAAATTACAAATATTTTATGGTTTAAGAAATAAATTGAAAAGCTTATGAAATGGTTTGTGATTTGTTGTTTAAACTTGCCTCCATTTTACTCGCCTTTAGATATTTATAATAATGTCTGTTTACTCATTGGGATTGCAAAATCTCACCCACCTCCTTTCCAAATATTTCAGGCCTGTGGTAGCTTGTAGATACCCGATTTTGTCGAGGATTCCAGTTGACCCCTCTATCTCAGAGACAGTAGGTTACTATCACCAACACTTGGTGTATTTATGGGCCACTTGTCATTGTAATTATTATTGTACATTATAATTTTGTAAATTATTGTATGTATGAATTTATTTTACTTCCACGTTGCAAAAGATTACTCACACATGTTTCTATAAATATTGTTTTATATAAAAATGCTATATTTTAATCAATATTTTGAATAGTAATATTTGTCTATAAATCCTTTTAAAATAATTTTGTCTTTTGATTTACTTGAGCCGAAAATGACTGGTAATTGTTTAAAACAGAATGTTTAACAACGATTGCTCACAGGAAAGGCAAGAAACTGATACATAAGCCTTGCAGAGTTTCGATTGGCATTTCGGGTAATGAGTGTAAATCAGGACGTTGCGGCGGTTGTCATGGCCTCAAGGGAGGTTCCAGGTCATAACAAATGATTTGGAGATTCGTTGTATATTTGGAAACTTCTTTGATGATATGTGGATGTATTAAATGTTGAAAGCAAGCATTATGATACTTTGGCAAATATTTTATAAACATATTTAAGGAATCTAAAGGTTTGATGCTTAGATTCGAGCTTTGATCTTATGTTTGAGTATATGAGCAAAGATTTGAGTCATATGTGCGTGGAGCTTTAAAAGGAACAATTTTTACAAATTTGGACCAAAGAAGTCCATCTTAATACATTGAAGGTCGATCTTGTGAAATAAAAAGTAAGATAAGTCATGCATTTTGGTCTAAGATTGACTATAGGCCTTCTATAGTTTACCTTAGGAAGGAAACATGGAAGAATTGCAAACATTCTAATCGATCCTATGAAGCAAAGCCGAATAAAAATGAACATTTTTGTCTAGGATCGACTATAGACCCTCCATAGTCAATCCTATGAAGGGTAAAAAAGGTGAAACACAAGCTTTATGGTCCAAGATAGACTACAGACCCTCCATACTTGATCCTAAGCTACCTAGTCAGCCTAAAACGGGCTTAAAAGCCCTAAAACCAAAAATTTTCTTCATTTTCCCTTAACTCCTCATTTCTCCACCATTTTCTCTCAAATTTCATACCCTTGAAAACCTTCGAACTCCATCAACAAATCTTGGATTCGAAATGCCAAAGGTAAGGATTTTCCCTTCCAAGAAAACGAAAGAAAAAAAATACTTGGTTTTGATGATTTTGTTTTCTCTCTCTAACCTTTTAAAACCCTAAGCCTGAAATGAATTTTTGGAACGGTTTGGAGATAATCCAAGCTTAAGGAAATGTTATTAAGCTAGAATTAAGGAGATGCATTGGTTAATGCGTTGTCGTGGTACTTGAATGATTTGTATATGCCTAGATGACTGCACCCAGGCTAGTAAATTATTAATATATGTTAATATATGTGTTTGTTTGTGATTGCTATTAGAACGCATGAGCTGTTAGACATCTAGATGACACATGATCCTAATGCCTTTTGGATACGCTAAGACTAAGTTAGTGTGGTGGTTATGCCACGATGTGGGAATAGATTGCCCACTTGTCGATGAAATATTGATGCATGATTTGATGTGAGATTGCTCATGTATATGCTGCTATTAGGCTTAATTGCTTAAGTATGTAAGGCCATGTATTTAGATATTCGTGCAAATCATTTATGTATATGAGACTAAGGAGGCCAACTAAATGATGTGACATAATGATTTATGAATCATTAAGGTGCTTAGAACTCTAACGAGCTTATAGATGATTGAAGCTCAATAAATGTGATATGTGATATGTTGTGAACATATGGAAAGATAGAGGCATTATTCGCCTCATTGTGAATTTGTTTTCCATCCGAGGGATAAATTTTAGACGTTGATTTGACTTGAGGTTGAGTGGATTCTATTACCCTGTGGCTATGTATGTGTGCTTGCAAGGATGGTGGTAAGTAGGGTCAATGGTATTAGTCTCACCTGTGATACCGCTTGTCAGAAGATTACTCCAAGAGATGCTAGTGACAAGAGATTACTCTGAGCAATTACAACCATTGAGATATTACTCCAGTCAATGATTTGATTCTCTGTCAGCTGCTTCGACACTGAATGTAATTTGATTCCCTGCTCGTTGCTTTGGCACGCTTGTGATTTGTTATCCACTAGTGGCTTTGCCCTATGCATGATTTGTTTCTCCACTTATTAGCCACCGTGGGTGATTTGACTATATCCAGGGGAGGACCACTCGTTGATTTAATGTGTATACGACGTGAGATAGCTTGGGTAAGACTTAAATAAACATGATATGAATTGATACGATGCTCCGATGACTAGAGTGTGTCATGGAGAATGATGTGACTAACTATGATTGGCTTCGAGGGTAAGTTTAATGATGTGGGTGATGATCTTTTGAGATCTTGGAGATGATGATATGCCCTTTATTTTAGAGACTTAGGGATAAGTATTTTCCCTATATATGGAGATGTTTGCTAGATCAAGTAGATGCAATGAGAGTGCAATGTTTATTATGTGTTTAATTTATGTATATAATTTTGATTATATGCACCACTCACTGAGTATTGTAGTACTCACCCATTTTTGTACCGTGTGCAGATAAATAGGCCACTAAACAGTGTGTGGCAAAAGTCATCCATTGACAAACTGATTTTGGCATCTAGTAGGTCCCCCATTTTGGTCACTCCATTGAGTCTGTCAAGAGTTTCTGCATATGGTTAGCTTTGTTGTATGTAGGCATAGTGTGCCTTATGAACTTGTATAAGGGTTGTTATGTATGAACTTGCCTTAAATGGTCAATGTATGGCCTTATGGATATTTGTATGAGCTATGTGTTAGGGATAATGTAATATGTTAAACTCAAATGTTATTTATTAATATTCGGTTATGACATCCCTTAGCTTTATGTTATATGATTTGAATCCTGAGGCTTGTGCAAGTCTCGTGAGCTTTGCCTACTGGGTGTGTGCGCCAATCACGGGCCTCAAGGTTTAGGTTGTGACAAAGTTGGTATCAAAGTGCCTAGATTAATGTTCTAAGTTCTCTTACGTGTCTATTAGCGAAGTTTCGAGATTAGTGTAAAGTTTTATTCATGGTTGGTGACTACAACACTAATTATGAGCAAAACGCTGTGCGAACTTGTCACGACTCAAATTTCGGGCCATGACTGGTGCATGGGCCCAATGGACGTAATCCACTAAGCCCAAGCAAGCCTATTAGTCTGACATGTTTATCATTCCATCATAAACTATTAAGTCACATTTCATAACTTAGAATCAAAATAATACCACACATTGCCATCTCATACTGGCATACTAAACAAGGGTATATACATTTGTCTACAACATGTATCTTAACAATTTACATTAGGTTTGTTTATACACAACAAAATAATACTTGACTTCCAACGGAGGGACTCGGACGAATGTACAGCTACTGAATGCCGAGACACCTACCAAAAGATGGATACGAGTCTACAAGGACAACTCATCCTAATTATCGGCTACCTCGTGATCTGAAAACATGTAGTTGAAAACGGTGAGTATAAACCCAGTGAGTGAACAAGAAAGGGAACAAGTATACCATAAGGAATGTTTAACGAAATCACGATGCATTTTTTTTCAAACAATGCAATTTATTTTTGACCTTATTAAACCCCTAATGTAAACCCCACATGAGAAAAATCACTTATTGGAAGAAGTCCATGCTCAACAAAGGATTTGGAGAGTGAAAACTTTAATAGCATTGATGCGAATCACGTCAATAAACAACAGGTCCTCACTGCAGTGGAAAGGCATTCTCGCTATAGCGTAGTTGCAACGAGAATGAATTTTTGCTGCAGCGACACTTGATTTAAATTATCATCTAACCGAGGGTTTCTCACCAAACCTCATCATATTAAGCTTAATTCACTTATTCCTTAATGTTGAAAATCCATGCTCAAATATGGTAGCAAAGAAGTGGAAAATAAGGCAACAATTGATTAAAATAAGGTGAAAAACAAAAGGTTTTTCGTTGCAGTGAGATTTTGGTCATAAAACAGAAAGTTTTTCGCTGCAGCGACTTTTCAGCCAGCCTACCCTTTCAAAACCCGAGAGTTTCTCGCTGCAGCGAAAATCAGAACATCAAGAAAAAAAAATCCTTTTTCCCTTAAAACAAGGCCATCCTGCTAAATAACAAAAGCAACATGTAACACATGCAAACTCTCAAATTTCAACAAAGTCAAATGCTCACGTTTTTGCATTTACAACCATATACCATATATGTATATATATATATATATAGATATCAATCATCATATACACCCTCTCATCATCATCATCTCATATGCAACGGCTTATGTGCACTCCCACTCGCACATAGCTGGGTCAGCAACGGCTTATGTGCACTTCTACTCGCACATAGCCGGGTCTACATCAACATACAAAGAAGAACCCAATGCATATCATGCATACTATCATATTTTGATAACACATAGCACATTGTATAGCATATTTTCACAATATAAAATCACTTTACCAAACTCTTGCTCCGAAGGCACATTTTTAAAGTCAAGTTAGATAAAATCATTCACATTCCCCAAAACAAGTTTGAAATACAAGTCCATTCAACGGTATATTATTGAGCCTTTAGATGACTCCAATTCCCCTAATTGTCCAAATGGGATGATGGGGCTTCCTTGAAACCCACCATCACATTAACATCACCATTATGTTAATTTACATACTATAAACCCTAAAAGCTATCTCTTAGCTAGCCTTCAATTGCCACTTTAAATGGCTATCTATGTTCACTATCTAAATCATAAAATGAATGAACATCCTTAACAATAAAACAGCTCATAATCTAAATTACTAGCCATTATCCACAGCTAAAAACCAAGCTTAGTGCATCACTCACCCTAGGGTTTGTAGTTGAATTCTCTTCCAATAGCTTCCACACAAATGGGGTAATTCTCTCTTTCTCTCTCTAAAATTCCCAACTAGTGAGAGAAAGTATGAAAATAAGATTTTTCAAGGGTTTTAAGGAGAGAGAGTGGAAGAATACAAGGGTTCTAGTTAAAAGGGCTCAAAGGTATGAAATTTAGAGCTAGAGAGAGAAAATTATACAAGCTCCACATCAAGCTTCCATAGAGGTTGGAAGCAACATGAAAGAGAAGAAGAAGAAGAAGACAAGCTGTTGGAAAATGGGAGAAGAAGTTGCTAGAAACAAGATATTTATAGCTCAAATTTATCAATTCCTTTGAAATTACCAAATTGCCCCTCCACCAATTAACTTACTCTCCTCCAATCTTTTATGCAATCTTTTTGCTCTTTTGACACTGGGACAAGGTCTATAATGGTCTAGACATGCTCGGGCTCATGAAAACTTAAAATTCTAACATGAGGTGAAAAATGACCATTTTGCCCCTACCGTGAAAATTATCTAAATTTTGGTTTCCTTTCCATTTTACCTCTAATTTCACCATCCATTTATGCCTTAGGCCTACTTAGGCCATAATATTATTTAAAAATCTTACTTTTATGGGCTTACTAAGAGAATGACGAAATTACCTCTAATCAGGGATATCTCATATACTTCCCTTTACGAGTCTATAAAGGTCAAGGTCTCACAAGTTGGCCCAAATCTCCACCTTCCTTTTTTTTTGGACTTTTCTTCCTTTGTTGTTTTTAGACTCTTATTCATGGACTCCTCCCATTTCTTATTAATTGGGCTATGCCCATTCTTACTTTATTCGACTATGTCCATTTTTCTTGCTTGTTGGGCCATGCCCATTTTCTTTTCTTGTTATTTTCTTTTCCTTTCTTTTCTTTTCTTTTCTTTCTTTCGTTCTTCCACCGTCTAGCAGCCCTTGTTGTCTTTCTTTTTCTTCTCTTCGCATGCACAAACCATCCCACTCTCTTCCTCTCTCTCCCTTTCACCACCGACCACATTTTCTTGCTTTTTTTTTTCCTTCAATTTTCAACAGCTAAAGCTGCTTATATTGGCTCCAAAATTAGTAGCTATGCTGCTCTGTTTTTCCTCAAAAAGTCAGCAGCTAAGCTGTACTTTTCTCTCCAAAAAATTAGCAGCCAAAACAACAGCAATTAACCACCAAAATATCACCATACAACCTTCAATTTCCGCTGCAAAAATCTGCACTTTTCTGCCTCCAAAACCAGCAGCAAAGCTGCACTTTTTGGCCTCCAAAATCAACAAAAAAATGGTACTTTTCAGCCTCCAAAACTAGCCCTTAAATGGCTCTCTTTTCCTTCTTGAATGCTAGCAAAAACAGCCCCTCAACTCAGCTATCTCCCTCATCTCACTTTCTTTCTCACACACGGTTTTCTCTTCCTCTTTTTTTTTTCTCTCGGCTCCTTCTTTGTTCTTTTGTTTCTCTTTTACACTCCCTCACAACCGACCTCTCTTTTTCTTTGTCTTCTTCACCTAGCTTGGTCAATTATATATATATATATATATATATATATATATATATATTATTTCTTCATGAATGTCCCATAGTGTTCCACATTGCTCCAACATGGCCGCCCACATCGCAAATTTTTTTCTTCCTTCACTTTTTGCTCCACATGACCGCCCCCCCCCCCCCACCTTTTATTTTACCAAGTAAAGAGTCTTTGACTCTTTTATTGACCACATGGGCGGCTGCCCATGTTGGTCTTCTAATATATTTTTTTATTTTTTATTTTTATATACTATTATTACTTTACTATATGTACATTTTATTTATCTCATTAATTCCACTACATATCCTTTAACTTTTATATGTTAAATTCGATCCTTTTAATACGTCTAAAAATTCCAATTTTCATCTAACTTCCTTTCTCAGTGCGTGTACCACCGAAATATAAAAATTGCACCTCAACGTGGTATTACCATAATATTTAAATATTTACTTATCCGCGTTGGTTCAACTTAACAAAACACGTGTATTTCACTTTTGTCGCTCATTTCTCCAAAAATTCACTTATATTTCTTCTCCCCCACTTGGATCAATCATATGATCCGACTTCATGACTGATTTCGACATTTAGCTAAAAATTAATATTTTAATATTATTTTATTCTAAAAATTTTATCTTGTCTCCTTGGTACCTAATATATCTTATTATGCCTCACTTGACTTCTGAATCACCTTTTATCTCACAAATTCTCGTCCGATAAAATATTAATATTTTATTATTACTTTCTCGAGTGCGGATCATTTTATCCTAAACTATTCCTTTCATCTTCCATCACATTTAAACATTATAATTGGTCTCAATTTGCATCCGATCAACTTTATTAATTACCGTTTCAAAATATGGGGTATCACAATCTCCCCCACTTAAATAAAATTCATCCTCGAATTCACGTCGATGTTGCGTTATCAATCTCCTTCTTTGATCCTATTCCTTTTTCCTTCTATAGGGACATTCAATTTATTTACCTCGTTCACCTTCAGTTCAATTAAATACTTTATTTATGGCAATTATAATCCTTTGGAGCCAGGTTAGTAGTACCTTTCACAATCATGATTTCTTCTATCGAGTCATTAAGCATGCCTTTATCACCTTTATTAAATTTGAACCATAACTTCATCTCAATCATATCGATTTGATCACATATTATACTTACTTATGTATACCTAATCATCATTTTATTAATTTGCTCCATGCCAAACTTCTCAACCTTGATCCATTCATTTTATGTTTTCTCCATACACTTCCTTTAATAGAGCTCCATTAAGAACTTAAAGAATTCAAGGCTTACCTTCAAAGTCACTTATAACTTTAATCGTTTATTACATGTCCAATAATACTTTAACTTACTGATCTCCTCTGGACATTATTTCAAAATTTCCCAATTATTGAGAACAATTCTTCACATTAGTTAGTCAAATTATCAATTTCATATATACATGTGTACATGCATTTTCAAATGTCAATATCTCTCATTATGTATAGGGATCCATGTGTTCACATGCCTTGAACTACATTTCCCTTTATTCATCCGCATTCAAATCCTAGTTTCAATATAATAATCCTTATAGTGCATGTCAACCTTTTTTATTATGCTTGCGTATAACTTCATATCATTTATATCACTTTCAATCATATGCTTGAGTTTCATCATGCTATATCCTCACATCACAATGTCATTATTCACATCTCACCTACTAAATGTCACTTAAATACTTAGACTGTTTCGAATCATGCATGCCTTAAGCATTTTCAAATTTCCAATTTCCATTCTACCTTAGGAAGTTTTCATTATTAGCTTCATTATCCGAATTATCTTCAATCATCCTTTGTCCCATTATTTCATACTAATGTGACATCATTCTCCCTGGACCAATCTGTAGTTTGTACTCGAAACTGCAAAGCTTGAAATAAAGTTTTTCTTAAGTACTTTTTAACTTCAAAACAAATTTCACTTCCAGCTTACTACTTTCTCTTTATAGCCACATAGCTTTATGCTAACTTTCACAAAATCCATAGTAAAACTCCTCTCGAGCATCTCCTTGGGAATATCTATCTTAGACTTATGTCTCGCAGCACATGATTACTTAGCTTGTGACTTAGCCGTTAGGCTCCTCAGCCAGTTTTAAAAATCTCACATTTTATACTTGTCGTGTATGATTAGAAATTTCTTTTCAAAGATACTTGTGCATTTCTAAAACACTTAATCTTTTGTTTGCTCCTTAAAATCTTGAGCATATCGTTCTACATACGTGCACTTATTCTTAAAGGTATATAAATACGTACTCATCCATTCAATCTTCAACTCATTTTCATAGGTTCTTAGGGTGCTATACAATTGGCCTCGTGTTGTTACTAACCCTTGTCGTTTAACTGAATTAAGACAATAATTGTAAATTCTCATAATGATATTCTATATAAACTTGTTTTCTATACCATCCTTATAATCCTTCATTCACACTTTCATCACTTGGTATCTTATCTCAATATAGTCATCTCAAAAATCTTTTAATTTTTCTTTTAATTGTATGCCCATACACAAGGCGATAAAGAAGCTTTCCAATCTGTTCAAGTAGACATTCTCTATAATATTTCAAACTCTTAAATAACAAAGCTTAATAGCCAATAACCAAAATTCAATTTGTAAGCTCATTATCGTGTCACTCCCATCTTACTCATGTATCATAGGCGTGAGGTATTCGAAGCATTACAACACTGGACGGTCAATGTTGCGGCGCTGTAACTATTAGAAATTTCCTCATCAAAGCTATTTATCTGTATTCAAAGTCACTACATCAATCATCCTCAACCATTGGGTTTCCCTTCTAGGCATATATCATGAGTTCCATAAGTATAGATACCTTCTCTTTGCTTATCATGCGCACTAAGCCAAGTTAATACTTTCATCTCATGTCAGCTTTTGACTTTCATCAACATTCATAGAATCCTACCTCAAAACATCCTTTCCATATGGTGTAATAAATTCATAACACTTATACCACCTCACACATAAGTTGCTTACTGTCTACAACTTTCCTCAAATTTATTGTCATCCCTATCTAATGATCTTCCTTGTCTTGTACTCCAATAATTTTATTGACTTTCAGTATAATTAACTACGAAAATAGCTCAGCTTCCTACTCACTTTATTCTCGCAATCCTTACTAAATGAAAATTTCATATTCCCCATGTTCCGTAATTTAACTTCATTGGGTTATATTTGTGCCCAATTATTATCTCATAGTATCATGGCATCATTGAGTAATCCCCTTCATGCTTAAATTATAATCATCAACTTAATCACGTTACCCATTTCAAATGTCATTTATAACCTTATTGCTTCCTTCTATAACCTTTCTCAATAATTATATTACCAATTTATCTCTATCATAAGATAAATTCCCATATATATCCAATTATTTAAACAGCTACTTTACATTCCGTTCGAGTCATACAAAATAGAAGCCACTCCTATCTCCTTTGTACAAGTAACTACTATCTTCTTTACACTACATTTACCTTGAGTTAAGGTAGTACAAAATCCTACGAGAATATTACATATCATTGGGATCATCATCTTAATCTGATCTTATCGGAAGATTTTACTCCAAATCCTTCTTAGGATCCTCTTCCAAGTTCTCCTCCTCTTGAGATTTTCTTCTTTGTTCCTCAATCCAGGCTTGTTGTATTCTCCTACGTTCCTCATCACTTATCAGTGCAGCATTTCTTCCACAACCGGGAGGAAAATGTCGTACCACTGTCACGCCCTTCCTAATACGAATATCTCCCCTTGTAATTGCCTTCCTCGTCAATTCGCTATGGTACTCTTCAGATTGTTTCAAAAGAAAATCTCTTTTAGTTTTCGGAGTATCGGAGCTACTCTCACTTTCAAAATTTTCGCTACTCTCACAACTTTCCTTATTACGAGACCATTTTGCTAAGTTCAGGGGAATTCTATTAATAGGAATTCGGGATGGACCACTTTCTGAATTACCTAGATCAGGGCTCCATTTGCTTCTAGCCATAGAATCTAGAGATCCCTCGCTAGCACTATGAGGGGTATCAAGACTACCGCCTCTTCTAGACATGATGTGTACATCACCAGTGCACCTTAAAACCTATACGCAATCAAATAGTAATTGCTTAATTATTTATGCATCCTAAAAGTAGGTAGGTTTCTATATGTAGATGCATGCATTCTATTCAATCAACCTAACTTTAACTTGGGGCCGCACTGACACCATAAATTTTAAAACAACTTTAAAATCAAAACTCTGATCTTTAAAACCAAAAGCTTTGATACCACCTAAATTGTCCCGACCCGGAACTCCCTTCGAGCCCGTGACAATCACCGTGGTGCCCCGATGGGCACTCATCTCCTAGAATGCCAACCGGAACCTCGCAAGGCTTAATATTAGTTTCTCAATTCCCCCGGTGAGTAACCGTTGCTAAATATTATGTTCCAAAGGATTTTGAGCTATTTCCAACTTAAAACTGAAAAAATAAAAGTTTTCGTCTCATAGGGACATTTTAGTCATTTTTCACTAAAAATTTCGAAACTAGTTAAAAATGTAGTAAGCAAGTACCAATCGCATAATTTACAATCAAAAATAAGTTTAAGCATCTAAAACCTTTTTTTAAAATGAAATTATAATTATTTGAATATAATGAGAAGATAAAACAAAATATTTTATTTTCTTATAAACAGTAATTTTAGAGTTATACGTAAATACTTTTTGTAACATAAAAGCAAAATAATTTCATTCATACTGTGACACAGTAAACCAATGCATTTAAATTAAATTAATTTAATTTACAAAATCAAACGGGCCTACGAATGACTAAAAGTGAGGAAAATGGTGATCCTACAGTTCGGAGGACGTAATCCAATGGAAGCCCTCAATGGAATCGGCTACCTACAGCCTACTCTAAGCCTGAAATGGGTGGAAAGAAGGGTGATGAGATTATAAAATTTCAGTGAGTAAACAAACATCATTTAAATCAGCTAAAGCCGAGTAATAGGAGACAATCAAAATATCCCATCACAATACGTATTTCATAACTTGAAAATACATCCCAACCCATGCAAACGGTTGTTTTTCATTTAATTTCTCATTAAGGCTTATGACTTTCATAAACATTTGGCTCATGCCATCAAATAGTACTCGATGACACCTTGATCAGAGGCGTACACTCGAGCATGCCAAGGCTGTTAAAAATTTTGTATACACGTAAAACATATTTTTATTTCGTTTTGAAAACACAGCCGTTCCTTGGCATTGGCTGAGTTCACCATCACGTGGTGGTTCGGCGTGAAGTGAACTCAAATATCACCTCAGAAGCTACCCTATGCGCCTCTGCAACCGAGGTGAGCACATATAAATGCGGTTACCGTGCCCTTCTCATAGGCTGGTCCACGAAACCCGCCTACTGAAATAAGCTAATAATTATCCCACCAATCAATAAAATTCAATAACATGATATGGCAATTATTGTAATTCACAGCCTTTCAAGGCTCAATACACATTTCATATATTTCAACACAAATACCAATTCAGCCATTCATGCAAATATTGTCATAAGCTATTCGATTTCAAATCATAAATTTACAACATAACAAGTGGTCTCCAATTACTCTATTTTTCAAAATCATTATTCGATTTTAAGACAATTTATAAAATCTTTTCATGTAAACACATTTTGTTTGCAAAACACAAAGATTTACCATTTAAACTCATTTTTATGAAATTTCACTAAAACCGAATAAAAACATACTTTAGATAATTAAAATGATGGTTAGGTTACTCACCTCATAATAGCGGGATTTCTACGTCTCTATTGATTCGTATACGCATACAATTATTCCTAATTGCCAGTCACCTACTTCGTTCAACACGTTTTCCTAGCAACCATTTAAATTCAATACATTTAGTGCATCAATTCTACTTTTCTCTCTCTCATTCTATCATAAATCCACTCACCTAATTCACATCTTAATACATTTTTACTATAATTGATTGCATCCTTCGTTCACATAATTCTTTAGATTATTAACACCGGTAACTTATTTATGGTATTAAGTGCCTATTTCAACCTTCTAAGCAACTTAAATTTACTTTATATCACCAACTAACCAATGCATAATTAAATAAAATAAGCTAGCCTCCATATAATCCAATTTTAACATAAGTCATGGTTAAAAGTAAAGAAATTTTACCCAATTAAGATAGGTTGGCCGAAATCTCCACCTTCCTTTTGTTTTGGATTTTTCTTTCTTTATTGTTTTTGGACTCTTATTCATGGACTTCTACCATTTCTTATTAATTGGTCCATGCCCATTCTTCCTTTATTGGACCATGTCCATTTTTCTTGCTTGTTGGGCCATGCCCATTTTCCTTTCTTGTTACTTTCTTGTCCTTTCTTTTCTTTTCTTTTCTTTTCTTTCTTTCTTTCTTCCACCAGCCAACAGCCCTTGTTGTCTTTCTTTTTCTTCTCTTCACATGCACAAACTGTGAGACCCTGTAAAGCTCGATTAAAAGACGATATTGTACCGAGTGGTACAACTAAGTTAAATCTAGTCTTGAACTAGTTCAAATAAAAATTCTAAGAGGAATTTGAAAATTCTAAAACCCACATAATGGCTTAGAATAGTGATTCGGAGTTCAAGGTCCAGTTTGGAGTCCATTAGGAAAATTGACCGATTAGGGACAAAACGGTCACCTTACCATTTGATGATAAAATGGAGATTTTTAGCCAAGATTTGATCACATTTGACCAAGAATAATTATATGAAATACAATTATGATTATTGGAGTATAAAATGATGTTTAACAGTGAAAATTTGTAATTCTCGGTATTTTTGGAGCACAAGGGCAAAATGGTAATTTTGCCACTAGAGGACCAAACGGGAATTTTTATAAAATACTTTTTGCCCCATTTGGTTAATATTGATCAATATTAGTGTTATTTGAGGTTGAAAAGTAGAAATAATGTGATTCTAGTACATTTCGGAGTATATGGGCAAAATCGTAATTTTTTCACCTCGGGGGGCAAATCGGTAAATTTTTCACCCCAGCACTTGTCAAGACCAAGGGATTTTAATTGTGGTAGGATTGGATAAATACCAGAATATTTGTGGTGAAAAATTAAGAAGAAAAAGTCAAAAAGTTAAAAATTTGGGCCAATAAGCATGTGACACATGGCATGCTTGATTATTTTATTATTTTCTATAGAAATCAGCCCATTAAATCCCCAATTCTCTCACCATATTCGGCCTAGGCAACCAGCAACAAGAACAAAGGAAGAACAAAGGGTAAAACAAGACAACCTAGGTGAAAATTCAAAGAAAAAGTGAAAAAATCAAGGAAACAAGCTAGGTAAGTTAGAATTTCTTTAATTCTCCTTGATACCTAGCTTATCCATGCTTTTGTTCTTGATTTCCATGGTTGAATATTGAGTTATCATGATGAATTAACTTCTGAAAAATGGGTATGGAAGAGGAATTGTTGTTGGAATAATTTGATTTTAGACTATGTTAGTGTTTAGGGATAGTTAAGCATGGTTATGAACAAAAACACAAAAGAAATATTCAATTTCTCAAGGATTCCTTATTGGTCGAATCATGAGGGCTGAATATCAATGGGGGATTGTTTTTATTTCAAGGAAAATGGCTTGCAAAATGATGAATTAAGGTGAAATGGTTATGTAGAAAAAAATTCGATGCTAGTGCACCAAATGATCGAATTTTTCTATAAGGAACTATGAGGGTTCTAATGTTGAATTTGGCTTTATTTAAATGTATGTGGTAAATTAAGGTATTAGAGGAGAAATGGATTAATTTGGAGATGATTTGGACACAATCGCCAATTAATCGGTGATCAGTCGAATTTAATCGATATCGCGATTAAGCGATAATCGGACGTATTTTTGCATTTACATATCAAGCATTAGTAATTTAAATTAGTTTATATCAATTTAGGGACAATATAGTAAATTCCTTGACTTTGTTATTTGTCAAGGTAGTGAGACGTCCGGAAAAGGCAAAGGAATTGCGCTTGACGACTATTAGTCTGAGTGCACCCAGAATCTGAATTTTTTGATACCGGTGAGTGGACTTGCATTTCAAACTTGTTTTGGGGAATATGAAAGATTCTATCCAACTTGCCTTAGAAAATGTACCTTGGGAACAAGCTTTTGTTAAATGGTTTGATGTTGTGATATGTGATTGCTATGGATTCATGCATTATTGCAATATGATGTTATATATATATATGTGTGTTGTGCATGATGAATGATATTGTGTATAATGCCTGTAATCGTGTTTGTGAATGATGTGGGGGGATGTACACGATGGCACTGATTGTGCACGATGTGGGGGGATGCACACGATGGTGCCGGTTATGTGCACGATGTGGGGGGATGTATATGAACAGGGTGTGATTATGATGATATTGATGTTTGTCTATCAAATTATGCATATCTAGACTTATGAAATGAAAGCTCATGAATGTGATATATGGTTGACATATATGAGAAATTTGATACATTGCACTTTGGGAATTTTCATGAGTTTTATGTTGATTTTGTTGGTTTAGTAGGATGGCCTTTTTGTTGAGTGAAGGAAAACTTTTCTCTTGTTGCTCTATTTCGCTGCAGCGAAATTCATTCTCGCTACAGCGAGAAACTCTCGGGTTTGAGGGCCTTCACCAAAACTGGTTCTCGCTACAGTGAGAAACTTTCTGTCCATTTTGCTAACTTGTGGGTTTTTGCCATATTTCCCATTTGTTTGGTACCATAGTTGAGCATGGATTTTTATAAAGTGATTTACTCATGTGGGGTTTACATGAGGGGTTTAAAGGAGCTAAAACAATTGCATGGTTTTGAGAAAATGAATGCATCATGATTTCGAAAAACATTCCTTACGGTATGCTTGTTCCCTTCTTGTTCACTCACGAGTATTGTACTCACGTTTTATAAAAATTCATGTTTTCAGATCAAGTGACTATTGGACCCTAGATCGAGGAGTCCCAGTAGTGCATCTCCTGGGTATGTGTCTAGCATTCGATAATAATCCCTTTTATTGTAAATGTTTTCGCTGGAAGTCATGGGTCCTTTTGTATTGTGAATACAATCTAACAATGTGAATATGTGTATGCAATGTAAATACATGACTGGTATAGTGCATGTATATTATTATCGATAATGCCATTGTGTTTTGGCTATGTTCACACTCGAAAAAAGGTGTGTGTGTATGCATGATATGATAAATTTGTTAAGCAAAGGTAAATGGATAGGCTTGCTTGGGCTTAGTTAGTTATGCTCATTGAGCTCATGCGTCGATCATGGCCCGAAAAATTGGGTCGTGACACAAACCGTCCCACTCTCTTCCTCTCTCTCCCTCTCACCACCGGCCACACTTTCTTGCTTTTTTTTTTTCCTTCAATTTTCAGCAGCTATGCTGCTCTGTTTTCCTCAAAAATTTAGCAGCTAAGCTGTCAAACCTTGCTTTGTAAAATAATTATAATGTCATTCACATGCTCGATAGAATGTTTGTATATTTAGGAAGTTCGAGAAATCGTTTAAAGACGATATTGCCCCTAATGGTATCATTAAGTCGATTAAGCCTCAACTAGTTCAAATAGGAATTTTAAGGTGAAATGAAGAGTTTCACAGTTCAGGGATGACTCAAAATGGTAATTAGGAGTTCGAGGATCAATTCGGAGTCAAATTAAAATTTTCACTATCTAGGGGTAAAATTATAATTTTTCCATCCGCGGATAAAATTTGAGATTTTGAGAGAATTTAGATCACATTTGACAAATTGGAGAATGGTATGAGTATAAGGGATGAAAAATATGTCTATGGGCAATTTTTCAGTTTTTGAGGTAAAAATGTAATTTTTCACTTTACGGGGGCAAAAGTGTAATTTTGAAAAATTTACTCTACCAAAACTTTGAAAAAGTCTAGAAATTTTATGGAGGATATGGATAAGTGAAGAGGATTGAGTGGTAGAAAAAGAAAGTAAAAAAGATGGCTAGAAAAAAATAAAATAATAAAATATTCAAAAGGTAAATAAAATAATAATATTTTATTAAGCCTATTAAAAGGCTTGAAAGTTCCAGAATTCTTCATTGGGATGGTCAGCCAAAACCAGCAGGAGAGAGAAAGAAATAAGAACAAACCCTAGAGTGAGAAAATTCAAAGAAAAAGTGTGATTTTTCAAGGAATCAAGTGTTTAAAGGTATGATTTTTCAAGCTTAGCTTAAGATTTATCATTTCCATGCATTTCCCATCATTTTTCATGGTTGAATCATGTGATTTGAGGATGAATTCAATTCTGAAAAAATTGGTTAGGAGAGAGAAACTTGTTAGATTAATTTGATTCTAAGTTATGTTAGTGTTTTAAGTTAGTTTAGCATATTTAGGAACAAAACAACAAGAAAAGAATTTATTTTCCTCCATTACCATTATTGGCCGAATTTTCTAGGGGAATATTGGCTGATGATCTTAATCTTTATTTGAGGAATTATGATGAATAATGATGAATTATGAGTCTAGAAAAATAATGGGAATTTTCGGAGCAAAAATACGAATTTTTACCCATTAGGGGTATTTTCGTAATTTGCTATCGAGACTGAAAATTTGCACCACACTGAGGGACATTAAGTCAATTTGGGTGCAATTGAGGTATAGAAACTGAAAAAAATTAATTTGAGATTAAATTGATGCGTTAGTAATTTAATTGGGTAATAGGCCGAATTAGGTTAGCACCGCATTTAAGCGGTAGTCGGATAAGTTACATGTCATATCATGCATATATACCGAGCCTGAATTGATTTTATAATGGTCAAGCATTGATGTGGTGAATTATGTATTGTACATTATGGATAGGTGGTGAGCAAATTACACTGGTAAAAGTACAGAAAATTGTGCTTGAAGACTGGGATTAGGAGTACATCGACTCCTAGAACTGTGAGTGGATAATTTATCGTCTTAAATATCTAGAGTAATTATACTTGTTTAATGCTTTTATTGAATGGTGAGTTTAAATTATAAAATATTATGTTTTCCAATTAAAATGTTTTTTAATAAAAAATGAGATTTATACTGGTTTTGAAAACTAATATTGTTTTGGAAAAATTGAGTATATGGAGACTGTGTTGAAATTTATGATTTTGTATGTTATTGAAATTGGGGCTTATGACACTATGGTAGCATGATGGCTAAATTTTTGGGATTGGTCTCGGTAGACTGAATTACATTTTATTCGCCATATTATGCTACTAGAATTTTTATGGGTCTGGTGGTATATTAAACGGTCACTACAGTGGTGGGGGTTTCTGTGGACTGCCTATGAGAGGGGCACGGTAACTCAATTATATACTTACCTCCGGGGGGAGATGTTGGGTGAAGTATCTCCTGAGGTATGATTTGAGTGGACCTCATGTTCGAGCCACCACGTGAGAGTGAGACTCAGCCAACGCCAAGGAACGACTATGTGTTAGATGTGAAAACATGTTTATGGGTATGGGTCATTGAACAGCCTTGGCGGTCTTAGTGGGATACCTTGACGAAGGTACCCGCGAGAATGATATTGGCAGGGGCCAAATTTAAGAAATTCATAAGTCGGGAAATTTTGATGAAAATAAATTGTTTGGTATAGATTGAAACGAAATTTGTGTTATGAACATTATTGAGATATAACGTTTTTATATTATCTCCATCTACTCGGCTTTAGATGCTTTTGATGGTAATTGTTTACTCACTGGGATTATTTAATCTCACCCCTCTTCCTATCCATTTTTCAAGCTCAGGACAGTTTGTTGATAGTTGATTAAGACGAGAATTAATCTCGAAGTTGTATCATAGGAAGTAAGGGTTCGTAGCTCTACACTTTCTTGGTTAGTTGGGGGCTCACGTGTCACTGTAAACGAAATTTCATACTTTAATTATCTTTATTACTATATGAATAAATTTATTTTACTCTTACGCTACAAAAGTTATTTTAGGAAGACTTTGAAAATATTATGTTTTAAGAAAATAGAATATTTTATTTAATGTTTTTATTATATTCAAATAGCTATAATTTTACTTTAAACGAATGTTATAGACTTCAAAATTGAATTTAAATCATGAAATATGTGTTTCCACTTACATATTACATTTTTTTCGGATTTCGAAATTTCAAAAAAAAAATTGACGAAAATGCCCCTGTGAGCTAGAAAATAATATTTTATTGTTTTGAGTTGGAACCAACTTATGTTTTTTTGAAATGCGAGATTTAATAACTGTCGCTCACCGGGGAGATGCGGAAGTTGATGCTAAGCCTTGCGGGGTTTCGATCGGCATTCGGGGTAATGAGTGCTTATCGGGACGTCGCGGCGGTTGTCATTGGCTCGATGGGAGTTTCGGGTCGTGACAATTAAAGTGGTATCAAAGCATGGTGTAAAGATCAAAAATTTTGGTTTTAAAGATATGGATTTTAAAGTTTTTGGTTTTAAAGTTGTTTTAAGAAATTCATATTGACACTGCGTGGCCCCGGATTAAATTAAATTAAGTCGAGTAGAATGCATGGGTCTGCATATAGAGACCTATTTGTTTTCAAGGTGTGTAAGAGATTAAGTTATTGTCGTTAGACATTCTCCCTCAGGCTGTGGGAGCAATGTAAGTAATGGCAAGAGAAGAAAAATGGAGAACTTGAAACGGACTCGAAAAAGGATCAAGATGACAATGATCCTAAAGATGTTTAGTGCCTTGTTGAAGCTTGTAATACTGTAATCCTAGGCAGATGCAGTATAAGAAGGATAATAATCCTCTGTATAAAAGTCTTAAGAGTTGACTTTTGTCTTGTATAATATAAACGGATGATGGAGTAGTTGTTTAAAGGACAGAATGAGTGTAAAAATCTTTTAGTATGACAAAGGTAGATTAGTAATATAAGTATTGAGGATGAATAATTATCTTAGTGGCAAGATCGATTATTTTAAATAAGTATTGAAGGTTGAAATAGGAAGCCATTAATGGTTCGAGCAATTATTGGATTTAATAACGATTAAACCTTGCAGTACTATGAATTGATCACCAGTTTACGGGGTTAAGTCAAGGATTATAAAATTGAGTATGGAGGGAATTAGAAAGTGATACCGTAAAATTTTAAGATGAGTAATATAATCGGTTTCGACTATAAGAATAGTGGGATACTATCAATAATGAATCCTTAGGCGTGTGATGAAGTTGTGATCTATTGAACCATATGGGAAGATTGTCCTAAGGTGGGACATAGGACATGAGGATTTTTGGAGATGCTTATAGAGGGAGTTATAAATCGTAAAGTATGTTTTTCCCAAGTTTTAATTTATTTGAGAAATTCTCATGGTAAAGATATGTGAATATGGGTAATGAAATATGCCCTAAGGGATGACGGTGGCATATCACATAGATAATATGGATATTGTGAGACCCTGTCAAACTCGATTAAAACACGGTATTGTACCGAGTGGTACAACTAAGTTAAATCGAGCCTTGAACTAGTTCAAATAGAAATTCTAAGAGGAAATTGAAAATTTTGAAACCCACAGAACGACTTAGAATAGTGATTAGGAGTTCAAAGTCCAATTTGAAGTCCATCAGGAAAATTGTTTGATTAGGGACAAAATGGTCATTTTATCATTTGATGATTTAATGGAGATTTCTAGCCAAGATTTGATCACATTTGACCAAGAATAATTATATGAAATATAATTATGATTATTGGAGTATAAATGATGTTTAGCAATGAAAAATTTTGATTCCCGGTATTTTTGGAGCACAAGGGCAAAATGGTAATTTTACCATTAGAGGACTAAACGGGAAATTTTATAAAACAGTTTTTTGCCTCATTTGATTAATATTGATCAATATTAGTGTTATTTTAGGTTGAAAAGTAGAAATAACGGTACATTTCGGAGTATCGGGGCCAAATCGTAATTTTTCCATCTCGGGGCCAAATCGGTAAATTTTTTGCCCCAGTACCTGTCAAGACCAAGGGATTTTAATTGTGGTAGGATTGGATAAATACCAGAATATTTGTGGTGGAAAATTAAGAAGAAAAAGTCAAAAAGTTAAAAATTTGGGCCAATAAGCATGTGACACATGGCATGCTTGATTATTTTATTATTTTCTATAGAAATCAGCCCATTAAATCCCCAATTCCCTCACCATATTCGGCCTAGGCATTCAGCAACAAGAAGAAAGGAAGAACAAAAGGAAAAACAAGAAAACCTAGGTGGAAATTCAAAGAAAAAGTGAAGAAATCAAGGAAACAAGCTAGGTAAGTTAAAATTTCTTTAATTCTCCTTGATACCTAGCTTACCCATGCTTTTGTTCTTGATTTCCATGGTTGAATATTGAGTTATCATGATGAATTCAATTCTGAAAAATGGGTATGGAAGAGGAATTGTTGTTGGAATAATTTGATTTTAGACTATGTTAGTGTTTAGGGATAGTTAAGCATGGTTATGAATAAAAACACAAAAGAAATATTCAATTTCTCTAGGGTTCCTTGTTGGTCGAACCATGAGGGCTGAATATCAATGGGGGACTGTTTTTATTTCAAGGAAAATGGCATGGAAAATGATGAAGTAAGGTGAAATGGTTATGTAGAAAAAAATTCGATGCTAGTACACCAAATGACCAAATTTTTTCTATAAGGAATTGTGAGGGTTCTAATGCTGAATTTGACTTTATTTAAATGTATGTGGTAAATTAAGGTATTAGAGGAGAAATGAATTAATTTGGAGATGATTTGGACACAATCGTCGATTAATCGGGTGATCGGTCGAATTTAATCGATACCGTGATTAAGCGGTAATCGGACATATTTTTGCATTTACATATCAAGCATTAGTAGTTTAAATTAATTTATATCAATTTAGGGACAATATAGTAAATTCCTCGACTTTGTTATTTGTCAAGGTGGTGAGACGTCCGGAAAAGGCAAAGGAATTGCGCCTGAGGACTATTAGTCAAAGTTCACCCGGAATCCGGATTTTCGACACCTGTGAGTGGACTGCCTATCAAAATTGTTTTGGGAATATGGCTGCTTTGAACAAAGTGTTTGAATGATTTTATGCAATTTTTCGTGAAAATGAATGCCTTGGGAACAAGCTTTTGAGAAAAGGTTTATGTTATGAAATGTGGTTATTATGGATTTCTATGTGGCTGCATTATGTTAATATACATATATGCTTGAATATAATGTTGTGTAATTATGTTGACTCGACTATGTGCGAGTAGGGAGTGCGCATAAGCCGAGGATTACCCGGTTATGTGCGAGTAGGGAGTGCGCATAACCCGGTGATGACCCAGTTATGTGCTAGTAGGGAGTGCGCATAACCCGGTAATGACCCAGCCATGTGCGAGTAGGGAGTGCGCATGAGCTGGTGATGATGATGATGAGCTGGTGACGATGATGATGGGTTGGTGAGATGATGATGATGGGTATATATATATATACATATGTAAATGTGTGTGTTATAGCAAATTGATGGACAATGATTTATGGTTGTAATGTACGTGAAATTTGACACATTATACTTTGAGAATTTTCATGAATTTTATGTTGATTTTATTAGTTTAGCAGGATGGCTTTTTGTTGAGTGAGAAAAAATGTTTCTCTTGTTGCTTTGTTTTCATTGCAGCGAAATTCATGCTCGCTGTAGCGAGAAACTCTCGGGTTTGGAGGGGTCTTAAATAGGAATGAACTAAATTGTATTGTTTTGAAACAAGTGCATCATGATTTTAAATTCTCCCTAATTGTTGCTTGTTCCCTTCCTTGTTCACTCACTGAGTATTGTACTCATGTTTTATAAAAATTCATGTTTTCAGATCAGGTGACTGTTGGACCCTAGATCGAGGAGTCCTCGTAGTTCATCTCCTAGGTATGTGTCTGGCATTCGATAGTAATCCCTTTTATTGTAAATGTCTCCGCTGGAAGTCATGGGTCCTTTTGTATTATGAATACAAACTAACAATGTGAATATGTGTATGCAATGTAAATTGCTAAATACATGACTGGTATAGTGCATGTATATTATTATCTATAATGCCATTGTATTTTGGCTATGTTCACACCCGAAAAAAAAAAGTGTGTGTGTATGCATGATATGATAAATTTGTTAAGCAAAGGTAAATGGATAGGCTTGCTTGGGCTTAGTGAGCTATGTTCATTGAGCTCATGCGCCGGTCATGGCCTGAGAAATTGGGTCGTGACAGATATGTTGGGGTCAATATCCCGATCATGCATCTGTGATAGAAAATTTACTTTGCTAATTGTGGTATAGACTCAAAAAGGAGCCAAGCCGTTGAGAATGACTAAGGTAGTAACTCTAAAAGTGAAAGATTTGTTTTAATTAAGTAGATTCCAACGGCTACATTGAAATAAATTACCTTGTGGAGTATTAAGATCAATAATGTATTGATCAAAGTCAAATCTTAAGAAATAAAGAGGATGAGAGATTAATGAGAAGGAACATCAATGTTAAGTAACGAATTTGTGAATAAAGGATTACGACGGTGGCATAGAAAATGAGTACTATAAAGGATTACTAAGAGGATTTATAATTCTTGTATTAACTCAGTTAAATGAAAAGTGATTAATGAAGCAACTCTTGTGGTAAACAGCGGAATAATGGAGTTGATGTAGAGTCTTGTTTATAGTCAGTGACTGCAGCACCGATTATAGACAGGAGGCTACGTAGACTCTTTATCTTGGGAAACCACTTAGTATAATCCTAAATGACATAAAGACTCATGATCGAGAGGATTATTGCTGATCAAACTTCTAAAGGGTAACAATAGATATAAGTGAAGTATTCAAGTTGAGTTGGAAATAAATACGAGGAGAAACTCAAGATTCCCTATAAAGGAGATAACATGAGAAGTTGAGCATCGAATAAAAGATAATACCCTGCCTTTTCTTTGAGTTGACAAGTGAAATTTTGAGGACAAAATTTTATTTTAAGGGGGGTAGTGTTGTCAAACCCTGCTTTGTAAAATAATTATAATGTCATTCACATGCTCGATAGAATGTTTGTATATTTAGGAAGTTCGAGAAATCGTTAAAAGACGATATTGCCCCTAATGGTATCATTAAGTCGATTAAGCCTCAACTAGTTCAAATAAGAATTTTAAGGTGAAATTAAGAGTTTCACAGTTCAGGGATGACTCAAAATGGTAATTAGGAGTTCGAGGATCAATTCGGAGTCAAATTGAAATTTTCACTGTCTAAGGGTAAAATTATAATTTTTCCATCCGCGGACAAAATTTGAGATTTTGAGAGAATTTAGATCACATTTGACAAATTGGAGAATGGTATGAGTATAAGGGATGAAAAATATGTCTATGGGCAATTTTTCAGTTTTTGAGGTAAAAATGTAATTTTCACTTTACGGGGGCAAAAGTGTAATTTTTAAAAATTTACTCCACCAAAACTTTGGAAAAGTCTAGAAATTTCATGGAGGACATGGATAAGTGAAGAGGATTGAGTGGTAGAAAAAGAAAGTAAAAAAGATGGCTAGAAAAAAAATAAAATAATAAAATATTCAAAAGGTAAATAAAATAATAATATTTTATTAAGCCTATTAAAAGGCTTGAAAGTTCCAGAATTCTTCATTGGGATGGTCAGCCAAAACCAGCAGGAGAGAGAGAGAAATAAGAACAAACCCTAGAGTGAGAAAATTCAAAGAAAAAGTGTGATTTTTCAAGGAATCAAGTGTTTAAAGGTATGATTTTTCAAGCTTAGCTTAAGATTTATCATTTCCATGCATTTCCCATCATTTTTCATGGTTGAATCATGTGATTTGAGGATGAATTCAATTCTGAAAAAATGGGTTAGGAGAGAGAAACTTGTTAGATTAATTTGATTCTAAGTTATGTTAGTGTTTTAAGTTAGTTTAGCATATTTAGGAACAAAACAACAAGAAAAGAATTTATTTTCCTCCATTACCATTATTGGCCGAATTTTCTAGGGGAATATTGGCTGATGATCTTGATGTTTATTTGAGGAATTATGATGAATAATGATGAATTATGAGTCTAGAAAAATAATGGGAATTTTCAGAGCAAAAATACGAATTTTTACCCATTAGGGGTATTTTCGTAATTTGCTATCGAGACTGAAACTTTGCACCACACTGAAGGACATTAAGTCAATTTGGGTGCAATTGAGGTATAGAAACTGAAAACAATTAATTTGAGATTAAATTGGACGCGTTAGTAATTTAATTGGGTAATAGGCCAAATTAGGTTAGCACCGCATTTAAGCGGTAGTTGGATAAGTTGCATGTCATATCATCCATATATACCGAGCCTGAATTGATTTTATAATGGTCAAGCATTGATGTGGTGAATTATGTATTGTACATTATGGATAGGTGGTGAGCAAATTACACTAGTAAAAGTACAGAACATTGTGCTTGAAGACTGGGATTAGGAGTACATCGACTCCTAGAACTGTGAGTGGATAATTTATCGTCTTAAATATCTAGAGTAATTATACTTGTTTGATGCTTTTATTGAATGGTGAGTTTAAATTATAAAATATTATGTTTTCCAATTAAAATATTTTTTAATAAAAAATGAGATTTATACTGGTGTTGAAAACTAATATTGTTTTGGAAAAATTGAGCATATGGAGACTGTGTTGAAATTTATGATTTTATATGTTATTGAAATTAGGGCTTATGACACTATGGTAGCATGATGGCTAAATTTTTGGGATTGGTCTCGGTAGACTGAATTACATTTTATTCGCCATATTATGCTACTAGAATTTTTATGGGTCTGGTGGTATATTAAACGGTCACTACAGTGGTGGGGGTTTCTGTGGACTGCCTATGAGAGGGGCACGGTAACCCAATTATATATTTACCTCCGGGGGGAGATGTTGGATGAAGTATCTCCTGAGGTAAGATTTGAATGCACCTCACGGTCACTGCAGTGGTGGGGGTTTCCGTGGACTGCCTATGAGAGGGGCACGGTAACTCAATTATATACTTACCTCCGGGGGGAGATGTTGGGTGAAGTATCTCCTGAGGTATGATTTGAGTGCACCTCACGTTCGGGCCACCACGTGAGAGTGAGACTCAGCCAACGCCAAGGAACGGCTATGTGTTAGATGTGAAAACATGTTTATGGGTATGGGTCATAGAACAGCCTTGGCGGTCTTAGTGGGATACCTTGACGAAGGTACCCGCGAGAATGATATTGGCAGGGGCCAAATTTAAGAAATTCATAAGTCGGGAAATTTTGATGAAAATAAATTGTTTGGTATAGATTGAAACGAAATTTGTGTTATGAACATTATTGAAATATAACGTTTTTATATTATCTCCATCTACTCGGCTTTAGATGCTTTTGATGATAATTGTTTACTCACTGGGATTATTTAATCTCACCCCTCTTCCTATCCATTTTTCAGGCTTAGGACAGTTTGTTGATAGTTGATTAAGACGAGAATTAATCTCGAAGTTGCATCATAGGAAGTAAGGGTTCGTAGGTCTACACTTTCTTGGTTAGTTGGGGGCCCACGTGTCACTGTAAACGAAATTTCATACTTTAATTATCTTTATTACTATATGAATAAATTTATTTTACTCTTACGCTACAAAAGTTATTTTAGGAAGACTTTGAAAATATTGTGTTTTAAGAAAATAGAATATTTTATTTAATGTTTTTATTATATTCAAATAGCTATAATTTTACTTTAAACGAATGTTATAGACTTCAAAATTTAATTTAAATCATGAAATATGTGTTTCCACTTACATATTACATTTTTTTCGGATTTCGAAATTTCAAAAAAAAATTGACAAAAATGCCCTTGTGAGCCAGAAAATAATATTTTATTGTTTTGAGTTGGAACCAACTTATGTTTTCTTGAAATGCGAGATTTAATAACTATCGCTCACTGGGGAGATGCGAAAGTTGATGCTAAGCCTTGCGAGGTTTCGATCGGCATTCGGGGTAATGAGTGCTTATCGGAACGTCGCGGCGGTTGTCACTGGCTCGATGGGAGTTTCGGGTCGTGACATAAGCTACACTTTTTTCTCCAAAAATTAACAACCAAAACAACAACAATTAACCACCAAAACAGCACCTGACAACCTTCAATTTCTGCTACAAATACTTGCACTTTTCTGCCTCCAAAACCAGCAGTAAAGCTGCACTTTTTGGCCTCCAAAATTAGCAAAAAAATGACACTTTTCAACCTCCGAAACCAGCCCTTAAATGGCTCTCTTTTCCTTCTTGAATGCTAGCAAAAACAGCTCTTCAACTTAGCTCTCTCCCTCCTCTCACTTTCTTTCTCACGCACGATTTTCTCTTCCTCTTTTTTTTTTCTCTCGGCTCCTTCTTTGTTCTTTTGTTTCTCTTTTACACTCTCTCACAACCGACCTCTCTTCTTCTCTGTCTTTATCACTTAGCTTGGTCAATTATATATATATATATATATTTTATTTCTTCATGAATGTTCTATAGTGTTCCACATTGTTCCAACATGGCCGGCCACACCACAAATTTTTTTCTTCCTTGACTTTTTGCTCCACATTACCAACCCCCCCCCCTTTTATTTTACCAAGTAAAGAGTCTTTGACTCTTTTATTGACCACATGGGCGACTGCTCATGTTGGTCTTCTAATATATATTTTTTTTATTTTTTTTATATACTATTATTACTTTACTATATGTTCATTTTATTTCTCTCATTAATTCCACTACATATCCTTTAACTTTTATATGTTAAATTCGATCCTTTTAATACGTCTAAAAATTTCAATTTTCATCTAACTTCCTTTCTCAGTGTGTGTACCACCGAAATATAAAAATTGCACCTCAACGTGGTATTACCACAATATTTAAATATTTACTTATCCGCGTTGGTTCGACTTAACAAAACACGTGTATTTCACTTTTGTCGTTTGTTTCTCCAAAAATTCACTTATATTTCTTCTCCCCCACTTGGATCAATCATATGATCCATCTTCATGACTGATTTCGACATCCGACTAAAAATTAATATTTTAATATTATTTTATTCTAAAAATTTTATCTTGTCTCCTTGGTACCTAAAATACCTTATTATGCCTCACTTGACTTCCAAATCACCTTTTATCTCACAAATTCTCCTCCGATAAAATATTATTATTTTATTAATATTTTCTCACGTGCGGATCATTTTATCCTAAACTATTCCTTTCATCTTCCATCACATTTAAACATTATAATTGGCCTCAATTTGCATCCGATCAACTTTATTAATCACCGTTGCAAAATATGGGGTATCATAGTACCATTACTGAGATGCAATAGTACCTACGAAGAAAGTGAGCATATGTATGCGACTCAATCTAGGTCCCAACTGCCTCCAAATCTGAAAACATAAATTTTAAAAACGTAAATATAAAACTCAGTGAGTGAACATAAGAAGGGAACAAGCAATCAATAGGAAGAATTTGGAAATCATGATGCAGTTGTTTCAAAAACAATGCAATTGATTTAGTTTCTTACTAAAAACCCCTCATTTCAAACTTTGGTTAATAACCTCATAACGTTGCAAAAATCCAAGATCAATACATGAAGTTAAATGGGTGACAAATATGTCAAAATCAAGCAAGGTAGCAAACATGGCAGCAAGTTTATCGCTACAGCGAGATTCAGGTGGCCAAAACAGAAAGTTTCTCGCTACAGCGAGAAATAGTGTTAGTTTGCATATGTTTTAGTTTTTCTAGTATATCTCCCGTTACAGAAGTCCAATTGACCTAATTTTTAAATCATTAGAAACCTCAGAGATAGGAATATAACTTTTATGTTTAACATTTTTCCCAGTTCGGAAAGGAAGGTGGTCAAAATCTACACCGAAATGAAAGCACTACATTAGAACTTGAGAGTTTCTCGTTGCAGCGAGATTTATTCTCGCTGCAACGAGTTATTGGCTGCCAAAACAGAATGTTTCTCACTGCAACGAGAAGCAGGGCACCTAAGTGTAAAAAGGACCTCCTTTGCACTAAAAATCCATTTGGTGTTGCAATAAAAATCAATTTGCAAGAAAATGGGAAATTCTCAAGATTCATCATGCCAAATTTCACATGCATTACAACCATATACCATATTCATGAACTTTTATTTCACAAACATATATATACTTATATACATAAATAAACACCAATACCACCATCATTGTACCCAGCTCATGTGCATCCCCCCACATCGTTCACATAACAAGAGTCATCATGTGCATCCCCCCACATCCTGCACAGTCAGTGCTATAGTGTACATCGCCCCACATCGTGCACACAGGCACTGTCATCATCCATCTCCCTCACCACAATCATCATCGGCATGTGCATCCCCCCAAATCGTGCACACACACGGTTATAAGTATCACACAGTATCAACTATCAATGCACAACAAATATATATATATCAACAAAATGTAGTAGTGCATGAATCCATAACAGCCACACGTCACAACATAGAGACAATTTATCAAGGGCTTGTTCCCAAGGCACACATTTTTAAGAAAAGTTGGATAAAATCAATCAATGTTTTGTGCAAATAGTTTCACATTCCCAAAATAGTTTTGAAATGCAAGTTCACTCACTGGTATTATTGATTCTTTTACTTGACTCTAACCTCAACTAATGCTCCAAATGGACATGTGCGGCCTTGTTGGAACCCACACACACACAACATCACAACCAACCCAAATTGGCATTAATATAATTCCAAAAGCTCTTTCTTAAATCAAGTTCCACTAGTTATTCCTAACTAGCTTCCAATTGCCATTAAATGGCTATCTATTCTTTCTCTTTTGTAACTCTAGAAATAAATAAACAAACCTCAATAATAAAACAACTCACAACTCCAATTACTAGCCATTATCAATAATCTAAAATCAATCCTCATTCATCACTTACCTTGGTGGATTTGTAGTTAAATTCCTTCTCAAGAATACTCAAGCTATCATGGAAAGTCTCTCTCTCTCTAAAATTTTTAGCTAGTGAGAGAAAGTGCCGAGCAAAGACTTTTTAAGGGTTTTAAGGTGAGAGAGTGAAAAGGAACAAAAGGTTCCATGAAGAAGTGCTCAAAAGCATGAAAATTAAAGCTAGAGAGAGAAAGTTATGGAAGTTGCAAAGCAAGCTTCCATGGAGGATAAAAGGAACGTGAAAGGGAAGAAGATGAAGAAGGAGAAGCTGCTAGAGCTCAGATATTTATACTTCAAGTTAATCCAAATTTCCACCGAAATTACCAAAATGCCCTTAACATGGCGGTTTTGTCTTCCTCCCATCCTTTGTGCAACCTTTTTGCTCTTTTGACACTGAAACAAAATCCATAATAGTCTAAAGGTACTTAGGTTCACAAAACTTAAAAATTTAGACCCAAGATGCAAAATGACCATTTTGCCCTCATCGTGGAAATTATCATTATTTTTATCTTCCTCATTTATTTACCATCATAAACATCATTTATTCATTCTTTAGGCCTATTTAGACCTTAATAGCATAAAAAAAACCCATTCATAGGAACGCACCAAGAGAAATTACGAAATTACCCCTAATCCACATTATCTCGTCTACTTCTAGTTATGTGTCTATGGAGATCGAGATCTCACAAGTTCACTTATGAATTACCCTTTTAACTCAGTAATCAACCTCAATTGGTATCCGTAAACTTTATAGGTACTACAGGTGTTTTGTATGATTATCGTGGAAAAGCACATGGTGGACCTTGCCATAATGTCACATCACATTTTCGGGAGGGATTGTGACTGGTGCATGGACCCAAACGAGCATAACCCGTTAGGCCTAAGCAAGCCTCCTATCATAACATCATCAAACATTTATCATCTCATGCAGAAGCATTATATCACATCCATTAATGCACATAATCGTAATACATACATTCTTAAAACTTATTACACAATAAAGGAACTTCTCAACTTAATTGTGTAAGCTCAACTTAATACATCTATATGTGTATTAAAAAGTGCCACTATCATAATGCATAATAATATAAACATTAAACATCATCAGCACCGTTCAGTGTCCATATAGGCTCTCGAGCCATCATCATGATCTCATACATAACATTTTTCATATAAGGTGCCTAAACATTGGCAATATCAACATAAACATGTTCATAGTCTGTGAACATAACATAAAGTAACGATTGACTTGTTAACCGAACGTGACCGACCCTCTAAGCATCAAGTGGCTACTAGACACCTACCAAGGAATGAAGATCGAACACTAGTATCCGTGACACTAGCTGTTATCAGATCTTATCACTGATCTGCAACAAAATAAATGGAAAACATAATGTGTGAGTCACAAAAACTCTGTGAGTGTATACGAGAAGGGGACAAGCTAAGGGATAAGAGTATTTCGTAACCATGCATTTATAACTCATGACGTTCCTAACTTTTAAATCATAAAATTCATTATACATGTAATTTTAACTCATTTAAATACCTTTTGTTCAAAAACAAACTTACATAAACCTTTAGAAATCCTTTACCTTTAAAATCCTCATCAAATTCACTCAAACATCTTTTTGTGTACCATATCTATCGGTACATTATTGAATGTATCGATACTTTTAAGCATCTATTGATACATTGGCAAAATGTATTGATACATTTCACACAGAAATCCTCCTATGGCAATCTATTTAGAATGTATTGATATATGCTCCATACATATGTGGAGTTTCAAGTGTTCCTATCATACAACAATCATCACAATCATTTCCTAGAATAAGAATTTCGTAATAAGAATTCTGGGTACTTTCGAAAGTACTCGATTTTAGCTAAACTAATTTTCTAGCTAAAAGAAATGCTTAGAAACCCATAAATCTTTCATCTTTGCCTTAGGTGAGCTGAAATGATTAAGCAAATCATAAAACTTTTAAACTTAAATCACCAGCAGAAAGTTTGGGCAACAACACAACTGTTCAAGTTATGAAAATTCGAAGCCAAAAGATTTAAAAGCTAAAAATGTCATCTTTTTCCATAAAAACCCAAATCTAAGCTTTAGAATCATAAAAATGGAATTTTGGGTTAAAAATGTGTTGAAAGAGCTTAAGCATAGGTGTTTTACCTTGCAAATGCGACTGAGGGTTGTCAAGCCTTGAAAAATGTGATATATTTATAAGCTAGGGTGTGAAAATATGTTTTTACCCCCTTTTATGTTTCTAAAATCGACGAAATGTATCGATATATCGACATATGTATTGATACATTTGGTTCTAGGGAAAATGTATTGATACATCATGAACATGTTGTGAGATCTTGATTTTTTATAGACTCGTAGCTAGAAGTAGACGTGATAACACGGACTAGGGGTAATTTTATCATTTTCCTTAGTGAGCTCTTAGAAGTGGGTTTTCTGATATTATTAAGGCTTAAGTAGGCCTAAGGAATAAATGAATGATGAAAATGAGGATAAAATGACTAAGGAAATAGAAATAATGATGATTTCCAAGGTAGGGGCAAAATGGTCATTTTTATTCTCAGATCGAAATTTTTAAGTTTTCATGAACTCGAGTATTTCTAAACTATTATGGACTTTATCTTAGTGTCAAAAGAGTAAAAAGATTGCCCAAAGGATTAGAGGAAGATAGAGCCTACTTGTTAAAGGCATTTTAGTAATTTAAGTGAAGTTTGGATAAGCTTTAGCTATAAATATCATTTTCTAGTAGCTTTTTCTCATTTTCCAATAGCTTCTTCTTCTTCTTCCTTCCATCTCACGTTTCTTTCATCCTCCATGGAAGCTTGTTTTGAAACCTCCATAAATTCTCTCAAGTTAATCCCAATTTTCATGCTTTTGTGCACTTTTTCATAGAACCTTTTGTGCTCTTTCACTCTCTCACCTCAAAACCCTTAAAAAGTCTTACTTCCATACTTCCTCTCACTAGCTAGGTGTTTTAGAGAGAGAAAGAAGAGGCTTCTATAATAGCTTGAAAATTTTTGGAAAGGAATTCAATTACAAAGCTACCAAGGTGAATAGTGAATTAAAGTTTATTTTTAAGTTATTAAGAATAGCTAATGGATAGATTTGTGAATGTTTTGTAGTTGAGGTTATTTATTCATCTTTAGTGTGATTAGAATAGAGAAAGTAAATAGCCACTTAATGGCAATTGGAAGCTAGTTAGAAATAACTAGTAGAACATGAATTAGAAGATAGCTTTTAGAATTATGGTTATGTGAATTGAGTTGTTTTGTGATGCTATTGTGTGTGATAGGTTCCAACGAGACCCCACATCTCCATTTGGAACATTAGTGGAAGTTGGAGTCGATCTAAGATTCAACAAATGCCGGTGAGTGAACTTACATTTCAAAATATTTTAGGAAGTGCCTACATCTTTAAATAAATCATTTGAAAGTTTAATTTGTTTTTGCTTTAAAAATATACTTTGGGAACAAGCCCTTGATGAAATGTTTCTATCTTGTGAAATGTGCAATATGAATAGTTCATGTGTTATCACATTATATTGATATGTATATGATACTTTAGATGCTCTTTTTGTGTGATAATGATGACCCAGCTATGTGCGGTGTGGGAGTGCATATGAGCTGATGATGACCCAGCTATGTGCGAGTAGGGAGTGCACATGATGATGATATTGCATTGTGCGTGTAGGGAGTGCACATGAGTTGAGTGTGGCTGGATGGTATGCATGATGATGTTATAGAAAGTTTATGAAAATATTTGTGATTGTGTTGTATGTTGGTATTGTTAATTGCTCCCGAATTGCTTTTCATTGCAACAAGAAAATGGCTTTTTGATGTAACAAGACCCTTTTCAACTAAATTGCTCTATTTCTCGCTGCAGTGAGATTCATTTTTGTTACAGCGATAAACTCTTGAGTAGGTAGCCTTAACCCATGCTCTGAATTTCGCTGTAGCGAAAATGAATCTTGCTGCATCGAGAAACTCTTGGGTGGTTCAAAAATTCTAGTGCAGTGCTTTCATTTTGACAAAGATTTTGACCATTTTTCGATTAGAACTGGGCAAAGTGGTAAACATCAAAGTTGTAGCCCAACCTCTTAGCTTTCTAATGACTTAAAAATGATGTCAATTGGACTTCTGTAGTTGAATTATACGCTTGAAAAATAGAAGCATATGCAAACCAAGAATGCCTTTTCACTGCAACACAAAAATCCTCTATTTGTTTATCTTGCTTGGTCATTGTTGAAATTTTCATTCTATTCAACTTTATGGTTCATCATGAATCTTGTAACATTAAGGGATTAAACATTCAAAGTTTGAAATGAGGGGTTTTAATAAAAAATTAGACTAAATTGCATGGTTTATCGTAAGTGCATCATGTTTTCTAAAACATTCCTTGTCGTTGCTTGTTCCCTTCCTATGTTCACTCACTAGGTTTATACTCATGTTTTTAAAACTTCATGTTTTTAGATTCGGAGGCAGTTGGGACCTAGATTGAGTGTCCACGTATGCTCGTCTTCTTGGTAGGTACTATGGCATCTCAATAGCAGTACCTTCACTTAAAGTCACTCCATTGACAGTTGAGAGTCTTTTGTCTGTGTACACGTATATGTAATGTAAACTACTCGGAGTCATGCTATAAATGAAGTATGTATGTGTTGGTTTGATGATGATGCCCTTATGAGACGGCAATGAATGACAGTACTTTGAGATAATACAAATATGGATATTCTGTTGTTATAAAATATTACTAAAACATTTACCGTTGAGAATTACAACACATGGTTTTAAAGATGATGGATGGAATGAGGAACAGGATCTCATAAAAAGGCATGCTTAGGCCTAGTGGGCTATGCCCATTGAGCCCATGCGTAGGTCATGGCCCGGGATTTGGGTTGTGACAAAGGTGGTATCAGAGCTCTAGGTTTGATCGAGTCCTAGGAATTCTCGTGTCAGTCAGCGAAGTCGTCGAAGTTAATGTAGAGTCTTGTTTATAGGTTGTAACTGTAGCACAAGTCATAGACAAAAGGCTATATGAACTCCTATTTCTAGCAACCTACCCTCTTGCTAACATTATGTAAAAGTCACAAGTAGTGCCATTGTCTGGGTTTGAGATGCCACCTGAGACACGAGCTGTTGTTGGAAAGATTTTAAGTAAATGCTCCTAATGAAAGGTTAATGCAATAACAAATCCCCCCGATTAAAGATGGAGGAAATTGGAGCTGGACTAATAGGTCCGTAATGACTTATTCATTCAATGGAGTTATAATTTGAGCCCATAATTGACAATGGGAAGAATTGGATGACATTGGATCATTATTGAGGTCAATATAAAGGAACACGTACGATAATGGTAATAAGGGGTGCACTTTGATTGGAATGAATAGTGATGGTTGTAATTTACTTGAAGTTTATAGATCTAAGTATTGAGGAAGGTGTAAACTGATGTTTATGTGCACGAAGGTTAGTGCACTATGTTAAATGAGGTTGTCATGCCCCTATAGAAATGGTGTGGGCTTTTGAAATATTTTGTAAGCGTATAAGTGTCGACTACGTGCATAGCAGCTTAGATTTAGTTGGTTTTGATTTCAATTAAGTAATTGCAAGATCCCAAGGCTCGTGTAATACCCTGTACTTTGATATGGTGACTAATAAAGCTTATTAGATGCCAATTGAGGTTAATTATAATGTTTAAAAGTGATAAAAGATGAAAAGAATAGTTTGGGATAAAATTTTTCGCGCGCGAGGAAATAATAATATTTTTATCGATGAAGAATTTACGAGATACAAAGTAATTTGGAAGTGAATTGAGGCATAATAAGGTGGTTTGGGTACTAAGGAGACAAAAAGAAATTTTTAGAATAAAATATTATTTTATTAATAAAATAATATTAAAATATTATTATTTTATTTAGTGTCGAAATTTTCCATGAAGGAGGAGTATATGGTCAATCTAAGTGGGGGAGAAGAAGAATGAGAAAAGTTTCAGAGAAAAATGACATTAATGGTGCTGCGTGTCTTTATTAAGTAAAGATAACGAGAGTAAATAAATATTTTAAATATTATGGGGACACCGTGTTGGAGTATAAACTTTATACTTTGTTTGTACATATGTAGAAGAAGATAATAGAAGGAAATTGGAGTTAATGAGTGCTGGGAGGACTAAATTAAAAAGGGAAGAAACTTGGAGGGCAAAACGATAATTTTACACAAAATTTGGTCAAAGCTTCCAAAGACAGCTTTGACTCTCATCTTTATCAGCCCAAAACCGTCCTTATCTCCTCCAGCAAGATATTTTCTTGTCCTTCTTGAAGCTTCAAATGCCATTTTCATGTCAAGTTCATGAAAATCAATTTTTTTCATGTGATTTTCCTTATTTCTTCTCATTTCCTTTCTTTTCTTAATTCTTTCTTCTCCAAACTTCTTGGGTACTAAACCTAAAGCTTTTAACCCCAATTTCCAGCACATCTAAACCCTAGGAGAAGAAGAAAGAAAAAGAGAGAAAGGAAGAAAAAGCTTGGTTTTGTAATTCAAGCAAGCTAAGGTAAGGATTTTGTGTTTTAAGTTCATGGTTGGTTAAATCCTTGGAAAAATAATGAGTGAATCATTTTGTCAAGCCCTACTTTATTATATAATTGTCATGTGATTCATGTACTTGATAGCATATCTACATACTGGGATGCCTCGGAGAATCGTTAAAAGTCAGTATCGTACCTAGTGGTACAATTAAGTCGATTAAAACCTCAAACTACTTTGAATAGAGATTTTAGGATGTATTTGAGAGTTTTTGAACCTTAGAATGTCTTAATATGGTGATTCGGAGTTCGAGGATTAATTTGGAGTCAAATTAGGAATTTTCATAACGTAGGGGCAAAATGGTCATTTTACCACTAAAGGGCAAAATTGGAATGTTGGATGATATTTTGACTAAATTTGATTAATTAGAGCATTATTTGAATTTGAGAAGTGAAAAATTTTAATTTTGACATTTTTTCGAACATAGGGGTAAAACGTCATTTTAAGTGTCTATGAGGATGAAATTGAAAATTTTGGAATTTTACACCACCATGACACTTGTCAAACCCATGAATTTCGTCCATTATTTTTTTTAAGTGAGATTATATGTGATGGGAATGAAATGCTTAATTACTAAGTTTTTAAACATGGACCAATTAAAAAGTGACAAGTGTCAAGCTTTAATATTATTTTAATCGCCTATATAAACTCACTTAAAACCCTCAGATTCACACTCTTATGGCTGGCCAAGCAAGGGAACAAACCCTAGGAAGGAAAAATTCAAGAGAAATTGTTGGATTTCAAGGAATCAAGCAAGTAAAGGTAAGATTTTTTAATTTTAGCTTGTGATCTACCTTTTCCATGCATTCTTTTTCATTCTCCATGGCTGAAATTCAGGTTTTCAAGAGGGAACCTTTGCTGGCCCAACCTAGAGAGAGAAGTTTTGGTAATGAATTTTGCTAGATTTCATTATATCCTAGTGTTTTTAGTCATTTTGTGATGTTTGGAAAGAAAAACAAGCAAGAAAATCACATGTTCTTCAATAACCCTCTTTGGCTGAATTTATTAGGTGACATGCAGATGATGGATTTTGTTGTATTTCATGTTAATTAGCTCGTAATTGATGATTTATGGTATCGAATATCGAAATCATAATGAATTTCGGTTACGGTGAATTAAGTCACAATTAAGCTCATTGAGGTACTTTGGTGTATTTAGAATATTGGAAGGGTAATGAAGATATTTGGAGTTGAATTGGATGTTTTGGCTAATGAAACAAGGCATAGTACGAGTTAGGTCGAATGCCAATTCAGTCCGATCATAATTGAACCCACGTAGAACACCATTTTTAAGTGATTATTCGGACAATTCTCATTCAATGTCATGCATTCATATAGAGCCTGAAATAGTTTTATAACAGTTTGGCACAAATATATTAAATTACGTGTCGTGTATTATGTATAGGTGGTGAGCGTTCTGATAAAGGTAAAGATATTGTGCCCGAGGACCAATAATAGGAGTACTCCAAACTCTGCTATAGTGAGTAATTAGATGTTCATCTTAATTATCTAAAGTGGTTCATAATTGTTTTAAGATTTTAAAGAATAAGGCACTTAATTTGTAAATTATTATGTTTTACATTTTAAATGTTGGTTAAATGAATGAGATTTATAAATTCTTCTGAAACTAAATGTTGATTTTCGAAATAGAGTAAGTGGAGGCTATACATTCGTATTATATATATATATACATGATTTGAATTGATGGCTTATGAAATTATGGTAGCATGAATGGTTGGATCTGTGGTTTGTGGATTATATGAACTGTTTTTGTTTTACCTTGATAGGCTGGATAATATCATATTAGGCATGTCATGCTGTCGAAATGTTTATTAATTTGGTGGGTTATTTGATTAGCTTACTACAGTGGGTGGGTTTTTGTGGACCAGCCTATGAAAGGGGCACGGTAAACTCGGTTGTATTTTACCTTAGTACGAGAGGTAAGGAGGGTATCTCCTAAGGTAAGTTTAGGGTTCACTTCACGCCGAACAACCATGTGACGATGAAACTCAGCCAACGCTACGGAATAGCTATATTTTAAAAGTAAAAACATTTTTTATGGGTATATGTCATTTTAACATCCTTGGCGGACTTGGTTGGATGCCCAGGCCAAGGTGTCCCCAAGTATGAGTTTTGGCACAAGCTAAGTTTTTAAGAGAATCATAAGCCTTGTTGATTATTTCGATGAAATGTAATTATTTTATATGAATTGAAATGAGTTTTAAATGTTATGAATCATATTATGATGGGATGATTTAACTGTCTCCATTTACTCGGCTTTAGATGTTGTAGATAAACTTTGCTTACTCACTGGGTTTATAAAAACTCACCCCTTCTTTTTACCCATTTCAGGCTCAGGATAGTTTGTAGATAGCCGATTTTGTTGAGGGTTGCTTTTGGATTTGCATCCTTAGAAATCGAAGGTCTACAATCTTGTATATTTTCGGTTATTTTGGAGCCCACATGTCATTGTAGAATATTTTGTTTACTTGGCTGCGCATGCCACTGTATGTATGAATTTATTTTGCTTTTATGCTACAAAAATTATTTACACTGAGTTCTATAAATATTGTTTTATAAGAAAATGGAATATTTTATTTAATTTGAATAGCTATAATTTCACTTTAAATTGATGAATTAGACAACGAAACTTATTTTTAGACATGAAATGGATGCTTATTACTCGTATATCATATTTTTACCAGGGTTCAAATTTTTGGGTAAAATGACCAAAATACCCCTATGTAGTAGATATTACTTTTTTATTGTTTTTGATTTGAAATTAGTCTATATGTAAAACCCGACCCTATAAACACATGTCATGATATACATGCACTAAGTAGCATGTTATTACGCGTCTAACGGTAAGATTTTTCGACTTTAGCTTGATTTCTACCTTTCTTATGCCTTTGTTTCCATTTAGCATGCTTGAGGAGAGAGACCAAAAACTGATACCAAGGGCCAGCCGAATTTCAAGGGGGAGGATTTTGAATTTTTTAGGTTTTGATTTTTAGTTAAATTGGTAGTTTTAGTTAGTTAAATGTGTATAGAAATCAAATTGGGCAAGAAAGCATGAAATTTTCACAATACCCACCCTTGGCCGAATATTCAATGATGTACAATGATGATGAACTGATTTTTATTCTAAGAGAAATGAAGAGAAAATGATGAAAAATGGTTAAATGTGATAAAAAACAAAGTGGAAAATTAACCGAGTTAATGTCCCATTTTTGGCCGAATTTTCCAAGGAGGAAAGTGAGCTGATTTTGATGATTTTAGAAGGTTATTGGCTGATATTTAATTGTTAGAAATGTTGGAGAAAAATGGGACAATTTAGAGCTAAAATGGAGCGCGTTAGCAATTTTTCGGGTAAAGTGCCAAAAATAGGTTAATACCGCATTTAAGCCGTTTTAGGCTATTGCATTTCATACCATGCATTAGTATAGGATTTAAGTCAATTATATAGTGATTTAGCATCAATGTGGTGGATTGTGTAATTTTTGCAATGTGTTGAGGAGGAACGCCTTTTGGTAAAGGCAAGGAAGTCGTACCGGACGAACAGTGATCGGGGCACCTAGAAAGCATTTCATTTGTACAAACGTTGAGTAAATTTATTATTATTGTAAATTATCTAGAGTTTATTTGTAAATGTTCTTCATGTATTTTATGAAACGAAAATGAGATTAAAATGGGACTTTTGATGTTTTAGAAATAAATGTGACAAATAAATAAATTGTGTTGATTATTTGAAATAAGAAACTTTTGATCATGAAATTGAGTAATTAGAGGCTGCTAATTGTCTTGAAAAATATATTTTTCTATGAATGGCTTATGATATATGAGTATATGTGGCTATAATTGCATTGGGGATTTATGTAAGCTATCTTTTACTATGCAGGTTGGGTAAATAAATAAAAGCCACGTTATATTGTCAAAATTTTATTAAAATTGGTGGTTTAGTCACTACAGTGACGGGTTTTCATGGACTGCCTATTAGAGGGGCACGGTAAACCAGGTTATATAGTTACTTCGAATGTATAGGCGAGGACGGTAACTCCCAAGGTAGTGTTAAAGCTCACTTCACGTCAAACCCCCACGTGAATGTGTAACTCTGCCAACGCCAAGGAACGACTTGTTTTCAAAACAAACATGTAAATATCTTAACAACCTTAGCGGACTCGGTTAGATGCCTAGGCCAAGGTATCCCCGAGGACTAGTTTTTGGCTTGAGCCTTGTTTCTAATAAAAGTCATAAGCCTTAACAACTATTTTGGTAAATTACAAATATTTTATGGTTTAAGAAATAAATTGAAAATCTTATGAAATGGTTTGTGATTTGTTGTTTAAACTTGCCTCCATTTTACTCGCCTTTAGATATTTATGATAATGTCTGTTTACTCATTGGGATTGCAAAATCTCACCCACCTCCTTTCCAAATATTTCAAGCCTGTGGTAGCTTATAGATACCCCGATTTTGTCGAGGATTCCAGTTGACCCCTCTATCTCATAGACAGTAGGTTACTATCACCAACACTTGGTGTATTTACAGGCCACTTGTTATTGTAATTATTATTGTACATTATAACTTTGTAAATTATTGTATGTATGAATTTATTTTACTTCCACATTACAAAAGATTACTTACACGTTTTTCTATAAATATTGTTTTATATAAAAATGCTATATTTTAACCAATATTTTGAATAGTAATATTTGTTTATAAATTTTTCTTTTAAAAATAAAATAAAATAATTTTTGTCTTTTGATTTACTTGAGCCGAAAAAAGACTGGTAATTGTTTAAAACGGAATGTTTAACAACAATTACTCACAGAAAAGGCAAGAAACTGATACGCAAGCCTTACGGGGTTCCGATTGGTATTCCAAGTAATAAGAGTCAATCGGGACATCGGGGAGATTGTCGTGGCCCCGAGGGAGGTTCCGAGCCGTGACAATTTTGTTGGTATCAGAGCTTTCGGTTTAAAACCTTATGGCTTTGAAAGAAGTTTTTGATTTTTAAAGTTCTTGGATTTAAAGTTATTTTAAAATAATTTACAATGTCATTGTGGCCCAGTTAAGATTAGTTTGTTGCATGTAGTTGCATATAGAGTCTTAAGTCATCTAAACCAATTTCGTTCTTTTGTAGATCATTATGCCTCCTCGACGTGAGCTACCACTTATCACTAGATCTACCGGTAGGGGAAGAGGTTGCCCTAGACAAATTCGACCGGATTCCATAGAAGAGAGGTTGGTTGCGTCTTCTTTTAGAGCAGTTCCTACTGTTGAGTCTACTGACATTCCTGTACCTCATCCACCACTTGTTACTACTCTTGGCGTACCTGCCATGTCACCCGAGGTAGCTCAAGCATTAGCGACTTGTGTCGCTACTCTTACGGGCCAGGCTCAGGCTGGTCCAGTTTCACCCACTGTTTCCCCTATAACAGCCCCAGTACCACCACCTCTTATTCCACCCCAAACACCAGACGTCTCTATTTCTAAGAAATTGAAAGAAGCTAGACAGTTAGGTTACGTCTCATTTACTGGTAAGTAGGATGCGACCGCAGCTAGGGATTGGGTTATTTAGGTATCGGTGACACTGGCAGATATGGGATTAGATGATGAGATGAAATTGAAGGTGGCTACACGGTTATTTGAGAAGAGAGCCCGTACCTAGTGGAATTCAGTAAAGTCTCGCTCTTCTATACCGCTGATTTGGATGAATTTTCTCTGAGAGTTCGATGGTCAATACTACACCTATTTCCATCAAAAAGAGAGAAAGAGAGAATTTCTGAGCTTGAAACAAGGGAACATGACCATTGAGGAGTATGAAACTCGTTTTAACGAGCTGATGTCTTATGTACCTGAGTTGGTGAGATTAGAGCAAGACCAGGTAAACTACTTTGAGGAGGGACTCCGTAATGAGATATGGGAGCGTATGATAGTGACTGGCAAGGAGTCGTATAAGGAAGTTGTGCAGATGGCCTTACAGGCTAAGAAGCTCGCCATTGAGAATAGACGGATCCGAGCTGAGTCCGCAAAGAGAATGAATTTGCCTATGTTCCCAGGTCAGTCTTCAAAGAGAGGCATAGATTCGACATCTGCTGCAGGAAGTACTACCTTAGCGTCTGTGGCATCCACTAGACCTCTATCTCAGCAGTCACAGCCGAGATCTTCTAGATTTGATCGGCCAATGATGAGTAATCAGAGGGGGACTTCAAGAGGATTGGATAGATGTCGTAATTGTTGAGGATTTCATGTTGGGTCATGTAGAAAGCTTGTAAGATGTTTTCAATGCGACCAACAAAGGCATATCCAAAGAGATTGTCCTCAGTTGAGACAGGGTATAGTAGCTACTTCTACTCCTCTAACTCTTCCTAGTATACCGCGGAGAGACACTTCGGGATCACAGTCTAGACAAGACCCAGTGATACAGTCAGGCATGGAGAGTAATACCCCAGAGTAGCCATCTTCCAAACCGCAGCCCTAGATTTTGACCAGGGTTTTTACAGTGACTGAGGATGAAGCCCGAGTTCGACCTAGCATAGTGGCAGGTACTATGATTATGTTTGATAGAGATGCACATGTTTTGATAGATTCGGGCTCCGATAGATCATACGTGAGCATATCATTTGCATCATTCTCAAATAGGAACCTGTCACTATTAGAGAAAGAGATTATAATGCATACACCTCTAGGCGAGCGGTTAGTAAGAAATACGTATTATAGAGATTGTGGTATTAAAGTTGGGGAAGAAGAATTTATGAGTGATTTAATCCCTTTGAAGATTCGGGACTTTGATTTAATCTTGGGTATGGATTGGTTGTCCACTCATCGAGCAAAGGTGGATTGTTTTAAGAAAGAAGTGATTCTCTAGAGTTCAAAGGGAGCAGAAGTTGTATTTATCGGGGAGGTCGAGTATTACCGTTTTGTGTAATCTCGACCCTCAAAGCTATGAAATTGGTGCGAAAGGGATATCCGGCATACTTGGCTCACGTGATTGATATGTCGAGGGAGGAACCTAATTTAGAGAATGTCCCCGTAGTAAGTGAGTTCCTTGATGTATTTCCTGACGAATTACCGGGACTTCCTCCCGATCATGAGATCGAATTCACCGTTGACTTACTTTCGGGTACTGCCCCTATCTCTATTTCTCCATATAGAATGGCTCCTGCAGAGTTGAAGGAGTTGAAAGTACAGTTGCAAGAGTTAATGGACAACGGTTTTATACGCCCTAGTACGTCTCCGTGGGGAGCATCGATTTTATTTGTGAAAAAGAAAGACGATACACTTTGGTTATGTATAGATTACCGACAGCTTAACAAGATGACCATTAAGAACAAGTATCCATTGCCAAGGATTGATGATCTTTTCGATCAATTACAGGGAGCTACAGTGTTTTCTAAGGTTGATCTGAGGTCTAGGTATCATCAGTTGAGGGTTAAAGAACAGGATGTACCCAAGATAGCGTTTAGGACTCGGTACGGTCATTATGAGTTCTTAGTCATGCCTTTCGGGTTAACTAACGCACCGATAGCTTTTATGGATCTCATGAACAGGGTGTTTCACCCTTACTTGGACAAGTTTGTTATTGTGTTCATTGATGACATCTTGGTTTACTCGAGAGATAATGATGAGCACGCTACCCACTTGCGTATAGTATTACAGACTTTGCGGGAAAGACAATTGTATGCAAAGTTTTCAAAGTGTGAGTTTTGGTTACAGGAAGTGGTATTCTTGGGACATGTAGTATCGGGAGCTAGAATATATGTTGATCCCAAGAAGATAGAGGCAATTTTACAATGGGAGCAACCTAAGATAGTGACGGAGATTCGTAGTTTCCTCGAGTTAGCCGGTTATTATCGGAGGTTTGTTAAGGGGTTTTCCTTAATAGCAGCTCCTTTAACCCGTCTAACTCGTAAGGGAGTTAAGTTTGAGTGGGAAGATGTGTGTGAAAGTCGATTTTAGGAGCTGAAGAACCGGTTAACATCTACTCCAGTATTGACACTTCCTGTGAGTGGTAAAGGATTTATAATATATAGTGATGCCTCAAAGTTAGGGTTGGGGTGCGTACTAATGCAGAATGAAAAAGTTGTGGCTTATGCTTCCAGACAGCTAAAGAGGCATGAAGCAAATTACCTTACCCATGATTTAGAGTTAGCAGCAGTGGTGTTTGCCTTAAAAATCTGGAGGCATTACTTGTATGGTGAGCATTATCAGATATTTACGGATCACAAGAGTTTAAAATATTTGCTCACTCAGAAGGAGCATAATTTGAGGCAAAGGCGATGGTTGGAGTTGATAAAAGATTATGACTTGGTGATAGACTATCATCCAGGAAAGGTGAATGTTGTAGCTGATGCCTTAAGTTGTAAGTCTTCATCGTCTTTAGCCGCACTTCAAAGTTGTTATTTTCCAGCATTATTAGAGATGAAATCTCTTGGGGTCCAGTTGAGAAATGGTGAGGATGGATCTTTATTGGCAAGCTTCATTGTGCGACCTTCATTACTTAATCAGATCAAGGACATTCAAAAGTCTGATGATGAGTTAAGAAAAGAAATTCAAAAATTGACCGATGGGGAGTTGTGAATTCAAATTTAGAGAGGATAACGTCTTGATATTTAGAGACCAAGTTTGTGTTCCTGAGGGAAACCAGTTAAGACAGGCGATCATGGAAGAGCCCATTCATTTGCCTATTCATTACATCCTGGAAGCACGAAGATGTATAGGACTATCAGGGAGAATTATTGGTGGCCAAGTATGAAGCGAGGCATAGCAGAATTCGTAGCAAAGTGTCTCGTATGTCAGCAAGTTAAGGTGGAGCATCAAAAGCCAGCAGGTACACTTCAGTCTTTACCTATTCTCAAGTGGAAATGGGAGCATGTAACTATGGATTTTGTTTTGGGACTGCCGCAGACATAGAGGGGAAATGATGCGATCTGGGTGATCGTAGATCGGTTGACTAAGTCCGCTCACTTTTTAGCTGTCCATAGTACATACTCTATTGAGAAGTTGGCTCAGCTCTATATAGATCAGATTGTGAGGCTACATGGAGTTCCCGTTTCTATAGTGTCAGACCGAGATCCTCGATTCACTTCTCGATTTTGGCCAAAATTTCAAGAAGCTCTCGGAACCAAATTGAAATTTAGCATTGCTTTTCACCCACAAACAGATGGTCAGTCAGAGAGGACTATCCAGACTATGGAGGATATGTTGAGGGCTTGTGTCATGGATTTTCTTAGGAGTTGGGATAAACACTTACCGTTAGTGGAATTTGCTTACAACAATAGATTCCAATCTATCATTGGTATGGCACCGTACGAAGCTTTATATGGAAGGAAATGTCGTACTCCACTTTGTTAGGATGAAATGGGTGAAAGAAAGTTTGTTAGTGTGGAATTGATTGATCTAACTAATGAAAAGATCAAGGTTATACGAGAGAGGCTAAAGGTAGCCCAGGATAGGCAGAAGAGCTATGCATATAAACGGAGAAAAAACTTGGAGTTTGAGATCGATGATAGAGTTTTTCTTAAGGTTTCTCCGTGGAAAGGTGTGATTCGATTTGCAAAGCGGGGAAAGCTTAACCCAAGGTATATTGGACCATTCCGAATCATTGAGAGAATTGGACCAGTGGCTTATCGGTTAGAACTACCTCTGGAGTTAGATCGGATCCACAACGCTTTCCATGTCTCTATGCTTAAGAAATATGTACTAGATCCCTCTCACATTCTCGAAGCACCTCAATCGAGTTGCATGACGATTTGAAGTTCAAGGTGCAACCTGTGAGTATCATGGATCGAAAGGATCTAGTATTGAGGAACAAGAGTATTTCAATGGTCAAAGTGTTGTGGAAAAGTGCTCGAATGGAAGAAATGACATGGGAAGTAGAGCATCAGATGAAGAATCAATACCCGCATCTATTTGTCGAATCTGGTAAGTGAAATTTTGAGGTCAAAATTTTATTTTAAGGGGGGTAGAATTGTAAAACCCGACCCTGTAAACACATGTCATGACATACATGCACTGAGTTGCATGTTATTACGCGTCTAACGATAAGATTTTTCGATTTTAGCTTGATTTCTACCTTTCCTATGCCTTTGTTTCCATTTAGCATGCTTGATGAGAGAGATCAAAAAGTGATACCAAGGGCTGGTCGAATTTCAAAGGGGAGGATTTTGAATTTTTTAGGTTTTGATTCTTAGTTAAATTGGTAGTTTTAGTTAGTTAAATGTGTATAGAAATCAAATTGGGCAAGAAAGCATGAAATTTTCACAATACCCACCCTTGGCCGAATATTCAATGATGTACAATGATGATGAACTGATTTTTATTCTAAGAGAAATGAAGAGAAAATGATGAAAAATGGTTAAATGTGATAGAAAAACAACGTGAAAAATTAACCGAGTTAATGTCCCATTTTTGGTCAAATTTTCCAAGGAGGAAAGTGAGCTGATTTTGATGATTTTAGAAGGTTATTGGCTGATATTTAATTGTTAGAAATGTTGGAGAGAAAATGGGACAATTTAGAGCTAAAATGGAGCGCGTTAGCAATTTATCGGGTAAAGTGCCAAAAATAGGTTAATACCGCGTTTAAGCCATTTTAGGCTATTGCATTTCATACCATGCATTAGTATAGGATTTAAGTCAATTATATAGTGATTTAGCATCAATGTGGTGAATTGTGTAATTTTTGCAATGTGTCTAGGAGGAGAGCCTTCCGGTAAAGGCAAGGAAGTCGTACCTGACGAACAGTGATTGGGGCACCTAGAAAGCATTTAGTTTGTACAAACGGTGAGTAAACCTATTATTATTGTAAATTATCTATAGTTTATTTTTAAATGCTCTTCATGTATTTTATAAAACAAAAATGAGATTAAAATGGGACTTTTGATGTTTTAGAAAAAAGTGTGACAAATAAATAAATTGTGTTGATTATTTGAAATAAGAAACTTTTGATCATGAAATTGAGTAATTGGAGGCTGCTAATTGTCTTGAAAAATATATTTTTCTATGAATGGCTTATGATATATGAGTATATGTGGCTATATTTTATAATTGCATTGGGAATTTATGTAAGCTGTCTTTTACTATGCAGGTTGGGTAAATAAATAAAAGCCACATTATACTATCGAAATTTTATTAAAATTGGTGGGTTTAATCACTACAGTTACGGGTTTTCGTGGACTACCTATTAGAGGGGCACAGTAAACCTAGTTATATAGTTACTGCAGATGTAGAGGCGAGGAGGGTACTCCCGGGGTAGTGTTAGAGCTCACTTCACGTCGAACCCCCACGTGAATGTGTAACTCTGCCAACGCCAAGGAACGGCTTGTTTTCAAAACTAACATGTGTTTAACATGTAAATTATCTTAACAACCTTGGTGGACTCGGTTAGATGCCTCGGCGAAGGTATCCTCGAGGACTAGTTTTTGTCTTGAGCCCTGTTTCTAATAAAAGTCATAAGCCTTAACAACTGTTTTGGTAAATTATAAATATTTTATGGTTTAAGAAATAAATTGAAAACCTTATGAAATGGTTTGTGATTTGTTGTTTAAACTTGCCTCTATTTTACTCGCCTTTAGATATTTATGATCATGTCTATTTACTCATTGGGATTACAAAATCTCACCCACCTCTTTTCCAAATATTTCAGGCCTGTGGTAGCTTGTAGATACCCGATTTTGTCAAGGATTCCGATTGACCCCTCTATCTCACAGACAGCAGGTTACTATCACCAACACTTGGTGTATTTATGGGCCACTTGTCATTGTAATTATTATTGTACACTATAACTTTGTAAATTATTGTATGTATGAATTTATTTTACTTCATGTTACAAAAGATTACTTACACGTGTTTCTATAAATATTGTTTTATATAAAAATGCTATATTTTAATCAATATTTTGAATAGTAATATTTGTCTATAAATTTTTCTTTTAAAAATAAAACAAAATAATTTTTATCTTTTGATTTACTTGAGCCAAAAAAGACTGATAATTGTTTAAAATGGAATGTTTAACAACGATTGCTCATAGGAAAGGCAAGAAACTGATACATAAGCTTTGCGGGGTTCTGATTAGCATTTCGGGTAATGGGAGTCAATCGGGACGTCGCGACTGTTGTCGTGGGCCCGAGAAAGGTTCCGGGTCGTGACACTATATTTCTTTAAAACATGGTATTTAATAACTGTTGCTCACAGGGGAGAAGTAAAACTGATGCGAAAGCCTTGCGAGGTTTCGGTTGGCATTCCAGGTAATGAATGTCAATCGAGACATCGCGGCAGTTGTCACGGGCTCGATGGGAGTACTGGGTCGTGACACATTTTGTGGCAGCTATGGTGGCCATGGGTGTGAGGGAATTATGCAAATTGTTGGGTGAAATCCAAGCTAAAACCAAGTGGTAAGCTTCATGTTATAATTTGAAGCCTATGATTGGTTACTATGGTGAGAATGATTGTGTGCAATATGTAGTGTTATTGTGGTGTCATGGGTATGATTGGAAGGTAATTATATTAATTAGAAATTTGGAAAAGAAATGAATTGTGTGGATATATGTGTTGTTAGGAAAAGCTTAAAAGGTTTATGGATGTTGGTGCGTATGAATGGATATTGATGTTATGCTTTGTGGCAACATGTAAATGAGAATAGTGTTACACGTAAACTTAGAAAGTGTTTGATGGAAGTAAATTTGTAGTTGCTGCCATATTTTAGCTAATTGTTGTGGAAATGATGGTTAAACTTGATAAATATCCTCAGACAAGGATAATATATGTGTTAGAGTTATAAACAAGTTGTTGGTATCTATAATCTAAAGAATTACACAAGTAAAGGATAAAGGCAACTTTGGTAAAAATGTGTCAAGATATAAGTTAGTTGAATAAGGATTCATGATGGAAGGAAAAAGAGAAGTAGGAATGATGTACACTAAAGGTATTGCATTTGTATGGTTGCTAGGAAGAGCCAAGGTGAAGTTAGAGTACTGTGGTGGTGTGTTAGGGGAAATAACGAGCGACCGGCAAGTAGGAATAGTTGGATACACCTTCAAACAAATAGCGATGTAATGTCCCACTTTCGTAAGGTGAGTGAACTTGCATTAAAATATTTTGGGATATACACATTTATGTTTGATTGAATCCCCTAAAACGTTTTATTGGTTTTTCTTAAAAAAAAGCTCACACGGGAACAAGCCCTTATGAAATGTTTTTATGTTATGAAATGGATAGTGTGATGAATCCATTTGTTTATGTATAATATTGATATATATATATATATATATATATACTATGCCATAAATGGTACATTGTGTGACAAAATGCAACCGTGCATGTGCAGGGCGAGTGTGCACCTGCCAGTGATGACAATGGTGAAAGAGATGGATGGTAATATTGCTCATGTGCACGATGTGGGGGGATGCACACGATGGCATTAGCTGTGCACGATGTGGGGGGATGCACACGATGATGATATCACTTGTGCATGATGTGGGGGGATGCATAAAGCGATGATATTGCTTGTGCATGATGTGGGGGGATGCACACAATGACTCCGGCTATGTGCATGATGTGGGGGGATGCACATGAGCTGGGTAAGACGAGGTGTCAGGCTATGTGCACGATGTGGGGGGATGCACATGAGTTGGGTGAGATGGTGGTGTATTTGCTTATATATATACATATTTACTATATAGAGAAGTTTGGATTTAATATGTGATTGCATTGACTCTTGAAAACTTGAGTATTTTCAATGTGTTCAATTTAATGTGCAATGTGGCATGAGTTGATTTTTTCGGTGGCAGTGAAAGCCCCTTGGATTTATCTGGCCAGAATTTTGTTGCAGCGAGAATGCCTTTTCGCTACGGTGAGAGTCAATCTATTATGCTTGACTTGCTTGAATTCTACTAAAGTTTTCACTTTTCAACTTCTTTGTTGTTCATGGGTCTTTCGTCATCAAGTGACTAAACGACAAGGATTTGAGTGATGGGTTTTTTGATAAGAAATAAGCTAAATTGCATTATTTTTGGAACTTAAGTGCATCATGATTTCTAAACCTTCCTTAACATTTGCTTGTTCCATTCCTATGTTCACTCTCTGAGTTTGTACTCACGTTTTAAAATTCATGTTTTAGGTTTCCTGAGTTAAAGATGATTGGATCCTAGGACGAGGTCTTCCTCCTTATCCATTGCTTGGTAGGTTTAACATGACACTAAACGTTAGCAACCGTGCCCAAAGTCACTCCACTGACAGTCAAGGTCTAATTATGTGTATATGAATACTTGGTGTGAAATATTAAGATTCATTTGTTAATCTATGTGTGTATATAATGGTTGATGATGCCATTATGAATGCATGATTGGGTTTTATGAATTGTTTTCAAAGGAACTATATTTGAACACTACGAATTGTGGATTTTAAAGAAATGTGGATTAATGTATAAGATTATATAAATAGGCTTGCTTGGGCTTAGTGGACTGAGCACATTGGGCCCTTACGCCGGTCATGGCCCGAAAATTAGGCTGTGACAAACTTGGTATTAGAGCTCTGGGTTTAGTTGAATCCTAGAGATTCTTGTGTTGTCAGCGGAGTTGTTGGAGTTCGTGTATAGTCTTGTCCTTGGCTTGTGGGTGCGCAACACAAGTCAAGGATGGGAGGCTAGTTGGGCCCCTATTTCATTAGAAACCGACTTGTTCTTATGATGTATAAATGGATAGGTAATCAATGCTTGGTTGCGTATGGGTTTGAAGGTGCACCTGTTGCACACGCCATGTCTAGAGGAGACGGTAGTCCCGATGCCCCTCGCAGTGCTAGCGAAGGATCATTAGATTCCACTGCCAGGAGCCAATGGTGCCCTGATCTAGGTAGCCCAAGGAGTGGCCCATCTCGGATTCCTATTAACTAGATTCCACCAGAATTGGAAGAATGGTTTCATAATAAGGAAAGTTTTGAGAGTAGTGAAAGCCTTAAAAGTGAGGACAGCTCTGACATTTAGGAAGCCGTAAGGAATTTCCTTTTGCAAAGGTCTGAGGATAGGTGTAAGGAAAAGCTGAAAGAGGTAATTTAAAGGGAAATATTAGTCCCAAAAAAGTATCTACTGTCCGACACTTTCCTCCTGGCTGTGGAATAGGTGCTGCACTTGTGAGTAGGGAGGAATGCATAAGAATACAGCAAGCTTGGATTGAGAATAAAAAAATGAGAAAATCTCAGGAGGAAGAGGAAGACCTGGAAGAGGATCCATCGATGTGCTTGGATCAAGGCGACGAGGATCCTAAAGACACTTAATATTTTCATTGAAGTTCATATCACTTTAAGTCTAGGCAGATGCGGTGTAATGGAAATAGTAGTAGTTATCCGTACAAAGGAGTTAAGAGTAGGCTTTTAGTTTGAATGACTCGAACGGATTATAAAGTAGTTGTTTAAATGACTGGCTATGTATGGGAATATTTTGGTATGATAGAGGTAGACTAGTAATATAATTATTGAGGAAGGATATTCACCTTAGTGGCGTGGTTGGTCACCTTAGATGATTATTAAGGATCGACGTAAAAAGTCATTAATGGTACAAACAACTACGAGACCTGACAAATGATTACCACTTAATCATGGAAAGGTGGAAATTGAAATCCTAGTTACAGTTACAATTCCAAAGGATATGGGAGAAATCAATGAGGCTATAGGTGACACTTAGAATGGATGATGTGATTAAGTTGAGGATTGTAATTTAAGCATGGAGGGGATTACAAAATGATGTCATGACATTATGAGGTAACAATTGGGCATAAATATAGACTAAGGGAAGCAAATTATGGAACTTGGGAGAAAGTGAATCCTTGATTTAATAAAGATTGTGAATATAGAGCGTGGAAAAAGATGAACTATTTTCATGGCCATTTATACTGAAAGTTAACAGAACTATTTGAGTTACAAGATAAGAAACACAATGAATTGTGAATGTTAAGGAATTGTGGAGTGTCATAAATGGTGAATAATTTTGTGTGTGGTATTATATATTGGGATTTTGATGCACAATATGGCAAGATTGTCCTAAGGTGAGACTTATTGGTTGAAGATAAGTGTTAAAGGATAAAATGAGTTTGAAAAATATTGACTCAGCTTAGTGTATATGATAAACAAAAGAGAAGATACACATGGTCATGAAAACTATGGGATAGGCTTAGAGGAAAGGCAAATGGTTGAGCATGATCCCTGTAGTAACTCTACAGATGGAAGAAATTTCTAACAGCCACAGTGCTACAGTACTAACTTTTTAACGCTACAGCATTGAAACTTTCCCATGTCCAGCAGCCACGATGCTGCAGCACTGACTGTCTAGAGCTATAGCGCTAGGGACACCTCATGTCTAGGATGCATGAGCAAGATGAGAGTGGCACGATAATGAGCTTACAAGCTGAATTATGGTTGTTGGTCATTGAGCTTTGTTATTTAGGAGTTTTAAATGTTCCGGAGAATGTTTACATGAATGAATTGAAAAGTTTCTTTATTGCCTTGTATATGGGCATATAATTAAAAGAGAAGTTGAAAGATTCTTAAGATGGCTACATTGAGATAAGATACCATGTGAAGTATTAAGATGAATAATATGTTGACCAAAGTCAAATCCTAAGAAATAAGGGAGACGAGAGATTAAGCCTTAGTAAAGGCTAAGGAAAAAGGGAATGAAGAGTTAGATGAATATATGAGATATTGATAAGGGATGTCAATACCAAGTGATGAAATTGTGAATAAACAATTACAAGGGTGGAATAGCAAATGAATTAATATAAAGTATTGCTATGAGGATTTACCAACCTTGTTTTGACTTAGTTGAATGGAAAAAAAATGGGGATTAGTAACAACACAAGGCCAATTATGTGGCCATGCTAGAAGCCCTTGAAGATAAATTGAAGTATGAATAGTTGAGCATGCATCTAAATATCTTGGTGAATAAGTGCATGCCTTATGGAAATGACATGCTCGGGATGTTAAAAGAGCAAATCAGTGACTAAGTGTCTTAGAAATATATAAACATCCTTGAGAAGGAATTACCAATTATACGTGACCTGTATAATATGTAGGATTTTGAATCTTGCTAAAGAGCCTAATGGCTAAACCATGGGTTACATAATTATATGCGGTGGGACATAAGTTGGAGGTAGGCATCTTGAAGGAAATACACAAGACAAATCCTGCTATGAATCTTGTGGAAACAAGCATTAAGTTATGTTGTTACAAAACAGAAGCTATAAGTTGAGAGTGGTACTCACAGTCACGTTGAAAGGTGCTTGAGAAGAACCTTGTTTCTAGTCTTGCAATCTTAGGTACAAATTGTGAATTGATTACCTGAGAATGATGTTATATCAGTATAAGAGAATAGTATAAAGAATGGTTGAAGGTAATCTTCATAATAAAGTTAGATAATGAAAACCTCCTGATGTATTATGGGAATTGTAATTCAAAAACGCATAAGCTATGCATGATTCGAATAAGTCTAAGTCTTAAGTGACTAATTAATCACAAATTACAAAAAGGATATAATCTATATGTTAGAGGCATGAAAGATAATTGAGAAATAAAGATGACTTTTAGGGATAGTGATATTGCATAAGATGCAATGATCAAGTAAAGATGAAATCTTTGAAGGATCGATGAGGTTATAAAGCATATACGCATACTGGATTGCAAGATAATGAAAATGATATTTAGTAAGTGAAATGTGACTAATGACATTGGGGTACAAGGATATATAGTACAATGAAACTTAAGTATATAATTGGAAATGATAAAAAGGGAGTATAAGCATGTAAATGATGTGAAGTTATGTGTAGGCATAATGAGAATTCGTATGGATTACGTAAGAGATAACTTGTGGTAAATGTAAGTGGAATAGTGATTTAAACATATAAAAAGGAAAACCTGAAATTGATTATACCCCAATGTTTATAGATTAAATATGAGAATTATTATAACGAATCTTGGTTATCGAGGAGAACAAATAAAGGGGAACTTAGTCCGAAGGCACTTGGACACAAAGATCCCTACACATAATGAAGAATATTGACATTTAGAAGTGCGTGTACATACGTATGTGTGAAATTAGTGGTGTGGCTAACTTAAATGAAGAACTGTTTTTAGAGATTTGAGATTTGAACTCAATATATTTGATGAGTTGTATGGATAATACAATGATAATAAATCCCATCAAAAGTGGAACTATATTGAAATAAGAAAATTTTGGAGAAATATCCAAGGAAATGATATCAAGGAAATGTAATCTATGGCGTGGTTAAGCCATATAAGATGGAGTAGTATGATTAAGAAGATTTAAGTTGCATAAATATGAAATAAACATGAAGAGTAAGGGAATGGTTGAAAGATTTAACTCCCTAGAATGTTAGAAATATGTGTAGGAATGAATAGGGTGTGTTTATGATTCCATAAGTTATATAATGGTGTATGGGGATAAGGTGAACGAATGATGAGAGGTTTGGCAAGAATTGAGATAAAGGTATGTTTAAGGTTAGTATTGGAATTAAAGGCATACTTGGGATCTTAATGATAAGAAAGAATAATTGAGAAAGGTACCATGGTTTGGACTCAAAGATGATAATAAATATAAGATACGTACCCTGATCTTGTAAAGTGTTCTAGTCAAATTGAAGGTAATGAAGTGTGTAAATCAAAATTCCCTATGAAGAAGGAAATGAAATAAGATTATTGAGGGAGATTAATAACCCGACATTGAGGAAAACTAGAGGACGAATTTTATTTGAGTGGGGGAGACTATAATACCTTGTACTTTGATATGGTGACTAATAAAGCTTATCGGATGCCAATTGAGGTTAATTGTAATGTTTAAAAGTGATAAAGATGAAAAGAATAGTTCGGGATAAAATATTCTGCACGCGAGGAAATAATAATAAAATAATAATTTTTTTATTGAGGAAGAATTTATGAGATAAAAAGTGATTCAGAAGTGAATTGAGGTATAATAAGGTATTTTGGGTACTAAGGAGACAAGAGGAAAATTTTGAAATAAAATAATATTTTATTAATAAAATATTATAAAAATATTAATATTTTATTCAGTGCCAAAATTTTCCATGAATGAGGAGTATATGGTCAATCTAAGTTGGGGAGAAGAAGAATGAGAAAAATTTTGGAGAAAAATGACATTAATGGGGCCGCGTGTCTTTATTATGTAAAGATAACACGGGTAAAATAAATATTTTAAATATTATGGGGACACCACGTTGGATACAAACTTTATACTTTATTTGTACATATGTAGAGGAAGATATTAGAAGGAAATTGGAGTTAAATGAGTGTTGGAGGACTAAATTAAAAAGGGAAGAAACTTGGAGGGTAAAACAGTAATTTTACACAAAGTTTGGTCAAAGCTTCCAAAAGAAGCTTTGACTCTCATCTTTATCAGCCCAAAACCGTCCTTATCTCCTCCAGCAAGATATTTTCTTCTCCTTCTTGAAGCTTCCAATGCCATTTTCATATCAAGTTCACGAAAATCAATTTTTTTCATGTGATTTTCCTTATTTCTTCTCATTTCCTTTCTTTTCTTAATTCTTTCTTCTCCAAACTTCTTGGGCACTAAACCTGAAGCTTTTAACCCCAATTTTCAGCACATCTAAACCCTAGGAGAAGATGAAAGAAAAAAAGAGAAAGGAAGAAAAAGCTTGGTTTTGTAATTCAAGCAAGCTAAGGTAAAGATTTTGTGTTTTAAGTTCATGGTTGGTTAAATCCTTGGAAAAATAATGAGTGAATCATTTTGTGGCAGCTATGGTGGCCATGGGTGTGAGGGAGTTATTAATTTTGTTGGGTGAAATCCAAGCTAAAACCAAGTGGGAAGCTTCATGCTATAATTTGAAGCCTATGATTGGTTTACTATGGTGAGAATGATTGTGTGCAATATGTAGTGTTATTGTGGTGTCATGGTTATGATTGGAAGGTAATTATATTAAGTGGAGATTTAGAAAAGAAATGAATTGTGTGGATAAATGTGTTGTTAGGAAAAGCTTAAAAGGGTTATGGATGTTGGTGCGTATGAATGGATATTAATGTTATGCTTGGGGGCAACATGCAAATGAGAATAGTGTTACATGTAAACTTAGAAAGTGTTTGATGGAAGTAAATTTGTAGTTTCTGCCATATGTTAGCTAATTGTTGTGGAAATGATGGTTAAACTTGATAAATATCCTTAGACAAGGATAATATATGTGTTAGAGTTATAAACAAGTTACCGGTATGTATAATCTAAAGAATTACGCAAGTAAAGGATAAAGGCAACTTTGGTAAAAATGTGTCAAGATATAAGTTAGTTGAATAAGGATTCATGATGGAAGGAACAAAGAGAAGTAGAAATGATGTACACTAAAGGTATTGCATTTGTATGGTTGCTAGGAAGTGCAAAGGTAAAGTTAGAGTATTGTGGTGGTGTGTTAGGGGAAATAATGTAACGACCCCTCCTCGGTCGCTACCGGCGTCTGAGACCTCCGGGAAAGACCCGTTAAGTCCTGAACAAGCCTTACTCACAATGCCCGTTAGTTCACTATATATGATCCCATTCCATATTGATACTAAAAGCAATATACTCTCATACCATGATTTAAACCATAAACATAATAATCGATTCAAACTCTAAACCATTTAATCACAAGAATATACATCGAAATTCACATTCTTCAATTATTTACCTATAATAAAATCAATATCCGTTTATAACTTAATAAATAAAGTGCTATAACTCGACCTCTAACAACGGAGTGACTCAAGATAAAATGCTATGAGATGCATTTACCTATTTGCGGTGGACCATACATGCCAATGATTACACATTAGGTCGATCCCTATCTATAAAAAGGGGAAAAAGAGGGGTGTGAGTCTCACAGACTCAGTGATCATCGGCTCCGTGAGCAGGGGATAGATGGGAAACAAGCAAACAGCAGATTAGTTGAATATAAAAATGTAAGATTATAAAAACAATATATTTCAAACGGGGGTTTTGTGCCTTATATGAAAAATCGAGGATTTCTTACGCATTATAAACACTTCAATTAGTAAATCAACCAAGGTAGATAAAATTTTTGCTACAAAACATATCGATAACCTTATTCAAGACAATCATTTGAAATATTGAATTAAAATAATTTTACATAAAGAAAATTCCATCGTCAAGATCAATTGACATTTTTCTCAAATCAAATCAATATATTCGGCAAGCTCCATTGAAATCGAATGTTAATCAAACTCATACATAAATCACAAATCGCCTCGCACTTGAGGAGTTAAAATTCATTTCACCGTAAAAATAGGGGAGCTATAGAAAAACCATTAAATTTCGCTTTCACCATGCAAAGAATATGAGTTTGAAAACCCAGAGATGCCATTCTCAAGTAGGGAATGAAAATAAACTCGTGGTCCCACTACCACCTAATAACATCCAAGAGCATTGTTTCCACCGGAATCCCATATGCCATGGCGATCTCAACGATGTTGGCTGACATCGGAGATATCAAGCGATCGCAACCACGTAATCATCTGGTGGCCTTACCACAGAAACATATATCACAGGCCGTGGCCCCAACCACACCTAATCGCCCGTTAGTGACCCAATGGTTCTCTAGCTAGAGCTCACTGTGCACGAGGGTCACACTTAACCGATGTGACATCCGGCCTACTCTTGACGCTCTCAGTTTATAAAACTATTTTAAAAATCACTTTATTTCCTTGAACTCTCGTTTCAAAATTTTTTCCAAAGCATTCAATGTAAGGTATGATAAAATCTATCAATTTCTCAAAACATATTTACGCATGAATTTCAAAACAATAATTCACATGGTGAATAAGCAATATAACCATGAATGCACACTGCACAATATAAGGCACAGATTTTGAGGCAAAACAGTGTGAAGGGCTTGTTTCTCGATTTTTAAAACACTTTACATATAATTTATAGATATATATATTTGAGACGATTTCTAAACATAATTTGCAACCACAATTTCCTAAGATTGTTACCAGCACATGCTATTCACAATTTTCACGTTTAAAATAAATCACACATATAGGTATATATTTACGAAAATTTTAAAATTGGCACCCCTACTCACCTCACAATAGCGAGATTACTACGTCACTATTGATTTGTACACATGTATAATTATTCCTATCTGCCAGTCACGTACTTCATCTGGCACCCTTCCACGACAAACTTTCATAGCAACAATTTAAACCCAATATACTTAATCACACACTTGTATGGTGAACAGCTTAATAAAAATTCCTTAACTAAATTGCATATTTTTCATCCAAAATATGCACAATATTAAACCACCCATAAACCTTAATATAATATTAACTTACCATTTTTTTCCTCTTTTTTTTAACATTCTTGGCCGGCCCCTCCATCATTTCTTCTTTTTCTTTCTTCTCCCTCCTTTCACTCACCAACCGACTGCTCTTTCTTCCTCTCTTCATCAGTAATATATTTCTTTCTTTTCTCCCTCAAAATTGGCAGCACAAGGCTACTCTCTTCTCCCTCAAAATTGGCGGTCAAAGTTGCTAATTTCTTCCTAAAAAAAGTCAGCTTTTTCTCTCCCTTAAAATTGGTAGCAAAACCAGCTCTTCTTTCCCCTTAAAATGATAGCAAAACTCTCCTCTTTTTACTCCTCTAAGTGGCAGCACACAACCTTTCTTGCACAAACCGACAGCAACACAACCTTTCTTTCTCGCCCTCTTGATGCAATTTTTTTTGCTCTCTCACCAGCACTCTTTCTCCCTTTTCTTTGCCTCATACACAATGTGAGACCTCAACCCCTATAAGCTCATAACTACGCATAGACGCAATAACACGGGCTAGGGGTAGTTTCATCATTTCCTCTAAAAAGCTCCCAGAAGAAGGTTTTATGATATTTTATGGTCTAAATAGGCATAAAACTGAATAAATAATGTGTAATGATGAAAACACAAAGAAAACTAGAAGTTTCAACAATTTTCACCATAGGGGCAAAATGGTCATTTTTCACCTTGGGTCAAAATTTTTAAGTTTTGTAAACTCGAGCTTGTCTAGACCATTATGGACTTGTTTTAGTATCAAAAGAGTAAAAAGATTGCAGCAAGGATTGAAGGAGAACAAGTTAATGTGTTAAGGGCATTTTCGTAATTTCAAGTGGAATGGATAAGCTTGAGCTATAAATATCTTTTTCTTCCAACAGCTTCTTCTCCTTCTTCTTCTTCCATCTCACGTTGCTTCCATCCTCCATGTAAGCTTGATATGAAACTTTCACAACTTTCTCTCTTTAGCTCTAATTTTCATACCTTTGTGCCCTTTTGACTAGAACCCTTGTGCTCTTTCACTCTCTCACTTTAAAACCCTCAAAAAGTCCTTGTTCAGCACTTTCTCTCACTAGCTAGAGGTTTAGAGAAGAAAAGAGAGATTTTTCACAATTGTTTGAAAGCTATTGGAAGATAATTCAACTACAAAGAAACCCTAAGGTGAGTGATAAACTAGGCTTGGTTTTAAGTTGTTGATAATGGCTAGTAATTGGGATTATGAGCGCTTTTATTGTTTAGTTGTTTATTCATTTTTAGTGTGATTAAAGTAGTGCAAGGAATAACCATTTGATATAGTTGGAAGCCAATAAGGAATGACTAGAAGAATTTGAATTAGAAACTAGCTTTTGGAGTGATATTAATGTAAATTGGATTGGTTGTGATGTTGTGTGTGTATAGGTTCCAACAAGGCCTCACTTGCCCATTTGAACCAGTAGTGGAGGTTAGAGTCGATTAGAGGTTCAGCAATACGGGTGAGTGAACTGCATTTCAAAATCGTTTTGGGAATGTGACTGTTTTGTACAAAGCATTTGAATGATTTTATACAACTTTTTCTTAAAACAAGTGCCTTGGGAACAAGCTTTTGCTAAATGGTTTTATGTTGTGATATGTGGTTGTTATGGATTCATGCACTATTGCATTATGATGATATATATATATATATATATATATGTTGTGCATGATAATTGATATTGTGTATGATGATTATAACCGTGTGTGTGCACGATGTGGGTGGATGCACATGCCGGTGATGATGGTGGTGTGGGAGATGGATGATAATAGTGCCCGTGTGCACGATGTGGGGGGATGTACACAATGGCACTGATTGTACACGATGTGGGGGGATACACACGATGGCTCCGGCTATGTGAACGATGTGGGGGGATGCACACAATGGCGCCGGCTATGTGCACGATGTGGGGGGATGCACATGAGCCGGGTGTGATTATGATGATATTGATGTTTATCTATGTATTTATGCATATCTATGCTTATGAAATGAAAGTTCATGAATATGATATATGATTGAAATGCATGTGAAATTTGGCATGATGAATCTTGAGAAATTCCCATTTTCTTACAAATTGATCTTTATTGTAGCACCAAATGGATTTTTTGTGCAAAGGAGGTCTCTTTTTCACTTAGGTGCCCTGCTTCTCGTTGTAGCGAGGAACATTCTGTTTTGGTAGCAAAAAACTGCTACAGCGAAAATAAATCTCGCTGCAGCGAGAAACTCTCGGGTTCTAGTGTAGTGCTTTCACTTTGATGAAGATTTTGACCATGTTTTTGTCCGAAATGGGAAAAGTGGTAAACATCAAAGTTGTAGCCCTACCTCTCAGCTTTCTAATGTCTAAATATTAGGTCAATTGGACTTTGGTAATGGGAGATATACTAGAAAAACTAAAACATATGCAAACTAATACTATTTCTCGCTGCAACGAGAATGAACTTCGCTGCAACAAGAAACATTCTGTCCTGCATGCTACCCTATTCAGTTTTTGACATATTTTTCACCCATTTAACTTCAAGATTGATCATGGGTTGTTGCAACACTATGAGGTTATTAATCAAAGTTTGAAATGAGGGGTTTTTAGTAAGAAATTAAATCAATTGCATTGTTTTTGAAACAAGTGCATCATGATTTCCAAATTCTTCCTACTGACTGCTTGTTCCCTTCTTATGTTCACTCACTGAGTTTTATACTCACATTTTTAAACTTCATGTTTTCAAATTCGAAGGTAGTTGGGACCTAGATTGAGTCGCACACATATGCTCACCTTCTTGGTAGGTACTATGGCATTTCAGTAGCGGTACCTTCACTTAAAATCACTTCGCTGACAGTTGAGAGTCTTTTATCTATGTACATGTATATGGAATGTAAACAACTAGGAGTCATGTTATAAATGAAGTATGTATATGTGGGATTTATGATGATGCCTTATGAGACAGCAATGAATGACAATACTTTGAGATAATACAAATATGAATATTCGATCGCTATAAACTATTATTGAAACATTCATCATTGAGAACAAAAATATATGGTTTTAGAAATGATGGTTGGGATTAATGATCGAGATTGCATAAATAGGCTTGCTTTGGCTTAGTGGGCTATGCCCATTGGGCCCATGCGTCGGTCATAGTCTAGAATATGGGTTGTGATACACGGCACTCTCCAGCTACCATTTTCTACTCTCTCACCAGTTGACGGTACCAGCTCTTTCTTTCTCCCTTAAAGCTGGCTTCTATTTTTTTTCTCTTTCATTCTTCTTCTCTTTTCTTCTTTTTCTTTGGCCAACACTCTCCAGATTTTTCTTTCTTTTTTCTTTCTCCTTTTCATCTCTTTTATTTCTCTTTACTTTTCTTCTTTTTCTCATCCTTTGTCGGCCCCGTCGTCATCATTATTTCTTCTCTTTCTTTTGCCTTCACTCTATGTGGCCGACCCCTACCCATTCAACACAAAAATATTGGTTTAGCTTCTTATTTGACCACATGGGCGGCTGCCCATGTTGGTCTTTCCCCTTTTTTTTTTATAATTATATATATATACATTTTTATATTCATTTACTATTATTATTATTTTTTATTTTATTTTCTTAAAATAATAAAATTTACATATAAATTTTCATTCCTTGTATTTGCTACACAATCCTTAAGTTTTCCTATTTTAAAATTAGTCCTTCCGACATGTGTAAAACTTCTAATTTCCTTCTATCTTCCTTTTCTTACATGAGTACAACCAAAATATCGAAGTTATTCTTCAACGCGGTATCACCGTAATATTTAAATTTTGACTTACCCGCGTTAGCTCTATTTAATAAAATCTCGCGGTGTCACTTACGTCATTTATCTCCAAAATTCATTCATACTTCTTCTCCCCCACTTAAATTAGTCATAGAACTTTCTTTCATGACTAATTTCAACAACCAAAAAAATATTAATATTTTAATATTATTTATTTAAAAAATAAAATAATATTTTTTTTTTCAAAATGTTCTTCTCACCCGTACCCGCTTTTTGACCTTTAATTTACATCAAGTGACTCTTCGTTTTATCGATATGGTCTTATTGATGGCTAAACGAGGATACGAAGTGTTACAAATAACGAACGACCGGCAAGTAGGAATAGCTAGATTAACCTCCGAACAAATAGCGATGTAATGTCCCGCTATCGTAAGGTGAGTGAACTTTCATTAAAATGTTTTGGGATATACACATTTATGTTTGATTGAATCCCTTAAAATGTTTTATTGGTTTTTCTTCAAAAAAAACTCACATGGGAACAAGCCCTCATGAAATGTTTTTATGTTATGAAATGGATAGTGTGATGAATCCATGTGTTTCTATATAATATTGATATATATATATATATATATATATATTATGTCATAAAGAGTACATTGTGTGACAAAATGCAACCGTACATGTGCGGGGTGAGTGTGCACCTGCCAGTGATGACGGTGGTGAGGGAGATGGATGGTGATATTGCCCGTGTGCATGATGTGGGGGGATGCACACGATGGTATTAGCTGTGCACAATGTGGGGGGATGCACACAATGACTCCGGCTATTTGCACGATGTGGGGGGATGCACATGAGCTGGGTGAGGCGGGGTGTTCGGCTATGTGCACGATGTGGGGGGATGCACATGAGCTGGGTGAGATGGTGGTGTATGAGCTTATATACATACATATTTACTATATAGAGAAGTTTGGATTTAATATGTGATTGCATTGACTGTTGAAAACTTGAGTATTGTCAATGTGTTAAATTTAATGTGCAATGTGGCATGAGTGGATTTTTTCAGTGGTAGTGAAAGCCCCTTAGATTTTATCTGGCCAGAATTTCGTTGCAGCGAGAATGCCTTTTCGCTGCGGTGAGAGTCAATCTATTATGCTTGACTTGTTTGAATTCTACTAAAGTTTTCAGTTTTCAAATTTTTTGTTGTTCATGGATCTTTCGTCATCAAGTGACTAAATGACAAGAATTTGAATGATGGGTTTTTTTTATAAGAAAGAAGCTAAATTGCATTGTTTTTGGAACTTAAGTGCATCATGATTTCTAAACCTTCCTTAACATTTGCTTGTTCCCTTCCTATGTTCACTCACTGAGTTTGTACTCACGTTTTTAAAATTCATGCTTTAGGTTTCTTGAGTTAAAGGTGATTGGATCCTAGGATGAGGTGCTCCTCCCTATCCATTGCTCGGTAGGTTTAACATGACACTAAACATTAGCAAACGTGCCCAGAGTCACTCCGCTGACGGTCAAGGTCTAATTATGTGTATATGAATACTTGATGTGAAATATTAAGATTCATTTGTTAATCTATGTATGTATATAATGGTTGATGACTCCATTATGAATGCATGATTGGGTTTTATAAATTGTTTTCAAAGGAGCTATATTTGAACACTACGAATTGTGGATTTTAAAGAAATGTGGATTAATGTATAAGATTATATAAATAGGCTTGCTTGAACTTAGTGGGCTGATCTCATTGGGCTTTTGTGCCTGTCATGGCCTGAAAATTGGGCTGTGACAACTCAATTTGAACTATTATGGTTTATAGTTATAAGTACATGAATTAGCTTAAGGGTGAAATTCAGTGACTATTATAATTGATGTGTGGTCATCAAGTGAAAGGTTGGTAAACAAATCTTCTCTGAGGAGGAGCATGAACTTTGTTATGCTGTACGTGAGGTCAACAGATTAAAGGAGTAGTTGTGGATTTGATAGCTTGAAGTTAAATGACTAAGAGATGTCGAATGTAGTCTAAATGCCATATGGAGTTCTATATTTGAGTTTGATATACGAATTGCTTTAACGATCAATTTAAAAGTGTATTGGGTTCAGTATGCAATCTATGAAAAAATGATCAGTTCCGAATATGATCTCCACATAGGTAAAGGATTTAGGAAATATTAATTTTTGGATAAGTTCTAAGAGGGAGTTTCTACATCTTAAGTTTAAGAAATTTTGATTTTATAGCCACAAGGGTGAAATGCAACTGTTAAGTAAGTCATTCACTTTATAAATGTAATTGGTTAAGGATTGGTGAGTAAAGTTAAGATCTTAACACTAAGTGGTGTACAACTTGATGTTTAGCTATTTAAGAGTTATTTGGAAACAATTGTCTAATCAAGTTGCATTAAAATGTTATGGTAAAGGTATACGATTGTTAGTAATGGATATGCCTAAAGGATGATCTTGGCATACCACAAAAGGGTGAAATGTGGAGTAGACATGTCGAAATTGAGGAAAGTAAGAAAGGTGTTCTTACACATGGTAATGGATGTTGACATTTAAATGGATGTGTATATGTATATGTGGAGTTACTCATGTCATTGGTGGAAACAAAGAATTGTTCTTAGCGATTTGAGATTTGAACATAATATGCTTGGTGGGTTGCAGAGGTGGTATTATAAGATACTAAATTGACAGAATATACGCTATTGGAAATAATTATGAAAATGGGGGAAGAATAAATTCTAGAATTTTGAAGTAATGATGTGAGCATAAGTAGAATGATCAAGATAGAGAAAATTCATGATGATACTAAGTTAAAGTGGTTAAACTATTTGAGTTATAAAATAAGAAAGACAACTAGTTGCGAATACTAAGGACTTGTGGAACACTAGAAGCAATGAATAATTATGTGTGCGGTGTTATACGTACATGGTGAATTCATTATACAATATGGAAAGATGTCTTAAGGTGGGATTTATTGATTGGTGACAAGTGTTAAGGGATGAGATGAATTTGAAAATATTGGCTTGGCCTATTATATGTGATAAACCTACGAGAATATAAATGGCTTTCGAAATTGTGACATAAGCTAGGAGGAAAACCAAACAGTTAAGGATGATCAATGTAGTAACCTTAAATGTAGATGAATAGCATTGATTAAGTAAACCCCAGCAACCACCGTGCCACAGTGCTAGGAGCACCTCATGTCTAGGACATATGAATAAAATGTGAGGGGCGTGAAGCTGAACTTACAAGCTGAATTATGGTCATTTAGACTTGATGTTAAGCTTCGTTACTTGGAGTTTTAAGGTTTTGGAAAAGTATTTATATGAATGAATTGGAAAGTTTCTTTATTGCCTTATATATTGACATGTAGGTAAATGAGACAAGAGATTAAGCCTTGTTAAAGGCTAAGGAAAGAGTGAATGAAAAGTAAGGTAAATAATGGGAGAACTATGGATGTTGATATGATGAACATAAGAAGCTTAAGAATAATCAATGCAAATATACTAAGATAGTTGTGTGGTCCGAATTAAGGACAAGGACGCCTTGGGAGATTTGAAAATAATGTTCGTTGGACTCGATGAGGTGGAATGTCATTGAGCATACATTGGATTGTTAAAGTTATGAGTGGTTTTAAAGGTAAGCTTTTGATTGTTTAAGTCCTAAACTGAATTCCACCAAAGGATGTGTTTAAGTGTTTTGAAAGTGTATTGAAAAGCATAAGAGAATATATTAGTTAACTTGCCATAAAAGATTGAAATGGCATGGCCATGAGAGGCTCGTGAGCAACCAAGCAATGTATAGGTAAATGTGCAAGGGAGCTATGATTGGTAGATAAGAGTAAAACTTTAATGATGGGATAGTGTTCACTGCTTTGGGCAATGAAGCATAAGTTATTGGCTTGTATCCACTTTGTGAACACTTTGGTGAGATAATTTGAAGGGGTTCTCACAATGTGAAAACATTAAAGCTCAATGAGCTAATAGTTATATAGTGACATTGGTGTTCATGATTGATATGTCACGCAGTATTAAGGTACACTACAAGTCTAAGAATGATTGGAAATGTTGGTTTGAGGCAATGATTATCTTGCCATTATGTAGGCCCGATAATGTTATGGTATCGATACACTTGTGGAGGCAGAGTATACAATGGTAAAAAAGTGTTTCACTCACATGTGTTATTTCATTTTGAGTAATTATCAAAGTAGAGTACTTGATAAGGGTAAGCAAGGATTGAACTATGCTTTAAATGCTTAGTGAATAATGGCGATATGCTCTAGTTAATCGGTATTACCCTTGGTGAGGAAATAGCAGTACACACGGGATTCATAGAGATCTACTTGGGAAAGAGATGATGATTTGATATTTCAAGTAAGCATGTACAAGTAAAGATTTTGGTAATAAGCCATGATTTAGAGTCAGGATACAAGAATATGAACTGGGACAAAGTAATGTCGAGATGACATAAGAATATAACATATATGTTGGAAGTACGAAAGACAATTAAGAAGTAAAGAAGACTTTTAAGGATTGTGGTATAGCATAAATGTAATGATCAAGTAAAGATAAATTTGAAAGATCAACAAAATAATAAGGCATACATGGATACAATAGGGTAACTTGATGAAAATGATAATTAGTGATTGTGACATGTTTATGACAATGTGGCACAAGGATAAGTGGTAGGATGAAGCTTACACATCTGATTAAAAATGATAAGAAAATAGTATAAGCATGTAAATTATGTGAAGTTATGCATAGGCACAATGAAAATCTGTGTGGATTAAATAAGAGCCAATTTATGGTAGCATGTAAAGTAAATGGTGATTTAAACATTTGAAGGGGTAATCTAGAGTTGATTATACCCAAATATTCATGGATTAAACTTGACTTATGGGAATGAAATGGAAAAGTAAAAAGGGAAACCTGAGCTATAAGAATATGATGATGAACCTAGGTTATGGATTGGAATGAATAGAGGAAATTTACTTCAAAGTAATTGACAAGGGTTCCTACATGTAGTGATGGATGATGATTCTTAAATGTGTATATACATACATATATATCTATAGGGAGATGATTATGTGATTAATTAAAGTGAAGAATTATTTATAGTGATTCGAGTTTTGAATTCGACATGTTTAATAAGTTGTATAGATGACGATGATGAGAGTTACCATTAGAAATTGAGCTATGTGAATAAAAGAGAATTCAGGAGCAAAAGAGAAAGAAAGGATATTAAGGAATTGGAATCTATGTCGTGTTTGAGCCATACCAATATATTAATATGATTAAGATGTAACGATTAAGGAAGTGTTATATCATAATTAAATTAGACTTCCACGAAGCACTAATGCCATAGATGGAGAATAAACGATGATAGTACCCTAATGTGAGTAATTGGAGAAATTGATTCAGAAGATGAAACTTAACTTTGTTAATATTGACTCAACATATGAAGAGCAATCGGTTGCTATTCTTGATAGACAAGTCAAAAGCTCTGCTGGAAGGATGTAGCCTCGGTGAGTGCACATGATGATGATATTGCATTGTGCGTGTAGGGATTGCACATGAGCTAAATGTGGCGGGATGGTATGCATGATGATGTTATAGAAAGTTTATGAAAATATTTGTGATTGTGTTGTATGTTGGTATTGTTAAATGCTCCCAAATTGCTTTTCATTTCAGCAAGAAAATGGCTTTTTGATGTAACAAGACCCCTTTCAACTAAATTGTTTTGTTTCTCATTGCAGTGAGATTCATTTTTGTTCTAGCGAGAAACTCTTGGGTAAGCAGCCTTAATCCATGCTCTGAATTTTGCTGCAGCAAGAATGGATTCTCTTTGCAGCGAGAAACTCTCGGGTGGTTCCAAAATTCTGGTGCATTACTTTCACTTTGACAAAGATTTTGAATACCTTCTGGTTAGAACTGGGCAAAGTAGTAAACATCAAAGTTGTAGCCCAGCTTCTTAGTTTTCTGATAACCTAAAAATAATGTCAATTGGACTTTTGTAGTGGGATATATGCTTGAAAAACCGAAGCATATTCAAACCAAGAATGCCTTTTCACTACAGCGCGAAAATCCTCTGTTTGTTTGTCTTGCTTGCTCATTGCTGAAATTTTCATTCTATTCAACTTTATGGTTCATCATGAATCTTGTAACATTAAGGGATTAAACATTCAAAGTTTGAAATGAGGGGTTTTAACCAAAAATTAGACTAAATTGCATGGTTTATCGTAAGTGCATCATGTTTTCTAAAACATTCCTTGTCGTTGCTTGTTCCCTTCCTATGTTCACTCACTAGGTTTATACTCACATTTTTAAAGCTTCTTGTTTTCAGATTCGGAGACAGTTGGGACCTAGATTGAGTGTCTACATATATTCGTCTTCTTGGTAGGTACTATGGCATCTCAGTAGCAGTACCTTCACTTAAAGTCACTCCACTGACGGTTGAGAGTCTTTTGTCTGTGTACACATATATGTAATGTAAACTACTAGGACTCATGTTATAAATGAAGTATGTATATGTTGGATTGATGATGATGCCTTTATAAGACGGCAATGAATGACAGTACTTTGAGATAATACAAATATGAATATTCGGTTGCTATAAAATATTACTAAAACATTTACCGTTGAGAATTATAACACATGGTTTTAAAGATGATGGATGGAATGAGGAACAAGATCTCATAAAGAAGCTTGCTTGGGCCTAGTGGGCTATGCCCATTGAGCCCATGCGTCGATCATGGCCCAGGATTTGGGCTATGATGCATGTATCAATACATTTGAGATAAAATGTAGTTTTTTAACATAGATTGCCTATAAAACCTACCCAGCTTATTTACATTAAATACCATTTAAGTAAATGTCTTTTTTACTTTTTACTTTCCATTTACTTAAGATATTTAATGTAAATAAGCAAACAACCCCTCTTTTAGATTTAATAAAAAATCAAAATTCAAAAGAATCAAAACCTAAATTTTACTTTCAAGAACAAAATTGGAAAAGTTTGACTGAAATTAAATTTGCTGTTCCCATTTACCTTAGCAAATGTGCTCCAAAAATTTAAGGAAAAATCATTTTTGATCACTTAAAAACCAAAGGAATCATTATCGCCATTTTTATTTACAAAAGATTATTTTATAAAAATCACATATTTTGACCCCTTCCAAACTTATAAAATTTTCTACTTCAAAAGTGACAGACAACAAAAAGTGCCAATAATTCTTTTGAAGGTTCAATTTAAGTTCGATGTTCGAAACATGTAATCTATATGCTCACCTAAGGATTTCCTAATTTATCATCTTACTCAAGGTGGGATTTCACACATAAAGTAGTTGGTCCATGTTTTGGATGTGGTCAATCTGGGCATTAAATGAGATATTTCCCAATGTAGAGGCAATCAGTGGAGCTCAATCATGAATATGGAAAGTAAGTGTCCAATACTCCACCTAGAACTGCACCGACCAAAAAGAATGTTAAAGGTGAGAAAGGCAAGGGAATAGCCTCATCATTTTGAGGTAAATTGGCACAACTGGGTAATGACGGAGATGGTCAAGCATAGGTGTTTTCTCTAACACTGTAAGATGCTCAGACTTTCAATGCAGTGGTCACAGGTACACTTTCTATTTGTGGTACCAAAGCTTTGATTTTGTTTGATTTTGGATCAACACATTCTTTTTTATCCCCACATTTTAGCCAAAATTAGATTGATTTTGTAGTAATATAGAGGAACCTCTTATTGTGACTACCCTTTTAGAGGAGATATTTGTGGTTGAATATGTGAATAAATCTTGTGTGGTTCGCATAAAGGATAAGGACACATTAGCAGACTTGGTGTTACTGCTAACTTTGGATTTTGATGTGATATTAGGAATGGACTCATTAGCGTCCTACTTTGCCAAGGTAGACTACTATTGTAAAGTTGTGAAGTTTAAGCTTCTAGGGGAATCTTCATTTGTAATGTATAGGCATGGTAGCCCAATGTCAATGGGAGTTGTGTCAGACATAGTTGCCAAACTAATGCCAAGGCAAAAAGTCTGAGGGTACCTAGCGATGACAAGAGACACTTTGATGGATGATTGGAGTATGGATTGTGTACAGGTAGTAGGTGAGCATCTGAATGTATTTCTAGAGAAATTGCCTAGATTGCCTTTAGAGAGGGAAATTAATTTTTTTATTGACTTGATTATGGATACACAACCAATTTCTATACCTCATTATCGAATGACACCAACTAAATTAAGAGCGCTTAAGAATCAATTAAAAGATTTATTGAATAAGGGTTTTATTCACCCTAGTGTGTCACCTACTGGTGCTTTGCTGCTATTTCTTACGAAAAAGGATGGTAGCCTTCGGTTATGCATTGACTATCGACAATTGAATAAGGTCACTATGAAGAATAAATATTTACTCCCAAGGATTGATGACTTATTTGATCAATTGCAAGGTGTTGTGTGCTTTTTTAGGATTGATTTATGCTCGGGATTTCATCAATTGAGCATAAAAGAATGTGATGTACCCAAGATAGCGTTGCACACATGTTATGGATACTGTGAATTTCTAGTGATGTTGTTTGGACTCACCAACGTACTTGCAGCATTTATGGATTTAATGAATAGGGTCTTCTGGGCATAATGAAATAAATTTGTGGTCATATTTATCTACGATATTTTGGTATATTCTAAGAGCCCAAAGGAACATGCATAACATTTGAAAATTATACTTCAAACCTCGAGAAAACATAGGTTATACGCTAAAATTTTGAAGCGTGAGTTTTGGCTAAGTAAAATTAGTTTTTTAGGACATGTCCTATCAGAACAAAAGGTACAAGTTGACCCTAGTAAAGTACAAGCTGTAGAGAATTGGCCAAGGCCGATGTCTATAATAGAAGTCAAAAGTTTTCTAAGCTTAGTCGAATATTACAGACATTTTATACAAGATTTTTCTAAGATTGCATCTCATTTGACAAGACTAACTAAAAAGGAGTTAAATTTGATTGGTCTAATACATGTGAGGCTAGTTTTCAAAAGCTTAAAACCCGTCTCACTTTTACACTTGTGCTAAGCCTACCATATGGATTCGAAGGCTATACCGTGTATTACAATGCATCACGGGTTGGATTTGGTTGCTTGTTGATGCATCATGGGAAAGCTATAATGTATGCCTCTTAACAGTTAAAGAAGCATTAACAAAACTATCCTATGCACAACCTAGAAATGCCCACAACTGTGTTTGCTTTACAAATTTGGTGCCATTATCTCTATGGTGAAACTTTTCAAATATATAACAATTACAAAAGTTTAAAGTATATATTTCAGCAAAAAGATTTAAATTTGAGATAGCATAGATGGTTAGAACTTTTGAAAGATTATGACTGCACCATACTTTACCATCCTCGCAAGCCGAATGTGGTGGTGGATGCCTTGAGCCAAAAATCGATGGGGAGTTTGGCACACATGACAACAGAGAAACGATCTTTGGTGCAGAGTTTGTATGATTTAGCAATATGGGTGTACACTTTGAGGTTAATGGTTCTAATGCCTTGTTGGCACATTTTAGAGTTTGACCCATGATATTAGATCGATATAAAGCTACCTAGCATCAAGACGAATATATATGGTGAAAATATTTTGGGATATGAGTGAAGATAGAGCTCGAGACTTTGTGTATGGCATAGATTGTTTAATGAGATATTGATAACGAATTTATGTGCTGAATATGGATGGTTGAAAGAATGAGATTTTGGAAAACTCTCACATGGTAGCTTATGTAATCCACCCAAGAGCCACCAAGATGTATCATGATCTGAAGTCTGTGTATTAGTGGCCAGGATTAACAAGAGATGTGGCTAAATATGTCTCTAAGCACTTAACATGTCAGCAAGTGAAAGTTGAACATCAAAGACTTTCGAGACTGCTACAACCATTACCAATGTCTGAATGGAAATGGGAACATCTAGCAATGGCCTTTGTGACAGGTTTTCCATAAGCTAAGAGTGGCTATGATGCCATTTAGGTGATAATTGTCTGGCTAACTAAGTCTGCCCATTTCTTGCCGGCCAAGACTAAGTATGGAGTAACTCAGTATGCCTAAATAGACATTAATGAGATTGTTAAGCTACATGGTGTTCTAGTAACCATAGGGTCCTACAGAGGACCATAGTATAATACTCAATTTTAAAAGGGATTGTAAAAGTCCTTAAGCACGAGATTGAAATTTAGGATGATCTTCACCTATAGATGGATGGCTAATCTAAGCGCACCATTCAGATGCTCAAGGATATGTGGAAAGCAATTACACTCGATTTTGGAGTTTTATGGAATCATTACTTGCCTTTGGCAAAGTTTGCTTATAACAATAGCTATCAAGCCATAATCGATATGGCTCCGTATAAGGCTTTGTATGGGCAAAGATGTAGATTGCCTATTGGTTGGTTTGAAGTTGAAAATAGAAAACTCTTAGGGCCAAAAATGGTCCAAGAAACTGAGCTATGCATCCATGTAATTCGAGAAAGGATGCTAACTACTTAAAGTGTTTAGAAATCTTATGCCAATAATAAGCGAAGACCCTTAGAATTTGAAGTTGGCGATTATCTGTTTTTGAAAGTTTTTCCTACTAAAGGAGTGAGAAATTTTGGAAAAAAAGGGAATTTGAGACCTAGATACATCGAACCCTTTGAGGTATTAAAGCGCGTTTGTGCAATTGCATGTCATTTGGCATTACTGCCAAACTTGTTTAATGTTCATCCAATCTTTCATGTGTTCATGCTTAGGAAATATGTTCCTGATCCTTCGCATGTGATATGATATAATGAAATCCAATTGCAAGATGGACTTAGTTATGACGAGTAACCCATAGCCATATTGGATTAACAAGTAAAACGGCTTCGCTCCAAGGATATTGTTACGGTGAAAGTATTGCAGCGAACCCATTTGGTTGAAGAAGCCACATGAAAATGCGATAAGGAAATGAGAGAGAAATATCCCCATTTTTTAAGGATTGATATATGTTTTAAATTATCGTGTGTAATTAAATTCGGAGATGAATTTCTTATAAGAAGGGGAAAATGTAACATCCTTACGTTTTTTGACATGGCCTATATGTGATAAGGGCTAAGTTATTAAAGAGTAAATTTGAACCCTAATGTGTATGCTTATGGAGCATGTATATGAACTATCATTTGTAGAGAGAATGATCTTGAGATTCGTTGTATATTTGGAGACTTTTTTTATGATATATGGATGTGTTAAGTGTTTAAAGCAATGCCTTATGATAATTAGGCAAAAATTTTATGAACATATTTGAGGAATCTAAAGGTTTGATACTTAGATTGGAGCTTTGATATTATGTTTAAGTATTTGAGTAAAGATTTAAGTCATATATGGATGGTTTGAGATTGTGGAAGAGATTTAGAATGGGTTTAGGCTTCAAAAGAAATAATTTTTACAAATCTGGACCAAAGAAGTTGATCCTAGTGCATAGAGGCTCAATCCAGTAAAGTGAAAAGCAAGGGAGTCATGCATTCTGGTTTAAGATCGACTATAGACTCTTTATAATATATCCTAGGAAGGAAAAATGGAAAAAATGTAAACATTTTAGTCCAGGATCGATTATAGCTCTATAGTTGATCTTGTGATGCAAAATTTAATAAAAATAAATACTCTGATCCAATATCGACTATAAACCCTTTATAGTTGATCCTATGAAAGGGAAAAAGGATGAAATACAAGCTTCCTAGTCCAAGATCCACTATAAACCTCCATAGTCGATCCTAGGCTGCCATGTCAACCTAAAACGAGCTTAAAAGCCCTCAAATAGAAATTTTCTTCATTTTCCCCTGATTCTTCTTTTCTCCACCCATTTCCTCTCAAATTTCATATCCTTCAAGACCATTAAACTCCATCAACAAATCTTCGATTCTAAATGCCAAATGTAAGGATTTTCACTTCCAAGAAAAGAAAGAGAGAAAACAACTTGGTTTTGATGATTTTGTTTTCTTTCTCTAACCTCCTAAAACCTTAAGCCCCAAATAGATTTTTGGAATGGTTTGGAGCTAATCCAAGCGTGGGGAAACATTATTGAGGTAAGATTAACTGTTTTTACTAAATATTTTTCAATTTAATTAGTTAAATTCTAAGAAATCCAAATTCTCCAACTTAGGTAAATCTCCCTCAATTTGGTTGGAATTTGGAGCTATGATTGTTGCAATCTAGCTCCTAAGGTATGGGTTTAGTTGATTATTGAAAATTTTGAACTTATATATTGTATTGCTAAAGATTTAGTCATTTTTAGAAAAGTTGGCATTTTTCAAAAGCCTGCATTTAATTAATTTTGTGATGTTTTGATGTGCTTAAGGGAAGATTGACTAATTTGGGCAATTGGTGAGCTGAAATATGATTGGAGGCTAAGGATCGAAGTTTGGCTATGGAGTACCTCTAATTTGTCACACTGAGTGGAATTTATCCTTAAATAATGCATGTCATGCATCACGCATTATTTAACGCGCTGTCGTGGTACTTGAATGATTTGCATATGCCTTGGTGAGTATGCCCAAGATAGTATATTATTAATATATGTTAATATATGTGTTTGTTTGTCATTACTATTAAGAAGCATGAGTTATTAGACATTTAGTTGATACATGATCCTAATGGCTTCTATATATGTTAGGACTAAGTTAGTGTGGTGGTTATGCCATGATGTGAGAATAGATTGTCCACTTGTTGATGAAATATTGATGCATGATTTCATGTGAGATTGCTCATGTGTATGAGGCTATGACTAATTTAAAATGAGATTGTTAATGCATTTGTGGCTAATGAGCCATGGTTATTGAGGCTTAATTGCTTGAGTATGTAAAGCCACGTATTTTGATATTCGACTCAAATTGTTTATGTATATGAGGCTAAGGAGACTAATTAAATGATATGACATTATAGTTTATGAATCATTAAGGCATTTAGAGCTCTAACGAGCTTATAAACAATTGAAGCATGATGAATGTGATTTGTGATATGTTGTGGACATATGAAAAGATAGAGGCATGATGGCCTCATTGCAAATTTGTGTTCTGTATGAGGGATAAACCTCAAACATTGACTTGACTTAAGGTTGAGTGGATTTCGTTACCCAATGACTATGTGTGTGTTTCTGCAAGAATGATGGTAAGTATGGGTGGTGGTATTAGTCCCACCCACAGTGCAATGATGCGGTTTATTAAGAGGTTACTCTAGGTGATGCCACCAAGGAAAGATTACTCCAGGCATTGCCGATCGACGAGAGATTACTCCAGTCATTGTTTGGATTCTCAGCTAGTTGCTTCGGCACTAAGTGTGATTTGATTCTCCGTTAGCAACTTCGACGTTGAGCGTGATTTGATTCTCAACCCGTTGCATCAATACGCGTGATTTGTTCTCTACCAACAGCTTTGCCTTGTGCATGATTTGTTTCTCCATCGGTTGGCCACCGTGCATGATTTAACTATGTCTAAGGGAGGGCCACTCAGTAATTTAATGTGTACACGATGTGAGATAGCTTGAGAGAGGCTTAAATAAACATGATATGAATCAATAAGATGCTCCAGCGACTAGAGTGTGCCATGGAGAATGATTTGACTAAATATGATTTGCTTTGAGGGTAAGTCTAATGATGTGAGTGATTACCTTTGGAGATCTTAGGGGTGACGATAAGCCTCCCATTTTGGAGACTTAAGGATAATGATATGTCCTATATTTGGAGATGTTTGCTAGATCATGTGGATGCATTAAGAATGCAATGTTTATTATGTGTTTACTATATGCATATAATTATGATTATGTTCACAATTCACTGAGTATTGTAGTACTCACCCTTTTTAGTACCATGTGCATTTAAATAATCCATTGGATAGTGTGTGGCAAGGGTCATCCATTGATAGACCAATTTTGGCATCTAGTAGGTCCCTCATTTTGGTCACTCCGCTGAGTCCATCACGAGCTTTATCATATGGTTGGCTTTAGGGATATAGTTAATCATGCACGGTGGCCAACCGACAGAGCTATGTGTATTATGGATATATGTATGAGCTATGTGTTAAGAAAAATGTATTATGTTGAACTTAAATGTTTTTTATGAATATTCAGTTATGAAATCCCTTAGCCTTACCTGTTGATTTAAATGATTTAAATCTTGAGGCTTGCACAGGTCTAGTGCGCTTTACCTGTTGGGCTTGTGCACTAGTCACGGACCTCCAAATTTGGGTCGTAACATTAATAAGCAAAAAGTATGAAAGTGTGTATGTTGACACTAAGGCAAATTTTTATGGAAATATGTGATAAATCTTATAGTTTGAGGTTTGATTTGAATTTAGTGCGATAGTTAGAGATATATGTATATGGATTTGAGTTATATGATTCATTTGAGGTGTGATATTAATAGGGGATAAATTTGGGGTGTTAAGTTGGATTTTTAAGAGGTTAAAAAGGCTAGAAACTACCTATATGGGAAAATGTATCAATACATCTCCAAATGTATCGATACATTCTTGGCAGGATGAACAATATAAGGCATATGGAAGAAATATTATTAGTACATTCCCCAATGCATCGATATATTTGTGGTAGGATGAACATCTATTGATTCATTGTCCAAATGTATCAATAGATTTGAAGCGAAAAGCACCCAAAGGGCACCCCGATCGAAAATAGTATTAATACATTTTTAGGCAATGAGTATTCTGCCTAAAATATATCGATACATTGCCCCAATGTATTGATAGATGTAATATCCCATACTTTGTTATGGTGGCTAATAAAGCTTATCGAATGCTAATTGAGGTTAATTGGAATGTTTAAAAAAGATGAAAGGTGAAAAGAGTATTTTAAGACAAAATATTTCGCATGTGAGGAAATAATAATATTTTTATTGAGGATGAATTAGCGAGATAAAAAGTTATTCGAAAATGAATCGAGGTATAACAAGGTGTTTTGGGTGCCAAGGAGACAAGTGAAAAATTTTAGAATAAAATAATATTTTATTAATAAAATAATATTAAAATATTAATATTTTATTCAGTGTTGTAATTTTTCATGAAAAGGGAGTATATGGTCAATTTAAGTGCGGGTAGATAAATATTTTAAATATTCTGGGGACACCGTGTTGGAGTTAAAACTTTATATTTTGTTTGTACATGTGTAAAAGAAGATAATGGAAAGAAATTAGAATTAAAAGATTGTGGGAGAATACAATTAAAAAGGGTGAAAACTTTGGAGGGCAAAATGGTCAAAGCTTCCTTTGGAAGCTTTGACTCTTCATCCTTATCCTTGGCTTATCCTTATCTCTTCAAGATGGCATTTTTTCTTCTCCATCTCCTTCCTCCCACACCATTTCCATACTTCCACCCCGTTTTCACTTAACTCCCATAAAATTGAAGCAAAAAATAGAGAGAATTAGCTAAGAAAAGAAAGGAGAGAAAGGTGGAAGGCTTGGGTAGTAAGTGATTCAAGAGTAATTGAAGAAATATCAAGTGGGTCTCAAGATTCAAGAAACATAAGGTAAAGGTTTTTGTGTTTTACGCTCATGGTTGGTTAAATCTTTGGAAAAATGATGTGTGAATCATTTTGTGGCAGCTATGGTGACCATGGGCGTGAGGAAATTATGAATTTTGTTGGGTGAAATCCAAGCTAAAACCAAGTGGTAAGCTTAATGCTACAATTTGAAGCTTATGATTGGTTTAATATTGTGAGAATGATTGTAGGCATATGTAGTGTTATTGTGATGTCATGGGTATAGTTGGAAAGGCAATTATATTAATTGGAAGTTTGGTGTGTAGCTATGTGTTATTAAGAAAGGTTTAAAAGGTTATGGATGTTAATGTGCGTGAATGAATATTAATGTTATGCTTGGTGGCAACATGTAAATGAGGATGGTGGTACATGTAGACTTAGAAAATGTTTTATGGAAGTAAATTTATAGTTGTTGCCATATGCAAGGTAATTATTGTGGAAATGATGGATAAACTTGATAAATATCCTTAGACAGGATTTATATATGTGCTAGAGTCATAAATAAGTTACCGGTATCTATAATCTAAAGAATTACACCAGTAAAGGAGAAAGGCCACTTTGGTAAAGAATGTGTCAAGATATATGTTAGTTGAATAAGGATTCATGATTGAAGGCAAAAGGGAAGCAAAAATGAGGTACACTAAAGATATTGAATTTGGATTATTGCTAGGAAGTACAAAAGTAAACGTAGTGTACTGTGGTACCGTACTGGAGGAAATAACGAATGACTGACAAGTAGCAATAGCTAGATACGCCTCCGAACTAATAGCAATGTAACATCCCGCTATCGTAAGGTGAGTGAACTTGCATTAAAATGTTTTGGAATAAATGATTATATGCTTGATTGAACCACTTGAATTATTTTACTGGTTTTTCTTAAAATTTGCATGGGAACAAGCCCTTGATGAAACGTTATATGTTATGAATGTGTAATATGATGAATCCTTGTGCTCCCATATTATGTTGATATATATATGTTGTGTATTGATAGTTAATATTGTGTGATAATTATAATTGCTCATGTGCGCGATGTGGGGGTTACAAATGCCGGTGATGACGGGGTGAGGGAATGTGGATGATGAGATTGCCTATGTGTGCGATGAGGGGGGAGCATATGACGGTATTAGTTGTGCACAATGTAGGGGTGCACACGATGATGATGATGATATATGCCATGTGCGCGATGTCGGGGGAGCACAAGTGTCACTTGAGCTTTAAATTGATCATATTTTTCTTGAATGTTTTGAGCCTTAAAGTTGATATGCATGGAATGCTTAATGATAAAGGAAGTCTTTACTAATGCTTTACCAATTGATATAATGAGCTTTAAAATGATTTCATCTCTCATAATTGATATTGTTCTTTTACAAAAAGGTAGATTTTACCTATATCTACCAATTGGTATATTAAGCTTTAACACTTGCTATTGGAGTTGAAATATGGCTTATGTGTTTATTGAACATCTTTATGATTATCCTTCTTGAACTCCATAATTGTTATGTGCACATTTTGCTTATAGATATATATACATGTAGCTTTCTCATTGATAATTCTCTTGATGAATTGATACTTGAATGTGCTTAATGGGTATATTTCTTAATGACTTGGTTGAGGATATTAAGTGCATATATATGATGACTTGGAGATTTTATGGTTACATATTCATTGTCTTAACGCTTATATTCTTAATGGATTTTGCTATCCATTGTTTCTTGAGCTTAACTGTTTAATGCTTACTCTTCTTAACCTTTTTGATATAACAAAAAGGGGGAGAAGGTTTATGAGCAAATTTAATTTTATGCATATGTTTTGAGGGAGATTTTAAAATCATTTCAAATGCAAATTATGCTCATAGTTTTGTCATATCAAAAAGGGGGAGATTGTTAGCTTTAAAATTATTATAGTTTTGATTATGACAAAATGATCAAATTTGCTTGAACATTATTTCAGTAATCTTTGACAAATTCTTGAAATGATTTAACTCCCATACATTTGTTCTTACATAGACACAAGCTTGACTCTTGAAGTTATTGAACTATATCTATAAGCTTGTATGACTTAGGTGTATGAGTGCTTATGATTCTCATTCATTAAAGTTTAATTTAAAGATTAAAGGAAAATCTTGATGCACTCATTAATGGGGAGTTTTGAATATCTTATTTAATGATGAAAAAGAAAAAAAAAAGAAAGAAGACTAAGTTAAATAGAGTTAAATAGGTCTTCATGTTTAAGTTATGTGTGTGATGCTCAATTTTGGTTTTATTGAATATTATGTAAAGAGAATTAAATGCATTGACTAAGGGGAGCAAATCATTACACACACAGATTTGAAGCATTCATATTGAACATAGACATTACACTCTTAAACTAGGAGTGTTTTGTCATCATCAAAGAAGTCAAGCCCGACTTTATAAAATATTAGCCATGTCATTCATGTGATTGATAGAATGCTTGCATACTTGGAAAGCCCTGAAAAATCGTCAAAAGTTAGTAGTGTACCTAGTGGTGTGACTAAGTTGAATTAAGCCTCGAACTAGTCCAAATAGAGATTTTAAGAAGAAATTGAGAATTTTAAAACCCCAGAATGACTTAAAATGGTGATTCGGAGTTCGAGGACCAATTTGGAGTCAAATTGAAATTTTCATGACCTAGGGGTAAAATGGTCATTTTGCTACCTGAGGTTAACATGTGAGTGTCGGATGAAATTTTTGACTAAGATTGATCATTTGGAGTATAATTTGAGTTTAAGAAGTGAAGAATTTTAATTTTGGTGTTTTTCTGAGGATAAAGGCAAAATAGTCATTTTGCCACCCCAAGGGCAAAATGGTAATTTTACACACCAAACACTTGTCCAGCACATGAATTTCACCCATTATTATTATGGATAATTGAAGGATTTTATGTGGTAGAGAAAGAAAGCTTAATAGTTAAGAATTTTAAAATGGACCAATGGTAATGTGACAAGTGTCAAGCTTTTATTTCTTTATTATTTTCCTTATAAATTAGCACAAAATCAGCCCATTTCTCTTCATTATCGTTGGCCAAAGCAAGAATAAAGGAAGAAAAGGAAGAACAAAACCCTAGGTTGAAAAATTCAAGGGAAAAGTGTGGAAATTCAAGGAAATAAGTGAAAAAAAGTAAGATTTTTCAATTTAAGCTTGAGATCTCTCTTTCTTAAGCATTTTTTCTTATTTTCCATGGTTGAATCACATGAAAGCATGATGAATCCCTTGCTGGCCAAACACTTAGAGGGAAGTTTTGATGTTTGATTTGGTTAGATTTCAATGTATTTTAGTGTTTTTAGATAGTTAGTGATGTGTAGCATGAAAAGCCAACAAGAAAAATTCACTTCCTCCCATTACCCATCATTGGTCGAATTTTCCATGTAGAGTGTGGATGGTGGATTTGATTTTATTTCAAGTGAATTGGTTAGGAAATGATGAATTACGGTGAGAAAATCAAGTAGGAAAAATCATAGTGTTGATGCACCTACCATGGCCAAAATTCCCAAGAGAAAATGTAAAGATGATTTTGCTAAATTTTATGCTATTTGACTTGTGTTTGATGGTTTGGAGAATTGGAAGAAAAATGGAGTTAATTGGAGTTGAATTGGGCATATTGGCCAATTAATTGAGTGATAGATCAAATTAGGCCAATACCGTTTTATTTAGGTACACAATTGAATTTGTGTAGAACATCGTGTTTAGACGATAATCCGAACAATTTGCATTCCATTTCATGCATCCATATAGTTTTATAACGGTTTAGCACAAATGTGGTAAATTGCTTGATTATGCATTATGTCTATGTCACGACCCAAATTTCAGGCCATGACCGGCGCATGGGCCCTATGGACATAGTCCACTAAGCCCAAGCAAGCCTATTAATTTGACGTGTTCATTATTCCATCATAAACTGCTAAGTCATATTTCATAACTTAGAATCAAAATATTATTAAACATTGCCACCTCATACTGGCATACCAAACAAGTGCATATACATTATCTACAACATGTATCTTAATAATTACATTAAGTTCGTTTATACACAACAAAAGAATACTCGACATCCAGCGGAGGGACTCTAACGAATGTATAGCTACTGAATGTTGAGACACCTATCAAAAGATGGATACAAGTCTACGAGGACACCTCGTCCTAGTTACCAGCTGCCTGGTGATCTGAAAACATGAAGTTGAAAACGGTGAGTATAAACCTAATGAGTGAAGAAGAAAGGGAACAAGCATACCATAAGGAATGTTTAACGAAATCATGATGCATTCTTTTTCAAAATAATGCAATTTGTTTTTGATCTTATTAAACCCCTCATGTAAACCCCAAATGAGAAAAATCACTTATTGGAAAAAGTCCATGCTCAACAAAGGATTTGGAAAGTGAAAACTTTAATAGCATTCATGCGAATCAAGCCAATAAACGACGGGTCCTCATTGCAGCGGAAAGGCATTATCACTGCAGCTATGCTACAACGAGAATGAATTTTTGCTGCAGCGACACTTAATTTAAATTATCAACTAACTTAGGGTTTCTTGACTAGCTGAGGGTTTCTCACCAAACCTCCTCATATTAAGCTTAATTCACTTATTCCTTAATGTTGGAAATCCATGCTCAAATATGGTAGCAAAGAAGTGGAAAATAGGGCAACAATTGATCAAAATGAGGTGAAAAACAGAAAGTTTTTCGCTGTAGTGAGATTTTGGTCATAAAACAGAAAGTTTCTCACTGCAACGAGAATGAATCTCGCTGCAGCGATAAGCTACTGTACCTTCCTCGCTACAGCGAAAATGGATTCTCACTACAGTGAGTTTCTTGCCAGCCTATCCTTTCAAAACCCGAGAGTTTCTCACTGCAGCGAGAATCAGAACATCAAGAAAAAGGTTTCCTTTTCCCTTAAAACAAAGCCATCCTGCTCAATAACAAAAGCAACATGTAACACATGTAAACTCCCAAATTTCAACAAATCAAATGCTCACATTTTTGCATTTACAACCATATACCATATATGTATATATATAGATATCAATCATCAAATACACCCTCCCATCATCATCACCTCATATGCAATGGCTTATGCGCACTCCCACTCGCACATAGCCGGGTCAGCAATGGCTTATGTGCACTCCTACTCGCACATAGCCGAGTCAGTAACGGCTTATGTGCATTCCTACTCGCACATAGTCGGGTCCACATCAACATACAAATAAGCACCCAATGCATATCATGCATATTATCATATTTTGACAACACATAATCCATTGTATAGCACATTTTCACAATATAACATTACTTCATCAAAGGCTTGTTCCCAAGGTACATTTACAAAGACAAGTTGGACAAAATCATTCATTTTCCCCAAAACAAGTTTGAAATGCAAGTCCACTCACCGGTATATTGTTGAGCCTTTCACTGACTCTGATTTCCCCTAATTATCCAAATGGGATGATGGGGCTTCCTTGGAACCTACCATCACATTAACATCACCATTATGTTAATTCACATACTATAAACCCTCAAAGCTATCTCTTAACTAGCTTTCAATTGTCACTTTAAATGGCTATCTATGTTCTCTATCTTAATCACTATAAAATGAATGAACATACTCAACAATCAAATAGCTCATAATCCCAATTACTAGCCATTATTCACAGCTAAAAATCGAGCTTAGTTCATCACTTACCCTAGGGCTCTTTTGTAGTCAAATTCTCTTCCAATTGCTTCCAAATCAATAGGGTAATTCTCTCTTTCTCTCTCTAAAATGCCCAACTAGTGAGAGAAAGTATGGAAATAAGATTTATCAAGGGTTTTGAAGTGAGAGAGTGAAAGAATACAAGGGTTCTAGTCAAAAGGGCTCAAAGGTATGAAAACTAGAGCTAGAGAGAGAAAATTATGCAAGCTACATATCAAGCTTCCATAGAGGTTGGAAGCAACGTGAGATGGAAGAAGAAGAAGAAGACAAGCTATTGGAAAATGGGAGAAGAAGCTGCTGGAAGAAAGATATTTATAGCCAATCTTATCCATTCCCTTAAAATTACCAAATTACCCCTCCAAAATTTAGCTTATTCTCCTCTAATTTTTTATGCATTTTTTTTGCTCTTTTGACATTGGGACAAGGTCCATAATGGTCTAGACATGCTCAGGTTTATGAAAACTTAAAATTTTAACCTGAGGTGAAAAATGACCATTTTGCCCCTATCGTGAAAATCATCAAAATTTTGGTTTCCTTTCCATTTTACGCCTAATTTCACCATCCATTTATGCCTTAGGCCTACTTAGGCCATAATATTGTTTAAAAATCTTAATTTTATGGGTTTGGTAAGGAAATGATGAAATTACCCTTGATCAGGGATTTCGTGTATACTTCCCTTTACGAGTCTATAAAGGTCAAGGTCTAATAGTCTAGGTGGTGAATCCTCCGATAAGGGTAAAGAAATTATACTCGAGGATCGATAGTCGGAGTACTCTAAAAATTCGACTCCCAAAATAGTGAGTAACCTTATCATCATTTTAATTATCTAAAGTGGTCTTTTTATTCGATTTTGTGAATGTTATGGAAAATGAGTTTAAATGGTAAATTTTTAGGTTTTATAAACAAAATGTGTTTAAATGAAATGATTTTATAAATTGTCTTGAAATTGAATGATGGCTTTGAAAATAGAGTAATTGGAGACCATTTGATGTATTGTGAATTTATGGTTCTAATTGATTGGCTTATGGCAATATTGGCATGAATGGCTGAATTAGTATTTGTGTTAAAAATGTATAAACTGTTGTTTGCCTTGATAGGCTGGAAAATGATAAAATTGCCATTTCATGTTGTTGAATTTTTATTGTATGGTGGGTTTAGCTTGCTGCAGTGGGCGGGTTCTATGGACCAACCTATTAGAGGGGCACGTACCTCGGTCGGAGAGGCGCGTAAGGTATCTCCTAAGGTATGGCTATAGTTCACGTCACACCGAACCACCTCGTGATGATGAACTCCGCTAACGCAAAGGAACGGCTGTGTTTTTCAAACTAATAATATGTTTACGTGTATACGAAATTTTTAACAGCCTTGGCGGATTCGATTAGATGCCTTGGCCAAGGTATTCCCGAGAATGATTTTGGCTAGAGCCAAGCTTTTAAGATACTCATAAGCCATGTTGATTATTTAAATGAAATGAATATTTATGTTATGAATTACATATTGAGATGGAATATTTTAATCGTCTCCATTTACTTGACTTTAGATATTTTGGATGGTGTTTGTTTACTCACTGGGTTTATATAATCTCACCACCCTCCTTTCCACCAATTTAAGGCTTAGAATAAGCTGTAGATAGCTGATATCGTCGAAGGCTACAGTTGGCTTTACTTCCTCAAAAAACGTAGGTTTACAACCTTCGTTCATTTTTGTCATCTGGGGGCCCACTGTCATTGTAAATTAAATTACATACCTTGACTACCTGTATTACAGTATGTATGAATTTATTTTGCTTTTACGCTACAAAAATTTCTTACAGATAACTCTATAAAAATTGTTTTCTAAGAAAATAGAATATTTTATTGAATATTTTTTTATTATATCCAAATAATCATAATTTCATTTTAAATGAAGGTTTTAGACGTTTAAACTTATTTTTTATTATGAATTATGTGTTTTGTACTCGCATACTACATTTTTAGATAGTTTTGAAATTTTTAGGAAAAAATGACCAAAATGCCCCTGTGAGACAGAAATCATTTTTTTTATTGTTTTAAGTTGGAAATAGCTTAAAATCTTTTAGAACATGATATTTGGCAATGGTTACTCATAAGGGAAATGAAAAACTGATATTAAAACCTTGCGAGGTTCTAGCTGGCATTCTGAGTAATGAGTGTCTATCGGGACACCACGGCAGTTATCATAGGCTCGAGGGGAGTACCGGGTCATGACAAAAAATAAGAGATAGAAAATGTTGACTCTATATATTTTTGATGATAGCAAAATATTCCTTTTCATAAATGTCTAATTATATTGTAAAAGTGTGCAAGACAAAAATTGTATGCCAAGAATAAATCAATCATTCAAAGACACATATCAAAAATCATGTGAATAAGGAGCCACAATTGATCAACAAAACAGAAGCCTCTTAGTTGGATAATGAATGGTATTAGTCAGCTATAATTCAAATTAGAAGTTGGCGAGCTCAAGAGGATTGAGAGACAAAGAAGACTTAGTTGACCAAGAAGTAAGTTAGTCGACTAAAAGCCTACTGCCAGAAATTTGGACTTCAAGACAGAAATAACTTAATCGACTAAGAAGTAAATTAGTCGACTAAGAGCTCACTGCCAAAAACTGGATTTAGAAGACAGAGACAACTTAGTCGACTAAGAGCACAGTTAGTCGACTAAGATCATTCTGTCAAAAAATTTGAATTGAATACTAGAAGATAAAATAACAGCTAGTTTCTATCTCCAACGGCCAGAATTGATTTTGTAAGTATTTAAAGCCTCTCCAACAGTTAAAAAGAATAGAGAGAAGCCATCCATAGTGATTTTGAGCTTAAAAAACCAAAAACCTTCTCTTTACACTTGTATTTCACTCCCATCCTTTGAAAAAGTGTTTGAGCTTAGCTTTGTACATCTTAGATCAGCTAGGTGATCAATTGTACTTCATCTTTTCTTCATTTCTTGATTACTTAGAGTGTGAAAGGCACTCTAAAGGATTTATTCAAGCTTGGATTGCTTGATTGAGTGTATAGGTTCTAACTTAGCATTGAAAAGTTAGTTGTTGGGTTTTGGTTCATCCCGTGAAAACCCATTATTGTAGATTGTGGTTGAGCCTTTGAAAAACCACTTTAGGTTTTAGTTGAGCCCGTGAAAAACCATTGTGAAAGGTTGTGGTTGAGCCTTTGAAAAATCACTTTGGGTTTTGGTTGATCCCGATAAAAACCATTGTGAAAGGTTTTGGCTAAGCCTGGTAAAAGCCATTGTAAAGCTTGGTGAAAGCTTGTGAATTTCATCGTTCTTAGTGGATTGATTGGAAAATCCTTTGTTGAACAATCAAGGTAGTGGATGTAGGTCTTTGACCGAACCACTATAAATCGTTGAGTATTGTCTCCTCTGTTTTATTTTTCATTTTCATTCTTTTTAAACTCGTTTCTTCATCTTGCATCAAATTTCCCATCATTGATCTTCAATTTGCTCCCAGTTTGAAATCAAGTTTAGTAAGAGCTAAAAAGTGCTATTCACCCCCCCTCTAACACATTTATTTAGGACCAACAGCGAGAAGCAGAACCGTGGCCAACCTCACAAAGCTGAGAGTTTTCGGCTGATCCTCGCTGCAGCGAGAATTAGAACAACCAAGGAAGAGTTTCTTTTTATAACAAAAAGTGGCCATTTGCTGCAATACAATTCAATTTGAAAATACTTAGTAAAATTTCAAGGCTCAACATGCAAGATTCCACATACATTACAACCACATACTATATTCATAACTTTCTCTTGCACATGCATATATGCATATATAAACTCGAATACCACCACCTCACTCAGCCAGTGTGCACTCCCTACCAACACAAGGCAATATCATCATGTGCACTCCCTACGAGCACATTTCTATATCATTGTGTGCACTCCCTACTCACACACTTCAATATCATCACACGCACTCCGGCCCACATCATTACCGGCATGTGCTCTATATTTATTACATGATATTACCTATCAAGGCACAACACACATATATATTTATATCAACATAATGAAGGAGTACGTGGACTCATCGCAGTCATATTTTCACAACAAAAAAATTTCATCAAGAGCTTGTTCCCGTATACATTTTAAAGAAAAAGGTAATTAAAACTTTTCAAGTAAATCATTCAAACATATGTGCATTTACCCCAAAGCATTTTAATGCAAGTTTGCTCACTGATCCTCGTTGATTCTTAAATCGACTTCAACTCCCCCTAATGGTCCGAATGGAGATGTGGGGTCTCGTTGGAGCCTATCACACATAATAGCATCACAAATGAACTCAATTCACATAACCATAATTCTAAAAGCTATCTTCTAAATCATGTTTGACTAGTTATTCCTAGCTAGCTTCCAACTACCATTAAGTGGCTATCTATTTTCACTATTCTAGTCACCCTAAAATGAATAAACCACCTTAACTACAAAACACTCACAAATCTAACCACTAGCCATTCTCAACAACTTAGAAATCAACTCAATTTTCATTACTCACCTTGGTAGCTTTGTAATTGAACTCTTTTTCAAAAGCTTTCAAACTATTGTGAAAAATCTTTCTTTCTCTCTCTAAAACGTCCAACCAGTGAGAGAAAGTATTAAGGAAAGGCTTTTGAGGGTTTTAAGGTGAAAGAGTAAGAGAGCACAAAGGACTTTGTAAAAAAGTGCACAAAAGTATGAAAATTAGGGTTAACTTGAGAAAATTTATAGAGGTTTCAAAGCAAGCTTCCATGGAGGGTGAGAAAATGTGAGAAGGGAAGAAAAAGAAGAAAAAGAAGTTGCTGGAAATTAAAAGATGTTGCTAAAAACTTAGATATTTATGCCTAATGTTTATCCAATTTCTCACGAAATTACCAAAATGCCCTTAACAAGGTCACTTTGTCTTCCCCTTACCTTTATACAATCTTTTTACTTCTTTGACACAGAGACAAAGTCCATAATAGTCTAGAAATACTCGGGTTCACAAAAACTTAAAAATTTTGACTTAAGATGCAAAATGATCGTTTTGCCCCTATCATGAAAATTATCAATATTTCTATCTTTTTCATTTATTTTACCAACGTTCATTTATTCCTTAGGTCTATTGAGACCTTAATAACATTTGAGAGCTACTTCCAGAAGCTCACCATGAGAAATGATAAAATTGCCCCTAGTCCATGTTATTGCATCTATTGCTAGTTACGGGTCTATAGAGTCAAGGTCTCACATTCCTCTTGTCTCCTTGGTGCCCAAAATACCTTATTATGCCTCAATTCATTTCCAAATCACTTTTTTTATCTCACAAATTCTTCTTCGATAAAAATATTATTATTTTATTATTATTTCCTCGCGTACGAAATATTTTATCCCAAACTATTCCTTTCATCTTTCATCACTTTTAAACATTATAATTAACCTCAATTGGCTTTCTATAAGTTTTATTAGTTACCATATCAAAGTACAGGGTATTACAACATGATGGCATTAGTTGTGCTCGATGTGGGGTTGCACACGATGATGATGATATATGCCATGTGCGTGATGTGGGGGGAGCACATGATGGCATTAGTTGTATGTGATGTGGGGGTGCACACGATGACTCCGACTCTGTGCGGTGTGGAGTGTACATGAGCTGGCTGAGGTGGTGGTTGTATACATGCTTGTATATATATATATATATATGCTATAAATATGTTTTTTATATGCTATAGAAAAGGTTGTGAAAATAATATGTGACTGCATTAAATATTGAGAAAACTTGATTATTGTCAATGTGCTTGATTTAATGTACAATGTGGCATGAGTGGATTTTCCTTGTGGTAGTGAAAACCCCTTAGATTTTACCTGGCCAGCATTTCGTTGTAGCCAGAATGCCTTTTTACTGCGGTGAGAATCAATTTATTAGGCTTGACTTGCTTGAATTCCACTAAAGTTTTCACTCTCTAACTTCTTTGTTGTTCATGGATCCTTCATCATTAAGTGATTAAACAACCAAAGATTTGAATGAAGGGTTTTTAATAAGAAATAAACTAAATTGCATTATTTTTGAACTTAAATGCATCATGATTTCTAAACTTTCCTTAACGTTACTTGTTCCCTTCTTATGTTCACTCACTAGATTTATACTCACGTTTTTAAACTTCATGTTTTAGGTTTTTTGAGTTAAAGGTGACTGGTTGTAGTACCCCGTATTTTGATATGGTGGCTAATGAAGTTTACGAATGCCAATTGAGGTTAATTATCGAGTTAAAAAGGGTAATTCAGAAGTGAACCTTTGAAATCTTGATCTCCATGACACATAACTAGAAGTAGACGCGATAATACGGATCAGGGATAATTTCATAATTTCTCTTGGGGAGCTCCTACGAGTGGGTTTTTTTTTTATGCTATTTAGGTCTAAATAGGCCTAAGGAATGAATGAATGATGTTTATGATGGTAAAATAAATGAAAAAGATAAAAATAATGATAATTTCCATGGTAGGTGTAAAATGGCCATTTTACATCTCTAGTCTAAATTTTTATGCTTTCGTGAACCCGAGTATTTCTAGATTATTATGGACCTTGCCCTAGTGTCAAAAGAGTAAAAAGTTGCACAAAAGGGTGAAAGGAAGACAAAGTCACCATGTTAAGGGCATTTTGGTCATTTATGTGGGAAATGGATAAACTTTTGATATAAATATCTAAAGCTCCAACAAATTTCCAGCAGCTTCCAGCAACTCTTCTTCTTCCTCCACTCTCTTCTCTCCATTTCATGTTTTCTTCATCTTCCATGGAAGCCTCCCATGGTAATCCTAAACCTTGTGTTTTTCTATACCTTTTCATAGGGTTTTTCATGCTCCTTCACTTCTATACCTCAAAAACCCTCAAAAGTCTTTCCTCAATACTTTCTCTCACTAGTTAAAGGTTTAGAGAGAGAAAAAAAGAGATTTTCCATGATAGCTTGAGTATTCTTGAGAAGGAATTCAACTACAAATTCTCCAAGGTGAGTAATGAGTTAGGATTGATTTTAGGTTGTTGATAATGGCTAGTAATTAGAGTTGTGAGTTGTTTTATTGTTGAGGTTTATTTATTTATTTCTAGTGATACTAGAGTAGAAAGACTAGATATCTAATCAAAAGGCAATTGGAAACTAGTTAGGAATAACTAGTAGAACTTGATTTAGGAAAGAGTTTTTTTTCACAGCCTAAATTTCGGGCCATGACTGGGGCATGGGCCCAAAGGCCAAAGCCCACTAAGCCCAAGCAAGCCTTTTTATGCAATCCCAATCATCATTCTCAACCGTCATTTCTAAAACCACATATTTCAATTCTCAATTTTAAATATTTCAGTAATGTTGTATGGCAATCCAATATTCACATTTGTATTATGCTAACATAGTATCACTCATTTGCCACCTTACAGTGGCATTAGTAATCAAATACACATATTTGATTTTTAACATGAATATTAGTGGTCTTCATCACTTATACATGTACACAGCATAAGACTCTTGACCGTCAGCGGAGTAACCATGGGTGAAGGTATAGCTACTGAGATGCCGTAGTACCTACCAAGAAGGCGAGCATATGTGTACGACTCAATCTAGGTCCCAATTGCCTCCAAATCTGAAAACATGAATTTTAAAAACGTGAGTATAAAACTCAGTGAGTGAACATAAGAAGGGAACAAGCAATCAATAGGAAGAATTTGGAAATCATGATGCACTTGTTTCAAAAACAATGCAATTGATTTAGTTTCTTACTAAAAACCCCTCATTTCAAACTTTGATTAATAACCTCATAGTGTTGCAAAAACCCAAGATCAATCCATGAAGTTAAATGGGTGAAAAATATGTCAAAATCAAGCAAGGTAGCAAGCATGGCAGCAAGTTTCTCGCAGCAGCGAAGTTCATTCTCACTCCAGCGAGATTCAAGCTGCCAAAATAGAAAGTTTCCCGCTGTAGCGAGAAATTGTGTCAGTTTGCATGTGTTTCAGTTTTTTTAGTAAATCTCCTGCTACAAAAGTCCAATTGACCTGATTTTTGGACCATTAGAAAGATAAAAGATAAGAGACAGGGATACAACTTTTATGTTTACCACTTGTCCCAGTTCGGATGGGAAGGTGGTCAAAATCTTCACCGAAGTGAAAGCACTACATCAGAACCTGAGAGTTTCTCGCTGCAGCAAGATTTATTCTTACTGCAGCGAGTTGTTGGCTACCAAAACAGAATGTCTCTCGCTGTAAAGAAAAACAGGGCACCTAAGTGTAAAAAGGATTTCCTTTGTACTAAAAATCCATTTGGTGTTGCAATAAAAATCAATTTGCAAGAAAATGGGAAATTCTCAAGATTCATCATGTCAAATTTCACATGCATTACAACCATATACCATATTCATGAACTTTAATTTCACAAACATATATATACTTATATATATAAATAAACACCAATACCACCATCATCTCACCCAACTCATGTGCATCCCCCCACATCGTGCACATAGCCGGAGTCATCATGTGCATCCCCACACATCGTGCACAGTCAGTGTCATCTTGTACATCCCCCCACATCGTGCACACGAGCACTTTCATCATCCATCTCCCTCACCACAATCATCACCGGCATGTGCATCCCCCCACATCGTGCACACACACGGTTATAATTATCACACAATATCAACTATCAATGCACAACATATATATATATATATATATCAACATAATGTAGTAGTGCATGAATCCATAATAGCCACATGTCACAACATAGAGACAATTTATCAAGGGCTTGTTCCCAAGGCACACGTTTTTAAGAAAAGTTGGATAAAATCAATCAATGTTTTGTGCAAATAGTTTCACATTCCCAAAACAGTTTTGAAATGCAAGTTCACTCACAGGTCTTGTTCATTCTTTTGCTTGACTCTAACCTCAACTAATGCTCCAAATGGACATGTGAGGCCTTGTTGGAACCTACACACAGACAACATCACAACCAACCCAAATTGGCATTAATATAATTCCAAAAGTTGTTTCTTAAATCAAGTTTCACTAGTTATTCCTAACTAGCTTCCAATTGCCATTAAATGGCTATCTATTCTTTCTACTCTAGTAACTCTAGAAATAAATAAACAAACCTCAATAATAAAACAACTCATAACTCCAATTACTAGCCATTATCAACAACCTAAAATCAATCCTCATTCATCACTCACCTTGGTGGATTTGTAGTTAAATTCCTTCTCAAGAATACTCAAGCTATCATGGAAAGTCTCTCTCTTTCTCTTGCTCTCTAAAATTTTAAACTAGTGAGAGAAAGTGTTAAGCAAAGACTTTTTAAGGGTTTTAAGGTGAGAGAGTGAAAGAGAACAAAAGCTTCCATGAAGAAGTGCTCAAAAGCATGAAAATTGAAGCTAAAGAGATAAAGTTATGGAAGTTGCAAAGCAAGCTTCCATGGAAGATAAAAGGAACATGAAAGAGGAGGAAGAAGAAAAAGGAGAAGCTGCTAGAAGCTGTTGGAGCTCAGATATTTATTTTTCAAGTTAATCCAAATTTCCACCAAAATTACCAAAATGCCCTTAACTTGGTGGTTTTGTCTTCCTCCCATCCTTTGTGCAACCTTTTTGCTCTTTTGACACCAAACAAAGTCCATAATATTCTAAAGGTATTCGGGTTCACGAAACTTAAAAATTTACACCCGAGATGCAAAATGACCATTTTACCTTTACCATGGAAATTATCATTATTTTTATCTTCTTCATTTATTTACCATCATAAACATCATTTATTCGTTCCTTAGGCCTATTTAGATCTTAATAGCATAAAAAAAACCCACTCGTAAGAGCTCACCAAGAGAAATTACGAAATTACCCCTGGTCCGCATTATCTTGTCTACTTCTAGTTATGTGTTTATGGAGATCAAGATGTCACAGGTTCACTTCTGAATTACCCTTTTAACTCAGTAATCAACCTCGACTGATATTCGTAAACTTTATTAGCCATTGTATCAAAATACGAGGTACTACACTTTTGGAATTATATTAATGCCAATTTGGGTTGCTAGTGATATTGTGTGTATAGGTTCCAACAAGGCTTCACATGTCCATTTGGAGCATTAGTTAAGGCTAGAGTCAAGCAAAAAAATCAATAAGACTGGTGAGTAAACTTGCATCAAAGTGTTTTTGGGAAATACATATGTGTTGGGATAAAGCATTTAAATGATTTTACTTGGTTTTCATTAAATTATGCATGGGAACAAGCCCTTGATAAAATGTTTTGATGTTGTGAAAATGTGAAATATGTAAAAAGATAAAACCATGTGCTCCTATATTATGTTGGTATGTATATATATGAATATGTGTTATGCATTGATGAGTAATGTTGTGTGATAATGATGACCTAGCTATGTGCGATGTGGGAGTGCACATTAGCTAATGAAGACCCGACTATGTGCAAGCAGGGAATGCGCATAAGTCGATGACGATGACTCAACTATGACGATGAACGAAGTGGGGTGGTGTACGTGTTTATGTATGTTTATATATGTATATGTGATAGAAAGTTTATGATTATAATATGTGATTGAAATAAATAATGAGAAACTTGATTATTGTCAATGTGTTCACTTTGATGTGCAATATGGTAGGAATGGATTTTGTGGCATGTCAAAATCCCTTAATTTGTCATTTGCCCTAAATCTCGCTACAGCGAGAAACTCTCCGATGGTGGGGGCACAAACTAGCCCTGTTTCTCACTGTAGTGAAAAAGAATTCTCGCTGCAGCGAAATTGGATTCTCGCTGCAGCAAGAAACTCTCGGGTAGACCCAAAATTCTGGTGCAAGGCTTCCACTTTGACAACGATTTTGACCACCTTCCAGTTAGAAATGGGCGAAGTGGTAAACATAAAAGTTGTATCCCAGCCTCTTATCTTTCTAATGGTATAAAACTCAGGTTAATTAGACTTCTTTAGTGGGAGATATTCTTGAAAGACCAAAATATATGCAAACTAAGATTGTTTCTCGCTGCAGCGAGAAACTTGTTGTCGTGCTTGCTACCTTGCTTGATTTTGACATATTTTTCACCCATTTAACTTCATGGATTGATCATGGGTTTTTGCAGCACTATGAGGTTATTAATCAAAGTTTGAAATGAGGGGTTTTTAGTAAGAAATTAAATCAATTGCATTTTTTTCGAAACAAGTACATCATGATTTCCAAGTTCTCCTTATCGATTGCTTGTTCCCTTCTTATGTTCACTCACTAAGTTTTATACTCACATTTTCAAACTTCATATTTTCATATTCGAAGACAGTTGGGACCTAGATTGAGTGTCCACATATGCTAATCCTCTTAGTAGGTACTATGGCATGTTAGTAACTGTACCTTCACCCACAGTCAAGAATCTATTACCTGTGAACAAGTATATGTAATGTAATTCACTAGTATCCATATTATAAGTCAAATATGTATATTTGATTGCTGATGCCACTAGGAGTTGGCAAATGGGTGACATTATTTTGACATAATAAAATTGTAAGTATTGGGTCACTATAAAATGTTACTGAAATATTTTTAGTAGAGAATTACAATATGTGGTTTTAGAAATGATGGTTAGGAATGATGATCGGGATTACATAAAAAGGCTTGCATGGGCTTAGAGGCCTATGCCCATTGAGCCCATGTGTCGATCATCGCTCAAGATTTGGGCTGTGACACTAGTCCTAGGATGAGGTGCTTTTCCCTATCCATTGCTCGGTAGGTTTACCATGACACTAAATGTTAGCAACCATGCCTAGAGTCACTCCACTGACGGTCAAGGTCTAATTATGTGTATATGAATGTTTGATGTGAAATGCTAAGACTCATTTGTTAAGCTATATATGTATATTATGGTTGATGATGCCATTATGAATACATAATTGGGTCTTATGAATTGTTTTCAAAGGAATTATATTTGAACATTACGAATTTTGGATTTTAAAGACATATGGATTAATGTACAAGATTATATAAATAGGCTTGCTTGGGCTTAGTGGGTTGAGCCCATTAGGCCCTTGCTCCGGTCATGGCCCGAAAATTAGGCTGTGACAATAGATTTGGTTGAAACCCATGAAAATGTATCGATACATTCTCAAATGTATCGATACATCACTAAGGAAAGGAAAAAATAAAAAAGGTCTGGGTGATTTGCCCATTTTAAAATACAAACCTTAACTTTTCCTCTCTCTTTACTCATTTAAAACCCTAAGCCCCAAACAAATTTGTTGAGTGATTTAGAGCTAATCTAAGCTTGGGAAAATGTTACTGAGGTAAGATTAAATGTTTTTACTAATGAGTTTTCAATTTAATCGGTTAAATACTAAGAAATCCAATTTTTCCAACTTAAGCAAATCCCCCACGATTTTGCTGGAATTTGGAGTTTGGATTCATGCAATCTAGCTTCTAAGGTATGGGTTCAACTTATTATTAAAGAACTTGAGCTTGAATGTTGGATTAATAAGAATTTAGTTATTTTTAGAAATGTTGGCATTTTTTGAAAGTTATTATTTAATTAATACTTGGATATTTTGATGTGTTCTTAAGGGGAAGTTAAGGTAATTGATTCATTGGTGAGGTAGAAGATGATTGGAGGCTAAAGTTGAGCTTGGTGGTGGAAGCACCTCCAATTTGTCACTGTGAGTGGGTTAATTTAAAATGCACGTGATGCATGATGCATGAAAATGCATTGCACTAGTACTAGATTTAGTATGTGGGCCTAATGAACATGCCTAAGGTAGAGAACAAATGATATTTTTGTATGTATGTATGTATGTGTGCAGATATATATATATATATATATATATAATTGTGTGAATGGTATATGTTGGGATTGTGTGCCTTAGTGCAAGCCACATAGGTGGCTTATGTTATGTTAGCCTAGACTAAAAAGTCTTAAGGATATGATGAAGGTTTAGGAATAGATCACCTTAGATAATTGACACCTTAGTCGATTATGAGCATTTGATGCCTTAGAGGATAAAAAGGCATTTAGACTATATCGAGCTTATAAATGATTCGAAGCTTATAGAATAGGATTCCTGATTTAATGTGGACATCTAGAATGTCAAAGGCATGATGGCCTTATTTGTGGATTTGTATTCCGTCCGAGGGATGAATTTTGGACGTTGATTTGATTTGAGGTTGAGCGGAGTCCCATCCCCGTGTGACTTTGTTCTGTGCCTATAAGGATGGTGGTAAGTAAGGACATTGAAATATGTCCCACTTATGATTCCTATCTATAGTGTTTTCATGCCACCCACTTGAGACTACTCCTAATGATGCCAACCGTTTGGAGATTCCTCCGATTGATGATTTTGATATTTCACCCATTGCTTCATCACATGCGTGATCTGTTCTCCGCTAGTGGCTTTACCTTGAGCATGATTTAGTTCTCCATCGATTGGGCACTAAGCATGATTTGGGTAAGTCCAAGGAAGGACCATTCGATGACTATGATTTGGTTGGTGTATGATATGTGATAACCTCATATAGGCTTAGATTCATTTGATTTGGTTGTTATGTGATACTTCGGTGACTGAAGTGTGCCATGGAAAATGATTTGCATGGCTTTGAGGATTGACCACTAATACACATGAGGATATTTGGAGACTTTAGGGATTATGATATGGCTTATTTTTGGAGATGTTTGTTAGAACATTTGGATGTACTGGTATGTGTAATATATTTTTATATATGTGATCGTATATGTATGTATGATTTTCTTTATCTGCACCACTCACTGAGTATTAGATGACCCACCCATATTATACCATGTGCAAATAAATAGGCCACTGGACAATGCATGGCAAGGGTTATCCATCGACAGACCGATTTTTACATCCAATAGGTCTTCGCCCATCAAGTTCACTCCGTTGAATCTGTTGTGAGCTTCTGTTCCATTATTGGTAATATGTATGAAGGCACGCTGTGCCATTTCAACTTATGTAAAGGTTGTTAAGTATGAACCTAATTTGATGGCTAATGTGTGGCCTTATAAGTATTATGTATGAATTATATGCCAAGGATAATGTTTTATATTTGAAGTAAATTTTATTTATGAATATTTGGTCATGAAATTCCTCGATTATGTGTTATGTAATTTGAAGCTCTAAGGCTTGCTCGAGTCTCGCAGACTTCACCTACCAAGCTCGTGTGTCGGTCACGAAACCTTGGGTTTGGGTCGTGACAATGCTTATGGGGAAAATTTTAAATTTTGTTGCGCATGGTAATATGATTACATGTCCTTTTTCCCAATAGTAGTGTCAAAGCCTCCTTTTATTTATTTATCATGGATATGATATTTAATTGTTATTGATTTTAATGGAGATTTTCAAATCCTGTTTTTTCCTTATATAATTAACCACCAAATAAAGGTATTTGATACATAACTATGTTGGTAAAATATTAAGGAAACTAAGGATCAAATTGGGTTAGTTTTGTTGTTGTTTTATATTCCAAATTTTTAATAATACATGCTAAAAATTATCTTGACAGAATTTTGAAATTTTTGGACGGCATGTAAAATTATGAAATTTTTTTATAAAAAATGGCTTCCAAGGCCAAGGTATTAGTCAAGTAGGTGTTGTTTAGTGTTAACTTAAACCTCAAAATCATGAAGGGCAAAAAAATTTGACCAAAAAAATCCAAAGTAACAAAGTGTAATGACAGGCAAAATGTCTACCCAAAACCGATTAAGCCATTTCCCTTTGAAATGCAAACCTCAAGGTTAAATCAGAAGGAGTTCTGAAATTTTGAGTAATGGTAGTTCAATCCTAGCTAAATTAGATAAGTAATGTGAAATCGTTCATTTTGAAAAAAGGATAGAAAGGTAACTTAGCTTAGTGAGCTCTTGATAATTGTTTTCCATTTAAATTTTGGAAAGTTTATTGCTTAGAAAATGTGTATTGTATAAACTACTAGGTCTATTTGACAGATAGCAAGAAGAGGGAGGCAATTGGGCATATTTTGAACTTAAAAATGACATTCTGTTAAGAAAGTATCGATACTTGAAACCCAGAAGACATTTTGATGAACAAGTATCGATACTTTTTTTGTGAGTATCGATACCAAGTGTCCAGAAATGACAAGTATCAATACTTATGCCTTAAGTATCGATACTTATGCCACGTTTTACAAACAAATAAAGGCAAATCGATAATTTTACAAATCTTTAAACCCTCCAAAACCCCTATAGTAGCTTCCAGACCTCTATTTTCTTTTATTTCACTTCTCTCCTAGCCTCTATTCTCTCTCTACTTTCTCTCTGATGGAGTTAGATCTAAATGCATTAATGTGTTTATGTAAAGCATAGATTTCAAAGATTTTTCTTTTATAAAGGAAGTAAGCAATCCAATTACACAAGAAGAAAAACACTTTACTCATATTGCAAGTAACATAATCACACCCCTATGCCACGTTTTACAAACAAATAAAGGCAAATCGATAATTTTACAAATCTTTAAACCCTCCAAAACCCCTATAGTAGCTTCCAGACCTCTATTTTCTTTTATTTCACTTCTCTCCTAGCCTCTATTCTCTCTCTACTTTCTCTCTGATGGAGTTAGATCTAAATGCATTAATGTGTTTATGTAAAGCATAGATTTCAAAGATTTTTCTTTTATAAAGGAAGTAAGCAATCCAATTACACAAGAAGAAAAACACTTTGCTCATATTGCAAGTAACATAATCACATCATAAAAAATAAGAATATATTAAAGTAAGATAAAAATACATTTTATTTCATGATTCTTATTTATGGACACCACCACACCAATGATTGATTTTTCAACCAGACAAATTTACCACTTATTCTTCAAGAATACTTTCAACTTGAACCTTAAGTGAACAAGGTATGAAATGCTAAACTATAATATGGCAATTGATTCTGTCTCTCTTTTCTTCCTAAAAATTAATGGCTATTTTTCTTTCAAAAAATTCAGCCAAGAATGGGAGAAAGGAAGAGAGGTACGGCAAAGTTAGGAGGAAGAGGAGAGAAGCGACAGTTGAAACTTTTTCAAGAAAGATATGTACATTTTTTTTTTCTTCTAATCTCTTCTCTTTTTTATTAAAACTCTTGCCTTAAAGGTTTAATAAAAATTAAATACCTTTGAATCAATCTTGACCATTCATTTAGAATCATGGAAGTATCAAACATGCTCCATAATTGTCAAAATTAAAATTAAAGAATAAACAATTTAATTCTTTAATTTTCATTTAAAGTTCTTGATAAAATAAAACTCCTTGTTGAATAATAACTCTTACTTTATTATTATCCATTTTTATTTTAAAAACTTAATAATAAATGAAATAGTGTTAGTCAAACATGGAGTCTTCTTTTATCAACATGGATGTCTACATTAATTTTGCAAGAATCCTTCTAGCATTATCTTAATTTAAGATAACTCTTATCTTTAATTAAAACAAAACATCTTATCTTGTCTAAATTGATACAAACATGTTTTCTTGTCTAGATCAAGACAAAACATATTTTTCTTGTCTAAATTAAGACAAAACATGTTTTCTTGTCTAAATTAAGATAAAACATGTTTTCTTGTCTAAATTAAGACAAAGTATCTTAAAGCTTTTGTTTTTGTACACAATTTAATTAAACAAATAAAATATGCATTCCAACTTAAACAAATTAAATTCTACGAAGCTAAGTGGGGAATTTATTTGGACATAGATATTCCAAGCTTTAATAAACTTAGAATTATTCTTAATCTCATTAAGATAATTCAAGCTTATTAACTATGAATCACTCCACCATAGATTTATGGTTGCACTTTTGGATTAACTATAATTACAAGAAATTATTCAATACTTGATATTAATTATTAGTTGTCTAATTGCAAACCTTATATTGTGAACCCTAATAGCCATCAAATGACAAAAAGTGAAATTTCCATTTTACCTTTTATGTCAATTTTGTCCTCTAGTCTCAAATTTTATGCAATTTGTGATTCAATACTCTAAATCTAATCTTTTAGTATCTAGATGTGATGAATAACTAATTCATCAATCCATTGGGGCCAAATTAATCACCAATCTTCCTAAAATCACTAGAAGTGATGTTAATGCTATAAACTCCACTATTTGGATATATGTTCCTAGATGTTCATCTCGATTATAATCCCAACATACGAAGTTAGATCGATGCTTTATGATGATCATGCTTCTGGTATATCAAAGATTATAATGAGATTACGCATGAGTCCGCTATCCATCAGGATTTTAGTTCTACTATAAGCAAATACATAAGTGTAAGATCAAGATTTAAGTAACGGTTGTACTAAAATTTGATTCTCACATGATTCCAATTCATGTTATAGTGTCATTACTCGAAGTCAACCATCTCGATGATTTGAGACTCATCATTCCCTTGAAGTGTATCACATTCGTTTCTGGACACTACAGCCTTAACATAATAAAGTGACCAACTTTATTATATGGTTGCGAACAATTTTTAGGTTTAATTAAAATACATGTCTCCTATGTATGACTTTTCATACAAATGTATTTTAATATCTCAATAGAATTATGGTACCTTAATAACTAGATAATGAATGCTTACTTAAAACAAACTCTTCGTCTTATTATCAAAATGTACTTTCATTACAAATAAATTAAATGAAATTAAACATGAGAATATACTTGCTTTCCAAGGCACCATATTCTCAAATTTCTAACACTCTCATCTTTTTCTTTCATTTTCTCACCAATTAAACACAAGTTTCAACTTGGATTTTGATTTCAAAGCGTTCAAAAGGTAAGAATCTAGTTTTTGAACTCACCAAATCCACGGTTTTAATCTTAGCTCTATTTCTCTCTCTAAAACTTCATTTTTCTCTCTTAAATGTTAGGTTTCGATTGATTTTTCAACTACAAGCTCACCAAGGTAAGATTACTATGAATTTAGGTTGTTTACACTCTAGATACATGATTGATGTTGTGGAAGAATTCAACGTTGTGTATTGAACAAATTTGATCAATTGGAAGAGTTAGTGGAAAATTCACTCCTTGAATTGTGAGTGGGCATAGTGTTTTCAACTTAATTTAATATGTATATATGCATAAACATGTTCGCTAAGTCACATGAGTTGCTAGTTTTATGAAAATTTTGTGTTTTGAAAAAGATTCATAAATTGTATACTGTGCTTTAAATGTGAATTTCAAACACTATTCCAATATGTAAATATGACTACTATGTATGTAGTTCTAGTGCATGCGAAACAAGTACTTTTGTGGTTTAAACCTCAAAATTGAGTTTCAAGATAAATGATGTTGAGTTATTTGAGGTAGACTTCGAATGAATTCTGTAAATAGTTTCTACAATGAAAATGATGATGTCATGTAAAGTTAAATAAGCCATAAATAAATATGGAAAGCCTCACCTTCATGAATTATTGGAGTCATGTTCTTGTCAATTTTACAACTTCACCTTCATGAATCAATGGAGTCATGTTCTTGTCATTTTTACAACCTCACCTTTCCTTTTGATAGGTCTAAGAGAACCAAGAAAAAGAGGAGACTATAATTCATGGAAGTCATCAATCTCCTCATCACCACCACCAATAACGTAGCCACGACCATCATCATCATCACTATCATTACCATTGTCATCGTCATCAAATCCTTTCTATATCACTATCATTCTGCTTGTATTATAGGCTTTTAGAAAAGCAAAAGAACTAGTTGCAAAGCAATTTTAAGTGAACTTGATGTAATAGTATTAATACATCAAGTTTCTTTTAAGTTCTTCCTTTTTCTTCTTTGACTTTCACATATATTAAATTATAGAATTTAATATTTTATTAAGATAAAAAAACGTAAAAATTTGGTTTATCTCCCCCAACTACTCTTATTAAAAGTGTCGGTAGAAATGGGGGAAATTTCCTTTGAAAACTAAGAATAGAGACAAATGGTGATGGCAAGATGAACAGGACAAGAATAGAGATACAAAATCAACAAGCAGATGGGAAGACTAACATAATTTACATGATTTTTGTTAGTAGTCTTCCAAATAGGATGTTGAGACCTTGGCTAATGAAAATCGGCAACCAGTTTGGTGTGGTAATAGACGTTTTTATTCCTAAAAGAAGGTCAACATGTGGCAAGGTTTCAATTTTCTACGTTTCAGCCAATTCGATTTTCTATCTTTCAATGATAGACAAACAATGAGAGAAGCAGTGGAGAAATTGGATGGAGTATGGTTATTTGGCCTGAGGTTGGTAGTTAACTTTGCCAAACATAAGCCTAGATCTTCCTTTTGGTAGAAAAAGGGTAAACAAGTTCAACAACAAGAAGAAATGGGTAAAGACCCTAGACCAGTAGGAATTGAAGAACAGAGGCAGTGTATAACTTTTTGGGAAGTCTTGACTAGGAATAGGGAAGATAATGATGTTGTTGGGTGGATTGGGAAGTCACTTGAAAAGGATAGGGAGGTTGTTTGGGAATGTGTTTGCCAAGTAAATGAGGAAATTTTTCATCGGCTTGAAGGGTTTGCAATAGGGGTATGTAAAGGTTTAGATAACCCAGATTCCACCATGACAACATTGAGATCTGAGAAAGTCCATGATGTTGACATACGAAGGTTGTCTAGTGACAAATATATATATATATACTATCTTTCAGCAATAAATAAGCGTTAATCGAGTACAAGAAAGTGCTAAGATCGATATGATTAGAGCAACAACGTAGTGAATTAACTAACTTTGAAACAAAATAAAAACCATGCCTACTACCTTTGGATCACCTTGGTTGTTTAATGCAAAGTTAAACACCATAAAAAATCATAAAAAGGTTTTACCTTTCCAAATGATATCGTAATCAAATGGATTCCTTTTGGTGCTAAAAAATGTGAACATCTTCTTGTGTAAAAGAATTCTAGCCACTCAAGCGCTTGGCCTCCGATGTTACACACATGATTGCAATAAATCCTTCTCAAGGAGAGAGCTTTATGCCACAGGATTATGCTAGCAAGTGGACAATAATTTTTCCTCTTTTCTTCTTTGATTTCTAGCAAAGAATCAATGGAGAAGTTTTCTACAAAAATCCCCTCTTAAGAGTGGTAGCACTTAAGAGAAAAACAACTAGTTTTTTTTTCTTTTGTTGCCTTAGAAAAGAAAGGCTATAATGTGATATTTTACTCTAGGTCTAATTTTATTATTAGACTTATTAAAATTTACAAAATAAGTCCTTAATATTATAACAATTATAATATTTAACTAATACCTAATTAAACTATTTTAATTAGTCCTTAATAGTTAAAACCTAGAATTTGATTTAAGTCTAACTTAAATCATCACACGCTAAATTTAATCGAAATTGCAACCTTTGTGTGTGACCCATTAGGTTCCTAACATGTTGGCAATGGAATTGAATTATAATTTTATTAATTAATTAATTTAAATGAATCATATTCAATTTTAAATTAACTAATTCAATTCTGTAGGCCAAGATTTGCATCTAGCAATGCATCATGGCCACCCAATTATTAGGAGAGTCAAAAGATTCTTTGACAACCTTTTAGGGGATAGTTTATCAATGTAATTCATTCCCTCATCATATATCACGGAGATGATAAGAGCTTGGTGCAATGCCTACTCTTATTAACCTCCATATTTGTTCCTGCAATTAGATCATTAGCTTTATGGAGACTTATAAAACGCATAGACTTATAAAACTCATTTCATAATCTCCTAATCACCTCAGCCAAAGATTTTATTAAACTAATGTCAACCAAGAACTAATGAGATATTTCCCCTTGAATCACTTGGGGTGATGGTTCTTAGCTTGACCATTCATTTGCCTTCATATACTTCATACTATATCCAAAAACATCTTCTTTTGGCATCCTTGGTTAGGCACCCATAGGGATGAAATCAAAGCATAGTACCCCACATACAAGACAACATGGTGTCTCAAGTTTAGGGAATATATACACAACTGACACATGAGAAGTATTGCATAAATACTTGAGTGAGGTACCAAATGCACTTCTCATGGTGAGTCATGTTTAGTGAACTCACTCTCTCATGGCAAGCCCCCATATACTAGTTCCAAGTATCTCTATATTTCAACCTATGAGAGCGGTTACTTACTTCACAAGTAAAGAACATAGCATGTGCTAATCTTTGAGCATTATGTTGTCTCCATTAGTTTTTGATGATAATAAAACATTCCCATTTCATTTGTGTCTAATATTTTTACTTAAGTGTGCAGGACAAAATTATATGCAAACAAATAATCTATCGTTAAAATGCACATATCAAAGAGCATAGGGCTAAAGAAGTCACAATTGAACAACAAGGCAAAAGTCCCTTAGTCGATCAATTGAGAGTTAGTCAACTAAGATTTAAATCAAGGGTTGGCGGGCTGAAGAAAGTTGAGAAACAGAACCAACTTAGTTGACCAAGAAATGAGTTAGTCAACTAAATGCTCTCTGCCAAAATCTACGACCAGAAGACAGAACCAACTTGGTCGACCAATAAGAAAGTTAGTCGACTAAGAGTTCTCTATCTGCAATTTGAACCAAATTACTAGAAGACAGATTAACGGCTAGAACCAACTCTCAACTATTTTCAACAGCCATAAACTGCCAAACTGCTATTAAAGTTATTTCTCCAAGCATAAAAGGGTCTTCCAACGGTTAGAAATCAGTTTTTTGGAAGAGATTTGAGTCATATAGTGCTGAAAAACCAAAAAATCTCCTCTGCACCTTTTTGCACTTAAACGCCAATCTTTTGTATTTGTATTCTACACTTAACCTTGTACCATTTAGATCAACCTTGTGATCATAGGTACTTTCTTTTACTTCTCTTCTTGTATTTTTAGAGAGAGGAAGTCACTATAAATGGTTGTTTCAAGCTAGGTTTGCTTGAATGTGTTAAGGTTCTAACTTAGCCTCAAAAAGTTAGGTGTTAGGTTTTAGTTTAGCCCGTGAAAAACTATTGTGAAAGGTTTAGGCTGAGCCTGGTAAAAGCCATTGTAAAGCTTGATAAAAGCTAGTGAATTTCATCAGTTCTTAGTGTAATTGTTTGGAAAATCCTTAGTTGGATAATCAAGGTAATGGATGTAGGTCTTGGACCGAACCACTCTAAATTCCTACGCATTGTCTACTCTGTTTTTATTTTTTTTGTTCTGAAAATTAGTTCCTCATCTTGTCAAGAGCCAATTTATGCTATTCACCCCCCCCCCCTCTAGCACATATAATTGGGACCAACAAGTGGTATCAAAGCTAGTTCTCTATTTTTAAGGTCTAACACCCTTTGGGAGGATCCAAATGGCTCTCTAAAAATCCATAGATACTAAAAGACAGTCAACAAACAGACCACCTCTGTTTGATGGCTTTAACTATCCTTATTGAAGCACTAGAATGTCAATTTACATTAAAGCTATAGATTATGAAATGCGGGACGTCATAACTAATGGAACCTTTATTCCCTCAACTTTGAATGTAGTAACCAATGAGTTGATGTCTAAGCCAAGGTCTGAATGGACCGAGGCTGAAACTAAGAGAGTCTAAAAAAATTTTAAGGCCATCAATGCATTGCATTGTGCCTTAACCCCCACTAAATTCAACAAAGTCTCAAGCTGTACAATAGCTAAACAAGTGTGGGATAAACTTAGAATAATCCATGAAGGGACTTCTCAAGTCAATGAGTCCAAAATAGCCTTCTTGACACATAACTATGAAATGTTCAAAATGGAGCTTAGTGAAGACATCACCAGCATGCTAGATAGATTCACAAACATCACAAATAAATTGAGTCAACTAGGCAAACCAATACCCGAGCATTAAAAAGTTAAAAGACTTCTTAGAAGCCTACCAAAAAATTGGAAGCCTAAAGTGACTGCAATTCGAGAGGCCAAGGACTTAAATGTTATTACCTTAGATGAGATTTGTGGTTCTTTCCTTAATCATGAGCTGGAGCTTAAAGAGGAAGAAAAAGAAGATAGGAGGGAAGCAAAGGAAAAGAAAAAGAGCATTGCACTTAAAGCCAGCATCCTTGAAGAAGAGCTGTCATGTGATGATGATGAAAAGTTAGCTCTGGTTGCAAGAAAATTCAGAAAGCTTACGGGCAGAAGAAATCGGAGACTAGCTAGAGGAGGGTTTAGAAAAGATCAAGGTGCTTCATGGAAAATCAGAAACAAAAATGACTCCAACAAAAAGGAGGAGCTGATCTGTTACGAGGTCAAGAAACCTGGCCACTTCAAGTCCGAATGTCCGTTGCTGAAAGATGAGACTCCAAAGCAAAACAAGAAATCCAAGAAAGCAATGGTGGCAACTGCATGGTCAAATAGTGACACATCACGCTCTGAAACTAAAGATGAAAAATCTGAAGAAAGAGCAAACCTCTGTCTAATGGCACAAGATGATGAAACCGAGGTATCCTCATTCCCTTGTGATATTTCCATTGATGATTTACAAGATGAGTATGGAAGCCTTTATGATGAATTTGAAAAACTTTTTTCAAAATACAAAACATTAAAGAAAAAGGCTGCGTCTTTTGAAAATGATTTTGAAAAGATGAGACAAGAGTTCAATTCTGTTTTTGAGCAAAGAAATTTTTTGCAAATTGAGTTAGAACACTCAAAAACAGATTTTGAAGTTTTAAAATTAGAGCTGGATAATAAATTTGAAGCTTTGCAAAAAACACTTGATGAAAACACAACTCTCAAATGTTCAAAAAGGGAAACATCAAGTACGAACTCATATTTTAGGAAAAATTCCCGTAATGCCTCATCTAGATGTTATAGTTGTGGAAAACATGGACATTTGTCATATGACTATTTTAAGAAAAGTAACTTGCAGAAAGTTAGAAAATTTTGGGTTCCAAAAGGATCCTATATTGCAACTAACACTCAAGGACCAATTAAAGTATGGGTACCTATAAAGAAAAATTGAAAATCTGTTTTGTAGGTTGAGCTGCACTTAAAGGAGACATGTTAAAGAGCTCAACTCAAGAAGAAGCAGCCTTGGTACATGGACAGTGGCTGCTCACGACACATGATAGGAGATGAAATGTTATTTGCTCAACTAGACAAAAAAAAAGGGAGGTACCGTATCCTTTGGTGATGACTCAAAAGGTATAATTCATGGGATAGGTACGGTTAGTAAAAACTCCCAAACTCAAATCAATCATGTGTTATTGGTTAGGGGTTTGAAGCATAATTTATTGAGCATTAGTCAATTATGTGACAAAGGATTTAAAGTATGTTTTGATTCAAATAAGTGTGAAGTAATGGACATAGGTATAAACAAAGTCTCATTTATAGGAAAGAGATTGAAGAATATGTATGTTGTTTTTCTTGAGGATCTTGAAATAAATAATGAAATATGTCTTGTTGCAAATGCTGAAAATGATAGTTGGTTATGGCATAGGAGATTAGGACATGTAAGCATGCATACTATGTCAAAACTAATCAAGAAAAATCTAGTTGTTGGACTGCCGGACATAAAATTTGAAAGTGACAAAATATGTGATACTTGTCAACTAAGAAAACAAGTTAGAACATTCTTCAAGACTAACAAGATTGTGTCAACATCTAGACCTCTTGAATTGTTACATATTGATCTATTTGGTCCAATAAGCATAACTAACTTAGGAGGAAAATCTTATGGCTTTGTAATAGTTGATGACTACTCTAGATATACTTGGGTTTATTTTCTTGCTCATAAGAATGATGCTCTATTAGCTTTTATAAGTCATTGTAGGAAAGTAGAGAATGAAAAAGGACTAGCCATGTTAGCATAAGGAGTGATCATGGAGGAGAATTTGAAAGTGATGAATTTGAGAAATTTTGCAATGAAAAGGGGTTGGATCACAATTTCTCTACACTTAGAACACCCTAGCAAAATGAAGTTGTAGAGAGGAAAAACCAAACCTTAAAAGAAATGACTAGGACTATGCTATGTGAGAATAACCTAGCAAAATATTTTTAAGCTGAGGCAGTGAACACAGCAGCTTATATATTTAATAGAGTCTCAATAAGACCCATGATATCTAAGACACCATATGAACTTTACAAGGGTAGGAAATCAAATATTTCTCACCTTAGGAGTTTTGGTTGTAAATGTTTTGTACTGAACAATGGAAAACAGCTTTTAGGAAAGTTTGATGCAAAAAGTGATGAGGCAATATTTTTAAGATATGCATTAAACTCAAAGGCTTATAGGATTTTTAACAAAAGGACTTTAACCGTTGAAGAATCAATCCATGTAGTTTTTGATGAGTCAAATGCTTTACAAAAGGAAATTCATGTTGATGATGATGATGTAGAAATCCTAGAAAAACAAATGGAAGAAATGAGCTTAGAGAACAATAAGAATAATGAAGAAAGCTCACCTAAAAGAGAAAATAAAACTCCACCTGTAGAAACTTTGCAAAGAACAGATAATCAGCATAATGACCTTCCAAGGAGTTAGAGATTTGTAAGAGACCATCCACAAGATCAAATCATAGGTGACATTTCTCAAGGAGTTAGAACTAGGGGAGCAACAAGAGAGACTTGTGAGTTTTCAGCTTTCATGGCTCAAATTGAGCCTAAAAACTTTGAAGAAGCTAAAAAGAGGAAAGTTGGATAATGGCCATGCAAGAGGAACTTAACCAATTCAAAAGAAATCGTGTATGGTCACTAGTACCTAGACCTTCAAATCACCCTATTGTTGGCACAAAATGGGTGTTTAGAAATAAGGTAGATAAGCAAGGAAATGTAGTTAGAAATAAAGCTAGGTTAGTAGCCCGAGGATACAACCAAGAGGAAGGAATAGACTATGATGAAACCTTTGCACCGGTTGCTAGAATTGAAGCCATAAGGTTGTTGTTAGCTTTTGCATGCTTCATGAATTTCAAATTGTACCAAATGGATGTAAAAAGTGCATTTTTAAATGGATTCATTCAAGAGGAAGTGTATGTTGAACAACCACCAAGTTTTGAAGATTTTGAAAAACTTGATCATGTTTTCAAACTTCATAAAGCCTTTTATGGATTGAAACAAGCTCCTAGAGCTTGGTATAAGAGGCTTTCAAAATTTTTAATTGAAAAAGGTTATGTTAGAGGCAGCATTGATACTACATTGTTCATTAAAAGATACTTAAATGATTTAATTGTTGTACAAATATATGTTGATGACATTGTATTTGGTGCAATTAATGAGGCTTTATGCAAGAACTTTGCTAAAGAAATGCAGGGTGAATTTGAGATGAGCATGATGGGAGAGTTAAAGTACTTTCTTGGTCTTCAAATTAAGCAAAGTGAGGAAGGAATCTTCATCAATCAAGAAAGATACACTCAAGATATGCTCAAAAAGTTTGATATGCTGAAGCTGAAACCAATCTCCACACCAATGAGTCCATCCACTAGACTTGATCTAGATGAAAAAGGAAAGAATGTAGATCAAAAGCTCTATAGAGGTATGATCGGTTCACTACTCTACTTAACAGCAAGCAGACCAGATATTCAGTTTAGTGTGTGTTTGTGTGCTAGATTTTAGTCACAGACTAAAAAATCACACTTAACAGCTGTTAAGAGAATTTTTAGATACCTCTTAGAAACTCAAACTTTAGGCATATGGTATTCTAGATAATCAATCCTTAGCTTAGTTGGATATTGGGATGCTGATTTTGCTGGCAACAAAACTGATAGGAAAAGCACTAGTGGATCCTACCAATTTCTAGGTAGTATGCTTGTGTCATGGTCCAGCAAAAAGCAAAATTCAGTGGCTTTATTTACAGCAGAAGCAGAGTATGCATCACTAGGAAGCTACTATGCCCAAATATTATGGATTAAACAACAACTAAAGGACTATGTGTCATGACCCGAAACTCCCATCGAGCCCATGACAACCGTCGCGTCGTCCCGATAGGCACTCATTACCCGGAATGCCGATCGAAACCCCGCAAGGCTTAGCATCAGCTTTCGTATCTCCCCGGTGAGCGACAGTTATTAAATCTCGCATTTGAAGAAATCATAAGTCGTTTTCAAGTCAAAACAATATAATATTATTTTTTGGCTCACAATGGCATTTTCGTCATTTTTTTTCGAAAATACCGAAACTCTCCAAAAACATGGTGTGTGGGTGAAAAACACATGTTTCATAATTAAAAGTAAATTTAGATGTCTAAAATAATTATTTGAAATGAAATTATAATTGTTTGAATAAAATAATAATATTCAATAAAATATTTTATTTTCTAAAAAAAATAATATTTATAGAGAAATCCGTAATTAATTTCTGTAGTGTAAAAGCTAAATATATTCATACGTACTTTAAAGCATATAACTGAAGTATAAAATTACTTTTACAGTGACACGTGGGCCTCCAACTAAACCAATAAGGTGCAAGTCTGTGAACTTACAATTTTGTCAATGCAAGGCTAACTAAAGTCCTTGATGCAATCGGCTATCTACCGGCTATCCCGAGCCTGAAATGTGGAGAATTGAGGGTGGTGAGATTATAAAATCCCAGTGAGTAAACAGATACCATCTAAACCATCTAAAGTCGAGTGAATGGAGACAAGTAAGATATTCCATTCCAGTATGTTTTTCATAACATCAATAATCAATTTACTCAAATAATCAACTTGGCTTATGTATTTCTTATAACTTTGCTCCTGCCAAAATCATTCCCGGGGATGCCTTGGCCTAGGCATCTGATTGAGACCGCCAAGGCTGTTCAGTGTAATACACACATGAACATATTTTTACATTTGAAAATCTAGCCATGCCTTGGCGTTGGCTAAGTCTCACTCTCACGTGGTGGTCCACGTGAAGTGCACTCAAATCTTTACCTCCAGAGACACCCTCCACATGGCTCTCCGATCGAGGTAAGGTATATCAGATTTTGTGCCTCCTCTCTTAGGCTGGTCCACAGAACCTCCACTGCAGGAATTATGGATTATTTTATCTACCACCTGATTTATAAAATCTTTATCTACATGACATGGTAATTTATCGCAACCTAGCCTCTCAAGGTTGAATACACAGTACAAATAATTCTAACATCAAAAATCAGTTTAGCCATTCATGCTCATATATTGTCATAAGCCATTCAATTTAAAACCATAAATTTACAACACATCGAGTGGTCTTCAATTACTCTATTTTCAAAACCATAATTCAATTTCAAGACAATTTATAAAATCATTTTATTTAAACACATTTTACTTATAAAACATAAAAAAGTTACCATTTAACTCATTTTTCATAAAATCACAAAATCGGATAAAAACCACTCTAGATAATTAAGATGATAGTAAGGTTACTCATAGTATCAAGCGTAGAAATACTCCTGGTCCCGGTCTTTGGTGTAATCTCTTTATCCTTATCAAATAGCTCACCACCTATACATCACACATGACACAAAATTCAATAATTTGTGTCAATTTGTCATAAACTATTTCGGGCCCTCTAAATCTAAATGAATGCATGGAATGCTCGATCAACCGCTTAAACACGATTTTGACCTAATTCGGCCTATCACCCGATTAAATTACTAACGCGTCCAATTTAATCCCAAATTATCCATTTCTTTTCTAATACCTCAATTCACCAAACATTACTTAAATAACACCAATTTCAGCATCAAAACCCTCCCATTTCTTCATGGAAAAATTCGGCCATTATAGTGCACTAACACCATGATTTTTCTTACTTAATTTTCTCACCATTATTCATCATTTTCTAAGCCATTTCTCTTGAAATAATAACAATCCATCACCCACACACATCAAGGAAGATTCAGCCAATGAAGATTCATGGGGAAAATGGATTCTTTTCTTGTTGTTTTGCTTCTAAATATGCTAAACTAACCTTAATCACTAACATAACTTAAAATCAAACAATTCCAACATCATTTCTCTCACCATACCCATTCGGCCTACCACTTATTCACTATGAAATCATGCTTCTCAACCATAGAAATAAGAAAATAAAGCATGGGTATTGTAAATATCAAGTAAAAATAAAGAATTTTCACTTTACCTTACTTAATTCCTTGGATTTTCACACTTTCTCTTGAATTTTCCTTGGCTAGGGTTTGTTTTCCTTATTTTCTTTCTTTCCGCTCTTGTTTTATTGCTTGGCCGACCCTTATGGTGAGAATGGGCTAATTCTATGCTGATTTTTATAGCTTAATAAAAAGATAATAAAGCTTGACACGTGGCACTTTGTGATTGGTCCACACTTTAAATATTTATCTTTTAATTCTTTAATTCTCCACCACACTGTCACGACCCAAATTTCGAGCCATGACCAGCGCAAGGGTCCAATGGACGTAATCAACTAAACCCAAGCAAGCCTATTATTTATCTTACTTATAATTCCATCTAATATCACTAAGTCATATTTTATAACTTTGAATCAAAATAGTGATATACATTGCCAACTCGTACTGGCATTACTCCTTAAAAATTTACATACAATGTCTACAACATGTATTCTAATAATTTACATTAAGTTCATCTATACAAAACAAAATCACACTCGACTTCCAGCGGAGTGACTCAGATGAATATATAGCTATCGAATGCCGAGACACCTACCAAAAAATAGACACAAGTCTACAAAGACACCTCGTCCTAGTTACTGACTACCTCGTGATCTGAAAACATGAATTTGAAAATGGTGAGTATAAACCCAGTGAGTGAACAAGGAAGGGAACAAGCAACAACAACAAGGGAGAATTTAAAATCATGATGCACTTGTTTCAAAACAATGCAATTTAGTTCCATTCATATTAAAAACCCCTCATTTTAAACTTAACTCATTTTGTCCTAAATGTTGGAAGTCCATGCTCAGATATGGTAGCAAGAAGTGAAAATAGGGCAGTAATTGCACAAGATAAAAGACAAAACAGAAAGTTTTTTGCTGCAGCAAGAATGAATTTCGCTGCAGCAAAATTGTTACCTAGAAACAGAAAGTTTTTCGCTGCAGCGAGAATGAATTTCACTGCAGCGAGTTTTCGACCAGTCTACCCCTCCAAACCCAAGAGTTTCTCGCTGCAGCGAGATTCGTTTTCGCTGCAGCGAGATGCTACAGTGACTATCTCGCTGCAACGAGATTCATTTTCGCTACAGCGAGAACCAGTTTTGGTGAAAGGTCCTCAAACTCGAGAGTTTCTCACTGCAGCGAGCATGAATTTATCTGCAGCGAATATAGAGCAACAAGAGAAACATTTTCCCTCACTCAACAAAAAGCGATCCTATTAAACTAACAAAATCAACATAAAACTCATGAAAATTCTCAAAGTACAATGTGTCAAATTTCACATATATGTCAACCATATATCACATTCATGAGCTTTCATTTCATAAATCTAGATATGCATAATTACATAGACAAACATCAATATCATCATAATCACTCCCGACTCATGTACATCCCCCCACATCGTGCACATAGCCAGCACCATCACGTGCATCCCCCCACATCATGCACAATCAGTGCTATCATGTATATCCCCCCACATCGTGTGCACAGGCACTATCATCATTTATCTCTCACGCCACCATCATCACCGGCATGTGCATTCCCCACATCATGTACACACACGATTACAGTCATTATACACAATATCATTCATCATGCACAACACACACACACACACACATACATATATATATATATATATATATATATATATATATATATATCATCATAATACAATAGTGCATGAATCCATAGCAATCACATATTACAACATAAAACCATTTTTCAAAAGCTTGTTCCCAAGGCACTTATTTTCATAAAAAGCTTGGTAATTCATTCAAATGGGTGGCAATTTCATTATATTTCCCAAAACAAGTTTTGAACGCGGTCCACTCACAGGTGTCGAAAATCCGAATTCCGAGTGCACTCGGACTAATAGTCCTCAAGCGCAATTTCTTTGCCTTTTTCGGACATCTCACTACCTTGAGAAATTGAAATTAAAACATTCCACCATTGATATTCAGCCCTCATGGTTCGACCAACAAGGAACCCTAGAGAAATTGAATATTTCTTTTGTGTTTTTATTCATAACCATGCTTAACTATCCCTAAACACTAACATAGTCTAAAATCAAATTATTCCAACAACAATTCTTCTTCCATACCCATTTTTCAGAATTGAATTCATCATGATAACTCAATATTCAACCATAGAAATTAAGAACAAAAGCATGGGTAAGCTAGGTATCAAAGAGAATTAAAGAAATTCTAATTTACTTAGCTTGTTTTCTTGATTTCTTCACTTTTTCTGTAAATTTTCACCTAGGTTTTCTTGTTTTTCCCTTTGTTCTTCCTTTGTTCTTGTTGCTGGTTGCCTAGGCCGAATATGGTGAGAGAATTGGGGATTTAATGGGCTGATTTCTATAGAAAATAATAAAATAATCAAGCATGCCACGTGTCACATGCTTATTGCCCCAATTTTTTTTAACTTTTTGACTTTTTCTTCTTAATTTTCCACCACAAATATTCTAGTATTTATCCAATCCTACCACAATTAAAATCCCTTGGTCTTAACAAGTGCTGGGGCGAAAAATTTACCGATTTGCCCTCGGAACAAAAAAATTACGATTTTACCCCTATATTTCGAAATGTACCGAAATCACATTATTTATACTTTTCAACCTCAAATAACACTAATATTGATCAATATTAACCAAATGGGGCAAAAATCGTTTTATAAAAATTTCTGTTTAGTCTTCTAGTGGTAAAATTATCATTTTGCCCTTGTGCTCCAAAAATACCGAGAATCATAATTTTTCACTACTAAACATCATTTTATACTCCAATAATCATAATTATATTTCATGTAATTATTCTTGGTCAAATGTGATCAAATCTTCGCTAAAAATCTCCATTTTATCATCAAATGGTAAAATGACCGTTTTGTCCCTAATCGGTCAATTTTCTTGATAGACTCCAAACTGAACCTTGAACTCTGAATCACTATTCTAAGCCATTCTGTGGGTTTTAGAATTTTCATATTCCTCTTAGAATTTCTATTTGAACTAGTTCAAGGCTCGATTTAACTTAGTTATACCACTCGGTACAATACCGTCTTTTAATCGAGCTTGACAAGGCCTCACACACACATTTTCTCATATTTATCCATTTCTATGATGAATAAAATCCCTTTGTCTTGACAAGTGTCGGGGGTGAAAATTTACCGATTTGCCCCCGAGATGGTAAAATTACCATTTTACCCCTAGATAGTGAAAATTTCGGTTTGACTCCAAATTAATCTTCAAACTACGAATCACCATTTTAAGTCATTCCTGAACTGTAAAATTTTGAATTTCACCTTAAAATCCCTATTTAACCTAGTTCAAGGCTTAAATTAACTTTATTGTACATCAAGGTACAATGCCTACTTTCTCATCGATTTTTCAGGGCTTTCCTAGTATGTAAATATGCTATCCATCACATGTATGTCATGACAAGTATTTTATAAGGTCGGGCTTTACACTATGGGCTATTAATGCATAATATACCAATATACTGTCATAATAAAAGTGCAATTAATATTTCAAAAAATCCTGTGCAGCATTCTAGGACTAAGCACATTGAGATTAGGCACCATTTTATTAGAGACCATGTAGTGAAATGTGATATTAAGATTGAATTTGTGAATACTTTGCATCAATTTGCAGATATTTTTACCAAACCTCTAAATGAAGATAGATTTTGTGAAATTAAAAAGAATTTAGGAATGATTAGTCTACAGGAGTTGTGAGAAAATTTTTGGTTCACGTACATAAAATAGAATGCATTTAGTTGACTAAGGTGAATCTTAGTCGACTAAGAGTGTTCTGTTAGCATTAAATAGTAAAACTCAGTCAATAAAATGAAGAAGGAATAAAATAATGAAAAGAATGTGTTTACTAGGTGATAAAGAAAGGAGAAAAACTACCTAAGTGAATAACCAAAATTTAGAGGGAATTTTTGAAATTTTAAGCAAATGATATGAGGCAATATTTAAGGGGGAGGCGGACAGTTTTCTAAGAGGAAATAAAACTGCTGACAATTTCTCTCTCCCCTGAAAATTGATCATCTGAAAACTGAAGCCCATTTCCTCTACATTTTCTCCTCTAAAATCGACTCTCATATAACTGAAACCTTTGCCACTTAGAATTTCAAAACCCCTATCAGAAATCTCTCAAATCGAAATGGCAAAAACCTCTCAAAGCAAAGAAATTATTGAAAAGAAGAAAGGAAAAGGCCACTGGAAGAAAGGTCAGAAGCAGAAATGCAAAAAAAGAAATAGAAAATTGGGTCTGCTTCAATGATTGAGAAATCTAGGAAATCACATAAAGAAAAGAAGCAGAAATCAAAGAAAAAGAAGGACAATGATACAACGCCCAAGAAAGGTACTACTTCTTCATCTAAATTCAGAAATAAAATATGTGAAGAGAGGTTTAGGAAAATAGAGAATGCTTCTATCACTTACGAGAAATACATTGACTGGGAAAGTTTTAGTGAAAATCTAGAAATTTAGACTAGTCTATCAAATTATTTTGATGAATTGAAACTGAAGGAGTATAGCACATTTAAGAATAGATCCTACAGTGCCAGCTTGGTGAAAGAATTGTATGCTAGTATAGCATTAGGAGAGGAAGAACTAGATGATTCTGATGACTACATTGAAAATGGACTAAATGTATTTTTGAATGGTAAAGAATTTGTGGTTACTGCTAATGATCTTGGTAATTTGCTGAAAGTTGAATGTGAGGAAGGAGAGTTCGAATTCCCAGAGAAATATGACCCATCCTCTTTGTGGGAAATCATTACTGGGAGAAAGGAGAAGTACTCATCAAAGAGCAATGCTAGTTTGATAACTAGTCCCCAAATAAGAATTCTGCACTACTTTGTTGCAGTAAATATCCATGGCAGAAGGGGGAGTTAAAGCTACATCAGCCTTCAGGATCTTTGGCTGATGGAACATGCTTTTAATGGGGTTGCTCTAAACCTAGGTAGATTCATGATTGAAAAGATGAAAGGAGCATGCAAGCTTGAGAAAAATAATCTGCCTTGTGGAAATGTTATCACACCTTTGTGCAAGAAAAGAGAGTCTGGGCCAAAAGATATGAACTGGACATGGTAAATACCAGAGACCAAGCCATTTACTTTGGTAGTTTGTCCAAAATGGGGTACAAACTTGATGGAGAAAGATTCATTAAAACCCCCAAGGCTAGTCTAGGAAAAGAATCCACCCTACCTGCTCAACTAGAGGGAGTACCATCCCAATTCTCGAATGAGGTAATCTTCAATCTCCTTATGAGAATTGATGGAAAGCTCACAGACCAAGGAGCTAGAATGCAAAAAATTGAAGAGGAAATTGCTGAACTGGAAAATGAATTGAAAGGAAAAAGAAAAATGTCATCAGAACCTGCTGTTGCAGATACCTCTGAACACCGAGTATTGCACCAACACAACAAGGTGTTGAGGGTTCAGCTTTGCAAGCAGAAGGATTTGCTCCTCATGGAGGAAGTTATGGTGTCCAAGCTGAAGGCTTCACTTGCAAAACTGCTAGCCCTGTCTTGCAGATAGAAGACTCTCACCCTGGTGTTGATCAACTAGCTAAGGCCCCCTCACCTGAACACCAAAGCAAAGATAAATCAGAACAAAGAACAGAAGTGCTAGGTTCACCGAATGAAAATGCTCTTTCAGAACCTAAGAAATAGCAACCCTCCCCTTCAAATTCAGAAAAGGTATCCATTATGGATGTCTTCCACCAAATGGTTAAGGAAAACCAGGCTGAAAAGGAAGCTGCCAAGGCAGAAACTCAGCAAGATACATCTGTACCAGCCCCTAGAGTGAAAGAAAAATCTGGAAAAGGGAAAGAAAAAGTCACTACAGCCCCACAAACAAAGACAAAACCACCTACCAAAGGGAAGAAAAAATGGCAACAAAAACATCATTCCTCAAAAGAAAGAAGTCTTCTAGATTGGCAAAAAAGTCCAAGCCAGCAACAGCTTCTTCTCCACAAGAACCACTTGAAGTGTCTGACACACCCTTACTTGATCCCCTTACCTAAGAATTACCTCCAAAATCCTCTCCTCAACCTCTCAATGTCAAATACTACATTGATGATGAGTCATTTCCCTCATCCTCCTCAAAAGCTGATTAGGAATTAATGATGACAAAAAGGGGGAAAAGTATGGCAGAACCTTAGGAGAAGAAGGAAGGAGAAGGAACCAGAAAATTAATTAAAAAAAATGTTAGGATTGAGGTACCAGGAATTTAGGAAAGAAAGGAAGCAAAAATGAACCAAGGGGCAATTTAGGAATATCAATTGTTACTTTTGTTTTCCTCCTGTCTTTGCCCTATTGACAATTGAACACTTTAGTTTACTCTTGTATTTATGTTTTGTGTGAAAAATGGGATGCTGATATGTTTATATTCTGGATATTGACATATTGATGTTTGAATGCTTAAATTTGTTGATAAATTTCTATCATTTAAGTTTCTGCTGTTATCTCAATTCACTTAATGATACTGATTTTGGGCTGACGGCATAGCATTGAGAATGAAATATGTTTGTGAATATGGATGGATAATAAGTATGATATATCTTATAAACATTGATTGGAATAAGAAAAATCTGATAATAATATGCTGATGACAGACAATCAACTAAAACACTGATAATATTTTGTCAACTTGTTATCTGCTATTAATCATTCTATAGGACAACATAAATACTCTGAATATGTAATGTCATTAACTGTATGACATGAATTAAACTTGCTAGAATAAATAAGCAAAATATGCACACATTAAGGTGGAGAATATATTTAGGGGGAGCAATTCCCATTTTTTGCAGAATTAAAAAGAATAAAAGGACATTGTGCTATTAATCAAGGAATGTTTTGTCATCATTAAAAAGAGACAGATTGTTGGCTCCATTAGTTTTTGATGATAATAAAACATTCCCATTTCATTTGTGTCTAATATTTTTACTTGAATGTGCAGGACAAAATTATATGCAAACAAATAATCTATCGTTAAAATGCACATATCAAAGAGCATAGGGCTAAGGAAGTCACAATTGAACAACAAGGCAAAAGTCCTTTAGTCGATTAATTGAGAGTTAGTCAGCTAAGATTTAAATCAAGGGTTGGCGGGCTGAAGAAAGTTGAGAAACAGAACCAACTTAGTTGACTAAGAAATGAGTTAGTTGATTAAATGCTCTATGCTAGAATCTGCGACAAGAAGACAGAACCAACTTAGTCGACCAAGAAGAAACTTAGTCGACTAAGAGCTCTTTGTCTGCAATTTGAACCAGAGTATTAGAAAACAGATTAACGGCTAAAACCAACTCTCAACTGTTTCCAACGGCCATAAAGTGCCATTAGAGTTGTTTCTCTAAGCATAAAAGGGTCTTCCAATGGTTAGAAATCAGTTCTATGGAAGTTTAGGAAGAGATTTGAGTCATATAGAGCTGAAAACCAAAAACTCTCCTCTGCACTTTTTTGCACTTAAACGCCAATCTTTTGTATTTGTATTCTGCACTCAACCTTATACCATTTAGATCAACCTTGTGATCATAGGTACTTTCTTTTACTTCTCTTCTTGTATTCTTAGAGTGAGGGAGTCACTCTAAGTGGTTGTTTCAAGCTAGGTATGCTCGAATGTGTTAAGGTTCTAACTTAGCCTCCAAAAGTTAGGTGTTGGGTTTTAGTTTAGCCTGTGAAAAACTATTGTGAAAGGTTTTGGCTGAGCTTGGTAAAAGTCATTGTAAAGCTTGGTGAAAGCTTGTGAATTTCACCAGTTCTTAATGGAATTGTTTAGAAAATCCTTGGTTGGATAATCAAGGTAGTGGATGTAGGTCTTGGACCGAACCACTCTAAATTCTTGCGCATTGTTTACTCTGTTTTTATTTTCTTTGTTCTGAAAATTAGTTCCTCATCTTGTCAAGAGTCGATTTGTGCTATTCACCCCCCCTTTCGCACATATAATTGGGACTAACACATTGCTGATGCCACGTCTCAATAATACAATGATCATGAACTTTTAGGAACAATGCTTCGATGCATAAGGATCTCATAATTGTATCCCAATACAATTCTGTAACACCCCGTACTTTGCTATGTTGACTAATAAAACTTATCGGATACCAATTAAGATTAATTAGAGTGTTTAAGAGTGATGAAGGGTGGAGAGCATATTCTAGAATAAAATATTCCACATGCGAAGTAATAGCAATTAAATAATAATATTTTTATTCAGAAAGAATTAGCGATATAAAAAGTGATTCGAAAGTGAATCGGGGCATAATAAGACATTTTGGGTGCCAATGAGACAAGTGAAAAATTTTAGAATAAAATAATATTAAAATATTAATATTTTATTTAGTGTCGAAATTTTTCATGAAGAAAGAGTATATGGTCAATCTAAGTGGGGGAGAAGAAGAACGAGGAAATTTTGGAGAAAAATGACGTTAATGCGGCCCGCGTGTCTTTATTAAATAAAGCTAGTGTAGGTAAGTAAATATTTAAATATTGCGGTGATATCGCGTTAAAGCATAAACTTGATAATTTATTGATACAAGTGTTAAGGAAGAAAAATGGAAAGAAATTGGAATTAAAAGATTGTGGGAGGATACAATTAAAAAAGGTGAAAACCTTGGAGAGTAAAATAGTAATTTCACCATTAGTTTGGTCAAAGCTTGCAAAGGAAGCTTTGACACTTCATCCTTATCCCATGGCTAGTAGTTATCTCCAGCCACAAGATATTTTCTTCTCCTCCTCCATGCTCCCACGCTATTTTCATTCTTCCATGCCATTTTCACATTGCCACCATGCATTTGAAAAGAAAAATGGCTTTGTCTTGCAAGGAAAACCATACTCTTGGAAAGAAAATAGATGAGATCAGTTGGAAGAAAGGAGAAAGGAAAGAAAGAAAGGAAGAAAAAGCTTGGTTTTGGTGATTCAAGCAAGGAAAGGTAAGGATTCTTGTTTTTAGCTTGAGTAAACTTTGAAAATGAGTTAGTGACTAAGAGAAATGTCTTGTGGCAGCAAAGATTGGCTTGATTGGAGTAAAATTGGTGGCATACAAGCCAATAAACCCGTGGATACATGATGGACTCAAAGTGGAAAAGGAAAGTGGTAAGCTTAACACTATGTTTAAAGTCTACGGATAATTGAATATTGTGAGGAAATAATTGGGCAAGTGTGGGCAGCATATGAATGTAAATTGTGGCGCATGTAAACTTAGGAAATGCTTGATGACATTAGATTTATAATTGCTACTATATGCGAGGTTATCATGTGAAATTGATAGTTGAACTTAATAGATACCATTGGAAAGGATTAATATGTGTGCTAACGCTATAAACAAGTTACCGGTACTTATAATCTAAAGAATTACGCAAGCAAAGGATATTAAGAACCTTAGTAAAAACGTGTCAAGATGCAAGTTAGTAGAATGAGGATTCATGATTGAATGAAAAAAAGAAGTGAAAATGATGTACACTAAATGTATTAAATTTAATTTGTTGCTAGGAAAGTTTACCGTGGTGGCGTACCGGGCGAGGTAACAAGTGATCGGCAAGTAGAAATAGTGAGAAACACACCCAAATCAATAGCGACGAAGCGTCCCGCTATTGTGAGATGAGTAAAGGGTGCCTATTTCAAAACTTTCCATAGCTATATAAGGTTATATGTTTTATAAACGTTGCCAAATTTCATTAAATGCAATTGGGGAAAGTATGAGCTGTCAGCTTCGATAGGCGATTTCTAAATGGATTTATAATGATTTATACATTGTTATTATGGAAAGAATGGGCTGGTAGAACTTGTAGGAAATTATGGATGCAAGTTGTTTTGAAAATTGTTCTAAATATATTTATAGATGAGCTATATATGTAAAGTGTTTTAGAAACTGGGAAACAAGCCTTTTATAATGTTTTGCATTCAAAATCTGTGCCTTGTATTTTAGTGTGATATGCATAGTTTAAATGCAATTGTTAAATGATTTAAAATGCAAGTTTTGAGCACCGATTTTAGTCCGATCTTTGAATAAGAGAATACACCATGCCTTTTTATGTGAAAAGTAATTTGAAAGGTTATTGAACCTTGTCTTCAAATGGTTTTAAGCAAAAGACTTGGAAACCTCGATTTGATTTTTGAAAATGGTTTTGACAAATCAAGTGCGTCGAGAGTAGGTTGACTGTCACTTCAGTTAAGTGTGACCCTCGTGCACGAGTGAGCTCTAGCTAGAGAACCTTTAGGTCATCGACGAGAGGTTAAGCGTGGCAGGGGCCATGACCTGTGATATGTATATGTGGCTAGGTCACAAGTGATCCGGTAGAGTGAGACTCTCAGATGTACAGGGTAGCGACCGTTTCATTCTCCGATGTCGGCCAACATTGTGGAGACTGCCATGGCTATGGGAATTCGGTGGAGTAAGACTCCCAGATTGTTATTACGTGGAAGTGGGTCCACGTGTTGATATTATACTTTCCTACTCGAGAGCCTTGTGAGTTTTCAACGTGTACTCTCTTGCATGGTGGAGAGTTAAGATTTTCTCTGTAGCTCCCATTGTTTAAATAAAAGCTTTCGGTGCTTACTTGACAAACATGAGTTGATTTAGGTGGCCGTACACTTTGATTTCTTTACGCGCCACACATTTTGGGAGCATGCTTCCCTTTATGCTGTATTTCATATTTTGATGGCAATGATGCTTCCGGTGATCGAAACTCTTTCTGTTACACTTATTTTTTGCATTGTTTTGCCAAAGAAAGCATTTTATTATGATTTTATGATATTATTTTTTCAAGGCACAATTATCCTCCTTGTGGTTTGGTTTATAAGATTTGCATTTTATATTCTAGTTTTATCATTCAAATAATCTGCTTATTGCTTGTTTCCCATCTTCTCCCCACTCACAGAGCCGATGATCACTAAGTCTATGAGACTCACCCCCTTATTTCCCTTTTGCAGATAGTGATCGGCCTGGTGTGCAATCATCGGTACTTATGGCCCTTCGTAGATAGGTAAAGGCATCTCATAGCATTTCATTCCAAGTCACTCAGCTGCTAAAGGTCGAGTTATAGCACTTTGTTTATTTAATTGTAAATGGATAATGGCCTTAGTATAAGTATTAAATTGGAGACCTTAGACCTCATTGTATATACTTATGATTTTATGTTTTAAAGATTCAATTGATTATTATAATTATGGTTCAAGTTATGATACAAAAGTATATGGTTTAAGCACTAATATGGAATGGTGATAGTATATAGTGAGCTAATGGGCATTTATAGCAAGGCTTGTTTGGGATTAGGCTGGTTTACATGCCAGTCTCGGACGCTGGTAATGGCCGAGGAGCAATCATTACAAATTCCTTTGCGAGACATATATAGTTCCATAGAGTTTATTTACATATGTACAAAAGCAATTAAATCACAAACTAATATATAAAGAACTACCTCAATGTTATTATGAATAATAAAATGTCATACATGAATATCTCAAAATTACAGTTCCCATACAACCACAAATTAACTTGTAGGGCTAATACTAATAGAAAAGAGATCAGAAACAATTGAAGTAATGATTTTTTGATTTCCATGACTAGACTAAAGATATTGATGTTAGGAAAAAAGGATGATGGCTTACATTGTCTAGTGTTCCTCTACACGCATGGACAACTAGCACTTTTCAAACGATTGTAGAAATATTTGGAGAATTTGTATCGTGAAGGATAAAAAGTGTTAAGCTTGTGTCATTCGAAAAGGCATTCATTGAGATAAAGACCCTTAAGAAGGAAAGAATAAAGGAGAAGATAAGGATGATAATAGGAAATAGAGACTATTTGGTGTTTGTGACTGAATTGTTCCTTAATGTAGAACTTGAATTTCCAATCTATTCATCTTGTAATGGATGGGACATAAAGTTTATAAAAAGCATTCAATCTGTTGCTAATGTTATGTGGGTGGATGGATGTTGCTTTGAGGAGTGTGGTAAAGATGATGTCAAAGTTATTTCAAAGAACTTGATGGCAATGGATTTCAGTGAAGGGCCATAGAAAAATGTTAATGGAGAAAATGACATAACTACTTAAACAGGGGTGGTATGTGAGGGTCCATTATTAGAGCTTTGTGGTCCTAAGGAAAAGACATATGAGCAATCTTTTTCTAATGAAAGCTTGAAGATATAAGTGGGCTAGATTAATGACCCATATAATAAAGTGAGTTCCTTTGGCCCAAAAACTGAAGTAAACTATATGGGTGGACTAGGTGATAACGTAAAGCCTATGGGTGGACTAGGTGATAATGTAGAGCCTATGTTTTTATTGGAACCGAACCATAGTGATAAGGAGCCCATGACGAGTGAAGCTGGGTTCAAGGTAATGACCCATGTGGCGCACAATGAGGGCCTGGCAATGGAGGAACTTAATGTTTAGGATAAAATAAAATAATACCCTCAGCTTTTAACTATAATTACACAAGGTCAACTAGTTTTTAAAGTGAATACTTTGCCCCAAAAGAATATCTTTCACTGGACACATAAATTCAGCTGTTAGTCAATCGTTAATATTTCTATTAGTTTGATGATGTGGCATTACTAAAAAAATAATTTTACCCTTTATTAATTTTAAAAATTACTAAATTATAATGTTTAAAAAAATATTTCCATCTTACCTTCGATCACTGACCATCTCATGATCAGCCACTTTATGGCTAGATCTTGTCAAAAAGTGCCAGATTTGACTAGATCAAGATCCCCAAAGGAGCACCCATCGTGGTTCTCCTTGGGAGCATCTGTTTGGTGCTCCCCAACATGGGTGCTCCTTAAAAGCACCTGACATGGCGCTTTTCATGGAGCACCCAACATGGTGCTTTTAGGGAAGAACCGATCAGGTGCTTTCTAAGGAGCACCCAACATGGTGCTCCTTTGGAACACCGTTCACATGTTCCACAGAGAGCATAAATCTAGTGCTCCCTAGGGAGCATTGATCTTAGTGGTCTTGGGAGCACCAAACATGGTGCTTCATGAGAAATCCAACTGAATTTGAGCTAGATCTGACCATGGGGTGGTCGGTTAAGGTAGGGAACATCGTCGACTGGCCTAAAAAAAGAAAGACATTTTAAACATTTTAGTTTAAATATTGATGTCGTTTAGTTGTTTAAAACGAAGTGTCCACTTTACAAACTAGTGGACCCTGTGTGTAATTATGGTCACAAGTTAAGGGTGGTAGACTATTTTACTCTAATGTTTGTCTTGAGGGATCGTGTCACGACCTGATTTCCAAGCCGTGACCGGCGCATGGACTCAATGGACGAAGTCCATTAAGCCCAAGCAAGCCTATCTATATTATTTTGCTCATTATTCCATCAAAGTTACTAAAGTCACATTTTGTAATTTCGGACCAAAATAATGCTAACCATTTTCGACTTTTAGTGACATACCAATCCAAATATACATACATTGTCTAAAATATATGTCTTAACAATTTACATCAGGTTTGACCATACATATCAAAAAGAAGACTCGATTTCCAGCGGAGAGACTCAAATAAATGTACAACTACTGAATGCCAAGACACCTACCAAGGGTTGAATATACGAAGACACCTCGACCTAGTTACCTGTCACGATCCAAATTTCTGAGCCATGACAGGCGCAAGGGCCCAATAAACATAGTCTATTAAGCCCAAGCAAGCCTATCGATTTATCCTACTCATCATTCCATCAAATATCGCTAAGTCACAAATTATAACTTTAAATCAAAATAGTAATAGACATTACCAACTCGTATTGGCATTTCTCATTTATTATATACATACATTATCTGCAACATGTATTCCAATAATGTACATTAGGTTCGCCTATACATCTCAAAAAGAAGACTTGACTTCCAACGGAGGGACTTGGATGAATGTACAGCTACTGAATGCCGAGACACCTACCAAAAGATGGACAAAAGTCTACAAGGATACCTCGTCCTAGTTACCGGCTGCCTCGTGATCTGAAAACATGAATTTGAAATGGTGAGTATAAACCTAGTGAGTGAACAAGGAAGGGAACAAGCAACAACAAAGAAAAATTTAAAATCATGATGCACTAGTTTCAAAACAATGCAATTTGGTTCATTCCTAATAAAACCCCTTATCGAGCCCTTCAGTGATTAATCATTTGAAAATCATGAACCCATACATAGCGAATCATTTGAAGAATGAAAGCTTCAATATTGCACAAGCAAGCCAAATACGACAACGAATCTTCGCTGCAGAGGAAAGGCATTCTTGCTGCAGCTACGCTGCAGCGAGAATGAATTTTCGTTGCAGCGACGTTGGAATTTATTTATTAACCAAACGAGGGTTTCTCACTAAACCTCATCATTTTAAACTTAACTCTTTTAATCCTTAATGTTGGAAGTCCATGCTCCCATATGGCAGTAAAGAAGTGAAAGATAAGGTAGCAATTGGACAAGATAAGAGACCAAAACAGAAAGTTTTTCGCTGCAGCGAGATTCAATCTCGCTACAGTGAAATTTCTACCCAGAAACAGAATGTTTCTCGCTGCAGCGAGAAGCTACAGTTTCATTCTCACTGCAGCGAAAATGCATCCTCTGTCACGACCCGAAACCTCCCTCGGGCCCATGACAACGGCCGCGATGTTCCGATTGACACTCATTATCCGAAATGCCAATCGGAACCTCGCAAGGCTAACAAATCAGTTTCTTGCCTTTCTTGTGAGCAATCGTTGTTAAATATTGAGTTTTAAGAAAATATAAACTATTTTAGATAAAAAACAATCAAAATAAAATTTTCGCCACATAGGGGTATTTTGGTCATTTTTACTAAAAAATTTTGAAACCTGATAAAAATACAACGTATGGTAGAAAAATATCCACTGCCGATTTAAAATAAATTTTTGTAATCTAAATCATCCATTTAGAGTGAAAAGTTGGCTAACTAGACTAAATAAAAATATTTGATAATATATTTCATTTTCTTATAAAACAATTTTTATAGAACTATACATAAATAATTTTTGTAGCGTGAGAATGAAATAAATTCATACATACTATAATTTACAAAGTTATAATGTACAATAATAATTACAATGACAAGTGGCCCATAAATACACCCAGTATTGGTGATAGTAACCTACTGTCTGTGGGATAGAGGGGTCAACTGGAATCCTCGACAAAATCGGATATCTACAAGCTACCACAAGCCTGAAATGTTTGGAAATGAGGTGGGTGAGATTTTACAATCCCAATGAGTAAACAAACATTATCATAAATATCTAAAGGCGAGTAAAATGGAGGCAAGTTTAAACAACAAATCACAAACCATTTCATAAAGTTTTCAATTTCTTTCTTAAACCATAAAACATTTGTAATTTACTAAAACAATTGTCAAGGCTTATAACCTTTATTAAAAACATGGCTCAAGCCAAAATCTAGTCCTTGGGGATACCTTGGCCGAGGCATCTAACCGAGTCCGCCAAGGTTGTTAAGATATTTACATGTTAAACACATTCTAGTTTTGAAAACAAGTCGTTCCTTGACGTTGGCCGAGTTACAAATTCATATGGGGGTTCGACGTGAAGTGAACTCTAACACTACCCCGGGAGTTACCCTCCTTGCCTCTACAACCAGAGTAACTATGAAACCGGGTTTACCATGCCCCTCTAATAGGCAGTCCACGGAAACCCGTCACTATAGTGACTAAACCCACCAATTTTAATAAAATTTCAACAGTATAACATGGCTTTTATTTATTTATCCAGCCTGTATAGTAAAAGACAACTTACATTCTATTCCCAATGCAATTATAAAATATAGCCACATATACTCATATATCATAAGCCATTCATAAGAAAATATATTTTTCAAGACAATTGGTAGCCTCCAATTACTCAATTTCATAATCAACACAATATATTTTTATTTGTCACATTTATTTCTAAAACATCAAAAATCTTGTTTTAATCTCATTTTCGTTTCATAAAATACATAAAGAGCATTTAAAAATAAACTCTAGATAATTTACAACAATAATAGGTTTACTCATCGTTTGTACAAATGAAATGCTTCCTAGGTGCCCCGATCACTGTTGGTCGAGTACGACTTCCTTGCCTTTACCGGAAGGCTCTCCTCATAGACACATTGTAAAATTTACCCAATTCACCACATTGATGATAAATCACTATATAATTGACTTAAATCCTATACTAATGCATGGTATGAAATGCAATAGCCTAAAACAGCCTAATCGTGGTATTAATCTATTTTTGGCACTTTACCCGATAAATTGCTAACGCACTCCATTTTAGCTCTAAATCGTCCCATTCTCTCTCCAATATTTCTAACCATTAAATATCAGCCAATAACCTTCTAAAATCACCAAAATCAGTTCACTTTCCTACTTGGAAAATTCAGCCAAAAATGGGACATTAACTCGGTAAATTTTCTACTTTGTTTTTCTATCACATTTAACCATTTTTCATCATTTTCTCTTTATTTCTCTTAGAATAAAAATCAGATCATCATCATTGTACCTCATTGCAGATTCGGCCAAGGGTGGGTATTGTGAAAATTTAATGCTTTCTTGCCTAATTTAATTTCTAAACACATTTAACTAACTAAAACTATCAATTTAACTAAAAATCAAAACCTAAAAATTTCAATTTCTCCCCCCTTGAAATTCAGCCAGCCCTTGATGTCACTTTTAGATCTCTCTCCTCAGGCATGCTAAATGGAAACAAAGGCATAAGAAAGGTAGAAATCAAGCTAAAGTCGAAAAATCTTACCGTTAGACGCGTAAACGGGCGAAAAATGCGAATTCCCCTTTGAATTTTCTTGTTTCTCTTTGGTTTTTCTTTTTTTCTTCCTTTTCTCTATATTTTCTCTCTTGTTCACCCTTATGGCCGGCCATCACTTAAAATGGGGTTTAAATGGACTGACTTTTTATTAAAATAATATTAAATCATTAAAAAGTGTCATGTGTCACTTTCCCATTGGCCAGTTTTTAAAATTTCATCCATTTGTTTCCAAATTTTCACCATACACTTGTTCCACATATCCATAGCTTAGATAAAATTCTCAGACTTATCCAAAGTCTCGGTGGAGTAATTTTTGAAATTTACACTTTTACCCCCGTAAAAGTGAAAAATTACATTTTTGCCTAAAAAACTGAAAAATTGCCCATAGACATATTTTTCATCCCTTATACTCATACTATTCTGCAATTTATCAAATTTGATCTAAATTCTCTCAAAATCTCAAATTTTGTTCGCGGGTGGCAAAATTACGATTTTGCCCCTACACTCCAAAAATCACCAAAATTAAACTTTTTCACTTCCTATCATTAAATTATACTCCAAATAGTTAATCTTGGTCAAAAGTTTCACTCCATGATCAAATTATTATCTTAGGTGGTAAAATGATGATTTTGCCCCTAAACATCAAATTTTTCAATTTTACCCCTAATGAACCCTCGAATTCCGAACAATCATTTTTAGTCATTCTTGAACTATAAAATATTAAATTTCATCCTACAATTTCTATTTGAACTAGTTTGAGGTTAAATCAACTCAAGTGTACCATTAGGTACAATATCGGGTTTCATCTATTCTTAGGTGCTTTCCTAGCATAATAACATGCTACTCAGTGCATGTATGTCATGACATGTGTTTATAGGGTCGGATTTTACATCCTTGCTGCAGGGAGTTTTCGGCCAGTGTACCCCTCCAAATCCGAGAGTTTCTCGCTGCAGCGAAATACAGGGCATCAATGCAAAATTTACTTTCTCCCAAATGAAAAACCACCCTACCAAAAGGTCCAAACCAACATGAAAACACATAACAATTTCTCAAGGTTTAACATGTCAAGTTTCACATGCATTACAACCATAACCCATTATCCATCAATTTCCTATAACACACATATTTACATATATATATATATATATATATATATATACATATATACCCATCACCATCATCACACCATCCCATCATCATCATCACCAGCTCATGCGCACTCCCTACTCGCACATGGCTGGGTCATCACCGAGTTATGCGCACTCCCTACTCGCACATAACCGGGTCATCCTTGGCTTATACGCACTCCCTTCTCGCACATAGCCAAGTCAATATAATTACACAACATTATACTCAAGCATACATGTATATCAACATAATGCAGCCACATAGAAATCCATAATAATCACATTTCATAACATAAACCTTTTCTCAAAAGCTTGTTCCCAAGGCATTCATTTTCATGAAAAATTGTATAAAATCATTTAAACACTTTGTCAAATCCATCATATTCCCAAAATTAGTTTTGAAGGTAGTCCACTCACCAATTGATTATAGAACTTTTAATTGACTCAAATTCCCCTAATGATCCAATTGGAATGATGGTGCTTCCTTAAAAACTAGGATCACATTAACATAAAATAATAGATTAATTTACACACTATGAACTCTAAAAGCTATGTCTTAGCTAGTTTTCAATTGCCACTTTAAATGGCTATCTATGTTCACTATCTTAATCACTAAAAAGTAATGAACATACTAAACAATAAAACAGCTCATAAATCACAATTACTAGCCATTTTCTGCAGCTAAAATCAAACTTGGTGCATCACTCACCCTAGGGTTCCTTTGTAGTTGGATTCTCTTCTAATAGCTTCCAAATCAATAGAGTGATTCTTTTTTTCTTTCTCTAAAATGCCCAACTAATGAGAGAAAGTATGAAAACAAGATATTTTAAGGTTTTTCAAGTGAGAAGATGAAATAGCACAAGGGTTTATGGAAGGGTGCACCAAAAGCATGAAAATTGGAGCTAGAGAGAGAAAGTTGTGGAAGTTTGAAAGTCAAGCTTCCATGGAGTTTGAAGAAACGTGAGAAAGGAGAAGGGAAAAAGAAGACCAGCTACTGGAAAATTCAAGAAGCTGCTGGAAATTCAAGGTATTTATAGGCAATCTTATTCTTTCCTTTAAAATTACAAAAATGCCCCTCCACCAATTAACTTACTCTCCTCCAATCTTTTATGCAATCTTTTTGCTCTTTTAACACTAGGACAATATCCATAATGGTCTAAACATGATCGGGTTCATAAAAACTTAAAATTTTAACCCGATGTGAAAAATGACCATTTTGCCCCTACTATGAAAATTATTGAAACTTCTAGTTTTTTCCGTGTTTTCATCAGCATATATCATTTATACTGTCTTATGCCTATTTTGGCCTCAAAATATCATAATACTTTCTTCTGGAAGCTTATTAGAGAAAATGACGAAACTACCCCTAGCCCATATTATTACATCTATATTTAGTTACAAGCCTATAGAAGTTGGATTATCACATTACCAACTGCCTCTTGATCTAAAAACATGAAGTTGAAAACGATGAGTATAAACCTAGTGAGTGAACATATGAAGGGAACAAGCAATATAATAAGAAAAAGTTTGAAATCATAATGCACTTACTTGAAAACGATGCACTTTAGCTTAAGTCCTTATTAAAACCCTCAATTTAACCCTTGGTTGATAAATCATGTGATGATAGAGAATTCATATTCAACATGAAATTGGAGAAGTGGAAAATATGGCAAAAACCCGCCAAATGATAAGCGGAACAGAAAGTTTCATTCTCACTGCAGCGAGAAACAGAGCAACAAGAAAGACTTCCTTTCATCCCAAATAAACCATTTCACTGCAATGCAAATCAATTTAGAACACTAAAAAATGTTCAAGGTTCAGTAAGCAGGATTCCACATACATTATAGTCCCACATGTTATTCATAAAATCTTTATTACATTAATACATGTGAACATATGCAAACATATATGTATATATATACATCCACTGCCTCCCCAACTCATGTGCATCCCCCCACATCGTGCACATAGCTGGAGTCATCGTGTCACGACCCGGAACTCCCATCGAGCCCGTGACAACCGCCGCGACGTCTCAATTTACATTCATTACCCGGAATGTCAACCGAGACCCCGCAAGGCTTTAATATCAGCTTCTCATTTCCCCTGTGGGTAACTGTTTCCAAATACCACATTTTAAAAGATTTTAAACTATTTCCAACTTAAACAAATGAAATATTAATTTCCGTCTCACAGGGGTATTTTTGTCATTTATCCCAAAAATCTAAAAAATCATCTAAAAATATAGTATGTAAGTGGAAAACACATATTTCATAATCAAAAATAATTTTGGATGTCTAAAACATTCGTTTAAAATGGAATTATGACTGTTATAATAAAATAAAAATATTAAATAAAATATTCAATTTTCACATAAAAAGATATTTTAAGAACACTGTATAAATAATTTTTATAGCGTAAAAGCAAAATAAATTCTTACATACCGTAATACAGATAACCAAAGTATAGAATTTAATTTACAGTGACACGTGGGCCCACGAATGATCAAAAGTATCAAAAGAAATGAACCTACAGTCTTTGGATGTGGCAAGTTCAACTGTAATCCTTGCCGATATCAGTTATCTACAATCTATTCTGAACCTGAAATGGGTGGAAATGAGGGTGGTGAGATTATAAAATCCCAGTGAGTAAACAAACATCACTCAAAATATCTAAAGTCGAGTAAAAGGAGACTATTAAAACATTTCATCAAACTGTAATTTATCATCTTTCAACTTATTTCAACCAAATGAAATCAATTTATTTAAAGCAAGTAATCAGTATGGCTTATGAATTTCTTAAAAAGCTTGGCTCATGCCAAAAATTATTATCATACTCAGTTATTTGGGATACCTTGGCCGAGGGCTATCCCAACTGAGTCCGCCAAGGCTATTAGAAAGTCATGTTTTTATTTTGAAAACATAGCCATTCCTTGACGTTGGCCGAGTTCCCCTTCACGAGGTGGTTTGGCGTGAAGTGAACTCTAAAAGTTATACCTCAGGAGTTACCCTACTCGCCTCTCCAACCGAGGTAAAAATATAACAGGATTCCGTGCCCCTCTAATAGGCTAGTCCACAGAATCCAGCCCACTGCAGCAGGTCAAACCCACCATACAATAAAATTTTGACAGTATGACAGGGCTAATATATTACTACCCAACCTGCAGGGTAAAATAAAGCAATTCATATAATTCATAAAAAACACAGCCCAGCCAGTCATGCCAATACAATAACATAAGCCATTAATTCAATTTTAAATTTACAACATATCAGTGGTCTCCAATTACTCTATTTTCAAAATCGTTATTTCGTTTCAAGACAATTTATAAAATATTTTCATTTAAACTCATTTTGTTTACAAAACATAAAAATTTACCATTTGAACTCATTTTCATAAAATTCACCAAAACCGAATAAAAACATACTTTAGATAATTAAAATGATGGTAAGGTTACTCACCGTGTCTAGAGTTAGGATTTTCGAAATACTCAGACTATTGGTCCTCGGGTGCAATTCCCTTGCCTTTATCAGAGGACTCACCACCTTGACACAGTACAAAATCGAGAAATTCACCACATTGGTACTAAATTGAAATTAAACTAATTTAGACTACTAATGCTTGATATGGAATGCAAAAATGTCTAAATTTTTGTCGAAATGCGGTGTTAGCCTATTTTGGTCTTTTACCCGATAAATCGATATACGCGTCCGTTTAAACTCCAAATTAATTTTTTTCAGTTTCTATACCTCAATTGCACCCAAATTGACTTAATGTCCCTCAGTGTGGTGCAAATTATCAGTCCCGATAGCAAATTACAAAAATACCCCTAGTGGGTAAAAATTTGTATTTTTGCTCCAAAAATTCCCATTATTTTTCTAGGCTCATAATTCATCATTATTCATCATAATTCCTCAGATAAACATCAAGATCAGCAGCCAATATTTCCCTAGAAAATTCAGCATAATGGGTTTCAATGGGAGAAAATTATATCTTTAGCTTATTTTTGCTATATTTCAATATAACTTAACTAAAATCACTTAATTCAATTATAATCAACCAAAAATCAAGCTCAAAACTCATCCATGGAGGTTTGGCCAGCATGGGTGTCCATACCCACTTTCTAATTTTTCATGGAAATGAGAAAAAAATGCATGGGTAGTGAAAATCACAAGGAAAATCAATGAAATTTACCTTTTTAATGCTTGATTTCTTGATTTCTCTTGATTTTCTCCAAATTTTTCAGGTAGGATTCTTGTTTTTTTTTTTCCCCTTTTCTCCCCTGGTTTGGACAGCTGAAGAAGATGAGAATTCCGGAATTTTTACCTTTTTAAAGGCTAAAATAATATAATATTATTTTATTCATTTTTTTAATGTTTTATTAATTCCTTAAATTCTAGCCATCCATTTGTTTCCAAATTTTCACCATACACTTGTCCCAAATATCCATAGCTTAGGTAAAATTCTCAGACTTATCCAAAGTCTTGGTGGAGTAATTTTTGAAATTTACACTTTTACCCCCGTAAAAGTCAAAAATTACATTTTTGCCCCAAAAATTGAAAAATTACCCATAGACATATTTTTCATCCCTTATACTCATACCATTCTCCAATTTGTCAAATTTGATCTAAATTCTCTCAAAATCTCAAATTTTGTCCGCGAGTGGCAAAATTACGATTTTGCCCCTACACTCTAGAAATCACTGGAATTAAACTTTTTCACTGCCAAACCCTCAAATTATACTCCAATACTCAAATCATACTCCAATAAGTCAAATGGGGCTTAAAAAATTCTTTTCTAAAAATTCCCATTGTGTCCTTGGGTGGCAAATGACCATTTTGCCCCTGGACAGTAAAAATTCTAGTTTGACTTCAAATTGATCCTCGAACTCCAAATTACCATATTAAACCATTCTGGGACTTTAATATTCTTAATTTCATTTTAAATTCTCTATTTGATCTAGTTCGAGACTTAAATTAACTTAATTGTACCATTTGGTACATTGTCGTCTTTTAACGATTTTTCTTTCAGGGCTTTCCAAGTATGCAAGCATATTGTCAATCATATGAATGACATGGAAAGTATTTTATAAGGTCGGGCTTGACAACACTACCCCCCTTAAAATAAAATTTTGACCTCAAAATTTCATGTACTGAACTCAGAGAAAATGTGGGGGTATTGTTTTCTCATCTAATGCTCGACTTCTTATGTCCTCCCCTTTAGAGGGAATTTCGATTTGTTCACCTCATTTACCTCCAATTCAACTCAAGTACGTCGCTTATGTCTATTATTATCCTTTAAAATCATATCATAATAACCTTCACAATTATGATCTCTTATATTGAGACATTAAGCATGCTTCTATTACTATCATTAAGCTTGACCCATAACTCCATCTCAATCATACCAATTTCGATCGCATTTTACTCTTATTTAGGTATACCAATCACTATCTTATTACTTCATTCCATATCAAACTTCTCGACTTTCATTCATTCATCCTATCCTCATACACTATTGTGTAGTTTACAACATCATTAACACGCCATACTCATTCCTGTACATATACTCAGCGTTCAGGAAAATTAATGGCTTTAATTATTTCTACTTATTTCATGTTTACTTTGCATTTAGGAAATTTCAATCTTCTTAATCCTATTAATCCATCTCATATGGCTTAATCGTACTATAGATTATATTCCCTTAACTATTTTTCCAAAATTCCTTAGGTCACCATAAATCGTCTTCTGATAAGATTCTTAATCGTTACATTATCTATACAACTCATCAAATATATTGAGTTCAAATCTTGAACCACTAAAACCATTATTCATTTAGTTGGGTACATCACTACTCCACACATACATATACATATACATTCAAATGTCTATATTCCTCATTATGTATACGAGTCTCTGTTTTCAAATGCCTTCAGACTAATTTCTCTTAATTCATTCCCATCCACAATCAAGATTCAATAGAATAAGCTTCATAATTCATACAAATTCTCATCATGCCTGTGTATAGTTCCTCATCATTTATATACTTATATTCTCTTCTTATCGTTTCCAATTATATGCTTAAGTTTCCTTGTACTGTATATCATTGCATCACAATGTCATCTCCATTGAATTATAATCTATTATGCGTGTATGTTTTATAATCCCATTGGTATCTCAAAAATTTATCTTGACTTGATCATTGCATCTTATGCAATACTACAATTCCTAAAAGTCATCCTTATTCCTCGATTATCCTTCATGTCTCCTATATATTGTATCCTTATTGCATTTCGATATTGATTTGTCACTTAAAACTCAGATTCATTTGAATCATGTATGCCTGACGCATTTTCGAATTCCAATTCCCATAATATATTAAGAAAGTTTCATTATCTGACTTCATTATCAAGGTTAACTTCTATCATCCTTTATTCCACTCTTTCATATGAATATAACATCATTCTTCCTTAACTAATTTACAAATTGTACTTGAAATTACAAGACTTGAAACTAAATTCTCCTCAAGTACTTTTTAATGTTAATACTTATACCACTCTCAGCTTATAGCTTCCTTTTTATAACTACATAACTTAGTGCTTGCTTTCACAAGATCTATGGCAGAACTTCTCTTGAGTATTTCCTTAGGGATATTTATTTTAAATTTATGTCTCATAACATATGATCATTTAACCCGTAACTTAGCCATTTGGCTCCTTAGCAAGTTTCAAAGTCACGCATCTTATGCCCATCATGTATAACTTATAATTCTTTCTCAAGGGCGTGTAAACATTCTTGAAACACTTAATCACTTATTTACTCTTTTATACACCAAGTATATCATTTCCATAAAGGCATGCCCAACTACTCATGCTTCAATTTATCTCCATGGGTTTCTAGCATGTCACCTAGTTTACTTGTGTTGTTACTAATCCTTTCCTTTCAACAAGGTCAAGACAAGATCAGTATATTCTCATAACAATATTCTATATAAACTCATTTGCTATATCATTATTGAAATCTTTATTTACATTTTCCTCACTTGCTATTGACATCTCTTATCAGTATCTCATACATTCATCTAACCTTTCGCTCGCTTCCTCTTTAGTCTTTAACAAGACTTAATCTCTTGTCTTCTTTATTTCTTAAGATTTGACTTCAATCATCATATTATTCATCTTAACACTCCACATGTTAATTTATTTTTATGTAGCCATCTTAAAAATTCTCTAACTTTTCTTTCTCTTACATGCCAATATATATAAGGCAATAAAATAAAAAAAAACTTTGTAATTTCACTCATCATCTTTATCTTAATACCTCCCAATGCACTTAAGACTCCAAACAACAAAGCTTAGCATGAAAACCAATGACCATTCTTCAACTCGTGTGTTTCATCTTCATGCCACTCTCAATTTGCTCTACTTTCTAGCCATTAGGGGTTCTTAACGTGACAGCGTTTGATAGTCAGTACTGTGGCGTTGCAACGGTTTGAATTCACTTTATCTTAGCAACTCTTCCACCTTTAAAGCTACTACCTCAATTATTCACAATCGTGTGGCTTCCCTTCGAGTCTATACCACAATTAGCAAGACTAACTTTCTATCACAAGTGTGAAATCAAAACATTGATTTAACGTATTTTTTTTTTGCCACTAGCATTCATATATCTTTACCATAACATTTAATACGAGTTTGTTTAAGCAAAGATCTCCAAATTTATTCATAGCTACATGTATCTCAAATTGCTCATCACTTATCATCAGTCCATAAATCCCACTCGAAAATACCCTTTCCATATTGTATAGTGATTTCACCATATAGCATCACTGCACGATGTTCCTCCATTCTACTATCATGGATACTCCATAGAAATTAATTAAAAGATTTACGTACCCTAACTAATGCTAATTCCATTTAATCATATCTTAAATACTTCAAACTTGTAAATTACAACTCCAAATGTATGTCCATATATTGATAATCTTTATATATTTCATGATCATGAAAACTACAACTTACAAACTAGCTTTCTATCATACGTACTTTATTAGAGCACTAATTTCAACTTATTTAATCTACCCTTGGTGGTATGTCAAAATCATCCCTGTCTCGGTTGCAATCCAGAGGAACCTCTCCTCTGTATATCCGTATGAGTTGGTGGAGATGGAGCAGCTACCGTAGCCCGTCCTAACTGTGGACAATCTCTCCTAATGTGACCCAGTTGATCACAATGAAAACATCGTGCAGGCCCTCTGCACGGCCCAACATGATAATTCCCACAATTTCTGCATCTACGTGAACTTCCTGAAACAGAAGAGTTTTTGCCCCTGTTTGGTGGCTGACTAGAAGATACACTTAGATTTCTCCTTTTTGCTAACTCAGCTCGCAAACTCCTATTTTCATTTGCAAGCTTCTCAGCTCTTAAAGCCATTCGCACCACCTTTTTAGCCACGGTTGCGTCCGACTCACCCATAAAAGAAACACAACTATGTTGCCTAGCCTCTTTAAGCTTCTTAGAATCAGAAACATCCAGCACTAGTGGTAGGACAGGAGGTGGGGATGGTAGTACTAAAGGAGCGGCTAGAGGAACTGTAGGAAGAGCTTGACCAGCCTGAGCCTGGCCAGCAATAGCAGTAAAGAAGGTTGCTAATGCCTGAACTGCCTCAAGAGGCATAGCAAGAATACTAGTAAGTGGTAGAGGAGGTGGAGGATGTGGAGGAGTCTTGGTTTGTTCAGCAGTAGGTGCTGCCCGAATGGTGGATGCAGTCAATTCCTCCTCTATTGCACCTAACTGACGACGTTGGAAACGACCTCTTCCCCTTCCAGCTGATCTAGTGAAAGGTGGTTGTTCGCGTCGAGGAGACATAATAATCTATAATAGGGAACAAAGTGAGTTTAGGCAACCTCAGGCTCTATATGCTTATGCATGTATTTTATTCAACCTAACCTAACTTAACTCGGGGCCACACTGACACTGTAAATTTTTAAAACAGCTTTAAAATAACTTTCAACCCAAAACTCTAATCTTTCAAACCAACAGCTCTGATACCAACTTAATTGTCACGACCCGGAACTCCCATCGAGCCCGTGACAACCGCCGCGACGTCTCAATTTACATTCATTACCCGGAATGTCAACCGAGACCCCGCAAGGCTTTAATATCAGCTTCTCATTTCCCCTGTGGGTAACTGTTTCCAAATACCACATTTTAAAAGATTTTAAACTATTTCCAACTTAAACAAATGAAATATTAATTTCCGTCTCACAGGGGTATTTTTGTCATTTATCCCAAAAATCTAAAAAATCATCTAAAAATATAGTATGTAAGTGGAAAACACATATTTCATAATCAAAAATAATTTTGGATGTCTAAAACATTCGTTTAAAATGGAATTATGACTGTTATAATAAAATAAAAATATTAAATAAAATATTCAATTTTCACATAAAAAGATATTTTAAGAACACTGTATAAATAATTTTTATAGCGTAAAAGCAAAATAAATTCTTACATACCGTAATACAGATAACCAAAGTATAGAATTTAATTTACAGTGACACGTGGGCCCACGAATGATCAAAAGTATCAAAAGAAATGAACCTACAGTCTTTGGATGTGGCAAGTTCAACTGTAATCCTTGCCGATATCAGTTATCTACAATCTATTCTGAACCTGAAATGGGTGGAAATGAGGGTGGTGAGATTATAAAATCCCAGTGAGTAAACAAACATCACTCAAAATATCTAAAGTCGAGTAAAAGGAGACTATTAAAACATTTCATCAAACTGTAATTTATCATCTTTCAACTTATTTCAACCAAATGAAATCAATTTATTTAAAGCAAGTAATCAGTATGGCTTATGAATTTCTTAAAAAGCTTGGCTCATGCCAAAAATTATTATCATACTCAGTTATTTGGGATACCTTGGCCGAGGGCTATCCCAACTGAGTCCGCCAAGGCTATTAGAAAGTCATGTTTTTATTTTGAAAACATAGCCATTCCTTGACGTTGGCCGAGTTCCCCTTCACGAGGTGGTTTGGCGTGAAGTGAACTCTAAAAGTTATACCTCAGGAGTTACCCTACTCGCCTCTCCAACCGAGGTAAAAATATAACAGGATTCCGTGCCCCTCTAATAGGCTAGTCCACAGAATCCAGCCCACTGCAGCAGGTCAAACCCACCATACAATAAAATTTTGACAGTATGACAGGGCTAATATATTACTACCCAACCTGCAGGGTAAAATAAAGCAATTCATATAATTCATAAAAAACACAGCCCAGCCAGTCATGCCAATACAATAACATAAGCCATTAATTCAATTTTAAATTTACAACATATCAGTGGTCTCCAATTACTCTATTTTCAAAATCGTTATTTCGTTTCAAGACAATTTATAAAATATTTTCATTTAAACTCATTTTGTTTACAAAACATAAAAATTTACCATTTGAACTCATTTTCATAAAATTCACCAAAACCGAATAAAAACATACTTTAGATAATTAAAATGATGGTAAGGTTACTCACCGTGTCTAGAGTTAGGATTTTCGAAATACTCAGACTATTGGTCCTCGGGTGCAATTCCCTTGCCTTTATCAGAGGACTCACCACCTTGACACAGTACAAAATCGAGAAATTCACCACATTGGTACTAAATTGAAATTAAACTAATTTAGACTACTAATGCTTGATATGGAATGCAAAAATGTCTAAATTTTTGTCGAAATGCGGTGTTAGCCTATTTTGGTCTTTTACCCGATAAATCGATATACGCGTCCGTTTAAACTCCAAATTAATTTTTTTCAGTTTCTATACCTCAATTGCACCCAAATTGACTTAATGTCCCTCAGTGTGGTGCAAATTATCAGTCCCGATAGCAAATTACAAAAATACCCCTAGTGGGTAAAAATTTGTATTTTTGCTCCAAAAATTCCCATTATTTTTCTAGGCTCATAATTCATCATTATTCATCATAATTCCTCAGATAAACATCAAGATCAGCAGCCAATATTTCCCTAGAAAATTCAGCATAATGGGTTTCAATGGGAGAAAATTATATCTTTAGCTTATTTTTGCTATATTTCAATATAACTTAACTAAAATCACTTAATTCAATTATAATCAACCAAAAATCAAGCTCAAAACTCATCCATGGAGGTTTGGCCAGCATGGGTGTCCATACCCACTTTCTAATTTTTCATGGAAATGAGAAAAAAATGCATGGGTAGTGAAAATCACAAGGAAAATCAATGAAATTTACCTTTTTAATGCTTGATTTCTTGATTTCTCTTGATTTTCTCCAAATTTTTCAGGTAGGATTCTTGTTTTTTTTTTTCCCCTTTTCTCCCCTGGTTTGGACAGCTGAAGAAGATGAGAATTCCGGAATTTTTACCTTTTTAAAGGCTAAAATAATATAATATTATTTTATTCATTTTTTTAATGTTTTATTAATTCCTTAAATTCTAGCCATCCATTTGTTTCCAAATTTTCACCATACACTTGTCCCAAATATCCATAGCTTAGGTAAAATTCTCAGACTTATCCAAAGTCTTGGTGGAGTAATTTTTGAAATTTACACTTTTACCCCCGTAAAAGTCAAAAATTACATTTTTGCCCCAAAAATTGAAAAATTACCCATAGACATATTTTTCATCCCTTATACTCATACCATTCTCCAATTTGTCAAATTTGATCTAAATTCTCTCAAAATCTCAAATTTTGTCCGCGAGTGGCAAAATTACGATTTTGCCCCTACACTCTAGAAATCACTGGAATTAAACTTTTTCACTGCCAAACCCTCAAATTATACTCCAATACTCAAATCATACTCCAATAAGTCAAATGGGGCTTAAAAAATTCTTTTCTAAAAATTCCCATTGTGTCCTTGGGTGGCAAATGACCATTTTGCCCCTGGACAGTAAAAATTCTAGTTTGACTTCAAATTGATCCTCGAACTCCAAATTACCATATTAAACCATTCTGGGACTTTAATATTCTTAATTTCATTTTAAATTCTCTATTTGATCTAGTTCGAGACTTAAATTAACTTAATTGTACCATTTGGTACATTGTCGTCTTTTAACGATTTTTCTTTCAGGGCTTTCCAAGTATGCAAGCATATTGTCAATCATATGAATGACATGGAAAGTATTTTATAAGGTCGGGCTTGACACATCGTGTGCATCCCCCCACATCGTGCACATCTAATGCCGTCGTGTGCATCCCCCCACATCATGCACACGGGCAATATCATCATCCGCCTACCTCACCATCGTCATTACCGGTATGTGCATCCCCCCACATCGTGCACACACACGGTTATATCTATTACACAATATTATCTACCAATGTACTATACATATATATATATATATATATATATATATCAACATTATACCGAAACACATGGATTCATCACACTTTCCATTTCACAACATAAAAACATTTCATAAAGGCTTGTTCCCAAGCATTTTTTTTTTTGAAAGAGAATTGGATAAATCATTCAAAATATTTGTCCAAATACATTCACATATCCCAAAACAGTTTTGAAATGCAAGTTTACTCACCTGTCTTTGTTGATTCTTAAAGCAGCTCCAACTTCCACTAATGCCCCGAATGGTGATGTGGGGTTTCGATGGAGCCTATCACACATTAACATCACAACCAACTTAATCACATAACCATAATTCTAAAAGCTATCTCCTAAATCATGTTCCACTAGTTATTCCTAACTAGCTTCCAAATACCATCAAGTGGCTATTTATTTGCACTATTATAATCGCTCCAAAATGAATAAACTACCTCAACTACACAACACTCATAAATCTAACTATTAATCATTCTCAACAACTAAAATATCAACTCAATTTCAATGCTCACCTTGCTAGATTTGCAATTGAATATCTCCTCAAGAATTCCCAAACTATTATAGAAGGTTTTTCTTTCTCTCTCTAAAACCCTAGTTAGTGAGAGAAAGTATTGATCTAAGACATTTCAAGGGTTTTAAGGTGAAAGAGTGAAAGAGCATAAGAGGTTCTATAAAAAAAATGCACAAAAGCATGAAAATGAAGGCTAACTTGAGAGAGTTATGGAAGCTTGAAGAGTACTCCCATGGAAGGTGAAGAAATGTGGGATGGGAGGAAGAAGAAGAAGATGAAGTGCTGGAAATCTGTGGAAGGTGCTGGAGAATGAAGATATTTATAGTTAAAACTTATCCAATTGTTCATAAAATTACAATAATGCCCTTAGCAATGCCACTTGTCTTCCTCTTGTTCTTGTGAAATCTTTTACTCTTTTGACACTAGGAAAAGGTCCAAAATCCTCTAAAAGAGGTCCCTTAAGTAGCCCCCAAAAGTCTTAGCTTCAAAAACCCCAAAATCTTGTTATTTGTAGAATTTACGATGAGGGTCGCGGCTCTCAATTTCTAGCGTCGCGGCGCTTAAACATTCTGCCAATTTCAGTTCTTCTAGCATAGTCCTTTCACTTCAACAAAGATTTTGACCACCTTACCGTCAAAAATGGGCAAAGTGATAAACATCAAAGTTGTAGCCCTGCCTCTTAGCTTTCTAATGGTCTAAAAATAATGTTATTTGAACTTCTGTAGTGCGAGATATACTTGAACAACCAAAACATATGCAAATAAGGCTACTATTCATTATGCACCTTTCTTCACCAATTAAAATTATTTTTAATTCTACTCCTATAACGACATAAAATAATTATAAGTAACGTAAAGCTAGCATCATTAGCTCAAATTAAACCTTTAAACATAAGTTTCACCTCGAGTTACGCATCTATGAAGGTCGAGGTTTCACAGATCAAATGGACCCAAGACCTAAACTCACATAGTAGGGTTTATTATTGTGACCTGATTCCATGCAGAGACTTATTATTGAAAGGCAAAGTAAAATAGTAGGGTTTAATGTTAGATTTGGATGTTGAAGAAGGTAGAATATTATACAAAAAAAATTAGTGAAAAAAAGAGAAGAAAAAGCAAAAAGATGTTAATGGTTTGATGGATTTTGTTTTGGTTTGGGAATCATCCTGTTGGGTGAAAATTGGGGTTAGATTTATATTTTTGTTAGTGTTGCAATGACCTGTGCTCAATAGTGGTTTCCATCAAGTGAAATTTTGGGCTGGCTTCTATGTTGTTTATGGTGTTATTTCCTTATCAGGTGTTTCTAGTTTTTAGAGACAAATATGTATAGTCTTCAGGCATTGTATGTTTCCTTTTCTTCGGTTACTTATGTCTTTATGACTGAGCAGCTATTATGCAAGGTCTTCCTTAGAATGACCCTCTACATTATTAATAAAAGGATTTCCATTGACCGAGAAAAAAAAAAAGAAAAGCTGAAAATTCAATGAATAAACTAATAATTGCAATTGAGAATCTTGTTAGTGCACCTTGACACATATTGTGCTCAACTCTGTTTACTTAGGTGCGAATATTAAAATCACTTACAAAATTTGCCTACTTAAGCACCAATATCAGATCCCAAAGATGAATGTGGAACCAACTTACAGATTCCTAAAGAATAAAAAATGATGATGTCAACGCATTTTGTTAAAAATATGGCAGCTGACATAATGATCTAGAGTATGTATTTTTCCCAATTACTTGTCGAGTTCTCGATAATGTACATGAAAGTATAAGGATTAGTAATTTTGTTACTAGAGGTAAAAGACTATTATTTTAAAAGATTTCGTCATTTTTTTTATTGGTTAATTTGGAAAAGAGGGATTTGAATTTAATTTTTGAACAAAGTGTATATATACATATCATTAAATCAAATATTTGAACATAAAAAGAATCTTCATTTAATAGATTAAAAATTTAGTGTAATGTGTATCAGACACAATTTCAGAACTTTATTTTTATTTTTTATTTTTGCATAATTTCAGAACCCTTTTGGTAAAAAAACACTAAAAAATAATTCAATTTTTTACTGAAAATAAACCTAATTCAGTTAGCAATTTAGGATGTTTATTTGGAATTTGCAATATAAAAGTAACTTTATTTTCTTTGTAAGAAGTAGGTTTATGCTGCTCATAATGAAGATGGGTGGATAAGTCACTAATGTGTAATGTACATCCCATAATTATCTACATATCAACATTTTCCCTTTTTTTAGGATGGATTGATGATTTGGTCCCTCTAACAAATTGGTAAATATCCATCTAGTAGGCCTGAAATTAAGCCAAGTTCTGAGTCTGATCCCGCAGTAAATCTCTCAAACAGCCTAAAAGGCAATGTCGTTTAGCGTCGGGACAACACTTGGTTGGAAAGTGCATGATAAACCGTTATTTCAGGTCCAAGGTTGCCCCAAGAACCTCAATTTCCTCAGAAACATTCTCTCATTTATAGCCAAATGAAACCCACCACCCAAATTTTTGAATCCTTAAACTGAACATAACCCTCCAGTTTCTTCTCTCTGTTCTTCTCCTTCCTCGTACACAACCGAGAGCGAGAGAGGTCATGATCTTGGTCTGCTAAATGCCACCCAGGTCATGATCTTCCATCTCACCACCCTTTGAGCACAAAATTGTGATCTTCATTTCAATTTTTATCAATCCCAAAACCATCAGAGATAAGGCTAGGGCTAAGCTTACTTCTTTTTTGCTCTTCTTTCTCTGTATTTCAACTTTTAGGAGATGGCAAAGCGAACGTTTAAGCAGTTTGTAGAACAAGAACTTGGACAAGTCCTAAAGTTTTTCATTTATGCAGTGCTGGAATGGATAATGATATTTGTTCTGTTCATTGACGGGTTTCTTGCATTTTTCGCAAACGAATTTGCTAACTTCTTTGAGTTGCCTATCCCTTGCTTGCTTTGCACCCGGATTGATCATGTCCTTGTACGGAGAAATTCTGATTTCTATTACAATGATTCCATATGTGAACATCATAAGAAGAATGTTTCAACTCTTGCATTCTGTCATGCTCACAAGAAGCTTTCTGACATAAGAAACATGTGTGAGAGCTGTCTTCTTTCCTTCGCAACTGGGAAAGAATCCGATTGTGATACTTACAAGTCCCTTCTGGGGATCCTACACAAGGATATTGAGTTGTTTGTTGATGAAGATCATGAAGTTCATCTGTCATTGCCTGCTGGAAAGAAGGAAAACGAAGGAGCCATTGAGAAGAGCCATGATCATCTTTGTTCATGTTGTGGGGAGCCATTGAAGGTGAAATCCTCCTATATAAAAGGGAAGCATTCATCCCTAGCTCCTGCTCCATCTCCCCGGGCACCAGCCAATCCAAATTTGGATTTGTCACACATAAATTATACGGAGCTCAAGCTTAACTCGGATGAATCAGAGGTTCATGAGGATAATGATCGCTCGAGGGGAATAAGCCTTGAAAAGCCATGTGAGTTTAGAGTCCAAACTACTAGTATTATTCTGTTTTATTTTCCTTTTTCGTTTTTGACATTTTCAATTAATTGTGAAATGATCACTATGCCTTTACGTTGTTCGCGGAACTCTTTCTTTCTTCCTAGCTACCATATATTTTCAATGGAAAAGCTCCAATAAAGAATGTTCCTGTGATATGTTTAGTCATTTTACTGGTCTTGATTCAACAGTCGAAGACGCCAAGGCTGCTACAGAACCATTGCTGATGGATGCTGATGATGAAGATAAGACCCCTAACTTTATTAGGGGAAACAAGTTTTTCGGAATCCCGCTGTCGGATTCAGCAACCAACAGTCCCAGGTGGACAAGAATTACGAGGAAATCACTGCTTGAGAAAACAGAGTTTGCTTCAGAATCTGGAGATGGGCCAGTGCCAAATGAGGCAGAAGGTGATATTTTGCATCATTTGAAGAGACAAGTTCGTATGGATCGCAAGTCGCTGATGGCTTTGTACATGGAACTGGATGAAGAAAGAAGTGCATCTACTGTTGCAGCTAACAATGCAATGGCCATGATTACGAGGTTGCAAGCTGAGAAGGCAGCTGTTCAGATGGAGGCCTTACAATACCAGAGAATGATGGAGGAGCAGGCAGAATACGACCAAGAAGCACTACAAGAGATGAGTAATTTGCTGGCCAAGAGAGAGGAAGAAATTAAGGATTTAGAGGCTGAACTTGAGGCTTACAGACAAAATTATGGATGCTTAAAGGAAGTTGATTTTGAAGGACAAGGAGAAGAGAGTGATGGGGGCTACCGAGTATTAAAACCACCATCTAACTCTTCCTATAATGGAAGAACTGAATGTACCAGCCCTACTCGTAGCCTTAGTGAAGGGTCCAATGCTGGGGTAAAAGCACAGAATGATTATCAGTCTGATTCAATGCAGGATGAGGTCGGAGGGGAAGCCCTTGACAAATCAAAGAAAGCCTCTCAAGGACTCCGTCATTTGGACCGGTTGAAAAATCTGGATAAGAAACTGAAGCTTTCACCTTCATCGGATGGTGGGGATGTTTCCCCAAACTCTAGTAGTGAAAATGATGACTACATGGAAGAGAAGACAGGTAACATGCCTACAAAGACACAAATATAGTACCTTATTTTCAATGCTGCCGAGATGGGCTTCGAAATTTTAGTCTGATGAAATCGTATAGTTGTTCCCTTTTTTCAAATAAACATTCTTCAGGCTTTGCTCAAGCTTCCTTTTCCCATCTTCACTGAAACCATTAAAGATCAATAATTGTCTCTGCATTGTTCCAGGGATTGGAAGTAAAGCGATCCTAAGGAGTGAATTGTCCCGTATCAGTGAGAAGATTGAGGCCCTTGCAGCAGGTGGTGATGGACTCCTGAAACATGTTACTGATCTTACAAACGAAATAGGCAGCGACGGAACAAAACTATTAACAGAAGTTTCCCAGAATCTACAGAAGCTTCAACACTTTGTAACAATGTGTTATTCTGAAAGCGAAGATGCATAATTATCTTCCAAATCATCAGTGGTAAATGTTTATGCTTCCAATAACTTTTACCAGGTTGATGACATGATAATTAAGCCAAGTCCCTTATTTAATTAACCCCCTTAATTCAAACCACTGTTATGAAGAACAAGAAAACAGATGTTCTTAACAAGCAAATGCGTGACTACTTGCCACTCAAAAAACTTGGCAGATATTACTTTAATGGTCTTAGGTTTTTGTTAAATAACTACTTCCAAGAAACTTGTATAGACAGTAGTATTGCTAAACTATATGCTCTTCGAAAGTAAATTAAGATTCAACTAATTGCTGCTACATGTTTTGTTTTTGTTTGCTTCTTTTTCGTTTTAGGATGTGTATAAGATTCCTACTTGATCGTTTTGGAGCCCTCCGCCTTAGGTGCCTTCGACTAAAGTAAGAAGTCTATTGCTATAACTTAATGCACCTTGACTTTAATTTTTGGCTTTAGTAGTAAACCACAAAGTTTCCAACTTTTAAATTTATTTATTAATGAAAGTGACAATATTTAGTTTGTTAATATCGTATACAATGACGATGCATTGAATATAAACTCGTGGTATAGAGTCCAATCACAGCACTAGTGCTAACACATCATTTTGCAGGACTAGCAGCAAATGGAGCTTTGCAACGACTTGGGGCAAGCAAGCTTGTGACCTGCCATGGAATCGATCATCTGAGATTTTAGTTGAGACTTGAAATTAGCGGTAGCCAAATGCTAGGGGGCAAAAAAATGGTTATAGGCTTGATAGTGCTTTGAATATGTCATCTTCACTTTGCATGTTGTTGTTCAACCAGAGTAACACTTGTAGGAGATTTGTTGGCGATGAGATGAGGGGAAGATAAGAAAAGGTTCCCCCCTAATTTTCAAAGTGCTGCTTTGCTTAACTGGAAGGATAATGGTTTCTTTCCTCTTCGTTTTTCTGGTTTTCTCTTTTTGTTGCAAAGAGATGCTTTTTCTGTGATTTGTCAAAAGGAAGAGGAAATTCCGGGGACTGAAAAAAAGTCCTGTTTTCCCAGGAAAATGACAAAAGGGGATGGTAACAACGTTTCCTTTATGAGCTATGTGAGCACAAGCCCACCTTCTCAACTGCGCCTCACCATCTAAAACAAACAGAAAACTGCACCATCCATTCAGAAGAATGCATTAACCAAGTAAGGATATAATTCACTTAAGAGGAAAGTCATAGAATTACTAGTCGTTTGGGAAGAGAAGTGCCACAGGAAGAAACAGCTCTCACATATAATCAACATTTACAATAAAAAAATTGGAACATGCATGATGATTGAAACTCGTAATACAGCAAAAAGAAAAAAAAGAATCCCTTGTTATTCTACTTCCTTCACCTTTTACAATACAAGACAAAAACCTTCTACAAATTAACTCTATAGACTCATATGAATGCAGCACCAGAACAACCAAAAGAATGACAAAAACAGTGGTTTCTTGTCTCTCCCTCAACTAAAAGCCACAACTCCCCGATTTTGTAAGACACATCTACAGAAGCACAACAGGAAATATGAAAATTTGCCAGTAGGAGGTAAGTTAAGGGAATTATAAAAAATAGTCGGGGGTTCTGCGTGTGGTCTCAGGCTCAATCTGACGTGGAGCTGGGTCAAACTGAAGAAAACTTTGCTCCATATTCTCCCCAATCTCAAGTATTGCAGCCATGTTTCCACAGCGATAGCAGTAATTTGGTGCACTAAACACTGTTACCACATTCTTGTCCTACAAAAATTGCAGAGATCAATGTAAACAACAACCTTCAAGAATAAATTACTCAAATATGCTTTCTATTTTGATGAGGGATCCACAAACCTGGGACCAATTATATCCTTCCATAACAAGCTGGTGAGCTCTAGAAATCAGAGTGAGCCCATTTGTGTGGTTGAACTGCCCAGAAATATCCTGTCCAAAGGTATACCCTGCTCCCCGAGGAGATATTCCCCATCCACATCGGTCATCAGGATCAGACCATAAGAGATCACACATTGGACCCTCATGAGGAACCTACACACCCAACAAATAGGAAAATAGTACAATTAGAAATGCAATAAAATTGGGAAAGGCATATTTGATGAGATGACACCGATTAGGGTTCTGCAAGAACAATGAATGAGAAAACTACACTGTTTTAACAGATGCTGCTATTATGATTTTACCTGACGAGCTTCAACACTAATTCTAGAATCTTTGGTGTTGACATAACAAAGACACAGTATTCCAGGGGTTGAGCATGTTTTATGAGTTATGGTCTCTTTGGTTAGTGAGTCAGGCTTATGACATAAGCTTTACTTCAACCTGCCTCTGATTTTCAAAAGATAATAACCGTTATGAACTCTAGAGATGTCAACACTGCACTTTGTATGCATTAATATGTTGTCATTTGGAACATTCCAAAACAATTTTCTGCACAAACTATTGCTTGCAACAAGGTAGACAATCTACTTTTAGACTATAAACTTTTAAGTGCAAAGGTTAAGAGAACTGCAGGTTTACCTCCTGTATACGGTCCAGAGCACGGATGTTATCTAATGTATCCAAAGATGGAGAGAGTCCTCCATGCAAGCAGAAAATCTGCAAGGCACATAAATAGTTGTCAGCTAAGATCTTGGAGATACTCAACATAAGACTTTGTCCGAGAATTCAAACCTGACTTTCAATCAGGGCGGTCAGAGGTAAATAATCAAAAAGGTCAGTGAAATACTTCCATACATTAGCATTTCCATATTTTCTCAAGCATTCATCATAAAATCCATACCTGAAAAGAGAGGCACTTGGTTATTTATTTGAACACAAACTTAATCAGCAAAATTACTAAATAACTTCGTTCCTTAATACAAGCTTTATATGATCCAAGTATGTGCTGCAGGTTTAAGAACTACCATACTCCAATTCTCCAACTCTTACGAGACACATTAGTTTGCATTTGCATTCATTGGTAAAACAAAAGAATAAAACAATCAGTGAACTAATCAAGTAAACTACTTGCAACAAAACCTTTTTACTCCATTTTCACTTTTTATTTAATGACTTTACCATATGAGATCTAAGAAAAATTACAGTCCAAAGAATGTGCATGAGTACTCTTTCGCTCTAGAGTGCAGAAATATGTTCAGTTGACAACAAACAAGACTGTTAGTGCTTTGACTGAAAAGGAAGAAAAAGAAACAGTAAATATGTAAATCTCACACTTGAGTTATCTGGCGGCTCTCATGATTTCCCCTTAAAATAGTTATTCTATCTCTATAACGAACTTTCAGAGCAACTAAAAGAGTGACAGTCTCCACTGAGTAATATCCTCGATCTGCATTCAACAAGTTAAAAGCATAAGTCAGTGCTGTTATGCAAAGAATCTACAAAAGATGCACCAATATATATGATTTGTTGCAATATTGGAGAAGACAAAGGTCAGCATAGACCACATCAGGGAGAAAAAAAAAAAACAGCGAATCAATGGCTCTAGATTGTGGATACAACTCAATCTCAAGAATCTCCAATAATAATTTTTTACAAACTCCTAGCTGTAGAGTAAATTCTTTGCTTTTGTGGCTCATATTTAACAAACAGCACTACCTTGGGCATATCACAGATGAAACCAGACAACATTATATTTATCAGATTCATGGAACTCTCAGAAAAAGGCCTGGTATGGTATAATTTTAATGAATAAACAATGTTCAATAAGAAAACACTCCTCGGAAGTTTATTTATCTGTCCTCCAACAGCTCTATCTTAATTTTGATTAACAGTTCTATCTCAACTCCCTTCCAGATGAAAAATAAATACAAGCTTATTCCCCAAAAACTCCCATATTAAACATTAGAACTTCACTTTGCACAAACTCCATCTTTCAAGAAATTAAAACTAAAAATTACACGCGTATCATTTCCTTTCCTAAATCTTCATTTTATTTATAGTAAATCTCCTTTTAACTTTTCTCTTTTTCAATCAATCAACAATAATAATAATAATAATCTAAAAACAAAATTTCCAAAATATTAAATAAATTGCCAAATCAATAAATCTTCAAAAATAAAAGAGATTATATAAAAATTAGCACACTGAAAAAAAAAACTTAATTTTCATTTGAATTAAGCACTGAAAATTAAATGTAACAAAAAACGGACCTACCTACGTAATCGCCCATAAAGAGATAATTAGTGTCGGGAGCGTTGCCGCCGATACGAAACAGCTCGACCAGATCGTGGAACTGGCCGTGGATATCGCCGCAGACGGTGACGGGACATTTCACGGGCTGAACATTCCACTCCTCCACAAGGATCGCACGTGCCTGCTCGCACAGCGTCTTCACCTCCGCCTCCGATAGCGGCTTGCACTGCATTAAGTGCTCGATCTGACGGTCCAGATCGCTATGGGACGGCATCGTATGGGCAGTTGAGCTTTTCAGTGATTTTTTTTTGTAGTTTTTTAATTGTATGCTGGGGCTTTGATCGGACGGGGGAAGATGAAGCCGGAGATTGAGGATTTTGGGGATCAGGTCATGGTTAGGGTTTGGGAGATTGGATTTGGCCCTCAAGCTCAGTTTTTTGTCGCAGCAATGCCGCCATTATTTTTGTTACCAGGTAATATTTGGAATTTGCGTTTATGTCCCTGGTTTTGCTTCTATTTATGTTTTCTCTCCTTTACAATGGATGAGTCTTCAAGTATGGCTTCAAATTCCATTTTTTCTTTCAAAGATTTTTCCGGTTTATTTTCTTTTGTTTTAATGTGACACCTAGTACCCTCGTATAAAAGTCAATATGACCTTATCAACGAGATAAAAGATCAATGGATGTTGATTTAAGTGCCAAAGAATAGAGACGGGTGAAAAGAGTATTTTAAGATCAAATATTCTACATGCGAAAAAATAATAATAACATTTTTGTCGGAGAAGAATTTGTGAGATGAAAGGTAATTCAAATGTGAATCAGGGCAAAGTAAGATGTTTTGGAGCCCTAGAAGGCTAGTGGAAATTTTTGAAATAAAATAATATTTTATTAATAAAATAATATTAAAATATTAATATTTTATTCAATATCAAATTTTTTCATGAAAGACAAATATATGGTCAATCTAAGTGACGGAGAAAAAAGACGAGGAAATTTTAGAGAAAAATAATGTTAATGGAGCCCGCGTGTCTTTATTAAATAAAATTAGCGCGGATAAGTAAATATTTAAATATTACGATGTTACTACGCTGAATCATAAATTTGATATTTTATTGGTATAAGTGTTAAGGAAGAAAAATGAAAAGAAATTGAAATTAAAATATTGTGGAAGGATACAATTAAAAATGGTGAAAACCTTAAAGGGTAAAACGGTAATTTTTCATAAAAGTTAGGTCAAAGCTTCCAAATGAAGCTTTGACTCTCTATCCTTATCCCATGGTCGACCATTGTGTCCAAGGCATCATCTTCCTCCTTCATCTCCTCCCAACGCCATTTTTGTTCCTCCCCCATAAAATTCAAGATTTTCATTTTTTTTTTCTTGTTTTCTTTCTTTCTTTCTTTTCTTTTCTTGCTCCTTCCTTCTCCTAACTTCTTAGGCATCAAACTTGCAGCTTCTAACTCCAATTTTCAGCACATCTAAACCCTAGGAGAGAGAAAGAAAAATCTCTTTTTATTTTTTTTTTGTTTTCTATTTCTACTCCACTTTCAACAGCACTTGGATTTTTGGCTTCAAATCTTCATTTTTAAGGCTAAAAAGTATATATTTTCAACCCTTGAATTTTTGAATTTATGGGTTTGTAATTTTTAGACTTTATTTTCTAAATTTCTTCAAATTTCCTTTCCTTGAAATTTGCTAGGTTTGGTTGATCTTTATACCTTTAAGCACCAAGGTAAAGAAACTTCAAACTTGAACAATTAGTTTAAAGGGTTTGTGAATTAGACTAGAATTCTAGGTTAAAAGTTGGGTTAGAGTGTAGATTGTATAGTATGTATGTATTAGAATTATTAAATTCAAATTATGACTTGATGGGGGTTGTTATGGCTTATTGGTAAATATAGATTTTAACGGTATTTCGAGACTACCTGGATTGAGACTTTGTGGGCACTAGTTTTGTAAGGTGGCAATAAGGTGAATGAACTTGCATTAAAATATTTTGAAATAAATGATTATTTGCTTGATTGAACCACTTGCAAATATTTTATTGGTTTTTCTTTAAATTTGCATGGGAACAAGCCCTTGATAAAACGTTTTTATGTTGTGAAATATGAATGTGATGAATTCATGTGTTTCTACATTATGTTGATGTGTATGTTACGCATTGAATGGCACTATTGGGTGATAATTGTGATCGTGCGTGTGTAGTGTAGAAGTGCACATGACGATGATAGTGGTGTGATGTGTGAGTGCACACACTGATGATGATATTGCTTGTGCGCGATGTGGGGGTGCACATGATGACTCTGGCTATGTGCAGTGTGGGAGTGCACATGAGATAGGTGAGGCAGTGGTGGTATACGTGTTTATATATATATTTGTATATTAACTATATAGAAAGGTTTGGAATTAATATGTGATTGCATTGACTGTTGAAACTTGATTATTGTCAGATGTGTTTAATCTGATTTTCGTTGCAACAAGATTGGATTGTTATAGTAGTGAAAATTCCCCTAATTTCATCTGCCTAAAAATTTCGCTGGAGCGAAAATTCATTCTCGCTGCAGCGAGAAACTCTCGGGCAAATGGCCTTAACCCTTGCTCTGGATTTTGCCGCAACGAAAATTCATTCTCGTTGCAACGAGAAACTCTCGGGTAGTTGGGTAAAATGCTTGCTCGAATTTTCGCTACAGCGAAAATACATTCTCGCTACAGCGAGAAACTTTTTGGTTGTTGGTTCAAAATTTTGCCCCGAAGTTCACTATAGCGAGAATGCCTTTCCACTGCAGCGAGATTTGCTCTGCTATGCTTGCCTTGCTTGAACTTGCTAAATGTTTTAAACTGAGTTAAAAAAACAGCATGGCATCGGGTTTTGTTCATAATATACAAAATTGCATTGTTTTTTTAAACAAGTGCATCTGGTTTTCAAAAAGCTCTCCATATCATTTGCTTGTTCCCTTCCTATGTTCAATCAATGGGTTTATACTCATCCATTTCAACTTCATGTTTTAGTTTTCAGGTTTGTAGATAGTTGGATCTCAGGTAGAGGCACTTCCTTCTGTTCATCTTACGGTAGGTTTACCAGAATACTCCATGATAGTATCCACGCTAGAGTCACTCCACTGATAGTCAAAGTCCTTGTATGTGTATATGGTTATTTAAATGTAATTCATTGGATTTGTTGTAAACATTGCATGCTTGGTTTGCATGATAATGTTGCCATAGGTTGGCAAATAGTAATATTATTTTGTGAATGGTATTGTTCAGTTGCCATGACTTATTTTAGAAAGGAAATTATTTTTGAAAACAATGAATTAAGAACCTTAGAGGTAAAAGAGGAACAAGTGGTCCAATGAACAAGTTTTCATATAAAGGCTTGCTTGGGCTTAGTGGGCCACGCCTATTGGGTCCTTGCACCGATCATGGCCTGGGAATTGGGCTGTGACATTTAAATTCTTAGGTTTTTTATTAAACTTTTGAGAATGCTATTGTTCAAGTTCTCCAATCAAATTTGCAAGAAAGGCATGGCGTTTTTCAATTTTGCATCAACTATTTCATAAATTAATGTTCAAGATATTTCGATGTCTACATATTTGTGTTGCACCTATGTATGCAAGTGTCACGAATCTCATATCAATAAAATATGAAATGAATGGGATGGTTTTTTTAAGTTTAAAAGTAAAGAATCTCCTCTTCAATTAAACATATCTTATGAATTAAAAGTTATGGATAGTTTACTTCATTTTAAAATATGAAAATGAGTTTTAATGTTTTGTAAAAGATTAAATGATTTAAACAACTTAGAAATTAAAAAAAAAAAATTGATGTGTTTATGAAAGAGACATCACTTTTGATATAAGTTGTAGTTTCTACCATAATTTACATTCATGTTTCTTCAACTCCTAAATTTATATTTTTCTTTAACTTTTAGCAGTACCAATTTAGTTTGATTGATTTTAAAAAATATTTTCTATTATTTTTAGTAACAAATAAATAAAAATAATCTATAACTATATATTAAAGGAAATCCCAACAAAGCTCTCAAAAGTCGAAATCTAGCTCTTTGTTGGTTTGACATGTGGCATGCAGAAAGGGGGGTTTGTTTTAGGTTTAGGAATTGTGTTTTGTTGTAAGGTTTACTTAGGTGGGGCACATGCTCGATGCTTTTAGACTTCTTCTCGAGTCGGCTTAGGCGGAAGGCATGGTTAATCTTTTTCTTATCTGTTTTTTTTCCTCTCATCCTCTTGTTTCTAGACTCACGTGAAAGTCTTCTGGTTTCTTGGGATTTGGACCCAACCACTCCATTCGTGTCACATTCCATTTTGTGGTAAGATATTACTGACGCATGAACCCAAAAGGGTATACCCCGTTAGGCTCAAGCAAGCCTCCTTACATTCATTCATAACTTAGTCCATTAACCATAATCATCATACATAAAGCTATTGGGGACTTAAATCATGATGACTCATACGCAACAGAATATTATTAAAATTTTAATCCCCTAAGCCATAGATCACTTTAATTGAAACTAATCTAGACAAACCACAAGAGAAATTTTGACATACCTAGAAGTCTTCTTTCTTTGGTGGAGTCCTCCTTGACTTTTTTTTTTTTAACTTATGTACACCAACTAGGACTTATCAAACCATAGCAGCACAGTTGTCCTACCTCTAATGGTGATCCACATAGTGATTTGTCGATATCTCTTCATTAAGAGTGTGTGAATCCCTAAGCCGAAGTTTGTACTAGTAAACTCTCAACTTTGAGCTCCCTTGTGTTTCTTTCTTTTCGACTGGGATCCTATCTCAACACATGAGAAAATAAAATAGAACTTTTCTTTATAAAAAAGGCGGCTAAGGGATTCTTTTATAGAGTTAATTGACCTACTTTATAACCAATAAGGATTATAAAATGTCTTGGGCTAATTGGGCCTTTATTTAATACTCCATCAAATCATATTTGATTTAGCCCTGATACTTAATTGGATTAAGCCTTTATAAAATCAATTAGATCACATCTAATGAAACTCAAATTAATTTCGACAATTCACCTTATGTGTGTGACCCATTAGGTTCTTAACATGTTGGTAATAAATATAAATTAATTTAATTAAAATTTTATATTTATATTTATAGATCATGAGCGGCATCTAACAATACATCATGACCACTCAAATGCCAAGAGAGTCAATATGATTTGAGTAACCTTTCAGTGTGTAGTATCTCAATGTAATTCAATCCTTTCATCATATATCCCAGATAGATAGAAAGCCTGGCTTGGTGTCTACTTTCTAACTTATCCATATTAGTCTTACAGTTTCTATATTGATCTATCAAGATTGCCTTAGCCGAGGACTTTTAATCGATATAAGCATGGAGCAAATAAGATATGTCCCCTTCAAATCACTTGGGGTGATGAATCCTCTCTGGACTACTCATTCATCTTTGCATGCTTCATGCCATACCCAAAAGTACCCTGTTTAAGCATCTGGTCACCTCTAAACCAGTAGAGGTGGAATTAAAGCATGACAATTCACATACAAGATGACCTGGTATCACAAGTCTAAGGATTACTTACACTAATAACACATGAGAGTATTTCCATAGACACTTGAGTGAAATACGAAATGGAACTCTAACAACGGGTCATGTTCAGTGAACTTGTTCCTTAACAAGCACCCACATACTATCCCTAAGTATCTCACATACTTCAACCTATGAGATCAATTGCTTACTTCTAAAGAAAGGAGGCTTGAGCATTGTCAATGCCCTTATTCTTGACAAAATAATGACTAGGAACATATTTAGGAACAAGGCTTTGATGTATAAGAATCTCATAATTATAACCTTTATAATTTCTTTGCAAGGCCATTATTTTCCAAAGACTTTATCTACATAAGTCTCTCATAACTCTTTATAAATAAACTCATGGATAAAGAAATACCTCAATCATTATATAAAATATCCATAATGTATTTAACATGAAATATGACTAATTAATGTAGTGTTTTACAAGCACAAAATCAATTGGCTTGTAGGGCTTACATTAACAAAAGCCTACAATCTTAAACACATGCATGCATCTATAAGCAACTTTCACAATTATAGAACTTCTCAACATAAACTGTGAAAGTGCATTCATTTCATATTTTCATCAGAGTGTCATAATCTCATACACTATAACATATAACTTTCATCAACACCTTCGAGTGTCCATATAGGCTTTCGAGCCACTTTCGCACATTTATTCATAACATTCATATGTAATTACCAAACAATGGCTGCATCATCATAAACATGATCAATATCCATAACATAAACATAAAGTAAAGACTTATTCGTCAGCGGAACATGACTCAACCTCTAAGTTCTAAGTGGTTGCTAAATCACCTACTAAAAAATGAACGGATCACATCTCTATGACACTAGCTTTTAGCAAAAGCATGCTATCACTAATATATAACAAAAATAATTGGGGAAAATAATGTGTGAGTTACAAAGACTCCATGAGTGGATACGGGGAAGGAGACAAGCCAAGGAGAAGAGTTTTTTATAACCATGCACTTGTAAACACATATGATTCATAAAATATTTCTTCATTCACATAGAGATATTGAAACATGGCAATTAAATACATTTCAAATAGAATTGCATGGAAACCAAGTGCATAAACTATTAGAAACCATTTGCCTTTGAATATCCCTTTAAAATCACTTAAAAATCCATTTTTGTAAATAACATATCAATATATTCAAGAATGTATCAATACATTTGGGAATCTATCGATGCATTTCATAGAAAATGCCTCTTGTGGCATTCTGTCCAAAATGTATCAATACATATCTCACATGTAACGATATGTCAAGCATAGAACTCGACTTTTTGGGAAAAATTTTACACATAACCATTCCTTATGTCCCTCTAACTCATAGGACTATCCTTTAGGCTAGACAACTAACCATCATTCATTCAGCATAATCTAACAAGAGCTATATCATCAACAACATGCATACATTAAAAAAGACTCATGAGCATCAATTCGTAAAACTTTCTATTAAACCATAAACATTTCCTAACTATGAGTGGTCCTCGCCCCATTCAAGCAAGTAATGATTTAATCCCCACTACTTGAGATTCCTAGTGCGCTCTTGTGAGTGGCATATCAACCTCACCCACAATCTTGAATTGTTTCCACCCCACTCGGGCAAATAGTGATCAATTAGCACTATTGTCATCTATAAGTGGCGTATCAACCTCACTAGCAATCTTTGAGTGGTCCCACCCCACTTGGGCAAATAGTGATTAATCCCCACTATTGTCGTAGGATTCCTCAAGTATAGGATCGTTCTCATCCATAACTTGCATCATAAAGTAAAAATCATTCTCATATCTAGCCCATAGTGTATAAGAAATTTTCAACACATACATCTCACGACATACATTTCGTAATCTCATAAATCATTCCCATTCTTAGCCCATAGTGTACTTGATATTCTCAACACATACATCTCATGGCATACATGTCATAATCTCATAAATCATTCCCATGCTTAACCCATAGTGTACATGATATTCTCAACACAAACATCCCTTGGCATACATGTCATAATCTCATAGATGGAACACCCATCAAACCTTACATTTTGTGTACATCATACCATTCATCTCATTTGAAGGGAAAACATTTAAAGGGACTTGTCCCCCATTGTTGAAAACTAATACATAATAGCATATTGACATGCATAGTAGATTCACAAACAATTGGAAAACCAATGTTTTCAATACACAATTAGTCATTAGTTTTTTTTTATAAGATGGATTTTATTAGCCCAGAGCCAATGTGCTATTGCTAGTTTCTAGTTGTAATTGCCAAGGACTCTGATTGGCATGAAAAACTGGCTTGGTAAACAAACAAAACAAAATTACAAAGACAAAGCTACTCAAAGAGACTTTGGCAGTAACACAAAGCATATAGTACAAAAAACTCAAAATCAAGCTACATAAAACAAAACCTATCAGCAAACAAAGAGAGATGAAGTCAAAAACAGAATCAAACCATCTAATAACTACCTAAAATCTAGACATTAGTAAATAAAGGTCAAGGCGTCAAGTCAAGCGTGTTCTAAACAAAAACAAGGACTGAAGACCCCTTGAATGCAAAAGGTGACCATGCTAACTTCAAAAACCAGGAAGCGAAGAAGCTCACAATGCCAAAGAAAAACCAAACCAAAAATACAATGGCAAACAAGCAAAACCCGAACATCACCAGCATCACCAAAGTAAACATCGACACCCACCAAGACACGATTGCAGCACTATTACGACCCAAGTCTAGGACATGATTAGTATAAAGGTATCGATGGGAATTACCCTTTTAACCCATGTAAGCCTAAATAGTAATGAAATCGGGTATTCACATGCATATCAACATAAACTTGATTATTAATGCATAAGAAAATATATTAATCATTCAGCACACTCACGTGCTCACAATGCGGAAGTAATTAAATATAATTTAAAGCATCAGCCATCTTGTGGCAGATACATCCCATAAGCTGACTCATGGCAACAATCTAGAGTATTAATTATTACATGATATAAACAAGGTCATAATTCATAATAGTTTGAAATACAAAAACAGACTCGAGCAATGGAGTTCTACACAAATGAAAAGGCTGACATCTACTAGATGCCATGACGATCACCTACCGAACCAACTATAGAAGATTACTCTTCCCCAATGGACAGAAAGCCAAGCTATCTACTCCACTAATCTAAAAAAAAAAAAGGGTAACAATGTGTGAGTCACAAAAACGTTGTGACTAGATATGAGGAAGGAGAACAAATAATGGGGAAGAGTATTTAGAAAAATACACTTTCAGAAATATGTAAATGGGCAATTATCAATATTTGCAAAACCCGCCTTATTAGGCATAATCATAAGTCGAGCCTCGCTTACCCAAGCGTACTCATATAATAATCTCACTTTTCTAGTGTGTGAAATAACCTTATTTTCAACAACCTGACCAAGCCTATAGTTTCCAAGTCCATTATCTTTCAAATGACATCAGAAAACATATGCTCACAATCATTCCAGGTTCGATATCTTTCAATTAGAACAAGGATAGATTAAATGTCTTTTTATAAAACATAGTTTATAAAATAAGATGTAATCTTCAAATAATATTTAAAGTTTGGAATCCAATTTGAAAAGCTTAGTAAAGACATCAATTCAAGAGCATTTGATATGTAATTTGAAATTCTCAAGACTTAAGATTGAAACCAAACACATTTCCCTTTTTAGAAAAAGTTTTTGAAAACATTTAATTTCACAAATAAGCCTGATCTATTGATATATGAACCCGATGTATTGATAAATAGCATCATTTATTGATATATTCCTTGAACTTATCGATAGATAAGAGTCAATAAGCAATTTGAAGGTTCTATGTTATATCTATTGATATTTTAAGAACAAGTATCAATAGATAAGCTACAAAGAGCAAAAATTCAGCCTAGAACTTATCACTAGGACCTCAAACATGTTTATAAATTGACCATAGACAAATAAACAATATTTAAACATCATATAGCAATAGGCATAATACAATTCACCAATTCAATCATGAGTTCAATAATAATTTAGTCTAAATCCACACATTAGACATGTAATAAATCAAAATAGAGCTCTAGCTAAGGACATCCAAACCACCTAGTTTCATTGCACTAAACCAAATAACCCGTTGCTCTTAACTGATAACTATTCATAAAAAGGGTAGTACTTCATTAGCTACCAATATCCAGCAAGTCTCAAAATTTCTTAATTAGCTGAAGCTGCCACTCATTGTACACAATGGCTTGTGCCTCTTGCCACTAGCTGCAGGTCCTTACATTGATAGGCTCCAACAACCACAATAAATAATTCAATGTACAGTGTATAATCACTCAAGGGATATAATTAATCATCAATATCAATAAAGGCTGAGACAATATAAAACCATAGTCAATCAACCACACAACATTTTATAATAAATGACCATAAATACCATGGCATCATCAAGGAGAAAAGTATTTCTCATGCTACTTTTAAAATCCATCCATCACACATTAATCATTTGCAAATGAGATGTTGAGATATAAATACAATTAAAAGGCTTGTTCCCCATTTTCAAATGCTCTAGGGAAAGTGTAGATAATACATTGTTTATTAAGAAAAATGAGGCTAATTTGATTGTTGTTCAAATTTATGTTGATGATATAGTATTTGGTGCTACTAATGAAAGGTTATGTGAGAATTTTGTTAAAAAAATGCAGGGAGAATTTGAAATGAGTATGATGGGAGAATTAGAGTTCTTCCTTGGTCTATAAATCAAGCAATGTAAAGATAGAATATTCATCAACCAAGAACAGTATCCCAAAGAAATGTTGAAAAAGTTCGGTGTGATTAATATGAAGTCAATTGGAACTCTTATGAGCACCTTCACAAAGCTTGAGAAAGATGATAAAGGAATAGATGTGGACCAAAAACTCTATAGAGATATGATCGGTTCACTTCTTTATCTTACTGCAAGTAGACTTGATATATTATTTAGTGTATGCCTATGTGCAAAATTCCAATCATGTCCCAAGGAATCACATTTGACTGTTGTGAAAAGAATTTTTAGATAACTCTTGGATAATCAAAGCTTAGGCTTATGGTGTCCAAAAGGTTCATCTTTTAATCTTTTTGGTTATTTTGATGCTGATTTTGCTAGTAGCAAAACTGATTGGAAAAGCAGTAGTGGTCCTTGTCAATTCCTTGGAAACATGCTTGTGTCTTGGTCTTGGAAGAAACAAAATTCTGTTGCTTTATCAACTGCTAAAGCTGAGTATATATCACTAGGTAGTTGTTGTGCACAAATCTTATGGATTAGGCAACAACTAAATGATTTTGGAATGGCTATGCATAAAGTTCCCATTTATTGTGAAAATATGAGTGCCATAAATATCTCTAAGAATCTTGTTCAACACTCTAGAACCAATCACATTGAAATTAGACATCATTTGATTAGAGATCATGTGCTTAAGGAAGACATTGAAATAGATTTTGCAGATACCCTGCATCAATTGGCTAACATTTTCACAAAACCATTGAATGAAGAACAATTTCATAGAATTAAAAGAGATTTAGGGATCATTGATGCTATTGAGATTTGAATTATGATGAAATGATGATGTTCTTGACGATATATATATTGCTTGATAAGTGTGTCTATTGCTTGCTGTAATTGATTAGTGAACATTCTAGGTAGTTAAAGGACCTTACATAGAAGATAAGATTCATTCTAATAAGTTAAGAACTTCCCTAATCAATTGAAACAATTTTATGTTATAGGAGTTAACTTGAGTCAGTGAGGCAATAATTAGTTAGTAACTCCCTTAACAGATTAATACAAGTCTAGTAGTTAAAGGGCTTTTGAGTCAAAAACATAGTAATCGATTAAGGCCTCCTTTAATTGATTAGAGGATAATTGTGAAAGAGATAAGCTATCACATGGGATTAAAAAAAAAAAAAACTAGGCAAGTGGTACAAGATAGCTCCCACTCAAAATGTAGGTAACCGATTATAACTCCCCATAAAAGACCCCCCATCTACTTAGAAAGTCCGTTACATTGAAAATCAATATCCCAACAACCTTTAGATTTTCCTTTCCATATTTTCCTCTGAAACCCAAGAAACCTTAAAAAAGATAATCCCATGGCAAAAAGTTCTTTCACCCACAAAGTAGTTGAAAAAGGGAAAGTTAAAAGGAAAACTGATGATTCTTCATCACATTCCCTCAAAAAGAAAAAGAAAAAGAACACACTACAGAAGAGAATGAGAAAAAGAAAGAAATAAAAAAAGAGAAAGAAAGTTGAAAAAGAACATTTAAAGGTTGAAAAGAGTGTTGTGAGCTCCCTTGTAGAATCTAAAGAGATTCTCATTTTTGACTTCATAATATCATCAATAAAGCTAAAGTTGACTAAGCACACCAATAGGCAATGATGCATCAAGAAGCTTAGTTAGCTCTACCAAAAATAGAACAAACTGTAGAAGAAGCACATCCAAAAAAGGGTAAAGCTATTGACACTAATCCTGTAGCAAAGAAAACTGCTAGTAAAGGTAAGAAAACTATAACCATTGAGACCAAAACCTTCAGAAGAAGAAAATATGCAAGACTGGCATTGACTTCCACCCAATAGTCCTCTAAATCTGTAGAACCCCAGCCTATTCCATTAGACTCTTCATCTGCTCCTCCCCCAAACCTCTCAACATTCATTTTGGCACTGACAAATCCTCATCTTCATCTGCCTTCGATTAAAACCTTTTAAATGATGCCAAAAAGGGGGAAAGAAATAGGAAGACAAGAAAATAGGATTAGGAAGTAGAGCTGATAAGAATGTTGAACTAAGTCTGTAAGTTATGCTTTTATTGCCCTTGGTATGTTGTTTTTTGTGATGAATAATGGTTGTTTGGTTTATATGTTTTATGATGGTGTTATGTGCTGAACTATGTTTATATGGGTTATGTGGCTTATGTTATGTTGAGTTTCTATATTTTTATGTTGAACTTATACTGAATGGTTGAATATTGAGTATATACATATATATGCTTCTGTGCTTGAATGGCTTTATGTCGGATAATTTTATTAGAGCATATATTTAGGGGGAGCACATTCTCTAGGGGAGCAATCCTTAAAACTGCACAAAATATTCTTTTCATTTCAAACATTGCACTCTTAATCTAAGGGCGTTTTGTCATCATCAAAAAAGGGAGAAAATATTAACTCCATATGTTTTTGATGATAACAAATGTCAAGCCCTACCTTATAAAATACTTGCCATGTCATTCATATGATTGACAATATGCTTGCATACTTAGAAAGCCCAAAAAAATCATCAAAAGTCAGTAGTGTACCTAGTGGTGCAACTAAGTTGAATTAAGCATTGAACTAGTCCAAATAGAGATTTTAAGATGAAATTGAGAATTTTAAAACCCCAGAATGACTTAAAATGGTGATTCGGAGTTCGAGGACCGAATTGGAGTAAAATTAAAATTTTCATGACCTAAGGGCAAAATGGTCATTTTGCCACCCGAGGTTAAGATGTTAGTGTTGGATGAAATTTTTGACTAAGATTGATCATTTGGAGTATAATTTGAGTTTGAGAAGTGAAAAATTTTAATTCCGGCATTTTTTCGAGCACAAAGGCAAAATAGTCATTTTGCCACCCTAGGGGCAAAATGGTAATTTTACACACCCAACACTTATCCAGCACATGGATTTTACCCAATATTATCATGGATATTTGAGGAAATTTATATGGTGGAGAAATATTGCTTAATGAGTAAGAATGACACATGGACCAATGGAATGGTGACATGTGTCAAATTCTCATCCATTTATTATTTTCCTTATAAATTAGCATAAAATCAGCCTATTTCTCTTCATATGGCCGGCCAAAACAAGAACAAAGGAAGAACAAAGGAAGAAAAGAAGAACAAAAACCCTAGGTGGAAAAATTCAAGAGAAAAGTGTGAAAATTCAAGGAAACAAGTGAAAAAAGGTAAGATTTTTCAATTCTAGCTTGTGATCTACCTTTCCTATGCATTTTTTTTTCATTTTCCATGATTGAGAATCAAGTTTGCATGAGGATACCCTTGCTGGCAGGACGTGGGGGGAGGAGTTTTGATGCTTGATTTGGTTAGATTTTAAGATATTTTAGTGTTTTTAGTTAGTTAATGATGTGTAGCATGAAAATCAAGCAAGAAAAATTCATTTTCTCCCATCACCCATCATTGGTCAAATTTTTCATGTAGAGTGTGGATGGTGGATTTGATTTTATTTCAAGTGAATTGGTTAGGAAATGATGAATTACAGTGAGAAAATCAAGTAGGAAAAACCATAGTGTTGATGCACCCACCATGGTCGAAATTCCCAAGAGAAAATGTGAAGATAATTTTGCTAAATTTTATGCTATTTGACTTGTGTTTGATGGTTTGGAGAATTGGAAGAAAATGGAGTTAATTGGAGTTAAATTGGACATATTGGCTAATTAATCGAGTGATAGATCGAATTAGGCCAATACCTTTTTATTTAGGTGCACAATTGAATTTGTATAGAACACCGTGTTTAGACGATAATCCGAACAATTTACATTCCATTTCATGCATCCATATAGTTTTATAATGGTTTAGCACCAATGTGGTAAATTGCTTGATTGTGCATTATGTCTAGGTGGTGAATCCTCCGATAAGGGCAAAGAAATTGTACTTGAGGGTCGATAGTCAGAGTACTCTAAAAATTTGACTCCCGAAATAGTGAGTAACCTTATCATCGTTTTAATTATCTAAAGTGGTCTTTTTATTCGATTTGGTGAATGTTATGGAAAATGAGTTTAAATGGTTAACTTTTAGGTTTTATAAACAAAATGTGTTTAAATGAAATGATTTTGTAAGTTGTCTTGAAATTGAATGATGGCTTTGAAAATAGAGTAATTGGAGACCATTTGATGTATTGTGAATTTATGGTTCTAATTGATTGGCTTATGGCAATATTGGAATGAATGGCTGAATTGGTATTTGTGTTGACAATGTATAAACTGTTGTTTACCTTGATAGGCTGGATAATGATAAAATTGCCATGTCATGCTGTTGAATTTTTATTGTATGGTGGGTTTAGCTTGCTGCAGTGGGCGGGTTCTGTGGACTAGCCTATTAGAGGAGCACGAAATCTGGTTATATATGTACCTCGATTAGAGAGTTGCGTAGGGTATCTCCTGAGGTATGGTTAGAGTTCACATCACGCCGAACCACCTCGTGATGATGAACTCCGCTAACGCCAAGGAATGGCTGTGTTTTTCAAACTAAAAATATGTTTATGTGTATACGAAACTTTTTAATAGCCTTGGCGGACTCGGTTAAATGACTCGACCAAGGTATTCCCGAGATTGATTTTGGCAGGAGCCAAGCTTTTAAGATACTCATAAGCCATGTTGATTATTTAAATGAAATGAATATTTATGTTATGAATTACATATTAAGATGGAATATTTTAATCGTCTCCATTTACTCAACTTTAGATATTTTGGATGGTGTTTGTTTACTCATCGAGATTATATAATCTCACCACCCTCTCCATCCATTTCAGGCTCAGAATAGGCTGTAGATAGCTGATATCGTCGGAGGCTACAGTTGGCTTTACTTCCTCAAAAATCGTAGGTTCACAGCCTTCGTTCACTTTTGTCATTTGGGGGCCCACGTGTCACTGTAAATTAAATTTTATACTTTGGTTATCTGTATTACAGTATGTATGAATCTATTTAGCTTTTACGCTATAAAAATTATTTACCAGTAACTCTATAAATATTATTTTATAAGAAAATAAAATATTTTGTTGAATATTTTTATTATATTCAAATAGTCATAATTTCATTTTAAATGAAGGTTTTAGACTTTTAAACTTATTTTTGATTCTGAATTATGTGTTTTGTACTCGCATACTATATTTTTAGTTGGTTTTGAAATTTTTAGGGAAAAATGACCAAAATGCCCTTGTGAGACAAAAATCAATTTTTTATTGTTTTAAGTTGGAAATAGCTTAAAATCTTTTAGAACATGATATTTGGCTACGATTACTCACATGGGAAAAAAGAAACTGATATTAAAGCCTTGCGGGGTTCCTGTTGGTATTCCGAGTAATGAGTGTCTATCAGGACACCGCGACAGTTGTCACGGGCTCGAGGGGAGTACCGGGTCGTGACAACAAAACATTCCTCATTCATTAATGTCTAACTTCACTATTTAAGTGTGCAAGATTTAATTTTACACCCTTATCAAAGTTGTTAATTAAAGGCAAGTCAAGGAGCTTGCTAAGTTTAATGAAGAGTTAATTAGTTAAAAGGGAAAAAGCAAGTAATGAACAAAAACAGAACTTTAGTAATTGATTATCAAAAGACCTTAATCAGCTAAGGCATGGCTGTGTGATAAGTTGAAGCAAAACAAAAATATGATAATCAATTAAGAGGTTTGGTTAATCAGTTAGAGCATAAGGTCCTAGTATTTTTAAGCACTAAAAACAAGTTTGAAAATATTACTGACCATTGAAGGGAGCCAGAATGGAGAAGTTTAAAATTTGAAAATCTTCTAGTTGATTAAAGGTGATTTTAATCGATTGTGGTTGAAGGAAGTAAAGCTTCAATTAGTTAAGGGAAGTGTTGACCAATTAGAGGAAGATTACTATGTAGAGAAGTGAAAATAGAAAGTTTGTAATTAGTTAGAACTTGCCATAATTAGTTAGAGGAAGTCTGTTGAAGAAGAGAAGTCTGAAGACAGAGAACTTTTAATCAATTAGAGCCTTTTGTAATCGGTTAGAGCAGAGAACACAATAGCAGGACAATACAAGGCAGAGAAGCTATAATCAGTTAAAGTTGCCTGTAATTGATTAGTCGAAGTCTGTTTGACTGCTCGAATTTAAACACTAGAGGACAAAAAAAAAGGCTAGAAGTGCATCAAAGTTGTTTTTAATGGCTAGAAATTGTCTTTCCAAAAAAATCTGACTCCACAAGTATAAAAGGAAGCTTCAACAGTCAAAGAAGGTAGATTTGAAGAGAAAAGAGCTACTTTAAGCAAAAAGAAAAATATTCTTCACCAAAAACACTTGTCTTTCATTCCATATCCAGAAAAAGTATTTGAACTTGATTGTAATCTATCCAAACTTGTAAAGTTACTTAGTTGTACTTCTTTTTCTTTTTTCTCTTGGGAAATTAGAGTGTGGGAAGCACTCTAAACCTTGTTGTAAGGGATTAGAGCTTGGGTTAGAAGCTCAACTTGTAAAAGCTTGGTGGAAGCGGTTAATTCCATTGGTTAGTGAAGTTGGGTTGAAAATCCTTGATTGAGAGATCAAGGGAGTGGATGTAGGTCAAGGGGACTGAACCACTATAAATACTCTTGCATTGTCCACTTCTATTTACCCTTTCGTACTTGGTGTCTTGTAATTTTAACAAGTTCTAGTCCTTCCCTTTATTTAGTTAATAAAGTACTCTTCAAGCTCTAAAGGGCTGAGCAAAACAATTTTAGTGCTATTCACCATTCTTTAGCACTCAAACGAGACTAACAAGATTGATAGATATGAACATCTATCTATAGATGTTCTTCAAGTGCTCTATCTAGGTTTGATCTATCGATACATGATGATCATGTATCAATATATACACTCTAGAATTCAATTTTGAAGTCCAAATTCATCTTGGTTGACTCTAAAAAGGCCTCAACTCATTTGTAAACATATTCACTTATCAAAACATGATATTTCAACTAAATTTCACTTAGAATTTATGTACAAAAATATCAAAATGATGACTCACCAAGTTACAAGTTTAACCTTATCTAAAAGATGGGGTTTCATACACACCTTTAAAATGAGCCATCATAAAAAATAAAACTTGCTTCTTAACAAGAATCAAGGTAGCCTTTATCCCAAAGAAAATCAAAGCAAAAGCAAAATCAAGGAACAACATCGGATTCTTGCAAACCCAGAGAGTTGGATGATCAATCCATAGCAACAAAGCCAGCAGAGAAGAGACATCACAAAAACTCCAATGTCAATGGGCATTTGCACCACCTTCGACCATTAGAGTAACCTTCCCAGAACCTCCCTAGCATTCACCCCTAACCTAGTCATAAGAAAACCCCCCCGCCATGATTTAATCAAATCCTTCAATCATTCTTTCAAATACTAGTTAAAAACCTTGAAACTCAAATCCCTTGATAAACCATTCCTTAAAACAATATTTCATCATGCACAGTAAATCATTTTCATAAAAATCATGCTCATTTTACATATTAAAATACTTGAAAAGGTTAATCCCCCACCTAATTAGAGACTCAACCTCTAGCTCCAATCAAAATTCTTCTCTAGTAAACTTCTCGCAGTTTTCAACCATTTCTAATCATTCAACAATCATTAAAATCATTACTTAGTCTATCAATCTTGTACTAATCATTTTCAATAGTTTAGAAACTACTTAGATTCAAATAGAGCTAGTTTTCTACTTGAATCCACTATTATATTAACTAAATAATGCTTACGAACCCATAAATCCTTCATCCTTACTTTAGGTGAGCTTAGATGCTTAAGAAAATCATAAAACCTTGAAAAATCTAGGCATATAAACAATATTTTAAATGCTGAAAAATCAAGATTTAAGGATTTCAAAGTTAAAAATGTCATCTTTTCCATAAAAACTCAAAATCAAGGTTTTAAATCTTACAAAATGAAGATTTGGACTAAAAATGGGTTGAGAGAATACCTTACAAAAATAGTTGTAGGTTGAAAACCCTCGTCAAATGTAACTTATTTTTACTTTAGTGCTTGAAAATACAATTTTACCCCTTTTATTTTTATAAAAATGATTAAATGTATGGATACATTTCAGAATGTACTGATACATTTAGTTTATGAAAATTTTCTATCAATACATTTGGCCATGTATTGATAGATGTTCATCAAAACCCTTTTGAAAAGCATTTTGTATAAAATCTATCAATACATTTGGCCATGAATTGATAGATTTTCTCCTATGGCTAAAAATCAAGTTTGAAACTAGTCCATTTCAACTCCAATTCATGCCATACTTTATAAATCACCCAGAACATCAAAACATGAATTATACAAGTTTAAATCTTAGTTTAAAGGTCACGACTCGGAACCTCCCTCGGGCCCATGACAACTGTCGCGACGTCCCGATTGATACTCATTATCCGAAATGCCAATCAGAACCCCGCAAGGCCAACGAATTAGTTTCTTGCCTTTCCTGTGAGCAATCGTTGTTAAATATCGAGTTTTAAGAAAATATAAACTATTTTAGAGAAAAAACAATCAAAATAAAATTTTCGCCACATAGGGGTATTTTGGTCATTTTCACCAGAAAATCTTGAAACTTGATAAAGATACAACGTATGATAGAAAAATATCCACTGCCGATTAAAAATAAATTTTTTTAATATAAATCATTCATTTAGAGTGAAAAGTTGGCTAATTAAACTAAATAAAAATATTTGATAATATATTTCATTTTCTTATAAAACAATTTTTATAGAACTATACATAAATAATTTTTGTAGCGTGAAAATAAAATAAATTCATACATACAATAATTTACAAAGTTATAATGTACAATAATAATTACAATGACAACTGGCCTATAAATACACCCAGTATTGGTGATAGTAACCTACTGTTTGTGGGATAGAGGGGTCAACTGGAATCCTCGACAAAATTGGATATCTACAAGCTACCACAGGCCTGAAATATTTGGAAAAGAGGTGGGTGAGATTTTGCAATCCCAATGAGTAAACAGACATTATCATAAATATCTAAAGGCGAGTAAAATGGAGGCAAGTTTAAACAACAAATCACAAACCATTTTATAAGGTTTTCAATTTCTTTCTTAAACCATAAAACGTTTGTAATTTACCAAAACAGTTGTCAAGGCTTATAACCTTTATTAAAAACATGGCTCAAGCCAAAATCTAGTCCTCGGGGATATCTTGGCCGAGGCATCTAACCGAGTCCGCCAAGGTTGTTAAGATATTTACATGTTAAACACATTCTAGTTTTGAAAACAAGCCGTTCCTTGGCGTTGGCCGAGTTACACATTCACGTGGGGGTTCGATGTGAAGTGAACTCTAACACTACCCCGGGAGTTACCCTCCTCGCCTCTACAACCGGAGTAACTATGAAACTGGGTTTACCGTGCCCCTCTAATAGGCAGTCCACGAAAACTTGTCACTGCAGTGACTAAACCCACCAATTTTAATAAAATTTCGACAGTATAACGTGGCTTTTATTTATTTATCCAGCCTACATAGTAAAAGACAGCTTACATTCTATTCCCAATGCAATTATAAAATATAGCCACATATACTCATATATCATAAGCCATTCATAAGAAAATATATTTTTCAAGACAATTGGTAGCCTCCAATTACTCAATTTCATAATCAACACAATATATTTTTATTTGTCACATTTATTTCTAAAACATTAAAAATCTCGTTTTAATCTCATTTTCGTATCATAAAATACATAAAGAGCATTTAAAAATAAACTTTAGATAATTTACAATAATAATAGATTTACTCACCGTTTGTACAGATGAAATGCTTCCTAGGTGCCCCGATCACTATTAATCGGGTACGACTTCCTTGCCTTCACAGGAAGGCTTTCCTCCTAGACACATTGCAAAATTTACCCAATTCACCACATTGATGCTAAATCACTATATAATTGACTTAAATCCTATACTAATGCATGGTATGAAATGCAATAGCCTAAAACAGCTTAAACGCGGTATTAACCTATTTTTGGCACTTTACCCGATAAATTGCTAACGCGCTCCATTTTAGCTCTAAATCGTCCCATTCTCTCTCCAACATTTCTAACCATTAAATATCAGCCAATAACCTTCTAAAATCACCAAAATCAGTTCACTTTCCTCTTTGGAAAATTTGGCCAAAAATGGACATTAACTCGGTAAATTTTCTACTTTATTTTTCTATCACATTTAACCATTTTTCATCATTTTCTCTTCATTTCTCTTAGAATAAAAATCAGATCATCATCATTGTACCTCATTGCAGATTCGGCCAAGGTTGGGTATTGTGAAAATTTAATGCTTTCTTGCCTAATTTAATTTCTAAACACATTTAACTAACTAAAACTATCAATTTAACTAAAAATCAAAACCTAAAATTTTCAATTTCTCCCCCCTTGAAATTCGGCCAGCCCTTGATGTCACTTTTAGATCTCTCTCCTCAAGCATGCTAAATGGAAACAAAGGCATAGGAAAGGTAGAAATCAAGCTAAAGTAGAAAAATCTTACCGTTAGACGCGTAAACAGGCGAAAAACGTGAATTCCCCTTTGAATTTTCTTGTTTCTCTTTGGTTTTTCTTTTTTTCTTCCTTTCCTCTCTATTTTCTCTCTTGTTCTCCCTTATGGCTGGCCATCACTTAAAATGGGGTTTAAATGGGCTGACTTTTCATTAAAATAATGTTAAATCATTAAAAAGTGCCATATGTCACTTTCCCATTGGCCCATTTTTAAAATTTCGTCTTTTAAACTTCAATTTTTCACCACTTAACATACCATAGTTGTTCATACCAAAAATAAATAAATCCTATGATTTTGACAAGTTTTGGGTGGTGAAAATTATGGTTTTTACCCCGAGATGACAAAATTATCGTTTTGCCCCTATGTTCCTAAAATTGTCAGAATTGAAAATTTTCACTTCCTATCATTAAATTATACTCCAAATAGTTAATCTTGGTCAAAAATTTCACTCCATGATCAAATTATTATCTTAGGTGGCAAAATGACGATTTTTGCCCCTAAACATCAAAATTTTCAATTTAACCCCTAATGAACTCTTGAACTCCGAACAATCATTTTTAGTCATTCTTGGACTATAAAATATTAAATTTCATCCTACAATTCCTATTTGAACTAGTTAGAGGTTAAATCAACTCAAGTGTACCGTTAGGTACAATACCGAGTTTTGTCTATTCTTAGGTGCTTTCCTAGCATAATAACTTGCTACTCAGTGCATGTATGTCATAACATGTGTTTATAGGGTCAGGTTTTACATTAAATGTTCAAAACATAAAACATGCACGCTTAGCTAATGTGAAGCCTCATTTTTTAAATTAGGTTAGAATTGTAACCTTACTTGGTTAGCTATCCATTTGATGTTTTGAATATGATTTTTGAATGGTTTTGACATTAAAAAATTCATGTTTTGATAGACATACATGTCTATTTAGAAGTTGAGACCATTAGATGGTCAAATGGGATGATTTTGAACTCAAAAATAGAATTTTGGACCATATCTATTAATACATGTTCATCAGGTATCGATAGATCAAACTTAGAAAAGTTTTCAGAAGAATGTCTATCGATAGATGTACTAATCTATCGATAGATAGGCCTGATCTATTGATAGATTGGGCCTAAACTATAAAAAAAAGGCAGTTTGGTCTTTTCTCACTCATTTTAAAAGCCTTAAACCCTCAAGCTTTTTCCCATTTGGAAAAAATGAGGTTTTTCTTGAAAACCCAAGCATTCTATTGATAACACTATTTTATAAAGTTATTTGGTCACGGTTTTGGGTGATTTTGTCTAAATGCTTAAGATTTAATTTAAGTATTAGGAGTTTTAAGTCATTTATTTAATTTAAGTTAATTATATTGGGTTTAATTGTGTTAATTTATTTTAAGTTTTGTTATTATTTAAGTTAAGTTTTATGTTTTTGTAAGTGTGCTTCGAAAAGAGGGCCTATTTTGTGAAAGAGATGTATTTTAGGTGTAGACTTTAATTGCACATGTTGCAGTGTTTTGAGCATATCTTTCACTACATAAATCCAATTGACATTATTCCTTAACCATTAGAAATATAAGAGGCATAGATACAACTTTCATGTTTACTAGTTATCCCAGTTCAGCTTAGAAAGAGGTCAAAAATATTGTCAAATTAAAAGTAGTGTAATAGAGCTTGAATGAGCAATATAAAGCTTTGAGCATTGCGACCGTGGAAGGAGTCAGTGTTGAGGTGCCTCGATTGAGAAGGATGTTGTCAGAGCCTAGTTTCCAAGCCATGACCGTCGCATGGGCCCAATGGGCATAGCCCACTAAGCCCAAGCAAACCTATTTATATGACTTGTTCATCATTCCATCAAAAGATCCTAAAGTCATATTTCATAATTCCAATTCAAGATAATGCTAACCATTGCCAACTCATAGTGGCATTACTAATCAAAATATACATATATTGTCTAAAACATACATCTTAATAATTTACCTTGGGTTTGTCTATACACAACAAAAGGGATACTCGACTTCTAGCGAAGAAAGCCGGGCGAAAGTACAACTATTGAATGCCGAGCGAAAGTACAACTATTGAATGCCGAGATACCTATCAAGGAGACGAATCTACGAGGACACCTTGACCTAGTTACCGACTGCCTTCTGATTTGAAAACATGAAGTTGAAAACAATGAGTATAAACCCAATGAGTGAACAAAGGAAGGAAACAAGTAAACGATAAGAAAAGTTTAAAGAAATTATGATGCACTTATTTTCAAAAACAATGCAATTTAGTTTAGTTCTTATTAAAACCCATCATTAAACCCTTAATTGGTTAATCACTTGATGATGAAGGATCCAAGCACAACAAAGAATTTGAAGAGTGAAAACTTTAGTAGCATTCAAGCAAGTCAAGCAAAATGACTGATCCTCGCTGTAGTGGAAAGGCGCTGTAGCGAGAATGAATTTTCGCTGCAACAAAATTTGGGCTTAAATCATTAGTTGGCCAAGGGTTTCTCACTAAAACGCCTCATTTCAAACTTAATTAAATAAATTCCTTGATGTTGGAAATCTATGATCAACTATAATGTTAAAGAAGTGGAAACTATCGCAGAAACCAAACAAGGCAGCAAGCACGACAGAAGGTTTCTTGCTGCAGCAAAACTACCTGTAAACATCTTGTTGCAGCGAGTTACAAGACTACAGCCAGCCTCCAAACTCGAGAGTTTCTCGCTGCAGTGAGAATGATTCTCGCTGTAGCGAGAAACAGAACACCAAGAAGAAAGTTCTCATTATATCAAGAAAAAGCCATTCTACTGCAATGACAAAATCAACTTGAAAATACTTAGCAATTTCCAAGGTTCAACATGCAAGATTTCAGATACATTACAACCATATACCATATTCATGAACTTTCTATTGTATAAATATATATATATACATATATAAACACCAATACCACCACTGTCTCACCCAGCTCATATGCAACCCCCACATCGCGCACATAGCTGGAGTCATTGTGTGCATCCCCCACATCGTGCACAACTAATATCACCGTGTGCATCCCTTACACTACGCACAGGCAATATCATCATCCATACTCCCGCACCTGTCATCACTGGCATGTGCATCCCCCACATCACGCACACGCACAGTTATATTTATTACACAATATTAACTATCGATACACAACATATATATATATATATCAGCACCTATAGGAGCACAAGGATTCATCATATTGCACACTCACCACATAAAATGTTTTAATAAAGGCTTGTTCCCATGCATAATCTTTAAGGAAAAAATTAAATAAAAATCATTCACATGCTTCATCCAAATACCAATACATTTCCCAAAATATTTTAAATGCAAGTTCACTCACCTTGGTGGATTTGTAATTGAATTTCTTTTCAAAATTCTTCCAAGCTAATAAGGGAAATCACTATTTCTCTCTCTCTACACGTCCAACTAGTGAGTGAATGTACTTAAGGAAGACTTTTGAAGGTTGTTGAGGTGTAAAAGTGGAAGAGCATGAGAAACCCTATGAAAGGGTATAGAAAAACATGAGAAATAAAGCTAATTTGGGGAAGTTTTAAAGGTTTCAAAGGATACTTCCATAAAAGGTGCAAAGAAACATGGAATGGAGAGGAGGATAGGAGGAAGAAGAAGAAGAAGAAGAGAAGCTGCTAGAAAACTAACGAAAAGTTGTTGGAGATTAGATATTTATAGTTAAAGTTTATCCAATTTTCATGCAATTTACAATAATGCCCTTAACAAGGCCACTTGTCTTCCTCCTTTCCTTTATGCACTCTTTTTACTCCTTTAACTCTAAGACAAAGTCCATAATAGTCTAAAAGTACTCAAGTTCACGAAAACTTAAAATTTAGGCTCGAGGTGCAAAATGACCATTTTACCCATATCGTGGAAATTATCAGTATTTATATCTTCTTCATTTATTTTACTCTCATTCATTTATTCCTTAGGCATACTTAGACCTTAATAATGTCTGAAAGCCTACTTCTAAGGGCTCACTAAAGAAATGACGAAATTACCACTACTTTGTGATATCGTGTCTACTTCTAGTTACGAGTCTATAAACATCAAGGTCTCACAGATGCTTCAAGTCACACAGCAGCCCTGGCACCGTGGCCACCAAGCACCTAGTGCCATGAGAACCAAAAGAAGAATGAGAAAAAAATTAATGCGGCCATGGTGCCACGGCCTCAATGAAGAAATAAGAGTTCTCAAGCTTTCTGACTTTTATTTTGCCTTAGACTAAAGCTTTATTTTATTCCTCTTTCAAAAGCATGATTTAAAAAGTTTTAAGCAATTTTTTTGTAAAGAAAAAAGGCATTGAAGCTAGCAGGAAAACGAGAAAAGCAAGGAAGATTACAGATCGAAGGCTTGATAAATATTAGAGTTACTTCTTTTTTTATTATCTTTATACTTTCTTGTTTAGTTTTAATAGTTAAATTTCATTTTTGGATGATGTTTACATACATTATGTTGAACTAAGTTTTTAATCTAGAATCATGATTGAACCCAATATGTAGCCTAAATTTTTAATATTCTATCTTCTTTATATTGATAGTGTTTGAGTTATTTATTCCAACCCTATATTTAATGCGTTTGACTGATTGGCCACCAATTAGATTGATTTTGAAACCTAAATGAAACTGGAAGAGGGAGTTTAGAGTAAGTCATGGATGAAATAGGATATGTTCAATATCAATTGCATGAGATGATTGATTTGATTTGTGTGTAAGGCAAGAATACTATAACACCCCTGATTTTGTTATGGATTATATGTGATGTTGGCCAAATGACTTGAGGATTTGGTTTAATTTGATACATGTTTGAGGATATTTGTATGAGGATTTTGAATTATATAAGTTATTTGAGGTATAAGATTAACAAGGAATGGAATTACAAGTGTTAAGTTAGATTTTTGAAAGTTTTGGTAAACTTAAACGTGCCTACAGGGGAAAATGTATTGATACATCCTTTCATGTATCGATACATTCTAGGTAGGAAAAAATAATAAGAAGTGTTCTAGAGGAATTCTATTGATACATTTAAGGATGTATCGATAGATTTGGCAAATGATGAACATGTATCAATGCATTGCCTCAATGTATCGATACATTTGACGTAAAGAGCACCCAGGACCATTCTGTCCGAAATGTATCGATACATCAAATAGAAAAGGCAAAAGTAAAAAGGGGTTTCCGGGCTATTTTTGCCTCATTTTTTCTCAACTCTTTCTCTCCCTTTCTCTCTCTAGAAAACTCACACCCTAAGCCCCCAAATGCCACTTAAAGCCCATTTGTGCTAAATCCAAGCTTGGAAAAAGATCCGGAGGTAAGATTACATATTTTTATCGATTGATTTTCTATTCAATCAGTTAGTAACCTTGAATCCAAATATTTATAGATTTGGTTAAACTCTCTTCCCTTGAGTTTATTAGAGATTTAAAGCTTAGATTTGAGCAACCCAACATCTAAGGTAAGGGTTTAGCTCATTTGTTGGAAGATTGAACTTGTATATTGAATTTAGGTATATTTGAAAAGTTGGGATATTTTCAAAAAATGGGAAATAATTATGATTTTGATGTTTTGAAGTGTCTGAAGGGAGAATGGAGGTTATTAATGCATTTGTGAGCTAGGGGACGACTGAAGGCTAAAGATTGAGCTTCATTGCGGAGGGCCTCTGATTGTCAAGGTGAGTTGGATTTAAGTTAAATGCACATAGTGCATAACGCATGATAGGTGCGTTGCCATGGTGCTAGGATAAAATATGCATGCTTGGACGGATAAACCTAGGCTAGAAAACTATATATATGTGTATAAGGTATGCCTAGATGAGAATACCTAAGTTAGAGAATTGATGTGCATGTATATATGTATATGTATGTTTGCCTAGAGGTATGTGCCTAGGCTAGAGAACAATTATGATTGTGTGCTTAGATGAGATGCCTAGGCTAACTAGTTATTTGAAAAAAGAAATTTGTATTTGTGTGATTTGTGGTGAGCCACATGGTGGCATTGTGTTAAAACCCATGGTGTGTAGGACCTAGAGCAAGAAGCTTATCCATGGTGTTATACAAATTATGAATTAAGGACTGTGTCAAATTATGATGTATGGATTGCCTGGTTAGGTATATGGGCACGGTATGTATTTGGGTTAATGGCACAGTGATTGAGTGATATTGAATATGTGGGGTCGAAGGGCCATGATTGCTTATGGACATGATTTATGTGTGAATGCCCATGTATTTGTGGTTCCTTTAAGGATAAGTATAAGGCTATTAAGCCACAATTGATTTGATTGAATATGATGAATGCCCATGTATGGGTAAAGGCATGAGGCCGGTAAATTGATTATGTTTTGTTTGATGATACCTTAGACATTTGAAGGCATTTAAAATTATACCAAGCTTAGAGATGACTGAAGCTCAATGAATTTGAATGTAATTTGATGTGGACATATGGAATGTCACAAGCATGATGGCTTGATTTATGGATATGTGTTCCGTCCGAAGGATGAATTTCAGACATTGATTTGACTTGAGGTTGAGTGGAGTCCCATGCTCAATCACTTTGTGTGCCTACAAGGATGGTGGTAAGTAGGGATAGTGGCACTAATCTCGCTTGTGATTCCTTCTTGTAGTGCTTTAATACCATTTGTTGAGATTACTCTGGATGATGCCAACGTCGGGAGATTACTCCGGTCGATGATCTGTTCTTCATTAGTTGTTTCGACGCTATGTGTGATCTATTCCCCACCCGTTGCTTCAGCAAGTGCGTGATCTGTTTCTCTGCTAGCGACTTTGGCATGAGCATGATCTGATTCTCCGTTGGTTGGCCACCATGCGTGATCTAACTATGTCTAGGGCAAGACCACTCATTTGATTTCATTTGACTATAATAACATGCATTTGGGATGGCATGATTTGATTTGAGTGTGAAATTGTGGTGACTGACTATGAATGATATCTGATGGACTGCTTCGGAATAAGCAATTGTTTGTAAATGAAATTTGAGGTTTTGCTCAGCAACTAAGGTGTGCCTAAGAAGCTTAGTTTGATGGTAACGACTTTAAGGGTAAACCTTGATTTGAAGTGATGTGAATGTGAGGACATAGAACTTGTGAATTGTGGATATAATATGTAGTTAATACATAATCCGACAATGTTAATATGATGAGTCATGCATATAGGATATTAGGATGATCTTTACACCTTCAAATTGGAGATGCTTGAATACGAAAGTCTTATGGCTAGATAGGCCAATATATTTTTCATGTAAAATATTATGCTGTGATAGCATACTCTCACTGAGTATTAGATGACTCACCCCTCTATGATACCATGTGCAAGTAAGAGAAACTATGGTGTTACATGGCAAGTGTCGTCAATTGGATAGACACATAATTGTCATTTGACAGTTCTCCCTCCCAACGTGTCACTCCGCTAAGTTTGTGTAAGCCTTCTGCCTTCCAATTTGATTAGTTGGTGAAATATGTTAGGCATGATGTGCCATTTGAATTGTATAAGGATTGTTATGTACAAAACTGATTTAATGGCCAATGTATGGCCTTATGTATAATTGTATGGATTGTGAGCCAAGGATAATGTAACATATTTGAAATTGTTATAAATATTTGATTATAAATACCTTAGCATTTGAGTTATATGGTTGTGAACTTTGAGGCTTACTCGGGTCTAGTGGGCTTGCCTGTTAGGCTCATGCACCGGTCACAGACCCCTCAATTTGGGTCTTGACAATGCACTTACATGTCATATGTAGTCATAATTAGAGTCTAAGCTTAATCAGTCTTTCTCGATGTCAATTTACACAGGAATATAGTCAATTGGTTAAGGAAGATATTTTTAAAAGAACATCGAAAGAGACTCATAAATAAATTAGAACTCTAGATTAACAACTCGAGCCTATCTAGTAAGTAAATATGGAATAGAAGAGGTTTAAATGAAACATTGAGGAGACATTGTGATTCTAGACATTTGGTTGATTGATTAATTAATTACATTGCTATTTTTATTTTCAATTCTGATTTTAATTTTAATTTCTTTAATTCTCAATAGTTTTAAATTCAATTATTTGGAAAAGATTGAGTTGTTTTAATTTTAGAAATTAGTAAAATTATTTGGTCAATTCTCCATGGGAAAAAACTTTACTTTCATTATATTATTTGTTAATGATACATACACTTGCGTGGTTTATCCGAAAATCAAGTTTTCAACGCTGCTGTCGAGGAATTGTACCAAATTTTCTTTGTTAATATTAATTCCAAGCAATCTTAGTCTTAATTTAAACTTTCTTTTTCTTTAATTTTCAAGTACTTTTGGTTGTTGTATGGAAAAAGTGAGAAGTTTGGAGATTGCTTCGTTTGATTCAAAAATCGAAAAGACTCTTTGGAAAATTTGAAAAGAAAATCTAAAAGCTTTAACTTGATTTGATACAATGACTGAACAACAAGGAGATTAGCAAATTCAAGGGCAACTAGAACAAAATAACAAATCCTTGCGAGAATATGTTATACCTCTTGTTCAAGGTCTTCACTCTAGCATCCGTAGACCTGCCATCCAAAATAACAATTTTGAAATCAAGTTAGCAATCAATTAGATGATTCAAACTTCTGTTTAGTTTGTGGGATTACCAAATGATGATCCTAATGCATATATTGTGAATTTCCTAGAGATTTGTGATACTTAAAAAATAATGGCGTTACTAATAATGCCATTAAATTGAGGCTTTTCTCGTTTTCATTAAGAAATAAAACAAAGAGTTGGTTAAACTCTTTTCCAACTGGTTAAATTAATACTTGGGATGATTTAGCTTAGAAATTCTTGGCAAATTTTTTTCCACTAACTAAGATAGCATAGATGCATAATGATTTCACCTCTTTTGTGCAGCTTGATTCTAAAGCACTGTAAGAGGCTTGAGAGAGGTATAAGGATTTGGTAAGGAGATGTCCTCATCATAAGTTGCCTAAATGGCTACAAGTTCTAACTTTTTGTAATGATTTGTTTAGACCAATTAGAACCACAATTGATGCTACAATTTGAGGAGCACTTATGTGTAAATCCATTGATGAGGCCTATAATTTGCTTAAGGAGATGGCGTCAAATAATTACCAATGGCCATATGAGAGATTAGGGCAAGAAAAATTGTTGGTATTCATGAGCTTGAGGCAATTAATGCTTTGATTGCACGATTGGCTTCTTTCAACAAGAAATTTGATAGTTTAAGTGTTAATGTGGTTTAGAGCCCTTTTGTAACTTGTTATTTATGTGAGGAGGACATTTCAATGACCATTGTTCTTTTTACATTGAAACAGCTCATTATGTTGGAAATAAGCAGGCACAAAACAATCCTTATTCCAACACATATAATTTGGGGTGGAGGAATTATCCTAATTTTTCTTGAAACAAAAACCAAACATCTTCATCAACTCCTAAGCCAAATTTTTCTTTGGGATTTCCACCACAACCTTAAGCCCCTATACTAGTGAAAAAACCAACAATGAAAGAGATGTTCATGTAATATATCGCAAAGAATGATGTTGTTATTCAAAGTCAATCTGCATTAATCCAAAGCCAATTAGCATCTTTCAAAAATTTGATGTAACACTCCAATTTTTTATGTAAATTAAGTAAACTAATGATGATTTATGAATATGTGAAGTCTTGAGGACTTTAATGATATGCCATGTATGCCAAGTGTTTGAAAGTGCATATATTGACACTTAGGCATATTTGAGGAAATATGTGATAAATCCCTTAGTTTGAGGTTTTGATCCAAGTTTGATATTATGTTTGTGGATTTATGTATACGAGATTAAGTTAAATGAATGATTTGAAGTGTGATATCAACAAGGAATGATTTTGGGGTGTTAAACTTAGACTTTTTGGGGTTTTGAAAGCTTAAAACTTCTTACAAGGGAAAATGTATTGATACATCCCCCGATGTATAGATACAATCTTGGTAGGAAGAACAATACGAGTTGTTCTAGAGAAATTCTGTCTATACAATGGAGGATGTATCGATAGATTTGGATTGCATGAACATGTATTGATACATTGCCTTAATGTATTAACACATTTGAAGTAAAAAGCACTCAAGACCATTCTATCTGAAATGTATCGATACACTACTTTAATGTATTAATACATTCCTTTGAAATTAGGATAGATGTATCAATACATTGCCAAATGTATTGATACATCACAGAGAAAAGGAAAAATAAAAAAGTGGTTCAGGCCATTTTACCCAACCCTTTCTCTTAGCTCTTTCTCTCCTTTTCTCTCTCTAGAAACTCAAAACCCTAATCCCTAAATTCAATTTCTAAGCCATTTGAAGCTATTTGGAGCTTGAGAAACCATTCTTGAGGTAAGATTTAACGTTTTACCGATGATTTTTCAATTTAATTGGTTAACAACTTCGAAATCCAATTTTCCCCAAATTTGGTAAATTTCCTCTTTGGCTTGGATTGGAGAATTTGGAGCAAAGACTTATGCAATCCAGCTTCTAAAGTATGGGTTTAGCTCGTTAATGAAGGATTTGAGCTTAAATAGTTGGATTGTTAAAAATTGGATAATTGTGGAAAGCTGGCATTTTTTAATGTTTCAATGTTATAATGTGTTTGAAGAGGGAAATGGAGTTAAATCAACTCGTTGGCAAGCTAGATGATAATTAGGGGTTAAAGATCGAAGCTTGGCTAGAATTACTTCCCATTTGTCACTGTGAGTGGGTTTAAATAAAATGCATGTAATGCATGATGCATGATAGATGAATTGCCATGGTATTAGAATGAAATATGGATGCCTAAATGAATGAACTTAGGCTAGAGAACAATATATGTTTATATGTATATATATGCGAATCGGGTCAAATTGTGTGTTGTGATGTGAGCCACATTGGTGGTCTATGCTGTGTGTGTCTAGATTAGGAGTTTAGAGGCTATAATGAACCCCAAGGAGTTGATTACCCTAGGCGAATGCTATGCTGAGACGATTTGATTAAATGATGCCTTGGAGACTTAGAGGTTCTTAGAACTTAACTGAGCTTAAGATGATTGAAGCTCGATAAATGTGAATTAAGATTCGATAAGGAAAAATGTGAATGATAAATGCATGATGGTTGTATTTGTGGATTTGTGTTTTCGTCCGAAGGATGATTTTCGGACATTATTCTAATTTGTGGGTGAGTGAAGTTCCATTTCCCCTATGACCTTTGTGTGCCTGCAGGGATGGTGGTAATGTCACTGCCCAATTCCCAGGCCATGACCGACGCATGGGCTCAATGGACATATCCCACTAAGCCCAAGCGAGCCTGTTTATATGATCCTGTTCATCATTTTATCCATCACTTTAAATGTCATATTTTGTCATTTTCAAGTATGATTATTTCAACAATATAACGTAACAGTCAACTACTTACATTTATATTATCCAAAATAATGTCATCCATTGCCAACTTATAGTGGCAACGTTAATCAAAATAAACATATATTGTTTACGACATGTATCTTAGAGATTTACATTACATGTACATATGCACAAGCAAAAAGACTCATTGACTTCCAGCGGAGTGACTTTGGGTGAAGTTATAGCTACTGAATGCCATGATACCTACCAAAAGGTGAGTGTCAATGGACGTCTCAGTCTAGGTTCCAACTTTGAATCTGAAAAACATGAAGTTGAAAAAGGTGAGTATAAACCCAGTGAGTGAACATAGGAAGGGAACAAGCAAATGATACAAAAAGCTTTTCGAAAATATGATGCACTTGTTTAAAAACAATGCAAATTTATATATTATGAACAAAACTCGATAGCGTGCTATTTTTCAACTCATTGTAAAACATTTAGGAAGTTCAAGCAAGGCAAGCATAGCAAAGTGAATCTCGCTGCAGCGGAAAGGCATTCTCGTTGCAGCGAAAATTCGCTGTAGTGAACTTCAATGCAAATTTTGAACCAACCACTCGAGAGTTTCGTGTTGTAGCAAAAATTCGGGCAAACATTTTACCCAACCACCCGAAAGTTTCTCGCTGCAGTGAGAATACATTTTTGCTGTAGTGAAATCCAGAGCAAGGGTTAAGGACATCCACCCGAGAGTTTGTCATTGCAGCAAGAAGGCACTTTCGCTACAGCGAAATATTTGGGCAGATGAAATTAGGGGAATTTTCACTGCTATAAAAATCCAATCCTGTTGCAACGAAAATCAAATTAAACACATTTGACAATAATCAAGTTTCAACAGTCAATGCAATCACATATTAATTCCAAACCTCTTTATATAGTAAATATGTATATATACACGTATGCCACCACCACCTCACCCAACTCATGTGCATTACCACACCACACATAGCCAGAGTCATCATGTGCACCCCCACATCGCGTACAGCTAATTCCATCGTGTGCACCCCCACATCACGAATAGGCAATATCATCATTCACACTCCCACACCTCGTCATCGTCGGGGCAAGCCATAACCTCCACTATAATCCAAACAAGCTGACTTCGTTAACCGGTCTACTATAATCCAAATCAAGTCATAACCTCCACTAGTTCGAGGCAAGCCCGTCACAAAGTCCATTGCAACATGCTCTCATTTCCATTAGGGCACTGGTAAGAGTTGTAGTAACCCTGCTGGCCTTTGACGCTCTGCCTTAACCTACTGATAAACTAGGCACTTAGAAACAAATTCAGCTAGATCCTTCTTAAGTCCTTCCCATCAGTATACCTTCCTCAAATCTTGATACATCTTTTTAGCTCTTGGATGTACCACATAGGCTACCATATGTGCCTCCTCTAATATTTCTCTCCTTAATCCATCACTATCGAGCACATAAAGTCTGGTTCCATACCTCAATACTCCATCTGAGCCTTTAGTAAACATTTTTCCTTTCTGTCCCTAGGGGTCCTCTAAGGCCTTGGCTACGAACTCATCTTTACTTTATGCTTCTCTGATTCGATCCATCAAGATAGGTCTAACTCTAAAATGTGTTAACAACGCATTAGTCTCCGAAACTTCAAAATGTACACCCATATCTCCTAAGCCCTACATCTCCTAAATCAAGGATCTCCTATCTGCAGCTATATGTGCTAGACTCCCCATCGACTTTCGACTTAAGGCATCTGCCACTACATTTGCCTTACCGGGATGGTAGAGAATAGTACAGTCATAATCCTTAAGCAACTCCAACCATCTACGTTGCCGTAAATTAAGATCCCTCTGCTGAAATATATATTTCAAGCTTTTGTGAGCTGTATATATCTCGCAAGTCTTACCATACAAGTAATGTCTCCAAATCTTTAAGGCAAACATGATTGCTGCCATCTTCAAATCATGTGCGGGGTAATTTTGCTCATGCCTTTTAAGTTGCCTCGATGCATATGCAATCACCTTCCCATGCTGCATCAATACACACCTTAAACCAACTTGGATGCATCACAAAATATCGTATAACACCCTGTGCCTTGTGGTAGGCTTAATACTGAAGTTGTCGTGAGACGTGCCTTAAGCTTCTCAAAGCTATCCTCACAAGCATCTGACCACTCAAATTTTGCATCCTTATGTGTCAGCTTAGTCAGAGGGGCAGCTATTTTGGAGAAATCCTTCACAAAACGACGATAATAGCCGGCCAAACCCAAAAAGCTTCTAATCTCTATAACTGAGGTTGGCCTTGGCCACTTTTCTACTGACTCAACTTTCTTTGGGTCGACTTGTACCCCATCCTTGGAAAACACATGTCCTAAGAATGCAACACTCTCGAGCTAGAACTCACACTTGGAGAACTTGGAATACAATTGATGTTCTCTCAAAATTTGGAGCACTATCTTAAGGTGTTGCTCGTGTTCCACACGGCTTCTAGAGTAGATCAAGATGTCATCAATAAATACCACCACAAACTTGTCTAAATAAGGCATGAACACTCGATTCATCAAATCCATAAAGGTCGTAGGGGCATTCGTAAGCCCAAATGACATCACCAAGAACTCATAATGCCCATATCTTGTTCGAAATGTGGTCTTCGGTATGTCTTCATTCCTGATCCTTAATTGGTGGTACCCAGATCGTAGATCTATCTTAGAGAAACATTGTGCTCCTTATAGTTGGTCAAATAAATCATCTATTCTCAGGAAAGGGTACTTATTATTTACCGTTACTTTATTAAGCTGTAGGTAGTCAATGCACAATCTCAGCAACCCATCCTTCTTCTTTACAAATAGCACCAGTGCTCCCCATGGTGAGACGCTGGGGCAGATGAAGCCTTTCTCTACCAAATCTTCTAGTTGATCATTAAGTTCCTTAAGCTCCGTAGATGCCATTCTATATGGGGGTATGGATATGGGTCTAGTGTTTGGAATCAAGTCCATACAAAATTCAATCTCTCGTTCCGGAGGCAACCCTAGTAGTTCATCGGGAAATACATCTATAAACTCATTCACTATTGACACTTGGTTTATATCCTTGACCTCCGCTTGGGTATCTCTCACAATAGCCAAGTAACCTAGAAACCCAGTCTTAATAGCCTTCTAGTAGACATGATAGATATCAAATTGGTTGGGGCATTGCTTCTATCTCTTTAGATACTAAATGATGGCTTGCCTGGAAAATCAAACCTAATCAATTTATAATAACAATCCACACTAGCACGGCAAGGCAATAGCCAATTCATTCCCAAGATCACATCAAAATCTAAAGTGTCTAATACCACTAGATTTACCAAAGTGTCTTTATCCTCGACCTGAACTAAACAAGACTTATATTCCCATTCTGCCACAAATACCTCCTTTAAAGGGGTATACACCACTAATTGTTCTTCTCTCCTAACATGATCTTTACCCAATCGAGGTACAAAACATGGAGAAACAAAAGAGTGGGTAGAACCAGGATCAAACAATACCCGAGGTTTCATATCACAAATAGAAAGAGTACTTGAGACCACTACATTGGATATTTGGGCCTCTTGGGGTGTTAAAGCATATACCCTCGCATGGCCCCTACTAGTAGAACTTTGACGTCCGGACCCAGACGGCCTGCTCTGGGAGGAAGTAACAGCACCTATACCCCTCAATCCACTAGCCCCCCGATTAGATGAGGCAACTACTGAAGGAGAAGATGAAACTGGCTGAGTAGAGTTAAATGCAGAATCTTGTAATTGATGAGCCATCGGGCAACTCCTTCGTAGATGTCCAGGTTAACCACACTCATAACAAATTGTCATAGTACGGAAGCATCGTCCGTTATGTCATACCTCACAAATATTACAATGATTGATACCTTAATTACCCTGCCTTGAATCTTGATGCTTCTCAACACTAAGGGTGTTCTACCTCAATCTAATACTAGCATTAGACAAACCACTCCCCTATTAGGGTAATCGTGAGTCCCTAGGTAAGCCTTGACGGCTAGAAGATGAAATACCATTACTGAAGTCCCTACGACCCTGATGGTCCTCTGTCTTGGCCCTCTTGACTCTATGCCTTGTAGCCCTACTCTCGCTGCTCCTCATCTCAATCCGCTGAGCACAGTCCACGGTTGCAGAGTAGGTGTGAAATCCTTGGAGGCTACAGCCCTAAACAGTGGCTCTACTAGCCCATCCACAGACCTTTGAATCTTCATCTCCTCTATGGAAACTAGATAAGACGCATATCGAGCCAACTAGGTGAATTTGATGTCGTATTCTGACATCGTCATACTTGGGATCTGTGCTAATGCCTCAAACTCCCTAGCTCTCGTATTTTGTACACTAGTGGGTAAGAATTGATTCAGGAATGCTGTACTGAACTCATTCTAAGTCAACGGTGCAGCATTTGTCGACCTACCTCTATATAAGGAGCCAAACCACTCTTGTGCCACATCCTCTAATCGGAAAGCGACTAACTCAATTGATTTAGTACTAGAACATCCCAAGGCCTCACAAATCTTTTCCATCTTGTCTAAGAAAACTTGGGGTCTCTCCGATGCATCAGACCTTGTAAAAAACGAAGGCTTAAGCTTCAGGAAATCAATAAGTGAAACCTCTACATAACCCCTCTCAACTTTTGGATGTTGGCAGTCAGTTTGTTCTTATGAACTAAGGGACACTTATGCTACATGTCTTCCCTCTATGATTCTCTGTATGTCATCCATACGGGTTGCCATCATCTCCACAACCCTATTAACTCCTTGTAGACCTGTAGCCAAGTCTTCGATGGTAATGCCCCCAGTTAGGTGTCTATCTGCACCACCTAAGGACTATTCCTCCTCTTGTCTACTCACAGGCGTATATGCCTTCACTAACTTAGTGGTCCCGCCACGTCTGCCTCACCTTCTAGGGGTGGGTGCATGTGGCCTACCCGTCCTCTCATTAGGAGCATCTTGCTCCCCCATCCGTCTCGAAGCGGCTCGTGTCTTAAGCGGCATTCTTACCTAGACAAGAGGAAACACCTGTTATTAGACACATTTTACAATTATAACTTAAGAGAAAAGGTGGTTTCTAGAAAAGGGAATCTATGCGGTCTGTTAGTTGTAAAATGTGCCGCAATTCACAATTCACAGCTGAAGTTTCCACATAAAGACCCGATACTTCGCTAGACCAAAGAAAAGTATCCTAGGACTTAAACAACCTAGGGCTCTGACACCAACTTTGTCACAACCTAATTCTCGGGCCATGATCGATGCATGGGCCTAATGGGCATATCCCCCTAAGCCCAAGCAAGCCTATTTATATGATCTTGTTCATCATTCTATCCATCACTTTAAATGTCATATTTTGTCATTCTCAAGTATGATTATTTCAACAATATAACATAGCAGTCAACTACTTACATTTATATTATCCAAAATAAAGTCATCCATTGCCAACTCATAGTGGCAACGTTAATCAAAATAAACATATATTGTTTACGACATGTATCTTAGTGATTTACATCACATGTACGTATACACAGGCAAAAAGACTCATTGACTTCTAGCGGAATGACCTTAGGTGAAGGTACAGCTATTGAATGCCACGATACCTACCAAAAGGTGAGTGTCAGTGGACACCTCAGTCTAGGTCCCAACTACCTTTGAATCTGAAAAACATGAAGTTGAAAAGAGTGAGTATAAACCCAGTGAGTGAACATAGGAAGGGAACAAGCAAACGATACAAAAAGCTTTTTGAAAATATGATGCACTTGTTTAAAAACAATGCAAATTTGTATATTATGAACGAAACTCGATGCCATGCTGTTTTTCAACTCATTGTAAAACATTTAGGAAGTTCAAGCAAGGCAAGCATATTAGAGCGAATCTCACTACAGTGGAAAGGCTACGCTACAACGAGAATGAATTTACACTGTAGCGAACTTCAAAGCAAATTTTGAACCAACCACCCGAGAGTTTCTCGCTACAGCGAGAATGCATTTTCACTGCAGCGAAAATTTGAGCAGACATTTTACCCAACCACCCGAGAGTTTCTCGCTGCAACGAAATCCAGAGCAAGGGTTAAGGCCATCCACCCGAGAGTTTGTCGCTGCAGCGAGAAGGCATTTTTGCTGCAATGAAATTTTTGGGTACATGAAATTATGGGAATTTTCAATGCTATAAAAATCTAATCCTATTGCAACGAAAATTAGATTAAACACATTTGACAATAATCAAGTTTCAACAGTCAATGTAATCACATATTAATTCCAAACCTTTCTATATAGTAAATATATATATACACGTATGCCACCACCGCCTCACCCAGCTCATGTGCACTCCCACACCGCACATAACTAGAGTCATCGTGTGCACCCCCACATCGCGCACAGCTAATACCATCGTGTGCACCCTCACATCGCGCATAACTAATACCATCGTGTGCACCTCTACATCGCGCATAGGCAATATCATCATTCACACTCCCGTACCCCATCATCGTAAGCATGTGCACTCCCACACCACACATGCACGGTTATAATTATCACACAATATTAACTATCAATACACAACATAGATATATCAACATAATATAGGAGCATAAGGATACATCATATTACACATTCACAACATACAACGTTTCACCAAGGGCTTGTTCCCATGCATATTTTCAGAAAAGTTCAGTAAAATATTTCAAGGGATTCAACCAAATACTTATGCATTTATCCCACAACAATTTAATGCAAGTTCACTCACATGTCTTTGTTAATGCTTGTGGATCGACTCCAACTTCAACTAATGCTCTGTGTGGAGGTGTAGGGCCTCGTTGGAACCTATCACACATAATAGCATCACACCAACTCAATTGACATGAATATTATTCCAAAAGCTATTTTCCTAAATCAAGTTTTGCTAGTTATTCCTAACTAGCTTCCAATTACCATTCGATTGGCTATTTATTCACACTACTCTAGTCACACAAGAAATAAATAAATAACCTTCAGAAATAAAACAATCTACAATTTAATTATTGACAATCATCAACAACCTAAAAATCAAATCTAACTCACTACTCACCTTGGTGGTTTTGTAGTTGAATTCATTTCCAAGAGTTTGTCAAGCTATTATGGAAAGTCTCTTTTTTTCTCTCTCTAAAATGTCTAACTAGTGAGAGAAAGTATTGAGGAAAGACTTTTGAGGGTCCTTTAGGTGGAGAAGTGAAAGAGCACAAAGAATCCTATGAAAAAGTGTGCAAAAGAATGAGAATTAAAGTTACTTTGAGAAGGTTATGGAGGTATCAAGGGATGGCTTCCATGGAAGATGAAAAACATGAAATGGAGAAGAAAAATGAGAAGAAAAAGAAGAAGCTACTGGAAGTGGGGAGAAAGTGCTGGAAAATTTTGATATTTATCCTATAATTGACTAAAGTTTTACTTATTTACAAAAATGCCATTGCATAGTTAACTTTGCATTCTTCTTCCTTTTGGCTCAAACTTTTTACTCTTTTGACACCGAGAAAAGGTCCATAATAGATTGGGGGTACTCGAGTTCATGAAAACTTAAAAATTTAGACTCGAGATCCAAAATGACCATTTTACCCATACTCTGAAAATTATCATTATTGCTATTTTCTTCTTTTATTTCATTGTTATGTATATCATTCATTTATTCCTTAGGTCTACTTAGACCTTAATAATATTAGAAAAACTCACTTCTAGGAGCTCACCAATGAAATGATAGAACTACCCTTAATCTATGTCCTTGTGTCTACCTCCATCACACGCCTATGAAGGTCAAGGCTTCACAGGTAAGCAGGGACAATGGTATTAGTCCTACCTATGATTCTTGCCTACAGTGCTTTGATGCAACCCATTTGAGAGTACTCCAAGTGATGCTGACGTCGAGAGACTTCTCTGGTCGATGAATTTGACTCTCCGCTAGTTACTTTAGCACTGCGGGTGGTTTGTTTCTCCGCCAGCTACTCTAGTGCTGTGCGTGATCTGTTCTCAACCTGTTGCTTCAGCACGCGCATGATCTATTCCTCCACCAGTGGTTTTACCCTGAACGTGATCTGATTCTTCATCAGTTGGCCACCGAGCATGATTTGACTATGTCTAGGGAAGGCCACTTGTTAATTTGATTTGCATATCACATGAGACAGCCATGGAGAGGCTTAGATAAATGTAATATGATTAGATGTGAATAGAGTGCGTTGAGGAAAATAATGTGAATACCTTTTATTGGATTTGAAGGTAAGACTAATGATATGTATGATGATCTTTAAAGACATTGAGGATGGTGATATGCCCTCACATTGGAAACCGTAGGGATAATGATATGTTCTGTATTTGGAGATGTTTCTTTGAACATCTAGATGCACAAAAAGTGCATATATTTTATATATTCGTTTTATATAAATATATATGATTTTGTTTACCTGCGCCATTCACTAAGTATTATAGTACTCACCCATTTGTATACCATGTGCAGATAAATAGGCCACAAAGTTATGTGGTAAAGGTCATGTAGTGACAGACTAATTTTGGCATCTGATAGGTTTTTATCCATTGTGTCACTCTGCTACGTCAGTCACGACCTTCCGTTCCATAATTAGATGATTGTGTATGTAAGCATGCTATGCCATATGAATTTATGTGTTAGGGTTGTTATGTACAAACTCGCCATGATTGGCCAATGTATGGCCTATGAACATTTGTATAAACCATGTGCCAGGGATAATGTTTTTATGTTTGAATTTATTATGAATATTTTATTATCTAATCCCTTGGCTTATGTTATATGATTTTGAATTTTGAGGCTTGCCTGCTAGGTTCGTGCGTCGATCACGGACTTTTGGATTCGGGTCATGACATCTGAAGATACAATTGGGTTAGTTAGTCAATGTTGTCAACATTAGACCTCAAGGTACTTTACCAAGCGACACTAAACCTAATCCAAGAAAAGAAGGTAAGGACCATTGTAAGGCAATCACTCTTCGTAGTGGAAAAGAGATAAGTGGAACAAATTTATATTCTAAAAATTTGGTTAAGCTTACTGAAAAAGACATTGAAAAAGAAGTTGAGAAAGATGCTGAAAACGATGCTGTGAGTGAAAATTCTAGTGAAAAATTAAGTGCAAAAAAACAAAAAATAAAGTCTTCACAACCACCCCTACCACCTTTTCCTCAACGTTATCAAAAGAAAAACTTAACAAACAACTCCAAAAATTTCTTCATGTATTTAAAAAGTTGCATATTAATATTCCTTTTGTTGAAGCTCTAGAACAAATGCTAAGTTTGTGAAATTTTTGAAAGACATCTTATCCAAAAAGATGAAATTGGGTGAGTTTGAGATTGTTGCACTTATTGAGGAGTGCAATGCCATAATTCAGAATAAGTTTCCACCAAAGCTTAAAGATCCAAGTAGTTTTACTATTCCTTGCACTATTGGTACTCTTTGTTTTGCTAAAGCTTTATGTGATTTATGTGCAAGTATAAATTTGATGTCGCTTTCCATTTATCAAAAACTTGGTTTAAGAGAGATTAAGCCCACTTCTGTGACTTTACAACTTGTTGATCGATCCCTCAACTATCCTTATGGCATTGTGGAAAATGTTTTGGTAAAAGTTGGTAAGTTTATTTTTCTAGTAGATTTTATTATACTTTGCATGGAAAAAGATTGTGAAATATTGATCGTTCTTGGAAGACCATTCTTACGCACTGCTAGAGCTCTCTTAAATGTGGAAAAAAGTGAGCTTGCCTTAAAGGTTGAAGACCAGGAGGTAACATTTAATATTTTTAGAGCTTTAAAATTTTTCAATGGGCATGATGAGTTGTTTCAATTAATGTGGTGGAGAACATTACCAATGATGTGTTTATTGAGAATGAAACATTTAAATAAAGTATAAGTTGAATGAGTAAAGAATACAAAAATAAAAAGTACTCAGTATGATTTTTATAAAGGTTCGACCTTCCAATGCCTACATCTTTTACCTTGATAGCATAAAGAGTTTAAATCCACTATCAACTTAGCTTTCCAATAACGTCAGGCATAACCTTTACAACATGCCTTATATAGGATCGGACGTAACCTCTACAACATGCCTTTTGCAGTATCAGGTGTAACCTCTATTAAGACATTGCCTTTTTCAGGTTAAAGCACAACCTTTACACAAAATGAAGCCTTTTAAAGGATTAAGCAAAACCTTTCTACCTTTTTCTTGGAGGTATAACCAATACAATAGTAGATTTTAATGAATCACCAACTCCAAACCTCTAAAAAAGTTGATAAAAAAATTTAGGATCAGAAAGTTGAGAGCTTTCACAAAGGTATGGATGATCAAAGAAGGTTTAAGCTCAAGAAGGATCAATTAAAGAAAAAAGATGTGATCTTTAGACTTTTTGCTAGCTCAAAGGTGTGAACTTTTTGCTCACTGTTTTTTCTATTATTTTTTTCTTTTCTCTTTTTCAAAGATGATTCAAATTCTTTCTAATTCCTCTTCTTTTCTTACTTTAATGTCCTCAAAATGGATATTTATAGCCTTTGTGATTTTCCACCCATTAAAGTGAAATTGAACCATTTCTTGCATTTTTTAGCTAGCTTGCAAAATTCTTTCGCATCTATAAAATCTATTATTTGCTGTTGAGTTGTCAATTTTTTGCAAAGTCTATAGTTTTCTGTCTTTAGAGAATCGATTCTTCTATTTTGAGGTGTCAGTTTATTTACAATTGGGTTCAAAGGTGACATATTTACAATCTTAGAGAATTGATTCTTTTGCCTCAAGGGGTCGATTCTTTAATATGTTCTCGAGTCAAAATTCGAATTTAAGCTTGACTTTTGCCACTCCACTTTTGTCTAGTTGTACCATATCTTTCTTGGTCACCAAGTTTCTGAGTTGTACTTTTGGTGCTTCAAAAACAGATAACTTCTCCTTATAGAATCGATTCTTTCTTTTTTACTTTTCTTTTTTTGCATTCTATCTCTCTATAATCGATTCTTTGTCTCTAAGGTGTCAGTTCTTCATAAATCCTGAAGCTTCTATCTTTAAAGAACCAATTTCTTCTTTTCTTAGAATTGATTCTTCATTATTGATCTTTGCTCAAGAACTACTTCTTCTTCTCTAGAATCAATTATTGCTGTAGTCAAAGAAATAGATTTTGTTTTCTTTGCATTTAAGAATCAAGTCATTTCTTTTGAGAACTCGATTCTTAGGCTGACACTTTGAATTTTGAAAACAACAGCTCTTTGAGAAAATTAAGAGATATTTCTTTAAGTTCAAAACCATGATTATTCATATTCAAAACATGTTCAAACAATCAAAGCATTTTAATATATCTTTCTTTTATGTTCAACTTTAACACTCTTTCAAGGATTTTCTTCATATTCAAAAAAATCTTTCATTCATTTTCAAAGCTCATTAAGTTAAATCAATTTTGTCATGTCAAAACAAAAATAAGTCCAACAATTTTCCCCTTTTGATACGACAAAATTAAGAGTTAAATTTACTCATTGAAGAAAACTCCCCCTAAAAATATGCTCAAGATTTCAAAATATTTTCCTCAAGCAATGCTCCCCCCAAATTTGTGCCTTTTTAAAAAAAGATTTACATTTAAGTTTGAAGGAACTTTTGAAATTAGTTTTAAAAATCCAACCATCATGAATGAAAAGTGAAGCCCAAATTTACTCATAATCTTTCTCCCCCTTTTTGTTATATAAAAAAAGAATAGAAAATAGAGTATAAGAACAATGGGAAGAAAAACTCATAGAAAAATAAAGCATTTGTAGCACAAGTTAAGTATATTTTTTAATCAACATTTAAAGATAAAATCAGAGAAACATTCATAGCAAGTGAGTTCGATCAATTATTAATCAACATAGAGGAATATTGACATAGGGTAATACAATCAAAAAGATGTTTCATTAAGTAAAATCATACACAAGATATCAATTTCCCTACAATTAGATTTGAACAAAACAAATATGTATGCAAGTGCTAATGCATATGCCTGTGAGTCAAAATTAGTATTAGATTTTGAATTATCAAGATTGTGAATTATGAGGGGCTTTGTCTTGTTCATCTTATCATGGAGTTCCCAGATTTGAAAAATACATGCTCTCAAGAATTGGGTTAAGTAGAGAAAGGTTGTACTCGACTATGGAACCCTAATTTAAGAATTTTGAAGAATTTAGATGACCTTAAGAGCATTGTAGTCATCCCTCATGCTTAAATAACAGCCAAATTTAATTCAAACTTGTATCTAACACCTCTAAACTTCATTGCAACTATAAAAGGCAGCTTTTGAGTCATTTTGAAGAAAAAGAAAACCAACACCGCACTTGAAATCTCTATCATGCCTTTCTCTAACCTTCATCTTAGTCTTTCATCAAGCATTCAAAAGCCATAAAAGCTCACTCACTCATTTAAAAATCCTTAAGATAATATTTGTGAGATTATTTCTTTTCTTTGTACCCAAAGCTTAAAGCTTTAGCACTCAACCTTTGTAAAGGCCTTCTTGCTATTCTTGTACTCACTAGCTTAACCTTGAAAAGCTATTTGTGGGTTTATGGTTAAGCCTGTCAAAAATCATTGTTGAGGGTTTCGCTTGCTCTCGTGAAAAAGCGTTGTGAGGGCTTAATGCTTGACCCTGTAAAAAGCATATTTTCTTGTGTGGATTTGAAATTTCTTGGTTTCCAAGGAATGGATGTAGGCACTAGAGAAAGCCGAATCATTATAAAATCTTTGTGTCTTGATTTTAATTTTCTGTATTGTGATTTATTCCTTGCATTTGTCTTAAAAAAAATTCTTTATTTTGTTTTGACACAAAAAGAATATTTGGTTGCCAAAAGATTTGATTTTTAGACTTGCTTTAAAGGGATTTTTCTTAAACACCAATTCACTCCCCTTTTGGTATATATTGCTTTGAGCTTATACTACTAACAGTTTCAAACACTCCTAAATTGATTTTTAACTCGACTTTAACTAGATTTCTTGAATTGGTTGACAAACTTATAAATATTCTTTAAAAAGCTTATGAACCATTTTACAAACTACATTTTCTGTTACAACCCGGTACTCCCCTCGAGCCCATGACAACCGCCGCGGTGTCCCGATAGACACTCATTACCCAGAATGCCAACCGGGACCCCGCAAGGTTATAATATCAGATTCTCATTTTTCCCTGTGAGTAATCGTTGCCAATATCATGTTCTAAAAGATTTTAAGCTATTTCCAACTTAAAACAATAAAAAGTTGATTTCTGTCTCATAGGGGTATTTTGGTCATTTTTCCTAAAATTTTGATGCCAGCTAATAATGTGGTGTATAAGTGCAAAACACATATTTCAAAATCAAAAATAAATTTAGATGTCCAAAACATTCGTTTAAAGTGAAATTATGACTGTTAGAATAAAATAAAAATATTAAACAAAATATTCTATTTTCTTATAAAACAATATTTATAAAGTTACCAGTAAATCATTTTTGTAGCATAAAAGCTAAATAAATTCATACATAGTGTAATACAGATAACCAAAGTATAAAATTTAATTCACAGTGACACGTGGACCCCCAAATGACAAAAACGAATGAAGGCTGCAAACCTACAGTTATCAATATGTAAACGAATGAAGGCACCATTCAAAATATCTAAAGTCGAGTAAATGGAGACGATTAAAATATTCCATCTCAATATGTAATTGATAACATAAATATTCATTTCATTTAAATAATCAACATGGCTTATGAATATCTTAAAAGCTTGGCTCCTGTCAAAATCATTCTCGGGAATACCTTGGACGAGGCATTTAACCGAGTCCGCCAAGGCTGTTAAATAATTTTGTATACACATAAACATATTTTTAGTTTGAAAAACACAGTTGTTCCTTGGTGTTAGCGAAGTTCATCATCACGAGGTGGTTTGGCGTGACGTGAACTCTAACCATACCTCAGGAGATACCCTACGTGCCTCTCCGACTAAGGTACATAAATAACTGGATTCCGTGCCCCTCTAATAAGCTGGTCCATAGAACTCGCCCACTGCAGCAAGCTAAACCCACCATACAATAAAATTTTGACAGCATGACATGACTAATATTATACTACCCAGCCTATAAATGTAAAACAGAATAATTCATACAGTTCACAAACCGCAATTCCAGCCAGTCATGCCAACACATTATCATAAGCCATCAATTAGAACCATAAATTACAATACATCAAGTGGTCTCTAGTTACTCTATTTTCAAAGCCATCATTCAATTTCAAGACAATTTATAAAATCATTTCATTTAAACACATTTTGTTTATAAAACCTAAAAGTTAACCATTTAAACTCATTTTCCATAAAATTCATAAAAAAAATTGAATAAAAAGACCACTTTAGATAATTAAAATGATGATAAGGTTACCCATAATACTAGGAGTTCGATATACTCCTATTCGCGGTCTTCGGACACAATCTCTTTACCCTTGTTAGAGGGTTCACCACCTATACATCATACATGACATGAATTTCAATAAATTGTGTCAATTTATCATAAACTATTTCAGGCTCTATAAATCTATATGAAAGCACGAAATGTGATGCAAATGTCTGAATAGCCATTTAAATACGGTATTCGACCTAATTCGTACTATTCTCGGTGTAATTGGCTAAAACCTCCAATTTAACTCTAAATCGATTTCTTTCACTTTCTACACTCCAATTATACTTAAAATAACTCAATGACTATGAATATGATTCAATTTATCAATCCGGACCATAAATCGCACATGTCTATACATTAGGTAAAAATTCAGATTTTTATACCAAAATTTCCCATTAAATTTATAGCCTCACCAATCATTAAATACCACCAAAATGCCATGAAATATCATCAATTTCAGCCTCAATATCCTCCCTAGAAAATTCAGCCTCTTGTGGGTTTGTGAAGAACAAAGTGATTCCTTGCTAGATTTTCATACTTTCCATTACCAAACAACCAAAAACACTTAATTAGCTTGAAATCTAGCAAAATCAATGCTCAAAACCCCTCCTCTCAAATTCGGCCAGCATGGGTTCATCATGAAAACTTGAGTTCTAAGCATGGAAAATGAAAAAGAAAGCATGGGTAGTGTAAATCACAAAATAAAATCACAAAATTTTACCTTTATTAGCTTAAGCCCTTGAAATCCCACACTTTTTCTTCAATTTTCCCACCTAGGGTTTGTGTTCTTTCCTTTCCTCTTCACTTCATACTTTGGCCGGCCATATGGGTGAGAAATGGGCTGATTTATGTGCTGATTTTTAAGCCAAATATTTAATGGATATAAACTTGACACATGTCACCATTCCATTGGTCCATGTTTCATACTTACCCATTAAGCAATCTCTCTCCACCACTTAAATTTTCTCAATTATCCATGATAATATTGGGTAAAATCCATGTGCTGGACAAGTGTTGGGTGGTGTAAAATTACAATTTTGCCCCTAGGGTGGCAAAATGACTATTTTACCCCTATACTCAGAAAAATGTCGGAATTAAAATTTTTCACTTCTCAAAATCAAATTATGTTCTAAATAGTCAATCTTAGTAAAAGATTTCATCTAACTCTCACATCTTAACCTCAGGTGGTGAAATGAGCATTTTGCCCCTAAATCATGAAAATTCCAATTTGACTCCAAATCGGTCCTCGAACTTTGAATCACTATTTTAAGTTATTCTAGGAATTTTAAATTTTAAATTTCACCTTAAAATCTTCATTTGATCTAGTTCGAGGCTTAATTCAACTTAGTTGTACTATAAAGTACACTATCGACTTTTTACAATTTTTTGGGGCTTTCCTAGTATGCAAGCATATTGTCAATCACATAAATGACATGGCAAGTATTTTATAAAGTCGAGCTTGACATTTTCTAAAACCATTTTCTATCCTTGTACCATTTAAAAGATATTGGTCTTGGAGGTTATATGGACAAACATTCCTTGATTCGTTTGAAGGATAACAAACTTGGAAAGTATGGGATTATTGGTCCTTGATACGTTTGAAAGACAAACGGACTTGGAGACCATATGGATAATCAACACACTTGATAAAACAGGATTGTTATATGATGATGCTTGGCAAAGCAGGACTCAATTTATGATTATGCCTAGAAAAACAGTGTTGATTTATGGTTACGCTTGGAAAGCCAAGTTTTGCAAAACATTTAATAAATGTTTAATTGTATATTTCTAAAAGTATATTTTGTTAAATACTCTTCCCTATTAGCTTCCTCCTCCTCATATCTGCTCATGAAGTTATTTATAACTCACACATGTACGATGAACTTGTTATTTCAGATCAGTGGATTGCTTAGCTCGCCATTCTTTGAAGGGAGTTACTTTTATAATTAGTTGTTATAGGTGATTGTTATGGCATCTAATAGGTGTTAGCCTTTCTACTTAAAATGGTTGGCAAAATGCCACTTAAAATGGTTTACAGAGAAATCCTAGATAGCGGGGATCATACTAGTATCCTTAGTATAAGTGAGGTGAGATGCCACTCACAGTGCATTCAATATATCCTAGATAATGGGAATCGTACCGCTATCCTCGGTAATCCTAGATAAGGGGATCGTACCTCTATCTTCGGTAATCTTATATAGTGGAGAATGTACCATTGTCCTTGTTAGGTTTTCAAATGAGAATTCTATGAATAGTTATGATAGATTAATAAACAAACTAAGTTCTAAGACACAAATTTGAATTATGCATTCAATGTTTGATTGTGTGTTGTTATATGGTTGAATCTTTGAGAATATCTTAAATACATGAGTATTCCCCAAAAAAGTAATTTAAGCAATATAGGGAAATTTGCAATAGAGTACCCACAATTTGGGTCTAAGAGCTCAGTATCTCTATCCCTTATAGAGGATTCGATGCTTCAAGTACAATACAACTTTTCTTGTTTTTCATAAAAGTTTTTCATAAGTGTTTAGCCTTTCTTTACAGTCTGTGTTTATGAAATATCGATTTCAACTAAGAAAATTGTTTGATTCCTAACAACTCAATATTTTTTCAAGGATTTTACAAGAAAGTTGTCCTTATCTTGATATTCATGTTTATGTTAAAAATTGTGATTTGTGCAAAAGTTATTCAACTTGGCTTGTTCTCTTTCCGTATTCACTTATAAAGTCATTGTGACTCATTTGTTAAGTTTCTCATGTTTTTACAAATCAGTGATTAACTTGCTACCTTTATCAAGGAGATGAGTTCTGAGTTATTCTTGATAGGTGTTATAGCAGCCCACCTAAAGCATAAAAGGTCAAGTCATGTTCCACTGATGAGTTAGTCTTCACTTTTATGCTTGTATGTGGTTGAATATGTTTATGATGATGTAGCGAATAGATGACATTTTATTTTATAAAAATATATAGATGAATGCTATATGATGGTTCGATAGCCCATATGAACACCCAATGGTGTATATGCATGTTTATATGGTCTAAAACATGAAACCTATATTATACATATGTGGTTATATAAAGGAAATCGTTTCTACACCTTATGTTGAGAAGTTTCATTATCATGTGTTGCATATGTATGTATGTATGTATGTATGTATGTATGTATAAATATATATTATGTGATTATGTGTGAATGTTAAGATGAATAGTGCATTTAAGATCAGCAAGAGGCTAGTTTGGTTATAGTGGGTCATACTTACATAGTCCTTACATGCATCTTGTCCCTAAAAATGGATGTGATAGATATACTACAACTCGAACATGATGTTGGGGACTATTACAACTTCAAACACACAAATGATATAATGATTTTATTTCCTTAGTTAGGATTTTTCTTATATTAAATAATCAAAGTTTTATTTCAATTAAGAAAAGACTAAATGCTCAATTTGAGACCAAAACCTTTTAGTTTTTGTCAATTTAGGACCAAACGATTTAATTGTAACAATTTAAAGACAAACATTTTCGATTCTTTACAATTAAAGGCTAGGTGAGAGGTGTTTGGCATGTGTGGGATGTTAGAATAAGCCCTACAAGCCAATCTGTGGTTGTATGGGAATTGTAATTTTGAGATATTCATGTATGACATTTTGTTATTCATAATAACATTGAGGTAGTTCTTTATCCATAAATTTGTGATTTAATTACATTTTGTACTTATGTAGATAAAGCCCATGGAACTATACATGCCTTGCAAAGGAATTGTATTGTGATACAATTATGAGATCCTTGTGCATTAAAGCATTGTTCCTAAAAGTTCCTGATCATTGTATTATTGAGACGGGGCATCAATAATGCTTAAAGATTGGCACATGTTATGTTCCTTACTTGTGAAGTAAGCAATCGTTGTCATAGGTTGAAGTATAGAGATACTTGAAACTAGCATATGGGTGCTTGCCATGGGAGAGCGAGTTCATTGAACATGACCCGTCATGAGAAGTACATTTGGTATTTCACTCAAGTGTCTATGCAATACTTCTCATGTGTTAGTTGTGTAAATACTCCCTAAACTTGAGACTCCAGGTTGTCTTATGTGTGGAGTGTTATGCTTTGATTTCATCCCTTTGGGTGCCTAACCAAGGATGCCAAAACAGGATGCTTTTGGGTATAGCATGAAGCATGTGAAGGCAAATGAGTGGTCAAGATAAGAATCATCACCCCAAGTGATTTAAGGGGAAATATCTCATTAGTTCTTGGTTGATATTAGCTTAATCAAATCCTTGGCCAAGGTGATTAGGAGATTATGAAATGAGTTTCATAAGTCTCCATAAAGCTAATGATCTAATTGCAAGAACAAATATGGAGATTAATAAGAGTAGGCACTGCACCAAGCTCTTATCATCTTCTGGATATAATATTATTAATTAATTAATTAATTTAATTCCATAGACCATGATTGGCATTTAGCAATGCATCATGGCCACCTAATTGTTAGGAGAGTCAAAGGATTCTTTAACAACCTTTCAGTGTACAGTTTTTCAGTGTAATTCATTCCCTCATCATATATCCCGAAGATGATAAGAGCTTGGTGCACTGCCTACTCTTATTGATCTCCATATTTGTTCTTGCAATTAGATCATTAGCTTTATGGAGACTTATGAAACTCATTTCATAATCTCTTAATCACTTTGGCCAAGGATTTGATTAAGCTAATATCAACCAAGAACTAATGAGATATTTCCCCTTGAATCACTTGGGGTGATGATTCCTATCTTGACCACTCATTTGCTTTCACATGCTTCATGCTATACCCAAAAGCATCCTGTTTTGGCATCCTTGGTTAGGCACCCAAAGGATGAAATCAAAGCATAGCACTCCACACATAAGACAACCTGGTGTCTCAAGTCTAGGGAGTATTTACACAACTGACACATGAGAAGTATTGCATAGACACTTGAGTGAAATACCAAATGCACTTCTCATGGCGGGTCATGTTCAGTGAACTCGTTCTCCCATGGCAAGCACCCACATGCTAGTTCCAAGTATCTCTATACTTCAACCTATGAGAACGATTGCTTACTTCACAAGTAATGTCAAGCCCAGCTCTACAATATGTTTATTATGCCATTCTTACATAAGAATGCATGTTTGCTTACTTGGGTACCTCGAAAATCGTTAAAGGACGGCAATGTACCAAATGGTACAATTAAGTTAAATTAAGCCTCGAACTAGTCCAAATAGAGATTTTAAGATGAAATTGAGAATTTTAAAACCCCATAATGACTTCAAATGGTGATTCGGAGTTCGAGGATAGATTTGGAGTCAAATTGGAATTTTCATGACCTAGGGATAAAATGGTCATTTTGCCACCCGAGGTTAAAATTGGAATGTTGGAAGAAGTTTTTGATCAAGATTAACTATTTAGAACATAATTTGAGTTTGAGAAGTGAAAATTTTTAATTTCGGCATTTTTTCGAGGATAAGGGCAAAATAGTTATTTTACCACCCCAAGGGCAAAATTGTAATTTTACACCACCCAACGCTTGTCCAGCACATGGATTTTACCCAATATTATTATGTATAATTGAAGGATTTTATGTGGTGGAGAAAGAAAGCTTAATAGTTAAGAATTTAAAAATGGACCAATGGTAAGGTGGCAAGTGTCAAGCTTGGATTATTTTATTATTTGGCTTTAAAAATCAGCCCATAACCCTCCCAACTCATTTCTCATGGCCGGCCATAGCAAGAACAAAGGAAGAAAAGAAGAACAAAAACCCTAGAGTGAAAATTCAAGAGAAAATTGGTGGATTTCAAGTAATCAAGCAATCAAAGGTAAAATTTCTTGATTTTGACTTGTGATCTACCTTTCCCATACATTCTTTTGCATTTTCCATGGTTGAATCACATGATTTCATGATGGGTATCTTGCTGGCTGAACACTTAGAGAGAGGTTTTGATTCTTGATTTGGTTAGATTTCAATGTATTTTAGTGTTTTTAGTTGATTGGTGATGTGTAGCATGAAAATCAAGCAAGAAAAATTCATGTTCTTCCATCACCCATCATTGGCCGAATTCTCTATGTGGAATATTAAGGATGATTTTGATTTTTTATTTCAAGTGATTTGGTTAGGAATTAGTGATTTATGGTGTGAGAATCAAGTAGGAAAAATCATAGTGTTGATGCACCCACCATGGCCGAATTTTCCAAGAGAAAATGTGAGGATGATTTTGCCATATTTCAAGTTATTTAATTTGTGTTTGATGATTTGAAGTATCGAGAGAGAAATGGAATTATTTGGAGTTAAATTGGACATATTGGCCAATTAATCGGGTGATAGATCGAATTAGGCCAATACCGTTTTATTTAAGTACATAATTGAATTTATATTGAACACCGTATTTAGATAGTTACCTGAGTATTTCACATCCCATTTCAGGCATTAGTATAGAGCCTGAATTTGTTTTATAACAATTTAGCACAAATGTAGTAAATGGCTTATTATGCATTATGTCTAGGTGGTGAGCATTCTGGCAAAAGTAAAGAGATAGTACCCGAGGATCAAGAATCGGAGCACTTGAAATTCGACTCCCGAAATAGTGAGTAACCTTACTATCGTCTTAATTATCTAAAGTGGTTTTTATCCGATTTTGTGATTTTATGGAAAATGAGTTTAAATGGTAAATCTTTATGTTTTATAAACAAAATGTGTTTAAATGAAATGATTTTATAAAATTGTCTTGAAATTGAAAGATGGTTTTGAAAATGGAGTAATTGTAGACTAATTGCTGTGTTATAAATCATGGTTTGAATTGAATGGCTTATGATAATATTGGCATGAATGGTTGAATTGGTATTTATGTTGAAAATGTATAAACTGTTGTTTACCTTGATAGGCTGGATAATGATAAAATTGCCATGTCATGCTGTTGAATTTTATTGAATTGGTGGGTTATTGATTAGTCGTTGCAGTGGACAAGTTCCATGGACCAGCCTATTAAAAGGGGCACGGTAGCCCTATTATATTCATACCTCAGTATGAGAGGCGCGGTTGGATAACTCCTGAGGTTAACACTTTAGAGTTCACTTCACGCCAAACCACCACGTGAGGGTGAACTCAGCCAACGCCAAGGAACGGCTATGTTTTCAAAATAAAAACATGATTTATGCCTACATAACTTTTTAATAGCCTTGGCGGACTCAGTTGGGATAGCTCTTAGCCAAGGTATCCTTGATAACTGAGTATGAGAATGATTTTGGCACGAGCCAAAGTTTTAAGAAATTCATAAGCCATGTTGATTACTCAATTTATATGAATGGATTTTATTTTATTAAAATGAGTTGAAAGCTGATGAATTACAGTATGATGATCTATTTTAATTTGTCTCTATTTACTCAACTTTAGATATATTGAATGGTATTTGTTTATTCACTAGGATTATATAATCTCACCACTCTCCTTTCCACCAATTTCAGGCTCAGGATAGTCGGTAGATAGCTCACTTTGTTGAGGGCTACAGTTGGACTTGCATCCTCAAAAACTGTAGGTTTACCGCTTTTGATACTTTTGGTCGTTCTGGGCCCACGTGTCATTGTAAATTAAATTTTATACTTTGGTTATTTGTATTACAGTATGTATGAATTTATTTAGCTTTTACGCTATAAAAATTATTTACCGGTAACTCTATAAATATTATTTTATAAGAAAATAGAATATTTTATTGAATATTTTTATTATATTCAAATATTTATAATTTTACTTTAAATGAATGTTTTAGATATCTAAACTTGCTTTTGATTATGAAATATGTGTTTTCCACTTGCATACTACATTTTTAGCTGGTTTCGAGACTTTCGAGGAAAAATGACCAAAATGCCCCTGTGACCAAAAATTATTTTTCTATTGTTTTGATTTGGAAATAGTTTATAATCTCTCAAAACATGATACTTAACAACTGTTGCTCACAGGGGAGGTGTGAAAACTGATATTAAAGCCTTACGTGGTTTCGGTTGGCATTCTGGATAATGAATGTCTATCGGAACATCGCGACAGTTGTCACGGGCTCGAGGAGAGTACCGGGTCGTGACAAGTAAGGAACATAACATGTGCCAATCTTTGAGCATTATTGATGCTTCGTCTCAATAACACAATGATCAGAAACTTTTAGGAACAATGCTTTAATGCATAAGGATCTCATAATTGTATCCCAATACAATTCCTTTGCAAGGCATATATAGTTCCATGGGCTTTATCTACATAAGTAAAAAAAGTAATTAAATCACAAACTTATGGATAAAGAACTACCTCAATGTTATTATGAATAACAAAATATCATACATGAATATCTCAAAATTGCAATCCCATACAACCACAGGTTGGCTTGTAAGGTTTATACTAACAATCTCCCATTAGCACTAAAGCCAATCGCCTATGTATCTAATACCAATGTTCTCAACATGACGATTATCCTTCTGCTGGGATAGTGCTTTAGTGACAGGATTAGCAATATTATCCTCAGTGGGTATACGCTCTATGCAAATGTCTCCTCTTTCAATGATCTCCTTGATCACATGGTAACGCCGCAATACATGTTTAGATTTCTGATGAGACCTTGGTTCCTTTGCTTGTGCAATGGCTCCATTGTTATCACAATACAAAGGTATTGGATCAACAATATTAGAAACCACATCTAGTTCAGTAATGAACTTCTTAATTCAAACTGCCTCTTTCGCTGCCTCAAACTTAGAAATGTATTCGGCCTCGGTTGTAGAATCTACAGTCGTCTCTTGTTTGGAACTTTTCCAGCTCACTACACCTCCATTGAGTGTGAACACATATCCACTTTACGACTTGCTATCATCTTTGTCAGTTTGAAAGCTTGCATCCGTATAACCCCTAACTTGGAGTTCACCTCCTCCATAAATGATAAATACATCCTTAGCTCTTCGTAAGTACTTCAATATGTTTTTCACAGCTATCTAGTGACTTTCACCAGGATTAGCTTGGTATATACTCATGACACTTAGAGCGTAAGATACATCTTGTCACGACCCGAAACTCCCCATCGAGCCCGTGACAACCGCCGCGAAGCCTCGACAAACATTCTTCACCCCGAATGTCGATCGAAACCTCGCAAGGCTCTTGTATCAGCTTTCGCACTTCTCCGGTGAGCAATAGTTATCAAATAATCAATATACGAAGGATTACAAATTATTTCCAAATCATAACATAACATATTTTTTTTTTGCTCACAGGGGCATTTTCGTCATTTTTGTCGAAAATCTCGAAACTTGTTAAAAATGTAGTAGGTAAGCCGAAAATATATATTTAATGATTTAAAAAAAAATTAAGTATCTAAAACGTTTATTTGAAGTGAAAATTTGACCATTTGAATATAATAAAAATATTTAATAAAATAAACTATTTTCTTGTAAAATAATTTTCATAAAACTATCGGTACATAATTCTTATAGCGTAAAAGATAATTAATTCATATATACTATAAAGCAAATAACCAAAGCATAAAATTTCTTTTACAGTGACACGTGGGCCCACATCTATCCAAAATGCATCGGAAGCTGGAAACCTACAGCTTTTACCGATTCGAGTCCAAATAAAGGTCCTTATCAAAGTCAGCTAACTATGGAATTCCCCGAGCCTGAAATGTGAGGAAATGAGGGTGGTGAGATTATAAAATCTCAGTGAGTAAACAGATACCATCTAAACTATCTAAAGTCGAGTAAATGGAGACAATTAAAATAAATCATCATACTGTAATTTCATTACCTTTCAACTCATTTCAACTAAATAAAATCAATCCATAAAAATCGAGAAATCAACTTGGCTTATGAATTTCTTAAAACTTTGGCTCGTGCCAAAACTCATACTCGGTGATGCCTTGCGCAGGGCATCTAACCGAGTCGGCCAAGGCTGTTAAAATTTTGTATACACTTAAAATATATTTTAGTTTGAGAAAAATACAGTTGTTCCTTGGAGTTGGCTGAGTTCCCCTTCACGTGGTGGTTTTGCGTGAAGTGAACCCTAAGCTATACCCCAAGAGATACCCTACTCGCCTCTCCGTTCGAGGTAATAATATAATGGAGTTTACTGTGCCCCTCTAATAGGCTAGTCCACGGAACCCCCTCTGAAGTAAATAATTAATATATAATCCACCAATCAATAAAATTCATTCTAGCATGACATGGCAATTTATCGCAACCTAGCCTCTCAAGGCTGAATACACAGTATAAATAATTCTAACACCAAAATCAGTTTAGCCATTCATGCTTATTTATTATCATAAGCCATTCAATTCAAAACCATAAATTTGCAACACAAACTAGCAGTCTCCAATTACTCTATTTTCAAAACCAATATTCGATTTTTCAGAAAATTTATAAAATCATTTTATAAAATTACAATTTCTCTTAAAACATAGCAATTTACCATTTAAACCCATTTTTCATAAAATCACACAATTGTAAAAAACTACTCTAGATAATTAAGATGATAATAAGTTCACTCACAGTTCTAGGAGTCGATGTACTCCTAATCTCAGTCTCCAAGCACAATTTTTGTACTTTTACCAGTGTACTTTGCTCACCACCTATCCACAATGTACATACATAATTCATCACATCAATGCTTGACCATTATAAAATCAATTCAGGCTCGGTATATATGCATGATAGGATATACAACTTATCCGACTACCGCTTAAATGCGGTGTTGACCTAATTCGGCCTATTATCTCCAATTTAACTCCAAATCAATTCTTCTCACTTTCTACACTCCAATTATAACTAAATTAACTCCATGACTGTGAATGAGATTCAATTTATCAGTCTCGGTAGCAAATTACGAAAATACCCCTAGTGGGTAAAAATCGTATTTTTGCTTCGAAAATTTCCATTATTTTTCTAGGCTCATAATTCATCATTATTCATCATAATTGCTCAAATAAACATCAAGATTATCAGCCAATATTCCCCTAGAAAATTTGGCCAATAATGGTAATGGAGGAAAATAAATTCTTTTCTTGTTGTTTTGTTCCTAAATATGCTAAACTAACTTAAAACACTAACATAACTTAAAATCAAATTCATCTAACAACTTTCTCTCTCCTAACCCATTTAATCAGCCATCAATTCATCATCAAAACATGTAATTTAATCATGGAAAATAAAGAGAAATGCTTGCGAATAAGAAAACTCAAGCTTAATAGAAAAAATCTCACATTTTTCACTTAATTTCCTTGAAAATTCACACTTTTTCTTTGATTTTCTCTCTCTAGGGTTTTGTTTTTTTTTTCTCTCTCTTCTTGCTGGTTTGGCCGGCCATGGGGTGGAAGATGGGCTGATTTTATGCCTTTTTATAAAGAAATAATAAAATAATAAAGGTATGACACATGGCATAATGTCATTGGCCCGTTTTTAAAATTTTAAAAATTTTAATCCTTTTTATCTCCACCACACAATTAGTCAATGGTCAAAATGAGGATAAAGGAAGACCATGTGCTGGAAAAATGTCTTGATGGTGGAAAATTACAATTTTGCCCCTGAGGTCACAAAATTACCATTTTACCCTTTTACTCCAAATTATACCAAAATTAAAATTTTTCACTTCTATTCCTCAAATCTTACTCCAATAAGTCAAATTATACTCCAATAAGTCAAATGGGGCCAAAAAAATCTTTTCTAAAATTCCCATTTTATCCCTAGGTGGCAAATGACCATTTTACCCCTAGATAGCGAAAATTTCAGTTTGACTCCAAATTGATCCTCGAACTCCGAATCACCATATTAAACCATTCTAGGACTTTAAAATTCTTAATTTCATCGTAAATTTTCTATTTGATCTAGTTCAAGACTTAAATCAACTTTATTGTACCTTTAGGTACAATACCGACTTTTGTAAATTTTTCGGGACTCTCGTAGCATGCAAACATGCTATCCATCACATGTATACCATGATAAATATTTTTATAGAGTCGGGCTTATCATCTTCTCCCCCACTTGGATCAACCATATGATCTTTCTTCTTGATTGACTTCGACATCATGCTAAATATTAATATTTTAATATTATTTTATTAATAATATATTATTTTATTCTAAAAATTTTATCTTGTCTCCTTGGTACCCAAAATACCTTATTATGCCTCACTTGACTTCCAAATCGCCTTTTATCTCACAAATTCTCCTCCGATAAAATTATTATTATTTTATTATTATTTTCTCACTTGCGAAATATTTTATCCTAAACTACTCCTTTCGTCTTTTATCACTTCTAAACATTTTAATTGACCTCAATTTGCATTCGATCAACTTTATTTATCACCATATCAAAGTATGGGGTATTTCAATCTCCCCCACTTAAATAGAATTCGTCCTTGAATTCCCATCGATGTTGCGTTATCAATCTCCTTCTATGATCTTACTCCTTGTTCCTTCTATAGGGACATTCAACTTATTCACCTCGTTCACCTTCAGTTAAATTAAATGCTTTATTTATGGCAATTATTATCCTTTGAAACTGAATCAGTAATACTTTTCACAACCATGATATCTTATATCGAGACACTAAGCATGCCTTTATCACCATTATTAAATTTGAACCATAACTTCACCTCAATTATACTGATTTCGATCACATATCATACTTACTTATGTATACCTATTCATCGTTTTATTAATTTGCTCCATACCAAATTTCTCAGCCTTGATTCATCCATCTTATACTGGTCCATACCCTTCCTTTAATAGAGTTCCATTAAAAACTTAAACAATTCAAGGTTTACCTTCAAAGTCATTCATAACTTTAATCGTTCATTATATGTCCGTTAACACTTTAGCTCACTAACCTCTCTGGACACTATTTCAAAATCTCCCAATTACCGAGAACCATTCTTCACTTCAGTTAGTAAAATTATCAATTTCATATATACATATATACATGCATTTTCAAATGTCAACATCTCTCTTTAAATATAGGAATCCATGTGTTCACATGCTTTGGACTACATTCCCCCTTTATTCATCCGTATCCCAATCCTAGTTTCAATATAATAATTCTTATAGTGCATGTCAACCTTCTTATTATACTTGTATATAACTTCATATCATTCATATCATTTCCAACCATATGTTTGAGTTTCCTTATACTATATATCATTCATCACAATGTCATCTCCATTGAATTATAATCTATTATGCGTGTATGCTTTATAATCCTATTGATGCCTCAAAGATTTATCTCAACTTGATCATTGCATCTTATGCAATACCACAATTCCTAAGAGTCATCCTTTTGTCCTTAATCATCTTTCATGCCTCTATATTACCTTGTATCTTTCTTGCATTACAATATTGATTTGTCACTTAAGACTCGAACCCATTTGAATCATGTATGCCTTAAGCATTTTTGAATTCTAATTTCCATAATATATTAGGAAAGTTTCATTATCTGACTTCATTTTCAAGGTCAACTTCTATCATCCTTTGTTCCACTCCTTCATATGAACATAACATCATTCTTCCTTAACTAATTTATAAATTGTACTTGAAATTGTAAAACTTAAAACTAGATTCTGCTCAAGTATTTTTCAATACTAATACTAATATCACTCTCAGCTTATAGCTTCCTTTTTATAATCACATAACTTAGTGCTAGCTTTAACGAGATCCAAAGTAAAACTTCTCTTGAGTATTTCCTTGGGAATTTCTATCTTAAACTTATGTCTCACAGCATGTGATCCCTTAACTTGTGATTTAGTCGTTAGGCTTCTCAACAAGTTTTAAAAATTTTACATTTCATACTTGCTATGTATGATTAGAATCTCTTCTCAAAGATGTTTATGTATTCCTAAAACACTTACTCTTAAAGATATATAAATACGTACTCATCCATTCAATCCCTAACTCATCTTCATAGGTTTCTAGGGTGTCACACAATTAGCCTCATGTTGTTCCTAACTCTTGTCATTTTACTGTATCAAAACAGATATTACAAATTCTCGTAATGATATTCTATATAAACTGATTTTCTATACCAGTCTCGTAATTCTTCCTTCACACTTTCATTACTTGGTATCTCATCTCAATATAGTCATCTCAAGAATCTTTCAATTTTTTTCTTTTAATTATATGCCTATATACAAGGCAATAAAGAAGTTTTTCAATTCATTTGGGTAAACATTCTCCAAAATATTCAACACTCTCAGATAACAAAACACAATGACCAATAACCAAAATTCAATTTGTAAGCTCATTATCATGTCACTCCCATCTTACTCATGCATCATAGGTGTGAAGTATTCGGAACATTACAACGTTGAACAGTCAATGTTGAAGTACTGTAGCTATTAGAAATTTTCTCATCAAAGCTATTTGTTTGCATTCAAAGTCACCACATCAATCATTCTCAACCAGTGGTTTCCCTTTTAGATATATATCATGAGTTCCATAAGTATAGGTACCTTCTATTTTCTTGTCATACACACTAAGCCAGATTAATACTTCCATCTCATGTCATCTTTTGACGTTTATCAACATTCATAAAATTTCACCTCAAAACATCATTTCCATACAGTGTAATAAATTCATGATACATATACCACTCCACACATAAGTTGCTTACTATCTGCAACTTTCCTCAAATTTATTGTCATCCCTATCCAATTATCTTCTTTGTCTTATACTCCAATAATCTTATTGACTTTCGGTATAATTAACTACGAAAATAGCTCAGCTTCCTCCTTACTTTATTCTCACAATCCTTACTGAATCAAAATTTTATATTTCCCATATTCCATAATTTAACTTCATTAGGTTATATTTGTGCCCAACTATTACCTCATAGTGTCATAACATCACTGAATAATCCCCTTCATGCTTAAATTACAATCATTAACTTAATCACATTATCCATTCCGAATGTCATTTATAACCTTATTGCTTGTTTCTATAACCTTCCTCAATAATTATATTACCAATTTATCCCTATCATACTAAAGATTCCCATATACTTTCAGTTACTTAAACAACCATTTTATAATACATTCTAGTCCTATACTTTAAAAGCCAAACTATTTTTAATTCTTTGTACAGATAATTATTATCTCTTTTACACAACATCTACTTAGAGTTAAGGTAGTGTAAAATCTTACGAAAATATTACATGTCCTTGGGATCATCATCTTAATCTGATCTTATCGAAAGATTTTACTCCGAGTCCTTCTGAAGATTCTCTTTCGGGTTTTCCTCCTCTTGAGATTTTTTTTTCCTTTGCTCCTCAATCCAGGCTTGTTGTATTCTCCTATATTCTTCATCACTCACCGGTGCAGCATTTCTTCCACAACCGGGAGGAAAATGTCGTACACCTGACACTTTTCTAAGGGGTTTACTCGCCACTGTTACTTTATCCTTATCCTTTTCTAGTTGTCCCCTTACATTTCTCCCACAGCTTGGTGGAAAATGTCGGACTACTGTCACGCTCTTCCTAGAACGAATACCTCCTTCGGCTATCCTTAATTTCCCCTTTTCTTTAACATGTTCCTTAGATTCTCTCAAAAGGAAACCTCTCATGCTTACATTAATATTATTACTATCTGCACTTTTTGGACAACTCGGTTCGGGCTGCTATCGGCTCCTAACAGTAGAATCTAGCGATCCCTCGCTAATACTATGAGAGGCGTCAGGACCACCGTCTCTCTTAGACATGGTGTGTGTGTCACCAGCGCACCTCAAAACCTATACGCAACCAAGTAGTAATTACTTAATCATTCATGTATCCCAAAAGTAGGTAGGTTTCTATATGTAGATGCATGCATTCTATTCAATCTAACCTAACTTAACTTAACTTAACTGGACTTTGAGCCACGCAGTGTCAGTCTGGATTTCTTAAAACAACCTTAAAACCAAAGACTTTAAAATTCTTAGCTTTAAAATCAAAATATCTTATCTTTAAACCATGCTCTGATACCAATCTAAATTGTCACGACCCGGAACTCCCCATCGAGCTCGTGACAACCGCCGCGAAGCCTCGACAAACATTCTTCACCCCGAATGTCGATCGAAACCTCACAAGGCTCTCGTATCAGCTTTCGCACTTCCCCGGTGAGCAATAGTTATCAAATAATCAAAATACGAAGGATTACAAATTATTTCCAAATCATAACATAACATTTTTTTTTTGCTCACAGGGGCATTTTCGTCATTTTTGTCAAAAATCTCGAAACTTGTTAAAAATGTAGTAGGTAAGTCGAAAATATATATTTAATGATTTAAAAAAAATTAAGTATCTAAAACGTTTATTTGAAGTGAAAATTTGACCATTTGAATATAATAAAAATATTCAATAAAATAAACTATTTTCTTGTAAAATAATTTTCATAAAACTATCGGTACATAATTCTTATAGCGTAAAAGATAATTATATTCATATATACTATAAAGCAAATAACCAAAGCATAAAATTTCTTTTACAGTGACACATGAGCCCACATCTATCCAAAATGCATCGGAAGCTGGAAACCTACAGCTTTTACCGATTCGAGTCCAAATGAAGGTCCTTATCAAAGTCAGCTAACTATGGAATTCCCCGAGCCTAAAATGTGAGGAAATGAAGGTGGTGAGATTATAAAATCCCAGTGAGTCAACAGATACCATCTAAACTATCTAAAGTCGAGTAAATTGAGACAATTAAAATAAATCATCATACTGTAATTTCATTACCTTTCAACTCATTTCAACTAAATAAAATCAATCCATAAAAATCGAGAAATCAACTTGGCTTATGAATTTCTTAAAACTTTGGCTCGTGCCAAAACTCATACTCGATGATACCTTGCGCAAGGCATCTAACCGAGTCCGCCAAGGCTGTTAAAATTTTGTATACACTTAAAATATATTTTAGTTTGAGAAAAATACAGCCGTTCCTTGACGTTGGCTGAGTTCCCTTTCACGTGGAGGTTTGGCGTGAAGTGAACCCTAAGCTATACCCCAGGAGATACCCTACGCGCCTCTCCGTTCGAGGTAATAATATAATGGAGTTTACCGTGCCCCTCTAATAGGCTGGTTCACGGAACCCCCTCTGCAATAAATAATTAATATATAATCCACCAATCAATAAAATTCATTCTAGCATGACATGGCAATTTATCGCAACCTAGCCTCTCAAGGCCGAATACACAGTATAAATAATTCTAACACCAAAATCAATTTAGCCATTCATGCTCATTTATTATCATAAGCCATTCAATTCAGAACCATAAATTTGCAACACAAACTAGCAGTCTCCAATTACTCTATTTTCAAAACCAATATTCGATTTTCCAAAAAAATTATAAAATCATTTTATAAAATTACAATTTCTCTTAAAACATAGCAATTTACCATTTAAACCCATTTTCCATAAAATCACATAATTGTATAAAACTACTCTAGATAAGTAAGACGATAATAAGTTCACTCACAGTTCTAGGAGTCGATGTACTCCTAATCTCAGTCTCGAAGCACAATTTCTGTACTTTTACCAGTGCACTTTGCTCACCACCTATCCACAATGTACAATACATAATTCATCACATCAATGCTTGACCATTATAAAATCAATTCAGGCTCGGTATATATGCATGATAGGATATATAACTTATCCGACTACCGCTTAAATGCGGTGTTGACCTAATTCGGCCTATTATCTCCAATTTAACTCCAAATCAATTCTTCTCACTTTCTACAATCCAATTATAACTAAATTACCTCCATGACTGTGAATGAGATTCAATTTATCAGTCTCGATAGCAAATTATGAAAATACCCCTAGTGGATAAAAATCGTATTTTTGCTCTGAAAATTTTCATTATTTTTCTAGGCTCATAATTCATCATTATTCATCATAATTCCTCAAATAAACATCAAGATCATCAGCCAATATTCCCCTAGAAAATTCGGCCAATAATGGTAATGGAGGAAAATAAATTCTTTTCTTGTTGTTTTGTTCCTAAATATGCTAAACTAACTTAAAACACTAACATAACTTAAAATCAAATTCATCTAACAACTTTCTCTCTCCTAACCCATTTAATCAGCCATCAATTCATCATCAAAACATGTAATTTAATCATGGAAAATAAAGAGAAATGCTTGGGAATAAGAAAACTCAAGCTCAATAGAAAAAATCTCACCTTTTTCACTTAATTTCCTTGAAAATTCACACTTTTTCTTTGATTTTCTCTCTCTAGGGTTTTGTTTTTGTTTTCTCTCTCTTCTTGCTGGTTTGGCCGGCCATGGGGTGGAAGATGGGCTGATTTTATGCCTTTTTATAAAGAAATAATAAAATAATAAAGGTATGACACATGGCATCATGTCATTGGCCCGTTTTTAAAATTTTAAAAATTTTAATCCTTTTTATCTACACCACACAATTAGTCAATGGTCAAAATGAGGATAATGGAAGACCATGTGCTAGAAAAATGTCCTGATGGTGGAAAATTACAATTTTGCCCCTGGGGTGGCAAAATTACCATTTTACCCTTTTACTCCAAATTATACCAAAATTAAAATTTTTCACTTCTAAACCTCAAATCTTACTCCAATAAGTCAAATTATACTCCAATAAATCAAATGGGGCCAAAAAATTCTTTTCTAAAATTCTCATTTTGTCCCTAGGTGGCAAATGACCATTTTGCCCCTAGATAGCGAAAATTTTGGTTTGACTCCAAATTGATCCTCGAACTCCAAATCACCATATTAAACCATTCTAGGACTTTAAAATTCTTAATTTCATCGTAAATTCTCTATTTGATCTAGTTCGAGGCTTAAATCAACTTTATTGTACCTTTAGGTACAATACCGACTTTTGTAAATTTTTCGGGACTCTCCTAGCATGCAAACATGCTATCCATCACATGTATACCATGATAAATATTTTTATAGAGTCGGGCTTATCATCTTCTCCCCCACTTGGATCAACCATATGATCTTTCTTCTTCATTGACTTCGACATCCGGCTAAATATTAATATTTTAATATTATTTTATTAATAAAATATTATTTTATTCTAAAAATTTTATCTTGTCTCCTTGGTACCCAAAATACCTTATTATACCTCACTTGACTTTCAAATCGCCTTTTATCTCACAAATTCTCCTCTGATAAAATTATTATTATTTTATTATTATTTTCTCACTTGCGAAATATTTTATCCTAAACTACTCCTTTCGTCTTTTATCACTTCTAAACATTTTAATTGACCTCAATTTGCATTCGATCAACTTTATTTATCACCATATCAAAGTATGGGGTATTTCACATCTGGTCTAGTGCAAAGCATCGCATACATGATAGATCTTATTGCTGAAGCGTATGGGATCTTATCCATGCGATCTTTCTCTTCTTGATTCTTTGGACACATGTCCTTGGAAAGATAGATGCTTTGCGACATAGGCAAGTGTCCCTTCTTGGACTCCATCATGCTAAACCTCTTTAACACCTTGTTTATATATGTGGATTGGGAAAGACCTAGCAACGTTTTAGATCTATCTCTATAGATCTTTATTCCTAGAATGTAAGTTGCTTTTCCCAAATCCTTCATGGAGAATTGTTTGGAAAGCCAAATCTTTGTAGATTGCAGCAATGGTATATCATTTCTTATAAGCAATATGTCATCATCATATAACATTAAGAAAATTATGGCACTGCCACTAACTTTTTTATAGAAACATGGTTCATCCTCATTTTTAATGAAGTCAAACCCTTTTACAACTTCATCAAAACGGATGTTCCAACTTCAAGAAGCTTGCTTAAGTCCATAAATGGACTTTTGAAGCTTGCATACCTTATTAGCATTAGCATTGGATATAAAACCTTCAGGTTGTGTCATGTACTACCTTTTGCAAGTTTCCATTAAAGAATGCAATTTTTACATGCATTTGCCATATTTCATAATCATGGTATGCAGCAATTGCAAGCAAAATCCTAATGGATTTAAGCATAACAACTGGTGAAAAGGTTTTTTCAAAGTCAATACCTTGTCTTTGTTTGTAACCTTTTGCTACCAGTCTAGCTTTAAAGGTTTGCACCTTGCCATCTACATCGATCTTTCTCTTAAAGACCCACTTGCACCTAATGGGTTTCATCCTTTCAGGTGGATCCACCAAAGTCCATACTTGGTTGGTATCCATGGCATCCATTTCAGATTTCATAGCTTCTAGCCATTTCTTAGAATCAATGTCCAACATCGCCTCCTCATAGGTTGTAGGCTCATCATTTATGGGCAATGCGTTCCTTTCCAAGAGAAATCCATATCTCTTTAGAGCTTGAAGTATTCTACTAGACCTTTTGAGTGGTTGTGCCTCTTGAGATTGTGGTTGTATATCAGATGTCACAATCTCAGGTTCAAGTTCCAATGGAATGTCAATTTGTAGGTCTCGAACTTCTTCGAGTACAACTTTACTCCCACTAGCCCTTTCATTTAAGAGCACTTTCTCAAGGAAAGTGGCATGCCTTGAGACAAACACCTTTTGCTCAATGGGATTATAAAAATAATATTCATGTGTTTCTTTAGGATATCCGACAAATTTACATTTTTCTGATCTTGCTTCTAGCTTATCAGACATTGTACGCTTCACATAAGCAGTACATCCCCAAATCCTGGCATAAGACAAGTTGAGCCTTTTCCCACTCCATATCTCATATGGTATCTTATCAACTGATTTGGTAGGAACCTGGTTCAGTATGCGAGCAATAGTTTCTAGGGCATATCCCTAAAAAGATATAGAAAGATCTACACGAGTCATCATGGATCGAACCATGTCCAATAATGTTCGATTCCTTCTCTCAGATACCCCATTGTGCTGTGGGGTCCTTGGAGGAGTCCATTGTGGGAGAATCTCATTCTCTTTTAGATAATCCTGAAACTCTTGGCTAAGATATTCTCCTCCTTTATCAGATCTAAGAGTGAGAATACTCTTTCCAGTTTGTTTCTCAACCTCCGCTTTGTATTTTTGAACTTGTCAAAGGATTCAAATTTATATTTCATCAAATATACATAACCATAGCGAGAATGGTCATCTGTGAAGGTGATGAAGTAGGAGTATCCTCCTCTAGCACTAGTATTCATAGGACCACATACATCCGAATGTACAAGTCCTAATAACACCCCAGCTCGTTCACTCTTTTTAGTGAAAGGTGACTTGGTCATCTTACCAAGGAGACAACACTCACATGTTCCATAAGATTCATAATTAAATGGATCGATGTAACCTTGTTTGTGTAACTTGGTTAAACGAGTCTCATTGATGTGTCCAAGCCTACAGTGCCATATGTAAGATAGTTTTAGATCATCTTTCTTTGCTTTCTTGACCTCTATATTGAGTATGGGTGTCAAACCCTGTTCTATAAAATAATTACAACGTCATTTACATGCTCAATAGAATGTTTGCATATTTGGGAAGTTCGAGGAATCGTTAAAAGATGATATTGCCCCTAATGGTACCATTAAGTTGATTAAGCCTCGAACTAGTTCAAATAGGAATTTTAAGGTGAAATTAAGAGTTTCACAGTTCAGGGATGACTTAAAATGGTAATTCAGAGTTCGAGGATCAATTTGGAGTCAAATCGAAATTTTCACTATCTAGGGGCAAAATAGTCATTTGCCACTTGGGGACAAAATGAGAATTTTTAGAAAAGATTTTTTTTTTTGGCTCCATTTGACTTATTGGAGTATGATTTGAGTATTGGAGTATGATTTGAAGTTTAGAAGTGAAAATTTTTAATTTCGGTATAATTTGGAGTATAGAGGCAAAATGGTAATTTTGCCACCCCGAGGGCAAATCGGTAAATTTTCACCCCCGACACTTGTCAAGACCAAGGGATTTTATTCATCATGGAAATGGATAAACATGAGAAATGTGTGGTGGAGAATTAAAGAATTAAAAGTCAAATATTTAAAATTTGAACCAATAAGGAAATGTCATGTGTCATGTTTTTATTATTTTATTATTTCTTTATAAAAAGGTAAAAAATCAACCCATTTCTCCCATAGTGATCAGCCAAACCAGAAGAGAAGAGAAACCAAGGAAGAACAAACCCTAGGTGGGAAAAATCAAAGAGAAAGTGTTGGAATTCAAGGATTTGATCAAGTAAAAGTAAAATTTCTTTGATTTTGCTAGTGATTTACCTTACCCATGCATTTTCCCTTAATTTCCATGGTTAAATTACATGTTTTCATGATGACTTCGGTTGGTCAAAATGGGTATGGAGAGAGAATGATCTTGGATTGGTTTGATTTTTGGGTATGTTAATGTTTTTAGGTGATTAATGATGTGTAACATGAAAACAAGTGAAGAAAACCACCAAAGGTTTGGAACCCATCAATAGTCAAATTCTCTAAGTGAAAAATGAGGAAGAATGGGATGTTATTCTAGGTGATTTGATTAAGAAATAATAGTTTTTAGTGTAGGAATTAATGAATTATGGAGAGAAAATTAAGTAGGAAAAATCACGGAGTTAGTGTACCATTGTTGGCTAAAAGTTCCAAGAAGAAAAGTGAAGATAAATTTTGCCCAATTGTGTGTTAATTAGTTGTGCTTGGTGAATTGAGGGATTGGAAAAGAAATGGAGCAAGTTGGAGTGAAATTGGATGCATTGGCCAATTTATCGGATGAAAAATCGACTTAGGCCAATACCTAGTCTATGTCACGACCCAATTTCCCGGGCCATGACCGGCGTATGAGCTCAATGAGCATAGCTCACTAAGCCCAAGCAAGCCTATCCATTTACCTTTGCTTAACAAATTTATCATATCATGCGTACACACACACACACCTTTTCCCGAGTGTAAACATAACCAAAACACAATGGCATTATCGATAATAATATACATGCACTATACCGGTCATGTATTTAGCAATTTACATTGCATACATATATTCACATTGTTAGATTGTATTCACAATACAAAAGGACCCATGACTTCCAGCGGAGACATTTACAATAAAAGAGATTACTATCGAATGCCAGACACATACCCAGGAGATGCACTACGGGGACTCCTTAATCTAGGGTCCAACAGTTAGTTGATCTGAAAACATGAATTTTTATAAAACGTGAGTACAATACTCAGTGAGTGAACAAAAAGGGAACAAGCATATCATAAGGAATGTTTATCGAAATCATGATGCATTCATTTTCTCAAAACCATGCAATTGTTTTAGCTCCTTTAAACCCCTCAAGTAAACCCCACATGAGTAAATCACTTTACAAAAATCCATGCTCAACTATGGTACGAAAGAAATGGGAAATATGGCAAAAACCCACAAGTTAGCAAAATGGACAGAAAGTTTCTCGCTGTAGCGAACTTCATTCTCGCTGTAGCAAGAACCAGAACATCAAGGAAAAAGTCTCTTTTTTCCCTTAAAACAAGTCATCTTGCTAAAATAACAATAGCAACATGTAACACATGTAAACTTCCAAATTTCAACAAAACAAATGCTTACATATTTGCATTTACAACCATATACCCATCATCAACATGCACACCATCCCATTATCATCATCATGCACACCATCCCATCATCATCATCTCATATGCAATGGCTTATGCGCATATAGCCGGGTCAGTAACGACTTATATGCACTCCCACTCACACATAGCTGAGTCAGCGCACTCCTACTCGCACATAGCCGGGTCAGCAACGGCTTATGTGCACTCCTACTCGCACATAGCCGGGTCCAAATCAACATGCAAAGAAGCATCCAATGCATATCATGCCTTTTATCATATTGTGATAACACATAAACCATTGTATAGCACATTTTCACAATATAAAATCATTGTACTAAAAGCTTGTTCCCAAGGTACATTTTCTAAGACAAGTTGGATAGAATCTTTCATATTCCCCAAAACAAGTTTGAAATGCAAGTCCACTCACCGGTATTAGGAATAGAAATACTCCTATTTTCAGTTCGCGGGTACAGTCTTTTACCCGTATCCAATGGCTCACCACCTAGCCATAATCCATGACACATATTCCAATTAAATTGTGTCTAACAGTCATAAGCTATTTCAAGCTCGATATATATATGATATGAAATGAAAAATGCACGGGTAGCCATCTAGACCCGATATTGGCCTAAGTCAATTTTTCATCCGATAAATTGGCCAATGCGTCCAATTTCACTCCAAATTAATCCATTTCTCCTCTAATACCTTAATTTACCACATACCATTTAAATAAAGCCAAATTCAGCATTAGAACCCTCAAAGTTCCTTATAGAAAAATTTAGTCATTTGGTGCACTAGCATCGAAAATTTTTCTACATAACCGTTTCACCTTAATTCATCATTTTCCAAGCCATTTTCCTTGAAATAAAAAAAATCCCCCATTGATATTCAGCCCTCATGGTTCGACCAACAAGGAACCCTAGAGAAATTGAATATTTCTTTTGTATTTTTGTTCATAACCATGCTTAACTATCCCTAAACACTAACATAGTCTAAAATCAAATTATTCCAACAACAATTCCTCTTCCATACCCATTTTTCAGAATTGAATTCATCATGATAACTCAATATTCAACCATGAAAATCAAGAACAAAAGCATGGGTAAGCTAGGTATCAAGGAGAATTAAAGAAATTTTAACTTACCTAGCTTGTTTCCCTGATTTCTTCACTTTTCTTTGAATTTCCACCTAGATTTTCTTGTTTTTCCCTTTGTTCTTGTTGCTGGTTGCCTAGGCAGAATATGGTGAGAGAATTGGGGATTAATAGGCTGATTTCTATAGAAAATAATAAAATAATCAAGTATGCCACGTGTCACATGCTTATTGGCCTAATTTTTTAACTTTTTGACTTTTTCTTCTTAATTTCCCACCACAAATATTTTGGTACTTATTCAATCCTACCACAATTAAAATCCCTTGGTCTTGACAAGTGTTGGGGCGAAAAATTTACCGATTTGCCCTCGGAGTGAAAAAATTATGATTTTGCCCTTATACTCCGAAACGTACCGAAATCACATTATTTCTACTTTTCAACCTCAAATAGCACTAATATTGATCAATATTAACCAAATGGGGCAAAACTTATTTTATAAAAATTCCCGTTTAGTCCTCTAGTGGTAAAATTACCATTTTGCCTTTGTACTCCAAAAATACCGAGAATCACAATTTTTCACTGCTGAACATCATTTTATACTCCAATAATCATAATTATATTTCATATAATTATTCTTGGTCAAATGTGATCAAATCTTGGCTAAAAATCTCCATTTTATCATCAAATGGTAAAATGATCGTTTTGTCCCTAATCGGTCAATTTTCCTGATTGACTCCAAACTGGACCTTGAACTCCGAATCACTATTCTAAGCCATTCTGTGCGTTTCAAAATTTTCAATTTCCTCTTAGAATTTTTATTTGAACTAGTTCAAGGCTCGATTTAACTTAGTTATACCACTCGGTACAATACCGTCTTTTAATCGAGCTTGACAGGGTCTCACAGTCTAGATGGCTACCCGTGCATTTTTCATTTCATATCATGCATATATATCGAGCCTAAAATAGCTTATGACTGTTAGACACAATTTAATTAGAATATGTGTCATGGATTATGGCTAGGTGGTGAGCCATTGGATATGGGTAAAGGACTGTACCCACGGACTGAAAATAGGAGTATTTCTACTCCTAATACTGTGAGTAAACTTATTATCATATTAATTATCTAGAGTAGTTTTATACAATTATGTGATTTTATAGAAAATAGGTTTAAATGGTAAATTGCTATGTTTTAGGAGAAATTGTGATTTTATAAAATGATTTTATAAATTTTTTGAAAAATTGAATACTGGTTTTGAAAATAGAGTAATTGGAGACTGCCTGCTTGTGTTATAAATTATGTTTTAAATTATATGGCTTATAGCAATATGTGAGCATGAATGGCAAAGTCGGTATTTGTATCAAAATTATATATACTATGTATTCAGCCTTGAGAGGCTAGATTGCGATAAATTGCCATGTCATGCAGATAAGGATTTTATAAATCAGGTGGTAGATAAAATAATCCATAGTCACTGCAATGGTGGGGGTTTCCGTGGACTGCCTATGAGAGGGGCACAGTAACTCAGTTATATATTTACCTCTGGGGGGAGATGTTGGATGAGTATCTCCTAAGGTAAAGATTTGAGTGCACTTCACGTGGACCACCGCGTGAGAGTGAGACTCAGCCAACGTCAAGGAACGGTTGTGTGTCAGATGCGAAAACATGTTTATAGGTATAGGGCATTTAACAGCCTTGGCGGTCTCAGTGGGATACCTTGACGAAGGTACCCGCGAGAATGATTTTGACAGGAGCCAAGTTTTGTGAGATATATAAGCCATGTTGATTAATTGAGTAAACTAAATATTCATGTTATGAAACATATATTGGAAAAGAATATTTTAATTCGTCTCCATTTACTCGCCTTTAGATAGTTTAGATGGTGTCTGTTTACTCACTGGGATTATGTAATCATAATCTCACCCCTCTTCCTATCCATTTTTCAAGCTCAGGACAGTTTGTTGATAGTTGATTAAGACGAGAATTAATCTCGGAGTTGCATCCTAGAAAGTAAGGGTTCGTAGCTCTACACCTTCTTGGTCCGTTGGGGGCCCACGTGTCACTGTAAAAGTAATTTTATACTTCAATTATTTGATTTAAAGTATGTATGAACATATTTATCTTTTACAGCGTGTTTTTAGTGGGTTTCGATGTTTTTAAAGAAAAATGACGAAAATGCCCCTGTGAGCCAAAAAATAATATTTTATTGTTTTGATTTGGAAACGACTTATGATTTCTTGAAATGCGAGATTTAATAACTATCGCTCACCGGGGAGATGCGAAAGCTGATGCTAAGCCTTGCGGGGTTTCGATCGGCATTTGGGATAATGAGTGCCTATCTAGATGTCGCGGCGATTGTCACGGACCCGATGGGAGTTTCGGGTTGTGACAATGGGTCTCTTAGGATCAAGAATATAGAGACCGTTCGAATGCGCCCCTGCACCATAATGCATCTCTCCCTTCGAGAAAGAATAAAAATTGCCTTTAATGCAAAATTCCATATCATCATATAATGCCAAGTATGACATAGATATGATATTTCGAGATATGGAAGGAACATAGTAACAGTCTCTTAATTCCAAAATCAACCCAGAAGGTAAAGGTATGGTAACTGTCCCCATAGCCAATGCAACAACCTTTACTCCATTTTCTACTCTTAGGACCACCTCTCCCTTTCGTTAATCTTATACTCGTTTCCAGCACCTTCATGTCATTACATAAGTGTGACCCACATCCAGTATCTCATACCCATGATGACGGATCAATAGTAGATAGATTTACTTCAATCATATACATGGTCAAGGGTGAAACTTCTACAAGTTTCTCATTCTTTGACCTTGTCAAGAAGGCAAAGATATATTCCTTAATGACATCTATTCTAAACGGATATTTGAGAACATTTCTCAACTTGATATACCAGTCCAAACATTTTGGCCCGAATTTCATGATGACATCAAGTATACCGCGCAAAGTAATATGTATTCGCATTCTAACAACCTAGACATTTAAAGAACATTTATGAGTAATCATGTATTATAATCAATTAAGATGAGATAGTAAATCTTAAATTGATAGCTTTCACTATTTTCTTCAAGATGATAACCATCCATATCACCTTGAGAGATCTCTACAAGGATTCTCTTAGTGGGCTGGGATCCTTATCCATTCTAATCATGACCTTGAGTGTGTTCAACAAATCATGATAGGTGGATTAGGTAGGTAACTAAGCTTACCAATTGTATCTCTATACAACTCCTAGATCAGCTAGGTGACAACACATTGCCTAAACATATAATTTATGTTTCGCCTAGCCATTGCCTCTAGTTTCCATAATAATCAAGTTTCCAAGCATCCGAATTTTATGAAACTAGTTGAGTAAAACCCACCAATAGCTCAAACATACTCTTGTAAAAGTGTGACCTTGAGTGTGCTCAACAAGTCTCCAATTAAAAGAGTAGCCAAGTTATCTTGCTATATGGTGGAAGGCAACTTAATCATGCGTGGCATGTGACTCAATATTTATCAAGGGATTTTTCTTATTTTTAACTTAGTTAAGGTCTCATCTTTGCATGCATAGCATTTATTAATTGTATAAATAAATCTATCTCATGCATACTACTTTGGATGATTATGGACTTTATCTATACTAATTTCCTTGAGCCATCGAAGGAAATTAGCTTAGTCAAACCTAGGGGATAACATACAATATATTGTAATCTTCCTCCTTGTATCTTCATGGCGCCGTTAGGTCTTCATCTTCGAATTGTAAAATAACTCCTAACTAATCCTAAATCTACACTTATATGTAACTAATTACATTTTAGTAAAGAAACCTCGTGGTACATCCGAGGGGAGTTAGGTGAGGAAAGAATTTTACAATCCTTGAAAATAAAGAGAAAGGCATGGTGCGCAGACCCTATTTAATAAATAAATACCATGATACAATTTAACCATACATCCACAATCATATTGGGCCTAGTCCATAATCATCCACATTCATCCATCCACATAAACATAAAATTAAAACTATGTTTTATTCTAATTGTTAATCATATGAGGCATCCGAAATTAGTATACAACTAATTTCAAGTTCATTTTTTTTTAATTCCATGTATGAAATAGTTTTCCATTATGAAAAGTCTTTACTAATCAGTATTAGTAATATTATCCATTCCTAATCTCATTAGGATTAGAATTAAAATATTATTACAAATTAAAACATTTTTAATTTGTAATCTTTAAACGTTTTAAATAACTTTTACTAATCCTTTTAAATTAAAGATTATGTGTCTTCAATTATCTAATCTCATTAGTTAATCTAAATATAATATTTAAGACAACATTATCTTTAATTATATTTAAGTGTCCTATTCGAATTTCACTTCTTAAAAGAAGGAAATTAATTCATTATATTTATCTTGTCCATATTTATCACACTCCCATATTTGTAGGAATCAAATTCCTAAAAATTATGGATGTGATTAATTAAATCCTGATATCCTTATTTTAAAGGAATCAAATTCCCTAATTTAAATATATCAAAATTTTATCTTTCTGGAACTTTTCCATAAGATATTGTTTAGTAAATTAGAGTTTTTAATTGCACCAATTTAGGCTGAAAATATGGACACTAAAATCCCAAAAACCATGACTTTACAAAATTCTGGCAGCAGTGTACCAGTCACAGTTTTATGGCTTGATGCGGCAACCAATCAGGGAATTTAATTCCAAAATTTTAACCATGGTCAGCTAACATACGGAACCTTTCCATATTAAAATTTCATAATTTTTGGACTTGATTTAGCTGGTCAAAACCCCAAAAAAACGGAGCCTATGTATCCTGTACATAGCTGCAGTTTTTGGGTTGCATATGTGGCATTATGATGGCATAAATCAAGGGATTAAATCCCTTAATTTTAGTGATCTTTCCAAGCATCTTTTGAACATATTCAAGCTTCAAAATTTATCCAAAAAGGTACAACAATTGCTAATTAAGCCATGATTTAAGCCATGACCTGAAACTAATGAGTCACACACAAAGGTTGCAATTTGGATTAAATTGAGAGTGTGATGATTTAAGCTAGACTTAAATCAAATTCTAGGTTTTAACTATTAAGGACCTAATTAAAATAGTTTAATTAGGTATTGGTTAAATATTATAATTGTTATAATATTAAGGACTTGTTTTGCAAATTTTAATAAGTAAAACCTAGGTATAAATATCACATTATAGACACTCTTTTTTTTAAAGGAAAAGGATTTTTCTCTTGAGTGCTGCCACTCTTGAGACATTTATTTCTTTTGAAAACTTCTCCTTTGATTCTTTGCTGAAAATCAAAGAAGAAAAGAGGACAAATCATTGTCCACTTGCTAGCACAAGCCCGTGGCATAAAGCTCTCTCCTTGAGAAAGATCCGTTGCAATCGTGTGTGCGTCATTGGAGGCCAAGCGATTAAGTGGCTGGGATTCTTTCACACCAAAGGTGTTCATGTTTTGTCACCAAAAGGAATCCATTTGATTACGATATCACTTGGAAAGGTACATTCTTTTTCTGAATTTATGTGGTACATAATTTTGCATTAAATAATCAAGGCGATCCAAAGGTAGGAGGCATAGTTTTATTTTTTTTCAATTTTTTTATTCCGTTGCGTTGATGCTCTAATCATGCCGTTCCTAGCATGGGACACGCGCATGACGTGGATGTTGACTTGGATTTTTGCCTCTAATGTGGCAAGTGAATTGGATTTTTGGCAAATGACATTGTTTTGTCTAGGCCAAAACGACTTTGTTTTCCCCTATTCGATTACTCCCATCAATTAAAATTTCCCACCATTTTACTTTTACCACCATTAACCCAAATTACTGACACTCTACCTCCTCTTCTCTCCAATTATTTTCCCTCTCCATCATCTCACCATCTAGCTAGGTATCGATTTTTGGCTGTCAGTTTATCAGATGTCTCCTATTTGTGGGTTCCCATCGTCGTCATCTTATCGCCATTTGCTAAACCAAAAATAGTTAAGTATGCCCTGCATTTTCATTTTCATTTTCATGTTCTATCTTTAATAGTTGCCACTAGTAAGATTACGATTGAACAATTTTTCTACATGGTGTGCAATAAAGTTTGTAAATGGCATGTGGCTTATTTGTGATAATTGGTAATGGCATGTAGCAAGTTGTTGTTAGACATCATGTTGAAAAAATAATGTTGTTACACGCCATGTTTAAAAAATTTGTCTAATCGTGACATTTTTTATATTTTGAATACAATGGCTTATCAATTACGCATTATATGGTTTCATTACACTGGTGCTTTAGATGTGTGAGACCTCGACCTCTATAGACTCATAACTAAAAGTAGACGCGATAACACGGACTAAGGGTAATTTCATCATTCCCTCTAATAAGCTCCCAGAATAAGGTTTTTTAATATTTAAGGTCTAAGTAGGCATAAGGACCGAATGAATGATGTATAATGATGAAAACATGAAGAAAACTAGAAGTGACAATAATTTTCACAACATGGGCAAAATGGTCATTTTGCACCCTTAGTCAAAGATTTTATGTTTTGTGAACTCGAGTACTTTTAGACTATTATGGATCTTGTCTTTGTGTTAAAAGAGTGAAAAGATTGCACATGGGAAAGAAGGAAGACAAGTGGCCTTGTTAAGGGTATTTCGGTAATTAAGTAAAGTTGGATAAACATCAACTATAAAGATCCCATTTTTCCAGCAGCTTCTTCATTTCTCCAGCAACTTCTTCTTCTTCTTCCTTCCATCTCATGTTTCTCTCCTCTTCCATGAAAGCTTCTCTCAAGCTTCCATCACTCTCTGAAACTAACCTCAATCTTCGTGCTTTACACACCCTGTTGTAAGGTTTTTCATACTCTTTTACTTCCCCACCTTAAACAAACCCTTAAAAGCCTTTCTTCAATACTTTCTCTCACCAGCTAAACTGTGTAGAGAGAGAGAGAGAGAGAGAGAGAGAGAGAAGGAAAGATTTCATGATAGCTTGAGGACTCTTGGGGAGGAATTTCATTAAAATCCACCAAGGTGAGTGATGAATTAGGATTGGTTTTAAGTTGTTGATAATGGCTAGTAATTTAAGTTATGAGTTATGTTATTGCTGAAGTTGTTTATCTATTTCTAGTGTTACTAAAGAAGAGAAACCGAATAGCCAATCAAATGGTAATTGGAAGGTGATAGGAAGAGCTATTGAAGCTTGATTTGGGAAACAGCTTTTGGAGCGATATTAATGGAAATTGGATTGGCTGTGATGTTTTTGTGCATGATAGGTTCCAATGAGGCCCTTCAGCCCCAATTGGACCATTAGGAAAGTTAGAGTCGACTAAAGGTTCAACAAATATCGGTGAGTGAACTTGCGTTAAAAAATGTTTTGGGATATACACATGTCTGTTTGATTGAATGCTCTAAAGCGTTTTATTGGTTCTTTCTTCAAAACTCGCATGGGAACAAGCCTTTATGAAATGTTTTTATGTTATGAAACGGATAGTATGATGAATCCATATGTTTCTATATAATGTTGATAAATATATATATATATATATATATATATATATATTATATCATAAATGGTACCATTGTGTGACGAATGCAACCGTGCATGTGCGGGGGAAATGTGCACTTGCCGGTGATGAAGGTGGTGAGGGAGGTGGATGGTGATATTGCCCGTGTGCACGATGTGGGGGATGCACACGATGGCATTAACTGTGCACGATGTGGGGGGATGCACGCGATGACTTCGGCTATGTGCACGATGTGGGGGGATGCACATGAGCTGGTTAAGATGGTGTGGTATACGAATTGATTTATGTTTAGGTATATGTATATGAAATAGAAAGATCATGATTTTAATATGTGATTGTATGGCATGATGAATCTTGAAAATTTCCATTTATTTGCCAATTGATGTTATTGCAACACCAAATTGATGTTTAGTGCAAAGGATGTCACGACCCGATACTCTCCTCGAGCCCGTGACAACTGTCACGATGTCCCGATAGACATTCATTACCCGGAATGCCAAACGAAACCCCACAAGACTTTAATGTCAGTTTTCTCACCTCCCTTGAGAGCAACAGTTGCTAATATCATATTTTAAAAGATTATAAGCTATTTCCAAACCAAAACAATAAAAAAATAATTTTCATCTCACAGGGGTATTTTGGTCATTTTTCTCGACAAATTTCGAAACCATCTAAAAATGTAGTATATGAGTGAAAGATACATATTCCATAACCAAAAATAAGTTTAGATATCTAAAACATTCATTTAAAGTGAAATGATAGATATTAGAATAAAATAAAAATATTAAATAAAATATTCTATTTTCTTATGAAACAATATTTATAGAGATATCTGTAAATAATTTTTGTAGCGTAAAAGCAAAATAAATTCGTACATATAGTAACACAATGAGCCAGAGTGTGTAATTTAATTTACAATGACATGTGGGCCCCTTCGAATGACCAAAAGTAACCAAGGCTGCGAACTTACGATTTTGAGGATACAAATCCAACTGTAACCATCGACGAAAACAGCTATCTCAAGACTATCCTGAGCTTAGAATGAGTGGAAATGAGGGTGGTGAGTTTGTATAAACTCAGTGAGTAAACAAACATCATCTAAAATATCTAAAGCCGAGTAAATGGAGACAACTTAAAATAGTTCATCGTACTATAATTCATAACGTTTCAAACTCATTTCAACTAAACAAAATAAATTCATTTCACTCAAATAATCAACATGGCTTATGAATTTCTTAAAAATTTGGCTTGTGCCAAAACTTATTCTTGGGGATACCTTGGCTGGGGCATCCAACCGAGTCCGCCAAGGCTATTAAAGAAAAGTTCATATACGCATAAAACACATTTTTTTCATTTAAAAGCATAGTCGTTCCTTGGCATTGGCTAAGTTCACCCTCATGTGGCGGTTTAACGTGTCGTGAACTTTAAAGCTTTATCTTAGGAGATACCCTCTACACCTCTCGTACTAAGGTAAATATAACGGGGTTTACCGTGCCTCTCTAATAGGCTAGTTCATAGAAACTCGCCCACTACAGTAAGCTAAATACATAACCCACCAAATCAATAAAATTTTGGTAGCATAACATGGCTAATATAATGTTACCAGCCTATCAAGGCAAAGCAAAACAGTTCATATATTCAACACAATTTCCAATTCAGCCATTCATGCCAATATCACCATAAGCCATTCAATTCAAACCATAAATTTACAACACAATCAAACAGTCTCCAATTACTCAATTTCTAAAATCATCATTCAATTTCAAAATGATTTATAAAACTCATTTCATTTAATCACATTTTACTTATAAAACATAAGGATTTACCATTTAAACTCATTTTTCTATAAAATCACAAAAATGAATAAAAACTACTTTAGATAATTAAGATGATAATAAGGTTACTCACGATATCGGGAGTTGAAGTACTCCTAGTCCCGGTCTACGGTTACAATCTCCTTACCCTTATCGAAAGTTTCACCACCTAAACACAATACACGACAAATAATTCAATATATTGTATCATGTCATTATAAATCTATTTCAGGCTTTATATGAATGCATGAGGTTGCTTGGATAGTCACTTAAAGACGATATTACACGTTGGTTCAATTGTGATCGAAATGGATCAGTTTTCGACCTCATTCGAACTCTCCACCTTTGATTTAAGCAAAACATCCTAATTGACTCCAATTATATTCATCACACTTCCAATGTCCCAAAACACACCAAAGCGCCTCAATGAGCTTGACTTTCTCATTATTATTCAACTTATTTACTAAAAGAACTATACTTTAAAATTACCATTTTCGATTTCCATCACCACCATTCATTAAATTCTAACTAAATAACACAAGATATCACAAGAATCATCATCACTAGGTTCCTTATGAAATTCGGCCATGGTGGGTGCATAAACACTATGCTTTTTCATACTTGATTTTTTTTTTTACACCATAAATCATTAGTTCCTAACCAAATCACTTGAAATAAAATCAAATCCACCATCAACATACCATAAGGTAGATTTGGCCAATGAGAGTGATGGAAAAACATGAATTTTTTCTTGTTTGCTTTTAATACTACACATCACCAACCAACTAAAAACACTACAATAACATGTTTTCCAACTAAATTCATCATCAAATCTTCTCCCCCTAGGTTCGGCCAACAAGCGATCCATCATGAAATCATGAATTTCAACCATGGAAAATGAGAAAGAATGCTTAGGAAAGATAGATCTCAAGCTAAAATTGAAAAATATTACCTTTTGTCACTTGATTCCTTGAAATTCTAAAATTTTCTCTTGAATTTTTCTAACTAGGGTTTTGTTCTTTATTTCTTTCCTCTTTTCCTTGGTGAGGCCGAACATATGGGAGTGAAATGGGAGAGTCATGTGCTGATTGTTATTGTAAATTATAAAGAAATGAAAGCTTGCCACTTGTCACCATTCCATTGGTTCATGTTTCACACTTAACAACTAAGCTTTCTTTCACCACCACATAAAATATCTCAATTATTCGTAATATAAAATGTTAATGGATGAAATCCTTAGGCATGACAAGTGTTGGGTGGTGTAAAATTCCAATTTTGCCCTTAGGTGGCAAAATGACCATTTTGCCCCTACGTCATGAAAATTCCAATTTGACTCCAAATCAATCCTCGAACTCCGAATCACCATATTAAGTCATTCTAGGTTTTTAAAATTCTCAATTTCATCTTAAAATCTCTATTTGGACTAGTTCGAGGCTTAATTCATCTTAGTTGTACCACTAGGTTCACTACCGACTTTTAATGATTTTTCAGGGCTTTCCAAGTATGCAAACATATTATCAAGCACATGAATAACATGGCAAATATTTTATAGAGTTGGGCTTGACAAAGGAGGTCCTTCTTTATTTAGGTGTCTTGTTTCTCGCATTCTCGTTTCAGCGAGAAACATTCTGTTTTTGCTGCCTGTAACTCACTACAGCAAGAAACATTCTGTTTTGCAGCCTCAATCTCGCTACAGTGAGAAACTTTCTGTCCTGCATGCGACCTTGTTTGGTTGCTGCCCCATTTTCCATTTTATTAACACCATAGTTGATCATGGACTCCCCACATTAAGGAATTTATTTAATTAAGTTTGAAAAGAGGGGTTTTAGAGAGAAACCCTCATCTAATTGATAATTTGAGTCCAAATTTCACTGCAGCGAGAATGCCTTTTCACTGCAGTGAGGACTCGTCATTTCATTTGACTTGCTTGAATGTTACTAAAGCTTTCATTCTTCAAATTCTTTGTTATGTATGGATCCTTCATCATCAAGTGATTAACCAATTAAGGGTTTAATGAGGGGTTTTTAATAAAAATTAACTAAATTGCAATGTTTTGAAAATAAGTGCATCATGATTTCTTAAACTTTTTTTATTGATTGCTTGTTCCCTTCTTATGTTCACTCACTGAGTTATTACTCACTGTTTTCAACTTCATGTTTTCAGATCAGGAGGCAATTGGAACCCAGGTCGAGGTGTCCACGTAGTTTCATCTCCTTGGTAGGTATCTTGGCATTCCGTAGTCGCACCTTCACCTTGGTCACTCCACTAGAAGCCCAGAGTCATTTTTGTTTGTAAATACGTACATGTGATGTAAAGTACTAAGATGTATGCCTTATACCATATATGTATATTTTGATTGGTAAAGCCACCATGAGTGGCAATGGTTAATGTTATTTCAAGCTAATATAAATGCAGTTTTTGATTGTTATAACTTACTATTAAAGTACTTAAAGGTTGAGATTATGAGATGTAAATGTAAGAATAGTTGATAGGATGATGAGTAAGATTATATAAATAGGCTTGCTTGGGCTTAGCGGACTATGTCCATTGATTCCATGCGCCGGTCACGGCCCGAAAATCAGGTCATGACAAGTTGAGGTAGGAAAGAACCTCAAGTATGTCAATGGTTTAGTGGAGGACTTCACATTTGTCAATAGCCTAAAATAACTAAATCTTCAACATGGAGTGTGACAATTACAATTTTCAATATAGTGTGTAACAACTAAATTTTCAACATGGCGTGTAACAACTAAATTTTCAACATGATGTGCAACAGTTACATTTTTCAACATAATGTGTAACTACTAAATTTTCAATATAGCATGAACAACTATGTTTTCAACATGGCATGTAATAATTATTTCCAACATGACGTGTAACAACTAATTTTAGAACATAGTGTGTAACATTACATTTTTCAACATAGCATTAACAACATTTTTTCCCTAAAAAACCTAAATCAAAATTCCCAACATGGCGTGTAACAATGATATTTCCCAACATGCCGTGTAACAAATATTTTGAAAATGGAGGGTAACAACATCATTTTTTGACGTGCTGTGAAACAACTTTTTTTACCATGGTGTTTAACAACACATTATATAGGCTTGGCATCTCACATATTTGCATACTCTGAGGAAAAGTTCACAAACATCCAAAAATCATACAAATTTTCATATATCAACACTTCGTACAAATCATTAGCAACACTTCATACAAATCATTAATAAGTTAACATCTAATGGAAATGACTAGTACTTCATATACAAATCATCCACTCGATCGATAGGTTTAATTGTAAAATAATATGCTTCATTGAATTTTTGGCTCAATCAAGAGATAGCCCAAGGCCTGCAGGGCGCGAAAACTTTGACACCTTGCTCGTGTCGCTCATAGAAACAACGTTAGAACATGTCTTTAATGAACTCGATTAAAATGGTAATTGGCATTTGTCTTACATGATTTCGCAATGTTCGATGTCATGAGTTGGTATCGCCTTACCTATGACTGTCAATGTGCCCATCTCTGAGGAGCAGAAAATGTTGATCCTAATAATATGTGCTAAAGGGGGGTGAATAGCACAAATCGACTCTTGACAAAATGAGGAACTAATTTCCAGCACAAAGAAAATAAAAACAGAGTGGACAATGCATAGTAATTTAGAGTGGTTCGATCCAAGACCTACATCCACTACCTTGATTGTTCAACCAAGGATTTACCAAACTAAATCACTAAAAATAGTGAAATTCACAAGCTTCCATAAAGCTTTTACAAAGGCTTTTCGTAGGCTCAACCACAATCTTTTACACTAGTTTTTCACAGGCTAAACTAAAACCCAAAGTGGTTTTTCAAAGGCTCAACCACAACTTTCACAATGGTTTTTCACGGGCTCAACCAAAACCCAAAGTGATTTTTCAAAGGCTCAACAAAAACCTACAATAATGGTTTTTACTGAGATCAACCAAAACCCAACAACTAACTTTTCTAGGCTAAGTTGAAACTTTTACACTCAATCAAGCAATCCAAGCTTGAATAAATCCCTTAGAGTGACTTTCTCACTCAAGTGTACAAGAAGTGAAGAAATAAAGAAGTACCTATGATCACTTACTTGATCTAGATGGTATAAGATGAAGTGTTGAACTCTATTACAAAGATTGGCGTTTAAGTACAGTAAGGGGCAGAGAGGATTTTCTGGTTTTTTAGCTTTTTATCACTTGGAAGCCTTTAATTCTCTCAAAAACTGATTTCTAACCATTGGAAGACCCTTTTATACTTAGAGAAACAACTCTGATGGCAATTTGACAGTTTATGGCCGTTGGAAACAGTTAAGGATGAGTTCTAGCCGTTGATCTATCTTGTAGTGCTCTGGTTCAAATTGCAAACAGAGAGCTCTTAGTCGACTAAGTTGGTTCTGTTTTTAGTTGTAAATTCTGGCAGAGAGCACTTAGTCCACTATCTTGGTCGACTAAGTTGATTCTATTTCTCAAACTCTTCAGCTCACCAATTCTTCAATTTGAAACTTTGATCAACCACCATTCTTCCTTGTTTCACCAATAAGCTTCCTCTTTGTTTGTTTTTTTTATCCCTCTTTTTCTCTTGATATACTCTTTGAAAGATTGATTTATTAATTTCATACATTAATTTTCTTGCACACTCAAGTAAAGGCATTAGACATCAATAAATGGGAATATTTTGCTATCATTAAAAACATATAGAGTCAACATTCTCTATCTCTTATTTTTTACGATCACAAATCACTCCAAGATTAAGAATGCAATGTCTATGCTCAATATGAATGCTTCAAATCTTTATGCATAATGAGGTGCTCCCCCTTAGTCAATGCATCTACTTTTCTTTACATAATTTCAACAAAACCAAAACTGAGCATCACACACATAAATTAAACATGAAGACCTATTTAACTCTATTTGATTTAGTCTTCCTTCTCTCCTTTTTCTTTTTCATCATTAAACAAGATATTCAAAACTCCCCCTTAATGAGTGCATCGAGATTTTCCTTTAAATCTTTAAATCAAACTTTAATGAATGAGAATCATAAGCACTCATACACCTAAGTCAACAAGCTTATAGATATAGTTCAATAACTTCAAGAGTCAAGCTTGTGTCTATGTAAGAACAAATGTATGGGAGTTAAATCATTTCAAGAATTTGTTAAAGATTACTTAAATAATGTTCAAGCAAATTTCATCATTTTGTCATAATTAAAACTATAATAATTTTAAAGCTAACAATCTCCCCCTTTTTGATATGACAAAACTATGAGCATAATTTGCATATGAAATGATTTTAAAATCTCCCCCTTAACATATGCATAAAATTAAATTTGCTCGTAAACCTTCTCCCCCTTTTTGTTATATCAAAAAGGTTAAGAATAACGAGCATTAAGCACTTAAGCTCAAGAAATAATGGTTAGCAAAATCCATCAAGAATATAAGCATTAAGACCATGAATATATAACCATAAAGTCTCTAAGTCATCATACATATGCACTTAATATCCTCAACCAAAGAATTAAGAAATATACCCATTAAGCGCATTCAAGAATTGATTCATCAAGAGAATCATCAATAAGAAAGCTACATGTATATATCTCTATAAGCAAAATGTGGACATAACATTTATGACGTTCAAGAAAGATAAATGTCACATCCCAAATTCCTAGGCCATGATCGGTGCATAGGCCCAATGGGCATAGCCCACCAAGCCCAAGCAAGCCTATTATGTAATCTTGCTTAACATCCCATCAACTATTCTAAGTCACCTTTCATAATTTCAACTTATAATCACTTTAATAATGGGCTATAGCAATCAAGAATTTCATTAATATACACCCAAAATGATGTTAACATTTCAACTCATTGTGGCATTAACAGTTAAAATATACATATTTCGTCTAAGACACGTATCTTAGTATTTTATATCACATGAACGTACTCATAAAACAAAATGACTCTTGACTTCTAGCGTAGTGACCACAGTGAAGATGCGGCTACTGAGATGCCATAGTACCTACCAAGAAAGCGAGCATATGTGTGCAACTCAATCTAGGTCCCAACTGCCTCCAAATCCGAAAACATGAATTTTAAAAATGTGAGTATAAAACTCAGTGAGTGAACATAAGAAGGGAATAAGCAATCAATAGGAACAATTTGGAAATCATGATGCACTTGTTTCAAAAACAATGCAATTGATTTAATTTCTTACTAAAAGCCCCTCATTTCAAACTTTGATTATTAACCTCATAGTGTTGCAACAACCCATGATCAATCCATGAAGCTAAATGGGTGAAAAATATGTCAAAAATCGAATAGGGTAGCATGTAGGACAAAATGTTTCTCGCTGCAGTGAAATTCATTCTCACTGCAGTGAGAAACAGTACCAGTTTGCATGTGCTTCAGTTTTTCTGGAATATCTCCCGCTACAGAAGTTCAATTGACCTGATATTTTGACCATTAGAAAGCTAAGAGGTAGGGATACAACTTTGATGTTTACCATTTTTCTCATTTCGGATGGGAAGGAGGTCAAAATCTTCATCAAAATGAAGGCACTGCATCAGAACCTGAGAGTTTCTCGCTGCAGCGAGATTTGTTTTCGCTGCAGCGAATTTTCTGCTGCCAAAATAGAATGTTTCTCGCTGCAGAGATAAGTAGGGCACCTAAGTGAAAAAGGGGCCTCCTTTGCACAAAAAATTCGTTTGGTGCTGCAATAAAGATCAATTTTCAAGAAAATGGGAATTTCTCAAGATTCATCATGCCAAATTTCACATGCATTACAACTATATACCATTACTCATAAACTTCCTACAACACAGATATTTACATATGTATATGTATATATATATATATATATATATACCCATCATCATCATGCACACCATCCCATCATCATCAGCTCATGTGCACTCCCTACTCGCACATGGCTAGGTCATCACCGGTTTACGCGCACTCCCTATGTGAGACCCTGTCAAGCTCGATTAAAAGACGGTATTGTATCGAGTGGTACAACTAAGTTAAATCGAGCCTTGAACTAGTTCAAATAGAAATTCTAAGAGGAATTTGAAAATTTTAAAACCAACAGAATGACTTAGAATAGTGATTTGGAGTTCAAGGTCCAGTTTGGAGTCCATCAGAAAATTGACCAATTAGGGACAAAACGGTAATTTTACCATTTGATGAGTAAATGGAGATTTTTAGCCAAGATTTGATCACATTTGACCAAGAATAATTATATGAAATATAATTATGATTATTGGAGTATAAAATGATGTTTAGTAGTGAAAAATTGTGATTCCCGGTATTTATGGAGCAGAAGGGCAAAATGGTAATTTTGCCACTAGTGGACTAAACGAAAATTTTTTTAAACAATTTTTGCCCCATTTGGTTAATATTGATCAATATTAGTGTTATTTTAGGTTGAAAAGTAGAAATAATGAGATTCCGGTACATTTCGGAGTATAAGGGCAAAATCGTAATTTTTTTATCTCGGGGGCAAATCAGTAAAATTTTCGGCCCAGCACTTGTCAAGACCAAGGGATTTTAATTGTGGTAGGATTGGATAAATACCAGAATATTTGTGGTGGAAAATTAAGAAGAAAAAGTCAAAAAGTTAAAAATTTGGCCAATAAGCATGTGACACATGGCATGCTTGATTATTTTATTATTTTCTATAGAAATCAGCCCATTAAATCCCCAATTCCCTCACCATATTCGGCCTAGACATCCAGCAACCAGAAAAAAGGAAGAACAAAAGGAAAAACAAGAAAACCTAGGTGGAAATTCAAAGAAAAAGTGAAGAAATCAAGGAAACAAGCTAGGTAAGTTAAAATTTCTTTAATTCTCCTTGATACCTAGCTTACCCATGCTTTTGTTCTTGATTTCCATGGTTGAATATTGAGTTATCATGATGAATTCAATTCTGAAAAATGGGTATGGAAGAGGAATTGTTGTTGGAATAATTTGATTTTAGACTATGTTAGTGTTTAGGGATAGTTAAGCATGGTTATGAACAAAAACACAAAAGAAATATTTAATTTCTCTAGGGTTCCTTGTTGGCTGAACCATGAGGGCTGAATATCAATGGGGGATTGTTTTTATTTCAAGGAAAATGGCATGGAAAATGATGAAGTAAGGTGAAACGGTTATGTAGAAAAAATTCGATGCTAGTACACCAAATGACCAAATTTTTTTCTATAAGGAATTGTGAGGGTTCTAATGCTGAATTTGGCTTTATTTAAATGTATGTGGTAAATTAAGGTATTAGAGGAGAAATGAATTAATTTGGAGGTGATTTGGACACAATCGCCGATTAATCGGGTGATCGGTCAAATTTAATCGATATCGTGATTAAGCGGTAATCGGGTATATTTGTGCATTTACATATCAAGCATTAGTAGTTTAAATTAATTTATATCAATTTAGGGACAATATAGTAAATTCCTCAACTTTGTTATTTGTCAAGGTGGTGAGACATCCGGAAAAGGCAAAGGAATTGCGCCTGAGGACTATTAGTCAGAGTTCACCCGAAATCCGGATTTTTCGATACCTGTGAGTGGACTGCCTATCAAAATTGTTTTGGGAATATGACTGTTTTGAACAAAGTGTTTGAATGATTTTATGCAATTTTTCATGAAAATGAATGCCTTGGGAACAAGCTTTTGAGAAAAGGTTTATGCTATGAAATGTGGTTATTATGGATTTCTATGTGGCTGCATTATGTTGATATACATATATGCTTGAATATAATGTTGTGTAATTATGTTGACTCGGCTATGTGCGAGTAGGGAGTGTGCATAAGCCGAGGATGACCCGGTTATGTGCGAGTAGGGAGTGCGCATAACCCGGTGATGACCCGATTATGTGCGAGTAGGGAGTGCGCATAATCCGGTGATGACCCAGCCATGTGCGAGTAGGGAGTGCGCATGAGCTGGTGATGATGATGATGGGTTGGTGAGATGATGACGATGGGTATATACATATATATATATATATATACATATGTAAATGTGTGTGATATAGCAAATTGATGGACAATGATTTATGGTTGTAATGTACGTAAAATTTGACACATTATACTTTGAGAATTTTCATGAATGTTAGGTTGATTTTATTAGTTTAGCAGGATGGCTTTTGTTGAGTGAGGAAAAAAAATGTTTCTCTTGTTGCTTTGTTTTCACTGCATCGAAATTCATGCTCGCTGTAGCGAAAAACTCTGGGGTTTGGAGGGGTTTTAAATAGGAATGAACTAAATTGCATTGTTTGAAACAAGTGCATCATGATTTTAAATTTTTCCTAATTGTTGCTTGTTCCCTTCCTTGTTCACTCACTGGGTTTATACTCACCATTTTCAAATTCATGTTTTCAGATCACGAGGTAGCCGATAATTAGGACGAGGTGTCCTTGTAGATCTGTGTACATCTTCTGGTAGGTGTCTCGGCATTCGGTAGCTGTATATCCATCCGAGTCACTCCGCTGGAGGTCGAGTATTATTTTGTTATGTATAGATGAACTTAAATGTAAATTTTAAAAGAGTAATGCCAGTACGAGTTGGCAATGTATATTACTATTTTGACTCAAAGTCATGAAATAGGACTTAGTGATAATAAATAGAATCATAAGTAAAATAAATAATAGGCTTGCTTGGGTTTAGTGGATTACGTCCATTGGACCCATGCGCCGGTCATGACCCGGAATTTGGGTCGTGACACCCTACTCACACATAACCGGGTCATCATCGGCTTATGCGCACTCCCTACTCGCACATAGCCGAGTCAATATCATTACACAACAATATATTCATATGTATATATATATCAACATAATGTAGCAATATATGAATCCATAATAGCCATATATCACAACACAAAGATAATTTATCAAGGGCTTGTTCCCAAGGCACCCATTCTTAAGAAAAGTTTGATAAAATCATTTAATGTCTTGTGCAAACACATTCACATTCCCAAAAATACTTTGAAATGCAAGTTCACTCACCAGTCTTGTTGTTTCTTTTGCTTGACTCTAACCTCAATTAATACTCAAAATGGACATGTGAGGCCTTGTTGGAACCTATACACACACAACATCACAACCAATCCAATTTACATTAATATCACTCCAAAAGCTAGTTTCTAATTCAAATTCTACTAGTCATTCCTAATTAGTTTCCAACTATATCAAATGGTTATTCCTTGCACTACTCTAATCACACTAAAAATGAGTAAACAACTCAATAATAAGATAGCTCATAATCCCAATTACTAGCCATTATCAACAACTTAAAATCAAGCCTAGTTCATCACTCACCTTAGGGTTTCTTTGTAGTTGAATTCTCTTCCAATAGCTTCCAAATAAATGTGAAAAATCTCTCTTTCTCTCTCTAAAACCTCCAACTAGTGAGAGAAAGTGCTGAACAAGGACTTTTTGAGGGTTTTAAAGTGAGAGAGTGAAAGAGCATAAGGCTTCTAGTCAAAATGGCACAAAGGTATGAAAATTAGAGCTAGAGAGAGAAAGTTGTGAAAGTTTCATTTCAAGCTTCCATGGAGGATGGAAGCAACGTGAAATGGAAGAAGAAGAAGAAGAAGAAGGAGAAGAAGCTGCTGGAGAATGAAGAAGCTGCTAGAAGAAAAAGATATTTATAGCTTAAGCTTATCCATTCCACTTGAAATTACGAAAATGCCCTTAGCAAGTTAACTTGTTCTTCTCAAATCCTCTGTGAAATCTTTTTACTCTTTTGACACTGAGGCCAAGTCCACAATGGTCTAAATATACCCGAGTTTATGAAAACTTAAAAATTTTGTCTCGGGGTGCAAAATGACCATTTTACCCTTATTGCGAAAATTATTGCCACATCTAGTTTTCTTCGTGTTTTCATCATTATACATCATTTATTTGGTCTTTATGCTTATTTAGACCTTAAATATCAGAAAACTTCCTTCTGAAAACTTATTAGAAGAAATGACGAAACTACCCCTGGCCAGGGTTATTACGCCTATGCCCCTTTATGAGCCTATAGGGGTTGAGGTCTCACAATAAAGATGTTCAATAAGCACATAAGCCATATTTCAACTCTAATACCAAGCGTTAAAGCTTAATATACCAATTGATAGATATAAGTAAAATCTCCCTTTTTGTAAAAGCACAATATCAATTATGAGAGATGGAATCATTTTAAACTCATTATATCAATTGGTAAACCACTAGTAAAGACTTCCTTTATCATTAAGCATTCCAAGCATATCAACTTCAAGGCTTAATACATTTAATAAAGATATGATCAATTTAAAGCTCAAGAGAGAAGAGATAATTATAAAGCTTGATGCTACTTTTAAAGCTAGACACTAATTGAGAAAACTTAAAACTTGATACCAATTATGCATTTCAACATTCACGTTTAAGTGAAAAGTAATATAAGGCACAATAGCTATTTTAGTGTTTAGAAAGATGTTACCGGTAGCGAAAAACACCAAATCTTGAATCTAACCAAATCTTGTTGTTGAAGATCTTAATTGCTTATGATATCAAGGACAATGTGTAAGACCCCAACCTCTATAGGCTTGTAACTAAGCATAGATGTAATAATACAAGCCAAGGGTAGTTTCGTCATTTTCTCTAATAAGCTCCCAAAAGAAAGTTTTATGATATTTTAAGGTCTAAATAGGCATAAGACTGCATAAATGACATGTAATGATGAAAACACGAAGAAAACTAGAAATGACAATAATTTTCACGGTAGGGGCAAAATGGTCATTTTTCACCTCGGGTTAAAATTTTAAGTTTCAATGAACCCGAGCATGTCTAGACCATTATGGATCTTGTCCCATTGTCAAAGGAGTAAAAAGATTGCACAAAGGGTTGCATAAGAACAAGCTAACTAGTCAAGGGCATTTTCGTAAGTTTAAGGGAATGGATAAGTTTGGCCTATAAATACTTTCTTCCAGCAATTTCTTCTCCCATTTTCCAGTAGCTTGTCTTCTTCTTCTTCTTCTCTCTCACGTTTCTTCAAAACCTCCATGAAAGCTTGATATGTAGCTTGCAAAATTTTCTCTCTCTAGCTCTAGTTTTCATACTTTTGAGCTCTTTTGACTAGAACCCTAGTACTCTTTCACTCTTTCACTTTAAAACCCTTGGTAAAGCTTATTTCCATACTTTCTCTCACTAGTTGGGCATTTTAGAGAGAGAAAAAGAGAATTACCCCATTTATTTGGAAGCTATTTGAAGGGAATTCAACTACAAAGAAACCCAAGGGTGAGTGATGAACTAAGCTCGATTTTTAGCTGTAGAAAATGGCTAGTAATTTAGATTAAAAGCTGTTTTATTATTGAGTATGTTCATTACTTTTTTGTGATTAAGATAGTGAACATAGATAGCCATTTAATGTGGCAATTGAAAACTAGCTAAGAGATAGCTTTTAGGGTTCATAGTATGTAAATTGACCTATTGCTTATGCTAATGTGATCCTAGGTTCTAAGGAAGTCCCATCATCTCATTTGGACAATTAGGGAAAATTGGAGTCATCTAAAGGCTCTACAATCAATCGGTGAGTGGATTGCCTATCAAAATCATTTTGGGAATGTGACTGTTTTGTACAAAGTTTTTGAATGGTTTTATACAACTTTTCTAAAAAATGAATGCCTTGGGAACAAGCTCTTGAGAAATGGTTTATGTTATGACATGTGGTTATTATGGATTTCTATGAGGCTGCATTATGTTGATATACATATATGTTTGAATATAGTGTTGTGTAATTATATTGATTCGGCTATGTGCAAGTAGGGAGTGCGCATAAGCCGAGGATGACCCGGTTATGTGCGAGTAGGGAGTGCGCATAACCCGGTGATGACCTAGCCATGTGCGAGTAGGGAGTGCGCATGAGCTGGTGATGATGATGATGTGATGGTGTGTATGATGATGATGAGATGATGTGCATGATGATGATGGGTATACGTATACATATATACATATGTAAATATGTGTGTTATAGGAAATTTATGAGTAATGGTATATGGTTGTAATGCATGTGAAACTTGACATGTTAAACTTTGAAAAACTGTCATGTGTTTCATGTTGGTTTGGACATTCCAGCAAGGTGGTTTTTCTTTGGGAGAAAAGGGAAATCTTTCATTGGTGCCCTATATTTCGCTGCAGCAAGAAACTCTCGGGTTTGAGAACCTTCACCAGAACTGGTTCTCGCTACAGCCAAAATGAATCTCGCTGCAGCGAGATAGTAATTGTAGCTTCTCGTCGTAGCAAAAAGGAATCTTGATGCAGCGAGAAGCTCTCTGTTTCATCAGCTGAATTTTGCTGCAGCGAGAAACCTTCTATTTTGGTCTCCTATCTTGTCCAATTGCTGCCCTATCTTTCACTTATTTGCTACCATATCGGAGCATAGACTTCCGACATTAAGGATTAAATGAGTTAAGTTTAAAAATGAGGAGGTTTAGTGAGAAACCCTCGATCAGTTGAGAAACCCTTGTTCAGCTAATAACCAAATCCCAACGTCGCTGCAACGAAAATTCATTCTCGCTGCAACTACGCTGCAGAGAGAATGCCTTTTCGCTGCAACGAAGATTCGTTGTCATATTTAACTTGCTTACATATTATTGAAGCTTTCATTCTTCAAATGGTTCGTTGTGTATGGATTCATGATTTTCAAATGATCAATCATTTAAAGGCTTGATGAAGGGTTTTTAATATGAATGGAACTAAATTGCATTGTTTTGAAACAAGTGCATCATGATTTTTAAATTTTCCCTTGTTGTTGCTTGTTCCCTTCCTTGTTCACTCACTGAGTTTATACTCACCGTTTTCAACTTCATGTTTTCAGATCACGAGGTAGCCGGTAACTAGGACGAGGTGTCCTTGTAGACTTATATCCATCTTTTAGTAAGTGTCTCGGCATTCAGTAGCTGTACATTCGTTCAAGTCCCTCCGCTGGAAGTCGAGTATTATTTTGTTGTGTATAGACGAACCTAATGTAAATTGTTAAGATACATGTTGTAGACAATGTATATACACTTGTTTGATATGCTAGTATGAGATGGCAATGTGTAGTATTATTTTGATTCTAAGTTATGAAATGTGACTTAGCAGTTTATGATGGAATCATAAACATGTCAGATTAATAGGCTTGCTTAGGCTTAGTGGACTACGTTCATTGGGCCCATGCGTCGGTCATGGCCCGAAATTTGGGTCGTGACACAATGATTCACTCCCCCTTAAGAAATCATAAGCTCAACACAAATTGTTAGAGATCCTCAATAGATCAAGTATTAGAAGAGAAATCATGAGCCTAGAATAAATGAGCATTCAAATGGATATTCAATTATTTCCTTAATACTCAAGTGTTCATGGAACCAAAAAAAAGTATGATCATTTGAATAAATGTTCAACATATGCATCACATACTCATATTTTCAAGAAGTATTTGCCAAGTAGTTCCTAGGCATGTCTAAGGTATCATTAGTCTTCAAGCATTATTCTCAATTATCATCAAGTATTATCAATCATCATCAAACATTCATTATTTATTCCAATATCAATTAGCCAAGAAGTTTCACTCAAGCATTTCCAAGAAAATCCCTAATTCATATACAAAAATAGCAACTCAAGGAGAAATTAAAAAAATATCATCATTGAGCATTCTTGGCGAGTATTCTTCCAAATCATTTTCATGTGGTCATTCATCCAAGTCATTTTAAGGCAAGCATAGCAAGATGTATTCTCCAAATTATATATGAAATTGTCAATTCAAGGAGAACTTTCACAAAAGGCATATCATTATTAATAAAGCATGACCAAAGCATTTTGCACTTATTGAATCATGTAAAAGAGTTATGATCAAATAAGCACAAACATGGTTACAAGAAATAACATGGCCATCGTCCTTAATCATGATTCCAATTTTGTTCATCAAAATGCAAGCATGAGTTCAATATAGACATAGACCCATTGAAAAAATATGCAATCATTAAAGTTCAAGGTACATGCAATTTCTCAATAATTCATAATTCATGAGTGATATCGATTGTTATAGAATATTGAAAGTAAAGCACTCAACTCATGAATATATTCAAAGTGAACATTCAATCATCAATGAATACCAATTATCAAGATTCAAGAAAGATATATTTAATCAAAGCACATTAAGTGTCACGACCCGGAACCTCCCTCGGGCCCATGACAACCGTCGCGACGTCCCGATTGACACTCATTACTCGAAATGCCAATCAGAATCCCGCAAAGCTTACATATCAATTTCTTGCCTTTCTTGTGAGCAATCGTTTTTAAATATTCCGTTTTAAACAATTACCAGTAGTTTCTGGCTCAAGTAAATCAAAAGACAAAAATATATCATTTTTTATATAAAACAATATAAAAATAGAAACACGTGTAAATAATCTTTTGTAACGTGAAAGTAAAATAAATTCATACATATAAAAATTTACAAAGTTGTAATGTACAATAATAATTACAATGACAAGTGGCCCAAAATACACCCAGTGTTGGTGCTAGTAACCTACTGTCTGTGAGATAGAGGGGTCAACTGGAATCCTCGACAAAATCGGGTATCTACAAGCTACCACAGCCCTGAAATATTTGGAAATGAGGTGGGTGAGATTTTGCAATCCCAATGAGTAAACAGACATTATCATAAATATCTAAAGGCAAGTAAAATGGAGGCAAGTTTAAACAACATATCACAAACCATTTCATAAGGTTTTCAATTTATTTCTTAAACCATAAAATATTTGTAATTTACCAAAACAGTTGTTAAGGCTTTTGACTTTTATTAAAAATAAGGCTCAAGCCAAAACTAATCCTCGAGGATACCTTGGTCGAGGCATCTAACCGAGTTCACTAAGGTTGTTAAGATATTTACATGTGAAACACATTTTTAGTTTTAAAACAAGCCGTTCCTTGGCGTTGGCCGAGTTACACATTCACGTGGGGGTTCGACGTGAAGTGAGCTCTAATACTACCCTGGGAGTTACCCTCCTCGCCTCTGCAACCGGAGTAACTATGTAACCGGATTTACCATGCCCCTCTAATCAGCAGTCCACGAAAACCCGTCACTGCAGTGACTAACCCACCAATTTTAATAAAATTTGGACAGTATAACGTGGCTTTTATTTATTTACCCAGCCTGCATAGTAAAAATAGCTTACATTTATTCCCAATGCAATTATAAAATATAGCCACATATACTCATATATCATAAGCCATTCATAGTAAAATATATATTTCAAAATAATTGACAGCCTCCAATTACTCAATTTCATAATCAACACAATATATTTTTATTTGTCACATTTATTTCTAAAACATCAAAAATCTTGTTTTAATCTCATTTTCGTTTCATAAAATACATAAAGAGCATTTAAAAATAAACTCTAGATAATTTACAATAATAATAGGTTTACTCACCATTTGTACAAATTAAATGCTTTCTAGGTGCCCCGATCACTGTTCGTTGAGTACGACTTCCTTGCCTTTACCGGAAGGCTCTCTTCCTAAACACATTGCAAAATTTACCCAATTCACCACATTGATGCTAAATCACTATATAATTGACTTAAATCCTATACTAATGCATGGTATGAAATGCAATAGCCTAAAACGGCTTAAACCCGATATTAACCTATTTTTGGCACTTTACTCGTTAAATTGCTAACGCGCTCCATTTTAGCTCTAAATTGTCCCATTTTCTCTCCAACATTTCTAACCATTAAATATCAGCCAATAACCCTCTAAAATCACCAAAATCAGCTCAGTTTCCTCCTTGAAAAATTTGGCCAAAAATGGGACATTAACTAGGTAAATTTTCCACTTTGTTTTTCTATCGCATTTAACCATTTTTCATCATTTTCTCTTCATTTCTCTTAGAATAAAAATCAATTCATCATCATTGTACATCATTGAAGATTCAGCCAAGGGTGGTATTGTGAAAATTTCATGCTTTCTTGTCCAATTTGATTTCTATACACATTTAACTAACTAAAACTACCAATTTAACTAAGAATCAAAACCTAAAAATTCCAAAATCCTCCCCCTTGAATTTCGTCCAGCCCTTGATATCACTTTTTGATCTCTCTCCTCAAGCATGCTAAATGGAAATAAAGGCATAGGAAAGGTAGAAATCAAGCTAAAGTCAAAAAATCTTACCGTTAGACGCATAAACAGTCAAAAAACGCGATTTCCCCTTTGAATTTTCTAGTTTTCCTTTGGTTTTTCTCTTTTCTTCCTTTCCTCTCTATTTTCTCTCTTGTTCTCTCCTTATGGCTGGCCATCACTTAATATGGGGTTTAAATAGGCTGACTTTTCATTAAAATAATATTAAATCATTAAAAAAATGCCATGTGTCACTTTCCCGTTGGTCCGTTTTTAAAATTTCATCTTTTAAACTTCAATTTTTCACCACTTACAATACCATAGCTATTTATACCAAAAATAAATAAATCCTATGATTTTGACAAGTTTTGGGTGGTGAAAATTACCGTTTTTACCCTGAAACGATAAAATTACCGTTTTGCCCCTATGTTTCGAAAATTGCCAGAATTGAAAATTTTCATTTCCTATCATTAAATTATACTCCAAATAGTTAATCTTGGTCAAAAATTTCACTCCATGACCAAATTATTATCTTAGGTGGCAAAATAACGATTTTGCCCCTAAACATCAAAATTTTCAATTTTACCCCAAATGAACCCTCGAACTCCGAACAATCATTTTTATTCATTCTTTGACTGTAAAATATTAAATTTCATCCTACGATTCCTATTTAAACTAGTTCGAGGTTAAATCCACTCAAGTGTACCGTTAGGTACAATACCGGGTTTCGTCTATTCTTAGAGACTTTCCTCGCGTAATAACATGCTACTCAGTACATGTATGTCATGACATGCGTTTATAGGGTCGGGTTTTACATTAGGCATTCATTGCTAACCAAAGCTATAGGCCATATTTTATTTCACATGTCAAGTTGTTTATGGTGACCTATAAGCTAAAATTGGATTCACACAAAATCTTTAGATCACGTAAACGTTAAGGCTCAATGAAGACATAGTTAACATTTAAATGCATATTCAAAATAAATTTCAACTATGTCAACTCACTATATATGCCATGATCAAACTTGACAATTAAATTCATATTCAAATGCATAGCTCAAGTCAAGTCTTAGACTTCAAACCTTAAGGTCAAGCATAAAGAAAAATCATATAAGCATGTGTCTTGACCAATATAGTAGATGAACCAAGAATATTTTCATTAAGTTTGGTGAGTTCATCCTAATCGAATAAGTATGCATAATCAATTTTGAAACAATCATTTGAGCACAAATGTAAAACATATTTCAAGAATTGTTCCTAGATTAGCATTTGAACATTTCAATTTTCATGAGAAGAAATTTTCTATATAAGCACATGAAAATCCAATCGAATTAAAAAATTCAAGAATTGATGAACAATTTCTCATATTTCTATTTTGTCATTGCAACTACATGAGAATTTATGGAATCAATATGAGTGTCATGCTTGGGAATAAATAGATTTATGTCATCAAAAAAGATTTCCCAGTTTTCAGCAAGTTTTGTAATTTCAAGAACATGTACTTGCACCAAATGATCATGAGAGTATCCATAATGCAAGTTTTTAAGAGTCAAGAATCATCTTTGACAAGGAAATTCAGGATAGAAAATATTGCAAGGACAAAAAGTAATATCAGGAGACATTTTGAAACTCAAAACCTGTCCATTTTGGCTTTAGAGCACTCAAGAGTCGACTGCATATCCCTTGGGTCCAGTTTTTATCATTCCAGCAGCATTGTTTGCATTTAGTTCTCCAATAGTCTACTAGCTATGCTAAGGAGTTAATTATGCTTGATTCCTGCACATTGAAAAGCTAGAAAAAAAAGCAAAACATGTAATGTTCCAAGGTATAATGATCTCAAAACATGGAATTTTGTGAGAACAATTTAGAATTTCATTTCAACCATGTTTGAAACATTGTTTTGGACATGTATGATCAAAGATTGTTCAAGAAAAACATGTGAACTCAAATTTTGGCTTTTATTGCTCATTGTTCACAAGTACTAAAAAATTGAAATGCTTATTTGAAGAATCATGTCTCTAATATGTTCAAATATATTCAATTTGCATCATGATGCATGACTGACTTATAACATGAACAACAAGCATTTAAACAATGTTTAAGCATAATAAGCATCAAATTTAGCATTTTCTACAATTTTTCAGCATATGGACAAAAATGCCCTTGAGGTCATTCAAGCATTCATTTGCAATAAGATCAAGTTATAATAGCATTTTCAACATAAGGCACACTTGTTCAAGTTTTGTATCATCGAAATCATTATAATCTCAAGGATGTCAAATATTGCAAATAGATTCGTTCCTTTGCTTGAAAAATACCATCAATGTCAAATTATCTCACTCAAGATAATGCTTAAGAAATCCTTTTCAATCAATGTCACCAATAAAGAGAGAAATACTAAGCAACATCGAATTTGTGCAATTTATATAAATATATCAAATCAAGTTTTCTCAACCATGCTATATCATTAAACATAAAGAATTTATAAATCATTTTCAATCAAGGAGGACAAAATGGTTTTGCAAGAAAAGCATTTGAGAAAGATTTAATCTTTCTTATCAAAATTTTGCACTTAAATCATATATACAAGATTTGAGTTGGACATGCTTTGTATAAAATCATGAGCTCAATATCACTCAATTTTGTTCAATTATGCTTTAAATGATTTATGAAATGTGTAATGAGCATAATGAATCATGTTTATGCATGTCAAGGGTCATTTGCAAATATCTCACAATTATGTTCCAAAAATGCCCTTATGACCATTCAAGCTTACAAGCAAATATGCACATCCAACAAGAACAAGTCATAAGTATTTTTGATTATAAAACAAACTTGTTCAATTCATAAATCATTCTAAACTTAAAGGATGGCAACATTTTTCTCATTTAAGCTCATTTTATTTTAAAAGTACCAATTCAAGTAGTCAAAACTTTCAAGCTCATTATCAACCATCTTAAACTATTCAAGTAAGTTCTAGAATGTAATTCAAGATTGTTCAAATGGTCGACATATGTTAAGAACAAGGAAATCAAAGAAAATTTTGTTTTTAACTCAATTTTCCTTGTCTTAAGCTACTTGAATAAGTGTAAGTGTAAGTCAACAAGTATGCTCATATTTCTATCACATTATCCAACTTTTTATGTTTCAAAATTATGCACAAGAATCATTTTTCCTCAAAGAAGTAGTATGCAAACAATGTCATAAATCATGAGGAAATTTTATTGAAACAAATTTTCCATAATCAAGCAATCTTAATAAAACAATTTGCTCAAAATAAGGATGATGATATATTCAAGATCAAATATAAGTACATACTCCATCTTTAGATTCATACTTCCTTGCAACTTATAGTATGTATCATATCATATCAAGTTGCATAGTCAAGATTGATCAATAAAGCTCAAAGAATTATGCACTTAATATTCAAGCAAGAATAGGCAACTAAACTTTTCAATGTAACAAACAATTTTTGAAACCAAGCCAAATGAATGAAACATTCAATAAATAAGCAATCAAGATTCTCATTAAAAAACTTTAGCATAGAAATCACTCATTTTCCTTTACGTGTGACTAGAGAGCATCCATTCTTCAAGAATTGTTCCTCCTTGCTCTAGCACACCTACAAGAGACATTTTTCATTTGATTTTTGGTATCCAAATTGCTTTGGATCCTTGAAAGTTAGTCTCGTTGCATAAAGTTCCTTTTGGAACCCACACTTGTTTAATTTTATAAGGTAAACATTTTCTAATTGGACAAGTGTATGAACAATTACTATAAAATGTGCAATGATTGCCTTTAGTCATTTTGGAAGATGAGGAATTCGTGAAAGCCTTTTGTTTCTCATTTAACAAATCTTCAAATTTTATTTTCACATCAAAATTTCTTTTTTCCAAAAAATCAATTTGCTCTTGGTAAGCTTTAAAATCCTTTTCCAAATTTTCATTTTCTTTTTCCAAATCAATTTTTGTTTTCATCAAAAATTCATTTTCAACATTAAGTGTGGAAATGATTTTCTTGTTCTTTATATTCATTTTCTCAAACTCAAAATCTAAATCCTCAAAAGCATCATGTAATTCATTGAAAGCACATGAATTAAGTTCACATGATGAAGAAGTTACCTTTAACTCTTCAAGAGCCATGAAGCATAATTCAATTCGATTTGAGGATGCATTTTCACTTGATTCCTTGTATCCATTTGTCATGTTGCTTGTTGAGCATTGATTCCCATAAGAGTTGTCTTCCAATTCCTTTTCCATATTTGTTTCTCCATATAACTCTTCTAATTTTTACCAAATTTCCTTGACACTTTTGCACATGGACACTTTATCATATTCTCTATAATCAAGTGCACAAGCATGGCCTTAGATTTGATTTGTTTTCTCCTCATTTCAACTTCTGTCCACTTATTTCTATCTTTGGGAGTTTTCTCACCATTTACCGAATTTGTGATCATAGGAATAAAAGGACCATCGGTAATGGCATCCCAAATCTCATAGTCATAAGCTCTAACATAAATGGACATTCTAGCACTCCAATAAGAATAGTTTGATCCATTAAATTGAGGAGGCATATTTATGCATTGACCCTCAACATCTACAGATTTTTCTAGAGCCATTTGGATCTCCCCTAAGGATGTTAAGCTTAAAAAATGAGAGTTAGGCTCTGATACCACTTGTTGGTCCCAATAATATGTGCTAGAGGGGGGTGAATAGTATAAATCGGCTCTTGACAAAATGAGGAATTAATTTATAGCACAAAGAAAATAAAAACAGAGTAGACAATGCACAGCAATTTAGAGTGGTTCGGTCCAAAACCTACATCCACTACCTTGATTGTTCAACCAAGGATTTTCCAAACCAAATCACTAAAAACAGTGAAATTCACAAGCTTCCACCAAGCTTTTACAATGGCTTTTCGTAGGTTCAGCCACAACCTTTTACACTAGTTTTTCACGGGCTAAACTAAAACCCAAAGTGGTTTTTCAAAGGCTCAACCACAACCACTCACAATGGTTTTTCACGGGCTCAACCAAAACCCACAGTGATTTTTCAAAAGCTCAACCACAACCTACAACAATGGTTTTTACCAAGATCAACCAAAACCCAACAACCAACTTTTCTAGGCTAAGTTGGAACCTTTACACTCAATCAAGCAATCCAAGCTTGAATAAATCCCTTAGAGTGACTTTCTCACTCTAAGTGTACAAGAAGTGAAGAAATAAAGAAGTACCTATGATCACTTACTTGATCTAGATGGTACAAGATGAAGTGCTGAACTCTATTACAAAGATTGGTGTTTAAGTGCAGTAAGGTGCAGAGAGGATTTTCTAGTTTTTCAGCTTTTTATCACTTGCAAGCCTTCAATTCTCTCAAAAACTAATTTCTAACCATTGGAAGACCCTTTTATACTTGGAGAAACAACTTTGATGGCAATTTGATAATTTATGGCCATTAGAAACAGTTGAGGATGAGTTCTAACTGTTAATCTGTCTTATAGTGCTCTAGTTCAAATTATAGACAGAGAGCTCTTAGTCGACTAAGTTGGTTCTGTTTTTGGTTACAAATTCTGGTAGAGAGCACTTAGTCGACTGTCTTGGTCGACTAAGTTGATTCTGTTTCTCAAACTCTTCAGCCCGCCATTTCTTCAATTTGAAACTTTGATCAACCAATATTTTTCCTTGTTTCACCAATAAGCTTTCTCTTTGTTTGTTTGTTGTTTTTATCCCTCTTTTTCTCTTGATATACTCTTTGAAAGATTGATTTATTAATTTCATATATTAATTTTCCTGCATACTCAAGTAAAGGCATTAGACATCAATGAATGGGAATATTTTGCTATCATTAAAAACATATAGAGTCAACATTCTCTATCTCTTATTTTTTATGATCACAAATCACTCCAAGATTAAGAATGCAATGTCTATATTCAATATGAATGCTTCAAATCTTTATGCATAATGAGATGCTCCCCCTTAGTCAATGCATCTACTTTTCTTTACATAATTTCAACAAAACCTGTAAAACCCGACTCTATAAACACATGTCATGACATACATGCACTGAGTAGCATGTTATTACACTAGGCAAGCCCCTAAGAATAGACGAAACCCGGTATTGTACCTAACGGTACACTTGAGTTAATTTAACCTCGAACTAGTTCAAATAGGAATCGTAGGATGAAATTTAATATTTTACAGTCCAGGAATGACTAAAAATGATCGTTCGGAGTTCGAGGGTTCATTTGGGGAAAAATTTGAAATTTTGATGTTTAGGGGTAAAATTATCATTTTGCCACCTAAGATAATAATTTGATCATGGAGTGAAATTTTTGACCAAGATTAACTATTTGGAGTATAATTTAATGATAGGAAGTAAAAATTTTCAATTCCGACAATTTTCAGAACATAGGGGCAAAACGGTAATTTTGTCACACCGGGGTAAAAATCGTAATTTTCACCACCCAAAACGTGTCAAAATCATAGGATTTATTTATTTTTGGTATGAATAACTATGGTATTTTAAGTGGTGAAAATTTGAAGTTTAAAGGACGAAATTTTAAAAAAGGGCCAATAGAATAGTGACACATGGCACTTTTTAATGATTTAATATTATTTTAAAGAAAAATCAGCCCATTTAAACCCCACATCAGGTGATGGTAAGATTTTTTGACTTTAGCTTGATTTCTACATTTCCTATGCCTTTGTTTCCATTTAGCATGCTTAAGGAAAGAGATCAAAAAGTGATACCAAGGGCTGGCCGAATTTCAAGGGGAAGGATTTTGAAATTTTTATGTTTTGATTCTTAGTTAAATTGATAGTTTTAGTTAGTTAAATTGGTAGTTTTAGTTAGTTAAATGTGTATAGAAATCAAATAGGGCAAGAAAGTATAAAATTCTCACAATATCCACCCTTGGACTAATATTCAATGATGTACAATGATGATGAATTGATTTTTATTCTAAGAGAAATGAAGAGAAAATGATGAAAAATCGTTAAATGTGATAGAAAAACAAAGTGAAAAATTTACCGAGTTAATGTCCCATTTTTGACCGAATTCTTCAAGGAAGAAAGTGAGCTGATTTTGGTGATTTAAGAGGGTTATTGGTTGATATTTAATGGTTAGAAATGTTGGAGAGAAGATGAGACAATTTAGAGTTAAAATGGAGTGCGTTAACAATTTATCGGGTAAAGTACCAAAAATAGGTTAATACCGCGTTTAAGCCGTTTTAGGCTATTGCATTTCATACCATGCATTAGTATAGGATTTAAGTCAATTATATAGTGATTTAGCATCAATGTGGTGAATTGTGTAATTTTTTGCAATGTGTCTAGGATGAGAGCCTTCCAGTAAAGGCAAGGAAGTCGTACCCGACGAACAGTGATCGGAGCACCTAGAAAGCATTTAATTTGTACAAACGGTGAGTAAACCTATTATTATTGTAAATTATCTAGAGTTTATTTTTAAATGCTCTTTATGTATTTTATGAAACGAAAATGAGATTAAAATGGGACTTTTGATGTTTCAGAAATAAATGTGACAAATAAATATATTGTGTTGATTACCTGAAATAAGAAACTTTTGATCATGAAATTGAGTAATTGGAGGCTGTCAATTGTCTTGAAAAATATTTTTTCCTATGAATGGCTTATGATATATGAGTATATGTGGCTATATTTTATAATTGCATTGGGAATTTATGTAAGTTGTCTTTTACTATGTAGGCTGGGTAAATAAATAAAAGTCACGTTATACTGTTGAAATTTTATTAAAATTGGTGGATTTAGTCACTGCAGTGACGGGTTTCCGTGGACTGCCTATTAGAGGGGTACGGTAAACCCGGTTGCATAGTTACTCCAGTTGTAGAGGCGAAAAGGGTAACTCTCAGGGTAGTGTTAGAGCTCACTTCACGTCGAACCCCCACGTGAATGTGTAACTCGGCCAACGCCAAGGAACGACTTGTTTTCAAAACTAACATGTGTTTAACATGTAAATATCTTAATAACCTTGGCGGACTCGGTTAGATGCCTCGGTCAAGGTATCCCCGAGGACTAGTTTTTGGCTTGAGCCCTGTTTCTAATAAAAGTCATAAGCCTTAACAACTATTTTGGTAAATTACAAATATTTTATGATTTAAAAAATAAATTGAAAACCTTATGAAATAGTTTGTGATTTGTTGTTTAAACTTGCCTCCATTTTACTCGCTTTTAGATATTTATAATAATGTCTGTTTACTCATTGGATTGCAAAATCTCACCCACCTCCTTTTCAAATATTTCAAGCCTGTGGTAGCTTATAGATACTCGATTTTGTCGAGGATTCCAATTGACCCATCTATCTCACAAACAGTAGGTTATTATCACCAACACTTGGTGTATTTACGAGCCACTTGTCATTGTAATTATTATTGTACATTATAATTTTGTAAATTATTGTATGTATAAATTTATTCTACTTCCACGTTACAAAAGATTACTTACACATGTTTCTATAAATATTGTTTTATATAAAAATGCTACATTTTAATCAATATTTTGAATAGTAATATTTGTCTATAAATCTTTTTAAAAGAAAAATAAAATAATAAAATAATTTTTGTCTTTTGATTTACTTGAGCCGGAAAACGACTGGTAATTGTTTAAAACGGAATGCTTAACAACGATTGCTCATAAGAAAGGCAAGAAACTGATACATAAGCGTTGCAGGGTTCTGATTGGCATTCCAGGTAATCAGTGTCAATCGAGATGTCGCGACGGTTGTCATGGGCCTGAGGGAGGTTCCAGGTCGTGACAAAACAAAAACTGAGCATCACACACATAAATTAAACATGAAGACCTATTTAACTCTATTTGATTAAGTCTTCCTTCTCTCCTTTTTCTTTTTCATCATTAAACAAGATATTCAAAACTCCCTCTTAATGAGTGTATCAAGATTTTCCTTTAATATTTAAATCAAACTTTAATGAATGAGAATCATAAGCATTCATACACCTAAGTCAACAAGCTTATAGATATAGTTCAATAACTCTAAGAGTCAAGCTTATGTCTATGTAAGAACAAATGTATGAGAGTTATATCATTTCAAGAATTTGTTAAAGATTACTCAAATAATGTTCAAGCAAATTTCATCATTTTGTCATAATCAAAACTATAATAATTTTAAAGCTAACAGAAAAAAGTTAGATAAGAGAGGAGATGAAGCAAAATAGGTAAAACTGAGAAAAAATTAAGCACAGAATTTAGATCAAAACAATGTCATTTGGATAACATGCTAAGTCAGTTACCTTATCATCAACTCACAACTCACGTGATTTTCTGTAACATGTGATACACATTTTATTCACCTATCAATTTAACTTTTAATTATAAGAAATCAAAAACTTTTAATACTTGATTGTTACAACTAAAACATTTAACACTTAATTAAAAAAGTGTTGAAATGTTTAGCCCAATTTGATCATTTATCCTAATAAAAAAGTTTTAAATTACGCTGCAATTGTGATAGAATTGGATGTCTTACACCACAGCCCACTTCAAAGCACCTTTTTTTCGGCAACCATCCTCCGATCCAGTAGGCAGCCAGCGAACCTCCATCGTGGCAATGTTCAACAACAACCAAGAACAAGACCATCTTGAATCCATTTTCAAGCAAAAACGGATCCTCCGCTCCAAAGTCCGCCAAGCCCTCAAGTCCATGGACCCATCCCTCCGATCCCAAGAAGGTAACCCCATCATTTTGATCCTCTCTTACATTTTTATCAATTAACAGTTTCGAACCCAAACCCAAATTTCTGTGTTTATTTTGGTAGATGATGTAATTCAGACTATAGTTTTGGAAGCTCCATGGTTTAAATCAAGTAAGAGATTATGTGCCTATATAAGCTGCAGTGCTTTACGAGAAGTCAATACCTTAAAATTGTTGTCTCAAATTCTGCAGAATCCATCCGCAGGTTTCTTCTGTAGTATGGAAATAGTAATTGTTCTTTATTTTTGGGTGTTTTATTTCTGGCAATTTGTATAATCTATTTTCAACTTGATGCTAGATGGTAGTATGCTGCAGACTGCAAAAAAGCTTTATGTTCCGCGTGTAGAGGACAAGAACTGTAACATGAGGATGTTCCATATCTCACGCATTGATGATTTAGTTGCGAATTCGATGAGCATTTTGGAACCGGCTCCAGTTGATGCCGATGGAAATGAACGTGAAGATGGTATACATTTTAATCTCCGCATAGTACCATGCTTTGCCTCTTATCATTGAATAATGTTCTGTCTTGTTGTTGTTTTTCCGCTACTTGCTTCTCGCTTACTAAAAGAGTCCCTTGAAAGTAAATTATACTTGATTACAAATGAACAAGTGACTGAAATGCCATACCCCTTCTAACTTAATCCTTCTATGTAAGAATGAAGTCATAAATTTCGTTCATTGAAAGAATTCACATATTTAGTTTTTAATTTATTTAAAACCTTGTTTTCTTTTACACCCAGATGTGTTTTTCGCTTCTCTGCCTTCCAAAGTAAAATACAAGTAGCAAAGGGAGAAGCCCCAAGGTTCCTAAGAAAACCTATTTAACTTGATGCCCTTTGAATGATTCATGGTTTTATGCTTGTTCTTTAAAAATTCTCTACTTCTTTTGTACGGCCCATATTTGTTACATCAACAGTGGTGAACTTCCCTTTTCCCTAACCTAACCTAAGCTGCACCAAATCACTCTCTCAATCTAAGCCAGAATACTCATTTTATGTTAATTTTGGTACATTTTAATCTTCATTTTGATTGTGCATTTGATATATTCTCCAGGAATGTAAGTTAGTGAGCTATTGTTTGTTTATATTTTTTCTTTCATATTTGCATTTTTCTAATATTATTTGTATTTCTTTGTACAGTGATGCATGCAAATGATGCAGTTGATTTGGTCATTATGCCTGGTAGATTTGTTTCTCCTGTTTTCTTCTTAGTTTTCCTCCCTCTTCTCTTTGCTTTTCTAACATTCTTCTTGCAATGTTGCTAGGACTTGCATTTGACAGATCTGGAAGACGGTTGGGCCGTGGTGGAGGGTGGGTGGACCATTTTTATTGAAACTTAACTTAATCTCCAGTGTTTTGTAAATCTTGCATATTTTAGAGATACATCACACCAGTGTGTGTCAGGCAGGTTCCTAACTTAGGTCTCAGACTCAATTTGTTGAACTTCCAACTGTGAGGCAGTAGGCATCATTTATCTATGGCCGTGGCCCCTGGCCTTATCTTGGTTAACAAACCATCATCTAATATCTATAGGGAATTAATAATTGTTGTTACCAAATCAATTCATAATTAACGAGTGCAGAGCCACATCTGCATTGTATGTGTCTATATGTGGGTGTACAATCTTGTCTTTGCATGGGTTTGTCTGTGCTTGTAATGCGTATCTGATCGCAACAATCCACACTTCCTTGCTAATTTCTGCTTTGTTCTTGTTGACATATGCGATGGAAATTCAAAAGGTATTATGATTGTTTCTTGAAGAACTACAAAGAGCTTGCTAAGGAAAGGAATTGGAAGCAACCACTTTTTGGTATATATGCTAGTCTTACTTCTAGTCTACCTTCACACTCTTGGCCATTCCATTCAGCTCATTTAGTATTTCTGATTCTTCTCTTCAACAAATTGCTCTGGTTTTGCAGTTGCCCTGTCTTATTCTGTGCAGATAATTGATGAAGTTATACCCGTTACTGCAAATGATGCATTGGTGGATGCTCTAGTTTCACCATGTGGTGTGGTTCCCATTAGCCCAGCTGCCTTAGAGAGGTATTATTTTTGTAGATTTCTCTTGCTCTTCTATTGCTCCTTACGTGATTTTTTTTTTTTGTCATATAACTAGTTTAACCCTGGCAGAATGAAGCTTTAATGTTGCAACTCAAAGTCAAATATTAGCGCTTTCTTCAATAAGCCTCTCCTCAAATTGCAGCTTGGATAGCCTGCAAATCTAGAGAGGATTGTCTTTTCCACAATGTATGAATGGCATAATACTTGTGTTATCGAAGCAATGGGATACAATTGTGGTTGTGCCATTTTTCAGAGGCCACAAGTGATTGCCCTCTGGTCAATAGTCATGACCTTTGCCTGCTGGAAGTAGAGCTATAAGTGTTATGGATTCTGAATAAATTTTTATTGTATTTGACTGGGCTTGATCCTTGATATACACAAACATGTTGCAAATTCTCACTGAAATAAATTCTTCAGTCCAGTTTGTTGCGCGATTCATTTATTTTGTTTTAATAGTATAAAATACTGGAATTTGTAATAATTTTTCTGCATCATTTGGAATAATGCCCGTTCATTGTTTTTTTTTTTTCCTTTAAGAAAACAATTCTCTTTGACAATACCAAATTGAAAGCTTCTTCCACCATGTTTTTGGTATTAAATAGTGTGTTCTCGAAGATGCTACCAAACCCGTAGTTCTTAACCCGTGTCATAATCTGAGAGTCAATTGACTTGGTCAGGGCCATGCACCTTGGAATTTTATTCGGAGAAGATACCCATGTGAACGAATTCCGAGATCAACAGATTAGATAATAGTTTCCTTTTGCTCAAGTAAGGTTGTAGACTTTGTAGTAAGTCCAATAACCTTATGCATCTCCACGTAAGGTTTAGCTTTAGAAGTCGCACAAAGGTTGAAGTTTGGTGATGAGTTGCAGTCTTAAGATCATGCTAAAACCGTTATGAGAATGGATGTCTCAAATAAGCTTGGTCATAATGCACTGGAATGCATTATTGCGTGAATGGTCCCTGACTAGTGTCTCAATAAAGCTTGCTTTCTAACTTTCTTCAGTTTGAAACAGTCAAGCTGAATCTTGTCCAGTTATTCCCAAAAGCACCCCTCTATTCTATTGGCTGCAACTATCATCGTCGAGCTCTTCACTTCATTAGAAATTTGCAGCTCAAAGACTTTGTCTCCCCTGCCCCTTTTAGTCAAATATATTACGAGTAGGTGTTGATTTTCTGCCCAGGTCATTTTCTTTACTTAAATATCTTCCTCTTAGTCTGCGTTTCCTTTGTGGCTAGATGTAAATATGCATCCTGTACCATGTCAAAGGGCAACTAACATCCACCAAGTTTGGATTGTTGGCATTATTTGACTGTTGACCTTTAGACTAGTGCAGGATATATGATGACCTATTGTTATCTTCCCTAACTGTATTTTCAAGGAGAGAAATTCAGGTCATGGCTTCCTCCATAACGAGCTTGCGCTTCCACCTACTATGCTGCCTTACAGCGGTCTGGCTTCTAATTCCACCTTCACATTCAGCTGACCCCGATCCCTTACAGGACTTCTGTGTAGCAAACATCAGTGCCTCTATATCTGTTAATGGTTTCCCTTGCAAACCAGCATCCGAAGTAACTTTGGAGGACTTTTTCTTTGATGGTTTTACCAAGGAAGGTAACACAAGCAACATCTTCGCATCCTCCCTCACACCGGCAAATGTCCTTACGTTCCCGGGGCTAAATACTCTTGGAATTGCGATGAATCGGGTGGACTTTGCCCCTGGTGGAATCAACCCTCCCCATTGGCATCCTCGTGCAAGCGAGACTGGTGTGGTCATTGAAGGGAAGCTCCTTGTAGGTTTTGTGACAACTAACAATGTATTTTACTCTAAAGTGTTGAGTGCAGGGCAGATGTTTGTGATCCCTCGGGGACTTGTGCACTTCCAACTTAATGTTGGAGAAGGAAAGGCACTAGCTTTCACGGCTTTCAACAGCCACCTGCCTGGTGCTGCGGTCGTGCCCTTTAATCTCTTCGCTTCTTCAATTCCAAACGAAGTGTTAACCAAGACCTTCCAAGTGGATACGGATCTTATCAATACTATACGATCCAAGTTTGGGTCGTAACTCATAAGAAATTTGTAGATCCTGCCCTGCCACTTGACTGGCCTTGTATTACGTCTCTCATTATGTTCTGTTTTCTGTGTTTTTGTTTTTTCATATTTGATTATTGTACGGTAAGTAGAATTCAACTGAAACCTGTTATTTACACTATTGATGTTTAGTTGCAATACCATGGAAATCCCTCCTTGAGGGTTCAGGTCACCTTCCATCTTAATTTCTGGTCGCATCTTTGGTTGAGCATATATAGCCAAAATGTAAAATATAGGGAAGAAAAACACAAACAAAAGAAAAAGTAGCTTCAGTAAGGAATCGGCAACATCCCTAGCAGCATCAGAATAGGATCTCTTGAAAGATGTATTCAAGACAGCACAACCCTTAGAAACGGAATGCACTCCAGAAGATTTTTGTTTAGGAACTGATACAATTTGGCGTTTTCTGTCTGTATCTAGTCAGATGAAACATATAAAAGATTTTATGCATTTTCTACAAGATATGATATTACAAATTTAAGAACAAGACCACATTTACCAAACACATTTCTGCAACAGATGTAACCAATCATCTTTTTTGATCTAAAGACAACAAACAGATTACTCTCGCTGCTTTGAATGCTGACAAGGTTTCTCCAAGTTAAGTTGCCCTTTCAAAATTTCCACCAACATGCATCTGCAGCCACTCAGGTTCTGATCCTTGAGCATATTCCCTTGCCGCTTGTGAGCCAAATATCATTCCAGCAGCATCAAATGGTTGTGAACCAAGCTAAAAGACAAGATTAACGTGTTCAGAAAATCATACCATAGCTCCAATAATTTTACTTTTTCATATGCAAAAAATCATAAACTTCTTTATAAAACCCTAGAATAAGTCTCACATCTAGACTATGCTAACAATGCTAAAGGTGCATTTTCTTCATGAGAAAGTAAATTACAAGACATCAACATCTGCTATCAGAGTTCATCTGCCAAATTCTGCAGAGTCAAAACATATTCTTTTAAAGGAAATTATCAACATGATGAATAGTATGCATTCATGATATGGTGATAGCACCAATGAGTGACAAGGTCACACACTTACATTAATAAAGGAAAAAAAGATGCAGGAAATTTTAACAAACATAAGACTGAATTTGAAATTATGACAAAAACAAAGCATAAAGAAACTTTTACAACTTAAATGTCATAAAGCAAAATGCATTTTAATATGCTCAATAATATGTTCTAGGTAATATACACTTATGGATATCTGTGTATATCTCTTAAGCTTAATTCATATCAAAGCATTAACTGAGAATTAACAGAAGCCTCCAGGATGCAAAATTGTTTGGTGAAGGAATAATAATCTCACTCAACAACTCACAACTTTCCTGGATGGCATGATTGGTTTGGTTAATGTTCGTGCCATAAGGTCATGGATGTCATCCAATTACTAGAAACAAAGAGAATAAAAGGCAAACAAGATTCACTGCCAGAAAAGTCTGAAGCTTGGTTTAGTATTTTAGGCCATTCTTATTAGTTAAAACTTTTGGGATGATTCATTCTGAGAGGATATCTAACGTCTTTCCTCCAGGCAGTTCTATGGTCAAATTTTTTAGGACCAATTTATCAAGTAAAATCAGTTCCAACATAGAGCAAAGGCAAAATTTCGCTGGGAGGCAGTCCATGTGTAAAGCCTAATAAGACTTGCACCTAGAATAGCATGTTAGAAATTGATTTATATGTTGCATGTCCTTTCCTTCAGCCAAACTTTTGGGACATACTGTCCTCTTACCTAATCCACTAATCAACAAGTGGGAAAAGTAGAAAGAAAGGTGCTGAAAATTTGGATATATACAACATGAATTTAGGAAATCATAACTGATCTGTTGGTTGAAAAACTAGGATCAGATTCGAAAGATAACTTTGGATTGCAGGGAGCAGTAACTCCAAGAATCTTCTTGCCTGGTGCCTATGTTAGAGGAAACATGACTATCAGAGTCTTCTCTTTTTAAACTTGAAGAGTTCAAAAGAGACCATTAAGTGCCTAATTTAAGCTTACTAGTTTTCTCTATATTTCTTATAATGGTAGGATCCAGAAGATGGAAGACCCTTAACATTGTAGTTATTACTCACTTGGCTGAATCTAAGATAGAAAATTTACAAAGAATAAGTTTTGAATTTAACTCTTCCGGATAACAGATTTACATTACATTTTAATAGAATTTAAGCTTTCAGGCGCACCTAACCATCTGACTCAATGGTAGGTGCATCTATCCTTCTGCTCATAAAGTTGGGTTTAAATCCCCCCTTCCTTAAATAAAAAAAAATAAAAATAAAAAAGATTTAATCTTTCAGGCTTGGTTGTAAATTGCTTCACACTGAAATATTCAGATTTTTTAACAACCCCCCTCCCTCACTCCCCAAAAAAAAAATCAGATCTGGTATTTCAGAATACATGCATAAAACCAGTGATGGAGGACCTTAGTTATTCAATCTACAGCAGTACAGGTAACTTAAACTACATCAATGCAAAGTTGAACTCTTGGTCTTATTTTAATCACCAATCGAATTTACCATCTGAATTTTATGTCATGAAGCACTATAATGGCTTCTGATAAGTATCTAGAGTGATCCCAAAATGAAGCAGCAGTTTTTGACTCACATCAGACTTTCATTTGATGCTATTCATGCTAATAGCTCATATGATGACAAAAATATTAAGTGCTCAATCAACTTAAGCAGACTTACATCCTTCGAATGAAAGCCTTCGATGCTAGGACTCATGTTCATCCTTGAATTAACTGCTTCTAGCTTCATTGACAGGAACTACAACATTGCATTATATTAGGTTAAGGCTTGAATGGATAGCCTAAAATCTCAGAAATTGGCACACCAAGACAGAAAGATGTCTAAGATCCATACCTCAACCTGCCGCTGCAGCGACTGGATATAATTAATTATCTCATCAAGGACGAGTGCTTTTCCAATGACCTGATTGAAAAGTTTGTATTAAGGTTTAATATAATAACAAAATAAGAAAATATAAATAATAACAAAAGACACCATCACAATTTTTCCTCAGGCTGAGTGGTAAGGAACTGACTAGAATGTACAAAAGATATAGAACCATACACGACACCACAATAGTAAACACTAATTGTTAAATCGAGATACATATCGTGTATTGAAATCTTATTTTTTAGTATCGAGTAATGAGTATCGTATCGTATCGTAAGATACAGTAAAATTTTTTAAATTAATTATAAATAATATTTATATATGTAAAATAAAAAAAATTAAAAAATATAATATTTTTTAACAAAAATAAAGATTATAAGACATAAATTGAAAAGATAATTATTTTTTTAATTTAAACTTTTAACTTATTCTTTATTAATATAGATTTTTAAATAAAATATATATTTTATCATATTAATTTATTAATTAAAAATTAAAAAACATTTATCATGTTAAAATTAAAGGGAATTCAATTTTTGTAGGATTTTTTTGTTTAAAATCTAAAAATTGAATCTCACAAAATATAAATTTTTATGTTTCAATTCAAAAAAATAATAAAAAATTAAAATTTTTAATAATTAATTAAACATAAGCTTATAAAAAGCATATTGACTATATCATACGATACGCCCACTTATTGTAAAATATGTATCGCATATCGTATGATACGCTTGGATACTTGATCCAATGTGACATAACTATAAATACGTATCGTTTTCCACTAGTATAGTATCATATAGTATGATACGTATGGCGTATCGTACGATAATGATAACTATGATAAATACCTTATTACATCCAGGTACCAAATCTTGAAGAATCTTCATCCTTTCGCTAATCTTCTCTCTCCTGGCCTGCAAATTAAAAAACTTATTCTTATAGCATGTTTCAAAAGGGCCCGAACCACTCTGCTTTACTACTCACATTATCACCTTAACCAGCAAGACCCATGAATCTGGATCTACAGTTGTTTAACAATATGAAAGTTACATTTCTCAGTTTTTAAGTTGAAAATTGCAAATTAAATAAGATTTAAGTGAATTACTCTCTCAGCCAGACTATGACTATCTGTGGCTTGACCCCTTCTAGCTCTGACATGAATATAGTCTTGCTTAGGCGGTTCAGCAGGTTTACTATACTGTTCTGGCTTGCTACCAGCTGCAGAACTTGCTTCCAGCTCAGCTTTAGAATCTGCATTTTCATTCTTTGTCGATGACGATTTCATCCGTTTTCCATTTGAATCATTCTGTTAAAACATAAACTACAAGCCATCATGATACCAAATTATAAACCAACATTAACTCATATGCGTTTAAACCAGCTCCAATTTAAACCATTTATTATACCTTACCTCTTAAAACTTAGTTTACTAGTGAATTAAAACATCTACAACTAAAAATAAAACCAAAATGAACCCAAATTTCTCTAATTGAATTTCTTTTCATCCTCAATGAATTGAAGTCAAAGCAAAGCCCAGAACTTGGCTTGAGCTACAAGGAGAGACTCTAAGGAAGAGCTGAACTTGAGTAAAACAAGCTAACAATGAAACAAAATCCACACCAAATTCAATCCAAAAACCTCACATTAAAGAGAAAAACTAAAAAATTTCTTCATTAATTGACCTTAAATTCCAAAACTTTCCTACCATTGTCTTGTCTACGAAGCAACTCATAATCCAGCAGATAAAATCAATTAAAAAACCCATAAATAAAAAAAAAAACACCCACCAATTCATTTGCACTGGTAGTAGAAACAATCTTGGAAGACTCATCTTCAGAGCTCAAATCCTTCCTTTTTCTCCGACCTCCACATCCAACACTCTGCTCAGTCACAGTAGATTCCTCCATGGACCCATCTCTGTGACCCGAACTCTCCCCAAACCCGCCCAAATTGCCCATTCGGACGCCCAATCTCCCTGCAGTTGCAACATTTGGGTCAGAGCGTGGGTTTATTGGGAAAGGCCAAATCTCAGCAAGGCTGTAAGATGAAGGATTGGCTGCTGAAAAAGATGACTCATTGATCAATGGAGGATCCATATTGAAGGACCCGTATTCATGAAAAATGGGGAGACTTTTGAATTTGGGATTTGGATCCAAATTTTGGGTTCTTCAAAAGAAAAGATGGGAAAAAAAGTGTTATATTTTATGGTTGAAGCTTGGGTTTTGGGGTGGGAGAGTGGACAGATGGGTTTAACCTTGGAAGTGGATTGAAGGGGGCTATTTAACCAGTTGACAAAGGGAGAGAAAGTGAAGAAGATTGGGGATGCAGAGAGAGTGTTGTGTGTGTGTGTGTGTTCTTTGTAATTGTTTGGACTTCGGACTGGAACTCAAGGGTGGTGCGCAATGTGCATACCGTGCTTTTTAGTTCAAGAGTTAGTGTGCATACCTTACAAATATTATGGGTTTCAAAAACTAAAATGGACTTATTATTACTAAATTAAATCAAAAATGGCAGAAAAAAGAAAAAGAAAAGAAACACGTTCTATTTCTATATACAGTATTCCTAAACATAAATTTACTTTGGAGGGAGTGTGTAAGATATAAGACCAGAGACACTCGCACGTTTTGTAAACAAGTCTATACTCGCTTTCTTTAGCATTCACGTGTACAAATGGGTGATTTTGTAGCATACCCTTTCTAACTCCTAGGATTGGTGGCGAGTGTGCGTGGTTCATCGTGTCTCCAGTGGGTACGGGAGACATGGGATCAAGTGCCTTCAAGTACATTTTGGAAGCAACCCCCATGGAAAGCCACATATTATCTGATTTGAAGCTATAATTTTTTATCTTAAGCTAAAATTTTGGATTATATATCTTAAGCTAAAATTTTGGATTATACAGATGTATCTTAACATATGTATATACCTAATATTTTATCTTAAGATAATACCTAAACAATCTAAAAAGACTTAACTCGAAAATTTTGGATTTGAATATCTAGACAACAAGGACGAGATAGAATTATTTTCTATTATGTATACTAAAATGATATGAAAATGGGAAACAAATTTATGTTAATATGAACATTAAAAATGTTAGTTAAACCTAATGTCATATGTCAAAGTTTTTTGTTTGATAGAGAAAGATGCATCTAACCATTGCCATTTTGGACACAAACGGTTTGGTCCTAAAGACAAACACAATGACTAGTTTTGTCATGGCTTTTGTAGATAAGAGAACCTTTCAGCACCATAACTATCATTGCCTAACCCTATCATTCACACGCCACTTGTCCCTTACCTAACATGCTTAGCAAAAAACATGTACCTAGCTAACCAAGTGTGACTAATCCCTAGAAAGCCTCTTTTTGCCATGCCAAAGATGGGTTAAGCCACCATGTGCTAAGTAAACTTGCCAGTGAAAACTTGACTAAGGTTTTTACTGTTACTTACAGTTTTGTTTTAAGAATGACTAGCTTAGAACTAATAACTCTTTATGATTAACTCTTAATTAAGTGTGCATAATTGATTTTTGAAGACATGCTTCAAAAATGGCTTTGTACATAGAAACTAAGGTTGAGGCTCGAGGGTTTGGAAAATTCCTTGTTCTCTTCGCATCTTGTCCACCTAATTCTCGAAAGTATGTGCTAAAGGCTAACAACAATAGGCTTTGGGGCAATTTTCACTGTTACATCAACAAAAGGCAACAGTATGTGGTAGGTCATGAAGTGTAAAACATTTACCTAAGCACTATTGACATGACAATTGTTCAAGTTTAAATTATGTCACTACAAAAAAAAATTATCTTTTTTCTATAGAAAATATTTTGTTTTTGGAAAATTTCAACAATTTCCAACGGAAATTTATTTTGATTTTTTCTGACCGATTTCCAAAACGGAATTTTTCCAAGAAAAAATTTCTTTTGGAAATCTGTAAAAAAAAATTTTCTTGCAAGAAACAAATTCTTTCACCAAACTTTTCAGCGGATTTTCAATGGATTATTTTCTCAAAAAAATTAAAACACACTGCATTTTCTAATGGAATATTTTGTTGAAGGATTCAGTCAGTATTATTATTTTAAAATTTTTTATTTAAAATATATTAAGAATTTTTAAAAATTTTATTAATATTTTATAGGAAATATATTAATAAAATTAAATATATCCATATCGAGTTTTATAATATTAAAAATTTAAATATGTTTTCCTTTGCTTATTATTTTTTTATATATTTTGAAAACTTTATTGAATCATAAATTATAAATTAATAGTTCCAAATTTATTAATGTTATAAAATTAAAAAGTTTATAAAAATAACATAAGAAATTTAGGTAAGTACTAATATCAGTTAATATAAATTAAGAAGATTGATATATAGTAAACTTATTAATATAATATATTTAAAATATATTAGTTTATTATATGTATACAAAACAGAATCATAACAATAGAATATATTATATATAAACCTATATTAATTACAAGTTATCTATTTTAAATGATATAACTTTATAAGTTAATATATATATATATATTAATATATTATATTATTACACACACATATATATAACTATATAGTTATATATATATTTATATTAATTATAATATACATATATCTATTTTATATGTAGTCATTAATACTATAATTTATACTAAATTTTATTTATATGATTACGGTTAATAACTTTATTAGTTATTACTTTAGTTTTTATAATATATTGTTTACAATTAGTTATTAGTTATACAAACTTTGTAATATATAATATTATAATATATAATTTGTGTCATTTCTTATATAAACAATAAATTATATATAACATTACGTTTTATAATGATTATATTCATATCAAAAAATTCTAATATTACTTTGAGTACATCATTCTTTACGATTTCTGTCATATTATAGTTTTAATGATTGAAATCATGGGTATTTATAAATATATAACCATATAAGGTATACAAAAATAATAATACTGGATGTACTAATATTAGTCAATATAAATTAAAAATAATGATTGTAAGCTTAATTAATAATATATTTAAAATACATTAGCTTATTATATGTGCGTATACCAATCATAATCATAGCAATTTAATATTTGCTATATATATATTTATAAATCTGTATTAAGATGAATTTATAAGTTATATATTTCAAATAATATAACTTATATGTTAATATTAAATGTGATAGTAAATATCCTACATATTAATATCTTATAATTATTACACCTATATATAGTCATGTTTTGTAATATGAGATGATATACATATATATATATATAACTATATAAATATATTATATATGTATTAATTATAATTTACATATATTTAATTTATAAATAAGCATTAATATAAATTATAATAAATTGTATTTATATGATACACTTAATAACTCTTTTAGTTATCACCTTAGTTTTTTTAATATATTATTTATACAAACTTTATAATATATAACATTATAACATATAAGCTGTGCCATTTCAAATATATACAATAAAGTAATACATATAAATAACATTATATAAAATTAATATATTACTTATATTTATTGATGTATAAGTAATTAATATTTTACAAAATAATAAATTTAGTTAATAATTAATAAACAATATTGTCACGACCCAACTCGGGGGTTCGTGACCGGCTCATGAGTCTAGCACGCAAGCCCACTAGGCCCGAGCAAGTCTCAGAGTCCAAAATCATACAACACAAATGCCAAGGGATTTAACAATCAAATATTCATAATAAAATTCAAATATGATAATTATCTCTGACATATAATTCATACAAATATTTATAATGCCATACGTTGGCCATCCAAGACGGGTTTGTATATAACACCCTTACATAAGTTCATATGGCACATCGTGCCTACATACGTAACCACAGCGGAAGACTTCAACTGACTCAAAGGAGTGATTGACATGTAACTAGAACCTACCAAATATCAAAACTTGTTTGTCTATAGACAACCCTTGCCACGAATCTCCATGGTCTATTTATCTGCACATGGTATAACAGAGGGGTGAGTCATCTAATACTCAGTGAGGGGATATTGTCATAACATAATATTTCATGTATAAATTATATGTCTAGGCTTATCTAGCCATAATACACTTATATTCAAACATCTCCAATTCAAAGGGTGCGATGATCATTTAATATCCTACATGCACAACTCATCATATTAAACCTTATCGAATTACATCTCAATATCGTATCATATCTACAATTTACAACTTTCGTGTTCTCACATCAAATCATATCAATTCAAGGCTTACCCTTAAAGACATTACCATTAAACTAGGCTTCATAGGCATATCTTAGTTGCCTAGCATAACCTCAAATCTCATTTACATATAATTTGCTTATCTCAAAGCTTTTCAACAAATATCATTCACAATCAGTTACCACAATATCATATTCAAATCAAATCATGCCATTTCGATGCATGTCGTCATAGTTAAATGAAATCGAATTTGTGGTCCTCCCCAAGACATGATCAAAACATGCATAGTGGCTAATTGACAAAAAAATAAATCATGCATAGGGGGCTTTGGCCGAAGAATCAAATCACGCATTGCGTCGAAACAGCTAGCAGAAAACAAATCACACACGCCTCAAAGTAATAGGTGAAGAATTAGAATCATTGACTAGAGTAATCTCCCGACGTCAGCATTACTCGAGGTACTCTCAGATGGGTGGCATCAAAGCATTACAGGCGAGAATCATAGGCGAGACTAATACAGTTGTCCCTACTTACCACCATCCCTACAAGTACACAAAAGTCATAGGGTGTGGGACTCCACTCAACCACAAGTCAAATCAACGTTCTAAATTCATCCCTCGGACGAAATACATATCCACATATCAAGCCATTGTGCTTGTGACATTCCATATGTCCACATCAAATCATATTTCAAATTCAGCGATCTTTAGTCATCTCTAAGCTCAGTGTAATTCTAAATGCCTTCAAATCTTTAAGGCATAATGAAACGGAATGTAATCAATCTACAACCCTTATGCCTTTACCCCACACGGGTATTCATCACATTTAATCTAATCAATGGTGGCTCAACAGCCTTATGCATATCCTCAAATTAACCACGAATACATGGGCATTTATGAACAAATCATGTCCGTAAGTAATCATGGCCCTTCAATCTCACATATTTAATATCATTCAATCGTTGTGCCATTAACTCAAATACGTATCGAGCCATATACCTACTTGGCAATCCATTCATCATAATCCGACAGTCTTTAATCCATATTTCATATGGCACCATGTGTAGGCCTCTTGCTCTAAGTCCTACTACCATGGGTTCCAACACAATGCCACATTGTGGCTTACCACAAATCACACAAACACAAATTTTCTATCTTAGATAACTAATTAGCCTAGGCATCCTCATCTAGGCACACAATCATATTTGTTCTTTAGCCTAGGCACATACCTCTAGGCTAACATACACACACACACACACACACACACACACACACACACACACACATACATATCAATTCTCTGGCCTAGGCATACACATAACATTTAAGTACCATGGCAGCAGATACATTATGCGAGATGCATCACATGAATTTAATTAAATCCCACTCACCTTAACAATTGGAGGCACGCCCATAATCAAGCTCAACTTTTAGCCTCAAACCATCATTTAGCTCACAAACATATCAATAGCCTCCATTCTCCCCTTGAACAAATCAAAACATCATAAAAATGTTTATTTCCTAGCTTTCAAAAATATCCCAACTTCTTAAAAATACCCAAATTCAATATACATGCTCATTGTTCCAACAAATGAGCTAAATCCTTACCTTAGAAACTGGGTTGCCAAAATCTAGGCTCTAAATCTCTAGTAAACTCAAGGGGAGAGAGTTTGACCAAATCTAAAAATATTTAGATTCGAGGTGATTAATCGATTAAATCAAAAATCAATTAGTAAAAACATGTAATCTTACCTCCGGATCAATTTTCCAAGCTTGGATCTAGCTCAAGTAGCCTTCAAATGCCATTTGGGGGCTTAAGGTTGTTGGCTCCATTAGTTTTTGATGATAATAAAACATTCTCATTCATTTGTGTCTAATAATTCTACTTGAGTGTGCACGACAAAAATTGTAAGCAAATAATTAATCAATCATTCAAATGCACATATCCAAGAGTATAGGAATAAAGAAGTCACAATTGATCAACAAGACAGAAGCCCCTTAGTCGATTAATGAATAGTTAGTCAGCTAAAATTCAAACCAGAAGGTGGCAGACTCAAGAGTATTGAGAAACAGAAAAGACTTCGTCAACCAAGGAATGAGTTAGTTGACTAAGAAGCTATTGCCAGAAATCTGGACTTCAAGACAAAACCAACTTAGTCAACCAAGGGATGGGTTAGTCGACTAAGAAGCTATTGCTAGAAATCTGGACTTCAAGACAAAACCAACTTAGTTGACCAAGAAGTAAGTTAGTCGACCAAGTGCTTATTGCTAGAAATTGGAAATAGAAAACAGAGACAACTTAGTCGACTAAGAGCATTGTACCAAAAAATTTGAATTGTGCACTAAAAGATAGATTAACGGCTAGAACTGCAACAAAACTATTTCCAACAGTTAGAAAATGTCTAACACACTTAAGAGCTGATTCCCCAAGTATAAAAGGGACTTCCAACGGCTAGAAATGCAATTTTGAAGGCTTCCAAGAACACAAGAGAGCTCAAAAATAAAAAAATATTCTCTGCTCATTTATTGCACTCAACTCCTATCCTTATAATTGTGAACTGTACTTCACTATGTACCACTTAGATCAACCTTGTGATCATAGGTAAACTCTTATTACTTTTCTTCTTATATTCTTAGAGTGAGCGAGTCACTCTAAGGGATTAATTCAAGCTAGGATTGCTTGATTGGGTATAGGTTCTAACTTAGCCTTGAAAAGTTAGGTGTTGGGTTTTAGTTGATCTTGGTAAAAATTATTGTGAAAGGTTTTGGCTAAGTCTGGTAAAAGCCATTGTAAAAGCTTGGTGAAAGCTTGTGAATTTCACTGTTCATAGTGGATTAGTTTGGAAAATCCTTAGTTAAATAATCAAGGTAGTGGATGTAGGTCTTGGACAAAACCATTCTAAATTCCTACGCATTGTCTACTTTGTTTTTATTTTCATTGCATTTCAAATTAGTTCCTCATCTTGCCAAGAGCTAAAAAGTACTATTCACCTCCTTTAGCACATTTTTTTAGGACCAACAAGTGGTATAAGAGCTAGTTCCCTATTTTTAAGGTTTAACACCCTTTGGGAATATCCAAATGGCTCTTCAAAAATTTGTAGTTGCTGAAGGACAGTCCATAAATAGACCACCTCTGTTTGATGGCTAAAATTACCCATATTGGAGTACTAGGATGTCCATATATATTAGGATAATAGATTATGAGATATGGGATGTCATTACTGATGGTTCTTTCATTCCAATGATTAAAAATTTGGTCAATGGTAAGGAAACTCCTAAGGATAGAAATAAATGGACAAAAGCTGAAATTAGGAGAGCACAAATCAACTCTAAGGCCATGCACACTCTCGTTTGTGCACTTGATTATAGAGAATATGATAAAGTGTCCATATGCAAAAGTGCCAAAGAAATTTGGTAAAAATTAGAAGAGTTATATGGAGAAACAAAGATGCAAAAGGAAAAAACACCAAAGAAAAATAGAAAATTGAAGAAGGTAATGGTGGTTGCAACATGGTCAGATAGTGATACTTCAAGCTCAAATGTTGAAGAAGAAAAAGCCGAAAAAGAGCAAATTTATGTCTAATGGCCAGAGAAGATGAATCTGAGGTATCCTCATCCCCTTGTAATATTTCTATTGATGAGCTTCAGAATGAATATGAATGTTTATATGATGAATTTGAGAAACTTGTTTTGAAATACAAGACTTTAAAGAAAAAGTATACGTCTCTAGAAACAGATTTGGAAAAGATTAAACTTGACTTTGATTCTATTTTTTAACAAAGAAATTTTCTGCAAATTGAATTGGAACATTCAAAAACAGATTTTGAAACTCTAAAATTAGAATTGAAAAACAAAGCTGAAGCCTTACAAAAGGTAAGTGAAGAAAATGCTGCACTCAAAAGGTTGAAAAATGAAACTTCGAGCATAAATGCATACTATAAGAGAAATTCTGTTAAGGCAACATCTAGGAGTTATATTTGTGATAAAATTTGTCATTTATCCTATGATTGCTATAGAAAAAGAAATGTGCAGAAAATAAGAATGATTTGGGTTCCAAAAGGATCCTATGTTGCAACTAACCTTCAAGGACCCATCAAGGTATGGGTACTTGTCAAGAAAAATTAAAAATTTTTTTGTAGGTTGAGCCAACCCAGAAAGACACATGTTCAAAAGCTCAACTAAAGAAGAAACAGCCTTGGTATATAGACAGTGGCTGCTCAAGGCACATGACAAGAAATGAAATGCTATTTGCATAGCTAAACAAGAAAAAGGGAGGAACCGTATCCTTTGGTGATGATTCAAAAGGTAGAATTCATGGCATAAGAATGGTTAGTAAGAACTCCCAAACTCAAATTAGTCATGTATTGTTGGTTAAAGGTTTGAAACATAATTTATTGAGCATTAGTCAATTGTGTGATAAAGGATTTAAGGTATGTTTTGACTCAACCAAATGTGAAGTGGTAGACATAAGCACTAATAAAATCTCATTTATAGGAAGAAAATTAAAGAATATGTATGTTGTATTTCTTGAGGATCTTCAAATGGATTGTGAAATATGTCTTGTAGCAAATGCTGAAAATGATAGTTGGTTATGGCATAGGAGATTAAGACATGTGAGCATGCATACCATGTCAAAGTTGATTAGAAAAAATTTAGTTGTTGGACTACCAGATCTTAAGTTTTAAAATGATAAGATATGTGATGCTTGTAAACTAGGAAAACAAGTTAGAACATCCTTTAAGACCAAGAAAGTTGTCTCCACATCTAGACCTCTTGAATTGATGCACATTGATCTATTTGGTCCAATAAGTACAACTAGTCTAGGAGGAAAATCTTATGGTTTTGTAATAGTTGATGATTACTCTAGGTATACTTGGGTCTATTTTCTTGCTCATAAGAATGATGCTTTACCAGCATTTATAAGTCATTGTAGGAAGGTTGAAAATGAAAAAGGACTAGCTAAAGTTAGTATTAGGAGTGATTATGGAGGAGAGTTTGAAGCAGATGAATTTGAGAATTTTTGTAATGAAAACGGGTTAGATCATAATTTTTCTGCACCTAGAACACCCTAGCAAAATGGAGTTGTAGAGAAGAAAAATCGAACCTTGAAAGGTATGGCTCGAACTATGTTATGTGAGAATAATCTACCTAAATACTTTTAGGCAGAAGCTGTTAACACAGAAGCTTATATCCTTAATAGAGTGTCTATAAGAGCCATGATATCAAAGACTCCATAAGAGCTATACAAAGGTAGAAAACCAAATATCTCTCACCTTAGGAGCTTTGGCTGCAAATGCTTTGTGTTAAATAATGGAAAACAACCTTTAGGAAAGTTTGATGCAAAGAGTGATGAAGCTATATTTCTAGGATATGCATTAAACTCAAAAGCTTATAGAGTCTTTAACAAAAAATCTTTAACGATTGAAGAATCCATCCATGTAGTTTTTGATGAATCCAACACCTTACAAAAGGAAATTTTTGATGATGAAAATGATACAGATGTCCTTGAAAGACAAATGGAAGAGATGAGTTTAGATGATAAGAAAAATAGTGAAGAAAATACTCTAGGTAGAGAAATAGAATCTCCACCCTTAGAAACCTTGCAAAGGATTGAAAATCAACATCATGATCTTCCAAAGAGTTGAAAGTACATTAAGGATCATCCACAAGAGCAAATCATAGGTGACATCTTTTATGGAGTTAAAACTAGAAGAGCTATTAGAGAGACATGTGAGTTTTCAGCTTTTATCTCTCAAATTGAGCCCAAGAACTTCGAGGGGGCAGAAAAAGAAGAAAGCTGGATAATGGTCATGCAAGAGGAACTTGATCAATTCCAAAGAAACCATGTGTGGTCATTAGTTTCTAGACCTCTAAACCACCCTATTGTTGGAACAAAATGAGTGTTTAGAAATAAGGTAGATGAGCAAGGGAATGTAGTAAGAAATAAAGCTAGTTGGTAGCCCAAGGATACAACCAAGAGGAAGGAATTGACTATGATGAAACCTTTGTGCCAGTGGCTAGGATAGAAGCTATAAGATTGTTGCTTGCTTTTACATGTTTTATGAATTTTAAATTATTTCAAATAGATGTAAAGAGCGCATTCTTAAATGGATTCATTCAAGAGGAAGTATATGTTGAACAATTACTAGGATTTGAGGACTTTGAAAAACCAGATCATGTTTTCAAACTTCACAAAGCCTTGTATGGATTGAAACAAGCTCTTAGAGCTTGGTATGAGAGGCTTTCAAAATTTCTGGTTGAAAAGGTTATGTTAGAGGTAGTATTGATACAACATTGTTTATCAAAAGATACTTAAATGATTTAATTGTTGTTCAAATTTATGTGGATGACATTGTGTTTGGTACAACTAATGAGGCTTTATACAAGAACTTTGCTAAAAAGATGTAGGGGGAATTTGAGATGAGCATGATGGGTGAGCTAAAGTACTTTCTTGGCCTTCAAATCAAACAAAGTGAAAAAAGAATCTTCATCAACCAAGAAAGATACATTCAAGACATGCTCAAAAGATTTGATATGCTGAAGCTAAAATTAATTTGCACACCAAGGAGTCCATCCACCAGACTTGATGTAGATGAAAAAGAAAATGATATTGATCAAAAGCTTTATAGAGGTATGATCGGATCACTACTCTATTTAACAGCCAGCAGGCTTGATATCCAATTCTCTGTGTGTTTATTATGTACTCGTTTTCAATCTCAACCCAAGGAATCACACCTGACTACTGTTAAAAGAATTTTTAGATACCTCATAGATACACAAACTTTAGGGATATGGTATCCTAAGGAATCATCCTTTAGTTTAGTTGGATATTCTGATGCAGATTTTGCTGGCAGCAAAACAAATAGAAAGAGCACTAGTGGAACCTGCCAGTTTCTAGGTAGTATGCTTGTGTCATGGTCAAGCAAAAAGCAAAATTCAGTTGCCTTGTCCACAGTTGAAGCCGAATATGTATCTCTAGGCAGCTACTATGCTCAAATTTTGTGGATTAAACAACAACTAAAAGACTATATAATATCAATGCGTAACATACCAATATATTGTGATAATACAAATGCAATCAATATTTCAAAAAATCCTGTACAGCATTCTAGGACTAAGCATATTGAAATTAGACATCACTTTGTTAGAGATCACATAGTGAAAGGTGACATTAAAATTGAGTTTGTAAATACTTTACATCAATTAGCTGACATCTTCACAAAACCCTTAAATGAGGATAGATTCTGTCACGACCCGGTACTCTCCTCGAGCCCATGATAACCGCCGCAGTATCCCGATAGACATTCATTACCCGGAATGCCGACCAGGACCCCGCAAGGCTTAATATTAGTATCTCATTTCCCCCGTGAGTAACTGTTGCCAAAAATCATGTTCTAAAAGATTTTAAGCTGTTTCCAACTCAAAACAAATAAAATAATAATTTTCGTCTCATAGGGGTATTTTAGTCATTTTTCCTCTAAAAAGTTCGGAATCGACTAAAATGTAATATACAAGTACAAAACATATAATTCATAATCAAAAATGAGTTTTAAAGTCTAAAATCTTCATTTAAAACGACATTTTGATTATTTGGATGTAACAAGAAAATAAAAGAAATATTAAGTAAAATATTCTATTTTCTTATAAAACAATATTTTTAGAGTTATACGTAAATAATTTTTATAGTTTAAAAGTTAAATAAATTCATACATACTGTAGTACAGTAAGTCAGAGTATTTAATTTAATTTACAATAACAAGTGGGCCCTCGAATAAACAAAAGTAAAGAGGACTGTGAACCTACAGTTTGGAAAATGCAAGTCCAATGGTAGTCCTCGATGAGATCAGCTATCTATAGTCTATTCTGAGCCCGAAATGAAGGGAAAGGAGAGTGGTGAGATTATAAAATCCCAACCAGTAAACAAACATCATTTAAAATATCTAAAGTCAAATAAAAGGAGACTATTAAAACATTCATCTAAATATGTTTTTCATAACATAAATACTAATTTCATTTAAATAATCAACATGGCTTATGAATATTTTAAAAGCTTGGCTCCTGCCAAAATCATTCTCGGGGATACCTTGGCCGAGGCATCGAACCGACGCCAAGGCTGTTTAAAAATTTCGTATACACGTAAACAAATTATTAGTTTGAAAAACACAATCATTCCTTGGTGTTAGCGGAGTTCACCATCGCGAGGTGGTTCGGCGTGACGTGAACTCTAACCATACCTCAAGAGATACCCTATGCGCCTCTCCGATCGAGGTACATATATATATCCGGATTTCGTGTCCCTCTAATAGGTTGGTCCACAGAATCCGCCTACTACAGCAAACTAAACCCACCATACAATAAAATTTTGACAGCATGACAAGGCTAATATTTTACTACCCAGCCTACAAGGGTAAAATAAAACAATTCATACAATTCATAAAACACAGCCCAGCTAATCATGCCAACACAATAACAATATAACATAAGCCATCAATTTCCAATCATAAATTTATAACATACCGGTGGTTTCCAATTACTCTATTTTCAAAATCATTATTTCGTTTCAAGACAATTTATAAAATCTTTTCATTCAAACACATTTTTGTTTATAAAACCTAAAATTAGCCATTTAACCCATTTTTCATAAAATTTGACCAAAACCGAGTTAAAACATACTTTAGATAATTAAAATGATGATAAGGTTACTCACGATGTCTAGAGTGGGGATTTTTGAAGTACTCAGACTATTGGTTTTCGGGTGTAATTTTCTTGCCTTTATCGGAGGACTCACCACTTTAACACAGTACAAAATCGAGAAACTTCATTGGTACTAAATTGAATTTAAATTAATTTAAACTACTAATGCATGATATGGAATGCAAAATGCACGAGTGCCCATCTAAATTTGATATTGGCCTAATTCGTTTTATCATCCGATTAATTGGCCAACGCGTCCAATTTAGCTCCAAATTGCTCCATTTCTTTTCCAATATCTTAATTCACTAAACTCAAGTCAAATAACCTAAAATTTGGCAAAACTATCTTCACTTTTCTTCTTAGAAATTTCGGTCAATAATGGTGCATTAACACCGTGATTTTTCCTACTACTTTTTCACACCATAATTCATCATTTTCTAACCAATTCTCTTAAAATAAAAATCAAATCCATCCTCACTCAACACAAGGTAGGTTCGGCCATTGATGGGTGGTGGGGAATATGAACTATTTTCTTGTTGTTTTGTTTCTAGACATGGTAAACTAACTAAAAACACTAACATAACTTAGAATCAAATCAATCTAACATCTTTCTCTCTCCATACCCATTCCGACCAGCCATAAATTCATCATGAAAACATGTAATTTAACCATGGAAAATGAAGAGAAATGCACTGGAAAGGTAGATCACAAGTCAAAATCAAGAAATTTTACCTTTTGTCACTTGTTTCCTTGAATTTCCCACACTTTTCTCTTGAAATTCTTCACCTAGGGTTTTTGTTTTTCTTTTCTCCTTTGTTCTTCTTTGTTCTTGGTTTGGCCGGCCATATGAAAGAAAATAGGCTGATTTTATGCTTATTTTAAAGCTAAATAAATAATTGATATAAACTTAACACATGTCACCACATTATTGGTCCATTTGTAATTTCTTAACTATTAAGCTTTCTCTCTCCACCACTTAAATTCCTTCAGTTATCCATGATAATATTGGATAAAATTCATGTGCTGGACAAGTGTCGGGTGGTGTAAAATTACAATTTTGCCCTTGGAGTGGCAAAATGACTATTTTACCCCTATGCTCGAAAAAATGTCAGAATTAAAATTTTTTCACTTCTCATACTCAAATTATTTTCTAAATAGTCAATCTTGATCAATTTTAGTCAAAAATTTCATCCAACACTTACATCTTAACCTCAGGTGGCAAAATGACCATTTTGCCTTTAGGTCATGAAAATTCCAATTTGACTGCAAATCGGTTTTCGAACTTCGAATCACAATTTAAAATCATTCTTGGACTGTAAAATTTTTAATTTTACCCTAAAATCTCTATTTGATCTAGTTCGAGGCTTAAATCAACTTTATTGTACCTTTAGGTACAATACCTACTTTTGTAAATTTTTCGAAACTCTCCTAGCATGCAATCATGCTATCATCACATGTATGTTATGACAAGAATTTTATAAGGTTAGGCTTTACAGATTCTGTGAGATTAGAAGAAATTTAGGAATGGTTAGTATGCAGGAGCTTCAAGAAAAAATTTAAAATTTTCTCAAAAGACAGTAGGCACTTAGTTGACTAAGAGAGGCACTTAGTCAACCAAGAGCATTCTGTCTCGTTAAATAATAAGACTTAGTTAGTTAGAGGAGAATGAATAAAATAGGAAAACAAAAATAGTATACCGAGTGAAGGAAATGGGCACAAAATACCGCCCAACTGAAAAATAAAAAGGAGAGGCAATTTTCAAATTTTGAATAGAAGAAAAACTAACATTATTTAAAGGGGAGATAGATGATTTTTGGAGAGATTAAACTGCCATTAACTCATTTCCTCTACATTTTCTCTCCTCTGAAATCGACCCACCTGAAATTGAAACCTTCCCACTTAAATTCTCGAAACCCTCAATCAGAAATCTTTCAAAACAAAATGGCAAAATCCTCTCTAGCTAAAGGGATTGTTGAGAAGAAGAAAGGTAAATGGCCACTGGGAGAAGGCATGCAAGTGGAAATGCAGAAGAAGAAAATGAAAATTGTGTCTGCATCTATGAGTGAAAAATCTGGAAAATTGCAAAAAGAAAAAGAACAGAAAGCAAAGAAGAAGAAACAGAAGGGAAAATAATCTAAGAAGGGTAACATCCCATCTTCCAAGTTTAGGAACAAAGCCCAAAAAGATAGATACAGAAAATTAGAGAATGCCCCTATCACTTGTGGTAAATTCATTGACTGGGATAGTTTTAATGAAATTCCAAAAATTCAAACTAGCTTATCAGATTATTTTAAAGAATTAAAACTGAAGGAGTTCAGTACATTTAAGAATCGATCCTATAGTGCTAGTTTAGTTAAACAATTTTATGCAAGTATAGCAGTAGACAAGGATGAACTTATGGAGCCTGATGAGTATATAGAGAAGGGTCTGAATGTATGTTTAAATGGAAAGGAATTCACTATAACTGTTGCTAATTTAAGGAGTTTACTCAAAATTGAATGTGAGGAAGGTGAGTTTGAATTCCCTGAAAATTATGACCCATCCTCTCTATGAGAAATAATTATAGGGAAGAAAGAAAAATACTCCTCTAAAAGTAATGCCGGTTTGATTACTAGTCCTCAAATCAAGATTTTGCATTACTTTATAGCAACAAACATTCATGGCAGAAATGATAGTTTTAGCTACATTAGCCTTTAGGATTTATGGCTAATGGAGCATGCATTCAATGGTACTCCCCTAAATCTAGGTCGATTTATGGTTGAAAGGATGAGAAAAGCCTGTACAGGGGACAAGATAAATTTGCCATCTAGAAATATTGTTACTTCACTAGTACAGAAGAAAGGCATTTGGGCTAAACGGTATGAAATGGACCTAGTAAAGAGTAGAGACTAGGCTATCTGCCTTTGTAGTTTGCCAAAGATGGGTTACAAGATAGATGGAGAGAAATTTAGTAAAAGACCCAAGGTTTTTGTAATACCAGCACAGACAGAGGCAACACCCTCACCATTTTCTAGTGAAATGATTTTCAATTTGTTGATGAGAATGGATGGGAAGCTTATAGAGCAATCTTCAAAAATGGTGAAAATGGAAGAAAGACTTGCAAAACTTGAAAATATGTGAAGGAAAAAGGGAAATCTACTACTGAGCCTATAGTTGAGGACACCTTAGCAACTCCAAGTCCAGCATCAACAGGGTAGGCTGCTGAAGGCCCTGCCTTCCATGCTGAGAGTTTTGTAGGCCTTGTTCCTCAAGATAAAGATGCTGAACCAATGATTGACCCTAAAGTTGAGCTTGATAAGGAAAAAGGATCAAACAAGGGGACTGAAGTTCTTGGATCTCTTGATGGCACTTCTCCACCTATTCAAGATCCACAACCAGAACCTCAACCATCTCCTTCACCTTCTGAAGAGGTTTCAATCATGGGTCTTTTTCATCAAATGGTTCATGAGGAGCAAGTTGAGAAAGAAGCAGCTAAAGCAAAAACACAGCAAGTCACATCTGCACCAACACACAAAAAAAAAAAGCAGACTAAGAAAGAAAAAGAGAAAGCCATTGCAACTCCACAGGCCAAATCAAAACCCCCTGGTAAAGGCATCAAGAGAATGGCAACCAAGACCAAATTCCTCAAAAGAAGAAAATCCTCCAGAATTACTGAAAAGGCTAGACCAACAACCATCTCTTCTCCTCAAGAACCCTTGGAAGTTTTTGACAAATCCTCACCTGAACAATCCCCACCAAAACCCTCACTCGAACCTCTGAATGTTTTCTATGGTACTGATGAGTCCACTCTTTCAGCCTCTTCAGAGGATTGACCCCTTTTTGGATTTGATGATGCCAAAAAGAGGGAGAAGTGGAAAGCAAAGGGAAAGGGAGAATAAATAAATAAAAAAAATGTTAGGGAAGAGGTACTAGAAATCTAGGTGAAATTTAGGGTGTTGAATCTAACTAGGTTGTCTATGGTAGTTTGTTGAAAATTGGATACTGATAATTTTGCTGAAACACTGTTTATTTATTCTGTTCTGTTGCCAATGACTAATGCTGAAAATATGTTGAAAACTTCTGTTACTAATGATTGATGTTGAAAATGTGTTGAAAACTTATTTTGATAATGTACTGAAAACTTATTCTCATGATATTTTGGTTGGATTATGAATGAATGCAATGCTGATAAGCTGATGGTTGAATATTTAAATATGTTATTGAAGAATCTGCCATTGAGTTTCTGCTGCTACTTTGATGCTGATATTGAGCTGTTATGCTAATAATTAATTGTTGATAGGATATTGTAAGTGAAACTTGGATGAAAATAAAAATGAATGCTGATATTTTTGACTGGATGATTTATGGCATTTAGCTTTGGAATGAATTAAGTCTGGAAACAATATGATAGACAGCAAGTTGAAATAGTAATAACGTTCTGTCATCCTGTCACTTACTGTTTATTATTCCATAAGCGTAATAACTATATTCTGTCAAAAGTTTGAACCGTTAAATGTCATTTTCTGTATGACAAGAATAAAAACATGCTGAGATGAATAATAAAACTATGCACACACTAAGGGGGAGCATACACTTAGGGGGAGAAATCCTCATTTTTATTTTGTAGAACTAAAAAGATTAAAAGGACACTATACTCTTAACCAAGGAATGTTTTGTCATCATCAAAAAGGGGGAGATTGTAGGCTTCATTATTTTTTTATGATAATAAAACATTCACATTCGTTTGTGTTTAATAATTCTACTTGAGTGTGCATGTAATGACCCCCTTCTTGGTCGCTACCAGCGTCCGAGGCTTTCAAAGAATTTTCGCTAAGTCCCGAACAAGCCTTATTTAACACTTTCGCTAGATTCATTAAATACATATAATTACGTACGTAAGTGAATATATAAAAATTAAACTACTATCTGCTCCATTCAAAATAATAATAATTCACGTTTATGAATTGATAACATTTTTCAACACCTAGTAAATTTCGTTTTAACATAACACTAAACAGCGGAGCGACTCAAAACAGGATTAGGAGATGCCTTTTTACCTACTCTGCGGTGGTCCGTATGCACCGATAGTTACATGTTAGATGGATCTCTATTTGCAAAAGGGGAAATAAGAGGGGTGTTAGTCTCATAGACTCAGTGATCATCATCGACCTCGTGAGCAGGCGAGGAGGGGAAACAAACATAAAGGTGGAATGTTTATAAACCCGAGTAAGCATAAAAAATACATTCCATAAAATCAAAAGATTTGTTTTTATACCTTGCAATTCTCAAAAATAATAATTCCCAAGTAAACATGTATGAAAACAGTTATATTTAAGATACTAGAAAATCTTTCAACCTTAATATCTAATCAATAGTAAATCCAATGGCAAGTGTAAAATGAAATGTCCCAAATATAAAAATGAGAAATAACCGATCACTGATGAATATGTAAATTTCACTTGCCATTAAATAAATAAAAATTTTCAAGTATTAATGCCATGCATAGTAAAATAAAATCCACAAGGGAACATCATCCTCGGGTAAGTTTAATATAGCACTTAGGCTTACTCTTTCAGACATCATCACCTACTCGTGGGAACTGCCCATGCCACCATATGAATCGAGGCTTCAAGTCCCCTTTTACCTTCTCGTGGGAACTACCCACGTCACCAAATATAAATCGGGGCTTCAGGTCCCCCTTTGCCTACTCGTGGGAACTACCCACATCACCAAATATAAATCGAGACTTCAGGTCCCCCTTTGCCTACTCGTGGGAATTACCCACGTCACCAAATATAAATCGGGGCTTCAGGTTCGCCTTTACAATCAAATATAGAAAATTATTAAAATTTCAAGCATTTGTAAAATATAATAGTTTGTAAACAATATAATCATAAATCAGGGTTATGCATAATTTATTTCAAAGCATGACATATTTACCAAATCGGCATGCTAAATGAAATAAATAATTTATCATCAACTTTTATGAAACAAATAAAGGCCATTGGCCTAAACATCTCACAAACTTGCAAGGTATGATTTTGAAGTGAAAACCAGTCAAAGGTTTGTTTCCCCATATTTAAAAACATGTAGATATATATATATTTATATATATTTTAAAGAAAAGCGAATTTAAAATCCTTGTCACAAGCATGAACAACCTAAGGCTTTCTACCAACTCATGTTGTCCACAATTTGATCAACTATCAAATATGACACATATATATATATTATACTATAGGGACATAAATTTTGACATTTAGCACCCACTCACCTCATAATAGCGGGACATTACTTTGCTATTATTTAGCGCGTGTACTTAGCTATTCTCTCTTCTTTTTCATTTTTTTGTGCCACACTACTCTTCTCTCCTTCTTCTTCTTTTTCTTTTTCTTCTTTCTTCCCCCTCGTCGCCGTGCTCCCTCTCTCCTTCTCCTTTTTTTTCTTTCTCTTCTTTCTTGTCCCTTGTTGCCGTGCTCCCTCTCTCATTCTCTTTCTTTTTCTTTCTCTTCTTTCTTCCCTCTATTTCTTCTTCCTTGTCGTCGTGCTCCCGCTCTCCTTTTTCTTCTATTTCTCTTTCTTTTTTTTACTTTGTCGTGCTCTTTCTCTCTTTTCTTCTTCTCTTTCTTCTCTCTCATTTCTCTCCCTTGGGCCCCCCACTCTCTTCATTCTCTTTCCTTTTCTCTTTCTCCCTTGTCTTTTCTCCTTTTTTTTGGTAGCATTGACTTTTTTTCTTCTCTCTCCTTTCTTCCTTATCCATTTTGGCCAGCCCCCCACTCTCTTTTTCTTCTCTTTGTCTTTTTTTTGTGAGTGGGGTGTCACAGTGCAGGACAAAAATTGTAAGCAAATAATTAATCAATCATGCAAATGCACCTATCAAAATGCATAAGAATTAAGGAAGTCACAATTGATCAACAAGACAGAAGCCCCTTAGTCTATTAATGAAGAGTTAGTCAGCTAAAATTCAAACCAGAAGGTGACAAGTTCAAGAGTATTGAGAAACAGAAAAGACTTAGTCGACTAAAGAATGGGTTAGTCGACTAAGAAGCTACTGCCAGAAATCTAGACTTCAAGACAGAACCAACTTAGTCGACCAAGAAGTAAGTTAGTCCACTAAGTGCTCATTGCCAAAAATTGAAAACAGAAAATAGAGACAGCTTAGTCGACTAAGATATAAGTTAGTTGACTAAGAGCATTTTGCCAAAAAATTTGAATTGTGCACTAGAAGACCAATTAATGGCCAGAACTATAACAAAACTATTTCCAACGGTCAGAAAATGTCTAACACACTTCAAAGCTGATTTTCCAAGTATAAAAGGGACTTCCAATGGCTAGAAATGCAATTTTGAAGGCTTCCAAGAACATAAAGAGCTCAAAAACCATAAAATGTTCTCTGCTCATTTTCCACACTCAACTCCTATCCTTGTAATTGTGAACTGCACTTCACTTGGTACCATTTAGATCAACCCTGTGATCATAGGTACACTCTTGTTACTTCTCTACTTGTATTCTTAGAGTGACCGAGTCACTCTAAGCGATTGATTCAAGCTAGGATTGCTTGATTGGGTATAGGTTCTAACTTAGCCTTGAAAAGTTAGGTGTTGGGTTTTAGTTGATCTCGGTAAAAACTATTATGAAAGGTTTTGGCTAAGCCTGGTAAAAGCCATTGTAAAAGCTTGTGGAAGCTTGTGAATTTTATCGTTCATAGTGGATTAGTTTGGAAAATCCTTGGTTAAATAATCAAGGTAGTGGATGTAGGTCTTGGACCGAACCACTGTAAATTCTTACGCATTGTCTACTCTGTTTTTATTTTCGTTGCATTTCAAATTAGTTCCTCATCTTGCCAAGAGCCAAAAAGTGATATTCACCCCCTTTTAGTACATTTGCTAAGGACTAACAAAGGTTTCATATGGGGTAAAGAGAAAAAGAGAGAAAGTTGGTTTTCTTTAAAAATGGGCAAAATGCCCAAAACCCTTTTTATTTTTGCCTTCATATAGGGATGTATCGATACACTTGGCGATGTATTGATACATTTGCCCATATTTTGACTAAATGTATTGATACATTGGGGTACTGTATTGATACATTTTAGGTAAATTGATCCTGGGTGCTCTCTACTTCAAATGTATCAATACATTGGGACAATGTAGCGATATATGTTCATCCAATTTTGAAATCTATCGATACATCCTTAAATGTATCGATAGAAATCCTCTAAAATACCTCATATTGTTCTTCCTGACAAGAATGTATCGATACATGAGGGGAGGTATCGATACATTTTCCCTTATAGGCAATTTAAAGTCTTTTCTAACTTGCAAAAATCCAAACTTAACATCCTAAATCCATTCTCTGTTAATCTCATACCTCAAATAACTCATATAATTCAAATCCTCATACATAAATTCTCAAATATACATCAAATTAAATCAAATCCTCAAGCTATAGGATTAATTCATCATTTTTATCGATATTTGCCTTAATGTCATATTTAGGTGTCAAAGTGCCAAACATATGCACAATTCCATTGAAAACTCTCCTTTGTACCAATATTCATAGTCATACACCTATAAGTTTAGTCCTATTCACCAAAGTTCAATTTAGCTCATCAATTAGCTTAGCTATTTCATCATATTATTAGAATCCTTAAGGTACATTAAAATTCAAAGTCTTTCTTTATAGGACACAATGGCTTATATGGATGCTCTACAAGCATATACATCGAGTTTTTAAGTTTACTCATCAAATCACTTAGATAGCATCACATTTAGGCCATATCAAAAATCAAAGGTGTTACATTCTTCCCTATTTATAGAAAATTTGTCCTCAAATTTTGTTCAATCAAAGTAATGACTTTTAATTTATCTGCAAGCATTTCTAATGTCGAGTAGTTTAAACATCATATAAAATCAAGCTTAACCTGAGTTTACTACATCATTCCACGAATATGCATCATCAACAGGAACCTTAAGCTCCAATTCATGTTCATTGATATACATTGGGTCAAATCAATGGTCCATAAGTACACATAACAAATGTAACCATAATTCAAAAAGAAATCATCATGCCTAAGCGTCTCCACATCAAATAAAAATTTATTTAGGGCCATGTCGCCACTTTTGTTGCTCAAAATCATCACTAATTCGTTGAGCATAGTTCGTGTGTCAAACTTGTCTCGCTTTGTGATCACAAAGTATTAATCTCCATCATCAAAATTTTACACCTCAAAATACGTTAATGCTCTATTAAACTTCTAGATTTAAAATCATCAGTCTAGTAAAAAATTTACAGATCTAAATATCAATCTGTGAGAGATTCCACAATCTAGTGCATTGGCCCTTAACATGTTTTTGAGCATCCACCTCGTGAGTTCGTTGTGAGACCTCGACCTCTATAGCCTAATAACTAAGTGTAGACACGATAACCCGAGCCAGGGGTAATTTCGTCATTGCTTTAGTAAGCCCCTATAAAGATGTTTTCAAATATTTTTGAGGCCTAAGTAGGCCTAAAGCATAAATGAATGATAAAAATAAGGATTAAATGATGAAAGAAATAAAAATAATGATGATTTCCAAAGTAGGGGCAAAATGGTCATTTTTCATCTTGAGTCAAAATTTTAATTTTTCGTAAACTCGAGTATTTTTAGACCATTGTGGACTTGGCCTCAGTGTCAAAAGAGTAAAAAGGCTGCACAAAGGATTGGAGAAGAATAAGCTAACTTGCTAAGGGCATTTTCGTAATTTAAGTGGAGTTGGATAAGCTTGAGTTATAAATATCATCTTCCAGCAACTTCTTCTCACATTTTCCAGCAGCTTCTTCTTCTTCTTTCTTCTTCCCTCTCACGTTTCTTCATCCTCCATGGGAGTTCTCTTCAAGCTTCCATAACTATTTCAAGCTAGCTCCACTTTTCATGTTTTTGTGCATCTTTTCATAGAACCTTTGTGTTCTTTCACTCTCTCACTTTAAACCCTTGAAAAAAAAATCTTACTTCCATACTTTCTCTCACTAGCTAGGTGTTTAGAGAGAAAAAAAGGGAGCTTCCATAATAGCTTGAAATTTTTGGAGAGAGATTCAACTACGAAGCTACCAAGGTGAGTAGGGAATTAGAATTTGATATTTAAGTGTTGAGAATAGCTAGTGATGAGACTTGGGAATGTTTTGTAGTTGAGGTTGTTTATTCATTTTAAAGTGATTAGGATGGTGCAAATAATAACTTTTTAATAGTAGTTGGAAACTAGTTAGGAATGACTAGTAGAACCCAATTTAGAAAAAAGCTTTGGAATAGTAATAATGCCAAGTTGGGTTGATGGTGATGTTGTTGTGTGTGATAGGTTCTAACAAAACCCTACACCTCCATTTGGAACATTAGTCAAAGATAGAGCCCACCAAAACATTAATAAAGACCAGTGAGTGAACTTGCATTTCAAAATTTCTTTGGGAAATGTAATGTATTTGAATGAACATTTGAATGATTTTATCCAACTTTTCTTTGAAAATGTGTGCAAGGGAATAAGCCCTTGATAAAATGTTTTGATGCTGTGAAAAATGAGAAATGTGTAAAAGGATGAATCCATGTGCTTTTATATTATGTTGGTAGGTATATATATGAATATATGTTTTGTACTGATGAATAATGTTATGTGATGATGTTGAAGTGTGCGAGTAGGGAGTGTACACATGATGATGTTGAAGTGTGCGAGTAGGGAGTGCACACATGTTGATGTTGAAGTGTTGAAGTGTGAGAGTAGGGAGTGCACACATGATGATGTTGAAGTGTGCAAGTAGGGAGTGCACACTTGATGATGATATTGCATTGAGTTGAGTGGGATGGTATGCATGATGATGTATGTATATACAAATATATATATATGTTATAGAAAGTTTATGAAAATAATTGTGATTGTGTTGTGTGTTGGTATTGTTAACTGCTCCCAAATTACTTTTCATTTCAACAAGAAAATGGCTTTTGATGTAACAAGACCCATTTTACTTAAAATGCTCTATTTCTCACTGCAGTGAGATTCATTTTCACTACAGCGAGAAACTCTCGGATTTTGGGGGTCACACTGGCCTGATTCTCGTTGCAGCGAGAAACTCTCAGGTTCTGGTGCAGTACTTTCAATTTGATGAAGATTTTGACCACCTTCTGATCCTAACTATGAAAAGGGGTAAACATAAAAGCTGTAGCCCTACGGCTTATATTTCTAATGGTTTAAAAATCAGGTCAATTAGACTTTTGTAGTGGGAGATATGCTAGAAAAATTGAAATACATGCAAACTAACATTATTTTTCGCTACAGCGGGAAACTTGCTGCCATGCTTGCTACCTTGCTTGATTTTGACATATTTTTCACCCATTTAACTTCATGGATTGATCATGGGTTTTTGTAACACTATAAGGTTATTAATCAAAGTTTGAAAGGAGGGGTTTCTAGTAAGAAATTAAATCAATTGCATTGTTTTTGAAACAAGTGCATCATGAATTCCAAATTCTTCCTATCGATTGCTTGTTCCCTTCTTATGTTCACTCATTCAGTTTATACTCACCTTTTTCAAATTCATGTTTTCAGATCAAGAGGTAGCCGGTAACTAGGTTGAGGTGTTCTCGTAGATTCGTATCCTTGGTAGGTATCTTAGCATTTCGTAGCCACACCTTCACCTTGGTCACTCCGCTGGAAGCCCAAAGTCATTTTTGTTGTAAATACGTACCTGTGATGTAAAGTATTAAGACGTATACCTTAGACCATATATGTACATTTTGATTGGTAAAGCTACCATGAGTGGCAATAGTTAATGTTATTTTGGGATAATATAAATGCAATTTTGATTGTTATAATTTACTATTAAAGTACTTAAAGGGTTGAGATGATGAGATGTAAATGTAAAAATAGTTGACAGGATAATGAGTACAATTTTATAAATAGGCTTGCTTGGGCTTAGTGGGTTATGTCCATTAGGCCCATGCGCCGGTCATGGTTCGAAAATTGGGTCGTGACAGACTTGGTATCGGATCCTAGGTTGTTTAGGTCCTAGGACTTCCCTTTTGTTGGTCCAGCGAAGTGTCGGGTCTTTATGTGGAAACTTCGGTTGTGAAGTGTGAACCACTGCACATTCTACAACCAAAAGACCGCATAGATTCCCTATCTTAGAAACTACCTTTTCCTTTATGTTTGATTATAGAAAAATGTGTTTAATAATAGGTGTTTGCTCTTGTCTAGGTAAGAATGCCGCCTAAGATACAAGCTACTTCAAGACGGATGGGGGAGCAAGATGCCCCTAATGAGATGACAGATAAGCCACGAGCATCCACCCGTAGGGGGTGAGGTAGACGTGGCGGGGCCACTAGGCTAGTGAAGGCGAATACGCCTGTGAGCAGACACAAGGAGGGACAGTCTTCAGGTGATGTGGGTAGACAACAAACCGAGGGTATTACCGTCGAGGACTTGGTGACAGGGATGCATTGAGGTGCTTTTTGCTACCTTTCCAAAACTAATTAATAGTTGATGTCCCTTTTTTATCTGCACATACAAAAGGGATGCATTGAGGTGGGGTTGCAATCAAATCATCAAAGTAGTCGGCCAACCTCTAAGTAATTCACATGTCTCATTAACTAGTACGAGCCTTGGTCGTTTCTCCATTATTTTCATTTACTTGGGTTTACTTACATCACACCTTTAAACATCACATATTTCAATAGCCATTATTACCCATTCAAACTCATAGTAGGGTCTTAACACATAATCATTGCTCTTTAAGCATCTGAAGTGCAATTCTTGTGCATTTCACATATTCTTTGCAAACTCCTTTTAATGCACTAATTGTCGGCTATGAGCATGACTACAAATTTGTTTAGTTATCCATTTTGACTCACAAATCACAACTCCAATTGCAATGGACCACAATCCAATATTTGTCATATCTTTATCAAGTAATCCTTCACCTTTTTGTGCCCTACATCTATAGGCACATTAAGACCTAAACACCTTCGAGTCTACATGTTAGCAAGAAATCATTGCCATAAAACCACATTCTTTTGTATTCTTATCCTCATAGTAAATCCATATAATGCGCGACATGTTAATCCAATGCTCCAACATTCGTACGTATCCATTAGCTCCTTGAGCTTTAACATTTTCCACCTCGCCATCTAGGTTCATATCCGACACCTCAATCAGAATCATTGATCAAACAAATCTCAGGAAGCTTATTCAAAAAAAGTTGTCCATCCAACAAATGTAAAAGAGCAATCCTCCCTGGATAGAATTAAATATTTACTTAGTCATAACAAACGCATCTAGTGATAAAACCACTAACTGCTTACCACAATCATCGTCTAGTGTCGAAGCCACTGATGGAATACCAAAGTCATCGTTTAGTGCCGAAGACACTAATGGAATATCAAAGTCACAGGGTAAAAATCTCTGTTCTACTAGACTCGCGTCATACACATAATTTCTTTTCCCACAAAGCCAGCATTTAATTTGCTATGGTGGGGTCCAAGCTTTGGGCATAAGATCACACTTATAGCCGTAATTGCCAACACTTTATCTTGAGATAACTCACTAAACCATAATCATTAAATCAAGGGATTCTGAAACATACTCCAAATTCAATCCATACTCATTCAAATTAAAGGTCAGTCTTATGCATGCTGATTATGATCAATGACAACATCACTTAGGTGTCAAATTATTCACTCGTTCCAAGTGTGAAAGACTATCAAAGTCACCTTTCCTTTGGCTCGTACTCTCATCAAAATCCCTTAAAGATTAAATCATTCAGAAAACCAATTCATGTTTAAAAGCAATCTAACTCCTTTATCAAAATAGTTAATATCATTAAATTTGACAAGGTGTCTTGATCTTAGTCTAAACTATATAGGGCTTTCAATTTAGCTCATCAATTAGCTTAGCTATTTCATCATATTATTAGAATCCTCAATGTACACTGAAATTCAAAGTCTTTCTTGTTCGCTCCATTAGTTTTTGATGATAATAAAACATTCTCATTCATTTGTGTCTAATATTTCTACTTGAGTGTGTAGGACAAGAATTGTATACCAATGATAAATAAATTATTCCATGGGACATATAAAAAAGGCATATGAATAAGAAGCCACAACTAATCAACAAAACAAAAGCTCTTTAGTTGAATAATGAAGGTTAGTCAGCTAAAATTCAAATCAAAAGTTGGCCGGCTTAAGAATATTGAAAAACAGAAAAGACTTAGTCGACCAAGAAATGGGTTAGTCGACTAAGAAGCTACTGCTAGAAATCTGGACTTCAAAATAGAATCGACTTAGTCGACCAAGAAATAATCTAGTCGACTAAGTACTCACTATCAAAAATTGGAAACAGAAAACAGAGACAGCTTTGTTGAGTAGGACATAAGTTAGTTGACCAAGAGCATTCTGCCAAAAAATTTGAATTATGCACTAGAAGACAGATTAACGGCCAGAACTGCAACAAAACTGTTTCCAACAGTCAAAAACTTTCTAACTCACTTCAGAGCTGATTTTTCAAGTATGAAAGGGACTTCCAACAACTAAAAAAGTAGAATTAAGGCTTCCAAGAACACAAGAGAGCTCAAAAATCAGTAAATATTCTTTGCTCATTTACTACACTCAACTCTTATCTCTGTAATTGTGATCTGCACTTCACTTTGTACCACTTAGATCAACCTTGTGATCATAGGTACACTCTTATCACTTTTCTCCCTATATTCTTAGAGTGAACGGGTCACTCTAAGGGATTGATTCAAGCTAGGATTGCTTGATTGAGTATAGGTTCTAACTTAGCCTTGAAAAGTTAAGGGTTGGGTTTTAGTTGATCCTAGTAAAAACTATTGTGAAAGGTTTTAGCTAAGCTTGGTAAAGGCCATTGTAAGAGCTTGGTGAAAGCTGGTGAATTTCACCATCTTAGTAGATTGATTGGAAAATCCTTGGTTGAACAATCAAAGTAGTGGATGTAGGTCTTGGACCGAACCACTCTAAATTTTGTTGTATTGTCTACTTTGTTTTTGTTCTTATTTTCATTCCTTCTTTTCACTTGCATTTGTTCCCACTTAGAGCCAATTTTTGAAAGTGCTAAATTTTGCTATTCATCCCCCTTCTAACACATTTACTTGGGACCAAGAAGTGGTATTAGAGCCTAACCCCTATTATTAAGGTTTAACAACCTTAGGAAGATCCAAATGGCTATACAAAAATTAGTAGTTGCTGAGGGACAATAAACAAACAAACCACCTCTGTTTGATGGCTCTAACTATCCTTATTGGGGTAATAGGATGTCAATATATATTAGAGCAATTGATTATGAGATGTGGAACATCATAACTGATGGACCATTCACTCCCTCAACTTTAAATGTAGTGACCAACGAGATGATCCCTAAGCCAAGGTCTGAATAGATCGAGGCTGAAACCAAAAAGGTCTAAACCAATTTTAAGGCAATCAATACATTGCATTGTGCTCTAACTCCCACCGAATTCAATAAAGTTTCAAACTGTACTATAGCAAAACAGGTATGGGATAAACTTAAGATTATCCATGAAGGGACTTCTCAAGTCAAAGAGTCCAAGATAGCCCTTTTAACCCATAATTCTAAAATGTTTAAGATGAAGCCTAGTGAAGATATCACAAGGATGCTAGATAGATTCACAAACATCACAAACAAACTTAGTTAGCTAGGCAAACCAATTCTCGAGCATGAAATTGTTAAAAGACTTCTTAGAAGCCTACCAAAAAATTGGAAGCCTAAGGTGACAACCGTCCGAAAGGCCAAAGACTTAAATGTTATAATTTTAGATGAAATTTGTGGTTCTCTCCTTACTCATGAGCTAAAACTCAAGGAAGAGGAAGAAAAGATAAGAGGGAAGCAAAAGAAAAGAAGAAGAGCATCGCTTTAAAAGCTAGCATTCTTGAAGAAGAACTGGACGAGCTATCCTGTGATGATGATGAAGAATTGGCACTGGTTGCAAAGATATTCAGAAAGCTTATGGGCCAAAGGAAACGGAGATTGGCTAAAAGAGGGTTTAGAAGAGATCAAGGTTCTTCATGGAGAACCAAAAACAAAAATGACTCCAATAAAAAGGAAGAGCTTACATGCTTCGAATGCAAGAAGCTTGGACATTTCAAGTTCGAATGCCCCTTGCTGAAAAAAGAAACTCCAAAGAGAAACAAGAAATAAAAAAAGGCAATGATGGCAACTACTTGGTCAGATAGTGATACTTCAAGTTCTGAAGCTGAGGAAGAAAAAGTTGAAGATAGAGCAAACTTGTGTTTGATGGCATGGGATGATGAATCTTAGGTATCCTCATCCTTATGAAATATTTCTGTTGATGAACTTCAAGAAGAATATGAATGTTTATATGATGAATTTGAGAAACTTGTTTTGAAATTCAAGACTTTAAAGAAAAAATCTGCATCTCTAGAATCAAATTTGGAAAAGATTAAACTTGACTTTGATTTTTTTTTGACAAATAAACTTTCTACAAATTGAATTGGAACATTCAAAAACAAATTTTACAACTCTAAAATTAGAATTGGAAAGCAAAACTAAAGCCTTACAAAAGGTAAGTGAAGAAAATGCTGCACTCAAAAGTTTGAAAAATGAAACTTTAAGCAGAAATGCATACCACAAGAGAAATCTTGTTAAGGCAGCATCTAGATGTTATACTTGTAATAGAATTAGTCATTTATCCTATGATTGCTATAGAAAAAGAAGTGTACCGACAATAAGAAAAGTATGGGTTTCAAAAGGATCCTATGTTGCTCTTAACAATCAAGGACCCATGAAGGTATGGGTACCTATTAAGAAAAATTGAATATTTGTTTTGTAGGTTGAGTTGTATACAAAAGATACATGTTCAAGTGCTCAACTAAAGAAGAAGCAGCCTTGGTATATGGACAGTGGCTGCTCAAGGCACATGACAGGAGATGAAATGCTATTTGCTCAGTTGGATAAAAGAAAGAGAGGTACCGTATCCTTTGGTGATGATTTAAAAGGTAGAATCCATGGCATAGGAACGGTTGGTAAGAACTCTCAAACTCAAATTAGTCATATATTGTTGGTTAAAGGTTTGAAACATAATTTATTGAGTATTAGCCAATTGTGTGACTAAGGTTTTAAGGTATGTTTTGACTTAACTAAATGTGAAGTGATAGATATAAGCACTAACAAAGTCTCATTTATAGGAAAAAGAATAAAGAATATGTATGTTGTATTTCTTGAGAATCTTGAAATGGATTGTGAAACATGTCTGGTAGCAAAAGTTGAAAATGATGGTCGGCTATGACATAGGAGACTTGGACATGTAAGCATGCATACTATGTCAAAATTAATTAAGAAAAATCTGGTTATAGGATTGCCTAAGCTTAAACTTAAAGATGATCAAATTTGTGATGCATGTTAATTAGGTAAACAAACTAGAACATCTTTTAAAACTAAGAAAGTTGTCTCCACATCTAAACCTCTTGAATTGCTGCACATTGATCTATTTGGTCCAATAAGTATAACTAGTCTAGGAGGAAAATCTTATGACTTTGCAATAGTTGATGACTACTCTAGGTACACTTGGGTATATTTCCTTGCTCATAAAAATGATACTCTACCAGCATTTATAAGTCATTGTAGGAAAATTGAAAATGAAAAAGGACTAGTTATAGTTAGTATTATGAGTGATCATGGAGGTGAGTTTGAAGGAGATAAATTTGAGAATTTTTGTAATGAAAAGGGGCTGGATCATAATTTTTCTACACCTAGAACACCCCAGCAAAATGGAGTTGTAGAGAGGAAAAATTGAACCTTGAAAGAAATAGCTCGAACTATGCTATGTGAGAATAATCTACTTAAGTACTTTTAGGCAGAGGCTGTTAACACAGCAGTTTATATCCTTTATAAAGTGTCTATAAGAGCCATGATATCAAAAACCCCATATGAGCAATACAAACGTAGAAAACCAAATATTTCGCATCTTAGGAGCTTTGGCAGCAAATGCTTTGTGTTAAATAATGGAAAACAACCTTTAGGAAAGTTTGATGCAAAGAGTGATGAAGCTATATTTTTAGGATATGCATTAAACTCAAAAGCCTATAGAGTCTTCAATAAAAGATATTTAACAGTTGAAGAATCCATCCATGTAGTTTTTTATGAATCCAATACCTTACAAAAGGAAATTTCTGATGATAAAAATGATATGGATGTCCTTGAAAGAAAAATGGAAGAGATGAGTTTAGATGATAAGAAAAATAGTGAAAAAAATACCCTAAGTAGAGAAACAAAATCTCCACCCTTAGAAACCTTGCAAAGGATAGAAAATCAACATCATGATCTTTCAAAAAGCTGGAAGTACATTAAGGATCATCCATAAGAGCAAATTATAGGTGACATTTCTCATGGAGTTAAAACTGCAAGAGCAACTAGAGAGACATGTGAGTTTTCAGCTTTTATCTCTCAAATTGAGCCCAAGAACTTTGAGGAGGCAGAAAGAGAGGAAAACTGGATAATGGCCATGCAAGAGGAACTTGATCAATTCAAAAGAAACCATGTGTGGTCATTAGTTTCAAGACCTCTAAACCACCTTATTGTTGGCACTAAATGAGTGTTTAGGAATAAGGTAGATGAGCAAGGAAATATAGTTAGAAATAAAGCTAGGTTGGTAGCACAAGGATACAACCAAGAGGAAGGAATAGACTATGATGAAACCTTTGCACTGGTTGCTAGGATAGAAGCTATAAGATTACTACTTTCATTTGCTTACTTTATGAACTTTAAGTTATTCCAAATGGATGTAAAGAGTGCATTCTTAAATGGTTTCATCAAAGAAGAAGTTTATTTTGAGCAACCCCCTGGTTTTGAGGACTTTGAAAAACTAGATCATGTTTTCAAACTTCACAAAGCCTTGTATGGATTGAAACAAGCTCCTAGAGCTTGGTATGAGAGGCTTTCAAAATTTCTAGTTGAAAAAGGTCATGTAAGAGGTAGTTTTGATACAACATTGTTTATCAAAAGATACTAAAATGATTTAATTATTGTTCGAATTTATGTGGATGACATTGTATTTGGTGCAACTAATGAGGCTTTATGCAAGAACTTTACTAAAGAGATGCAAGGGGAATTTGAGATGAGCATGATGGGTGAGCTGAAGTACTTTCTTGGCCTTCAAATCAAACAAAGTGAAAGAGGAATCTTCATCAACCAAGAAAGATACATTCAACACATGCTCAAAAGATTTGATATGCTGAAGATGAAATCAATTTGCACACCAATGAGTCCATCCACCAGACTTGATGTAGATGAAAAGGAAAAAGATGTTGATCAAAAGCTCTATAGAGGTATGATCGGATCACTACTTTATTTAACAGCCAGCAGGCTTGATATACAATTTTCTGTATGTTTGTGTGCTCATTTCCAATCTCATCAAAAGGAATCACACTTGATTGCTGTTAAAAGAATTTTTAGATACCTCTTAGATACACAAACTTAGGGATATGGTATCTTAGGGAATCATCTTTTAGTCTAGTAGGATATTCAGATGCAGATTTTGCTGGCAGCAAAACAGATAGAAAGAGCACTTGTGGAACCTGCCAATTTCTAGGAAGTATGCTTGTGTCATGGTCAAGCAAAAAGCAAAATTTAGTTGCTCTCTCTACAGCTGAAGCTGAATATGTATCTCTAGGCAGTTACTGTGCTTAAATATTGTGGTAAACAATAACTAAAAAACTATGGAATATCAATGCATAACATACCAATATATTGTGACAATACAAGTGCAATCAACATTTCAAAAAATCCTTTGTAGCATTCTAGGACTAAGCATATTGAGATTAGACACCACTTTGTTATAGATAACATAGTGAAAGGTGACATTAAAATTGAGTTTGTAAATACTTTACATCAATTAGCTGACATCTTCACAAAACCCTTAAATGAGGATAGATTCTGTGAGATTAAAAAAAATTTAGGAATGGTTAGTATGCAGGAGCTTTAGGAAAAATTCTGAAATTTTCTTAAAAGACAGTAGGCACTTAGTCGACTAAAAAAAGCACTTTGTCAACTAAGAGCATTCTGTCACTTTAAATAATAAGACTCAATGAGTTAGAGAAGAATAAGTAAAATACTAAACAAGAATAGTATACCAGGTGAAGGAAGTGGGCATAAAATATCGCCCAGCTGAAAGATAAAAATGAGAGGCAATTTTCAAATTTTGAACAGGAGAAAAACTAACAATATTTAAAGGGGAGATAGACGGTTTTTTTGAAAGAATTAAATTGCCCTTAACTCCTCTCTACACTTTCTTTCTTTTGAAACTGACCCATCTGAAATTGAACTCCTCACTCTTAAACTCTCAAAACCCTGAGCTAAAAATCCTTTAAACCAAAAGGCAAAATCAAGACAATCTCAAGAAGCTCTGGATAAGAAAAAGGGTAAACGTCTATTGGAAGAAAGTCTGCAAGCAAAAGTCCAAAAGAAGAAGAAGAAGATTTTACCAAGTTCTAGGATTGAAAAATCTGGAAAAACTCAGACAGAAAAGGAATACAAAGCTAAGAAAAAAGAAAGGGAAAGAAAAATCCTTCAAGAAAGATAAGACATCATCCTCAAAATTTAAAAATAAATTTCATGAGGATAGGTTCAAAATGATCGAAAATGTCGCTATTACTTATGGAAAATTTATTGATTGGAGTAGTTTTGAGGAGTCACCTAAATTTCAAGTAATTCTATCAAATTATTTTAAAAAAAATGAAACTAAAGGATTTTGGCACCTTTAAGAATTGAACCTATAGTGCTAGTTTAGTGAAAGAATTTTATGCCAGCATAGCCAATGATATGGATGAATTTGAGGATTCTGATGATTATATTGATGATGGTCTGAATGTCTATTTGAATGGAAAAGAATTTGTGGTAACTGCTACTGATTTAGGAAATTTGCTTAAAATTGAAAATAGAGATGGTGACTTTGAGATGCCAAAAAACTATGATCCCACTTCTTTGTGCGAGATCATTATAGGGAGGAAAGAAAAATATTCATCCAAAGTAATGCCGGTCTAATTACAAGTCCTCAAATTAGAATTTTGCACTACTTTATTGCAGCAAACATTCATGGCAGAAGTGGCAGTTTTAGCTACATTAGCCTTCAAGACTTATGGCTAATGGAGCATGCCTTCAATGGCACTCCACTCAATCTAGGCAGATTTATGATTGAAAGAATGAGAGGAGCCTGTCGAGGAGACAAAATAAATTTTCCTTATGGAAATGTCATTACTTCCCTGGTTCAGAAAAAAGGAATATGGAGCTCAAGGTATGAAATGGATTTAGTGAAAAGCAGGGACCAAGCTATTTACCTTGGGAGTTTGCCTAAAATGGGGTATAATCATGATGGAGAGAAATATGTTAAAACCCCCAAGGCCATTTTTGGAAAAAAGTCTTATTTTCCTGCTCAACCAGAAACAACTCCCTCACAGTTCTCTAATGAAATACTTTTCAACCTGCTCATAAGGATGACTGGAAAGCTGACTGACTAAGGAGTAAGGATGCTAAAAATTGAAGAGAAATTGGCAGAACTAGAAATGGTGTTGAAGGAAAAAGGAAAAATGCCTACTGAACCTGCAGTTGTAGACACCTCTGCCACTCCAAGCTTGCAAATGTAGGATAAGATGCGGAAGGCTCTGCCTTCCAGGCTGAGGGTCATGAACCTGAAGTAGATCAACCAAGGAAAACCCCCTCACCTAAACCACAAAAGAAAGTTGAATCAAAATAAGGAACTGAGGTACTTGGGTCACTAGATAAAAATCCTCCATCCCCTCCTAAACTTGAGAAAGAGTAGCCTTTTCCTCCTCATTTTGAGGAAGTATCCATCATGGACATTTTCCATCAAATGGTCAGGGAAGAACAGGAAGAAAATGAAGCAACTGAAGACAAGCACAGAAGTTTGCATCCACTGAACTAGCTCCCATAGCAAAAGAGCAATCGGGTAAAGGAAAAGAAAAAGTTGCTGCTACTCCACAAGCCAAGTCTAAACCACCTGGTAAAGGCATGAAGACAATGGCAACCAAGACCAAATTCCTCAAGAGATGCAAATCCTCTAGAATAGTTGGAAAAGTTAGACCATCAGCCATTTCTTCTCCTCAAGACCCCTTTGAAATTCCTAATAAATCATCCTTTGAACCCTTACCACAAAAATCACCTCTAGAACCATCTCTTGAACCCTTAATGTATGATACTTTACTGATGAATCCTCTTCTTCATCCTCTTGAGAAGATGCTTAAACACCCTTAAGATTTAATGATGACAAAAAGAGGGAGAATTAGGGTACAGTTAGGGTTCAGAGTCTAGGGGAGAACTAGGGGTAATTAAGGGTAATTTAGGAATATTGACTGTTAATTTTATTTTCCTGCTATTTTTGCCTTGACAGTTGAACAAATTAAATTTGACTTGACTTTGCTGATAGATGTTTGTGAATGCTTATAGACATTACTGTTTATGTTTTTGGATATTGACAAGTTAATGGTTGAATATTTAAATCTATTATTGAAGTTTTTGCCACTGAGTTTCTGCTACTACTTTGGTGCTGATATTGGGCTATCATGATCTTTAATATGATAATGTGAATGGAAAATGGCTGTGGATGTATATCGATGGTAATTATACTATATTTGTTGGATGATAAATGACATAGATAAAATCTGATAACAATATGCTGTTGACGGACACTGCTGATATATTGATGATAGTCTATTAACAATCACCTACTATCAATTACTCCATATATTTGCATATATTTATTCTGAATATATAATGTCATTATCTGTATGATACAAGTAAAAACCTGCTAAAATGAATAAGAAAAATATGCACACACTAAGGGGAAGCACACACTTAGAGGGAGGAAATTCTTATTTTGTGCAGAATTAAAAAGATTAAATGGACACTGTACAATTAATCAAGGAATGTTTTGTCATCATCAAAAAAGGGGAGATTGTTGGCTCCATTAGTTTTTGATGGTAGTAAAACATTCCCATTCATTTGTGTCTAATATTTCTACTTGAGTGTGTAAGACAAGAATTGTATGCCAATGATAAATAAATTATTCCATGGGACATATAAAAAAGGTATATGAATAAGAAGCCACAACTAATCAACAAAACAAAAGCTCCTTAGTTGAATAATGAAAGGTTAGTAAGCTAAAATTCAAATCAAAAGTTGGCGGGTTCATGAATATTGAAAAACAGAAAAGACTTAGTCGACCAAGAAATGAGTTAGTCGACTAAGAAGCTACTGCTAGAAATCTGGACTTCAAAACAGAACTGACTTAGTTGACCAAGAAATAAGTTAGTCGACTAAGTGCTCACTGCTATAAATTGGAACAGAAAATAGAGACAACTTAGTCGAGTAAGACATAAGTTAGTCGACCAAGAGCATTTTGCTAGAAAATTTGAATTGTGCACTAGAAGACAGATTAACGGCCAGAACTGCAACAAAACTATTTTCAGCTGTTAAAAACTGTCTAACTCACTTCAGAGTTGATTTTCCAAGTATAAAAGGGACTTCTAACGGCTAGAAAAGTAGAATTAAGGCTTTTAAGAACACAAAAGAGCTAAAAAACCACCAAATATTCTTCGTTCATTTACTGCACTCAAATCCTATCTTTGTAATTGTGATATGCACTTCACTTTGTACCACTTAGATCAACCTTGTGATCATAGGTACACTCTTATCACTTTTCTCCTTGTATTCTTAGAGTGAGCGAGTCACTCTAAGGGATTGATTCAAGCTAGGATTGCTTGATTGAGTATAGGTTCTAACTTAGCCTTGAAAAGTTAGGTGTTGGGTTTTAGTTGATCCCGGTAAAAACTATTGTGAAAGGTTTTGGCTAGGTCTGAAAAAAGCCATTGTAAAAGTTTGGTGAAAGCTTGTGAATTTCACTGTTCTTAGTGGATTGATTGGAAAATCTTTGGTTGAACAATCAAGGTAGTGGATGTAGTCTTGGACAGAACCACTTTAAATTTTGCTGTGTTGTCTACTCTGTTTTTGTTCTTATTTTCATTTCTTCTTTTCACTTGCATTTGTTCCCACTTAGAGCCAGTTTTTGAAAGAAGCAAATTGTGTTATTCACCCCCCTCTAGCACATTTACTTGGGACCAACATTTCTCTATAAACCATAATAGCTCATATGCATGCACCACAAGCATATACATTGAGTTTTTAAGTTTACTCATCAAATCACTTGGCCAACGTCACATTTAGGCCATATAAAAAATCAAGGGTGTTACAAATATATTATATACATAAAGAAAAAAATAATTTTGGTTTTGTTTATAATTTAATAATGAATATATTGTATTATATATTAATGTATAGATATATAAGTAATTAATATTTAACTAAATAATATATTTAGTTAATAATTAATAAACAATATATTATATAAATAACAAAAAAATATTGGTAGTTTATATAATAAAGTTTAATATAAACATATTAAAGTTTATTATTATAATAATTATTCATTTATTAATAAAATATACAATATTTAAATTTTTGTTAATATAAGGACTAGAACTTGTGTGTAGATGAAAAATAAACCAAATCTTTACAAACTTTACCATGTATTTAATTGAACTTAAAAATTGATGTATTATTTAAATGTAATATCCCGTACTTTGTTATGGTGGCTAATAAAGCTTATCAAATACTAATTGAGGTTAATTGGAATGTTTAAAAGTGATGAAAGATGAAAAGAGTATTTTAAGATAAAATATTTTGTACGCGAGGAAATAATAATAAAAATAATAATATTTTTATTGAGGATGAATTAGCGAGATAAAAAGTGATTTAGAAGTGAATCGAGATATAACAAGGTGTTTTGGGTGCCAAGGAGACAACTGAAAAATTTTAGAATAAAATAATATTTTATTAATAAAATATTAATATTTTATTCAATATCGTAATTTTCCATGAAAAGGGAGTATATGGTCAATCTAAGTGAGGGAGAAGACAAATGAGGAAATTTCGGAGAAAAATGACGTTAATGGGGCCCGTGTGCCTTTATTAAATAAAGATAGTGCAAGTAGATAAATATTTTAAATATTGTGGGTACACCACGTTGGAGTTAAAACTTTATATTTCGTTTGTACATGTGTAAAATAAGATAATGGAAAGAAATTGAAATTAAAAGATTGTGGGAGGATACAATTAAAAATAGTGAAAACCTTGGAGGGCAAAATGATAATTTTGCTATTAAAGTGGTCAAAGCTTCCAAAGGAAGCTTTGACTCTTCATCCTTATCCTTGGCTAATCCTTATCTCTTCAAGATGGCATTTTTTCTTCTCCATCTTTTTCCTCCCATGCCATTTTCGTACTTTCACCCCATTTTCACTTGACTCCCATGCAATTGAAGAGAAAAATAGAGAGAATCAGCTAAGGAAAGAAAGGTGAGAAAGGTGGAAGGCTTGGGTAGTAAGTGATGCAAGAGTAATTGATGAAATATCAAGTGGGTCTCCAGATTCAAGAAACATAAGGTAAGGATTTTTGTGTTTTAAGCTCATGGTTGGTTAAATCTTTGGAAAAATGATGTGTGAATCATTTTGTGGCAGCTATGGTGATCATGGTTGTGAGGAAATTATGAATTTTGTTGGGTGAAATCCAAGCTAAAACCAAGTGGTAAGCTTAATGCTACAATTTGAAGCTTATGATTGGTTTAATATTGTGAAAATGATTGTATGCATATGTAGTGTTATTGTGATGTCATGGGTATGGTTGGAAGGCAATTACATTAATTGGAAGTTTGGTGTATAGATATGTGTTTTTAGGAAAGGTTTAAAAGGTTATGGATGTTGGTGTGCATGAATAAATATTAATATTATGCTTGGTGGCAACATGTAAATGAGGATGGTGGTACATGAAGACTTAGAAAATGTTTGATGGAAGTAAATTTATAGTTGTTGCCATATGCTAGGTAATTATTGTGGAAATGATGGATAAACTTGATAAATATCCTTAAACAAGATTTATATATGTGCTAGAGTCATAAATAAGTTACCGGTATCCATAATCTAAATAATTATGCAAGTAAAGGATAAAGGCCACTTTGGTAAAGAATTGTTCATGAAAAGATATCTAAATGATTTAATTATTTTGCAAATATATGTGGATGACATTGTATTTGGTACAACTAATGAGGCTTTATGCAAGAACTTTGCTAAGGAAATGCAGGGTGAATTTGAAATGAGCATGATGGGAGAGTTGAAGCTCTTCCTTGGTCTTCAAATCAAACAAAGTGAGGAAGGAATCTTCATCAACCAAGAAAGATACTGTAAAACCCAACCCTATAAACACATGTCATGACATACATGCACTGAGTAGCATGTTATTATGCTAGGAAAGCACCTAAGAATAGACAAAACTCGGTATCGTACCTAACGGTACACTTGAGTTGATTTAACCTTGAACTAGTTCAAATAGGAATCGTAGGATGAAATTTAATATTTTATAGTCAATGAATGACTAAAAATGATTGTTCGGAGTTCGAGGGTTCATTAGGGGTAAAATTAAAAATTTTGATGTTTAGGGGTAAAATCGTCATTTTGCCACCTAAGATAATAATTTGAAAATGGAGTGAAATTTTTTACCAAGATTAACTATTTAGAGTATAATTTAATGATAGGAAGTGAAAAAGTTTAATTCTGGTGATTTCTGGAGTGTAGGGGCAAAATTGTAATTTTACCACCCGCGGACAAAATTTGAGATTTTGAGAGAATTTAGATCAAATTTGACAAATTGGTGACTAGTATGAGTATAAGGGATGAAAAATATGTCTATGGGCAATTTTTCAGTTTTTTAGGCAAAAATGTAATTTTTCACTTTTACGGGGGCAAAAGTGTAAATTTCAAAAATTACTCCACCGAGACTTTGGATAAGTCTGAGAATTTTATCTAAGTTATGGATATGTGGGACAAGTGTATGGTGAAAATTTGGAAACAAATGGATCAAATTTTAAAAATGGGCCAATGGGAAAGTGACACGTGGCATTTTTTTTAAAGATATAATATTATTTTAATGAAAAGTCAGCCCATGTAAACCCCATTTTAAGTGCTGGCCGCCCATAAGGGAGAAAAAGAGAGAAAATAGAGAGGAAAGGAAGAAAAAAAGAAAAACCAAAGAGAAACAAGAAAATTCAAAGGGAAATTCGCGTTTTTCGCCCGTTTACGCATCTAATGGTAAGATTTTTCGACTTTAGCTTGATTTCTACCTTTCTTATGCCTTTGTTTCCATTTAGCATGCTTGAGGAGAGAGATCTAAAAGTGACATCAAGGGCTGGACGAAATTCTAGGGGAGAGATTTTGAAATTTTTAGGTTTTGATTTTTAGTTAAATTGGTAGTTTTAGTTAGTTAAATGTGTTTAGAAATTAAATTGGGCAAGAAAGCATTAAATTTTCACAATACCCAACCTTGGCTAAATCTGCAATGAGGTACAATGATGATGATCTGATTTTTATTCTAAGAGAAATGAAGAGAAAATGATGAAAAATGGTTAAATGTGATAGAAAAACAAAGTAAAAAATTTACCGAGTTAATGTCCCATTTTTGGCTGAATTTTCCAAGGAGGAAAGTGAACTGATTTTGGTGATTTTGGAAGGTTATTGGCTGATATTTAATGGTTAGAAATGTTGGAGAGAGAATTGGACGATTTAGAGCTAAAATGGAGCGCGTTAGCAATTTATCGGGTAAAGTGCCAAAAATAGGTTAATACCACGTTTAAGCTGTTTTTGGCTATTGCATTTCATATCATGCATTAGTATAGGATTTAAGTCAAATATATAGTTATTTAGCATTAATGTGATGAATTGAGTAAATTTTTGCAATGTGTCTAGGAGGAGAGCCTTCCGGTAAAGGCAAGGAAATCGTACCCGACGAGTAGTTATCGGGGCACCTAGAAAGCTTTTAGTTTGTACAAATGGTGAGTAAACTTATTATTATTGTAAATTATCTAAAGTTTATTTTTAAATGCTCTTTATGTATTTTATGAAATGAAAACGAGATTAAAACGGGATTTTTGATGTTTTAGAAATAAATGTGACAAATAAAGATATATTGTGTTGATTATGAAATTGAGTAATTGGAGGCTGTTAACTGTCTTGAAAATTATATATTTTCCTATGAATGGCTTATGAGATATGAGTATATGTGGCTATATTTGATAAATTGCATTGGAAATTTATGTAAGCGGTTTTTACTATGCAAGTTGGGTAAATAAATAAAAGCCACGTTATACTGTCGAAATTTTATTAAAATTGGTGGGTTTAGTCACTGCAGTGACGGGTTTTCGTGGATTGCCTATTAGAGGGGCACGGTAAACCCGGTTATATAGTTACTCTGGTTGTAGGGCGATGAGGGTAACTCTTGAGGTAGTATTAGAGCTCACTTCACGTCGAACCCCCATGTGAATGTGTAACTCGGCCAACGCCAAGGAACAACTTGTTTTAAAAATAAAAATGTGTTTCACATGTAAATATCATAACAACCTAGGCGCTCTCGATTAGATGCCTCGGCCAAGGTATCCCCGAGGATTAGTTTTGGCTTGAGCCTTGTTTTTTAATAAAAGACAGAAGCCTTAACAACTATTTTGGTAAATTACAAATATTTTATAGTTTACGGAATAAATTGAAAACCTTATGAAGTGGATTGTGATTTGTTGTTTAAACTTGCCTCCATGTTACCCGCCTTTAGATATTTATAATAATGTCTGTTTACACATTGGGATTGCAAAATCTCACCCACCTCCTTTCCAAACATTTCAGGTCTGTGGTAGCTTGTAGATACCTTATTTTGTCGAGGATTCCAGTTGACATCTCTACCACACAGACAGTAGGTTTCTAGCACCAACACTGGGTGTATTTTGGACCACTTGTCATTGTAACCATTATTGTGCATTATAACTTTGTAAATTTTTGTATGTGTGAATTTATTTTACTTACACGTTACAAAAGATTTCTTACACGTGTTTCTATAAATATTATTTTACATAAAAAATGCTATATTTTAATCAATATTTTGAATAGTGATATTTGTCTATAAATCCTTAAATTTTTTTTTTTCTTTGGATTTATTTGAGCCAGAAACAACCGGTAATTGTTTTTAATGGAATGTTTAACAACGATTGCTCACAGGAAAGGAAAGAAACTGATATGTAAGCCTTACGAGGTTTCGGTTGGCATTCCGAGTAATGAGTGTCAATCAGGACGTCCGGCGGTTGTCAGGGGCTCGAGGGAGGTTCCAGGTCGTGACAGATACACTCATGATTTGCTCAAGAAATTTGATATGCTAAAGCTGAAATCAATTTCCACACCAATGAGTCCATCCACCAAACTCGACTTAAATGAAAAAGGTAAGGATGTAGATCAAAAGCTCTATAGAGGTATGATCGACTCTCTTCTCTACTTAACAGCAAGTAGACTAGATATTCAGTTTAGTGTGTGCTTGTGTGCTAGATTTCAGTCACAGCCTAAAGAAAAACACCTAACGGTTGTTAAGAGAATTTTTAGATACCTCATAGACACTCAAGGACTAGGAATATGGTACTCTAGAGACTCAACTCTTAGCTTAGTTGGATATTTAGATGCTGACTTTGCTGGCAGCAGAATTGATAGGAAAAGCACTAGTGGAACATGCCAATTTTTAGGAAGCATGCTTGTATCTTGGTCCAACAAGAAGCAAAATTCAATGGCACTATCTACAGTAGAGGCTGAATATGTATCATCAGGAAGTTGCTGTGCACAAATTCTTTGGATCAAGCAACAATTAAAAGACTATGGAATAATTATGCATAATGTACCAATATACTGTGATAACACAAGTGCAATCAATATATCAAAAAACCCTATGCAGCACTTTAGGACAAAGCACATTGAAATTAGACACCATTTTATTAGAGACCATGTAGTGAAAAATGACATTAAGATAGAATTTGTGAATACTTTACATCAATTAAAATACATTTTTACCAAACCTCTGAATGAGGATAGATTTTGTGAGATTAGAAGAAATTTAGGGATGATTAGTGTGAAGGAATTGTAAGAAAACCTTTGGCTCTCACATAGAAAACAGAATACATTTAGTTGACTAAGGATTTCTTAGTCAACTAAGAGTGGCCTGACAGCTTTAAATAATAAGACTCAGTGACTTTAGAGAAAGAAGAGTAAACAATGGTAAAAATTTAGGTTGACCGGGTGTAAAAAGAATGAAGAAATACTGCCAAAGGTAAATAACCAAACTTTCAGAAAGAAATTTAAAATTATGAAGAAATAAAAGTAAGGCAGTACTTAAGGGAAGGTGAACAATTTTTTTGAGTAATAATTGTTGACTATCTCTTATTTCCTCTCCCTTAAAACCCATTGCTCTAAAAACAAAAACCTAAATCTTCCTGTGTAATAGCCCGCACCATTGTTGGACACAAATATGACCTTATTGATCAAACAAATGATTGTTTGATGCGAATTGGCGTGCTAAAGAGCGACAAAGGATGAAAGGAACGTTCAAGAATAAAATGCTTCGCGCGTGTAGAAACAATAATTAAATAATAATATTTTCGTTGGAGATGAATTATAAGCTAAAGGATGATTCGGAAGTAAATCGAGATGTAATAATGCATTTTTGGACCAAAGAAGGCAAGTGAAAAATTTTGAAATAAAATAATATTTTATATGTTATCGAAATTAGTCATGAAAAATGAAATATGACTAATTTAAGTGGGGGAGAAGAAGTAAAGAAGAATTTTGAAGGAAAACGACGATAATTGTGACAGCGTGATTTTATTAAATCGAGCTAACGCCGGTAAGTAAATATTTAAATATTATGGTGACACCGCGTTGAAATGCGATCTTGATATTTTGATTATACACGTGTAAGAAAAAGAAGATAGAAGAAAATTAGAATTTTTAAATGTGTCGGAATGATCAAATTTTAAGATACGAAAATTGGAAGATTGAGTAACAAATAAAATAAAGTTAAGGAATTACATGTAAATTGCATTATTTGGAGAGAATAAAATAAATAAATAATAAAATAACAAGGAAATAAAAAGAATAGGATTGATGTGGTATGGATGGGAATGAAGAAATGTCAAACCCAAGAATTCTAAATTCAATGGCCGACCATACAAAAAAATTAAGGGAACAAAGACACAAAGAAACAAAGAAAATAAAGAGAAGAATGTAGAAATGATGGTGGGACCGGCCATGTGAGAGGAAAGAAAGGAGAAGTTGGCTATGAAAAGGAAAGAAAGGACCAAAAGGTTGAACAAAAGAATAAAGAAAAGGAGAGGAAGTCGGTTGAGAGAGGAAGAAAGAAATGAAGAGAAAAGGGAGAGAAAAACCGTGGGAGAGGAAAAGAAAAAGGAACGAAAATTCTGCTCTTTTTTTGGCACGGTTTTGTTGCACTTTGAGGGAGGAAAAGAAAGCTTTTTGCTGCAATTTTTGGAGGAAGAAAGAGCTGAAATTTTTGAGGTAAGAAAGCTAATTTTTTTTTAGTTAATTGTTGGAATTTTTGAGGTTTTTATGGCTGATTTTGGTGCTAAAAATTCAAGGTTGTTGCTGTTGAAATTGTGTGAATTTGCAATTGGAAATTTTGGAGGCTTTGCTGCCATTAAAGGGCAGCAAAAGGCTGCCAATTTGTGCAAAAAAATTGAAGCTATTTGCTACCAATTTGTGCAGAAAAATTGGAGCTGTTTGTGCAGAAAAATTGGAGCTGTTTGCTGCAAAAAAATTGGAACTATTTGTGCAAAAAAAATTGGAGCTGTTTGCTGCAGAAAATTGGAGCTGTTTGTGGAGAAAAATTGGAGCTGTTTGTTGCCAATTTGTGTAGAAAAATTGGACAACATTGTGCTGCCAATTTGAGGGAGAAAAAGCAGCTTGGTGTTGCCAAATTTTTGAGGAAAAGAGAGCTGAAAGTGCTGCCACCGGAGGAGGAAGAAAACAACCCAAGGAAGAGAGGAAGCCACGATGGTGAAGAGAGGAAGACATGGTGGTGAAGGGAGTGACGGTGAAAAAGAGAAAAAAAGAAAGAAAAAGAAAAGAAAAGAAAAGAAATAGAAAATAAAAATGGGCATGACCCAAATAGAAAATAAATGGGCATGACCCAATAGAAAATAAGTGGGCATGGCCCAATAGAAAATAAAAAATAAATAAGTTTGGCCCAAATAGGAAAAATGGAGAAGCCCATGGAGAAGGCCCAATGGTAAGTTAATTTTATATTTAAAGATTTATGGGTTGTTTAATATTGTGCATATTTTGGATGAAAAATATGCAAGTTGCTTAAGGAATTTTTAATTAAGTTGCTACCCATATAAATGTGTGATTAAGTATACTAAGTTTAAATTGTTGCTAGGAAGTTGTCGTGGAGACGTGCCGAACAAAGTATGTGACTGATAAATAGGAATAATTATACGCGTACAAATCAATAGTGAAGTAATATCCCACTATTATGAGGTGAGGAGGGGGTGTCAATTTTAAAGAATTTCATATATATATATACATGTACGTATATTTTACGTGAAGTGCAAAATTTATGGAAAGCATGCCTTGATAGAATTTTAAGGAATTGTGGGTGTAAGTTATTTTTAGAAATTATTTGAAATATATATATATATATATATATATATATATATATATATATATATATATATATATATATATATATATATATATTAGACGTAAAGTGTTTTAAATCGGGAAACAAGCTTTTCGAAAAGATTTATATCAAAGGAAATTGTGCCTTATTGTTTGTGTGGTGTGCATTCATGAAATTTATTACATATTCACCATGCTATTTTGATACAAAATATCATGCAAATATTTACAATGAACATTTTACGAAAAGAGAGTTTTAACGTGATGTGGGGATCGATATTTTGAAAAAGATTTAAAATATCCCCTTGAAGATCAAATTTGAATTCTTTTAAAAGGTGATTTCATTTTAACCAAGAAATTCAAGAGTAATTGGAGATTGCTACTTGTTGTGTTATAAATTGTATTTTGAATCGAATGGCTTGTGACAATATTTGCATGAATGGTTGAATTGGTATTTGTGTTGAAATATATGAACTGTGTATTTAGCCTTAAGAGGCTGGATTGTGAAATAATTGCCATGTCATGCTATTGCAAATTTTATTGTATGGTGGGTTTAGCTTGCTGCAGTGGGTGGATTCTATGGACCAACCTATTAGAGGGGCACGGAATTTGGTTATATATGTACCTCAGTCGGAGAGTCGCGTAGGGTATCTCCTGAGGTATGGTTAGAGTTCACGTCACGTCGAACCACCTTGTGATGATGAACTCCACTAACACCAAGGAATGACTGTGTTTTCAAAATAAAAATATGATTTATGCGTACATTACTTTTTAACAGCCTTGGCGGATTCGGTTGGGATAACCCCAGGCCAAGGTATCCCTGACAACTGAGTATGAGAATGATTTTGGCACAAGCCAAGTTTTTAAGAAAGTCATAAGCCATGTTGTTTATTTTTGATAAAAATGTAATGGTTTTATATGAGTTGAAATAAGTTTTAATATTATGAATTATACTTCTTTGCATGGTGAAAATAGAATTAAACGATTTTTCTCAGCTTCCTTATTTGTTTACCTATGAAATGAATCAGTAATTTCTCGCATATGGAGCGAGTTATGATTTGTGCATGATTTTAAATATTATTTGATTTCGCGGGAGCTTGCTAAACTTTATTGATTTGATTCGAAAAAGATTATTAATATATTTTGATGCAAAAAATTTTATTGTCTCGATTATTTATACTGTATAAGAAATTCTCGATTTTTATATAAGGCACAAACTCTCATTTGAAATGAATTACTTTTATAATCTTGCATTTTTATATTCAACTAATATGCCATTTGCTTGTTTCCCATCTACGCCCTACTCGCTGAGTCGATGATTATCACTGAGTCGATGAGACTCACAACCCTTTTACTACCCCTTTTGCAGATAGGGATCAGCCTAGCATGTAGTCAGTGATGCATTTGGTCCACTGTAAATAGGTAAAGGCATCTCCTAGCATTTTATTCCGAGTCGCTCCGCTGTTAGAGGTCAAGTCGTAGCATTTTATTTATTAAGTTGTAAAAAAATTCTAAATTTTTATAGAAGCATTAATTTGGAGATTATAGATTTTAATACATATACTTACGAATAAAAAGGAAAAAGTTTGTATTGATTTTTATATTTATGGTTCAAGTTAGTATATGAAAGTATCAATATTATATGGTGATTGAATGTAGTGGATTAACGAGCAAATTCTAGACAAGCTTGTTCGAGACTTGACGGGTCTTTTTCGGAAGTCTTGGACACCGGCAGCGACCGGGGAGTGGTCGTTGCATCCTGGTTGCCTCTGAAATTGCCTCAAACCCTCAGAAATTTTTGGAACCAATATGGCTAAAACATCTCAGGGTACAAAGATATCAGAGAAGAAGAAAGGGAAAAGCCCAATGGAGGAAGGAACAGGAACAGAAAGTCTGAAAAAGAAATTGAAAATCATGCCTGGTTCAGTGAAAAAATTATTCGAGAAACTAAGAGAAAAGAAGCAAAAAACTGAGAAGAAGAAAGATACAGAACCATCACTCCACAAAGGTACTAGTTTTTCTTCTTTAAAGTTTAGGAATAAGTTGCATGAATATAGGTTCAAGAATATCAAGAATGCACTAATCTCCTGTGGAAAATTTATTGATTGAAAGAGTTTTGAGGAAAATGTCGAAATCCAAACTAGTTTATTTGAGTACTTTGATGAACTAGAACTAAAAGGTTACAGCACCTTTAAGAATAGGTTTTATAGTCCAAGTTTGGTTAAAGAATTCTATTCTGGTATTGCTTTGAAAGGAAAGGAATTAATAGATTTTGATGACTATGTGAAAGATGGATTGAATGTATATTTGAATGGAAAAGAGTTTGTTGTGATTGCTGAAGATTTAGGAATCCTACTGAAAATAGAATTTAAAGAAGGAGAATTTGAGCTTCTTGAAAAATATGATCCGTCCTCATTGTGGGAGATCATCACCGGGAGAAAAGAAAAATATTCCTCAAAGAGTAATTCTGGTTTGATAACCAACACTCAGATTTGAATTCTACACTATTTCATAGCAACAAATATACAGGGTAGAAGTGGAAGCCTTAGCTATATCAGCCTCCAGGACCCTTGGTTGATGGAGCATGCTTTTAATGGGGTATCTCTAAATCTGGGAAGATATATGATTGAAAAGATGAGGAGTGCTTGTAGACTTGATAAGTTAAATCTGCCGTATGGGAATGTGATTCCATCCTTTGTATAGAAGAAGGGAATATGGTCAAAACGGTATGATATGGACTTAGTAAAAACTAGAGATCAAGCTATTCATTATGGCAGCTTGGTTAAAATGGGGTATGTACTTGATGGAGAAAGGTTCATTAAAACCTCCAAGATTGGTCCAAGAAAAGAACACAGCCTACTTACTCAATCTGAAGGAGCCTCTTCCAGATTCTCAAATGAAGTAATTTTTAATTTGCTCATGAGGATTGATGGTAAGCTGACTGACCAAGGAGAAAAGTTACAGAAAGTTGAAGAAAAAATCACTGAGTTGGAAAACAAGCTAAAGGAGAAGGAAAGCATGCCATCTGAACCTGTGGCTGCAGACAACTCTACAACATCTAGCACTACACTAGCACAGCAAGGTGCTATAGGTTCAGCAAAGTCAGCAGAAAAATTTGCTCATCATGTTGGAAGTTTTGGCATTCATGCTGAAGGTTCCACCTACAAATCTGCCAGTCTTGTTTTGCAATTTGAAGACTCTCACCGAGGGGATGATTAGCCAGCCAAGACACCCTATCTTGAACCTCAAAGCAAAAATGATTCAGAACAAGGGACATAAGTGGTTGGTTCAGGGATAGAGAAATAATAGGCCTTTCCTCCAAATTTAGAGGAAGTTTCCATTATGGATGTCTTCCATCAAATGGTTAAGGAGGGACAAGCTGAAAAAGACACTACTAGGACAGAAACTCAAAAAGATGGTGGAGATGTAAGAAAAGGGAAGAAGCCTGCATCAGCTACCAAGGTAAAGGCAAAAGCAGAAAAAGCCAAAGCCACTGCAGCACCACCAACTGAGGCAAAACCACCAACCAAAGGTAGAAAGACTATAGCCACCAAGACAGCTTTTCTCAAAAGAAGAAAGTCTTCCAGGTTGGTAGAGAAATCTAGACCAGTTTCAGCCTCTTCTCCTCAGAATCCAATCCCTATCTCAAACAAGTCCTCACCAGAACATTCACCTTTTCGAGAGCCCTCTCCTTTTCCCCTAAACTCTTTCTATGACACTGAATCCTCACCCTCTGACACATCAGATGAATAGAAGCCCCTTCCTTTGATGCTGACAAAAAAGGGGAGTAGAATAGGTGCAGGAATTCAAAAAAAAAAAATGTTAGGGTGGAGGAACCAAGAACTTAGGAAAGAAAAGAAAGAAGAATCAGGAGCAGGAACTTAGAAAAATAGGAAATAGGAAGTAAAAATGTCTAAGGGCAATTTCGAAATACTTTTTTATTAACTGCTATTTGTGCCATGGTGGCACTTAAACACTCAGTTTTAATTTTGTTGTTTATGTAGTTGTATGTGAAATATGAATGCTGATATGACTATGATGCTTAATTGCTACAAACTGAAGTCTGCTGATATTTTGGTGTTTTTACTGTCATGAACAAAATCTGTTGATGCTATGCTAATATTGATGCTGATAAATGATTTTTGTTATGGCATTGTGGACAACTTCTGGTTGTAAATAGATATCGATGATGTGTATAGTATATCAATTGAAACATGAATGATGTGGACAAAATCTAAAATCAATAAACTATTGACAGTTGCTGAAACATTGATGAAAATCTGTCAACACTTAAAGTTGAAAGTTTAATAATGATCTGCTAATACTTACTTGCTGCAAATCACTCTACATTGCTGCACATATGTATACTCTAAATGTACAATATCATTTTCTGTATGACGAGAATAAAATTGGCTGAAATAAAATAAGCAAAATATGCACACACTAAAGGGGAGCTTATACTTTTCTACAGAAAACTAAAAAGAATTAAAAAGACACTATGCTGTTAATCATGGAATGTTTTGTCATCATAAAAAAAGGGGAGATTGTTGGCTCCATTAGTTTTTGATGATAATAAAACATTCCCATTTATGTGTGTCTAATACCTTTACTTGAATGTGTAGGAAATTAATATATGAAATTAATTTATTAATTCTTCAAGAAGTATTTTTGATAGAAAAAGAGGGATAAATACAACAAGATGTAACTGTCTAACAAAGAGGAAGCTTATTGGTGAAACAAGGAAGAATGTTGATTGATCAAAGTTTCAAATTGGAGAAATGGCGTGCTGAAGAGTTTGAGAAATAGAATCAACTTAGTCGACCAAGACAGTCGACTAACTACTCTCTGCTAAGATCCACAAAACAGAAATATAATCAACTTAGTCTACCAAGTAAGTCGACTAAGAGCTCTCTGTCTGCAATTTGAACCAGAACACTACAAGACAGATTAACGGCTAGAACTCATCCTCAACTATTTCCAACGGTCATAAACTGTCAAACTGCCATCAGAGTTGCATCTCCAAGTATAAAAGGGTTTTCCAACAATAAGAAACGAGTTTTTGAAGCCTTGAATGAGATTTGAGCTATAAAAAGTAGAAAAACCAGAAAAGCTTCACTGCACTTGTTTGCACTTAAACGCCTACTCTTTGCATTTGTATTTTGCACTCAATCTTGTACCAATCAGATCAACCAGTGATCATAGGTACTTTCTTTGACTACTTTTCTTGTATTCTTAAAGTGAGGAAGTCACTCTAAGAGGTCATTCAAGCTTGGGATAGCTTGATTATTGTAGGTTGTGTTTGAGCCTTGGAAAACCACTTTGGGGTTTTAGTTGAGCCCGTGAAAAACTAGTGTAAAAGGTTTTGGCTGAGCCTGGTAAAAGCCATTGTAAAGCTTGGTGAAAGCTTGTGAATTTCATCGGTCCATAGTGGATTTGTGGGAAAATCCTTGGTTGGATAATCAAGGTAGTGGATGTAGGTCTTGGACCGAACCACTCTAAATTGCTGTGCATCTTGTACTCTGTTTTTTATTTTCTTAAGTTCTGAAAATTAGTTTCCAATATCATTAAGAGCCAAATTGTGCTATTCACCCCCCCTCTAGCACATATTATCAAGACCAACAATTGGTATCAAAGCTAGTTCCTTGTTATTAAGGCTTAACATCCTTAGGGTGGATCCATATGGCTCTCCAAAAATCAATAGTGGCTGAGGGACAATCAACAAATAGACCACCTCTGTTTGATGGCTCTAATTACCTTTATTGGAGCATTAGAATGTCAATTTACATTAGAGCTATAGACTATGAAATGTGGGACATCATAACTGATGGACCTTTTATGCCCTCAATCGTGAATGTGATGACAAATGAGTTGATGCCCAAGCCAAGGTTTGAATGGACTGAGGCTGAAACTAAGAAAGGTCAAATAAACTTTAAGGCTATCAACACATTGCATTGTGCATTAATCCCCACTGAATTTAACAAAGTCTCAAGTTATACAACAGCTAAACAAGTGTGGAAAAAACTTAGAATAATCAATGAAAGGACTTCTCATGTAAAGGAGTCCAAAATTGCTCTCTTAACACATAGTTATGAAATGCTCAAAATGGAGCCTGGTGAAGACATCACCAGCATGTTTGATAGGTTTACAAACATCACAAATAAACTGACTCAGCTAGGCAAGCCTATCACTGAACATGAATTAGTTAAGAGACTACTTAAGAGTCTACCAAAAACTGGAAGCCTAAAGTGACTACCATTAGAGAGGCAAAAGATCTGAACATCATCACACTTGATGAGATTTGTAATCTTCAAAATTTTCTTGTAATCTCCTTGTCTTTCTTGGCGCCTTGGATCTCCATCGTAAATTTTTCTAAAATTCAATTCCTAATCTATCCTAATTCTAATTACATTTGAATGTAGAAACCTCGAGTTACATTCAAGGGGAGTAATATAAGGAAAGAATTTTACAAACCGAGATAAAGAGATAAGGCAGAACACACAGTCCTATTTCAAAAATACCAAGAATATACATTCAACCATAGCATAATCATATCAGGCTTAAGTCCATAATCATCCACATATATTCATCAATATGAATAAAATTTAAAGACATGTCTCATTTAAATTGTTAATCATCTGAGGTATTTGAGATTGGCAATTTTCAATATTTAAATTTTGCCAATTTCAAATTTTCGGGTAACCATTTAATTCTATATATATGGAAACTTCTTTCATATATGGTAAGTATTACTAATCAAAATTAGTAATTTATCCATTCCTAATCTTCTTAGGATTAGAATTAAATTTTATTACAAATTAAAACATTTTTAATTTGTGCTCCTAAACATTTTACACAACCTATTATTAATCTCATTCAATTAAAGATTGAATGTCTATTATTACCTAATCTTATTAGGAAATAACATAAACAATTTAATCTTTAAATTTAATAAATTAGAATTATCTTCTTGTAAGAAGTCAATTCAAAATAAAATTTGTCTATAAATATTTAAACTCCCATTACTCCTAGGAATCTAATTCCTAAATTAATGTAGTCTTAAATTATTTAAATTTTGACACCTTTAAATTAAGGAATCACATTCCATAATTTATGAAATAAATTATCAATCTTTACATAACATATTCCATAAATATTTAATTGGCTAATGAAGATATTTTAACTTCCATAATTTTAGAAATCACATTTCTTTATTTGTGGATGTTAATGCATCATATTTGACATCCTTAATTTTAGGAATCATATTCCTTAAATTAAATGTTTCAAAAAATTAGCATAATTATGGAACCAATTCCATAACTTATCCTCAGCTAATTAACTAATTTAATTGATTATTTATTGGTTTAAAATTTTGACAAATTCTATGTCTTAACCAAGACAGTGTCCTACTGCAAACAGCAGCAGACATGTCCTAATTACATGGCATTATGGTGCTGTATCTTTAGGAATTTAATTCCAATAAAATTTATCCTGATAGATAACTATGGAACTATTCCATAATAAATTTTCAGGATTTTAGGAGGTGATTTGGCCATTCAAAAATATCAAAAATCATGACTTTTATCTGCAGGAGGCAGAATTGGTTTTTGAGTCCTTTTGAAATTCTTTATTACTAAAAGTTAGGAATTTAATTCCTAATAAAATTTATCCTGATAGATAACTCATGGAAATATTCCAGAATAAATTTTCAAGATTTTAGGAGGTGTTTTTGGCTGTAAAAAAAAATTCAAAACTGTGACCTTTATCTGTAGAGGTAGTTTTGGTTTTGTCTTTCTTTTAAAGCTATTTGGTGGCATAAAATCAGGAATTTAATTCCCAATTAAATTTTCCTTGATAGAAAACTTATGGAACAGTTCCATAGTAATTTTCCAAGATTTTAGGAAACGTTTTTAGCTGTCAAAAAAATTCAAAACTGTGGCTTGCTGCTGTAGAGGCAGCACCAGTTTTGACTCCACCAACTCAGTTTTATGAAAGCTTAATTTGAGGGATTTAAATCCTTAAAATTCTTGGCAACAATTTGGATAATTTATGGAACCTTTTCATAAAAAAAAAAAAAAATCCTCAGCCAATTGGTACAACTAATTGCACAAATTTAGGCCTTTATTGGTTACCAAGCCAAACAAAACTATGACTGCCTCTATTGCAAACAACAACAGTTTTAGCCACGTTTTGGTAACTTTACCTCCACCATTAGCCACACATAATCACCCATCTTGGAACATTTCCAATGTGTATTGATCTCTTAATTTTCCTGTATTTTATGAAGCACTTAAGCCTCACTTTTATGGCTGAAAATGGACCAATACCATGGCTGGACATAATCGAATTCTACCATTTAAATCACACCATAATGTCATAAGATTGAATCTTTATTTGTTAAATTAATTTGTGCATCTCATGCACTTGTTAACCTGCAATATTTTGACATTAAAACGAGATTAATATTATGACAAATAAATTTTAAAATTTACATTTAAAATATATCTAGAAATCAAAGTAACTAGAACAAATTGTAAAATTTTAAAACTTACTAATTTGTGTAAAACAAAACCCAAACACCTCATATTCCTTTTCAATAAGGCATTAACAACAATAGACATAAACATGTGTTAAAATCGAACCAAGGAAGGCTCTAATACCACTGATGGGTTTTGCTATGGATGGCATGCTCAAAATACGCAGCGAAAAGAAAATTAAAACTTTATAACTAAACAACAAAAACATGCCTCCACCCATGGATCACCTTGGTGATATTTAACACATAAAAGCACAAAATAAATTATTGTTTAGAAAGTTACCTTGCCATGTAATTTCGTAATCACGATGACACTTTTTGAAGCAATCCCACGAACGCCACAAGGAGCAAAAACCCTAGCCAATCAAGTGCTTGGCCTCCAATGGTAGTACACACGATTGCACTTGAACCTTCAACAAAGGAAGGAGTTTTTAACTACACTTTGTGCTAGCAAAGAGGACAACAATTGCCCTTTTCTTCTTTTTCACAATCTTAGCCGAACCTTTCTTGAAAATTGCTTCATAAGCAATTTTCTCTTTCACACAAAGGGAGTGGTGGCAAAGAAAGAAAACGTTTCTCTTTTTCTGACAAAAATTACGTTTTCTTCAATTGTGAAAAACTCTCATAAGGAAAAATAGTTAAAAGGTGACTTATATAGTTAGGTTAAAATAACTTCAATTTTCCAATTAAGCCCTCAATATTATAACACATTATAATATTGGGTCCATTACTTAATTAAACTCTTTTAATTAAGTCATTGGAAATTAAAATCAAATTAATTTCCTTTATATTTTGCAATCAAGGCCTTATAATTATAACTATTTATAATTATGCCTAAAACTTAATTAAACTCTTTTAATTAAGTTTATAGAAGTTAATTACCTAGCATGTGATTTAAGTTTAACTTAAATCATTACTCTTATAATTTAATTCAAATACAATCATTGTGTGTGACCCATTAGGTTCCCAACATGTTGGCAATGGAATTGATTAATGACTTAATTGATTAATATAAATTTCAATCAATTAGTTTATAATCAATTCCATAGATCAAGATTGGCATCTAGTAATGCATCATGGCCACCTAATTGTTGAAAGAGTCAAAGGATTCTTTGACAACCTTTCACTGTACAATCTATCAGTGTAATTCATTCCCTCTTCATATATCCCAGAGATGATAAGAGCTTGATACAGTGTCTACTCTTATTGACCTCCATATTTGTTCCTGCAATTATAGCATTAGCTTTATAGAGAGTTATGAAACCTTTTTCATAATTTTTATGTCGCCTTGGCTAAGGACTTTAATAAGCTAATGTTAACCAAGAACTGATAGGATATGTCCTCTAAAACATTCGAGGTGATGATTCCTATCTTGACCACTCATTTGCCTTCACATGCTTCATACTATACCCAAAAGCATCCTATTTTGGCATCCTTGGTTAGGCACCAGTAGGGATGAAATCAAAGCATAGCACTCCACACATAAGACAACTTGGTGTCTCAAGTCTAGGGAGTATTTACACAACTGACATTTAAGAAGTGCTGCATAGACACTAGAGTGTACTACCAAATGTACTTCTCATGGCGGGTCATGTTCAGTGAACTTCCTCTCCTAAGTAAACACCTACATTCTAGTTCCAAGTATCTCTATACTTCAATCTATGAGATCGATTGCTTACTTCTAAAGTAAAGAACGTAGAATATACTAGTCTCTAAGCATCATTAATGTCCAGTCTCAATGATACATTGACCAGGAACATTTTGAGATTATGCTTTAATGCATAGGAATCTCATAATTGCAACCCATTATAGTTTCCTTGCAAGGCATATTAATCTCATGGACTTCATCCAATTAGACTTATAACTCATTATAATTGATGTCTTATTGATGAAGGAAAACCTCTAATCATTCAACATGAATGATACTGTTGCATGATTAGAATCAAGCCTTAACCAATCCCAATTGGTTGTAGGGCTCATCCCAACATCTCCCACTAGCATAAAGCCAATTGCTACCTCATCGTATGTGGATTCAATCCATCTAGCAATTGTCTCTGCATGTAGACTCGCTTGTGCCCTTCAATGTGGTTAATTATTTTTATCTATCTTCGTGATGTCCATGCAGCGCATCATGTCATATTACTATATCTAGATCTAATGAGACCTAGGTTCTGCTTGTATGGCTCCATTGTTACATTAACAATGTTCAAAACCTTTTATTAGTTCCATGGACTAACGATCTAAGTATCTTCCTATTATAGCCCTTTTAATAGGATGTATATGACTTTAATTATATACATGTACATAGTCCTCTTTCTTTCTTTGGAACCATTCCAACTAAACTATGTTGTATGCATCATATGCATTTGTCACTTTTCATTGTACCATCTGCCCCTTTTAAATTTTGGCACTTTCTTTTTATACACATTGCATCCCATGTAATTGTATCACCAAAGAATTGTATTCACTCCCACTAACTTCCTTTTGTGTATGAGATAAATACACTTGTACATATTATTAAATCCAACCCTTTGGATCCCATATAATAGAACAAAGTGTATAACTCCAACGAAAAACATATTTAGTAGTTCATCTCATATGAATAATACATCTTCAATGTATCTTACTAAATCCATGGAGTTCTCATACATATGATTATGCATCTCTATGCAAAATCTTAAGAGTTAGATTCCAATGTAACCATGTAATAACTAAAAAACTCCTTTTTTAGTGTCGTCATACTCCCACTAAATCCAAGATCCTTTGTGAGAGTAATAATCAAACTCTTTTGAATTTTTCGTGACGTTACATACATACATCTCAATGTATGCTTGGAATCATATTGGTTTAGAATAATATAATTGGGTACATTTAACTTGGAGAGATATGGACCAAATCATATCACTATATGAATTTGCTTTCTTCTTTGAACAAACACCTCTATGTTCTATTTATAAGAAAGTTCCATTTCACATGAATCTACGTTCATCTTTTGAATAATTAATTAATAAGTAAAAGTAATCTTCACTAAGATCATATCTTAATATTACTAGCTCCTTTATGATTCCCAATCAAAAGGATCTAAGTATCTTCATACTTTGATTCTTACTTTAATGATGAAGACTCAAATGCCATAATTGAGATCATATGCAATCAGTTTTCTTGACATTTATATTAAGCATTGACTTACTACTATTGTTTTGCACTTTATGTCATTATTTAAATGCATTCAACATCTAGTATCGAATACTTATGATGTTAATACAACAGTAGTAACTTCTAACTCAATCATAAATTTCGGCAAAGTAGATGCTTCTATAAGCTTCCTTTTCTTTAACTCTGTCAAGGAAACATTTTTTTATAGTCCTTCTTTTGTCCATCTTTACCATGAAGATGTTTAAGAACATTTCACAATTAGTGCCATTATCGTGGTTGTCTTCCCAATTCATAATTAAGGTAGTATAAATTCCATCACATGGAAGCACACTCCTAATTATGAATTGTAGTTGGTACAGATTGTGGAACGAACAACCTTTCGCTTGAGAACATTTCTCAAGTCTTGGTACCTTTAAAAAGGGTTTGGTTTAGTGAGTTTGATTTGCATCCAAGATGCACCATAGTGACAAATTATTAGCCATGTATATAAATTATGTCTAAATAGATAAAATAAAGCAATACGTAATTATCATGCATAAACTATTTAAAACAAGGTTTTAAAATTTTAAATAGTTCTCCCACTATTTTCTGCAAGATGATAACCTTCCATATCACCTTGAGAGATCTCTACTAGAATTCTCTTAGTGTGCTGGGATCCCATCCATCAAGTCATGGCCTTGAGTGTGCTCAACAAACCATGATCGGTGGATTAGGTAGGTAACTAAGCTGATGTCTGGAGAAGACTTTATCTTGACATCTACAATATTATCGATGCATGATAGTGAGAGAAATTATGTGCCTAGCTAGAGGTAGCAATAATACTTGCTGTTCAAGAATTTTATGCTAATGCGATTGAACATGAAGGTGGGCGAGCATTCGTTTGAGGATATTTGGTAGCTTTTGGTGCTTAAGCTATTAATCAATTTTACAATACACTTGACATTGAGAATGATGAGTACGACCAATATGTGAATAGTGACATCGATTTGGATGAAGTTTTGGGGCCCCTTAACATTTTGGGTATTGAATGGAAATTGCATAAGGGTGTTCCAATTAATTTCAAAGCTAATGCCATGGATAGTGACTATAAGGTGTGGTATCATTTCTTAGCTACAAATATGCTTCTTGTGAAACACCTGAGCGATATGACAAAGGATCAACTGGTCCTCTTGTACACACTTATGATCGAGAAATCTATTAACATTGGGTAATTGATGTCCAACAACATTATCATGTCAGCTCGTTCACCATGTGACGAATTGTGGTACCCATCTTTGATCACTACCTCATGTTGTCAAGCCAGAGTTGTTTGGCCACTTGATAAAAAGTTGTTACATCCTAAGATTCCATTTGGTGGTGGGATCATCCACAAGTTTTACATGTGTGAACAAACTACTATTGGATGAAATTCATTTGCTACACCTCAACCATAATGGCAAACCCAAAATCTCTCCATGTTTCAACGAATGGAATGGCTTGAGTGTCACATGGACCACTAAGCAATATGTTTAAAAGCCACTAAAGAGATGATGAGGGCATATGCCAAGCATGTTAGCATGGACATTGCTACCTTCCCTACATTGCTCGAGGATCCCACCCTGGATGATAATGATGATGCTACCGCGAAGGAGGATGATAATTGACTTTGTCTGCTAGTTTAGGGGAGTATTCTCTTTCTTTACTTTCAAGAAACTTTAAGATTGGCGAAAATTTTATATTTTCTTTTATTATATCGAATTTATGTATAAATTAGTAAGTTTCATGATAGGATTAGGATTATGTTGAAATATTAAGCTAGACTTTGTGCACCAATAAAAATTGATTTATCTATCCAATGATGAAAACTAGTTACCTTGTTATTCTTTTTACTCTTAACAAGAATGAATATATTTGTAATATTATGTAGAATTCTTGTGCATAGCATCATTTTAGATATATTTGAGCACCATGTTTCTTATACTATTTTATGATGTACATTTAGAGAATGATTATGTGAGTGTAAATCTTTAAACTTCATTTAGAATTTTAGAATTTGTTTTATCCTTCATTGAGGTGAAATTCTAGGTAACACTTAGCTAGGAAATGACTTAGGCATCTTTTGATCTATTGGGCCTTTCGAGTTAATCTAGTTAAATTCTATCCCTAGTACACCCCTTTGAGCCTTAAATTATCCTTTTCTTTGTCAACTGTAAATAAATTATCTTAGCTTGTAAAAAAATTTCCAATTCCATTACCCTCACTCTTAAGCTTATACATTATTTTAGGAATTATATATGGATCAAATATTGAAAAGGTAAAAAAGATGAGTTGAGAAAATTTCCAACCACGATGTGAAGAATTCATTCTATTAACATTAAAGAAAAAAAGTTTGGGGGGATGTTGAATTTTAAATAAAAAAATTTTTGCTTGACGAATGAAAAGTGAAAGAAAGAAAAAGGTGTACTTGTTGAAAAAATATAAGGCTACATAGATCTTAGAATAATCATATGCTTACGGTAATTTGAGCCTTAATATATCCTATATCATACCTTAACCTTTGGCAAACATTATAAGTTGAATAAAGTCCTAAGGATCCATAGCTAAGTGATGGCCTACGTTAGTGGAGAGGGAGGTGAAAAACGAACATATGAAATTTTAATCTCATTGAGATTTGAATGAATACAATCTTTTCTAAAGTGCATGATGCTCATTGTAAAAAACTATACACACACACACATGGAAGCCCATTCAAAAAATGAGCATGCATTTGGATGAAATATGAACTTAGATAATATCCATGTGATGTTCGAAGTTAGGAAGACAAGGCAATTTATGAGGAAATTAAAGTTAATCAAAGAATTTGTGCAATCTCCTTGCTTGATGTTTTCAACTATGTTTTCTTAGTTTTATTTTTAATTTTGCTAGAAGACTAGCAAAATATTGAGTTTGGGGGTGTGATAACTCTATTATATAGAGTTATTTAGCCACTTTGTGGGATGTTAATGCAGTTAAGTCCTTGTGCTTTAAGTAGTTTTTAAACAGTTTTTATGTTTTTAAAATATATATATATATATATATATATATATATATATATATATATATATATATATATATATAACATCCCCAAAATAGGGTTATCATTTTTCAACCCTAACCGACAGGGGTAATCAATCAACATACAGAGTGTATAACAATCTCATAATTTACATGTTAGTAAATATATACACTGACAAGAGACCTTGACTATCAGCGGAGTGACTCTGGGCGTAGTTGCCACTATAGGATACCATGGTACCTACCAAATGGCGAATACAAATGAACACTTCAGTCTAGGTCCCAACTACCTCCGAATTTAAAAACATTAAGTTAAAAAAAATGAGTATAAACCTAGTGAGTTGACATAAAAAAGGGAACAATCAAACGATACGGAGAGCTTTTCAAAAACATGATGCACTTGTGTAAAAACAATGTAATTTTATATATTATCAACAAAACTCGATGTTGTGCTGTTTTTCAACTCATTTTAAAACATTCAGGAAATTCAAGCAAGGCAAGCATAGTAGAGTGAATCTCACTACAGCGGAAAGGCATTATATAGCATATAGTACAATCACATTTTTTATTTCATAACTTGTCTATAGCATATATATATATATATATATATGTACACCACCGCCACCTTACTTAGCTCATGTGCACTGCTTACACGCACAAGGCAATATCATCATGTGCACTCCTTACACGCACATTTCAAGGTCATCATGTGCACTCCCTACCGTACATTTCAATATCATCACACACACTCCCGCCCACATCATTACCGGCATGTGCACTCCCACACCGTACACCACCGGCACCGTCACGTGCACAGTTATAGCTATTATACAGCATTATTACTCAAAGCATAACACACATATCCACATAATATAGGAACACATGGTTTCATTATACCACATATTTTACCACATAAAAACATTTCATCAAGGATTTGTTCCCATGCACGTTTTAAAGAAAAGTCCAATAAAACATTTTCAGTGATTCAATTAAACATGTATGCATTTATCCCAAAACATTTTAATGCAAGTTCACTCACCTTACGATAGCGGGATATTACATCGCTATTAGTTCGGAGGCATATCTAGCTATTTCTACTGGCCGATCGCTCGTTATTTCCTTTGACATGCCACCACAGTCTACTATCTTTACTTTTGCACTTCCTAGAAACAATCCAAATTCAATATTTTTAATGTACATCATTTCTACTTCTCTTTTTCCTTCAATCATGAATCCTTATTCAACTAACTTATATCTTGACACATTTTTACCACAGTTGCCTTTATCCTTTACTTGTGTAATTCTTTAAATTATAATTACCGGTAACTTAATTATGACTCTAGCACCCATATTAACCTTTTCTAGCCATTTTCATTCAAATTCGTCTTATATTTCCACACATAATCCACATATATGGCAGCAACAATCATCCTCACTTTCATTCAATTATTTCCAAGCTTACAGTTAATATAATTGCCTTCCATCCATACCCATGACATCACGATAACCCTACATATTGCACACAATCATTCTCACCATATTAAATCAATCATAGGCTTCAAATTGTAGCATTAAGCTTACCACTTGGTTTTAGCTTGGATTTCACCCAACAAAAATCATAATTTCCTCACACCCATGGCCACCATAGCTGCCACAAAATGGTTCACACATTATTTCTCCAAAGATTTAACCAACCATGAGCTTAAAACACAAAAATCCTTACCTTATGTTTCTTGAATCTTAAGACTCACTAGATATTTCTTCAATTATTCTTGAGTAACTGACTACCCAAGCCTCTCACTTTTCTCTCATTTCTTTCTTTGGCTGATTCTTTTTATTTTTCTTTTCAAATGCATGGTGACAAGGTGAAATGGCATGGGAGCATGAAAATGGCGTTGGGTGGGTGAAAATGGTGTTGGGAGAATGAAGGTGGAGGAGAAAATATGTTTTGGCTGGATATGAGAACCAGCCATGGGATAAGGATGAAGAAATTTGACCACTAATGGAAAAATTACCATTTTGCCCTCTAACATTTTCACACTTTTTAATCGTATCCTCCCACAATCTTTTAATTCCAATTTCTTTCCATTTCTCTTCCTTAACACTTGTATCAATAAAATATCAAGTTTATGCTTCAATGTGGTATCACTACAATATTTCAATATTTACTTTCCCGCGCTAGCTTTATTTAATAAAGACACACGGGCCCCATTAACGTCATTTTTCTCTAAAATTTTTTCGTTTTTCTTCTCGCCCACTTAGATTGACCGTATACTCCTTATTCATGGAAAATTTTGATACTGAATAAAATATTAATATTTTAATATTATTTTTTTAATAAAATATTATTTTATTCTAAAATTTTTCACTTGTCTCCTTGGCACCCAAAATGTCTTATTATGCCCCAATTCACTTCTGAATCACTTTTTATATCGTTAATTCATCCTTAATAAAAATATTATTATTTAATTGCTATTGCTTCGCGTGTGAAATATTTTATTCCAAACTATGCTTTTCATCCTTCATCACTTTTAAACACTTTAATTAATCTCAATTGGCATTTGATAAGCCTTAATAGCCAACATATCAAAGTATGAGGTGTTACAGTCTCCCTCACTTAGTATGAATTCGTCCTTGAATTCGAATCGACGTAGGGTGAATAGTCAAAGTCTAAAAATTCTGCCACTTCACTTTCGTCGGGCATTCTTAACATAACATCTTAATTTACACATTATATCACCTTCCAATCTTTATAGAAAACTCGACAATGCCATAGTATATACAATTATGTGTACTACACTTCTTGAATCACATCAATACTATTCTTCATTTTATAAAGAGAGTTCAAACATGTTATTAATTCTTGTTGCACCACAATCAAATCAACCTTAAATTATCAATCATGCATGTTTATATAACCATTCACAATTCCTCTACCTTGATCTTTTATTAAACCTTTCAACATTCAAGCATTTATCCTACCATTGACTATAAGTCTAGATCATCAATCAATCTCTATTTTGGTTTACCTACTTCCATACAAATCCCATTAAGGCATTTCATAATACATAAGGATGAAAACATTTTATCTATTTCATATATATTCAACATTACAAATGATTCAAATCCAATAACCGGTAGTACTATACTCTTGATAATAATCTCTAATATTTTCGTGATCGAGTGCTCTCTAAGTAACTTCAACTTATACCACAACACATTTTAATAATCAATGATATTCTTGCATGCATCCTTGTGACTTAATTGATCTTCATAATTCCCTTGTCATAACCAACTTATTAGTTATAGGTCACATAAAAACATATCCAACTTGAGATTCCTCAAATTTACTTCAACTGTCAAATCTCACAACCTCATTAGTTCATCAACCCAAAGATGAAATTAGACACTTATCTTTCCTTAAATGCACTTTAAAATCAAAGAATCATCTATTAAGACCCTTCCGATAGTAACTTCTTTTGGCCTTTTTACCTTAGAAAATTAAGTCCATAATCATCCATTATGAATCATAGGCTTTATGCCAAACAAGGCAGGTTTTAAACTTCTCTTACACAATTTCAAATGCACAACCTTCATGCATTAGCTATAAAATTTTCCCAAATCTCCATAAATAAGAACTTTATGCTGGAGCTATACTAGTACTAATACGTTCTATTCCATTAGACTTTAGGGGATTAAATCCAAGGCACACTTCTCTATTTGTGTACTTCATAATAGCCTAACAATTTCTAGCTTACAACTAAGCTAGTTTAGATGCCCAGCCTCTCAAGCTATATCAAGAACATCAAGTTTGATCATGATATAATAGAACTTTATGAACTCATACCAAAAATATAAACACTTACCTTTAGGCTAACAGAATTATAATCAACTTATTCATTACCAAATCACTGATGGATTATCTTAGTCATTACCTAATTGTCACGACCCGAAACCTCCCTCAAGCCCATGACAACAGTTGTGATGTCCCGACTGACACTTATTACCCGGAATGCCAATCGAAACCCCGCAAGGCTTACGTATCAGTTTCTTGCCTTTCTTGTGAGCAATCGTTTCTGGCTCAAGTAAATCAAAAGACAAAAATATATTCTTTTTTTTTTAAAAGGATTTATAGACAAATATTACTATTCAAAATATTGATTAAAATATAGCACCTTTATATAAAATAATATTTATAGAAACACGTGTAAGTAATCTTTTGTAACGTGGAAGTAAAATAAATTCATACATACAATAATTAACGAAGTTATAATGTACAATAATAATTACAATGACAAGTGGCCCATAAATATACCAAGTGTTGGTGATAGTAACCTACTGTCTGTGACATAGAGGGGTTAACTGGAATCCTTGACAAAATTGGGTATCTACAAGCTACCACAGGCCTAAAATGTTTGGAAAGGAGGTGGGTGAGATTTTGCAATCCTAATGAGTAAACAGACATTATTATAAATATCTAAAGGCGAGTAAAATGGAGGCTAGTTTAAACAACAAATCACAAACTATTTCATAAGGTTTTCAATTTATTTCTTAAACCATAAAATATTTGTAATTTACCAAAACAGTTGTTAAGGCTTATGACTTTTATTAAAAATAGGGTTCAAGCCAAAAACTAGTCCTCGGGGATACCTTGGCCGAGGTATCTAACCGAGTCTGCCAAGGTTGTTAAGATATTTACATGTTAAACACATGTTAGTTTTCAAAACAAGCCATTCCTTAGCGTTGGCCGAGTTACACATTCACGTGGGGGTTCGACGTGAAGTGAGCTCTATCACTACCCCGGGAGTTACCCTCCTTGCCTCAACAACCGGAGTAACTATATAATCGGGTTTACTGTGCCCCTCTAATAGGTAGTCCAAGGAAACTTGCCACTGCAGTGACTAAACCCACCAACTTTAATAAAATTTCGACAGTATAACGTGGCTTTTATTTATTTACCTAGCCTGCATAGTAAAAGACAGCTTACATAAATTTCCAATGCAATTATAAAATATAGCCACATATACTCATATATAATAAGCCATTCATACGAAAATTTATTTTTCAAGACAATTGGCAGCCTCCCATTTACTCAATTTCATAATCAAAAGTTTCTAATTTCAGATAATCAACACAATATATTTATTTGTCATATTTATTTCTAAAACATCAAAAGTCACATTTTAATCTCATTTTCGTTTCATAAAATACATAAAGAGCATTTAAAAATAAACTCTAGATAATTTATAATAATAATAGATTTACTCACCGTTTGTACAAATTAAATGTTTTCTAGGTGCCCCGATCACTGTTCATCGGGTACGACTTCCTTACCTTTATCGGAAGGCTCTCCTTCGAGACACATTGCAAAAATTACACAATTCACCACATTGATGCTAAATCACTATATAACTGAGTTAAATCCTATGCTAATGCATGGTATGAAATGCAATAGCCTAAAACGGCTTAAACACGGTATTAACCTATTTTTGGCACTTTACCCGATAAATTGCTAACGCACTCCATTTAAACTTCAAATTAATTTTTTTTCAGTTTTTATACCTCAATTGCACCCAAATTGACTTAATGTCCCTCAGTGTGGTACAAATTATCAGTCCCGATAGCAAATTATGAAAATACCCCTAGTCGGTAAAAATTCATATTTTTGCTCCTAAAATTCTCATTATTTTTCTAGGCTTATAATTCATCATTATTCGTCATAATTCCTCAAATAAACATCAAAATCAGCAGCCAATATTCCCCTAGAAAATTCAGCATAATGGGTTTCAATGGGAGAAAATTATTTCTCTAGCTTATTTTTGCTATATTTCGATATAACCTAACTAAAATCACTTAATTCAATTAAAATCAACCAAAACTCAAGCTCAAAACTCATCCATGGAGGTTTGGCCAGCATGGGTGTCCATACCCACTTTCTAATTTTGCATGGAAATGAGAAAAAATGCATGGGTAGTGAAAATCACAAGGAAAATCAATGAACTTTACCTTTTTAATGCTTGATTCTTGATTTCTCTTGATTTTCCCCAAATTTTTCAGCTAGGGTTCCTATTTCTTTTCCCCCTTTTCTCTCCTGGTTTGGACGGCTTGAAGAAGATGAGAATTCTGAAAACTTTGACCTTTTTAAAGGCTAAAATAATATAATATTATTTTATTTATTTTTTTAATATTTTATTAATTCCTTAAATTCTAGCCATCCATTTGTTTCCAAATTTTCACCATACACTTGTCCCACATATCCATAGCTTAGATAAAATTCTCAGACTTATCCAAAGTCTTGGTGGAGTAATTTTTTTGAAATTTACACTTTTGCCCTCATAAAAGTCAAAAATTACATTTTTACCCCAAAAACCGAAAAATTGCCTATAGACATATTTTTCATCCCTTATACTCATACAATTCTCTAATTTGTCAAATTTGATCTAAATTCTCTCAAAATCTAAAATTTTGTCTAAGGGTGGTAAAATTACGATTTTGCCCTTACACTCCAGAAATCACCGGAATTAAACTTATTCACTTCCTATCATTAAATTATACTACAAATAGTTAATCTTGGTCAAAAATTTCACTCCATGATCAAATTATTATCTTAGGTGGCAAAATGACGATTTTGCCCCTGAACATCAAAATTTTCAAATTTTTCCCAAATGAACCCTCAAACTCCAAACAATCATTTTTAGTCATTCTGAGACTGTAAAATATTAAATTTCATCCTACAATTCCTATTTGAACTAGTTCGAGGTTAAATAAACTCAAGTGTACCGTTAGGTACAATACCGGGTTTCGTCTATTCTTAGGGGCTTTCTTAGCGTAATAACATGTTACTCAGTGCATGTATGTTATGACATTTGTTTAGAGGGTCGAGTTTTACACTAAGACTATAACTGCTGATAGGATATCATCATCGAATCAAATTATAACCAACTCTGTCTGAGTTCTTTTCACCCATATGCAACATATATATATCCATATATATTTCAAAAATTTTGACTTCAAGTAATAGGTATAGCAAGTTCAATAAACCATTTGTAATATTAAAATAGTTGTCAAATTTAGTTTAAAATCATCTCCTCTTACATTTAATCGAATCATGCTCACCATCATGTGGGGAATACTCAAAATCGGTTTATGTGTTCTATTTTCATAGCAGAGTCAATCACTAGTTGACATCATCCCCAAGCACCACGTATCTTAAAAGCCAATTTTTCTTAACCATAATCTATATTCTATTATCACGCCTTTAAGTCATAGCTCATTACCAAAGTCTTTGCTCATACAGGATTACTTAAAATCTCAAATTATCAACACTTTCTAAGTGTATCTCTACAATTCTCGTAGCGTATTTCTATTCCCTCACCAAAGGTAGTATTATTTAATCAAACCATATCACCCTCGTTCTCTAAACATTTGTAACACAATTCAACCTTTGTTTACCCTTATCAAGCACTTTACCTTGATAATTACTCAAAATAAATTCGAACCTTGTGGGGGGAAAAAAATGCGTTTCACAATCTATGCCTTGCGTCCATAGTATATCGAGACCGTAACTTCATCAGGTCTGCATAATGACAAGATAATCATTGCCTTAGACCAATATTTCTAGGAATCTTTATATTTGCAACATATCTTTATTCTTATGTGACATATCAATCACGAGCCCCAACTTGACTATTATAGCCATTTGTTCTTTGAAATTTAATGTTTTCTCAGTGTGAGAAATTTCTTGAATTTATCTCATCAAGGTGTCCACAAGGTGGATGCAAGCCCATGACTTATAGTTCAATGCCTAAAGCAGTGAACACTATCTAACTGTTAAAGTTCTACGTTATATCATATTATACAAAAATATAATCTTGTAACTATGACAATGAATTCTAAGGTCCCACCTTTATCTACAAATCATAGCTCCCTTTTATGAGCGTATACTTATACACTGCTTGATTGTTCACAAGCCACTTATGGCCATCCAATTTCGTCCTCTCATGGTAAGTCGAACTAGTATATTTTTCTTATGCTTTTCGATACACTTCCCAAAATGCTTAAACACATCCATTAATAAGATTTCGTTGAGGATCTAAACAATCAAAGGCTTAATTTCAAAGCCACTCATACCTTCAACAATTCAATGTATGCTCGACAACATTTTAGCTTATTGACCCCAGTGGGCATTATTTTAATATCTTTCAAGGTGTCCTCCTTTTATTTCGGACCGGACCAAACTAACTTAGTATATTTGCATTAATTATCCTTAAGCTTTTTATGTTTGTTATAACAATATCCTTATTTCACCCATCATTCATTTTAATGGCTTTGTTGATGTATATAGGGCCTTTAGCTTGTCTCAATGCATTCCACATATATGCTAGAGCATTTTCAATCTCATGCCAAACTTATAATCATGTAACCACCAGTGTGACCAAATTCCTCCATAGAATATCTCCTTCTACATTATGCATGTGAATCACAAAATATACCACATTCAAGTATATGCCTATATATTGATAACCTTCATATATTTCACGATCATGGAAACCACAATTTGTAAAACAAATTTTTTATCACAAATATGTAATCGGAACATTAATTTCAACATATCTATTTCACCTTTTGTGGTATGCCAAAATCGTCGTTTAGGCATATTTCACTACTAATAATCATATTCCTTTACCATAACATTTAGTACAATTTGATTAAGTAATTGTCTCCCAATAACTCTTAGTTACATATATATCAAATTGTACATCACTTATCGTCGAGATCTTGACTTTACTCTTCAGTTTTTAACCCATTACATTTAAAAAGTGAATAATTTACTTAATTATTGTATCTCGCCTTTGCGGTCATAAGATCAAAGTTTCTTAAACTTAGGATACAGAAACACCTTCTTAGAGCATATCCAAAAATCAACATCTTCTAAATCCTTTACCTTTGAAGAAATCAAATTCAAGTCTAATCATTTTCATCATAGTTTGCATACTAATCCAAATAGACTCCTAAATTGATCTTTAAAGCAATCTGTATATCAAGCTCAAATATAGATCTCTATATGGCATTTAGACTAAAATCAACATTTCTAAGTCATTTAACTTCAAACTACCAAATCCACAGCCAGTCTTTGAATCCTTTGGCTTCACGCTAAGCATAGCAAAATTCAAGCTCATCCTTAGAGCAGATTTGTTTACTAGCCTTTTTACTTGATGACTACACATTAATTATAACATTCACTGATTTTCACCCTTGGGTTGGTTCATATACTTATAAGTATAACACATAATGGGTCGAATCAGTTCTTGGGATCTCGCAATCACTTAATTGAGATCAAAACTAGCTCTCTCTCTACGCTGCTGCACACATATCCAACACATATTCGCAAATAAAATATTTTAGAAACCCAACACCATTTATATATATGGGCATGACAAGCTCAATTAATATAGTGCACTTACCCCTGTGCACATAAGTATTGGTTTACACCTCCCTCAATGCTTAGATTCATAAGCTCCAAGTGAATTACAACAATCACTTTTCATTCCAGTCAAATTACGCCCCTTATTACTATTATCGCACGTGCTCCTTTATATCGATCTCAAATACAATTCATAGTCATCTAATTTTTCCTCCCATCGACAATCATGGGCTCAAATTATAGCTTCACCAAATGAGTAAGTTATTACGGACCTATTAGTCCAGCTCTACTTTCCTTCATCCTTTGTCGGAGGGATACGTCATTATAGTACCTGTTCATTAGAAGCATTTGGTTTATAATCTTTCTAACAACAGTTCGTGTCTCGGGTGGCATCTCAAACCTAGACAATGGCACCACTTATAACCTTTATATGACGTTAGTAATAGGTAGGTTACTAGGAATAGGAGTTCATATAGCCTCCTGCCTATGACTTTTGCTGCAGTCACGAATCATAAACAAGACTCTACATTAACTCCGACAACTCCACTGACTAACACAAGAGTTTATAGGACTCGACTAAACCTAGGCTCTGATACTAAGTTTGTCACAGCCTAATTCCCGGGCCATGACCGGTACAAAGGCCCAATAGGCATAGCCCACCAAACCCAAACAAGCCTTTCTTTCTTTAAGATCTATTACTCAAAATTTCTAATGAATGTTCTTTCAAAATTAGACCGTGAGAACCAACTATATATATATATATATATATATATATAACATCCCTAAAATAGGGTTATCATTCTTCAACCCTAATCGACAGGGGTAATCAATCAACATACAAAGTGCATAACAATCTCATAATTTACATTTTAGTAAATATATACACTGACAAGAGTTCTTGACTATGAGCAGAGTGACTTTGGGCGTGGGTGCCACTACAGGATACCATGGTACCTACCAAATGGTGAATACAGATGGACACTTCAATCTACGTCCCAACTACCTCCGAATATGAAAACATGAAGTTAAAAGGAATGAGTATAAACCCAGTGAGTGAACATAAGAAAGGAACAAGCAAATGATACAGAGAGCTTTTTGAAAACATGATGCACTTGTGTAAAAACAATGTAATTTTATATATTATCAACAAACCTCGATGCCGTGCTGTTTTTCAACTCATTTTAAAACATTCAGAAAATTCAAGCAAGGCAAGCATAGTAAAGCGAATCTTGCTGCAGTGGAAAGGCATTCTATAGCATATAGTGCAATCACATTTTTTATTTTCATAACTTGTCTATAGTATATATATATATATATATACACACATGTACACCACCGCCACCTTACTCAACTCATGTGCACTCCTTACACGCATAAGGCAATATCATCATGTGCACTCCTTACATGCACATTTCAATATCATCATGTTCACTCCCTACTTGCACATTTCAATATCATCATGTGCACTCTCTACACGCACATTTCAATATCATCACACGCACTCCTGCCCACATCATTACCTGAATGTGCACTCCCACACCAAACACCACCAGCACCATCACGTGCACTCCAACACCGCATGTGCATGGTTATAGCTATTATACAGCATTATCACTCAAAACATAACACACATATCCACATAATATAGGAACACATGGTTTCATTATATCACATATTTAACCACATAAAAACATTTCATCAAGGGCTTGTTCCCATGCACGTTTTAAAGAAAAGTCCGATAAAACATTCCAAGTGATTCAATTAAACACGTATGCATTTATCTCAAAACATTTTAATGCAAGTTCACTCACTTTACGATAGCAGGATATTACATCGCTATTAGTTTGAAGGCGTATCTAGCTATTTCTACTTGCCAGTCGCTCGTTATTTCCTCCGACACGCCACCACAGTCTACTATCTTTACTTTTGCACTTCCTAGCACCAATCCAAATTCAATATTTTTAATGTACATCGTTTCTACTTCTCTTTTTCCTTCAATCATGAATCCGTATTTAACTAACTTATATCTTGACACATTTTTACCATAGTTGCCTTTATCCTTTACTTGCGTAATTCTTTAAATTATAATTATCGGTAACTTAATTATGACTCTAGCACCCATATTAACCTTTTCTAGCCATTTTCATTCAAATTCGTCTTATATTTCCACAGATAATCCACATATATGGAAGCAACAATCATCCTCACTTTCACTCAATTGTTTTGAAGCTTACAATTAATATAATTGCCTTCCATCATACCCATGACATCACGATAACCCTACATATTGCACACAATCATTCTCACCATATTAAACCAATCATAGGCTTCAAATTGTAGCATTAAGCTTACCATTTGGTTTTAGCTTGGATTTCACCTAACAAAATTCATAATTTCCTCACACCCATGGCCACCATAGTTGCCACAAAATGGTTCACACATTATTTCTCCAAAGATTTAACCAACCATGAGCTTAAAACACAAAAATCCTTACCTTATGCTTCTTGAATCTTGAGACCCACTTGATATTTCTTCAATTACTCTTGAATAACTCACTACCCAAGCCTCTCATTTTTCTCTCCTTTCTTTCCTTGGTCGATTCTCTCTATTTTTCTTTTCAAATGCATGGTGGCAAGGTGAAATGGCATGGGAGCATGAAAATAGCGTTGGGTGGGTGAAAATGGCATTGGGAGCATGAAGGTGGAGGAGAAAATATCTTTTGGCTGGAGATAAGAACTAGCCATGGGATAAGGATGAAGTAGTTTGACCACTAATGGTAAAATTACTATTTTACCCTCCTAGGTTTTCACTTTTTTTAATTGTACCCTCCCACAATCTTTTAATTCCAATTTCTTTCCATTTTTCTTCCTTAACACTTGTATAAATAAAATATCAAGTTTATGCTTCAACACGGTATCACCGCGATATTTCAATATTTACTTACTCGCACTAGCTTTATTTAATAAAGACACGCGAGCCCCATTAACGTCATTTTTCTCTGAAATTTCATCGTTCTTCTTCTCCACCACTTAGATTGACTATATACTCATTCTTCATGAAAAATTTTGACACTGAATAAAATATTAATATTTTAATATTATTTAATTTCAAAATTTTCCACTTGTCTCATTGGTAACCAAAATGTCTTATTATACCCTGATTCACTTTTGAATCACTTTTTATATCATTAATTTTATCACGATCCAAATTCGGGGCCATGATCGACTCATGGGCCCAATGGACGTAGTTCACTAAGCCCAAGCAAGCCTATTAATCTAGCATGTTCATCATTACATCATAAACTGCTAAGTCACATTTCATAACTTAGGATCAAAATAATATTAAGCATTGCCACCTCATACTGGCATACTAAACAAGTGCATATACATTGTCTACAACATGTATCTTAATAATTTACATAAGGTTTGTCTATACACAACAAAAGAATACTCGACTTCCAGTGGAGAGACTCGGATGAATGTACAGCTACTGAATGCCGAGACACCTACCAAGGGTCGAATATACGAAGATACTTCGACCTAGTTACCAACTGCTTCGTGATCTGATTACATGAAGTTGAAAACAGTGAGTATAAACCCAGTGAGTGAACAAGAAGGGAACAAGCATACCATAAGGAATGTTTAACAAAATCATGATGCATTCATTTTTCAAAAGAATATAATTTATTTTAGTTCTTATTTAACCCCTCATGTAAACCTCACATGAGTAAATCACTTTATGAAAAGGGTCCATGCTCAACAAAGGATTTGGAGAGTGAAAACTTTAATAGCATTCATGCGAATCAGGTCAAATAAATGACGGATCCTCGCTGCAGTGAGAATGCCTTTCCACTGCAGCGACACTTGATTTAAATTATCAACTAACCGAGGGTTTCTTATCTGGCCGAGGGTTTCTCACCAATCCTCATCATTTTAAACTTAATTCATTTATTCCTTAATGTTGGAAGTCCATGCTCAAATATGGTAGCAAAGAAGTGGATAAGAGGGCAATAATTGCTCAAGATGTGAGACAAAACAGAAAGTTTTTCGCTATAGTGAGAATGAATCTCGCTGTAGCAAAATTTCTGCCCCAAGCCAGAAACTTTCTTGCTGCAGTGAGATTCATTCTCGCTGTAGCTAGAATACTACAGTATTTTCTCACTACAGCGAGTTTTCGACTAGCCACCTTCCAAAAACCGGAGAGTTTCTTGCTGCAGCGAAAAAAGGAATCTCGTTGCAGCGAGAAATAGAGCACCAAGAAAAAGATATCCCTTCACTCAAAAAAAGGCCATCCTGCTAAACCAACAAAATCAACATATAACACATGAAAATTCTTAAAGTGCAATGTATCAAATTTCACATACATGTCAATCATATATCATATTCATGAGCTTTTATTTCATAAGTATAAATATGCATAATTACATAGATAAACATCAATATCATCATAATCACACCCGGCTCATGTACATCCCCACATCGTGCACATAGCCGACGCCATTGTGTGCATCCCCCCACATCGTGCACAATCAGTGCCATCGTGTACATCCCCCCACATCGTGCACACGGGCACTATAATCATCCATCTCTCACGCCACCATCATCATCGGCATGTGCATCCCCCACATCGTGCACACACATGAGTACAGTCGTCATACACAATATCAATCATCATGCACAACACACATATATATTTATCATCATAATGCAATAGTGCATGAATCCATAGCAATCACATATCACAACATAAAACCATTTAGTAAAAGCTTGTTCCCAAGGCACTGGTTTTTATGAAAAACTTGATAATTCATTCAAATGTGTGGCAAATACATTATATTCCCCAAAACAAGTTTTGAAGGCAGTTCACTCACCGGTATATTGTCAAGCCTTTAGCTAACTCTAATTCCCCTAATGATCCAATTGGGGTGATGGGGCTTTGTTATAACCTACCATCAAATTAACATTATCATAGTGTCAATTCATACTTATAAACCCTATAAGCTACCCCTTAGCAAGCTTTCAATTGCTAGTTTAAATGGCTATCTATGTTCACTATCTTAATCACTATAAAATGAATGAACATCCTCAACAATAAAACAGCTCATAATCCCAATTACTAGCTATTATCCATAGCTAAAAAACCAAGCTTAGTTCAGCACTCACCCTAAGGTTTCTTTGTAGTTGAATTCTCTTCCAATAGCTTCCAAACAAATGGGGTAATTCTCTCTTTCTTTGTCTAGAACGCCCAACTAGTGAGAGAAGGTATGGAATTAAGATTTATCAAGGGTTTTGAAGTGAAAGAGTGAAAGAATACAAGGATTCTAGTAAAAAAGGCACCAAGGTATGAAAATTAAAGCTAGAGAAAGAGAATTATGCAAGCTCCATATCAAGCTTCCATGGAGGTAGGAAGCAATGTGAGATAGGAAGAGAAGAAGAAGAATAAGTTGTTGGAAATTCAAGAAGTTGCTGGAAAAAAGAGATATTTAGAGCCCAAGCTTATCCACTTCAATTAAATTACTAAAATACCCCTCCACATTATTAGCTTATTCTCTTCCAATCTTTTATGCAATCTTTTTGCTCTTTTGACACTAGGACAAGGTCCATAATGGTCTAAATATACTTTGGTTCACAAAACTTAAAATTCTAACTCGAGGTGAAAAATGACCATTTTTCTCCTACCGTGAAAATCATCAAAATTTTTGTTTCCTTGTCATTTTACCCCTAATTTCATCATTCATTTATGTCTTAGGCTTACTTAGGCCATAATATTGTTTAAAATCTTACTTTTATGGGGTTACTAAGGAAATAACGAAATTGCCCCTGATCAGGGATATCACGTATTTTACTAACTATGAGTCTATAAAGGTCAAGGTCTCACAAATTCATCCTCAATAAAAATATTATTATTTAATTGATATTGCTTCGCGTACGAAATATTTTATTCCAAACTATGCTGTTCACCCTTCATTACTTTTAAACACGCTAATTAATGTCAATTGGCATCAGATAAGCCTTATTAGCCAACATATCAAAGTACGGGGTGTTACAGAGCAT